>NC_133173.1:8750000-10000000 GCF_040802235.1 Manis javanica | reverse complement strand
AGTTGGTGGGGAAGATGGGACAACAAATCAGCACAATAGAGTGTCAGTGACAAGGCTCTGATAGCACATCTGCAGGACTCAACAAATAATGTAGAGTCAGGTGCAGGAAACCAGGTAGAAAATATGCAAAGGAATTAGTAGGAACAATGATTCCATGCAGCTCCAAGTGCTGAGAAAGATCCTCGTGGTGAAACCTCGCTCACGCCGCTGGGACGGACACACACACAAACAAAGGAAGAATCAGTTCAGGGAATGACACCAGACCTGTGCAGCAATATTTCCATAATCGTTTACTCAAGTAATCAGAAAATTAAAATACAGAGGCATATGGAGAAATAAGAACAACCCTTTTGGTTGAGGCCATTAGCAAACTTTGGACTTGAAGTCTCCAGTCTATCTTTGTGACTGCCTGGGACATATAATTTGAATAAATTTTAGTTTATCCAGCCTCCAATTACTGCCTGTAATGATGACCTACAAAAAAAGTACAGAATCACTAATTAATGGATTGAAAAGCAGTCAGGAAATACATGAGGCTTTATTTAGCACCTAATAATATTTTCAAGCTGGCTTGGTATGCAGTTACCTGCTTTACTGATTTTTAGGTACCTCTTTATAAAAAGACTATAGTTGCCACTTCCTGAGAAAATCTGGGTCCAAAATAGATAATAAAACAGTAAGAAATTTGACCTTAAAACTAAATTAATTACTTAGTTTCCAGTATATAAGTGTTCAATCTTTTCTTTTTTTCCTTATTGGGAGACATGTAACTATACTGGAAAATTACACATTCTATAAAGGGCTTGTTCATTTAAAAAATAACTTTGCTTAGTTTGAACTTCCTATTAGGCTGATTTTAAAATTAAAAACAAGAAGGACAAAACCCTATTCAGTTAAAAAATATATTTTAGATCATTTAAAGGGAAGAAAGTTTCTCAGCCAGTTCTTTCCATGTCACACATACATGGTTGTAGGTTTGAACTTTTTACAAGGATCTTTGCACCTGCTTTCAGAATGGGCTGTTCCCTGTCTCTTTACTCCTGATGGTTTTTGGTGAAACTGGGCCCTCTTTGATGAATTTGCAAAATGTGGTTCTACTTCGGTACCTCTCATTTGAAAATCGCAGCCTTATATTTCAAATTGACAGTACTTCACCCCAGACATTCATTGGTAAACTATATTCAGAGATTCCCCAAAACTAAGATAGAATCCAAGTTATATGCTTCTACAGGAGATCAAAACATTCTGTGACTTTAAGTTTTGTGTCCAGAATGCCTCATTTCTGACAGACTCTTCCCTAGTCCTAAAAATGAATCATTTCTCTTGAGAACCTCGCAAATCCCAACCTCATGATATTTCACCTGAACAAACTGTATTTTAGTATATCACATGAATTTTAATTTTGTTAAGTTCAAGAATATTTCTCTGACCGCTGGAAGTAGAATCAGAAGAGGTAGGCTCAGGGGGCCAGCATTTAAAATGCTTGTGCAGACATGTCCTGTTGCTGCTCACATTTTGTGCAGCTCAAGATATCTCAAGGAAGCTCTTGACCCAACAAGCTGGGAGCTTCCACGGCCCTTTAGTGGTGAAATGTGGCAGGAGACTAAGGACAGAATTAGCAGCATCATGAAAAGTGTGACCAGATGTCTAAAGGGCAGAAACTAAAAATGAAAAAAACAATGCTCAATGAACAGGATGGGGAAGCAAGCTGGTATTGAAATTGACAAGGAAAACCTAAGATAAACCATCAGGACAAGAAAATCAGAAGGTGTGAAGATAAATAAGATAGTAAGTCAAATGCAAATATAATCAAAGTTCACACTCCACGTAGCTGTAATGTTAGATAAGAAGGCGATTGTTTTTTTCTTTGTGATCACACCTCTCTCAAGGTGTAACTGCTACTGCAGCCTTTTGAAATACAGCAGTGCTGTGCTTAGTGACGATTCGTAGGTTACCATTGTGCCTTATCTGACTGTTATTCTCTGAGAATAAGAAAACCCATTAGCTCATCTCTGTAAAGTCAACTCAGGTAGATGCATATGCTCAATGTTGCTAAGAAGAGTTTATGTTAAAAAGATTTATTTGCAGCAATGAATGTTTTGTGTTAATATGCATTGCCTCATAACATGAGCCCCAAAGAGAAGTTACAATTATCTGTATACAAAGAATATCTTTTATTCCATCAATATCTTTTTGCTTGTTCTTGATTCTCTTCTCGCCTACCAATTTATTAACTCTTTCACCCTGAGGGCCTATACTCCATGTCAGCAAAATATAGCCAGATTCCATCCTCTCAAAGCCCACATAAAATATTGTCTCCTCCCTAAACAATCCTTTCATTTCTCAACCAGAAATAATCTCTCTCCCAAGAACTGTCATCGCATTATCCTTACCAATCTCATAGTATTATCCCTACCAATCTTTAATCAAGAATAATTGTTTCATCTTCATAACGTACTTATTTTCAGTACTGTCTTGTCTTTCAAACATTCATTTGCTTCATAACTATTTCTAGAATCCCTACTCTGCGCAAGGACAATCAATAGAATGTAAACATTTTGGTTTCAAACTCATACATATACCCAGTGTATTTGTTATCAATTGATGTACAACAAATTACCTAAAAACTCAGTAGCATAAGCAACAAGCATTCATTATCTCAGAGTTTCTATGGGACAGGAATCGTAGTATCAGTCAGCTGGGTGATTCTGGCTCAGGACCTCTCCATGAAGTTGCAATCAGGCTGTCTGCCAGCGCTGCAGTCATCTTAAGGGGCAAATGGGGCTGGAGACTATGCTTTAAAATATGCACATAATTAGTGATGGATAATAATTCCTCTCTATATGGCCTGTACATCCCCACATTTGACAATCTGTAATCAGAGAGAGACCAAGATGGAAACTATTTTTTATAACTGGATCTTGGAAATTACATTCCATCACATCTGCCATTCATTAGACACAAATCAACCAGTTTACCACATATGCAGAAGAGAGGATTCACTGGGCATGAATACCAAGCCAGGATCATAAATGTAGAGTCTACCCATCACACCTAATTAGCACAGGATACAATAAATGCCTGATGAATAGTCTGTTTCAGTTTTGTTGAGCTGCTTGAAACTGTTACAATTTTCATCAAATTTTGATTCAGTGATAAAATTTTCAGTTATGTTTTTATGACCCCTTTCTATCTTTTTTGGACACTAGTTGTGTATATATGAGGCCACTTAATGTTGTCCCACAGCACACAAGTGTTCTCATTTTTTTTTTTTCCTTCATTGGGCTTCTATGTGTTTCATTTTGAATAGTTTTTACTTTTTATCTAGTCAGGTTAATCCATCTTTGCTGCAATGCCTTATCTGCTATTAATCCTACCCAATGTGTTTTTCATCACAGACATTTAATTTTTCATTTTGAGAACTTAGATTTTGGTCTTCAGGTATCTGGTGCATTTCAAACATGTAGCCTCTCAGTGACCTGTATGACATTTCTACTATCTGAGAGGAAGAAACTTGACTATTTTGTGTTAAATCATGAAGAGATTTACGAGGAGTCAAGTTAGTCAAGTTTATAACTTAATTCTTCATCCAACAATAATATCACTTTTTAGGTAGTAAATCTCCTGAACAGATAGGACCCAATCAAAATTCTTCATATTTTCATGCAAAAAGTTCACTGTATTACTACTAGTATTTTCAGTTTGGTTACAATGAATATATTACTGGAAGCTCTGATCAGCAGCTCCAGCCCTTTTATGACGTCATCAACACACAGTCAAAGGGCCAATGACCATGCCATTATCAGTGTTTATTTACTGAGGTGATCCAATTCCAGCTAAAAGTGAGAAAGCAGCATATTAGACAGCCTGTGCCATCTTATTATGAGAAATAGTCTACTCTCACTAAGTCTAAGTCTTTAGGAGTCTAGTACTTTAATTTTATCAATCTTTGCCACAGTACTAAATAGTGTCTTTGGACAAATAGTAATGATATTTAAGACTTCACACAGGGCTCACCACTCTAACTATTGGCCAGTTTTTTTAATATCCACCAGGCAAATTTCCAGGTCCAAATAACACCTTGCAAAGCTTCTAGCTTGGGACATTGTTTCTCACCTCTTTGAAAAATATCAAGAACGTGTTGATTTTCCCTCAAGACTCTTAGACAAGATCTCATTGCTTTCTGGATTTACATAATCTAAAGGAATTTGGAAATGAAACCACCAAGTGTGAAGTCGCTGAACCACTTTGCCTTCCAAGCTAAGTGGCCAACCAACAGAGATACATTTCATGATCCGTAAGCCAAACCAAGGTGCAAATACAGCATCAAGAGATTCCTGTAAAGGTGGCAGTCTCTCTTTTACTGCATTCAGTGTATCCAGTATATACAAGCTGTCTGACTGACTGGTCCTATCCATCCCAAATCCAGTCCAGTGGCTCCTGTTACATGACGGGACTTCACCACTTCTGGGTCCATTTGCAGCACAAACAAAATCAGTCATGTAGATTTCCCTTTCACATTAGCTCATTTCCTAACTCTTCCGAATATTTCCATGGAATTATTACTGGAGGTGATCATTCCTTCTTCTGCTTACCCAATGTATCCTATAATCTGAGCAACAAAATTTCAGACATGTCTAGAGTCCTGTACCACATTTTTGTTCTGTTTTGACCTACACTGGAGAAGTAGGATGGGCATAAGAGAACAAAGGCCATAATCAACAGGGACAAATGAAACAAACCGGGTATAAAATATAAGTTCAAGGTCAGTCAGTCTGGTGACCTTGAGCAAATTAATCCCCCTACATATGAGCTGGAAATACTATCTTCATTGCAAGTTTAGTGTAACGATAATACATATTTTTTATGTGTCTGAGTCAGAGTAAATTCTCAATAAGTTGAATATTTGGGTATAGTAGTGATAATCTTGATAAAGGTCATTCTACGTAAGTCATTCTTTTTTCCTTAAATTCAGTGGGGTTTGTTCAACATTTTATTATGAAAAACATTTTAACATATAACAAACCTGTAAGACTTAGCATGAAAACCTGTATATCCACCATCTTGAAGCCACTGCAAATTTTGTCACATATCTACACAGCTATCTATCTCTCCATTGACCAATTGGCTTAATTTTGGACACATTCCAAAATAAGTTGCAGATATTCTTACATGTCCTCCCACAAGGGTACTTTTAACTAGAGCCCTTCTTACTTTAACTAGAATTATTTTTCTTTGAATGTAAATCTTATATACATTCAAATGCACAAACCTTAAGTATAAATTCCCTGAATTTTGGCTAGTAAGCAAACCTATTTAATTAAGATATAGGACATTATCTTCACCCTCTAAAATTACTTTATGCACCTCCCCAGTTAATATTTCCCTACACACACACTCACACAAATATACACAGGGAACCTCAATCTGGACATTGGTTTTATTGCAAATTAGTTCTCCCTGTTCTAGAACTTAAAACACATGAATAATACATTCATAGTCTTTTGTATGAAGTTTTATTTTTTATTTCACTCCTCCTGGTTTTTGAAATTCATCCATTCCACCAAATGCATTTGTGGCTTGTCCTTTTGTTGCTGAGTAATAGCCTATCATGTGACTATGTCACAGTTTATCTGTCCTATTGATAAACATCTAACTATTTTCAAATCGGGTCTGTTCTGAATAAACTTGCTATAAGCATGTTTGAACAAGCCTTTCTGTGGACATTTATGTTTATTTATTAGGATTTTAGTTCTTAGGGATTGGATGTCTTCCTTTCTGTTCTATTCTCCAAATGCCTACCATAATGCTGAATTGAGAAGCTTCACACACACACACACACACACACACACACACACACACACACACACACACACACACACACACACACACACAGCAGCCAAGGCACTAAAAGAGGAAAAGAAATGTTTTACTCTCTCCTCCAGAGAAAGCCTTTTGTGAGTTAACAAGTATACGGAAGTCAGAATTTTCTTTTCCACAATATTGTGAAAAATTTGCATCATTGAGTAATTAATAAATTTTATAAAAGTAGGTAGCCTAATTGAGAAAAAGCCAAGAAGTCAGCTACCTGAAGGCCTTGAAGTCAGTGGCCCCAGGTCCAGAATGCTGGTCTCAGGGGCACTGATAATGGCACCTCGATCCTCTGGCTCGCTTAGTTACATCGTATTGTTTATCTTTTTAAAGAAGTGCTCTGGGTGCTGATGAGCTGTTCAAGCAGAAAGCGGCTCTGCTGTCATCCGTCTCGGACTTGGAGTTGGTGCTATGTTTCAGGAAGAGTTCTAATCAGAGGCAGGGAGGCTAAGTTCCAAGGCTGCCTCTGACATGTCCTCACCATGCCATGTTGGGAAAACCCCTCGATGACACCTAATGGGGTCAGCTTTCCAGGAAAGTGAGGGCATGGGGCCAAATGATCATTAAACAACAATTGTGGAACACAAAGACAATTTTAGAATATTAACTCAAACACTCTATTTGTCTTCTCTAATTTCGTTGGAATTTTTCTACCATCAGAAATTGAGAACTTTACCTCAATTCCCTAGGAACTGTCAGGTATATATTAGTGCTTCTGTGCAGCAGACCCAGGTTTCCATGCACATAGCCCTCCCCAGTCTGGTGGTCATGTGGACAGTACATGCTAGAATGTGAACCTAGATTGGTCTGAATATAAAACCTGTGGTCTTAAGCACTTAACATAGGCGTTTGGGGATAACATGAGCTCTCTGACTATTTGGGGAAGTTAGCTGGTGCGCATTAAGGATTACTACTGCTATTGATGAACCACCTCCACTTAGTCTCCTCAGTGTACTTTAAATGGCAAAGATAGCCTCTGGCTGTGTAGCCACAAAGTAGCTGCATTTCCTCCTAAGAAAAGACCAGGTGGTTTCTGGGCCTTAATGGATAAGGCCACAGCCGCCTCCCACAGGAAAATACCGCTGACTTTACACTGAAAACTTCACCCCTTTCTATAGCTCTGTTGAGATCTTCAGTAGGTGCCAATGTTTTTGTCAAATTTAATCTCAGATTGCAAGATTTCTTCCTTCTGCCTATCCACATATTTTAAATCCAGCATCAATTCTATTGAATGATCATTTAATACATCTTATATCAGGATAGGCATAGAGAAGGCAGAGATAAATAAAACAATATGTGTGTCTTTATTAAAGGATAATTTTCCAAAAATGGTAAATGCATGGTTACCATCAGATGGAAAACAAACACGTATCAGAGATTTTATTTAACTCATTATTACTGAAGGGTCCCTGTTAAAATGTTACAACCAGTTCAAAGAGGAAAGGCAAAAACCCACAAACTCATACAGATGTTGGTTCACAAGCTGGCCCCATGCGTGAAGGGCAAGGAGAGTTTGGAGGAAGAGGCAGGCCACTCCAGACTGGTAGGTGGAAGGTTTAATAAGCAAGGGAATTTACACAGGAAGCTTGTGTTGGGGGACTGCAAGATGATTCGATCTCCTCACCTGCCCCCCACATCTTTATACAGAGATCTTAACTGGGTCTGGTCACCATCCAAATGGTCTCAGCAACACCTTACTCCCTCAAGGCTACGTCCTTGAAAATGCTCCCACTGTGGGCGTAGTGGGCAGAGCCTACATTCCAAGGGCAATCAGGGGGTGAGGAACTCACATTGCCCAGGTCCAGCTCAAGCTTCAGCGGGAGGTCATGTCCTCTCATTATATCCTCCAACAACGGACTAAAAGAACATTGGAATGAGCTTACAAATGGATGCAGAATTGACTTTTCCAGTGAGGGAGAGGAGAGTTGTCCTTCCACTGGGTGGAATTAAGCTGCAAAATTATACTTAAGAATTATTTTGTATTGCTATTATCTAAATTTCACCAAGTTGTAAAATACTTCAAAGGCAATGAAAGGCTAACATCGGATAATCTGGAAGGATTTGCTCTAGACAATGTTTAGTTTTCTACAAAAGCCCATATTTTTCTTTGCCCTATTTAAAAATATATTAACATTTGTAGTGTTGTTGGCACAGGGCTAAGCACTATAAAATCCTCCTGGCCACCTTAGAAGATTAATTATCAGTATCTAATTTTATTATTAAAGCATGGCTTAGAGAAATGTTGAGTCCCTGCGAGTGAGTTGGAAAGCTGGAATTCATTTATATCTAACGATTCCAAAGACTACTTTTCAACCTGTCAAGTGCTGCCTCAGAAGGAAATCAAGGGACTGATGTGTCAACCGTATTTATATTATATGTGTTACATTGGATATGTTTGTAGTAGGGAGCACAAAAAATTCTCCACTATTAACTCTCCCTTTATGCATCCCTTCCTATCACATCTAAGTAGGGGCTTGTATTTTTCTAAAGACTTTTTTGTAAAACTTGAATTACTTGTTAGTTTAACTTGACTTTTTAACCTTTTTTTGTGGGGGGGGAAGGGAGCAATGGAATTTAGAGGAAAGGGGAAAAGATTTAAGAACATCATCTACTTGGATATCTTTATTTCATTTTTTTCAGCTATCATCCTTGTCAGCTGTCTATTTTCTTTTTAAGTCACTTAAGTTTCAACAAGGTAAAAACATCCTTTCCCAGAATTATTTTTTTTGTACTTTTTAAATACTCTTTTTGTTTTACAGTCATTTGAGACTGAAGAAAAGTTGTAAGACAGTTCCCAGAGTTCTTCGACAGCCTTCATTCAGTTTCCTCCGTTAGTGTAAAATATTAAGGTGTATTTGTCACAGTTAAGAAACTGTCATTGGTCTTTACTATCAACTAAACCCCAGGCTTTATTCAGATTTCATAAATGGTCTCTTTCTGTTCCAGAATCTTTTCCAGGGTATCACATTATACTTAGCAGCCATGTCACCCCAGGTTCCTTTGGTCTGTGACAGTTTCCTTGTTATTCTTGATCTTGAGAGTTTTGAGGAGGACTGGACAGGTGTCCTGTACAATGTCCTCCAATCTGGGTTGGTCTGTCATTTTTCTTTTGATTAGACTTGGGTATAGTTTTTTTGAAAGGTGCCTTTATTACGGCATCCTATCTGGAGGCGTACAAGGTACATGATATCTGCATGATGTCACTGGTGATGCTAATGTTCATCACACTGTAATTTGTCAGAATTTTTAAGAGTAATTTTGGATTTTGTTTGAGTATTTCATTCCCAAGTATGGAAAGTGTCAAGTTTAGAAGGTGGGCCTGGTCCTCCATGCTGCCCTCCAGTGCTTTCCACCGTTCAGGAGTCAGTGGATCTGGCGTGCTCTGTCATGATCCTTCTCCAAACAAGAGAGGACAAGAAAAACCACCAGACCTGTTAAATGCTGCAGAGACCAGAGCAGGAGGAACACCTGGGCTTCCAGTAATCCGCAAAGAAACTGTGCCAAGTCATGCCTGCCCCCTCCTACAGCAAGCTCTGAAAAATGTAGAACATGACTCAAGCGGATGCAGAAAAGCACAGCCCCATTGTAAAGACATAAAGGGCCTAGATACGTTTCATCATTAGACTAGCTGTACTCAGAAACTCAGTCTCTTCCAGGCCTTTTGGACTCATCCCTTGGTTATTGGTAGATTTTAAGGAAGTCTCTGTTGCCCTCTTTTCAAGGATAAAAGGTCACATCTCAGAAAGACCCTCCTCCATAAATTCATGTGGCAAAGGTGTTTTCTGAAATACATGTGCAATGAACTAAAGATTGTCTCTTTCGTTCTAAGGTTTATTTTTTCTTTGCTTTTACAGCCTGTACATGGGCAGTTTTTCTTTATAAAGATACTAGTTTTTAAGGAAATAAACCTCTGAACAGATGAATCTTTTCATATAAAAAAGAGCTCTATTATTTTTAAGTAAATTGGGGAAGGGACGATGAACAAAGAGAAGCAAAAATGTATTTTTATTTGCTTGTTTTATGGGTGGTTTACAATAGGCTCTGCTGATTTCCTTTTAGAAGAAATACTAAAGGAGCTTGAATGCCCCATGTTAAAGGAATATGCTCGAATAAATAGTGAGTTTGGCATTTGGCTGCGGTCTCTTGTACCAGCTTCTCACAGGCTGAAGTTCAGGGAAAGGAAGGCCTCAAGGATGTGCAAATGACAAGTATTTGCTGCCAGGAATCTCAACTTCATGAAAGGACACATTCCCTAGTAGTATCTATAGATGAATTTTTGTTGTGTTTGCAGTTTTAACTGGGGAGTAGGAAGACTTGCACAGATAGAATCATTTAAACCTTAAAAATCAAAACGTCTTAGCAAACCCATTAGTTGATTGAATTCTGCTTAAGTTAAGGGAAACTAATCTAGAAGGAATTGTTAAAGTGCTCTCACAGAACATTGTAAGCTTCAAAATCAATTTCATTGGGATCAAGTGTATTAAATATGTTATTACAAGAAATGGATCTCACACTAGTATTTATTGTAACTGGCTTAAAAGAAATTGAGGTATAGTTGACCTATAGTAAAGTATACATATTAAAGTGTACAATTTAATGTTTTGATATATTTATACAAAATTATTGATGTATAGCTGACTTAAAATAAAATATACATATTAAGGCATACATTTTAATAAATGTTGGCTTATTTATACACACATGAATCCATCACCACAATCAAGGCAGTGAACATACCCATCACCTCCAAAAGTTTCTGTGTGCCCTTTTTCAATTTATTCCGTGCTTTCTATGACTGTGGATTAATTTGCATCTTCTAGAATTTACACAAATAGAATCATACAGAATGTACTTTATTTATATCTAGTCAGGAAAATTATTTTGAGATTCATCCATGTTATAGCATGTAACAATAGCTCATTCAGTTTTCCTGCTCAATTGTGTCATTGTATAGACATACCATAATTGGTTTATCCACTGATGATGGACATTTCGGTTCTTTCCAGTTTAGGACAATTATAAATAAAACTTACAAACATTTGTATACAAGTATTTAAAGAACATATGCTTTCTTTTCTCTTGAGTAAATAACTAGGAGTAGAATGAATGGATCATATGGTTCATGTATGTTTAATTTTTAAAGTAATTGCCAATTATTTTCCAAAGTGGATGTAACATTTTACATGCCCAATGGCAGCATATGAGAGTTCCATTTCTCTTCCTACTTTCCAGCAGTTGGTATGGTTTATAATTTTAGCCATTCTAACAGGTATCTAGTGGTATCACCTTGTAATTTTGATTTGCATGGTTTTAATTACTTGTGATGTTTAGAAATTTCCATGTTCAGATTTGCCATCCATACATCTTCTATGATAAAGTTTATTAAATTTTTTGCCCACTTTTTCAATTGTGTTGTGTCTTATGGTTGAGTTTTGAGAGTTCTTTGCATATTCTGAATTCAAGTATTTTACCATAGCTAGGCTTTACCAATATTTCCCCTATCTGTGGCTTGTATTTTTACTCACCCCCACAATATTTTTTGAAGAGCAGACATTTACAATTTTTGATGAAGTCAATTAAAAAAATTATTTTCTTATAATTGTGCTTTGATGATGTATCTAAAGCAAAAACACTTTGCTGAATCCAGGGTCTAAATTTTTTAGTTTAGTGTCACCTAGTTATTTATAAAATTTTCTTGATATTCACTAATATCTGGAATCAGTTGGGATATAATCTGTCCCATTAGTAATTTGGGTCTCCTTTCCTTTTTCTCCATATCAAGTCTGGCTTTTTTATCAATATCATGTATTTTTGATCTTCTCAGATCATTTTAGTTTTATTTATTTTCTCTATTATATTCTGTTTTCTATTTTGATCTTTATTGTATGCTTTCTTCTACTTACTATGGGTCAAATGTCCCCTTTTTTCCCAGAGTCTTTAGGTCAAAACATAAGTCATTGACTTGAGAAATATGTTCTGTTTAATAGAACTCTTCAGTACCACAAATAGTATCCTCATCTTGTTTTACAGCATTCAACAAATTTTAATATGTTGTGTTTTCACTTTCTCCATTCAAAATATTTCCTGTTCTTATTTGATTGCTTCTCTGACACATGGATTACTTAGATGTATGTTCCTTAGTTGCCATATTTTAGGAGTTTTCAAGAACTCGTTCTATTTTTGAATTGTGATTTAATTTTAAATGTATTATAAAACATACTTTCATGATTTGAATCTTTCTAAATTTACTGAGGACTCATTCCCTGGTCCAAATTATATCTTTATAAATGTTTCACATAGGGTTAAAAAGAATGTGCATTCTGTTTTGGAGTGCATTGTTCCATACATATGAAATAAGTCAGATTTTTTATAACTTTGTTCTATTTTCTCTATCCTTTTTGATTTTATGTCTACTTATTCTATTAATAATTGGGGGAAGAGTGTAAACATCTCTGACTATATTGTGAATTTGTCCCTTTCTGCAGTAGGAACTTTCTATACTTTCAGTAGATTCTTCTGCCAGTTTTAAAACTGTTAGGTTCATAAACATTTTGGATTGTTTTGTCCTCTTAATGGACATTTTTACCATCATGAAATTACCTTATTTATCACTATTATTTATCACTATTAATATTCTTTGAAATTTACTTTGTGGGATATTAACATACCTATTCCACTTTTTCTATTTTTAGTGTTAACATAGTATATATTTTCCATCCTTTTATTTTTAATCTGCATGTATCTTTATAAAGTTCATTTCTCCTAGGCAGCATACAAGTGAGTCTTGATTTTTTAATCCAATCAGACACTTTTCTTTTTAATTGAGATGTTTGGCCTATTTACATTTAATGTGATTATTGATATGATTAGGTTCAGACCTATTACTTGCAATTTGTTTTCAATTTTGTTCTCTTTCTCTCTTTTTCTAACCTTCTTTATCATTAATTTCCTTTTGTTAATCCATTTGGTCTCCTTTTTGACTCATTAGTGTACTATTTGTTTTGTTATTTCAGCCATTGCTTTAGGATTTGTCTTGAATTTAGCACAGTCTACCTTCAAGGGAAGTCATATCACTTTATTGTGGTATTGAAACCTCCCACTTCTCACCCCGTGGCTTGTGCTCTCATTATGTATTTTACTTAAAATCAAACTGAACAGAGGTAAAGATAAGAAGGAAGAAAGAAAGAAAAGAAAGGTGGGAAGAAACAAAAAGGAGAGAGGGAGAAAAAAAAAATAGAACTGTCATCTCTTACCTGCAATTCTAAAACCCAAAAAGCTCTGAAAGCCAGAAGATTTTCAAGACACATTTTATAGCAATACCTGACCTAATCTGAGTCAATTTAGTGGCAAAACCTACCTGAAGCAGCGTGAGGCTAGTCATAGTCTTTATCACTTTTAGTGTAATTATTCATGTATTTTGCTACAGAAAGTTGCATGGAAAGAGTTAACATAGCAGGTCTGAGACTGCTTCCTTAAAACCGCCTACTTGCAAGGTCAACTCTTGATTGGCATTGGGGAACTTAGATTCTAGGAGAGCTGCTACCATCTATAACTCCTAAGAGTGGCTCACTGTGCTAAACCGTTCATAGGAACAATGTGGTTTATACTGAAAACGTGCTTTTGCTTCTGGGAGTCTTGAATATTCGTATGTGCTTGGCAAAGGGTGTTTATGTGTTGAGTCTCCAGTAAAAACCCTGGGTCCTGAGTCTCTAATGAGCTTCTGTGGCAGACAACGTTTCATAATTTGTAGCTGGTGAAATTAAGTGCATCCTGTGGGACTTCCCGTTGGAAGCCAGGCCTGGTTGCCTCCTGACTTTGTCTCTTGATCCTTTTATCTTTGCTGATTTTGCTGTGTCCTTTTGTTGGAATGAATCATAGCCATGATCATGGCTGTATGCTGACTCCTGTGAGTTTTCCTAGCAAATCACTAGACCTGAAAGTGGTCTCAGGAACCCCTGATACACAGTGAATGTGGTTGATTGTAGGGTGCTGCTCTGGAACACACTGGGGTTGTCAGTTGGCACGTGCTATATGCACTGTATAACTTACCTAAAATCCCTAAACTTCCGAATTCCAAAGCATGTGTGACCTGCAATTTTGGGTAAAAGATCATGTCACTGTGTCCACAAACACGCATATAATAAAATAAGAAAAGTTTGCATATATAATTCATTGGCACCTTTTAATTCTACTGAACCTTTGCAGGTAGGCCACATTGTGATACTTGAAGCCAGACTGATGCTGGTGAGGGTGACACTATCAATAATAACAGCAGCTAACACTTCTTAGGTTCTCATGCCAGGCGTCAGACACGTTTAGAACCTCCATGCTAACCCAGCAATGCACATATCATTCATGTTCCTTTTTGCAGCTGTTGAAAATACACCGAGGCTCAAAGAGTTTTTGCAGTGGGACCGACATAAAAATTTCGCAAGGATCGGAGACACTGCAAATTTCACAAGTTCACCTGGCTGGATGCCTGAGTCCTCATCACAAAGCCACAGGAAGTGACTCTGCTCTGCACACAGCTCATTTCTCTATTTTCTTTCATTAGCTCCGTCCCCGTCACTTCTGGGATTTCCACGAGTCTGTGCCTCAGGCTGATTGACAGAATTACGTGCTTCCCTCAGTCCGTGCTGCTGGTTGGCAGCAGAAAATGTGCATTCGTGCTTCCTTGCTGGGCTTTTGTTCCCTTGCCATGTAATCACCGCCGTCTGTTGACTCCCCTTCACACAGGTGACCTTATATTGTATTAAATAATCTCTGGAGTGCCAAACAAGAACAAACCAGTCCCACTCAGAGTAAAAGAAAGAGGGGAAGAGAAAAATTAAGGAGCCAGAATGGAAGCTAGAACCCAGGTCTTAAACAAAGGTAGGACAAGGCAACCTGGAGAGATAGGTTTAAAGGATCAGCTGATTTCCACGTGGCAGTTACTTTCTGCCCCAGGCCCATTGCTCCCTGAGAAAGCTATGCTTGGAAGGCCATTTGCAGCTGGTAGGAAAATATAATGGATTATATGGGGAAAGACTCACAGAAGAGATGCTGAGAGTCAAGAGATTATAGGTCCCATCCATGTGCTTCTACTTGCAGCGTGGCATCAGGCATGTCATGTAGCTTCATTGAGCTTTAAACTAAAAAATTCTCCCATTATCCAAAATAAATTTTCTGGGTTAAAGAAGGATTCCCAAGAGGCATCTGAAGAAAGAAAAAAAAAAGGCTATTTCATCATTTAAATATTCTCTTTAAAGGACCATTATTAAGGTCAGTATCTGGTAGGGTTCTCAAGGGCCTCCCTACCCTCATGCTCTGAGGCTTGTACTCATCATAAAATGTCCTCTGATTTCCAATGCCAGAATCTGTGCTCTAGGATGTGGCCAGTTCTACCTGAAGAAATCTGATTTCATCTTTCTTCTTTTGGGAATAAATTATTTTGTCCTTACTAAAGATGTTTTGAGCAATATTTCGATATTTAAAACCACATAATGCTTTTTGTTTAATGGCTGCACAGGGATTACCTCAAAAGACACAGGAGGCAATAAATTATAGCTAAGAAAGCACCGGACTTGGAGAAAAAGAGGAGAAATTGGAGGCTGACAACTCTGCTTACCATCTATAGACTTAAGGTGACAATTTACCTCCCTGAGGGACTCTGCTCAGGTGACATCAGAGTAGAAAGGAGTTCTCCTCACTGAGCTGTTGAGAGGGATGAAACAGGGTGCCACAAGGGCCCCATGTGTGAATGCAGCCCCCAGAGGGGGTCCCCAGAGGTTAAACATAAGTGTCTCTGAGCACGTGCTACTTGGAAAGGCCTGTGAGGACAGGAATTGTCTCTGTATTCTGCTAAGTATCACTTTTCTGCCCAGTAGGTTTTGTGTTTTAGTTTGGACACTGTAATGGTTAATATTATGTGTCAACTTGACTGTCCACAGGATGCCCAGACATCTGGTCAAACATTATTCCAGGGTGTGCCTGTGAGAATGTGTCCAGAAGAGATTAACATTTGACTTTGTGAACTGACTAAAGCAAATGGCCCTTCTCAGTGTGGACAGACATCATCTAATCCACTGAGGTCCTCAATCTCGCTGCCTGACAGTGTGAGCTGGGATAGTAATCTTTTCCTGCAGTCAGAACTCCTGGTTCTCAGACCTTCAGACCTGAACTGGAGTCCATACCATCAGCTTTTAGACCTTTGAACTACACGCTAGCTTTCCTCCATCTACAGCTTCCAGATGATAGATTATGTCCTTCTCAGACTCCCTAATTCCATAGGCTAGTTCCTTATAATAAATCTCATCATGTATGTAATATACATAATAGGAAACATTACACATATTACATATTATGTTATGGACATTGTACATTTATATCAAGATAGACAGACAGGTAGGTAGATATTGTATTTCCTATTGTATGAGCCAGAATCCTGGCTCATACAGACACCAAGCAGGAAGTGAAAAGTTCAGAAAAATCTGCCAAGTACCAATTCAAGGAGGTATTTATAATGCTGATGTAAATAACAGCAGATTAAATTAACTGAATGCTTACAAGGTACATCCTGGTGCTTAGTACTCTGGCTCCAAAGAGTTGAACCTACTCAAGAGCACATGCCAGTCAGGGGTAAAGCTACTGTTTGAAACCAAAACCAGGTCTAGAGTCCATTATAATATGCAAAGCAGGTATCCAGCATCCTAGCAGGAACAGCTATAAGACACAGTCATTCTTAGAAATAAGTAGATTAAAGTCTTGATACTTTAAACTGTGAGCATTGAGAGATTTGTAGTTCTACTAACTCTCCTGATATGAGGAAGTGAAATCCTAGGGCAAAAAGAACTTGGTCAAGAAAAGAGAGCTTCAGATAGAGTAAAATAGCAATGGGTCTCTTGGTCTTTCTGGTTTAGTGTTAGCATTACCTTCTTATCAAGGAGAGGATGAATATCTGTCAGAGCTTCACCATGGAAAGCAATCTGTGGTAGTCAATCCTATAGTGAACTAATATGTCTAGTTCTTAGTTCAGAGCATGAGTGTAATCATCCCTGATAAATCCTTCATCCATCCCTGTGCAGTATATCTTCAAGATCTTTTCCAAGTGATAAATAAATTGGGGATTGGCAAACTTCCTGTGGAGGGCCAGACAGTAAATATGTTCAGCTTTGTGAGCTACCCCGTCTCTCTGACAACTACTAAAGTAGATGCATGTGACATCACCTACTAATTAAGCGGAGGGGACTGTGTTCCAATAACACTTTATTTACAAAAATGGGCATTTGCCAAGCCTTGGGTTATAAGTGGATGTCTATACTAGGTGGAGTGACCAACTCATCCCTTTTTCTCAGGATTATCCCAGGTTTAGCACCAGAAGCCCTGTGCCCCATGAACTCCTCCTCAGCTAGTCATCATGGACCATTGGGTGGGTTCTAGTTGTAATTTATAATCAAATTCTGAGACATACACCATAGTGAATATAATAAGAATCACCCTCCCCCCTTATAATTGGCTTGGCTAAGCTTCTGTCAGCATAAGGTTATAAATTGCAAGTGTGTTCTGTAACCCCCGCCCCCCATGTTATGCATGTCCAAGAAATAGGAACCAGATCCCAATTTTCCTTTGCTACATCTGCTCCGTATAAGGATTTCCCACTTCCTCTCACAGGTGGTCCCATCTTCAGACAAAGCTACAAACAGTGTTGGCAAGGTGCCTGGGCATCTCAGGAGCGGAAAGTGCAGTTATAATAGAATTGTCATCTTTAGACTAATTATTATTGTTCCGTGTTAGAGTGCACCCCAGAGAGTCTGCTGAACTTCGGTGGATAAACAAAGAGAGAGCCTTCAGGGAATGAAGCAATACAGAGGAAAAAGCAACCCCAAGCGGAGCACTGATTGACTGTTTCAGCCAGATCAGCCTGGGGGTTTGGGGTGATATGTTAGGAATTCCTGAAATCATCAGTACCTTCCTTCTCTATGGTCAGGAGGGCCCTGACACACCATGGATGCAAATAATAGGCAGATGTGCATGGAATTTAGAGAAAGAAAACTGGCTTCTCCTATTACTTGCCATGTGCCCTTGGAAAAGTCCCTAAATCCTTGGCCTCAGTGTCTTCATCTAAAACAGTGATAAAACCAAGCATTCCACAGGGTCAGGGTGAGAATCAAAGGAGACATTCTTTGCGAATTTGCCTGATTTAAGGAATATGTCATTATAGAAGTGGTTTGCTTTGCAATGAGGTTGCATCCCCATGAGGAGCTCTACAACCAGGGAATCTAACCCTGTCTTGGTGAGTTAGCAAAGGTCATCCCACAGGTCATATGATAAAAGCTAAAGGATGATCTGTATTCATTTAAGTGACTGGAGAGAGAAAAGAGAAATGTAAATGTGTGTAAGAGAGGGAAGAGCTTCTGTGAAGACATGGAGATGATGAGAGAGTGAAGACAAGACAAAGAGGAGGAAAATAATGCAAAGAACTAAAGGAAATTCCCATGCACCTGGAGAGACCGGGACCATGGGGCAGGGAGGAGGCAGGTGTGCAAGGAAAGGCCGGCCTGAACCAGACCGTGCAGGCTGTGTCAAACATACTGAGGGTTGTTCTGAGAGCTAGGGGTGTGGGTAACAGGTGTGCATTATTTGGGTTTTAAAGGATTACATAATCATTAAAAAAATACTGCTCTGACTACAGAACAGAAAACTTATCTACAAAATAGCAGCAGCAATGATGTGTATAGTGGGCTCGGGGAGCTAGACCTCTTGGACACACTTGCAGGTGTCTAGGTGACACCAATGGGGTGTGGCTGGTGTTATGTTCCATGAGAAAGTCCAGTGAAATCCCTGCCCACGTCAGTCACTAGAGCACAGGAAGAGGCGACAGCCTAATGAAGAAAAGGAGCAGAAATGTAAAGGACACAGAAGAGCAATGGACACAAAGTGGAAGTGGAACATCATCTAATTTTAGAGTCTATATTATTCTTAATCAATCCCTTTTGACACATCCATTGTTCTCTACCTCCACACGGATTTTCTAATTTACTGGGATCTTAAAGGCTACCTTGGGAAGCAAGATAGCATAATTATTAGGGTCAAGTCAAGGAGATCATCTTGAATCCTGACTTGGTGACACTGAAACCAATTGGATGTTCTTGCCTGGGACTTAAATTCTTGGAGCGGTCCTGTCCTATAGGAACGGTTGAAATATTAATTAGAGGGACAGTGGCAGCGTAAGGATGATGATGCTGAGGTCCAGTGACAGTGATGCCGGCACGATCACTTCCTCGTGTGGAAGAAGTCCCTTGGACTCTATTTCCTGTTGCCTGGTGTCATTTTCAAAGCCTGGTTTTCCACCTTTCCCTCAGTTCTGGGAGTTACCCAGTCTCTTCCTGGGGCAGAATTGGACTTGACTGTATGAACCAAACATCCTTGGACCAGAGGGATCCGTATTAGGAGTGTCTTGAAGGCAATATATCTTCAGGGGATGTGATAGGAGGGGCAGTCTGGGATCATTGGGGATTATCTGGTGGAGCTGGGCCCAAAGATGATGAAATTCCCTTTTGTGTTAAGAAGGAAGATTCTGGAAACCCGATAAATAATTATTTAGCCACTGACTAAAAACAATTAAGTGATTGCATGTGATCGCATGGAAAAAAGTGCCTGCAGAAGGCCAGCGCTGGAGGCATTAAGTCTCTGCCATTGAAAGGTTTGATGGGCATGGAGTCTTCAAGAAAGACCGAAAGAGGCAGCTGCCCCTGTTGCCACCGGACAGCTTGAAGAAAGAAGGGATGATAGGTTTACATTTCTGAAATGTTGGCTCACAGTACACATTACATCTCAAGAGATTTAATCCTGCTAAGAGAATACTTTATCTCCTGCAGCTGAGGGATCAGGCAGCAAAAGCAAACAAATAAAAACACAAGCAAAAATACTCTTCCCGAGTTGTTCAAGTATTTAAATCGAAATAGCATCATTCCTTTTCTTCCATGTGGAAATGCCGGATTGCAGTGGTGACTCATGGACCCTTTGGGGGACTGAATCAGAAAGCCCCTCTGTACCCCATGAGCCTTCTTCAGCTGCCCTCGTGAGCCATGGCAGCCTCTCTTCCTTTATCTATTGAGGTTATTTCTTCATTCTTAAGATGCTACAAATACCACACCAGAAGGACTTATTGCTTCTCTTCAAATTCTTTGTTCCCAATCCTTCTAGCATGTTCACGGGCCCAGCATGTCCTGGAAAGCTTACTTCAATATCAAAACTTGATGGAGAATCTTATATTCCAAAATACATGCAACATATATTAAATTATATAGGCAAACTCTTGAGGTATATGCATGGTGTGAATTTTGTGGGGCTGGTCATGCAGGAGAAGAAGCATAATTTACTTCAGTCTGCAATTTTCAATAGGAGTGTATGTGCCAGAGACTCTAAAATCAAAATGTTATTTCTAGCAACTGGTGGTGATTTTAATTATTTCCTCAACTGACTTTAGACCTGGACATTTTGATGGACTCCACTAAATAAAGCTGAGGTGCCAGAAGTTCAGATGTAAGATAGGAAAGAGTCTAAAGACGTTAGAAATGGGAATCCTATGTGAGGCTACAGTACCCCATCCACGCTCTAAGCACTTGCCCTATCCTTCTAGGTTAACCAACTATGTTTGCTTGGGACTGAGTGGGTTCCCAGGAAATGGGATTTTCAGTACTTAAGTGAGAAAAATCTCAGGTAACTTTGAGTACATTAATCATCTGAATATATTCCCTTTACCAAGATTTAGAAAAACCCGCTGGAGAATGGAGCACCAGTATTTCTGAAAAGCCTATTACTGATCACGTTCTGTGAGGAATCCTGTTGGGAGACGCAACAGTTGGAATTGTGTACCAGATTTCAGTGGGAGTGAACGATCCTCAGTTGGCAGCTTCAGTCTGAGGGAGGTTTTGCCAACCCCAGATCCTTCACCAGCAGTGCATGAGGGTTTCTTTCTTTCCACATCCATGCCAACACATGTTATTTCTTGTCTTATTGATACTAGCCATTCTGACTGTTGTGAGATGATACCTCATTGTGGGTGTAATTTACATTTCTCCAACGATTAGTGATGTTGAGCATTTCTCCATGTGTCTGTTGACCATCTCTATAACTTCTTTGGAAAAATGTCTGTTCAGGTCCTCCGCCCATTTTTTAATCAGATTATTTGTTTGTTTTGATGTTGAGTCTTATGAGTTCTTTATGTATTTTGGATATTAGTCGCTTATCAGAAATATATATTCTCTACACAGTAGGTTGCTCTTTCATTTTGTTCATGGTTCACTTTGCTGTGCAGAAGCTTTTCAGTTTGCTGTAGTCTCACTTGTTTAGTTTTGCTTTTGTTTCCCTTGCCTGGTGAATGTATCCAGAAAAAAAATCACTTATGCAGATGTTCAAGAGTTTACTGCCTGTGTTTTCTTCTAAGAGTTTCATTGGTTTCAGTTCTTATATTTAGGTCTTTAATTGGTTTTGAGTTCATTTTTGTGTATGGTATAAGAAAGTGAGCCAGTTTCATTTTTTGCAAGTAGCTGTCTGTTTTTCCCAACATCATTTGTTGAAAAGACTGTTATTTCTCCATTGTATATTCTTGACTTCTTTGTCATATATTAATTGACTATACAGGCATGGGTTCATTTCTGGGCTCTCTGTTCTGTTCCACTGATCTGTGCATCTGTTCTTGTGCCAGTACCGTACTGTTTTTGTTGTTAGTTTGAAATCAGGGAGTGTGATCTCCCCAGCTTCATCTACTTTCTAAACATTGCTTAAGCTTCCTTGATTTTTTTAGTCACACTTTTTTCTTTTGAGATAACTGTAGATTTGTATACAATTGTAATTAATCATATAGATAGGTTCCATGAACCCTTTACCCAATTATCCCTGATGGTAGAATCTTGCAAAGCTATAGTACAATATCACACTTGTACTTCTTTCCTAATGTATGCATTTAAAGTTTCTCTCTCAGCACTCTTTATCTACAGGCTACATATTTTGATATGTTGCTATTTTCATTTTCATTCAGAATAGTGTAATTTTTTTTCATTCCCTTGAGACACCCTCTTTGATCCATATATTGTTTAGAACTATGTTTTTAGTTTCTAAGTTTTTGGAGAGTTTCCTGTTATATTTCTGTTAATGATTTCTAGTTTCATTCTATTGCAATCAGACAATGCGCTCTGTATCGTTTCAGTTGTTTTAAACTTGTTGAAGTTTGTTCTGCGGACCAGAATATGGTCTGTCTGGACATATGACATAACTCACAGGCATGTAAAAAGAATGTATAATAGCTGTTGTTGGGTGGCGTGTACTGTAAATGTCAATTAGATCTTATAGAATTATGGTATGTTGAATTCTATATACTTGCTGATTTTCTGTCTGGTTATTTTAACAATTGTTGATAGATGTGTGTTGAAGTCCCCAGCTATACTTGTGGATTTGTCTGTTTCTCTTTTAATAGAGAAAATATCCAGTATTTTTAGTTGTGCTTAGAGAAAGGAACAGGGAAAATACATGTAGACTTTCCCAAAAGTAAAAATCCCCCTTTCCATGGTTTTTATCATTAAAAAACAACTCCTGAAAAAAAAAAAAACTTTCTGGCCTGGAAACAGAAGCCTAATTTGAGTCAAAATGTCATAATGCACTGCTAATTTTCAGACTGGGTACCCTGGAGGACAGATCTTGGGGGGGAGCGAATAAAAAAGTCAAAAATAGATCTATTGAATTTTTTAATCTGACTTTCCTTCAGCTAATTATCAGGGTTATTTTTCTCTTAGGGAAATGAGACACTCAGACCTTTGAGGGCTCATAGGCTACTAGAGATATGTTCCATCGATTCAGTATACCATAGCTTTCCACTGGCCAGAATGGAGTCTTGCAAGGGTCAAGTAACATAGGGAGTTTTGATTCACAATATCTCTCATAGTTCTAGTAGATCATAAACCCTTTTTGTCATTAGTTGGTAAGCACATAGTTGGTAAGCACATAGTTGCTACAAATATCCTCTATCCTAGAAGAACATGCCCTTCCAGGTTTCAGTATAATGGCTGTTAAGATAAAACCTAAACTGAGAGTTCCCTTTAGCTACCAAATCAATAATGCAAAAGTATTACAGTTTCAGTGGAGAAATGACTTAAGTTAATGCTACCACAAAAATTCTGGAAAGATACAAGAATGGGGATTTCTTTTTATTTACTCTCAGATTTGACCCAGGTCGGTTGATCTTGTATTGGCCTTGTAAGATGAAAGCAAATTATCCTAATTAGCAAATGACAACTCCATTTGCATCTATTTGGATCTGCTCTCTTTCAAGAAGCAAATCAATAAAAGTTCTCCTATTGATCCAGAAATACAGTTTATTTTATATAGATGTCTAGCAGTATTCTTATAGCCATCTTACCTCAGCATTATTTCAAGTGTTTGACTCCATGCCACAGAGTTTAGTCAGCAAACACATGGCTGTCTTACCTACCTATGAGATATTACACAGGCCAAAAACATTGGGGACGTGAGCTGCTAGCATATAAAGAGAAAAATTTCGTTGGCCTTAATAAAGCACAAGTAAGCCATGGAGTGTGAGGTAAATTTTGTGAAAAGACTGCCACTTCATAGTCTGAGAGGTATTGGGATTTTTTTTTTCCAAAGTGAAGGACAAGTTCACTCTGTTTACTCCACCGTGCACTGTGTATTATTAGGAATATGTACTGTATTTGTATGGATATTTAAAGCATATCCCTCTGTAATGTGAAAGGTTTCTGTAGTGAGTTGAAACATATGTCTATGTCCTAAACTGCCAAGTAAGCAAGATGCTGCTGGAATGGTCTCCAGCATAGGAGGTACTGGTGAGCACCACTTTTCATGTTCCCCCTCTACCTTGATAGCACAGATGGGTGCAGGGTCAGGCGCTCTAGCTGACTCTCTGGGCTGCCCTCGCGAACCCAAGGCTGCTGGCCCATAGAGGTTATATATGACATACCCACAGCTAACATCATACTCCATGGGGAAATGATTAAAGTTTTTCTTCTAAAATTAGGAGCAAGACAAAGACGCTAATTCTTGCTACTTTTATTCAACATAGTATTGGAAGTACTAGCCACATCAGTTAGGCAAGAAATAGAAATAAAAGGCATCCGAATTAGAAAAGAAGAAGTGAAATTGTCACTATTTCCAGATGACTTGATATGAAATGCAGAAGACCCTAAAGACTACACCACAGTGTATTTGACCTAATAAGTGAATTCAGTAAAGTCCAGGATATAAAATTAACATACTTAAATTGGTTACATTTCTATACAAAAAAACAAAGTATCAAAAGAGAAATTAAGAAAATAATTCCATTTATAATTGAATATAAAAGAATAAAATACCTAGGAATAAATTTAACCAGAGGTGAGAGACCTATATTCTGAAAATGGAAAGACACTAATGAAAGGAATTGAAGGTTACACAAATAAATGAAAAGATATTATTCTGTACTTATCAACTGGAAGAATTAATACTGTTAAAATGTCTATACTACCCAAAGCAATTTATAGATTCAATGAAATCCTCATCAACCAATGGCACTTTTCACAGAATCAGAACTAAGAATCCTAACATTTGTGTAGAACCACAAACAACCCTGAGTAGCCAAAGAAATCTTGAGAAAGAAGAGCAAATCTGGAGGTATCAGACTTCCTGATTTGAAACTGTATTTCAAAGCTATTGTCATGAAACCAGTATGGTACTGGCATGAAAACAGACACAAAGGTCAGTGGAAAAGAACAGATCCCAGGAATAAACCCATGTGTATGCCGTCAATTAATCCATGACAAACGAGGCAAGAATACAATGGGGGTAAAGACAGTATCTTCAATAAAATTGTGTGTGAAAAACTGGATGGCACTATGCAAAAGAATGAAACAGGGCAACTGTCTTACACCATATACAAAAATAAATGCAAAAGTGATTAAAGACTTGAATTTAAACCCGTAAGCAGTGAGCTTCTTGATATCAGTTTTGGCAATCATTTTTTTTGGACCCATCTTCTCAGGGAATGGTAACAAAAGATACACAAATTTGCTTTTGTACAGTGAAGGAAATCAACAACAAAATGGAAAAGCAGCCTACTAAATGAAAGAAAGTATTTTCAAATAATATATCCAAAAAGGGGTTAATATCCAAAATATATAAAGAACTTCTACAATTTACTATTTAAAAAACCCAACCTGATCAAAAAAATGGAGGGAGGACTTGAATAGACATTTTCCCAAAGAAGACCTACAGATGGCCAACAGACACATGAGAAGATGCTCAACATTGCTAATCGTAAGGGAAATGAAAATCAAAATCATAATGAGATATTACCTCATACTCATGATTGACTGTTATCAAAAATCTAAAAATACCAAGTGTTAGGAAGGATGTGGAGAAACGGGAACCCTCATATACAGTTGGTGGGAATATAAATTGTTGCAGCAACTGTGGAAAACAGTATGGAGGTTCCTCAAAAATTTCAAAGTAGAGATCCCATATGATCCAGTACTTTTACTTTTGGGTGTTTATCCAAAGCAAATGAAAACATCAATTTGAAGAGATATCCATACCCTTTTGTTCATTGCAGTATTATTTATAATGGCCAAGATATGGAAGCCACCTAAGTGTCTATTTGTATGACATACATATATATATATATATCATATACACAATATATACTGTACACACACACACACACACACACACACTGAAATATATTCAGCCATAAAAAAAAAAGAAATCCTGCCATTTGCAACAGTATGAATGGACCTGAAGGGTTTTGTGCTAAGGGAAGTAAGGCAGACAGAGAAAGACAAATACGATATGATTTCACTTACATTTAAAATCTAAAGTCCAAAATAAATGAGTAAGTAAAACAAACAGAAAGAGGCTCATAGATACAGGAAACAGACTGATGGTTGCCAGAGGGGATGGGGGTTGCAGATTGGACATATAGATGAAGAAGATTAAGAGGTACAAACTTCTAGTTATAAATAAGTCTTGGGGATATAATGTACAACATAGGCAATATAGTCAATAATAATGTGGTAATTTTGTATGGCAACAGATGGTAACTAGATTCATAGTGAGGATCATGTTGAATCACTCTGATGTATACCTGAATAATAGAATGGTATATGTAAATAATAAGAATGCTTAAAGAATACTTTTAAAAAATGATAGGTGTATCTGGACTTTTTAAAAATCAGTGATGCTGAAGTTCTTGAGGCTAGGCAAGCTCCAGAAATGATGGTGACCTTCCAGGATTTAGCCCAGAATCTCACAGAGAAGCTGCAGTACAGAATAATTCAATGTTTACCATAGCGTGTGATGTCGGAACTCCCACCAGAGCCCCTTGAATTCCTTTTATTCTATTTTTAGGACCCCAGGACTTTGAGAAGCTTTTTCTCTCAATACCCAGCACCGACAACTCTTATTTTTCAAAGGACTTTCCTTGCCCAAGGCTGGAATTTCCTTCCTCCAAGCCCATGACTAGATGGGGTTGGGAGTTGGAAATCTGTATGCCTCTTGCCTTCAATCAGGACAAATTGAAGGTGTAAATTATGCTCCAGAGATTCCTTGTTGGAATAAACCTTAGTGATTCTCTGTAAAAGTTTGACTGACATCACAACCTTACTTACTTAGCTTCCTTCCTTTCTGACAAGTTTACCGTAGGTTTTATTTCAATTCATAAATCCCCAGCACAATGGTCCCCATCTTAGACTTAGGTATGGGGACAGTTGTACTCATGAATCTCATCAGTAAATGGGCAGTTAAATTTGGAAGTAAAACTAATGGCTTTTAAATGAATAAAACATTTGCTGAGAAAAAAAAAACACAAGAACTCAGATCACTTAATGAAGGTCACAATAACACAACCACCAAATGTCTGGCCCCCTAATCGAGTTGGGGGCCATCGAAGATGACCCTCACTGCCTGCTCCAATGCAGTAGAAACATTTTACAATTGATTTGCCTCTCTACTTTTCAAGTATGCTTCCCTACTGAGAATTACAAAATTTGTACATTTATGATATGTGAAAAATATTTAAAATACCAATGAAAGCAGACAGCAATTCACACATTTTTTTCTTTACTAATAATTTTGTTGGTTTCCTTGAGCTGGTTGCTGGGTGAGTTTGCTAGGGTATCCATCACAATGTACCAAATTCCTGGGGACTCAACTAATTACATTTATTTTCTCCTAGTTCTGGAGGCTGAAGTCCAAGATCAAAGTGGTGGCAGATTTGGTTTCTTCAAAGACCTCTGGCCTTGGCTTGCAGATGGGCACCTTCTCACTCTCTCTGCACACACCCCTGGGGTCTCTTCATGTATTCAAATGTCCTGTTTTTCTAATGACATCAGTCAGACTGGACTAGGCCCATCCTAATAGCTCATTTTAGCTTAATCACTCTTTAGAAGGTTTAATATCCACATACATTCACGTTCTGTGGTCCTGAGGGGTTAAGACTTCAACATATGAAGTTTGGGAGTATATAATTTACCCCATAATATTTGCACATGGCATAAGAATCTCAAACAGGAAATATTTCTTGAATGGAAAATGGTTTAATCATAAAAAGGTAAATATTACTCATTATTGACAGAGGTAATCCTGGAGTTTGATTTAAGGCTATGGAGTTATTTTGATTTGTTCTTAACCCATATTTTGTTAAGAAATATTAATTTTGATAATAATACAGTTTGGTCCACTTGTATAAGATTTAAGTGGAGATTTGAATTACCTATCATTTTACTATTTTAAACCCCCAGGAAAAAATCAGGAACAGGCAGGTTGATAATTAAAAGTCTTCTAATGTGGTGGAGGGCATCATTTTGTGATTATATACTAGGGTTGATTTACCATCAAGTAAACTCCTGTCTGTTCTTGTCCAATATATAAACGTACTTTTTTTAAAAGAAAGAGAAAGTGAAAGACAGTTGAAAGAAGATTGTAAGCCTACATTTGCAGGATCGTTAAGAGCTGCTATGCATCTATGACATTTTGGGTCACCTCAAGGATAATTCACCCAAGATGCCAAACTGCTGGCAGAAGGCAAAGTAGATGTGGACTGGGCTGTGGTATATGTAAGCCACCAATATCACCAACAGAGATATTGTTACAGAAAGATCTGTTACAGAAAGGCAACTAAAGCTATTACCGAGTTTCCTTCCTTATTGTGTCACGTAAATGTTTTAACAAACTTCCTTATTTCTTCTCTTACCACCAAGATTGCATACGCATTGGTTGCTTGACTTTGTAATTATTTTGCAGTTTGCAATATATCAGAAGAAGATTGCTACAGAACTAAAAAAGGAATAGATGTCAGAGGTCTTGGGGCTGGAGCTCAAATGACATAGAGAAATTTTATTAGCTTGGTTTGGGGAATTGAATATTTTCCACCATACGCGGGTGAATTTGTTTTATGTTAGGCGGAAACCTGTTGACTTGTGTGTTTTGTTTTGGTTTTGCTGAAAACAGCAAGGTGGGGTGTGATGCTCATGTATCTCTTATTTTGGCTACTCTGAATGGTAAGGGCCTTATTCTTTGCAGGAATGTCTGCAGTGAGTGGGTGTCCTTGTGGGACGTAAGTTCATACTTTACGCCATACTTTAGGCCCAGGTTCTGCCTTTCAAAGCGGAAGAGTCAAGTCATGGCTCTGGAGGAGTGGGCAGATGACTGAGATAGAACCAGTAAGACACTGGCTACCAGGCTTTTGAATCTTGGGAGAACAAATGGGAGTTTCACAGCTTCGAGCTGACAGTAGATGTGGCAGGATGACCCCTGTGTTCTCAGTTGTAGTGTCAGCAGTAGGGGCCTTACCTAAATTCATGTTATATTTGAATATACCTGTCATCTTGGGGCCCAGTCTCCCTTGGTTCAGCCCTTCTTCTAAGTCAAGGTATCTGGTCTTCCTGTGAATTTTGATCATCGCCCCAAAGCCTTCCAAATGAATACCTTTTTGCTTGAGTTAGCCAAATTCTTTTGTTGTGGCTTATAGCCACAAAAATTCCAAACAATAAACTTTCTTCCTCACTCATTCTCTCATCTTTCCCTCCTCCATTTCCAAGGCTATTTTTCTCATCTGGGCCTAGAAATCTTTTCCTTCCTCCCTTTTCTGGAATTTTACTGCTTTGACATTCTCCTTTCCACAGGTATCTGCCACAAGGACGTCGTTAACCAGCACTTCCCAGCCAGCACCTCTGCTCCTGGGACAGGGAACTCTTCTGCCCCACCTTCTGCCCTCTTGGCCATATTCCTCTCTCTCTTCCACTTCCTCCTTCTTCTTGTTTACAGCCTTCCCTCCGCCTCTTCTTCCTTATTCATAAACTTCCTTGCCGATTAAACTGACACCTAAGGCACCAGTTCCAACTGTGACGCTTTGACCACCTGCAGCTATGCTTCAAGGCTCAGCCCAACACCAGCTGCTCTTCTCTCTCTTCAAATACTCTAACTGAAAGAACCCATCAGTCTCATCAGGATGTTTCTTTTTCTCTTTTTCTCTGGACCTAATCTGTCTCCTGTGTATTTCAACATAGGCACCATCCTTCCTACGAATATCACTTAAATCATTGTTACCCCAATCCCTCTATTGAAGCTTTCAATACTTCTACATGCCCGACATCCACCAAATTTCACTCTCAGCATTTCTCATCTCTATCCCTACTTCCATTCTTCTGTCATGTCCTATAATCAGACCATCTTCATCTAACATTAGGATCATTTTGAAATTTATTTTTTTATTCCAGTGACCTCCAATTTGCCCATGTGCAATAAATATTAATGATCAAAAATATAATGAGCACGATATGCTATTGAATAATTAGCTTGAAGTACACATTGCCTTCTTTCAAAGATGTTCCGGGATGAATTACTTAGTATGAAGTGATTATCTCTGATGTTATTGACTAGGTATAGTAAAGGGATATCTTTGGAAGATAAGGAGGTTAAAATTTTGTACTGTAAAGGACTATGTCTTATTCAGAGTCAATGGCTAGGTTATTGTCATTATAAATACAATGCAAATGGATTTTAAAATGGAAGGAACCTTTAAAGATTTATTAGATGAGTTCCTTCAATAAATAAGAAAACTGAAACGCAGATAGTTGATGTCATTTGTCAAAGACAGAGCTAAGGTTTAAGTCCCCACCACTCACCCAAACCTCACATTCGTTATTTAAATTTGTTTTTTAAACTGCGGCAAAACACATTATATTAAATTTACCATCTTAACTATTTTTACTACACAATTGAGCAATGGATCTCTCAAAATTTTAATCTGGCAAGTTAGATACTCTATAGACCTATTGAACTGCAGTGCCTCCTGTCACCCACTTCTCAGCCTCTGGCAACCACAATTATACTTTTTGTTTCAATGAGTTTGGCAGTTTTAGATATCTCATATAAATGGAATCATGCAATATTTGTCTTTTTGTGATGGGCTTATTTCACTTAGATTAATGTCCTCAAGGTTCATCCATATTGTAGCATGTGACAGGGTTTCCTTCTTTTTTAAGACTGAATAATATTGCATTATATATACTTACTCTATTTTCTTTACCCACTCATCCATCAATGAACACTTGGGTTTCTTTCTCTCACTTTGCTAGCTGTTGTAAATAGTGCGGCTATGAACATAGAAATAAAGATACCTCTTTGAGATCCTGATTTCATCCTACCCTCTCAGGTTTTGATTTACTATTTCCCTTCTGTTTACTCTTTTTGAGGTAGGAAATTCAATTTGATTAAAATTGATTTGACAATTGAAAAATAGAGTTAATGATTTTTTGAAAGAAAGTTTATAGAGATTAATCTTCCCAGAAGTATAACCCTAAGGGTCTTTTCTTCTTAGGATATTTTGTAGTTGGCCTTTCTGATGGGGAGCATAAAAGACAGAAAAATGAAGAAAGAAACAGGGTAAGAGTTGTGAAGAGCATTCAGAGAAGGGGGCTGTAACAGTGCATTTGGATAAGTAGTATAGGAAACACTTCACAAAGCATAGTCTCAACTGTGACCACCATAGTGACTCAATGACATCATCCACCAATACTTAAATTTCACCATTTTATAGCCTCATCTCAGTAAACTCCTCTGATATTCTCTTGTGTTATTTTTAACTCTATTTTAAAATGCTTTTTATTAACTGATGCATTGCAACTCTTCTTTTCCTTGATTTATTTTTCCTTGTTTATTTTCCTCGGTCCTTTCCCTGCAGCAACAAAGAATAGAAGGGCAGGGACACAGCAGAGAAGCAGAGTAAAAGTTTTATTTAATATTATGCAGTTAAAGAGAATGTATGGGCATCCTCAGAGAGCAGGTGCACCTGAAAGGTTTGGGGTTCCCCCTTTTAAGGATTTTTCAGGAATATGACAAAGGGCTGGGATGTAGATTTGTCAAGTGGTCTTAAGATGTTTTTCTTTGATAAGGGACCTTAAGTCTCTTCTATTATCAGCCTTCTAGGTTATTCTGCAAAATTAGCTTAACAGAAGAAATTTACTGATCCAGTTCCTCCCCAGGATAGCAGCTTCCCTCTGGGAACATATCAATCAAGACCACCTGCCCTGCCCCCAAGGTGGGCAGAGTTATTGTCTGTTTGCTAAAGAATATGTTAAGAATCTTACTTCTTAACTTCCTGGGTTTTAAAATGCAGTCTTATCTTTAAGATGGAATCTTTTCTGTTTTTACTACCCTGTTTATATCTGGGCTTGTTTGGAAAACTAATCATGATGCTTGTCTCCTGCCCAGGTTGCAAATTACTTGATTAGGGGCTTTAGGAGGAAGAAAAAAGACAGCATATAGGTTAAGTTAAAGAATAAGCTGGGCCTTTTAGCAGGCTAAAGTAAATCTTAAAATGGCATGATTTAATTGATGCCAAGAAGACATGAGCTGTTCTGGGATACTTTATCTGGGGAATATTTGGATATTCTGAGTTACTCCTTGTCTTTGGAGCTTCAGCGAATAAACTCTGAGTCCCTTCTAATGGGATTTACTGGGCTTATTCTCTCTCCAAACCACTCATATCTATTTTCCTGTCTAACACAATTATTCTTTAAAAATGTATCTGTTGTACAGGCAAGTAGAGCAGACATGTAATGATTCCCTAGCCATCACCATGCTTCCACCCCTACCTCCATGCCTTTATCCAACAATCCTCTCTCAGGGAGGTGATTTGTAGTCCGTATCAATGACTAAGTCCTACGGAACTTCAAGGTTCAGCTCAAGTTCTTTTCTTCTATGGCTTACCCTTGATTACCAACTGCTTCCATTTTGACATTTTTTTAATCTATGCAGTTTTGTTTCTACCCCTCTCTCTACTTTTACAGTACCTTTTAAATTGATTCTCTCTTATCTCTTAATTTCTCTATCTATGTATTTACTTAGAGTCAGAGCCACTCACAGAGATAAACATGACCTACCTTGAATCAATGACTCAGTAAAGACAAATAATCTTTCCCTTGTTATGTAATGTGCCCTCATTAAACATTTGCATGGATGTAATGTTGTTAAGCCACCACACCCCAAGTCTCTTATGGCAGGGAATGAAGGATAAACTTCCTAAGTCAAAGACTGCTTTGAAGTGTTTATCTATGAAAGCACACATATGTAATAGAATAGATTGCTATGTGCATTTGCTTTTTCTATTAAAATATTAAAAAATCCATTTGCTGTTTAATTCTTTAGCATGTTCTTGGAAAAACTGGATATGAGATCCATCAGTATATGCTGAGATATTATGTTATTTTCCTTGTGACTTTACATAAATAATAATCTATTCTTTGGACTCAGATTTTGATGTTTGGAATTTTCCCAGCAAAAACTGCACATATGGGAGCCCTGATAAATTTTTCCCACTAAATACCATTTTCACTCATGAAAGATATTTTTTCTAAGTCCAAATTTTATATTGTTTGACATTTTCTTAAAACATAGTGAAAACATTCTATTGTTTTCTGGTTTCTGTTGTTCTCATACTACTTGGTATTTTTTGAAGGTAATTAATTTTTTTCTCTAGCTGCTTTTAAGAATTTCTCCAGAAATATGAAGTATCTAAATGTGGATTTAAAAAAAATTAAACTGTTTATGATTTATTGGTCTTCTTACATCTGTATATTAGAATCACTCATCAGTTCTGGGAAATTCTCAGCCATTTTCTCTTCACATATTGTCTCTACCCCTTATGAATATTTTTTCTACATGACATTTCCCATTGAGGATATATTGGAACCCTTTACACTATGCTCTGTCTTTTACTCACCCTTCTATATTTCCTTATTTTGGTCTCCCTGTGTTCTTTTAATTCTTGTTTATAATCATACCTTATTTTATCATGCATTACTTGTAGTGCTTTATGGATACTAAAGATTTTATAAATTGAAGGTTTGTGGCAACCCTGCATCTAGCAAATAACCTGGCACCGTTTTTCTAGCAGCATTTGCTCACTTCATGTTTCTGTCACATTTTGATAATTCTCTCAATATTTCAAATTATTATTTTCATTATTGTTCTATTTATTATGGTGATCTGTGATCTTTGCACTAGTGTAAATGTTTGGGGGTGCCACAAACCACTCCCATATAAGATCTTAATCGATAAATATTCCGTGTTCTGACTGATCCTCTGAACAGCTGTTCCCCTGTCTCTCTCGCTCTCCTCGGGTCCCCCTGTGCCCTGAGACACACAAATCATTGGAATTAGGGCAATTAATATCCCTACAATGGCTCCTAAGTGAAAGGAAGAATTACACATCTCCCACTGTAAAACAAAAGCTAGAAATGATTAAGCTTACTGAAGAAGGCATTTTGAAAGCCAAGATGGACCAAAAGTCAGGCCTTTTGTACCAAACAGTTGTCTCTGCTGTGAATGCAAAGGAAAAGTTCTTGAAAGCTGAAATCACTCCTTGATCCATGGGTTGCAGAATAAATGTTAGCAGGCATAAAAACAACATGAATCTCATTGTCCATCACCCATCAGAGCTCTTGGGTGACCACGTGCATTGTCACCTGATGTTCTGAAAGGAATATTTTCTTCTGAGCAGTAGGTCAGTCAATCCAAAATTTACCCCAATTTGGAATGAAGTTCTGCTATGGTGAAGTGCTATCAGGGAGCATCAAATAATGCGAGAAATTGTACATCCATGGAGTCATCAGTCGATGTGGCAAATTTTGTGGTGTCTTACTTTGAGAAATTGCCAGAGCCACCCCCACATCAGCAACCACCACCCTGATCAGTCAGCAGCCATCAGCATGGACGGAAGATCCTCCATCAGCAAAACACAACTCACTGAAAGCCCAGATGATGATTAACATTTTGTAGTATGAAGTATTTTTAATTAATGTGTATGCTTTAATTTTTTTCCACATAATGCTATAGCACACTTAATACACTATAGTATAGTCTAAACATAACTATTATATACACTGGGAAACCAAAAAATTCATTTTACTTGCTTTATTGCAGTGTTCACTTCATTGCAGTGGACTGGAGCCCACTCCGCAGTACCTCCCAGGTGTACCTAGGCTAAAATTTCCCTGAAATGCACTTGTGTTCTGTTGGTGGTAAGCCTAGCCATTGAAGGTTTTTTTTTTAACACCTTTATTAAGATACAACATACTAGAATATTAATTCATTTTAAGTGTACAATTCAATGAATTGTAGCATATATGAAGAATTATGCAACCATCATAATGATCTCATTTTAGAACAGTTCTGTTACTCTAAAAGGAGACCTTACCAGCCACTCCATTTTCACCTGTCTTGTTGCATAGGCTGTCAAGAGAAAACTAACCTATTCTTCTGTCCTCCTCTCCCCTCCCATCGGGCAACCACCAGTCTGTTCTCTTTATATATGAGTGTATTCCTGGGGTTTTGTTTGTTCATCTGTTTTGTTCTTTAGATTTCACATATAAGTGGACTCATATTGTATTTGTGTTTCTCTGATTTATTTCACTTTGCTTAATATCTTTGAAGTCTATCCATGTTGTTGTATATGGCAAGATTTCATTCCTTTTTATGGCTGATAACATCCATTGTGTACATATACCACATCTTCTTTTTCCATTTATCTATTGACATACACTTAGGTTGCTTCCATACCTTGGCTGTTGTAAATAATATTGCAATAAACATAGGGAAAATAGTTGAAAGAGATAAAGAGGTACAAGTTTCTGTTTATAAATATATACATTGCAGGGATAAAAAGTACAGCTTAGGAAATACAGCCAAAATGTTGTAATAACTTTGTACGGTGACAGATGGAGACTACATTTTCATGGTGAGCATTTCATAATGTATATAAATGTCAAAGCACTATATTGTACACTGGAAACTAACATAATATTATGTCAACTATATGTCAATGAAAAAAAAAAGGAAAACTTAAATTTTCCTGGGTCAACAAATGTCCACAGAGCAAAAGTTTCTTCCCAAGTTTGCATATCTATCTGTATAAGTAGTTTCTCTGTCATATTAGCTTAGTAATTCCTCACTGTCTTAATAAGCTCTCTCATACTTTAAATAATTAAAATGAATACTTTGTCTGGCTTCTTCACCTGTTTCCAACTGGAGTGTGTAGTTGAATACCCTAGCTCACATAGCCAAGAACAGGATGCCCCTCTCTGGTGTTGTATTTTACTTCACAGCTTGATTTAAAATTTAAGGTTGCCCTCTTATGTGAATGAGCTTCACCGGGCATGCTGGGTCCCAGAATGTGCCCGACGGTTTGCTGTGTACCCTGGTACTCAGCCGGATACCCTGGTACTCAGCCCGATACTCTGGTACTCAGCCTTTCTGCCTCTGTGAGCATCCCACCCTGGGAATGGCTGCCGTTAGCGGGCTGGATCAGACTTCTAACTGCCCACAGAAGTCTCATGGAAATTTCTCTTCTGGCCATAACTGCTGAAGATGTGTTTACTGACTATTACCCACAGAAAGAGGTTTTATACTTGAGGCATTCTGGCTTAGAAATACAACCTTGGGTTTGCTTATTTTGATGGGCCAACTTCTCCGAATCTGCAAAGACTTAGTCTATTTCCAAAGTCAATAGTTCTGTATCAGTTCCGCAACATAACTAAGAACTGACTCTTAATAGAAAAACATGGACACAAAGAACTTGCTGTTAGACTACTTAAGACAGAGACACAGACACAGGCATACAATATACACCCTTGGCGCTTCCTGTCATGTCACCCGGGAGCACACATTCATAGCATCTAAGCTTAGTTTCTTCATTGATTGGGCTATTATATACATTTTTTATATAAAATATATATAAACACTTAAAATATATAAAATACATTTAATTATATTAAAATATTTTAAATACATTAAATATATTTATATTTGTATTATATATCTAATTTTACATATATTTAGTTAAATTTACTTGATAATATTTAATAAATATATTTATGTGATCACTAATGTTTAATTAGCATATTTAATTATAGTTAATTATATATTGATTATTATATATGATTAATTGCATATATAAAATATACTTAATGTATTACATGTATATATTATATTTATATATAAAATATATTTAATGTATTTAATGTGTTTTAGATAGTTATTGTATTAATTACAATATATTAATTATATGTGCTATAATACAATTTAATATAATATATAATTATATGAAGTATAATATAATTATATGCAATCTAATATAATTTATATATATTAAGTATATCTTAAATATTTAAATATATATATTAATATCTACCTTGAAGGTAAGCAGGGTCCCTGTCTGTTTCCCCACAGAGCCTCCTACGGTGCTTGATACACTTTAGTTATATTCATAATTCAAAAAGGAACCATTTTAATAATGGCTCCAAGAATTCAGACCACAGGTTTAGAACAAAGGGTGTGAGTTTAAGAGAATGTAAGCATCATAGAAGAAAACTCCCTTCCAACCCTGTGTGCACTGAGGTTGTACCTCTTTGCAAAGTCTTTGGAAAAAAGAAAGCCCTTAGATGTACACCACTTGGAATGAACAGGAAACAGCATGTGTATCTGTGCTTAAAGTGACAACCTTTGTTCAGACACTAGCCAGCAGTCCTCCAGAGAGCCAGATTTTCTTCACTCTGAAGCTGCATATATATACCCAAAATAGCAATAGGAGGGACCCTGAAAATCCTGGAGAACAACCTGGTATAAGGACAGAGGTGGGTTCAAATCTCTGTTCCTCCCCCTGGGACTCCACATATTTTTCTCCAGCCTTTCTTCCTCATCTGTGGAATGAATGCCATAGTATGCTTAACTCTTGGAAGGGTTGAGTTTATTTTATTAATTAATAATTAGTTTCTTATGAATTAAGCACTTAGCATAACATCTGGTAAGTGGCAAAAGGTCAACACATGTTAGTTTTTGCCCATTTTTTTCCAAACTTTGAAAAATAGCCATGAGGACAGTACTTTCCTGGTTGTTTTAAAGATTGAAAAAATATGTAAAATATCTCCTCAAGCTATTTTACTACACATTGATGTTGCTCCCAGAACTAAACTGGATTAGTGTGCAGAAAATGGAAGTTCCTTTGGCCAGGATCCTCACCTGAACCTAAACTACTTGATGTAATTAGCCTACTGCTAGGCTAATGCTGCCGCACCAGTAGGCAATAACTATTATTGACTAAGTCACTGTATAAAGAGCTCTGCCCAGTGCTCTGGGTGCTGGCAGAGACAGGAGGATTCTGGACCTGCAGGCATGATTCTAGTGCTTGACCTACCACCAGGAGAATATAGCTGGTATAAACATTTTACCCCAAGAACATTCCATTGTCATTTCTCAGTCTCAGTGAATCCATAGTGAACTTGCCCATGGCTGAAACCCACTGGAAAGACAATTACAAAAAAATTCTTCAACTAAAATGGGCTTGTTGTTTGTCTGTAAGCATGGCCATATAGAAGAAATAAGGACAAGAATTAAATCAGAAATAGGGAGGGTGGGATTCATTTGCACACTTCTATACAGACTTATTTAAAATAAACCCCAAAGATGGTACCTTTCACACTTCCACCATTTATACCACTTGAAAGGCTTGTTAAAACACAGATGGCATTCCCACTCTCATTTCTGATTCTGTAGTTTGGGGTTGGTCCAAGGCATTTTTATTTCAAATAAGAAGAGAGTAATGTTGATACTACTGGTTTTAGGACCACACATTGGGAACCATTAGCATAGAGGTGATTCTCAACTCTGTTTGCACCTGAAGGTCACCTGGGGCTCTTTAAAAGCTACCAGGGCTTGGCCATCCTGCCCAGAAGTTCTGATTTCATTGGTCTGGGCTGGGCTCTGAATATCAGGGGTTTTCAAAGCTTTCCAGATTTTAATGGGCCAAAGTCAAAAATAACTTCTCTAGGGAACATCAGTTCTGATATGTTTTAGAAAAGAGGCATTCAATTATTCATTCAATAAGTATCAATTGCTGCTGAGACTGTATTTCAGAGAGAGGCCTGGTGGTCTTCGGTGTCTGGACCCTGGAATAGGTGGTACATAAGGAGGTGGGAGACATAGTCCAGGATTACATTTTCATGCCCAGACTTCATCCTATGGGCCTGGGGGACATAGTTGAAGATTCTAGAAGAAAAGTGATACAAATAGACTCCATCACCAGCTGAGCAAGAAGAATATTTTCTAGGTAGAATAATCCTTATTTTGAGATTATATCTAGATTTTTCTCTGCATAACCCAATCTAGACACCAGAATATCATAGAATAATAGAATAAATCAAGACACCAGCTTCCTTCTCTTTAGCTAATTCCTGAACTTGTGATTTGATTTTTGAGGGAAAAGAAGGATGCATTTGTTACCATTTCAGGTCTACTTGTTTTGGACTTTGGCAAATTGGGTAGAAAAAAATAGTTAATAAGGAGAAAGAAGAGGCCAGATAGGAGAAAAAGACAAGAGGAAAACAGGGTGGAAATAATTCTGAGGTTTGAAGCAGCACAGAAGTGGGAATAGAAATTAAAGCTGTGAAAACAAGTTTCCCGCCAGCTTCAGGTCCTCCAGTGAATCCTGTTACCTAGACGGGCCAAAGGCCCTATCCAGTGGCCTGCACTGCCACCTGCCGGTAACATCCCCAAACAGCAACAGATGAAAATCCACCCCCTCCTTCCCAAATGTTATCCTCAGCTTTGTAGAAAGATATACTGAGAATATGCCTTGGATACCATAAATTTTCCCTCAAGCTGGGCCTTCACATTATATCTCTGCTCCCTACATTTTAGCCTCACTTTTAAATGACTGTTTTTCATGAATTTTAAAAGGTTATTTTTCCCTGTACATTTTTACATCTCTGAAATCAAAATGTGTGCTGGAATTGTCTCTTTAATGGTCACATTTTTCTCCCTTTGTGATACATAAAGGAACATCTTTGAATCGATGTCATCTTATACTTGGAAAAATATGGAAATGTATTTTTTTACATATATTGGAAGTGTGGCCTGATGGAGAAGACTTGATTTTTTTTTTTTTAGTTGAAACATCTGCTGTCACCTGGAATTTCTAGTATCTCTTCTCTGGATCTCCATTATTTACTAGTAGTTTGATTTTTGACAAGTTTGTTTCATCATCCTCAATACTGTGTATTATAGAAGGCTCTGTGAACCTTAAATGCCACTATATATCAGGTCCTTAAATGGTTCCTACCTAGCACATTAAAGTACTCAATAAATAACTATTATCATTTCCAAATTAAAGTATCAAAAACTGATAGATGCTCCTGCTAACACTCAAGTGAAAAGCATGCAGACATAAACACTCTTCATTCTCAGAATGTGCTATTGAATCCAAAATGCAATCTGTGTGGTTTAATCCTTGTAATTTATGAGGAACTGTGGAGAAGCTTGCTGTATGTTGATAACAAAAGGCTTGGGAGTTCAGATGGAGTCCATAAGGGCAGTTATTTTCAATGCACCTATGTGGATGTTTAAAGTCTTAGGCAGACCCCATCTATCTTTGTCCCTGTAATTCAAAACCCTCTGTCACCAAATGGTAGTTTTCCCTGTGCCCTTAAAACTACTCAGCTCAGCTTCCGCTTTATTCTGATAAACCTGGCAGTGCAGGGCCCCAGCCTTTTAAGTAAAACTGCCTCTCCACTATTTAAGGCAACCAAACATAAATGAAATCGAAAATAACACTGATAACAGGCAATGCTGTGGCTGCCTGCTGGGTGCTGTTTGTAACTCTCGCTAGCAATCCCGGGATAAAATAAAGCCCAAGTTGAAGGGCAGCTTCTCTAATTGCCTCCACAGGATACAAGCAGTCTGGACTTGAATGAAGCCTCAGTTAGCTCTGCAGGGGGGGCACGCCCAGTGGACATGGAGCTTATAAGGATGTCTTGGAGGCTTTCATGTTTGCCAAGTGGCTGCCCCTTAAACTCAAGAATAGCCCTTCTTCCTTAAATGATAGGAAATTGTACAGTTCAAGTTCTCAGCACAAGTCCCAGGGACAGAGAAGCGGCAGTAGAAAGGAAGAAAAGTGAAAGCTTTACATGGTGGGGGCCCCACACTTCCTCCTCCCCGTAGCATTGCTTTCTGAGGCTTGTGTTGGGATGAGACCCTGAAAGGGGAAAGAGGGGGTCTTCAAATGCTCCTCCTACTCCAGCACCCCTCTCTCTGTCAGTCTGCCCCATTCCCGGCCATTCCTGGTCCCCATTCAATGTCACGGCCACAACTCTCTTCCATAGGTATTAAGCTCACTTTATACCTTGGGGGTCTTAGGTAAATTTAGAATCTTGCCCATTTGCAATAAAGTCATAGTTTGAATCCAAGTTGATGTGACTTCAATGCCTGTGTCTTATTTTTTCCAGGAAACAGTCCAGCCTCCCCACTTGCCCCAACTCAAGGTGAAACCACACCTGCATCATGTCCAACCCTTCCCTGGAGCCATTTTTGCAGGTAAGACAGAGGTTTCTACTACTTAGATATGAACTATATTAACATCTGCTTATTTATTTGTGTCCCAGGACAGCCTGGTGAGATAAAAACACTGAGACTGTTTATAAGTGAGAAACTGTACCCCAATGATGTAAAGTAACTGGTCTGTGGTGGGACAGCCCAGACACAGCGAAGCTCATAGCCCAGCCCAGGTCTACAAGGACAAGTCTGCTGTGTTGCCAATAAAGCAAACATCCTAATTTTTATACTTAGAGTACACAAACATGATTTCTAGGAATGTCAGATTTTAGTGGCCAAATAGTCTAATGTTTTAGGTTTTCTAAGATCCATGATAAACAAGGATGGAGGTGGGTGGGGAGAGATGTTGATAATTATTTAATGAACTCTAGAATTCCTTTTCACCCAGTTTGGGTTCCTTTTAGCAATTTATTTACATCTCTTTGAAGGTTTTCTCCACCTGTAAAAAAGGTATTCAATTAATTATTTGATTGATTTAATCAAGCACTCCACCAGCTTTGCAGGGGGCTCCTGACAGGTCTGTGAGGTCTTTTGTGGCTCTGGTGTCTCCCCTGCTATGATAGTGAAATCATAAAAACAGCAGGTAAATGTATGTGGTATACTGCCCTGGCCATAGCTGCCGTGTTATCAGGAGAGAAAAATGTGGTGTCATAGCACTTCTGCAGAGGTTTATGACAGGTGCAAGAAGTCACTGTGTTCCTATACTGTCTGAAAAGCAGGCATGTGTAGTAAAAATGACATGACCCTAGATGGTCTCCTATAACCATGTAGAATCTCAGACGGAACATGTCAGGAGAGAGGCCCAGGGTTGTGGAAGGGCTGGAAGAGGCTGGGAAGTCAGAGACCTGGTGTTGAATTCTGCGAAGCCTCCCACTGGGATTGTGACTTCTGCATGCAACCCTGGGTGTCTCTGTCTTTGTGTTGGTGAAACTAGGCTAACGGTCACATCTTGCAGAATGGTTGTGAAGGTGAAATGAGATAATATATGGGACAAGCTAGAGCATTTATTCTTCAGAACAACCCAATTTATCATCCCCATTATACAGAAGGGGACCTAAAGGCGCAGAGAGAGTGAGGGCCCTCAAGAAACCACACAGCTCCTAAGTACTGGAGCCAAAATGAGAACCCAGGTGTGGGTCGCTTCATGTCCATGCCCTTTCCCCTGCTCTATGTGAAATTCCCCATCAATCATTTGATGTTCTTTGCTCTCCTGAAACATTCTGATTCATAATGAGGTTTTCTGGGCAGACGGATTCATCAAGACATGACAGATGACCAAAGTTGGTCACATCACCAGATATAGTGCCCATTGTAAGTGAGTGTGCTGGCATTTGAATTTATGTTTCAGTCCCCCCTAGCATTGCAAGTGCAAATAACACCCCCAGTTTCAATTGGGATAAAGCTCCAAGAAAGCATATGCTATCTAGCAGTCAAATAAAAAAACTGAAGGCAAATAAGAGGGGACTCACACAGAGCTCTCCCCTGGCTGTTTCAGATGTCAGCTCTGAGGATGGCTCTTCAGGCATTTACAGTTAGATGTGTAGTTAACAAGCAGAAATACAGACAATGGCAGGAGATAGCTGTTCATTTTGTTGGAGAAATAGTCATCTTTTGTTTGCATTAGATTAAATATTCTTAAATATAAGCTAATATTTAAACAGGCTATGCAAATTTTGCTAAAGAAGGCAGTGTAATTATACATAAAGAGTGTAATATATTTAGGAATAATTTCTGTTGTCCAGCTTCATATTATTTATTGATCTAATTATGTGTACATAATTGTGTATATGTTGACTAATATCATCAGTTTATATATAGGTATATATGCATAATGTGTCTATACACACTTACACACTCACATATGCACTAGGGTAAAAAGCAACAGTTAGGTACACATGTATGTGTCTTGTTAACTGTTTGATTTACAGCAGAAAACAAAGTTTCTCCAGTTCTTCCTCTTTCACAGACTGTATGAGTTCCTGGAAATGAGCCTCAGAGACACTGACACCAAGATACTGAACAGGGGCTGAGCAGGGCAGTAGGCCTTAGGCTTCCCTGAGGCTGGGACTTCCCAGGAACCTCAGTGGGGAGGTGGACAGCTTTTCTGCTTCTACTCTAGTAGCTTCAGGGGAGACACTGCATCATCTCCCATCTCTCCCAGAGACTGACAAATAGGGGATCCAAAGGTGGGACTTGACTGTAGCTCCCGGGTAAAGAGTGTTCCTGGCCCAGGCCAAATCGCCTATGAAACTGGTGAAACCGAAATAAGTCAAGGGAAAGGATAGGTTGGGGGAAAACATTTTTTACTGCTCACAGCTTACTTGAACCTGCCAGCCAGGCCCGGCCTCATCCGTCTCCTCCAGCCTCCACTCACACACACTCTGCTGTCTCGGCCCGCTCTCTACTTACCACCTGCCCTTTCCAGCAGGAACTCCAGTGGTGGGTCCTTGGTGACCGGTGGACACCAGACCAATTATGTACAAGGAATGCAGAGGAGGAGAGAATGGCCATGATCTGTCTACCCCTTGCCCCAGGCTGCAGGAGGCTACAGCCGCAAGCACCTATTGATATGTAAATGACTAATGCCAAGCCGGAGATTCTATAAATTCTGCAATTTACCCCACACTGACAGAGAAACACAACAAACCATCTGAGGAACACAACAGCTAGGAAAATAAATTCAGATAAATTCAACACTTAGATTTAAATTAATAAACACTTAGACTTGAATAATTTAAAGAATTAAATTAAAAACCTGAAGATTTACTCTGAAGCTACTGCAACTTTAACTTCAGCCCCTGACTTGAACTTAAGCCCCTCAGTTGCATAGGTTGCTTCTAAAGCTCCAGGAAGTGTCCTAGCAGGGGGTCCATAGGGTCATAAGTTTGCAAAAGCAAAGTGATTTTCATCACCAACAGCTACAACCCCTGTCTCTTTCCCTCTAGAGCTATAGGCTTCCCCTCCTTGCCCAGGACTGAGCGAGCTCCTGGGATGTAGGACTTTCAGTGCTAAAATCTGCCAAAAAGGGATGAGTTGGTCATCCTATCCACTCTTCTTTTCATCCTCCACCTTCTTAACAGGTGGCATTGGAAAAAAAACACAAAGGCTTATGGGATCCGGTGGAGGCGAGGTTAAATAAAGGATAAATTTAGTTTAGGTGTAGGGGGTGTATGTCCAGGGTTTGTAATCACTTTGAGTTAAGTTATTGGTGAGCGTCCCAGTGCAGGGCAACCTCCAGGACTCTAGCACTTCCCACCACACTGACCCGCTCAGCATTCCTTCACCAGGATACAGGGACGTGGCTTATACCACATTCTTATCATGTCCCACCATGCCTGACATCAGAAAAACAAGGGAAGTTGGGGAGGAACAATGTCTGGAACATAAGGGGCCAGAAATTAATTCGTGGAAACCATCAAATCATGAGACATCTACCCTTGTTGGTCAGATGGAATTCTCATCGATATTTAGTCAAAAGGGAAGTTGCCCCCTCTCTGCAATGGATTGAGAACACCGTGTCTACACTTACAAATACACCGCGTATTTTTTTCTTTTTTGAGTGAGATGTGGTTTTTCAGATTTCCTGTTTTAAAATCACCATAATGCAATGGTCCTCTACTGAGTGTGCCTGTGTCTGAATTCATATGATTTATACAAGCCCAACTATTAATAATTAAACAATTTTTAAATCATCTTTACTAAAGGAAAGACTTATTTTTCTCTATTGCCTCTATGGAAAGTGCTGTACAATTGCAGTTATATGCAGAGAGGATCAGAGAATATGAAACCAAAAATTAGAGGAAAATAAAAGCATTAGAAATGCATTAAGCAATCATTCAGTAAAAATATATTATGCCATCTTTCTGGACGTGGGGGATGTTCAAGGTATTTGTCAACATACTAAAGCTTTTATTTTGTTGTGATTTATTTTCACATTTTTAACATATATTCACTTTTGTACCTAACTTTGTTTGTTTGCATTTTTTCTTAAAGTCTTTTAATACAAACAATTGTATGAAATTTATTCCTCAAACCTGGATCTTACCCTAAAAAAAGTACAAAAATTCCTACAAGAACATATAAGAATTTATGTGTACAGTTAACATGGTGGAGTCCTTAAGCAATATGGAATCCAATAAGTATTAAAAGAAAAGAGACAAATTTCACTCTATAAATATTAGATTAAAACGATTTTTGGTAAAAGATGACTTTAGTTAAATCAATAAACTATTTGGAAAAATAAATTTACAACCCAAATAGCAGAGGATGTAAATACCTGAACTGTATGGAGAGATCTTAAAATTGATAAAAGAATGTACAAACTATTTGAAAAAAATTGCAGAAGATATGAAAAGGCAGTGTTTCTTAAGCACATTTATCAGGCTAGAAAGCAAATTCGACCAGGTAATATAGCATTAGTACGATACAGACCCCAAAGTCTGATAACGATGTTAGAAAATGATAACAGAATAACCAAAGAATCCATTCACATGGAATCATGAAACACACATCTAAATAACTCATGGGTCAAAGAAGTCATCATAGAAATTAAAGAATTATTAGAATTGGAAAATAACGAAAATAACTCACATCAAAAGTTGTGGGGATCTACCTAACCTTAAATATTAAATAAACAAAGTCTTCAATATTTATATTGGAAAAGAAAGACAATGAATGAGCTGTTGACCTCAGGAAAATTTTTAATAAATATACTGCACCCAACAACATCAGAAGGAAGAAAAAACATAGGGACACAAATTAATAAAATAGAACACAGGGGCTCTCTTGTCTCCTCCTGGTGTGAGCCAGGAGCTCTGTTCTCTTACTTTATCTCTAAATAAAAGCCTGTACCTTGCTCTCCTAAAAAAAAAAAAAAAAAATAGAACACAAAGATAATCATTCAAAATCAGAGGTTCTTGCTTACTTTGCATTGATCTATAAATGGGCAATTCTGATGCAATTAAGTAAGACAGAGAAGGCAGAAATAAACTATTATAAACCAAGAGGGAATCACAATTAGAGATACAATGTGGATAATAAGATAATACTGTGAATGAATTCATACCAATTATTTAAAAACTGAGATAAATTGTCATTTTCTAGAAAGTCTCTAGTTCTGATTTATTTATCCAATATTTTTATTATATATATAATGTAACCAAAAATGTGATTCAGAGAGAAATGGAAACCAGAACTAACCTTTAACCATTAACTTTTTTTTTTTAATAAAAGTTGATCTCCCAAATTGACAGCTGGGTCAGGTATTTGGGGAGTTAATTCTTGCAAAAATCAAGAAATAAATTATCTCCATCTTATACATAATATTTCAGAGAGTACGAGAATAGAGGGGAGGCTCTTTAAATCATTTTCTGCAGCTAATTATAACTTTGACACTAATTAAAAAGGAACAGCATAAAAAGATTATTATGCAGTCTCTCTCATGAATGTAAAGTCAGAAATCCTAAATAAATACTAGCAAACAGAAGCTATCATTTTATTATTTTTAAGGTTATTATGACCAAGGTAGATTTATCATGAGAACTCATGGATACTTAACATGAGAAAAATAAAACTATGAATGCAATTCACCATATAAATAAAGTAAAGAATAAGACCTTATCTATACCTAAATGTACACAAAACAAGCATTTGTTAAAATTCAATATCCAGTCAAGATTTACACACATATAATGTACAGAAGGTAAAAAAATTAACTTAAAAAGATTCTCTAATTCAACCCAACAAAAACCTTATACCTAATAGTGAAACATAGAGTCATTCTTTTTCAAGTTAGGAGCAAAGCAAAGATGCTGTCTTTGAGTCCAGTACAATGGGAAAAAATTGATATTACTTTAACAAATGATATACTAGACTAGCATAGAGGAAAAAACAAGCTTTATTGAATGATGCAGAGAGAATGATGCAATTTCTTGGATTGAATGACATGCTTTCATAAAGAGATCAATTATTTTCAAATTAATATATGAATACCATGCAATTCTAATAAAAATCCTACTAGGGTATTTCTTAGAACTTGACATGCTCATTCTGAAATTTATATGGAAAGCATAAGGCAAAAACAGTCAAGATAACTTTAAATGAGAACAATGACTCTACCAGCTGTACTGTAATACTTTATTTAAAAAAAAGGAAAATTAAGCAATTTCCCAATTTTCTGAGTTCATAGCGCCTTTATTGTCTTAGTTGTATTGTCATGTTCCTCAGGCTCAAAGAAATGTCTAAAGGTTCCCTATGTAAGTATTTAGAATTCTAATAGCTTAATAGTAATAGTTGTGAGGTGTACGACTGATGACTCTGTGTGTCTCTGAAAATTTAAAATATGCTATGGTACCATTGTGAGTCCCTGTGGCATACAGTTTGGGAACTGCAGACTTAAAGCAAGTCCTGTAGAATATCTGGATCCTAACTAAGCTAGCAAGTTTATTGTATTTTCTATATACTTTTACAAATACCTGACAAATACCAAGGAACTGGGCTGGGTGCTTTGCAAGGATTCACTGGGTCTTGTGGAGATCTTGTGTTTTTTTATTTCATGAAACAAAGGCTTAACTAAGTTGAAGAAAATTTCCCCATTGCACACCTGTATGTGCTCAGGCCTATACTTGAACTCAGTCTTGTCTGCCTAAAGGCTGTGGTGTCATGCATTCATGGGACCAACCTCTACTGAACATGTGTGTCAGGGACTGTCCCAGCCAGCCGCTGGAGAGTGGAATTAGCCATTGTCCTCCCACGTGTGGTCTGAGACCAACAGAGAAGGTGCCAGAGCTGGGAGATGTGTGTGTGAACGGGAGAAATTGGGAGGAGGGCTAGGGTTGAGATTTAAAAGATAAATAGATGTTTGCTTATGGGAATCCACCAAAGTACAAAAACACAGAGGTAAGGAACACTGTTATGGTCCATTTAAAAATAATGAGTTGGTTATACTGTCATGGCCATGGAAAAAATTAAATTATTGGTAAGAATTGCTCTAGTTCCCTCCCACACCCTCCTCCCCAAGAAATGTTAGTGACTTTGACACTTGTAGGCCAGTTTCATTTTACTTCCATCCTATCTTCCCAGTCCTCCCAAAAGAAGAATAAAAGCTTTACACATAAATACTTTTTGACATTCACAAGATGTAAGCTTTTGAAACATCCAGCGTACTCCCTTTTATAGTTCCCAAAGCCTTAGCTTAGACCCAGAATATATTCTAAAGAAAATGATATTTATTTATATTTTTGAAATCTGGATTGTTTGGGTTCACAGGTAGTAAGCCAAAGCAGAAAAAAAAGTTTCAGTGGTTTTTCATATTCTCTAGTTGTCTATGAATCTCCTGGGGTCTTAGAAATTTAGAGAAATTTACAAAAGAGTAAGTTGTCATTTTGATGTAAGTTCAGTGTTCCAGTTGCAAAAGCAAATCGATGTTCTCAGCACTCATGGCTCCAAAGGTCCCTGGGAAATGGCGTTCCATTTATCCTGGGAGGCTCTGGGTCAAAAATCTGCCTGGGTTCAGTGATGGTTTTGGCTCCATTTGAAATCCACTTGAGTTCTGTTTTCTGCTGCTATAGTCTTCCCCTTCTTGTGATTGCGAAACTCAGTTTACCTTTAGTCTGGGTTTCATAGGTAAAAGCACCAGATTGCAAACTACTTCTTTCTCCCCTTGCTCGCCCCGGCTCACACCTGCCCAGCAAGCATGTATTGCCCTTGTGGATTCAGAAGGGCTCTGAAATACAAAGCCTGTGTGGGCTACACACCACAGGGGGACACCTATGCTCTCACACCGAGCAGGGATACACATGGGGAGTGGGCTCTAGGCAGCCTACACACAGCAGATGGATACAGGGAAACAGCAAAATCTTGTGGGAGCTGGAAGAGGGAGACAAAAATTTACTGGTGAGTTAAAAACTATCATCAAGTCTTTGACTCTGTATTTTTGGGGGTGCCATCTGCCCGGAAACTTTTTCCACGGTGGTGGTGCAACAGCGAGTTACTCAGAACAAGTTTCAAGGCCAAGAGAACACAAAGCAAAAACACCCTTTTCCAGAGTGACGAGCACCTGCCTCCTGCATTTGGGAATGTTTCTTCCTATTTCAAACTCTGGTGTGTTCATACGGGAACTCAGTTTAGAAGAACCTGATGTTTGTCACACAGCAGGCAGGGCTGGGTAAACACCCTCCTCCAGATATGTGTCGTATTTGTCCAGATTTCTCACCTGAACATTTTCTTATGAGATGCTAAGTGCTCTGATAGCTGAAAACACAAATGCAAAATCTCATGTTTTCAGAAGGGAATAAAATAAACAAATATCCCCCCATTCCTTCCACTCATGATATAGTTTAATTCTGAGGCAAAGGGTTGAGGAGTGACTCAAGGAACAAACAGAAATAAATTCATCATATAGTGTACTAGAAGATGTTTAGCACAATAGAAAAAATTAAAAAGGGAAGATCTCTATCTCAAAAATGGAGGGTTAGAGTACTAAAAATACTCCAGTTAGAAATGGAATGGGCAGCCACCAGGACCCCCACCCCCACTCCATCATTTATTGTCTTACACGAATCTGTACCACTTAACTGCATTTTTATGGCCTTGCAGGTGTCCAAAGTGACTGGATGTATCCATCCAACATAAATTATCTCTATTCCCAACATAAATTAGCATGTACAATATCCGGTCATTGTTGAGAAGGTCCAATGTGGGCCATGCAGTCCAATTAATTAAAGAATCTACAAACAAAAACTCAGTGATTAAATTCCTACTTCCTACAGGCTCAGTTTTGCACTTGCAGGGTTATAGTCTTTCCAGACCAGCGCACTTATGCAAAGTGTTCCTGGGATAGAGGCTGACCCCTAAGGTGAAGTTCTTGATTGCAGAAAATTTAAGATAGTCTCTCAAATAAAAGCATGGAAAACAGGGGAAATTGTTTTCTCCAAACAAAACAATTGGTATAAAAATCAAGGGAAGGGGTCTCCCCAGGGCTTCACATTGAGCAAATGTTTCCAGAATTCACTTAATTTGAATAAAATGTGACCAACTTGTTACAATTACTTTCTTGAAGCAGCCTTTCGCCTGGCTTAAATAGTCCAAATACAAAATAATATAGGAAGCCTACAAAAAATGTTTGTCCCCTAAAAAATTCAAGGTCATGATGAGGATTTCAAGAACAAATATTAAAATAAAGGAAATTCATCTTTTCAAGGGCAAATGTGAATACAAGCATGCAGATAGGATTGTACCTTTCAATAAGGCAAGTTACTATGCGTAATGGACTTTGTTGTGATTCAGTGTTTTAGATCCATAGTTAACATAATGCAATACTTATAAATTAACATGTCCACAGTAATTCTGTGCAGCTCAGATGGCAATGATCAGAATTTAATTGAAGAACGTTTACATCTCCAATTTCTAGTTACTAGTAGCTTGTATATCTAATAGTAAAAATATTCATTCTTTTACCCAGGCGGGGTAATTTGAAATCTCCTTTGATCTCTAGGATGATATTTCAATACACATGAGCTGATGAAAGGAAAAAGATTCCTCTTGTCCAAATTCCAAAGAATTGTCATTTATTTAACAAAGAAACTGCTGAGATCACAGCCCATGTTTACTGGTCCCAGACTTAAAACTGTGTAGGCAGAGGGCTCTTTTCTTTACATGATGCCATTGTTCCCAAGAGCAGAGTGTATTGTATGTCCAGAATGAATCTACAACAAAATGAGGTAGGAAAAAAAATTATGTTTTTTTTTTTGATAGGGCATCTCTCATATTTATTGATCAAATGGTTGTTAACAACAATAAAATTCTGTATAGGGGAGTCAATGCTCAATGCACAATCATTAATCCATCTCAAGCCTAATTCTCGTCAGTCTCCAATCTTCTGAATCATAACGAACAAGTTCTTACATGGTGAACGAATTCTTACATAGTGAATAAATTCTTACATGGTGAACAGTACAAGGGCAGTCATCGCAGAAACTTTCGGTTTTGATCACGCATTATGAACTATAAACAATCAGGTCAAATATGAATATTTGATTTTTATAGTTGATTTATATGTGGATCCCACATTTCTCCCTTTCTTATTATTATTATTTTTATTTTTAATAAAATGCTGAAGTGGTAGGTAGATGCAAGATAAAGGTAGAAAACATAGTTTAGTGTTGTAAGAGAGCAAATGTAGATGATCAGGTGTGTGCCTGTAGACTATGTGCTAATCCAAGCTAGACAAGGGCAATAAAACATCCACGGATGCAGAAGATTTATCTCAAAACAGGGGGCGGTGAGGTTCTGAGCCTCACCTCTGTTGATCCCCAATTTGTCACCTGCTGGCCCCCCTGCGACTGTGCCTGTCTTAGGTTGTTCCTCCCTTGAGGCATCTTACCCGTCTCTGGCTAACCAGTCATCTTCCGGGGCCATACAGGGAAATGTAAAGTTGGTAAGTGGGAGAGAAGCCATATTGTTTGAAAAGGTTAGCTTTTTACTTCTTTGCAGATTTATGCCCTGTGGCTTCTATGCCCAGCATTTGTCTTGAGGTATGTTTACCACTTGGAGGAATTATGATACTCGGTAAATTCGATATGGGGCACAAATTCTATTTAAGGGTTGTAATTAGGAAGGAAGAAGAAAAGCTATAGAGGTAGAAATATTATGTTTTTTAAAAGGATCTTTTATTCTGAGATTTTTATCCTGAAATTAAAGAAATGATAGTTGGTAAGGGGTTTTATATGAGTGTATGTCTCTATTTAACACTGTTTGAATCTGCATCTTATTTTCATCTTCTGACTTTAAAAAAAAAACATGTATTTTACTGATAAAATCCAAAACTTGGGGTCAACTGACCTACAGAAGTTCATATTAATTCTTATTCTCCTTTCAAGACTCTAGAATGGACTTCCAACTGAGTAATCTAAATTTTGCAGAAAGCCAAAAAATCAGAAGTATGAAAGATCAAGTAATACATCAAAAAGTTAAGTTGGATCAGTGGGTGAAGAGTTCAAAACAGTTGACTTAGAGCCAATCACAGGAGGGCTTTTCCAGGGTGTCTATTTCGAGGGCAAGCTTGAAATTCACAATTTAGCAGAAAAAATACAAGGTCTGTGGGGAAATGGTAAGGAATTTGTCACTGCTCAAATCTGTTTCTCAGCCCTAGGCTGAATTTAATATTAATCTTGATAGAGGAATGTTTGTTTGCAGTGGGAAAGAGAGTAAGAGAAATGCACCTAGGATTTATTGAGCATGCAGTAAAAAATCCATTTTTGTAGGGCTATTTTTCTTCTGCAATAAACGATTAGGAGAGGAAAAAAGAGAAACTTAAAATTGGTGTCAAGCTCTTTATTCCATCCATTTGGGATTAGCTAGAAGATAAATATGTCTGTTTATAATGCATCACCACTTCTCATGAAGTTGAAAAGATGTAGAGAAGTATAAAGCAGGCAGCATTCTGTGATTTCGCTGAAGTCCTTACACTAGAGTTTGTCAAATTATAATAGACAATGAATTTTTACTAACTGAATTTAATGCACAAGTTGAGTAGTCCTTAACCAGTTGTATGAGGAAATATTTATTACAAAATGAGAATATGTCATTCATTCCTGTCTAAGATTTACATAAAGATAAAGGCATTTTTTTTCTCATCTGTTGAAAAATCTATAACACTGTAGAACATTCATCTTTGTTCGAATTTGTGGGCTGTACTAAATTGCAATTGTGCAATTTGACTAGTGGGCTATTTTTCCCTATTCCCACATTAAAGACAGACAGTTATACTGCACACAATTTTAAGGATACAGGCTTCAATACAGCTTCTCAAAAATTGTCCATTGTCCTGCCAAGCACTGGGGTTGAATCAAGAGGTTGTGACTTAGGACAAGATGGCAGCTATAGTGATATTTTTCCCTTTTCATACTCATTTCTAATGGTTTCCACTTGCTCCCTGTCTTGTTAAGTAAGTTGGGGTATTTCTGGCTTCTCTCTTTATTTTGCATAGTTTAATGACTACCTGCCTCAGGCAAAACTATGCATTCAGTCTTGGGGGTCTTCTAACAGGGAAGTTACAAGTGAAGAGGAAAGGAGTACAACAAGAAGTATGTGTTCATGTTTTTGTGTGGTTTTGTGTACTATGGATATACTATTGGTAAAATTTCCCCACGCACCTGAAATGTTCCAGTTAATGTTGCACCAAAGCCCCTATCGGCTAGATATATTATGTTATAGATGGTATGAGAGCCTGCTTGATCTTTTTATTTTAAGGTAAGTCGAAAAAGACCAACTGACCTCTTGAGCCCAATATCTATAGTGAAAAAGGATTGAAATTGGCTGTCCCATAAGGACATTTTTTTTTTTCACCATAGTTTCCTAGGAACTAGCACTTTACATTTGCATAAATGTTTCTGGTCTACTCTTTCCTTGTATATATCTGCCCTGCATTTTTGACAGTGGCTATGTTACAGGTGAGTGCATTGTGTTTTCTCAGTCCTGTCTTCTCAAAGGGAAGAATTCAGTCAAGAGACAGAACAGTCTTAAGCAGCAGGAGTTTATTAAGCAAAGCAAAAGTACACACTCAGAGGGTGGAGAGCGGGCTGTCTGGGAACCAGAAGCAGTCCTGATATTAGGGTTAGGGTTGGTTTTCAAAATCGTGGAAAGTTCCTCCCCGTGTTTGTCATTCAACTGACATGTTGATTGACAGTTTCAAGTTATATAACTGTCTTCCTAGTAAGCAGGTGCTTATCCATGAGTACCTAAACCTTGGGGGCAGGGGGCAAAGCCGTAATGTAAGTTTATTATAATCATGGTATAATGAGCCCCGAGGTAGCTCTGGATAACCTTCTGAGTCTTAGTGTGCCCGCGGCCATTCTGTGCTGGTGATCTGGAAGCCCCCTCCATCTTTTTATGTCCTGTTTTGCCCTGACAAGGCAGGAGACTGTACCGTAAACAGGAGGGATTCTGGGCATGTTCTGCCATCTGGTGACAAGGGGGTAGGTGGAGAGAGGGGAAGACCTTATCCAGGACAGGGTGGGGTCTGCTCATATCTGCTTTGCTACTGGACACAAAAAGCAGTGGAGCATTAAGAGTTTATTTGGAGAATTAAAGTTCAGAGGAAGACAGGAGTATACACCTGAGAGCTGGGAAACAGGCAGACACAGAGGGGGTCACAATGCTCCACAGGGAGCATTTTTTAAGTAAAGAAAGATAAAATTTCACTAAGTGAGGTTAGGTTTCATAGGGAACAGGTGGAGTATTTTTGGAGCTTAGGCTTACTCCACCCTCCCCTTAGGTGGGGAAGATTTGAGCTATATTTGGACTCCATCAGAGCTATCATGGTGTGTGGAGGCATGATTTTTGCTCTACTGGTGACAGAGGGGCATGATTTTTACTATGTTGATGAGCATATAATGTATTTTGGGGTGAGGTCTGGGTTACTTTCTCCATGTTGGAAGCAGCCAGTTTTGGCAGGTCTGTTATCTATATTCTCATGCCCGTCATCCAGGGAGAACAGCTTACAGGGAATATTTAGAATGGAAGCAAGCATCTAGCTGAATGTAATACCAGCTGAAGTCCCCCTCCCCTTCCCTGCTCGTGTCTGGCTACCTACCTACTGTAACAGCGGAGAAAATGCGTGGCTGTTTTCTCAAAATGAGACCGAGGACCCATCTCCAGTAGCACCACTAAGTCCCAGTAGCTTCCCCTTCACTGCTTTCCATTTAGTTCTTAACGTTATTTCCAGAATTCACAAAATACCTTTCTTAGGGGGATGAGGCTATGTATTTCATCATAGCTCTGCAAACCAAGTTCTCTGGAAGTCGGAAGACCCACTTAGGAAATAGTTAGCTGAGACTGAAACTTTTAAGGTATCAATCTCTTACACATTTATTTACTCCTAAATTTCCAGTCTAGATTAGACTAACCTTGATGGTGTCTGGTCACAAAGATCAATGAGTTGGCATGAATTAGGCTGGATCATTGAGTGGAACTGTTCATTAGCTCTCCTTGGTACATTGATACCCTTAGGAACTAAGTTTATTGTCTGAGGGCATTGTTTTGGTTTACACCTTCCAATCAAAATGCTATCAGCATGTTGTAGAATGTAATATATGTTACAGACATTCCCTAAGAGTCTTAGTGTCCACCAGTGTCTAGAACATTGTCCCTCTGTCCCATCTTTCTTGACCAGGTTCCTTTTTAATGTCAGACATTTCACATGATTTAAGCTATTGTCTGTTAAGAAATTTGTCAGTTTCTCCCTTTATTCTTAGCACCGCATCTCTCACAAGCAGGCTCACTCCTTGCTGCCCGTTCATTAGGTTCCAGGGAAAGATAGTCAGGGAGTACATTGAGCCAAGGGATCTAAACAAGATCTATGGGGCACTGAGGTGAACCTCCTAGGGCCCATGCTGTAAGTTATGCCCCATCTGCCACTTCAGTTGTTCCCCACATTCCCTGGGGCACTCGCAGTGTCTTAGACTTCTGCTCTTGTGCTCTGACTGGGACACAGCATGTGGATCCCTCTCACTGTCAACACATCTAAGGTTCCAGATGCTTATCCTCATTTCTCTCTTGTCACTGCTCTGCTGGGGGGGGAGGTGCAAGCAAACTGTAGCGCCCATATTGCCTTTACATTCCTTCCTCCTCGCTCCTCTGTCCCCTCACTGCTCGCCCACCCACAGTCCCCAGCTCTCTTCACTTAAGGGAGGGATGGAAGGGGTGTTCACAAAGCCAGTTCTACCAGACCTCATGGACCTCCAAATCTGACAGCAGGTGGTGACACACCACACTGAGAATCTCTGGGTGCTGGTCACTGTGTGATAAAATAGAAACCTAATTTCTGGATGGAAGAAAAACAAAAAATACACACTGTGGGATGCTTGCATAGACACACGACAGTAGTTGAGAGGATGACATGTGGATGTCAAGTACCTCAGTTCAATCTTAGCTCTGTCATCTACTGGTGGTACTTTATCTGATTTAGTAATTTATCTCATTTGCTAGTACCTCAGTTTCCCCATCTGTAAAACAAAAATGTTACTGGTTCCTACTTCCACAGATGGTTTTGAGGAGTAAGTGCATTTTTATATGCAAGACTTCTACCCATGAGCAACTGTGCATAGTAACTTCATGAAATGTTAACAATTGTGATTAATCACCTTCACCAACAGCTCACACATCTTTCTACCATACATCTCTACCATTTTAGCACATCCTGACAAATCTTTCTTCAGCAGTTCACTTAGGTCCAATGGCCAAATGCCAGTTAGCAAATTTCAGCACCCATTTAGGTCCCTATCAACATTGGTAAGGAGTGAAAATAAATGTAGCATAGAGGAGGTGTGCAAGGTCTGAGGTGTTTTCCCATAAGACAGGTAGGATAATGTTGATGGCCCAGCCCCCAGGGCATGAGCTTCACTTCCTAATCACAGCTGAGCTTTCACACAAAACTACTGACTGACTGGCAATCAAGAAATTTCAAAAATTTAGTAGCAGGTATGTTCTTTTCTAAATATTATATACCTGAACAACTACTTGAAACGTGTGAAATATCGTGAGGGGTTAGAAAAGTAACTGGAGAGATTTAGGCAAGTAAGGGCATGTTAGCTTGAATTCATGGATGTGCATTTTAGGGATTAAGCTGAATTTATACCTATGACCACACACTAGGCATTGACTCTGAAAAATCTTTTGCCAATAAAACAATAATAGACTCACAAACAGAAATAGAAAAGGGGATGCATGAAATAGGGATAAAGAGATACAAACTTCAAATTATTAAATAACTTAATCACATAATATTGTAATACCCTTGATACAGTAACAGATGGTAACTACACATCACAGCGAGCATTTAATAATGTATATGTTTGATGAATCACTCAGTTGTTCATCTGAAACCAATATAATACTGTATGGAAGCTATTTTCCAACAAAATGTTATAAGAAAAAGAAAATCTTCTGCCAACCATTTATTTTTGGGACCAAGGAATAAGTTACAAAGAGTAAGCTCATCATACGAAGGTAGCCAGCTTGCATTATCAGCCTTTTTATGATCAAATTTCATACAGAAAACATTAGAACTAAAATGACAGAATAGAAGAACTAACAGCCAGACTGTGTCAGACAAGTAAGTCTAGTAGGCCCAGTAGTACATCCTGGCACAGGCTCAGCTTGTATTGTGAATAAATGTGATCCAAATACTCCACTCATCCCTACCTGCCTTCCATAACTCAGAAGTTTTACCAAAAAACTTATATACATTTGTACTGGATTTATACTTTAAACCTAAGATTGAAAAGTCAGCACTTAAAAAGTTAATTTACTACTATAAATAAATATACATAAAATGTAAAAACATATGAAAGTAATCATCACATATATGCATTTCTTGAAATGAATCTTTTTTCCCCAATTTTTACCATCTTCTCTTTTTCTCTTTCTCCCATGTCAACCTGCCTTTATCTTCCCTTCTTTACTTCCCTTACCCAGGGAACTCATGTTACTATATCATATACCCCTCCATGGTTTTCCTCAATGTAATATGTATATAGATATGGTACATGTGTTTACTGATTTTTAAAATTATATTCACATTTCTGCATTTTGCTTTTCTCATTTAATATCTCAAAAGAAGACTTCAAAGTCAAGTGGCATAGCTCCTCTTCTGAATGGCTGCATACTAGTTCACGGTGTGGCTCTGCCATAATGTATACACTACTGAAAAACACTTATTCTGTTTAAAAAAAGTTTGCCCCTATGGACAGTGCTACTATGAACATCTTAGTGCATGCAACATAGCAACAGAGATAAAAATAATTATTATTTTCCTTTTATAAATGAAGGAACTATAGATAAGAAAAGTTAATCAAAAATTTTGCAAATGAGGACCCCATAGCTAAGAAATGTGCAAATGGTCACACCCTTAATTTTGTTCAATTCTAATCTCATATGTTTCACCATATCACGTAACACTGTTTTGTCCTCATTCTGATTTCTTAAAAATTATAGGTTATTAAGTGAAAACATGTGTGACTCTAAGTTACCTAATAAATCAGGTACCTGAGAGGGAAGATTAAATATAGCTTCGAAATTCAAGAAGAAAGGATGACTACATTTATTTTTATAAATAGGTCTCTTAAAGTACCATGGTTTATTACAAATTTAGGTCTTTGGGGGGAAATTTGGCAAACCGGAATTTCAAAGAAACATTTTACAATGCAATGCATATTTCAAATTGCCAGATCAAATATAATGACCATTGCAGCTTTCTGGTCCTGAGACAGACACATTCGTTTGAATAGGACTAAGCCTCCCACTGAGAACAACATTTGAAAGAACTCTTGGAATTCACTGAAGAGAAACTAACAGAGGCAAGATTTCTGTGATATGATCCCTGAGAAGAGAAAAACAGAAGGCTCTACATTTACCCTGGCTTTTTCCATGAAGGCACCTTTGAACTTTGTGTGGACAATAACAGAGGTCAAACAGAGAGTGGTGGTCTTATGGTAGTAAAGGTACGTAATTCAGAATTCTGAGCTGCCACATTGGCTGGGATCTGCAGGGTAAAGTCCCAAAGAATAGGGATGAAAGTGGGAGGACCTCTCCTTTGAGGAGGGCATGGGCTATTCTAGGCTCTTACTTCACAGGGAGGCCACCAAGGATAAGAAGAGACATAAGCCAACACTCCTAGTAACACAGAATGCAGCTGGTAAATTCCCTCGTGCTAGAGAGGGGGCAGGCCAGGTGTGAGACATGGGGATGGGGGGAGTCAGTGGGGTCCTTCCCCTGGCAAAGGCATGCAGAAGGGTTCATCTATAAGGTACTGTGCCCCCAGTGCACTGTGTGTCTAGCCTCTCCCAGGAGGGGTCCAGTGTGTAGGCCCAGTGGGGGACTCTAAGACAGGGCTCCTGGGTTGGGGTCACTAACCTGTCTTCTTCGGAGGTACCTCCTTAGGTATTCTCCCCAGATGCCATTCCTCCCACTTCAGGGCTCTTTCCACTGAGCCTTCTCGAGTATTTGGACCTTCTCTGCAAAAAGTGTTTCAAAAATTGTTATTGGACTGCCTCTATTCTGCTATCTGGATGGTAGCCATGTATGTTCCAGGGATTTTCCAGAGGATCTCATGCTGGAGAAATTGAGTTGGGTCAGCCTTTTCCAGGCTCATGAAATGTGGGCATATCTGATCCCCTGAGGACAGGGAGTGGTCTCCTGCAGACAAAATCCAATTCCAAGAATTCCAGGTCTTTGCATAATCCCAGCGGTTATTGGCCTGGGGGAAAGCAAATCCTTTAGAGATTCATAGACTGGACAGACGGACTCAGCCTGGAGTTTAGGGTCTCATAGTGGGGGGGTCCTCTTGCATAGCACCAATAGATCAGCACAGATTATGAACTGCACAGTTTCAATGGTATCAATCACACCATGTCTGTTTGAATGAGACCCTCGGTGTGCTATGATCAGTTACACAGTATTCCAGGACCGCTTGGAAGCTGGATTTCAAGAACGTAATAACATGATCTGTTAAATCTCTTCAGGAATGGCAGGAAATATGGAAAGAGGGGACGATGAGAGAAGGGGAAGGAGGAGACTAATAGACAGAGAAGGAGAACATTTGAGAAATAGTTACTGTGACCTTAGAGTCTATTGTCAAAACTGGGATACTTTCGAAAGGAAAAGGGAAACTGTTATAACCACAAAAATAATATTTAAAACAGGGATGTCCTGGGAAAATAGAAATTGTATGTTCACTCCAGGAATAGGACGCAGTTCCCTGCACTTCATTTGGCTCGGGAGATATTTCTTTTGCTTCGTCTAACCACAGAGTGCCGCTAAATGCTGATGCCGGGGTTCTTGTTCACGAAGCTGAAGAATGAGCTTCACAAACACTCAAGGTAGGGGAGCAAGGTACAGGCTTTTATTTAGAGATAAAGTGAGAGAATAGAGCCCCCGGCTCACGCCAGGAGGGGACAAGAGAGCCCCTAGTGGTGCGTTGTCTAAGGGGTTTTATAGGCAGTTGAGGATTTTTCGAGAACATCAAAAAAAGACTTAGGGGTGTGGACTTGTACCACCTGCCCTGCCCTCAAGGTGGGCTGGGTCGTAGTCTGATGGCTGGGGCTGACGGCGGAGTCATGGGTTATGCTGATACCCTTGCAGAACACTCGAACATTCCAGGGCAAGTTGCTCCTGGCCTTTTGACCTTTGACTGATCTCACTGAAGATGTCTTTATCTTTACCCTAGAGAATTAGTGTGACCTTGACTTTGCATAATGCTTAGCACAGAGTTTCAGTAGGGACTTCTTTGTCCGTTGTTGCATTGCTGTGACTGTAAATATTCCGCCCTGCTTTTCCCGGAGGCCCTCACCCTACTCTGACTAAACCCATGGTTCCTGTCTCAATGTGACCCAAAGAGGACATATGAGACACATTGCAGGGAATGGCTCATACTCAACTTCAGTCCTTTCTGCTCTGTACTGTGGTGGTTCAACAATACTAGACAAAGTCCGAGGCCCAGAACATACTATCCTGCCCAGCCCAACCAGAGATGGATTCCCTTCTCCATCCCTGGGAAATGTAACCTCATTATGAAGCCTTGGTGTCATTTTGCCATTTCTCCTCTTTTCTGATGTTTTACTAACTAGAAAATAGAACTGGCAAACAGGTTTACTCTTACTGTCTTCATCATTCAAATGCTGTTTTGGCTGGTGATACTTTCCTGTATGTGATGATCAGGCCAATCTTTATTTACATGGCAATCAAGTGTTTTGATTTCACGTGACCCTTGCACACAGCATTATCCCAAATACATGCCAACTGACTGGCATATCCTAGAAACTTGTTGAAGGTTGCTTGTTACTTGATTGATTCTCAGTCTCCGTATGAGAGATGGTGTGCTAGCTTACCTGCTGGTGAGAGCAGTTGAAGTCACGTGCAAGGTCATGAACAAATTAGGGTAGTCGCTTTCCTGAGTGGGAGTTGATCAGAATCACTTGTATGGCTTGTTAAAACATATTGCTGAGCGCTGCCCCCAGAGTTTCTGATTCAATAGGCCTGAGGAAAACATAAGGCTTTGCATGTCTAACTAGTTCCTGGGCGATTCTAATGTACTGTTCCAGGGGCCACACTTGCAGAACAGCTATCTTACAATTTGATTTGGTAAGGCTGTAACTCACCCAGTGCAATCACTGTGATTTCTTCACTCTTTGGAAAATGTTGGCAGCTGCTGTTATTTTTGGAGCTAGCAGACTAAATGACAAATTGAACTTATTATTTAGCATAGTGCCGGGTTAGAAGTGACCCCAACATTCTTCAAATTTGCGTGGTCTCTGCCCAGGTTACCTCATGATTGAAATAAACAGCTGAATGGACAAATTCATGTCAATCCTAATATTTATTGAGAGCTTACTCTGAGCTTGGAACTGTGGTGTGAACTCTTAGGCAAACTTATACAGACCTTATCATAGAGCTTCATCTGAGAGTTACACCAGTAAAATCCTCACACCATGGATGTAATTAATACCAGCTATTGGAGGAAACCAAGAGATGACTAATTACCATGGGGCTGAAGGGTTTGAGAACAGTTGACACCGTCTCAGTAGGATATGGTAGTAAAGGGGACAGATTATAATTAGAAAGTGAAGCTCTAATTAATTGTACCATGCTCTACTGGGAGAAAGAATGCTTGGACAGAAAGATGGCCAGCCCAGTCACGGAAGGTCAGTGACACCGATTAACTGCCTCTGGCAGGTAAAATCCTATAATGTAGGGGGATCATCTGAGCAGAATTAGTTAATACTCGTAATTATTTATATTCATATAACTAATACCTCTCATCCCTCCCCTCATTTCGTGCAACTTACCATATTGATATCTCAGCATGACAGTATACTGTTTATTAAGTTCCCATTCTGTGCACTTGTTAAAACTTGGTGAAACTGGTTACTATGAGAAATCCTCTCTAAGGACTATATATTCTAGAATACTTCGAATATTGAGTTTTCAGGTCTGTGAGACTGAAGACCAGATTCTAGAATATGCTCACCAGGCTGAGTGTGCAGGAATGGGAGCTGGACTGGGAAAGCGACTTGGCGGCCAGCCTGCAGATTGATCGTGTCCCAGCCCAGCTCCTGCTCCTGTGAAAATGAAACCCTATTCATAAATAGAAAGAAGACACAGACACGAATAGCGATAAGCGTCATAATGGATGTTTACAAGTAAGTGATACAGGGGCTCAACAGAGAAGATTCGATTGGTTCTGAGTGTCTGCAAAGCCTTAATGTAGAAGCTGGCATTTGAGATGTAGCTAAAATGATGCAACAATATTCTACAGACAAAGGTGAAGTGAGCATGGTTCCCAACAGAAGGAATAGTTGGGCTCCTATAAATCCATTTGCAGAGAGAAATACTACTTGGTTAGGTAAAATGGTTGTTTGGTCAATGACAGTGCTAAGTTCTGGAGGAACTGGGAAGCCTTCTGCTTGAAAGCTACTGGTTTGATAATGAATGATGATTGGTATCTTTCTGAATGTCTGTATCTTCCCTTGGTTACCCCTTGATGCTGTGTGGTTTGGGGCAAAGTAGAGAAGGAGAATCTACCAAGAATCTAAGAACAGTACAACTCAACTGATTCCTTAAAGAAAATGTAATCAATGCCCAGGATGTAGATATAACAAGAAATTTTTAATTAATAACAGAAAACAAATGGGAGCTCTTTATTATATTTCTAACTATAGGTGTCCAAATATGATGGTAAGTTTGAGGCAGTTTGTGTCAATTTAGGGTAAGAACAAAACTGTTGCCAGAATTCCTTTGGCATAATTCTTAAAAGATGTGGGGGTCTCAGCTTGGGTCTGTTTTGAGACCAAAGCTTGAGATTTAGGATTTGGTGGGAAAATAGTTCTCAAACTTGCTGAAATTCTCAGATTGATAAAGGTTCTTCTGAACATTTCCTTCGGCTTCTTCAATCATCTTTAGAGGGTTATAGTGCAGGTCAAGCATTGAGAATCTGTACTCTGAAATCAGACAATTGGGGTTAAAAGCTCTACCACTTACTAGCTATGTGCACTTGGGCGATTTTCTTAACCTTTCTGAGTCATGGTTTTCTCGTCTATAGGATGGGATCATAGTAGTACCTACATCAAGGGCTTGTTGAACTCATTAGGATGATCTATATCTGGCACAGGAAGACTGCTGGAGTGGTACTGACTGGCCGTGGGACTTTGAGTGACCTTAAGTATAGATTTTGCTGGGGCTGACCAGTGCCAAGCCAGCATTTGGTTCCAGACCTTCACTTTGCTGATGACAAAACAAGGGCCAAGGTCACGGGGATTCTCAGTGGCTGGGTAAGGACCAAGACTATGGCACTGGGTAAGGTTCTTTTTATTGCTCAGCTTAACCATTTTGTTAAGTCCCCCTATTCTAGAAAAATCATTGCATTTCTGAGCACTATGGTGCAAACCACTACCGTGCAGATTGATACCCTAAAAACTCATGACCCTCGGCTTGTTCCTTTTCAGACCCCTTCTGTACTTACCTTTAATCTTTCCTCTCTCACCTCCACCCACCCTGAGCAGACAATCGTGTTGCTTGAGTCTATTTCACAGAGAAAAACTAGTTCAAGCCACAGATGCTTTCATTTTATGCCTCTTCTGTAAACTCTTCTGCATTGGCTGAATAGTCTTTTCTTCTTCTGTTTCTGTCTTGCTTTTATGAGCTTTTATCCTCTTTGCCATGAACGACGGAGCAGACGACAGGGGCAAATGCAGGGGTGAAGGCAAAAATCCAAATGTCACCTGCTGGGTTCAGCACCACAGAAGTCTTAGGTCGGCACCCGAGTCCCTGCATCTCAGTCATCCTACCACTAACGACTGTCTTGCTAAACTCAGGGCTCCCCTTTGCAGTCCAGCACACGCTGCTCACTTCCTCGTCTCGGCTGACCACTCAGAAGCGCCTGACACTGTCGGCTACCTCCGCTTTCCTGAAGCTCTCTTCCCTCCCCATCGCTTCTGTTTTGCTTCTTACTCCGGGCGTCTCATTCTCCAGCCCCTTTGTCTCCTCCTTTGTCCGCCTTAAATGCCCATCGTGCGGTGTACCTGATATCCAAGGCCGGATTTACCACCCACACCCAGTTAACTTCTATGTTCAAACCTCCTGCTCGGCCCTCTCTCTCTACCTTCCAGACTGACTCCTGGGCAGGCCTACCTCGGCTCTGCAGCTTCCCCAGGTGAGTGTCTCACAACTTCAGTTCTAAGTCAGCATCGTCTCACTCCCCTTGATTTTTGTCTTTGGGGAATGATACTTCCACTACCCACGTACTCAGCCAGAGGGAAAAGTAACCCTGGGAATTATCTTAGTTTCTTCTTTCTGCCTAACCTTCCACTTAGGATCACTTCTGCTCCTATTGTCCAGCTGGGGAATGTCTTCATTCCCTCCCCTCCTTCCGATCTCACTGTCAGCTCCTCAGCTTGCATAGGCTGAGGCTGAGCTCTCAGAAACAGGGGTGTTTCTGCACATGCTCTTCCCTCTGTGGCAGCCTTCACTAATTCACCTTCCCACGCTTCCCAAGTACTCTTGCTAAACACAAGTTTGAAGCCTGTTCCTCTCTGTGCAAATGCCCTGTGGCTCCCTGTGGCTCATAACATGACTTCTTAGAAGGATCACCAGGCCTTCTGATATGATTCTTGTCCCCGTGGGCAGTTTCAATTCTTATCCCCTCTGAAAATGTCACAGTTTGGGACTAATGCCCTTACAGCTTCTCAGAGATAATGTGCTCCTGTGAACCTCTGCCTCTCGGCACAGCCCTTTTCTTTACCTGAAATGCTGTCTGCTCTCCATTCCCATAGGTCTGATATAAGTACTTGGATCTTATACTCACTGGAAAGCTGCTTTGTTCTCATTGGAGAAAATCCTGGGGTTCCCTCTTCTTTCTTTCTGCTACATTTTGGACATTCTTACGATTTTCCTATTTTAACTGCATGCATACAGTCCCTCATTTCACAGTGCACATCCTGACGCAAGGAAAGTTCTTTGCTTTGAAACAGAACCGAGCTCAGTACACTGCAACATGACACTCAGTATATTTTGAATGAGCGAATGAATGCCATCTGGTGAGCTAGAGTGCTCACCGAGTCACTGAGGGAACTTGTGAAACTATAGATTCTAGGTATTTCTGAGTTAGAAGCCAAGACAGAGATTTCTAAGAGGCTCCTCTGTGGATTCTAATGGAGCCACAGAAAACTTTCGGAAGGCACTAAATGCGAACCATCTTGGATATATAAATGTGTCCACTTATACTCAAAGATGCCTAATTTTAACATCCTTGGGTAAACATTTGCCTTTGTTTTTAGCACCCAGATTCTGTGACATCACAGACATTGATCTGGTAATGTCACAGTTATCTACAGATAATTAGCCACAGTCAGCACCCACACAAGAACAGCTGAGGGGCATTTTGCAGTTTATATTCTGGGCCTCTGAGCTTTTCTGCGTGCGGTACAGTCTCAGGACAGCAAAGAAGATGGCAACATTGACCTCAGGAAATGATGTTGGGACGCCCCTGGATGTAGCCACATGGTGGCAGCATTGCACAGCATTCTGAGTGAACTGAAGGCTGGAAACGGCTCTCAGGCTGTTTTCATAGTTGAAACACCTCATACCCCTGCTTGGTTTAAAAGCAAGGGGTACCGTCTCAGGATGTTAAAGGTGATTGGTTAAGAGGCTGCATCCGCGGTGTGGTTTGTGTTGTTTCAGGTAAAACAAGTCTATCTCTTGATGGGTTGGTACCTGAGGTGTGGGCAGAATTCTTTTACTTTGCTTTCCCATAAAATGAAAAATCTCCCTGAATAGAATGGCACAATGCCTTTCCATCAATCAGTGACTTAAGGATGGAAGCAGGTTTTGAGAGGTTTGGGGAGGGTTTAAAAGATCTGTGGGTAAAGCGGGTAGTGTAGCAAAAATCCGTGCCCCAGAGTGCTGCCCCAGGCAGGAGGCCGAGGCCCCCGGGACTCCTCCTATAAAGCAGGCTGGCAGCTCTCTGCCAAGGACAGACCTGTGGGCTCAGCCCCACCAGAGCCTTCGGGGTTTCAAGAGGATCTGTGTGCTTTTATGTGGAGTCTCCCATCTCTCAGCCCTCCAATGCTGGCAGCTAATTCAAATAATTTACAACAGGACAAACAAAACACAACTGTGAGCCAGACTCAACCTTCGCCTGCCAGCCGCAGCTCCTGTGTTCTTGGAAGTGTGAGAAAGGTGCCAGGGAGGCTGAAAGGGGTCGGGAAAGGGTGACGGGGGCTCGGACCACTGCAAAATTTTGCTTTGGGTTTTCTCCCATGAAAACCACGTTTAAATAGTCTCCAAAACGTTGTCATCATATGAGAACAAAGGTATCTATGAAGGTATTATTTCCTTTAAGGATAATCCCCTCAAAGAGTAGTCACAATTTGAGTTTTTAAATCGTACCCAAAGTGCTCTCTTAGATAATTTTCTTTGGCTTTATTGTCAGAGAAATCATGCTTCTACTTGTGCCATAGAAATGTTTTCATAAATAATAATAACCATAATATTTGTATGTGACTCATTTAATTTTTTTTGTCTATATTGGAATTTCATGTTATTTTTCTTGATGGTGAAAGGAATACATGCCCTTTGGGGGCAGGAAGTGGGAGGATCTCAAACACCATATAAATGTTTTATAAGCCAGAAAATTAGATAAACCAATGGCTCCTTTTCATGCCCCTTTCCCGATATAATGGTAACAGCACTGTGTATACTTTTCCAGAGTTTTCCACACATAGCAAAACATATGAATACATGTAAAAAAATATGCAAAGATAAGTATTCATAGTTTGTTTTACCAAAAATAGGTAATATTGGATCGTAATCCACTTTTTTGCAGAATAATATCATTTGATGAATTGATGGCTTCCTTTTATTTTTATCTTTGGGGACATTGATTTTATTCTTAGAAGTCTCCATCCACGTTAGAGCGAACTGTGGTCTAGTCACAGCCCCACCATTTATTGTCTGTGTCTTTAGCTGAAACATTTCTGGTTTCTCACAACTGAGCATGAAGCTGGCTTCGGTGTAGTATGTGTAATACTTTAACATGTTGAGGAAGTATTCTCCTATTTCTATTTTTAAAAACTGATTTATTTTATTTTAAATTGTGGATGGACATCAGCTCTTATTAAAATGCCAACTTGACATCTATTGAGATAGTTATGACTTTGTTGGACTTTACAATATGGTTAGTTATTTTAATAGATGTCCTTTTAAGGATCTATCCTTGGACATTGGTACAAACTTTACTTCACTGTAGCACATTTTTCTTATAATGTCCGACACAATTATCTTTTATAGGATGTGGGATTGGTCTGTGATTTTCTTTTCTTCAGTTTCATGAAGACTTCCTAAGATTTGGTTGTATTACGCTTGTCTTGCAAAAATGATATTGAATGTTATTTCATTTTCCTCTAGAGCATTTAAGATAATATCAACATAATCTTTTATTTGCTAATGTGAAAGAAATTTATATCACTGGGCTTGGTGGTTTTTAGAATGAAGCTTTTTGACTACTTATTTAGCTTAGTTCAGTTTTAAAGCTAACCCTCTTCCACTCCCATAATTTCAGTATGTGGCCAGGGTTGAGCTATGTAGTTTTAATCTCTGTTTCTTCTTGAGTCAATTTTAATAAATGTATAAATGTATTTAAAACATGTGCATCTAAGTTTATACATGGCTGTCTGTATGTCAATCTGTACTTACTTTAGTTGTTTTTATTTTATTTTATTTCATTCTGCTGAATAGATGTGTATGTAGATACTTTCCAAATCAGATTTGTCAGTGGTTGATCTAGTTCTAAAGATAAAACAGCTCTGGGATTGATTCATCAGGTTTTTTTTAAAATTCTAATTCATTCCTTACTCTTTATCTTTAAAAATTTTTCCTTCTGCTAGTCTTCTATTAGCTTTTTGTCTTTTCCTTAATGAGCTGGAGATTTACTTTTTAGGTTTATTTACTTTTTTACCTCTTACTTAGCACCTGTAAATGTTTAATATAAACCTGCTTCTCTACACAGCATTCACCCTGTTCTAATGTTGTCATTTTAATTTTCTCACTATTTTGGAATATGGAGTTGAGCAGTTTTGTTTTTTTTTAATAACCTAACATAATGACCAGGTTTTAAAATTACTAGATCAAAATAGTGCTAGGTTTTTAAGTTTTATTACAGTTCGTTATTACTTAGGTAATTTGTTCTGTAGTTCTACTCCTTAGAATTTATATTGCCTAATATGGCCAGTTTGTACACAAGATTTTCCACAGATAATGTTGACAAAAAGGTGCATTTTCACTTTGCTCTGCACTACCATAAAGTATACCATTTAATATAGCCATTTTTTTTCTGTTTATTTCACCTTCTGTTTATAACCTGTAGACTTGGCTTCAGGTATGGTAACTTTGTATATATTTATTTTCAGCATACCTGCATTATATATCATATATTTTATAATTGTAAAATATGCTTTTATTGTTTACTGCTCCTCACTTGATACTAAATTGAGGTTCTTTATTTCCTTTTTATTTTTTTTTAAGTCTTTACCTGGAGTGTTTGCTTTACTATTATGTTTTGACATTTCTCATTCATTTCAGTTTACCTGTTTCTCTTGTATAATTTAAATATTTCAGTTTTAATTGTAGATAGAACCTGAATGATCTTTAGTAGTATTCACCACACCCTTATTTAGTAATTTAACAGGTATTTTTTTTAATCTACATCAAAAGAATCTTGAGTAGCTATACATTCATTAATAAAGCTGAGGAATTAGGTTCAAGGTTGAACAGCTAATAAAAAAAGTGCCCCAGACTATATCTGAGAACTGATTCTATTAAGGAAATCATTGCTACCATTGCTATGCATACCACTCCCAACCTGTCCCCAAAAAGAGAGCTTGGTAGCTTCTTTTTCTTGGGTCATTAGCTCTTGAATTAAAGTGTAGCATGGGAGCATCTGTTGGCATAATGTAAATCATGGGCAAGGGGGAAAGGGAATATTGATTTCTGTTCTTCATAGGTGGGAAGTCTTTCCTACCCACTAGGATTGATAAGGCAGAGGATTCTTTACATACTTAGATCCTCAAAGGCAAAAAAGTGAAGGGCAAATATGCGTTACTATTCCTGTAATGGCTACCTTTATAATTAAGAAATAACATATCTAAATATTTTTTGCTTTGCTGCTTGTAGACTATACTTATTCATTGTTATGAAATATGAAGAAATGAACACGTGGTCTTCCCTCTCATTGCTTCTCACCTCTTCTGCCTCCCCATGTTCATGAAGTATATTTTGCATTGTTGATGCTTAAAATGCCGATGTTTTGTTTCATAATTGTAGTTCACTTAAGTTCCCCAATAAGTGGAAAACTTATTCATTTTATATTAGCCTATAATAATAAGTCAAGAGTGCATATTGTAACCTCTAGTCTCAGCACTAAAATCATAGGAAAATAAACCAGCAGGAAGGAAACTAAAATAACTAATAAAAAAATTATGAATACATTTTATAAAATAATTAATCCAAAACAAAGCATACTAGGGAGAAAAGAGGGCCATGAAATAAGTGGGATTCAGAGCCAGGTTGTTTAAAGTTCTATTACTAAGCAGTAAGGAAAAGACAGTGGGACCACCAGAAAAATATGCAAGATACTTGAATAGGCATTTCTCAAGAGAGAATATCCATATGGCTAACAAACATGTATAAGAAAATTCAATCCCACAATGGAATAAAACCACAGAGGAAGCCCCACTACAAAAACACCGGAACAGTTAAAATTAAATCAGTGCCACATCTTTGTAAAAATGTGGAGCAATGAGAATTCTTTTTCTTTTCTGCTGAGAGTGGAAATTAGCACCTTCTAAAACTGAACATATGAACATACTGTGACAGGCATTACTACTACCATCTCTATTTCCCATAGGAATGCATCATATGTGCATGAAAAGACATGTACAAGAAATTCATAGTATCATTATTCATAATAGCCCCAAACTGGAAGTAATTCAAATATCCATCAACACTAGAATAATTAAATATTGGTATATTCCATGGATACTATAATTAGTGCAAACAAGTTAACTGCATCCAACTGCAAAATCTTAGATGAATCTCACAAACATCATGTTCGCTAAAAGAAAAGCCAGTCACAAAACATATGTACTGTAGGATTCTTTAAAATGACATATAAATGCTGGCAAAACTAATTAATGTGAGAAATCAAGATTGTTGGTGGGGAAGGATTAAGAGGGAACATGACAGAGGCTTGGTTGGTGGGGAGTGTTAGTAGTCTGTATCTCAATTTGGGTTATAACTACATGGATATTGTATTGATTATTGCATATGATAAGTCTTCCCAAGACTTAGTGGCCTAAAACAACAATAGTAATTTATGAACTCATAGTTTCTGTGGATCAGGAATTCACAGAGGGCACAGTGGGGCATGTGTTTCTGCTCCGTGACGCATGGGGTCTTAGCTGGATGGTTTAAAGGTTGAGTCTGGAATCATCTGAAGGCTTGGCTGGGGCAGGAGGATTCACTCCCAAAGCATTCCACTCATAGGGCCGGCAAGTTGGCACTGATGAATTATTTCTTCTGTAAAAGGCTAATTGCGTGTCCTTACAGATTTATTCTGACTTTCTCCAGAGTAAGAGATCCAAGAAGACAAGGTGGAAACTGCAGTAACTTTTATGACCTAACCTTGGGAGGCACAGAGTGCCCCTTCCAAAGTATTCTATTGGCCACACAGGCCAGGCATAGTTCAACATGGAAGTAGTCAAGCATGAATTCCAGGAGGTAAAATCATTGAGGCCACCATAACCAACATGGAGGTGTTCGCTTTCTGCACGTCCCAGTAGGTATGCTGTACTTCAATAAAACATTTACATGAAGCAAATGTTTGCCAATGTTATTTAGAAAATAACAACAATGAAGAAATGAAGAGGATAAATCCCATTCTTAGATGTTTCCGGTGTTACCATCATTGGACTGAAACTAAATGAACTATGAAATCAGTACTAGCACTTTAATATAATATGGGGATTAAAATAGTACCCACTGCATAGAAATCTTTTTAGGATTAAATGAGTTATTCTTCTTAAGATAGTGGGCCTTTGGAAAAAATGTCATAAAAGCAAGAAAACTCAGATACATTTTTGACAAATGAGAAAAAGAATGCTTACAGAGAAGTTTTTAAACATGTGATAACATGATAGTCTAAGATTTTCAAAACATTTAAATGCATGATAATTTCTGAAAATATCGAGAAAACAAAACCCCAATAGAGCAGTAAAAGTTGCAAAATAGTTGAAAATGTTATTGAAATTTTATCTTAAATAAAGTTTTCAGCCCACTAGCTCCTCCCTCTAAGTCTCTACTCTTGTGTCTGCACAGCTTTTTCTTGTTTGTAAATTCTTTTCAGATCATTTCTTACCTCATTGTCCTTACAAATACTCAGAGGCCAGTAAAGTGTATTTCTCATTTTACTAAGAAGAAAGTGGATGATTAAAGAAATAATTTGTCAACTCTCATACAGCTGATAAATCACAGAGCGTGGGCTGTGTTTAATATCTTAACATATTGTCTTCAATTGGATAATGCCAACTTAGACTTAACTTGTCATAAGAAGTTAAATTTATATTCCAAATGCTGTGTGTAAGGAAGGCAGCAGAATGTACCTACCATCTTAGGAAGATTTTAGGTAAAACTTCCTAATAAGCATTGAACATTAGTGGTGTTCATTAAAGTAATCCGGGAGAATTCAGTTCCAGAAAGCTCTTGAATTTTAACTTTATCCAGTAACATTTTTTCGGAAAGGGAGGCTGAATGGTCAACTTAAAAGGCTGACAGTTGACAAATTATATTTGATTTGACTTAAATGAGACTGAAACTATGATTCACTAGACCTATCATTTCATGCTTGGAGACTAAGGTAAATTCGGTAATTCTCGGTTATTTCAGACCACTAGAAAAGGCTATGCTCTGAAATTGTAGTGAGCAATCATCTCAGACCTTGAAGAAAATTTGGGCTAAGAAACATATTGGTTACGTTTTACTCTTGAATTTTGTGTGAGACTTCATTTTGCCTTTAAAGCCAAATATATTCCTCATTTTCTACTTCTCAGTTTTTCTAATTTGCCTAAACCAAGCAGAGCTTCCTGCATCCACAGAACCAAGCAAGTCTCAACCATGTTTACATTCTTTTCTGCATATTTCTTTACCCAGCAGCGCCTCAGCCCCGAAGAGTGTTCAAGAGTAAACATGATTCTTTATACAGGCTTCAAGAGGAGGTGACCCAGACAAATATCATGTGACTCCCAGCCTTTGAAAGCTAATATTTAGCAACCTCTTGTGTTCTTCACTTTCAAAATATTTGTCTCTAGAAATAATGTGAGAACGAGTTTGTCAAGGGGAAGTCAAAGTGGACAAAACTCAGTACACTCGAATGTTTCCCTCTCCAGGTGTCTGAAACTCGGACAGATCAAAGAAGTGCCTACATCGTCTCTGGTTATTCTGCAACCATAAAGTCTGTAACCCGAGATTCAAACTCTACACCTCCGTGAGCCTCAGAGGAAAGACAACATAGGGTTTTAGCTCAGGGAACTTCTTAAACTATTGGGGATAAATAAAATTATGTGATGTCAAGACAAAGGTACACATTGCCCAATGTGGGGCTCTTTTCCATCTTGGGGTTTCAAACCAAAATTTTCAAAGTAAACAAAAAACTCTTAGATGATAAAAAAGCAGATCCTTGCTATCAGTTTTTATTTTTAGTAAATGTAATGTTGAATGTTGATGTTTTGGGTTAAATGAAGTATAAACTTCGTGTTTTAAATCCAATTGTCGTAACTTTTAAATATGGAAGATAAAGAAGCCAATAGAACACATTTTTTGAAACAAATTAAAAAGACTTATTAAAGGATTACTAAAGTCTGTTTGAAGGGTTGACATATTCATGATTACAACCAGATACAGCCAGGTGGTCAATTTTACTTTAAAGGATCGAGGGAACTCAAATCCATTTTTAGCATATCAAAAATTATGCCTGACAGTGCAGAACCCATTGTTAATCACATTTTAAGAAAATAATTCAAGTGATCTTTCCAAACTTAAGGCAAGTTTAAAATTAAAAATAAACCTCCCTTAAATATGTAGTTATTAGTATTACCACTAGATGTAAGTCATGGACTAGTAACTCCATAATTCACAATAATCTGTTTAGTCAACAGATCATTAATGGGCACCTACTATATGTTAGGTTCACTGCAAGGGATTGGGTAGAACACTGAATATGCAAGGTCCTTTTCCTCAGGGAACTAAGAGTCTAGCTGGGGAGGAATAAATGAGCAGAGAACTATAACAGTGCAACGATGAGGGAAGAAAGGGTCCCACGGCACAGCATTCAGCCCATCCTGGAGAGTCAGGGGAGTGGTGTATGTGGGTTATTCCGACTGTGGGTTGTTAGCATGCAGCCAAGGGGAGGGGAACATTTTTCTCTGCTTTGTTTCCTGCTCCGGAGGGGCTGACACCTCAAATCAGTAATGAGGCCTCCTCTCAGTGAGGAGCTTGGCCGTGATACACTATGGCCCTGCTTAGGTCGAGAGGCATGTTTAGGTGCAAGAGTGAGGAGATGGCACAGCAAGAGATGCAGCCTGTTTCTGCAATGTGGGGGTATAGGGGCACCTGCATCTAGGCTGCCTACCATATGTCTGTGTGCCAAGGAGTCTGGGGGAATTCCACCTCATTCAGGCTGATTGGTGACCTGATGCTGTGGACAGGGAAGTGGATTTGTTTTGGATTCAGTGAAACTCAACAAGTATAAGAGCCTGTTGGGTGTGGTGCAGTCAACAACTGGACAATGGGCAGAACTGATAGTAGGGAGAAGGTGGAAATTTCTAGACTGCATGTAGGGGAGGTTATCAAGAGCCATGCAGATGGCCACAGTGATGGGTAACCTTACAGTGATGGGGTTCCAGTGGATTCTCTGTCTAGCCCAGGAAAAAGCCAGCCACCAAGGATTGTTTAAGAACCCCAGGGAGTCCTTGTAGGGCTTCCAAGGGATGAGTTATGGCTGAGGGAGAAGGGAGGACTTGATCAAGGAGAGTCTTCTCAACTTGTTTGTATTCAGTTGTGTTTCTGCTCATGTTTCACCTGAACAAAAGTTTCTATAGCCTTTAAAAAGGCTGACAACTCCATACCTCATTGTCAAAGTATATAGCTTAATTTGATCATCTAGTGGCTATTGATCTTTGGTGAATTTAACCCCTCTGGGCTTAGTGTTCTTTTGTGAGAATCCCTCCCAAGGGGATAGATAATCACACCTACTTCATAGGACTTGTAAGGATTATTTGAACAACAGTATGGAAAATGATTAGCAAGTCTCAGCAAGGCCGCCATGTGTGGTTGTGTAGATTGGGCACTGTGCAATTCTGGGCAGGGCTCTATCTGACAGTATGAGTTTTGAAATTCAAAGTCTGTACCCCCACATATGTCAGCTTTGGGAGACACAATAAGAGGTTGGTAATGATAACCATTTATCTGATAAGGAGGCAGAAACCTTGTCATAAAAGTAGAATAAGTGTAGTAGAAAAGAGGGAAGAAGGTTGAAACTGTTTGGGGTGGGAGATAGGGAACATAAGGATGTTCAGGGCACAACCAGCTACTCTAGTATTGAGCTAGAGATGTATCATGATATCCAGGCCTCCCTGGCTGGTGTGTCCGAGCCCAGATCAGCATTGAGAGGACAAAGTTGTGCAAGCGGTCCTAAATATTAAGAGCCTCCAGTGACTGCTTCTAGGGATCTTTCTTCCGATCTTCATATGACGAAAGTTCTGGCAGACACAATAATTTCTATGGAACTCTTAAACCCTAATAGATAAGGGTTCTGTGGAATTGGGAAGCTGGGACACCAACATATTTGACTTCGGGATAGAAATCCAGACAGAAGATGACTGTTGAGAGCCCAGTGCCACCAGATTAGCAGGGCCACCTAGCTTGGAGGTGCTGCCACCACAAGCAATTTGTGGTCCACCCTGGCAAGTTACCAAGGAGACTTGTAGCAAATGCATTAGGACTTTGCCGAAGGACTTGGCTTCCTTTTAGGGATCAGACCTTTCTTGCAAAGCTCTTATTTCAACAAATTTCTTTGTCGGGACAAGTTAACAATGAGAATGAGCAAAAAGATGAAAAGTAAGGAAATCAACCAAGGTAAACTCACAGACTATTTTACACATCTTTGGATTAAGGAAATTGCATTGACAATTGAAAATAAGAGATCCAGGTAATAGGGGAAAAGGGGAGGACTTCCGAAAAGTTAGAGAATGAAGCTGTAGAGAGCCAGTTGTCCGTGGGTCTCTCGAATGTCTGCACAACTTGTGCGTAGAAACATTGATTGTCTTCATTTTGTACTATCATTTCAAGGACGTTTGTTCAACAAACGGCCTTGGAAGGAAGAGAGAGTGCCTCCCTCTGGAGCAGAGGGCAGACATGCTTACTCCTCATCATAAAAGATTCAGAATCCCTAGCGCGGGGCTCCTCTCCTGTGACATGACCCACCTGGTGTGCACACAGTCATCTGGCCCCATCTGCATCACCCTGTGGGACTTGGGGGCAAGGGAAATATGCCAATGTGCATGCAGCCCACTGTGCTATGAGTAATAGAGTCTTTTGTCTCTGATCCAGGAATCTTGTGTTTCCTGCCAGTGTCAGGCTAACTTGTTTCCTTGCAAATAAGATAAAAAATCCCAGACCTTTCACAGTTATGGATGAGAGTGAGAGCCTAAATAGCTGGGATTCTGATTCATAATCAGGTAACGTGCTGTTAGCAGTTTGATAAGTGGTTTGCAAACTAGTGCTTTTCCTGAAGAATGATTTTTAAATGAGTGAAACACACACACACACACAGCAAAGTTGAAGCCTCCAAGAGGCCATAGATTACATGATTCTGTGAAGAAATTAGGACACTTACAAATTCATTCTAAAGCCTTAGAATGCCAGCGTGAGTGCCAATGCCATGCTAGGAACTGCCCCATGCCAAGCACCTGCTAATCGTTCCATGATTTTCTGTTTGGCATTTAAAATTAGCAGCCTGCACTCCGACCCAGCAGCATTGCTACCCTTCTCTGTGTTTCCATGGAGCATGTCGCTGGCTTATTGCTCCTTCCCCATCCCTCCACAAAGAACTCCTTCTCCTGTGTCTTCAAATCTGATTCTCTGAAAGTCACTTTTTTTCCCTCTTTTGGCTAATAAGGACATGCTTCTCCCCACTCTTCCATCTGAGCAGCACTTCTGGGTTCTCAGGCTCCTGTAACTGACCTCAGTCCTGTCACTACAGCCACCATTGCTGCCCAGAAGGAGAGGGCTCCCCTGTTTTGCTGTTCTCCCGAGCACCCCTGCCATAAATCCTCTGGACTCCATTTGCCTTTGATTCTCTCTGATGGGCTGCTTAGTATTCAGAGCAGCAGACGGGATGTTTTTCTGTTTCACTGCCTTCGTCTGATTCGCTCCAATAGGGGCACACACTTTTATCAACATGACTCACAGCTTGTGCCCACCCTGTCATTTCACCCATGGGTGGGAAGTGTAACTCAAAGATCTGACTCTTGAGAGCATGAGGGAATCAGAGCTGCAAGACAGAGGAAAGCAAGGGCTCTTGAGGTGATTGCAAGGATTTTCTAGGAATAACGAGTGAAGATTGGATTGTGCTTAGGCAACTGTACTCCTTGGCATTCAAGAAACGTCTTAGTCAGGGCACCCGCACCGGCCCAGACTAATAAACACTTCAGCCACAGTTTCGAGGACAGGCAATAATTCAGGCTTTTGAAACCCAAAGCAAAATCATACAGATGATCGTTAGTTTGGGAATCTCTTGTAACCTTTGCACATTTTCAAATTAGAGCACACTTTTATCTTTCTGTGTCCCCTGTTAAAAGCCATGGGCATTTAATAAACGCAAAGAAAGTTGAGGATTGCAGAGGACATTTGGGTATGGCCACAGATGTCCCAGAATACATCTTTTGTATAATCTGGGATGTTCCATGGAAATTAAAGGTAGTTACTTATTCTATATTGGGCTAATTCTATTCAGTCTACACATGGCTTTTCTCTCCCAATGGATTGTTCATTCTTTTTGTCAAGAAGAGCGTGACAGTTATGTATTTTTCAAAACCTCCCTGCTATCGCCTTTTGCAAAAGGGAAACTTAATAGATGTTGCTATGTGGGAAAGACTGAAGATAAGGTTTAGGTCTACCAGGCTGGCCCTAACAAAGTCCATTGCAGGACATTTTGCATGCTTGTCAATGGCACCCCACCTTCTATTGTATCTGACAGTTGGGATGTTCCTGGGGAAAGCAGGACAATGGGATCCCTGAGGGGCTGCACACAGCAGCCACACAGATCTCCTGGAACTGCAGACCCTCCTGTTGAGACTGATCCTCAGATTATCACTAGGTCTCAGTTCCTCAGCTGTCACTGCTCCGAGGTAGCTGACAATACTCACTAGGGCCATAGCTCAAAAGTACATCTTTTCTGCTTCCAATTCGAACAGTTACCTCACGGTCGTCTCCCAATATGTGAGCTGATGCTAACACCAGCCCCTTCCTCTTCTCCCTGTACCACCTCTTTCCAAGGGGATGGATTTGAATTGTGAGGGATGTGGTTATGAAAGCTTCCACGATCCCTCTCCCCCACTGCCACCGCACAGACACACATGCACCAGTGCTACTGAAATCCAGGCATTTCTGAGAACAAAGCTGAAGTTATTCAGGACCCTTGTGGGTAAATCTGGCAATGATGTATGATTTCTCCTCTTCACATCTCCTGGTTAAAACCTCCTATGCATGATTTTATGGAATCATCTGTTGGGAAAAGAATACAAACAATTATGATTGACTTTATGTCTCTCCTTCCAGACAAGGAATGAGTTAAGCTATGTCTCCTAGGATTTAAGGGAACACGGTGTCATCACTAGAAGTCCCTGGAAAGAAAGTGGATCATATTATCCACTTAATCAGGCCACTTGCACTGAGTATGAGCGTGTCAAAAACAATGTGGAAGGAATGTGCAATCTCCAGGAAATTTAATCCCTGAGTCCGTCTACCTTTTCCCCCGTATAACTCCAGGGTCATATGCGTAAAACACCAGAAACTAGGACACTATCAACCAACTTTTTAACAAGGAAATCCTTCCTTGGCTTGACCCAATCTCTCCTGTTGCCACCTACCGCCACTAGCTCCTGTTCTAGAACTACTGGGGATAAAGAAGAGCTGGCCTGCCTTTTCTTCTTAGAAGTCACCGAGTTTGTGCAGTGGAACCCTTCTTCTCTGTGCAGTTCCAGTTTGTTTCTTTTTGCCAGTTTGGGTGGGTGTCACACCTGCTATTCAGCATGTGGGTGCCTAGGCCAGGGGTTGAGGATGCTTCTGGTGTCAGCAAGGGGTAGTCTCCCCCAGACACTGCTCACCAGACAGGGGGTGCTTTTAGATTTGATTCCTAGTTCAAAGGGCCATGGTATTTCACTAGGAAGACCTGGAACTTTCCAGAAAAGGACTTCTCTGGTAAATGATTCACAATGAGTCCTCTACCGTTTACATATAAGGCATCCCAGGGAACTGGGATCCCTCTGCGTGCATCCCCTTGCGTGTATGCCTGCTAGCAGGAATCAATAATGCAATGAAGCTGAGTGAGGGCACCTCCCCTCTCACACGGTCTGCAATCACAAAACTTTTTTGACTCACTGGTTTTTCTTCTTGATTCTAACTTTCTCAAAATCAGTTAGTGTATAATGATGATCAGAGGAGCCATACCACGACTCATCTTCTGCCATGCACCCGCCACCTTCCTAATTGCCCGGCCATGTGCCATATTGAACCACCTTTCTTATTGCAGTTTACCTTTTAAGATCTAGTTCAGTATCATCAGTTGCAATATGTTCTTTGTCCCAGATCACAATATTTTGCTTCAATGACTCTAGTAGTGGAGGATTCACTAGCTCCTTACAGTGTCTTTACGCTACAATCTTAGAAATGCTTCTTTATGTTGAGCCACGCTGAGGCCTCCCCAGATCTTTTACATACTGCTTCTAAGCTTGTCCTCTTTCTTGTGTAGGTCTGTAGGTTTTGGAACCAATTTCACAACTTTGGTCTCATTATGCTTACATGTCAACCCAGTGGAGTCAGCTGTTTTTGCATCTAGTAGGAGATAATCAACCACTGAATGAATTAGCTTTTCTGTATCCCCTCACTCCATGTCATTAGTAAGTTTGCTCAACACAAAGTCAAGTTCTTTATTTTGTAGTGAATAAAAATGCAGATCAGAGCAAGTCTGAGAAGCAGGGTGGACTTGGAGTTGTTCAGGATTGCTGAGCCCCTGTGAGAATGAATGTTAATTATATCCACATGCCTACAATGAGAGTTAATGAAAATGCTAATCATGGTGGTATGGGAGGCATCTCAGAGGTTGGGATTTCTGACCTCAGACTATAGGAGAGAAAGTCTCCCTTCCTGTTATTTCATAGGAGGTCGAAGTGGGGAATTATTTAAGGTTAACAGCAGTTGGACTCCAGGAGACATCTGTCTGAAGGTTCTTAGAGCCACATTAATATAACCCAAACCTAGCACTTCCCCAAGTGTATTTAGAGGACGTCAACACAGATTCCATGCAAAAAAATAAAGTCAGCAAAAAATTTAGAAAATGCTAGCTTAGGCAAAGTGAAGCAGATTTCTTTTATTACTAACTTCTTCGAGTTTTTGGTAGGCAGCTCAGACAAATTTCTTGGTGTATTCATTCTTCAGGGTTTCTTAAATGTATTTGCTAGGTGGATCCATTTTTATTTTCTTGGAGCACCTTGCAGGGTGGGACGAGGGTGAAGAGCAGGACACGTATACCTGAGCGTGAGCACGTCCTGAAATTGTGGAGCAAGGTGCCTCCCTTGTCTCTTGCTGGTCCCGACGCTGGTTCTAAACTGTGGGCTGCGGTTCAGGCAAGCCAGGGAGAAGATTCTGGACTTATGCATAAAGCCACACTACAGGGTAGTAAGCAGGTAGGTACCCTGTTCACTGAGCAACTAAATTCAAAATAAAAGGGAGAGATGCTATCCTTAACTGCCAGCACCAGGAGCAAGCTGCTATCAACAGCTCTCCTGTGACAGCCTTTCAGTTCATTCTGTGGTGTGCACATGTACGTGTGCATAAAGATGCACAGACACGCAGACACACAGCATCCAGAATGTCAAACTGCCGTCTTTCCCTGGGGCACCATGGCCCTGATGATTCTTCCTGGCTAAACTCTGCTGTACCTAAAGTCGGTGTGGCGCGCCCCCACTCCCAGGGCTCATGTATCAGGGCAGGACTGGAGGAACTATGAGAGCCCTGGGTTCCAGTTGGGAGACAGCTGCCTCTATCAGTAGCACATGTTCTTGGCTTCTACTTCCCCACCCATGGAAGGTGGATCCTCCAGGGGTGCCGGTTCAGGACCAGGGCATCCTGTGTCTAGGAGAAGCCCCCTTCCCCACAGTTCTACCTCTCACATCTTTATGTGACCTATCCACTCTTTTTCTTTCCTCCACCTCTAATGGAAATATCTCCCAGAGTTAATACTCATGCATGACCTTAACCAAGCCGTAAAAATGACACTCCGTGTTTCCTCTACCAAGGCTGAAAGTTCCCTCTGCTCCCCAATTTTTCATCCCTCCAGTCCCTTTGGTTTCCCCCTTCCCCTCAAAACCCATTTAGCAGAAGTGACCTGCTTATATTTCCCAAGGATCCTATCACAGTCCAAGTTGATGAATTAAATGGCAAAAGTGCTGACTAAGTGCATATACATGATGCCTATTTTTCCTGTTTGAAGTGTGTATCTGATCATTGTGGAGATGGGCATTCTTGGTAAGTTATAATTGGCTGTTTCTGTTCTGATCAGAGTGTCATGTTGTGAGGGCACCATGAAAGTTTGCCTGATTCTCTATTTTAAGAACTATGTTGGGAATGCATGTGATTGGTGATTGAGAAAAAGCTTTGTCTCCTTTCTGGGGAGGGTAACTGGCCTAGGTATTGACATTCCGGATCCTACAGCACCAGCTGTTACACACCAAATGCAGCGTGTGCTGTACTCTGCATGTCAGAGATCAGGCTGAGAGCCCTTAAATCCCATGCAAAGAGATGACATAAAAGCCTTGCATATAGTGAAACACACTCAACGGGGTGCTAACACGAAACCCAAAGACTCAGCAGAAACAAACTCACGAAAGAAATCCTGGCTAATCAAAAGGACCCTTGATGTGTTCCTAAGATAAAAGGAATGGGAAATGAAAATTTTATTCAGTTGATGCAGTGATAATAAAACAGCACGGGGGTGAAAATTTTCAGTCTATGTGTTTGCTCTTTTAGGGAACTACAAATGAGCAATATTCACGAAGCTGGAGGGAACAGAGACTGCAACAAGATGCAGTGGCCCAGACTCTAGACCTTCAAACTAAGGCCTCTTTAAACTAAGCTGAGAAAGTCTTCCACAGATTTCTAGGGTGGGAGTCATTGTTTGGGTGCAGTCCTTACTGGATGTAACCCAGTGTAACCCAGGAATGGATAGACTACACATTTGATGCTACATATTAGGACTGATTCTGGTTTCACTGGCCAATGTCTCTGTTGGATGTTTACAAGAAACAGCTGGAATATAAATGTTACTCGGTTAATTCTTCAAGCACATAAGTTTAACTCACAACCTGAGTTACCTGTAGGAATAGCTACCCTGTAGGAATAGAAGACCACTTAGCTGGGAATCTAAATACTAGAATCATCCATGTGGAGGCAGCACCATGGCGGTGGAATCCAACAGCCCAGTTTGTGACACTCAAATCTCTTAATCATCAAGATATGAACTGGGAGATTCAGGGCTCCTTCATGTTGTGATCATTTCATAAATTCTGTATTACAACACAACGATGTAGCAGAAGCAAACCGATGTTCCTGGGAGAAAGTCTCAGGAGAGAACCTTTCTTGGTTTCTGTAGATGATAGGTGTTACTCAACAAAGCCTTATAGTCATTGCACAATGATCTGTCAGTCTTATTTAAGATGATGGAGGACAATTGTGGCTGAAAATTGCTAGTTTTATAGTCATTTGTTTATATAGTTAAATATTTAATTTGTATGAAATATGTTATCCTTCAATTTTCAGAAATATCAATTAAGGACAATGCTGACAGGCCTTTAATACATTCTTTGGTTAACTTACATGATTTAGTGATGTTCAGTAAATATATTTAACTTACATAGTCTTTAAATCTCATGTAGCTTTTACTGTATTTTATACACTGTATTCTGGACTCTACATACCCAAAGTATCCCCATCGTTTTCACCCAGTTGTTTTGTGCCTTGTGTATCTGAACCATAGAAATATCATTAATCGGGCAAAGGTTAAGGTCTGGGGTTCCAGAATCTCTGTTAGGTTCCAAAGAAAACAGATGGCACCTTCACCCTTGGTAATTTTTAGAGATCTTACATTCCTTGTGAAGATAGATCTTAATAAAGAGACTCTTTGTGAAGATACAGGCAAGGTGTGTGCTCTGTCAAAAGACAGAGCAGGGTGCTAGGGCAGGTAGCATCTGGAAGCCATCATCCCTTCAGACCTGAAATAGCAAGTAGGGCCTGCAGTCAAGGGATGCGGGGAGAGAGAGAGTGCGCTCAAGAAGTAAGCTGCATATTCAAGAGCTGCGGTAAGTCCGTGAGATTCAGCCTAGTCTTCATTCTCCTCGCCCCCACCAGTCACCAGCTAGTGATCTCCACTGGCAAATTCAATGGTCAGCCAAGTGGGTCCCATCCATAGAGGTCAGCCTGGTAGGGTTGGAGCCGGGTAGAGAGTTATCTACAAGCATAAAAATAGAGCTATCGAGACCATCACGTTCTATTATGTGATCTTGAACTTTTTGCCATGAAATACTTTGCTAAACATTGTTTGAGATTGTTGCATGAAGAGTAGGCAGTTCATTTATTCGCCCTGGTCAGTGGTCCTTATCTGTGCAGGTCCTGAAATCCCCAGTGAGCTGCTTTAAACCTCGACTCCAGACCTATTCAATCGGAACCTCTGGTTAGGTTGGGCTCCTAGCATATAGAGTCTGGCTCTCTCAGGGAAGTTCAGGTCTACATCTCCACCATGACCCATTGATCTGGACCTTCTCACATGTGAACTTGCAACGAATCTGTCCATAATGGAGGTATGCTTATGGAGGTAGTATTTTGGATCTCTCTTCTTCCTGCCCATCACACCTCCACTTCAAGTAAAGAACAACAATTGTTTTTACTACATTGTGTTTTGATATCTGATAGGCATTGTAGGAAACAGCCCTATGAAAACCGTGGTCGGAGTTACTGTACAGAAACTGTTGGAGACATTCCTCATAGCGTGTTCTTTTAACACATTTAACAAATGTCTCTCTCTCAATTCCAAGAAAATTCATATTTTTCTTGAGTTTCTTGCCTATTTTGTGAGTCATGGTGATGATTGCACATACTTTTTTGTTATATTTTTATGCAGTAAAAATTCTTAGGTCTAAATTTCAGCCCACTTAAGTGATCCCTATCTACAGTTTTCTAAACATCTTTATGATAGTCACTCTATTAAAATATAACCAAATTTTATCTTTAGCAGGTGTATTGTGTTCATGTTTTAAAGATGGCTTATCTTCAATTACATTTTGTTAATTTAACTTAATCAATTGAAAATTGAAAAATAGCAACTTTGAATGACAAGATGGAAGAAATCCTCTGCTTTCCATTCTCTTTAAGATTGGTCTGCATACACTAATCTTGAACTATCAAGAATGATTTACATTGTTTTCTTTGAATTTCCCTGTTCATATTCCATCATGCTCTAATAATAATATTCTTGATGTGTCCAGTTAGAATTTACAAAGCACCTTTCTATCTCTTACAGCATCTGACCTCTAGGATATTCTAAATAGGCAGGGTAATTATCTTGAAGATATAAAAGAAATATCATGTTAAAATGCCTACCTACAGTTGTAGAGGATGTTAATTTTCTTCTCATTTCCATGTTGTAGACATGAAATTTCAATCCTTTCCATTTTACAAACTTTCAACTAGACTTAATGACAAAGAGTAGAAAGCAGCCTCTATTTTTATGTTGTTCTACCTTTCTTCTGGTCACACACAATTTTTATTGGAGATACTTTAACATAATGAATTATGAAATGAATAATTAATTAATAATGAACTCTTAAAGGAGGAGAGGTCAGGGTCCTCCTTGAATGTGCAGAGATTCATCACCAAAGCCTTTTCAAGGTAGGTGGAAAGCCATGTTAATGCATTCTGTACAAACTCCTACTGCCCCAAACAAGCCCTTCTAAGAGATCTTTGATATGTGCAACCTTATGCACAGTCCCTTTGAGCAAATGTTTCTGTTTCAATGGCCAAACCTCTTCTAAGTGAAGACACTCTAACTTCAACCCTAAAAATAAAATGTTGCCCAGGAAAGGAATACACAAAATAGTTCACAGTCTATACAACTGAACTACTGACCCAAGAGCCTTAGGGTTAACACACTGTGCATTTGTAGAAGAATAGGTAATAATTCAGAAGAGGAAGTGAGTTAATTTTCAGTGAGCTTATTTTTTGAGGGGCAAACTGCTGATCCCAATTTTTGCAGGTGACGTCCTTTATGCTTGCCTTCTGCCTGCCTGTGTTCAACATGTCCAAGTCAGCACATGGCCACTGGTCAAAGTGACCAAGTAAGCTCTTATTTATGGGTAATGATGCATTATATTTATGTCATCCTCTGACTGCTACTGCATGCTCATGTACAGGTGTCACTGAATTTTTATCACTGTTACCTCAATGGGACTGATTAATTCACCTTAAAAGAGGAAGAAGCTTAGATGAATCAAATTAGAAGCACAATAAGTCATCAGCCGTTCAGATTAAGATGGCAAGACAGGTTGAATTAGTAAAGATGTCAATTATAAGTGTCTTGAAAGAGAAATTACTGTTCTGGGAGAATCAAATGTATTTGCCTCTTTAATAAAACCAAACAGAGATTCCACTGAGTAGGTTTTAAGAAATTGTTTTAAAAATTCTTTAAAAAATTAGAGTCTATACTATTAGACTACACATGGCGGCTCTTACAGTATTGGAAAATAGTTTCAACTCCTTAAGAATTTAGGTATCTTTCACAGTTTTGCATTATTCATCTGTTTCTTTTTTAAAGAGATACTTCAAAAGTAAATTGAATTTAGAGATTGATTAAGAGCAGTCCATGGTAAAGACTGATAAAGAGTGACCTTTGTCTTCTTTTTACATTCTATTTTTCAGGTTGGATGACCCCTACTGATAAATCTTTAATTCTACTAAGTATTTCTCCTGTCATCTCAAAACTGCCATTGAGACCCTTCAGTGGATTTTTGTTTCAGCTATTTTACATTTTAACTCCTGCATTGTTACTTAGTGGGTTTTTTAAATAACTTTTGTCTCTTTATTGATGTTCTCTGTTAAATGAATCATCATCATCTTACTTTGCTTCTTTAAGGACGATTTCCTTTTAATTCAAACATATTTATAATAGCTGCTTTGAAATGTTTTTTTCTGATAAGCCTAAGAACTGGGTGTTCTCAGATGAGTCACAGCTTAGTGGTCAGCCAGTGATTAGACAGAGGGGGCGCTCTACCACCTGGGGCAGGAAGTCTTCCATCCTGTGCTGTTGTTGGGCCTGTGGCTTGTTGTTTTAGTTATCTAGGCTGTGTTATAATATCACCACAAACTAAGCAGCTTAAAACAGCATTGTCTTGGTTTCAGCCCCAGGCAATTTCACTCTTGATTCAGTGAGACCGAAAAATGACAATGGATTGATCTTGGGGTGAGAGTATTTATACCCAACTTTATCCCCATGGTGGCAGATCAGACTCCCATCTGCCTCAGGGACAGTCTTCATGCAGCAAGCCAGTCTCTGCCCCTGGGCCTCTCCGCCTCTGCAGCCATCCCAGTGTCTGTCCCCAGCGCAGCTCACTCTAGCCTCTGCTCTCCTGCAGCTGTGCAGCCCAGAGCATGGGGCGGAGCTCTCTGTGTAGAGACAATAATAATGTATTGCCCACATGTGTGCAGTGAGCAAGCCGACCAGGGTCAGGTGAGACTCCTGGCCACAGGAAATTTCATTTTCTATACAAACATACATTTATTATCTCAGTTCTTGTGGTTCAGGAGTTGGGTATTTCTGCTTTAAGGACTCATAAAGATGCAATTGATAAGTTCGCTAGGGCTGTGGTCTCATCTCAGGGCTCAACTTGGGAAAGATACACTTTGAATTTAATGTAGCTGTTCAGAGATATGTGGGCATCGGACTGAAGGCCTCTGTTTCTTGCTGATTATAGACTGGAGGCCACCCTCAGCTCCTCATCACACGGGGCACTGCACAACATAGTAGCTGCTCCATCAAAGCCAACACGGGAGAGTTTACTAGCAAAACAGACATTGTAATGAGATGTGACATAACAAGGAAGTGACAATCTGTTGCCTTTGTCATATTTCATGGAAGCAGTTCACAGACTGCCACACTCAAGGGAGAGGATGGCAGAAGGGTGTGAGTACTAGCAGGTGAGGATAACTGAGGTCATCTTGGGGAATGTTTTCAAAGTTCAGGATGTTTACAAGTGTGCCTTTGTTTATAATTTCTACATTTGCAATATCTATGTTCAGCGAAGGATGAGTAGCTTGACAAGGTCTTGTCTGGTATCTTTTGTACCTTGTGTACGTGCATAGCCATCCAGATAACCAGGCCTAAGTGGGATCTTGGAAAGGTTCTCTTTGGCTATCTCACTTCCCTGAATCTCCCTGTTACGTTTGCAGCTGGTGTGCAATTTTGCTGATTGTTCTAATAGTATGGACCTCAGGCTTATGTTATCATTTCCTGATTGCTTATCACTAATATTATTATTCTTTTTAACTATTGGGTTTTCTACTGTCTGCCGCAAATAGTCCCAGTCCACTCTGGCAGGGAGTAGAACTTCCAGTCTACTGTGATCCATTATGGTCTGTCCCACTTGCCTTGATAGAACTTCTGTTTCATAACACTGGTGGATGGGGTGGGGGGGTGCAGAAATGAGCAGAATCCTTGGCTAAAATGCCACAGACTTCCACTATTCTTATCAATATACAGTAGCTTTCTTAAATATGTGCTTCTCAATTTGTTGTATGTCCTTTGGTCAATTTCTGGAGTCTTTATTGAGAGTTTCTAAAAACTCTATCCAGCTTGATACTTTTTGGAGGAGAGAATTTTTTTGAGCTCCTCCCTTAGCTGTTCTATAAATCTTGCCTCCCAAACCTACAGAATCAGAAACTGCATTTTAACAGTAGTTGCATGTGATTTGCACACACCGTAAAGTTTGAGGAAAGGGGTTTAGGCACAGTTTTCAAACATTTCAAATCAGAATGGATTCAAATATAGACTGTTATTTGATATTCTAAATTTTGGTGTTTAAGTACTACCTACCATTGAAACCATAGCTACTTATTTATAAACTTTTGAATAGAAAAGGGTAACTATTTTGTTCACATATTAGGAAAAAATACTATGCAAATTACCCCATCACAAATATATTCAGTTCTTAGAGATAAGTGACAACAGAATAGTACAATCGCATCACTGTGGGTTAAAGTACATCAACCCATAGTTCAGTGCATTCTTTTGAATATGGAAAATAGAACTGCAGTAAGAGCTAAAGTACCAAAAGTTTACCCGATCCAGTAGAAAAATCTAAAACTTAATTAGAAATAGACACTAATATTCTGTTCTGATAATGCTTCAATTTACATTTCCCTACCATAGTTACTCCTTTCCACCCATTAATTTTCTGATCAGGCTAATATAACAAATCCCTGAAACATCAACTCTGTTTTCCAGTGAGTTGACTTCTCGGATGTGCTTGCCAAACGCTCCTTTTTTGTTTGTTTGTTTTTCTGTGAAACCAACCATGAAGAAATATAGATCTTGCTATAAAGGTGGCGGATGTGGGCTAAGCACCTTTGTATCATGACTCAATCATTTCATATTAATGCCCTATGTACATTATTATTAAAAGGTATTAATAAATTTGATGACTGTTAGATGTGTTTTCTGGTGGATGTGAAAAATAACACTGCTCAGGAATTGTTAATGTTTAATCAATGTATATTGATTAAGGTCTCAGACATGTTAAGCGTTGAGCGTAAGAAGTCAATCTTGGTTCCAGGAGTTGAGGAAAATCCAATTTATGTAGAGCTAACAGTATTTTGCTATTGTTTCAGTACAATACAGACTAGGAAACTGGCATGCCCCCATGATAAGCAGTTTTTTTGTTTTTTTGCTTTAAAAATCTTTCAACTTCTATTGTGCTTATTTTCATCATTTTCCCTTTGTTTCCAGAAAAATGTGGAAATGTGCTTTCAATAGAATCTTGAGGTGTGTTTAACTGAGCTATCTTTCTAACAATAGAAAATAGCCATTTTAGTGTTTATGGCATATAAACTGTTTCCTGAATGGCTATCTCTCAAAATGTTTACACTTAACAGAAGTCAAAAGAATGCATTTTGGAAATAATATTAGAGGAAATAGGCACTTACATTTGAAATGCATGCTGCTGCTGCTGCGGTGGCCAAGGTGAGGAAGCATGACAGTAAAGAATGCAGGTCCTGGAGTCATATCTGGGTTCAAATCCTACTTCTGCCACTGCTGGCTATGCATGTGGGACAAATCTCTTAACATAAGACCCATCAAATCACCCAACTGACGGACAAGCGCTATGCAAACTTCAAAGCGCGATCCAAATGTAAGCGATTTTTTGGTCTCATGGCAATGCGTTGTTTTGCATCAGGAAACCTTCCTAACAAGGTGTTTAGGGGGTGGGCACTGTTTGCTGCCTGCTCTCTATGGGCCAAGCTGGTATACTTGTAAAAAGCACTTTTAGCAAGTTTACTCTCTGCTTCCCCTAATCTCCCAGGCAAAAGCCGCCAGTGCAGGGCCCAGGTTGGGCTCACTTCCAACACTCAAAGCCTTTAGGGGACCCTCCGTCATCTGGTAAGAGTGCTCAAGGCCCTGTCACCAGCGTCCTACACCAGAACTGGGACACATGTGGTGTCAATATTGTGGACAGGGGCTGGGGGACGGGCATAACTTCACAGTTAGCCCCTCACTGTGGACACAGAGCTTTTGTCCAGATAAGCTGAATGATTTGCACCTAGCCTGTCCCTACAAACTTTACACCTAAGAGTTAATATGGCAGCAATAAAATTCGGAATATATGGAAGGACCACAGTGTCTTGCAGGCTCGTGGAGTTCAGGGCTTTTCTCTGGGCTGCCAGCTCCGGAGTCCACTGTAAGGAAAAACATGCTTCCTCAAGTGTTTCAATGACCTGAATGTATGCAACAGAAAATAAGAATATAGAATTGTCAGAATTTGCCCTCAATAATTCCATCTCTTTGTATTGGACCTTTATGAGAAAGGTTGTTAAAAAGTAACAGATGCATTACTGAAGAGCAAGAACCGAACAAATTTATGGCCATCTCATCCAGCTTGAACTTCAAAGGGCATTTGGTAAAAGATGTAGGAGAAAAATGCGCTGTTATTTATATTCATTGTTTTTCAACTCTTAAGATGCAGGCATTCTCTTTTGGCTACATAACTATCTTGGCTTCACCATTTCTGAAAGAAATAAATCTATACCTTCTTTTTTTTTTTTTGCCAGGAACCCTTTATGTGACCAGTTTTTATAGAACCCCTCAGTTTTAACGTGTAGCAGGACAAATCAGCTCTAAAAGCATGCCACACCCATTATGCTGTGTTTTCCACTATAAAGATACACCCCAACACTTTCTACTAAGGACTTAAAACACATAGAAGTGTTCATGGCATTGGAGCCAAGAAAACCTATATTTTCATTCTTGGAAATTGTGAAAACACAAAGAAAATTTTTTTTTAATGTTATTTGCTTGCTAAGAACAGAGAGGTTGTAAAATTTGCTACTCATTGTACTTGATATTTTAAATTTAGAAGCATAATTACTATTAAATATGTTTATTATATTATAGGTTTCCCAGTTGAATTTACATTAGATTTCATGTCTGTTACACCCAGTGCTTTAGCCATATTCTGAGAATCAAACTGTTATTAAAGAATACAGCCTGAGCATCCTAGCTTAATTTTCGGTAAATGACTCTGAATTTTGGCTTTTTTTTTTTTTTTGCGATGTTAAGTACACAGGTACAACACACCTCATGCATAACAAAACAAAGTTGAAAAAGTAAGCTTGACTTTTATTACCTTCACCTAATCAGCTTGCTTCTTTAACTACTACCATCAAAGTTTCTTTTCTGATGCATTTATAATTTTTATCAACGTCTGACGTACAGTATTTTATTTGTTAGAGGCAAGGATGATTCCTGCAAGTCCGAGGGTGGGGGTGAGGGGGTCTCTTCTCTTCCCCCATTCTTGTTATTTCTTAATTTTGTACATTTACAAACACAGATAAAAATTTTACATGACAGAGAAACTGGGGGTGTCTGAAAGAAACCGGAAAAGGAATCTAAGAATATATTATGCAAAATCGTTGCCCCTGTGGGCCAGCTGCATTCACAGGGAGACCCCTTAGGGGCATCTAACTCTCACTAACCTTTGAAAAGTAACTTTTGCAGCATGATCCTGAGAGGTCCTGCATGTTTCATGATCCCCTCAAAGGTGGTGGAAATGGAATCTTGCTTTCATTACTTTGTGCCTTGTAGAGATTTGCAGAGTATGAATGTTTTGATGGCAAAATTATTCTCCTTTCCTAATAGGCTTTTTACTTAGCTTGGCTTTGTACTTGTAAGCAGATATGCACTTGGGTTAGCTGGGTCACTGGGGAAAGGATGTCTGACAGATGCATGCTGTATGATTCAGATATTGTTATTGCTGAAGACATACAGTTTTTTTCATCGTCAGCAAGTTTGACAGTTGAATCCAAACACATTTTCATCGATTGCCATGGTTGTTATAGGTCCAGATACTTCAAGAGCTCCAGCAATGACTGTTTCATGAAGAACAAGTTTCTTTTTTCCTTCAGGAAGCCCTCGTAGGCCTCCCTCTTCCCCAGGGAGCTCCAGTAGAGTTGAGCGATGTTGTGTGCTCAACTGTTCTTTACTTGCTCATTTTTGAAGACAACTGCTAGAGAAGGCAGTCAATAAATGTTTACAAGTTAACAAAGAATTGGCTTTTTCTGGTTTCTCAAGTGAAATACTGAGTTCTCTTCAAAGACTGAAATTCATTTTACTTTTGATATCTTAACAAATATTATTCCTCTCCTCTTCCACCCAGGGACTTTATTGATCCGGTACCATATATGATTTTCCAGTTGTATGGGGTCCTGATGATTTATATAAATGGCATAAAAATGTATACTATGAAAACAGCACAAAAACAGAGGGTGGTCATTGACCTACTGGGATGTTTGTGTGATAACTGGCCCCTCTGAGACTCGATCCCCTCATCTGTGAACTTGGCCACTACTGCCCTCCCCCATCCCCAACACTCCTGTAGGAATGAAACAAGATATATGTGAATTTGTAGAACCATGCCTGGCAAACAGTACACTCAACAAATTCAATGATTATTTTGGCTTGGAGAAGCATCCAATTGACCGTTGTCTGAATCATAATAACTACTTTAAATATTATTTTATGATCTAACTTAAAATGTTTGTATGTGGGGAAGAAAAGTTTGACAAGGTACGTTGTTCTGGAAATTTTCCTCTTTGTCCTGTAAACCACACGCGTTCATGACCAATTGATGAGTGAACTTGGCATGTATCACTGGAAATGCCTTTTCCCCCCTGCTTTTGGTATTGAGAAAGTTCTAGTCTGCTTTCTTCTTTCTGAAGCATATTAAAGGCAGATAGTGTAAATTAACTCATGAATACTTGCAAAGTACTTTGCTAAATGCTTGTTACCAGTGTAATTATGGTTTACCACATTGACACTAAAATGAGACAAACCTAACATCTAATCCAATGACAGGGATAAGAGCCACCTTCTAAGGATGCCTCTAGAGGAATTCTTTTATACTAAATAGGAAAAGATCTTAGTTTAAGAATTTAAAAATCAAGGTACTTTCTTAGAGCTAAGGTGGATCAAATAGTACCAGAATCAGTGACCCTTTAGTTATTCCAAAACACAACTGACATACTTTCATCTTTATAGAAATGGCAAATTCTAGAAAAGCGAAGTTGAAGTCTTCATGGATAATCTTTTTTAGGTTTACAAAGTTTTGGCCAATTATAAAAGCTTAAAGGATTATAAAAGAACCATTCCCCTGAAACATTTCTAGAATATAGTCCGTCAAATGTCACTTGGGGCTAATGTATTTAATGTAGATAGAATTTTAGTGGCTGGCCTAACCACTCATCAACTAAGGATCGAAGGTGCTGTAGGGCTGGGACTTAGGTGAGGCTGGGGTATGACCAGGATGACTTTTATGGGGTGTACCAAGCAAAGATTCCTTTTAAGAGTGAAAATGAGAAAATAAAGTCATTTTAAGTAAACCTGGTCCCTGATAAAAACTGAGAACTTAGGGCAAGAAGTGGCTTCTGACCAAATGCTATACCAGCTGTTAAATGCTAAGCAGCTGGTTCTAGAAGCAGGTCCCCAGGAGGGCCTGACTTACAGTATTTCCAGCTTCTCTAACTAATCCACCATGGCTGATTTCAAGCTACTCATGGGTGGAAATGCTAAGAGTGGATTCCTATAAGGTGGTATAAGCAGGCTCTCACACACCATGGACTCTCTCAATGACGTCGGCCCACCTATGTCTTCCTTCCTTGTTGGTTTCTCCTAAAATGGAAACTCTTGTGATTAATCATTTCTTTTAAAGATTTTATTTGATTTGTTAGCAGGGACATAGGAATACATCTGGTTGAAGTGCAAAGATCAGAAGCAGCACATTGTGTAACCTGGGGGCTGTTACTCATACTACAGTCTGAGTGAAAGGTGCCCGGCTGGGAGTTGTGCAAGATGGACCTGCACAGCCATATGCCGTGGCCACGCTACACTCCATCTGTTTAAGCTCACCCCTGCTGCACACACACACTCAGCAACTCCTGATGCATTCGATCATATCCACTGCTCTGTGAGAGGCAGTTATTCCGGCCCCATTCCCCGCCTCCAGTCTGAACTTGATCTGCTCCAGTATTCCTGGGTGTGTGAACAAGAAATCAGGGGCATGGTAATGAGGGCATTTTGACAGCTGAGTTCAGGAACTATGTGCAGTGATGTTTTGGGGCACAGCCTGGGAGGGAGGGAGGGTAGAAGGATCTCCGGGTGCCTACAGCCCTGTCACCAGCCCAGGAACACTTAGGTCCAGCGTCCATTATCTGGGGGAGGAAAAAGAATAAATCAGTACTTCTACATACAGTTAAATTACCCTTAAAAGACCTCACCACTCAGTTGGATTCCCCAGCTGAGTCACAGCTTCCTGAGCAGTCAGGGGGCCTAGTGAACACTATGTGGGTGGCTCTGCATGGGGCAGTAACCCAGTGCTGATCCCAACTCAGTGGACGTGAGTTTTTAAAAGGGAGCAACAAGCCTCGTTGATTGATGGTGTTATTTTGGCCTTTCTTGGGGGAGAAACTCATTTTGGGAGTATAGGAAAACAGACTCTCCTCATGATGTTCTGTGCTTGCAAACCCAGGGAGGACTCCCAAGGGCAGAATGTCATGGGCCCAGCCTTCCAGGACACGCAGAGGGGACGCACCATCTGGCAGCCTGGGCTTCTGGGGCCCTGGCAGCAAGCAGGGCCAGGGTCTGCGGAGGGCACAGATCTGAAGGTGTTCTGTATCTGTATGCACAATACTGTGAGTCTTCCCTTATCCCCCACATGCACTTACACATGTTCATCATTTCTTCCAAGAGTGAGAAGCTAAAAATAATAACAATGGTGGTGTTAGCACATAACGCCACGGCTACCATGACCCTGCCTGCCAAAAATGACTAATAAAGTGGCCCTTATAATCTTAGTGGCCATTATAATCTTGGGATGACATTATAGGTCTTCCAATTAAATGCCAACCTACAAAAACTGGTAAAATATGTGCACAATATATATTTAGATAGAAGCTATTGGTTGCAAGTAAAAGAGACCTATAGTTAAGAGAAAGAGTGAAGGCCCTGTGGGGTTTTCTGGGGCAAACAGGTTACTGGAAGGTCATTAGGCCTTTTCATAGAAATGAAGAGCAGAGAGGGAAACTTTAGACTAAAGCCAGAGCTGGAGCTTAGCAGCGGGCCTTGCACAGTTTCATGACTTTTGCCCGTAGTACCAATTCAGGCATCTCTAGCTACAGACGAGGCCTCTTCACATGGATCCACAAGATAGAAAAAGCATGGCCTAGAGTTCCTGAAGTTTCCATGTTCCCATCTAGGCACAAAAATGATCCCAGGCCACACAATTCCCAAAGAAGAAATTGGAGTTTCTCAGCTTAGTCAGGTACCACTGCTGATGGGTCAGTTGTGGGAAGGGCACAGGGTGTGGGGAAGGATTCTGGCTCACCCAGCTCAGGTCTCTGCAGCCTGAAAAAGTGAGTTATATTTTGCCTCCTGCCGGGATCCTTCTTCATGCATGCAAACACACGTTAGAGTTGAAAGGTCGGGAGTTTTGATTCAGGCAAATCGGTGTGCAGACCTCACATTCCTGAGCTGTTTAACTCAAGACCAATGATTTAACCGCTCCAAAATTCAATTTTGTAATGATCACAACAAGAAATTCACATTCTCTGGAAGGGTGGTTCTCAAAGTGAGTCCTGGTACCATCAGCCTCAGTCTCACCTGAGCTCTTGTTAGACATGCAAGTTCTCAGGTGCTAACCCAGACTGACTGCCCAAACTCATGGAGGGTGAAGCCCAGCAGTCTATATTTTAAGTAGCCCTCCTGAGGAAGCATGCTACTGTTTGAGAACTTCTGCTCCAGGGCTCTGGAGGGAGCCTGTAAGAAACCTCAACAGTAGACCACAAAGTCCTGGTTGAGGGCCCATTGGGCCTGTTACCCCCAGCTACCATCCTCCCTCATGACAGTCTGTGCAAGCAAACAATGGCAGGAAATCTCTGGATTCCAGAGTTCTTGGGATCCTGGGGAGTCCAGTGTAGTTTTCATAGGGAGAAGTGGGGTTTCTCTATCCCAAGTCAAGTGAGAATTAAAGATGGGCAGTGTTTGAAAGACAATGAACTGGGCACCTCCTGGCTGGGTGCTGTGTAGCTGCAGAAAACTGCAGGCCCATCCTGATGCTAGCATTGTTCAAGGAAGCCCTTGGGAAAACATGTCATCCCTGCCAGAAGTGCTGGACCCTGAAGAGGGAGGGGAAGCCCAGGGCAATAGCAGATCATATGTCCTCCATCACAAAGGAGAGGCAAGCCAGATAGGTGGGAGGGTGGGTGACTTTAGCTTTAAATAGGACAGGATGACAGCTGACATACTGTGATGACACTGTACCAATAACTGGAGGTAAATGTCATTTCTATGATCTGACCCATATGGCACTGTGGCTTTTTAAAAAGAAAGATGAGGAAAAACGGGTTGAAAGAAGTCACTGGAAGAAAAACAATAAATGAGAGCGTTTGAGATGATGTTTGGAAAGTACATAAACATCATGGAGGCTTAATGAGTAGCTGCCACTTTTTGAGTGCCTGTGTGAGCTAGACGTTTTGTTAGTAACTGAAAATAAAAAGATGCAATTAATAATTATGATAACCTTGTGAGGATGTTAATCCCTCTGTTGCTGAGAAGGAAACTGAGCCTCAGAGGAGGTTGGCTAAGTTGCAAAAAGGCACACAGTGGGGTAGGAGAGCCAGGGCCTCCACGCACCCCTCCCTGACACCGAAGCCACGTTGTAACCACCGTGTTTTCATGGTAGCTATTTTAATAATACTCTAACCCCCTAACTCAGGGATATTACTCATTTCCTACTGGGATGGAATCCCTGAGCTCCAGACTGCAGATCTGGAAGAGAGAGACTGACTCTCTGAGCTTTATTAGTCCATGTGGATCCCCACACAGGGGTCCTGGCCAGCAACAGCCCCAGAACTCCTGTGCTGAGCTGGCATCAATGTGGCACTGTTTTGCTACTTAAAATTTAAGGCAAAGATCAAGTCCAAGGGTTAACATTTCCTCGCGAGACACAGCTGTGGGCAAACCCTGGGAAAGCACTTGGTAAAGGGCGGAAGCCCAGGGGTCACTAAGCACCAGTCACAGTGGATCTCCAGTGTCTGCAGAGCTGTGCTGGCTGGGCCCCTACAGCCCTGAAGTAAAATCAGAGTCACTTACTGCCTCTGTGGCTCCCTCGAGCACACACCTGTTTATGAGCCTGAATCACCAGACAACAAGTTATGGACTGATTTTTCTTTAGCACCCACCACATTGCCCAGTGCCTTCCTGCCTCCCTTTCAGCTGCCATCAGGCCGATGCTGAATAGCTGAGGAGGTGGGGCTATGAAGTCAGTCCCCAGGAGGTTCACCACTTGCAGTGAATTTGTAGTGAAATTCCTAGCTGAGTTTGGTTTAGACCCTGACTGGAGCCCTCCCTGCAGGGTGTGGTGTGAGAGCTCAGCAATTTGCTGTGGGTGAAAACCTTGTAGTCAGTTCCTAGGTTGAGGAGCAATTCAGTGAAAACTTCAGGGTCCAGAGAATATGCCAAAAATGCTCATAGATAAAAATGCTGTGCCCAGGGCCACTCTTATCTCTTTTTAGACTCTAGAAATACACTGCTGTTACGTATGAGACGCACAGGCTGACTGGCTTACCAGATAGCCCCAAAAGCATCTTGGGGTAGAGGCCCACAACTCAAATACAACTCAAATTTATACTGGGGCCTAGCCCTTGAAGGGTCAGATCTCCCTTCTGAGGACCCCATTCTCCCTGTCCAGAAAGCTTATGTCACCCAAAGGGACTGTGTCCTGACAGCAGAGGTACACTGCCTTACCTGGAGAAGGAGGTGGCTTGCCTGAGGGTTTCAGCCCTCTGCAAGTTCTCTATGGATTCGGTGAGACCGAGGAATGACAATGGAAAAAGGTATTGGGGTAAAAGTGTTTTATACCCAGCTTTATACTCCTGGAGGTAGGTTGAGCACTAAAATTACATCTGTATCCAACAGTCTGCAGGTCTGTAATCCACCTCCCTCCAAAGTTGTTTGCATACTTACTTCATTAGTAATAGCTACTGTGTATGGGTGTCAGAGGAAAAGCCTGGCAGTAGGCCAGTTACATCATCAAATAGTTTAGGTTCAGGTGAGGATCCTGGCCATAGGAACTTCCATTTTCCCACAGGAGGGAATGAAATCTGCAGGCTCAATAGATCTGGGTCCTCCTCCAGATTTAAATATGAATGAATGATCACACTTCATATGTGCAATTGTGTATTTACTGTAGACAAAGTGTTATCTTATTCAACACTTACAGTCAAGGTGGCTGTGGCCCTTCTATGTCTCATTTGACAGGAGAATAAAAGCATCTGAGCATTTGGACTGACCTAGTAAAGGAAGGCATAATGAGGGCTCAGTCTAATATGTTTATCAATATCTTCTAGAAAATATTTCAGGTGAGAGATTTTAAGAATTTGTGCTCAGAAAAAAAACCCACACAAAAAATCTTTCCTTGGAAGTCAGAGTCCCTGTCTCTGCTTAAGTGCTCATGCACCTCATCACATTTCCCTTTTCCCCCAGGCTGCCAGGAAGACCAGAGCAATTAGCGGGCAGTTACTGCAACTTGATTAGCCCTCGTGCTTAAGATATTTTGATTTCTCCTTTCCTTTAGTTACCTTTTTCTCCCTTATTTAATCTGTTTATTAAATAAGTACCACAGACACTTTGGGAACAGAAGTAGGCTGTGAATAAATGCATGAATTTAAAGAAACCTATCAAATGTTAAGTGGCAGGACCTGGCCTCAAAGGCAGACCTTCTGATTCCGAAAGGAGCACATTTTCACATCCGCGTGCTGCACACTCTGGCAGTCCTGGTGTGTTCTGGCTCCTGAAGCAGGGGTTAGTGGAGGACCTGGGCCCCCCAAGGTCCCACCACTGTGCCCTCACCTGCCTGGACAGCAGGGAGCTCAGGACTTATCAAAGTAGAATGGTCTGGAAGTTGTTGGCCACGTGCCATTAACTTTCTCTCTCAGGAGCAACCAAGCTGTGTTTCCTTGAGGGGGAAAATTTAATTACAAGAAATTTACAAACATCTTTGGAAGAACGGTAGGGCAGTTTTTCTTCAATTAGAGAGCAGCCGGTTTCAATCACCTTCCTGGCAGGGAGTCCCCTTGGGAGGTGGGTGCTGAGCAAACGAGACCGGAGTGGGCAGTTAGCAAAGAAGCCCTGTGATTGGATAACCCTGCTGGTCATACTGGCTACCACATTCAAGGCTTACATAGCTATTTTCAGATCTGTGACTCTTACCTCCATAAATGTGCTGTTGCTTCAAGTCTGCAGGAGCCAGGAAGAATCAGCAGTGCCAGTTAGTTGGTCTGTAGCCACCTTGGGTCAGAGCAACAGGCATGCTCAACAACCTGCCGCTGGAAAATTCCATACACCTCAGGCCTGCCTTCCAGGAGAGAAGCCTGTATGTGAGTGTGTTTGTTCAAGAGTGTGTTTGCACATGTGAGTGAGCATGTGTATGTGTGATTGTGTGGGTGGGTGAAGGTGGATGAGTGTGCACAATGAGGTGTGTGTGAATGTGTGTTGGAGTGAGTCAGTGTGTGTGTGCATGAGTGAGCAGGTGATTGTGTGTGTGGGTACATGAGTATCAATGGCATAAATAAGCATGTGAGTGTTAATGTGGACTTATGAGTGGGTGTGGGTGGATATGAGTTTTGGAGTGAGGGTGAGTGTATGTGTGTGCATGTGTAGGCATGTGCACATGTGTTTGCTGGCGTCTACTGGGAGGATGGGGGAAGGACACTGAAACCAGAATGGTCAGCTCCCTTGACCTTGCCCTGAGCTGACAGAAATGAGAGTGTGAAGTGAAGGCAATCCATCCAAATGCCTCCCTACCTCCCTCGCACACATATTGTTCTTAAATAAAGAAGGGAAGGCAGACAGGCACAGTAACCTAGAAAATAAGATAATAGTATAGTCTTGCCATTAAGCTCCCTGCAAGGCGCTTTGCAGCTTAATATTCTAGAAAATATTTCAGGTGAGAGATTTTAAGAATTTGTGCTCAGAAAAAAATACCCACAAAAAAAAATCTTTCCTTGGAAGTCAGAGTCCCTGTCTCTGCTTAAGTGCTCATGCACCTCATCACATTTCCCTTTTCCCCCAGGCTGCCAGGAAGACCAGAGCAATTAGCGGGCAGTTACTGCAACTTGATTAGCCCTCGTGCTTAAGATATTTTGATTTCTCCTTTCCTTTAGTTACCTTTTTCTCCCTTATTTAATCTGTTTATTAAACAAGTACCACAGACACTTTGGGAACAGAAGTAGGCTGTGAATAAATGCATGAATATAAAGAAACCAAACAAATGTTAAGTGGCAGGACCTGGCCTCAAAGGCAGACCTTCTGATTCCGAAAGGAGCACATTTTCACATCCGTGTGAAATAGTGGAATAGCTCGCAGCCAAGTTCCTGAATTCTTGACCACCCCTGCTGGTTCCGCATTTCCCAGAAGGGACTCTGCAGCTGCGGCAGTGCTAGGGAGCGGCAAGCCTAATTTGCTGTTAGCTGTTTAGGAGTAGAGTTGCTGAGAGGGTCTTGCTGCCCTCATAGTCTGAGGACACAGAAGTATCAGAGGTGGAGTGGAGGCCAAGATCCACAATTCTGGGTGTACATTTGGAATGTGACTTACCCAGCTTCCCAGCCACGCCTGCCATCTCGCGGCTTGTCCTGTCTACCTCCTCATCTCTTCCTTCCATCCTGTCTGTGCCATCCAGCTCATGGCTGGATTATTTATGGAGTGTTATGACTGGTCTCCTTTTTTTTACCATGTTCTATAAACCACCACCCCCTTAATCAACCTTAAAATTGCCTTAATTTCTCCCCTTTTTAGAGATATTCAGTGGCTCCCTGGTCCTGGAAAATAAAATACAAGATGTTTAATTTGCATCCAAGATTCATTACATTCTAATTTCTATCTTTCTTTAAGTGCCTTTATCAAAACTGGTTTACTACTTGCACCAATAATATTCACTATTCACTCTTTCATTTGACATGTCATTTTCCATATTCCAGTCAGTATGCTAGACACCATTATAAAAACATACACTTATTAAGCCCCTACTCTGTGCTAGGTACAATTCTAAATTCTCTGTACAAAATAATTAATACAGGGATTTTGCATGTACAACTTCAGGGGGCACAACTTGTGTGGCTGCCAATATGGTGGTGCTTTTGGGATTTTGTTGCACATCATTGCTATGTGTAATCAGCGCAACAACTTTAAAAGATAAGTGATTATATTTAACGCATTTTACTGTTGCAGGAATTAAGACACAGTGACGTTAAAAGATAGGTCCATTAGAGGTCAGTTTCTGGGCATCGAAATCTGATGGTTTGGCTTCAGAACACTTATGCCTGACCTTTACTCCTCCCTCCCTCCAAATAAACATTATCTCACTCCATACCCACAAGACAATGTGGCAATTGCTAGCATCACATTTTTATGGGTGTAAAAAAAAAAATGCAGGGCTCAGAAAAGTTAAGTGATTTGTCAGATATTCCATGAGTAAGTATCTAGTCAGGATTTGAATCTAGGTTATATAAGCTTTTCTAAGGTCAAGAGAGAATTATTCGAATTTTGATCAGTGTTTACTCAGGCCAGAACCCTGAGTTTAGACCATAGAGGACAGAGGCTGTGACCTTGCAACCGTCCAGTGCTGAAGTCCCTTCTCTCTGGAAGTTTGTCTCCTCATTAGCAATGTAAAGAGATCTGACCACACCCAACCGTGCTTCTCAATCTTAGATGCATGTCAGGAGAACCTGGAGAGTTTTAAAAAATACACGTCTCTGGGATTTTCACCTAAATATGTATTTTCATGTTCTGCAGATGGGCGCCGGCAGTAACGTTTTCCTATTGTTCCCCACGAGGTTTTATGTTGTAGCCAAGGCTGCAGCTACTGATGTTCGATAGTCACTGCCTGCGGAGGCTGCTTCTGTCGTTTCTTCCAATTCCATGTCTTCTTTTCTGTTCCAGACGTGTGTCCTCGTGTTGAAAGGCATCATTCTTGGGCACTATTTTAGGCAGGATGGGCTATAGGTCGTGCTGCTATCAAATGCGACCCTGATGTTTATCCGGGTCGTATTTCTTAGTGCAGCTCAGTGGCAGCTCTGGTCCATGCTGCTGTCACTCCTAGTCCAGGCCAATGCAGCAGCATCTACCTGGAAGACTGCCAACAGATAGAAAGGAATGCAAACCAGGTACGGGCCTGCCTGTTGAGCTTTTACTTCAAAGTGATGCTCATTGCTTCTATTCCTACCTCACTGGCTAAATAAGCTGTATGACCAAGTCCAAGGTCAATGGGGCCTCGATTATAATCTATCCTCAGAGAAGGGCAAATGGTATGTTTGGGCAATCATACAGCTACCACAGGTAGTTCCTCTTCCAACCCAGCTCATACCCCCTCTGAAGGCCTGTCTGACCCTCCACTGGTGTGGCTCACTCCCTGCTCTGAATTCTATAATATTTGGGTGAACCCTCATCATATAGTAATCTGTGCCCTGGTTTTACGTCCTAAGCCACATAACCAACTTTTTAATGCAGGAGCTGTGTCTGCTCATCTTGATGTTCCTTGTGCAATGAAAGTATTTATTGGGGCACATGATGAGTCTAAATAAACACTTTTCAAATTAATTTGGCTACTTTAAAATGGGATCTACTTAGGCACTGTTGCCTCAATAGAAATCTTATTGATAAATCTGCACTAGTAAATTCATTTCGGTTCAATGAATATTTGTTGAGTATTTGCAATGACAGACAAGGAGTCTGATGTGATCAATAAGAAAAATACTTGATTTTGGAGCCAGACAGACTTTGGATCAAATCCTGACTCAGTCATTTATAAGCTCTACTCTTAAGCAAATTACTTAATCTTTCTGAGTTACATTTTCCTACCTATAAAATACATTTTTAACAATCTCATAAGGTTGTTGTAATGTTTAAAGAGGTAATGTATATACCTGAGATATTGGAGACATTCAAAATGATAAACTGTTATTTAATAATCAATTTTTATATACTTAATTTTTTTCTGGTTTTATTCAAACATTCCTCTTTCATTCTCCCCCTTTTACAACCATGGAAAAGGGAAGATTACATTTAATCACTCCTGTGATTCAGGGTGGCGTGGCATTACTATTTTCTGCAAGCTCTTCAGGAAGAAAGATGATCTTGCACTTTTCTGCTTTTAATTTCTCTTCACATGCAACTGCTAGAGTAGATTCAGAGAATTAGCCACCCAGCCTTCACCAAGGAAGGTCCTGCCTCTTCTATTATTTTTCTAGATACATTAGCCCATCTAAATCCTAAACTAAACTGGACAGTGTTCCAATGTTGCCATTGAATTGTTGCAGGTCGAGTTTGTTCTCCGTGGTTCTTGTCCCTGCTGAAAAGGCAGAGATGCAGTAGCAAAGCAGAGCAAAAGTTTTGTTTGAATGCACTCCAAGGGAGGAGTGGGCCAGAGTCAAGGCCTTATCTTTTAGGTGGGAGAGTCTATCTCTCATGTCCTAGCAGGGAGGCACATCTTTGATTGACAGGGTGAGGTCATTCAATTGACAGTTCTAGTTGTACACACATTCCTCTTGGTGCGCATGTCTTTTCCCAAAGTGCACACAGAAAAGCCCATAGGGTTGGGGTGGGCACCAAAATTTTATTTTAATTAGATTACAGTAAGGTGTGGTTTGAGCGGTTCTTACTTTTGCTGACTGTACCCATGTTGGAATCTGGTCGGTACCCCTTTGTCCTGGACCCAATGGAGCAAGAAACTTACCTTCCCTGCAAAGCCTTTGTTGTCTTCAAATGCGATTCCCTAACTGGGTGGTTTTTTTCCATGAGCCTCATCTTCTCCTTCCCTGGCTGCTCATGTCTATCTTTCTACCTAACATTATGAGCATGAGTTTTGGAGTCTAATTTTGGTTCAGATTCTGGCTATGTTTACTATCCATAAACTGGAGATAATGGTAGCATTGTTATGCACATTAAATGACAACATATGTAAATGTTAGCTGTTATATTAGAAGTGAGACAGAATTGGATTGGAATTCCCCCTCTGCCATGTGCTTGAAGTTAACCTCAGGAAGTCTCAGATTCCTCATCTACGAAATAAACATAAAATTGTTTATCTCCTAGGGCATGATGTGGAGAGAGTACAATGCTGATGTTTAGAAAATGCCCAGAATGTTTCCCGGCATATAGGAAACCCCTCATACAAGTTAGCCATTGTCCTCAGCACCATTGCCAAAGGCTTGTCCAAGGGACCCACATGGCTGACAAATCCAGGTTGTGTTGCCTTGCAGAGCTCCTGATACCCGACTTACCCACAGCGACTGCTGCAGCTGATGGGGCTCCATGTAGGGCGGCCTGCAGAATCTACCTCTAAGGGACTGACAACCAAGGTCCCAGAGGTTTTCTACCTTTGCATGTGCTGGAGGCACATCATAGAAAGGCTTTTCTTTAAAATCAGAAAACTGCCTGTAACACCTTTCAGGAAAATGACCCTCAGCTGTGCCTGTGTCCCACCCACACCTCTACCAAGGTTGCAGATGCATGGAATACATGTTGCTCCCTGTCTGGACCATTCTTTCCAGCTGAGTCTATTGACTGTGGTCTGAGAATCCTTAACATGGCCCTTCATGACACATGCCTGATTAATCAGTGTTTGCCTGCATGCTGAAACCCATTTGCTTTCTCAGCCAGAAGGGATCCCTGAGCGGAGCTTAAACTCTTCGATGAATTATACACCTTGCCAATCCCAACTCAGGGCCATGACTCTTTGGCCTTTTTGCTGGCCATCTGTCACGTGCACAGCAAGTTTATCACAGTGGCTGTTAAGTTCAAAGCAACTGAAAGGGCTCAGCAGGGCCAACCAGTTATATCTCCCCCCGCCCTTGATTTTCTTCAAGCCTCCTTCTAAGAACAGTAACAGAAACAATACCCAGGAAGGCATTCTATACCCAGGAAGCCCTGGAGGCTTCGTCCCCATTTATTTCACCACCGGAATGTAATTTGAGGAGATGCACTAAAAATGTCAAAAGTGAACAGATTGGAGTAAGTGTTTCAATCCTCCAGGCATGAGGCAAACTCTCTAGGAAAGGAGTCTTTAAAATATTTGGATTTGTCCACATGGTTTAAAATCCTCAAGTGAAAAGTGGTGGTTCTTGTCCCTGTCTGCTGGATGCAAAACTGCCCACTGGGGTCCAGTGGGAAGAAAGTCTCTCTTGTCTGTTTCTACCCGTGGCAGATGCATCTCTGCTTCCTGTGTGTGCTGTTACTGGACATGGGGTCCCCATGCCTTCTAGCCACTCTCCTAACTGGTCTGGGCTGCTTCAGGGGACCCAGTTCCTGACTACCGAGGATCTTCTACACCATGCCAGAAAATGTCTCCCTCCACCCCTAACGAGGGAGTCTGAACGTTCCAGAAGGCTAATAATATCCAAGCAACAGCCCAGTGTGCCATCTCATGCCGCTGCCTCCTGTTGTCCTTGAAGTTTCAGCTGGACCCAGGATTCCTTTCACTTCCTGTTCTGGGCCATTGTCTGGCGCTCGTTACCCACCAGCTGTGGCCCAGCTGCTACATTCCACATCAGACGTGGTGTCATGCACCTGGCGTGTGAAGTGATTTCCCTTCTGACTCTTACCACGGTGCATTAAGCCTTCTGCGTCTTTGTTTTGAAGGCAGCTCTATAAATGTCAAATATTATGGACAACCCGAGTGAGAGGTGGGAAAAGCAAAATGAGTCTTGAGAAAACTGAAGAATTAAATAAAACTCTTTTTAAAAGATTGTTCTTTCCCTCCTCCACCCCCACATTCTTTCCTTTTCTAGCTGCCATTTTAATTTGGATTTCCAGACTAGAAATCAAAGCATTGAAATGACCCTCCCCATAAATACGTAAGTTGAGGCAAATATGGAAACACTATTTTGAAAGAAAGCCAAGGTCATTATTGTTATTATTGCTCACATGAACAATGATTTTGGTATATAAGATAGAACTGTGGGCAAATGTCATTTATTATCCCTAAGAACCTTTCAGTCTAATAAAATTAGAAATAATATCCACTCTACATGTGTTGTCAGTATGACCGGGAATAGTTCTGCTTTCTCCAAGATGGCAGAATATGCCAGAGTGTGAATATCCCATCTTGATGGATATCAGACCTGTTTTTGCAGTAACTTCTTAGCACTCTCCTGGCTTTTAGCTTCATCCTTTCTGATACATTCTTTCTTTTGTAAGTGATCTCTCTTAAATACAAGTCCTAATATCAGGTCTTTTTGTTGTTATTTTTAAAATCCCTGGAGGAGACCAAGGAAAGGGCACAGCAACACATTCAAGTGTAAGGAAATTCTTTCTGAATTTGTCCTTTCAATGGCTAAAAATGCCTTTTTTTCCAAGCTGTGCTACCTTATCTATCATTTCTTTCAATGGCACGGGCAGATAAAAATGTTTGTCCCAAGAGTAGAAATCTTTCAAGAACATATTGATATATCAACTCAGTCTTCAATAAGATTTTTTACTTTCAGGAAGGGCTCTTTGTCAATATATATACCTTCCACTGTTTATTTTCATTCATGAATAGCCCATATGTCAAACTTAGAAGAATATGTTTATTTTCCTGGTTTTGCCTTCCTTCAATATTGAAGGAAGTTGAGACAATATGTTAAAACAAATATGGAAACATTATTTTGAAAGAAAGCCAAGGTCGTTACTGTTACTGCTCACATTAACAATGATTTCGGCATATATGATAGAAATGTGGGCAAATGCTACTTATTATCCCTAAGAAGCTTTCAGTCTGATAAAATTAGAAGTAATATCCACTATACTTGTGGGATCAATAACCAAATATGATCATTGAAAATATTCAATAACCAAATGCAAGGCAGGATTAAGCAGAGGGAGCTTTAAAGTGTAAGATGTCACAAGAGCGCTGGGTAGTTTAGATTAGTTAGCTGAGTGTTATAACCCATCGGATCCTGATCCTCTAATTGATCTCAGCCAAATTTCTGGGGACATCTGGCTGAATTCCTAGCCTGCCAGGTTAATATAAGCAGCGGCAGGCTCCTCCCAAAGGGAACACTTGCAGGTAAACTAAGAGTCATTTATCTCATATGAATTTCTAAACGTATTTTCAAACTTGATTTTAATAAATACCATCCTCTGTGTTATTGTCTAGGTATGATTTACATTTGAACAAGGGCTTGTGCTCCAAAGGCTTACTGTACTGTATACATTTCCTATTGCTGATGTAATAAATTACCACAATTTTAGTGGCTTAAAAAACACAAATTTATTATCTGGCAGTTCTGGAGGTCAGAAGTTCAAAATGGGTCCCCCTGGGATAAATTAAGGTATCATCAGGGCTGTGTTCCTCCTGAAGGCTGCGGGGGAGAATCAATCCCTTACCTTTTGCATATTTAAGAAGCTGCCCACAATCCTTCACCTGTGGCCTTATCCCTCCGTCTTCAAAGCCAGCAATGTTGGATAGAATCCTTTATAAAGCTGCCCTCTCTCTGATTTTCTTCTGATTCCCTCTTCCACTTTTAAGAACCTTCGTGATTACATTGGGACTTCCTGGATAATCTGGGATAATCTTCTTATATTAAGGCCACCTAATAAACCATCTCAATTCCAGTTGCAACCTTTGATTTTCTTTGTCATGTAAAGTAACATATTCACAGGCTCCAGGCACTGTGATATGGACAACTTTAAGAAGGTCGCTATTTTGCCTACCAAATATAGTAATAGTCATTTGAGGTTTAAATCAACAACTGAGGGAACAAAGAGGCCATCCTTACATGAATTTCAGCAAAGATTGGGGAGTGGGGCAAACAGAATAAAATAAGTGTTTTGAGAGCTCTGTAAATTCTTGGATCTCAGTGTGGGTTTGCGCTGTTGCGAATTTATGAACCAGCACTTTCTCAGTACCAGAGTCTGTGTGTATTAAAAGATAAATAGGAAAGACCCTGTCTGTCCAGGAGGGAGGGACAAGCTTGTCTACAACAGAAAGGGCAGAAACCACGTAATCCGCGGTCCTCAGCAAGGACCGCTTCATCCTGGTGATGGCGATTGGAAAGCCCCCTCATAATGGTGGGTGGGGCTAAATATTTGTTCATGAATAAATGAATAAGTGTATGAATGAATGGAAAGGCATTCATGATGAAGGAATTCTAAAAGCAAAGATTATTAGGCAGGGGAAGAGTCAGGATTTATGGGGTCTGAAACTTATACACTCTTGGGAACCCTTCTTAAGAAGAAGAAGAAATGAATGAGAAATTAGGTCAAAAGGAAGAATAGAAAATGTTACCAAAAAAATTGGCAAATACCATGAGCATCACAAAATCTGGAATTTTAACATAACAGAGAATTAATCAGCTGCCTAACAAACCTCTCTAATATGCTTCTCCTTCATTTTTGGCTATATATTCTTTCAACACTTACCCATATGATAATGATTTTGCTATATTACTTTAATAAAGGTATTTGAAAGAAAACTCACATTTTCCTCTCCATGGGTGATCTTTTTATTGTTATTATTACTATTATTGTTATTATTACTGAGAATTGGGATGTAAAAATATGCAATTCCCTATACAGATATATTCTTTGTGTTGTTATTCAAGGAGAATGCATTTTAAATAGAGGAATTTTGTAAAATTCTATTTTCTGCAGTTGACATCCAAGATAGAAAGAAGCCAGGTGTCTGTTTATAACTGTATACACTCCATTATTACATGTATTTCTGACAGTAGAGAAACTCCCAATTTTGACTGGGCATTAGTGAGAAACAGATTTTCCACTTAGAATTTTATGTGTTTTTGAATGAGAGAGTTTTCCACAGACTAACTTCTGGCTTTGTGTATTTCTTCTGCATGGCCCATATGCTTCCAGGCCCCAGAGTAAGTGTTATTATTGTGAAACAATGCTGGCCCCCCACCTTTATTTTTTGACACTATGTTAGTTGTTATAGTGAGTGGCCGGGAAAACTTGGGCATGGTTCCAATGCTGAAATAATAGAATTTATGTATGGGCAATACCAGTGGCAAACTGCAAAACTATCCCTATTAATCCAAAACTAAGTATTCCCAACTCAAATATCTCTTAGCCAGATCCCCCAAATGCCCATGGCCACTCCCATAGCCACTCAACACAAGTGGAAATATAATGGAGAAGAAGCCAGAATGGAGAGATGTTATCTGTTGCTGTATCACAAATCACACCCAAAACTTAGTGGCTTGAAACAAAAGTAATCATTTATTGTAGCATGGTTCCTGGGGGTAAAAACTTCAGATTAGGGTGCAGAGGGGATGGCTTATCTCTGCTTGATGATTGTCAGGGTCCCAGGTGGAAGACTAAGGGTTAGGGAGCTACAATTATCTGAAGGCTTGATGGGAGCTGGAGGATCTACTTCTATGTTGACCCATCCACATGGTGGGCAATTTAGTGCTAGCAAATTGTTCTCTCTGCACAGGGTAGACTAAATGTCCTTAACATATGGTGGCTTGTTTCCTCCTGAGTAAGCAATCCAAGAGACAAGATAGAAGTGACAGTTTCTTTCTGACTTGCTCACAGAAGTCACACACATTCACTTATGGTCACAAATATCGACTCTTCCTCATTATGCAAAGAAACACACAGGGGCACTGTGCATACCACGCAACGAATATTATCTATTTTGTGGACTGAATGTGTCGGTCCTCCTAAATTCCTGGGTTGAAGTTCTCCCTACTACTGTGATGGCATATGAGGTGGGCTTTTGGGAATTAAAAAGGCTTAGACAAAGTCACGAGAGTGGAGCCAATGATAGCTTATCGCACCTTAATAAGAAGAGCTCTTTTTCACCCCCATGTGAGAAGGTGGCTGTCCACAAACCAGGAAGAGGACCCTTACCAGGAACCAAATCTGGCTGGTACCTTGATCTTGGACTCCCCAGCTTCCAGAACTATGAGAAGAAACAAATGTCTATTGCTTAATCCCCTCAGTCTATGGTATTTTGTTACAGGAGCCTGAGCTGATGTAGACAGTGGAAAACTGCCTTGGGAGCTTGCTATCACAGAGACATGAGAGTCTTACAAAAACACAATTAAGTTTTTTCTCATGTTGGCATTTTAAAACATACATGACCATGTGATTACATTGTTGTGGTTTCTCCCAGAGTCTTGGAGTGGGGAAAGGAGAAAAAACTGAAGCATAAGGTTTATTTGTTTCTTCTCTGAAAGTCAGACTTTGTTTTGCTATTCAAATCAACTCCTAAACTCCCACAAATGTTCTCATCCATTGAACAGAGTTTCTCCCAAATGGTGAGCTTGATTTTTACTTCTACCATAAGCCTGAAATGCAGAAATTTCAAGGTTAATACTAGCCATGGGGTTCCCTACATTTGTTTACACCATTGAAGTCAGTTTTAAAAGAAAACTATGGGCAACCTTAGAGGGAAAAGACAGTCAAAAGATGGTAGCCTGAAGCCTGAGGTTGGGTGAGTGGAAGACTAAAAGGTCTGATCTGTGGTCCATCCTGTGACTGTGAACCTTGGATTTTCTTTTGAACATTATGGCACATGCTTCTAATTTCCCCCCAGAATCTGTTCTCCTCCTCTTCCCTTTAGAATAAAAGTCTTCCCCTATAAGCTATGTACCACTTTCACCATGACACTTGACATTCTGGCCACAGATAACACATTTCACAGCCTCCCTTGCAGCTAGGTGTTGTGACTAAGTTCTTGTCCATGGAGTATGACTGGAAGTGACATCTATGACTTGGTGACATTTCTTTTAAGGATATTGCTAGCTCTCCACTGCCTCTACTTCTCCTTTCTCTTTGGTGAAGAAATGGAGAGGGCCAGCTTGGATTCTAGAATGCAAACCACACTTCGAGGATAAAAGGATACCTCGTCTGCTCTCGATCACTCACCTCCGGGTCCTGTTGTGAGAGTAAGAGAGAAAAATGAGCTTCTGTTTTATTTAATCCTTGGGAGTTTGCTGTCTCATAATTACAGCTCTTTAGACTGACCCTTAACATGGTAAAATAACAAGTTAAAGACTCATCTCCCTTCAGGGAAATGTTTTGTTGTTTTTTTTCTCCTACAATGAATACAGCATTGCCCAGACACCTGGTGGAGAATTATCTGAAACCCAGGTTGAAATAATCCAGATATTTCCTCTGTATTTCCATGCTCTGGCCTGACCTTAGTCATCCTTATTTCCAGATGCAGCCCCTCTTTCAGCAATATCCTCTGAATGTGAAGAGCCTATAAGAGTGATCATGTGTTTCCTCTTTGCAAATATGATTGGGTGCTTTGCTTGTGAAATCCTCATGGAGAGAGGGGGAGACTTGGGCTATTTTCTCCTGCTCACCTGCTTTTTTTTTTTTAATGGTGCATTTCAAACCTTGTAGTGGGAGGAAACCTGTCAGCATGTGTGGGTGACAAGAGTGAGGTGAGAACTATGGTCTGAGATTACAGGAAATGGTTGTGTATGTAGGCCCATTGGCACTCAGGGAATTGCAACATGAAGCATTAAATTCAAATGTTCTGACTCATTATTCCCTTGAGAGAAGGACTTGGGAAAACACAGGTGTACAGTCTACTGAGTTGGTGGTTTCCTTTACCATTTATTTCTGTAGAAATAAACTTTGACATTCTACTCCAGAGATTGCAAAGTTTTACCTCCCAAAGAGACCCCTGAGCGGAGAGTGTATGTTAGAAGCCTCAGACATGAGCTTGTGTTTAGGTGGGGTTCACCTTTGGTGACATCACCCACTCCTGGCATTCCACCTCTCTCACTGGACAGTGCATCCTGGCCTTCTCCTCTGCCTCCTTCTTTTCTTCTCACTCTTGCACGCTCACTGCTCCTGGATCAGCCTTGGACCTCCTTCTCTTAACTATAAACTGGGCCCAATGACTGTAAGTATCATTTGGATTCCAGCGACTTCCAAATTTCCACCTGTCCTCATGCTGGAATCCCAGGTTTACACATTCCAAGTGCTTACAAGGCAATGTGCTTGTCTAATGGACATCTAGAACTTAACATGATAAAACAAAACAATAAAAAAAATCTCCCAATTTTGCTTCCCTCTCTTCCAAACCTGCTCTTCATTCCATATGTTAGTTAAGGAAATTTTAGCTAAGATAATGCTTGTAAAAAAAAGCATAATGGCTCAATACAAAAGGTGTGTATTTCTCACTCATTTAGAGTTAAAAACAAGTGTTCCTAATCATTGGGGGCTCTTCTCAGGTTGTTTTCCAAGAACCTGAAATCTGTATCTTGTTCTACCATCTTGAACCTATTTTTTTCTGAGATCAACATGCTTCTCCACATCAAAGAGGCAGAAAGAAAAAGGACATGGAAGATTACTCATGCGACAGTCCTACATGTGACACACACATCACTTTTAATTACATTTCACAGCTAAATATCACACTCAACCACAAGAGAGTCTAGGAATAAAGGGAAAACTACCTTGTCTCTGACACATTTCACATTTTTGGCCGTAAGATATCCATTTCTCCCTTCTCCTCTCACACAAAGCACGGTTAAAAGTCCAGGATCTCTAGCTGATGTAAAAACCTGATCAGGTCTGGAGGGAACTGTCAACCACATTTCCAGTCACAAGACTCACCCAACTCTGGAACTTAATGCACATGTTGGTCTCAGCTCGCAAACAGCCCATTCTTGCCTGAGCTCATTTCTCCCTTGTAATATTTTACTTAAGGCAGCCGAGAGTAACTAACACAAACCCTCCACGCTCTTCAGCCTATTGTCCAGAGCTACATGATCAGTGGACCTTTTTGTTAAATGTTTCATAATCCCTTACAGGAATCTCTCTCTCTCTGTTCTCAGGCTCCTCAATGCCTGCTCATTTTGCCAATGCCATTGACTTTACTTTTTCTGATAGCAACACTCCTTTCTGGAATAGTGTCTGTGCTGTAGCGAACACACTAAGAAATGTAAACTGTTTTGAAAATACTGTTTTTTTTCTATCCCAATACTGTGTCCCTTTCCCTGCTTAAAACTCTTCAATGGATTCGTATTGGATTAAGTGGAACCCATACTTTCTACCATGGATTACAAGGCTCTATCATCTGGTCATCACCAGTATTTCCAGCCTCCTCTGGCACCATTCTCATCCTATCCCCATCGCACATTTACTTAGGCACATTTTCTGTTTGTCGAACCTGCCCAGCTCCTGTCTTTGTGTTGGCTTATTTCTTTTTTTTTGTAATGATCTTCCACCTTATCATCACTTGAACTTAAGAAAAATCATCTTTATTATTTACATATGGAGATATAAATATTACCCCTCCTCAAATAGGCTTTCTCTTGCTTCTCACCCTATTTTTCTTTTTCTCTATAGCGCTTATTACCATCTGATTTTCTTCTCTCTCTTTCCCTTTTAGCTTCCCTTCCTTTCTTCCTTTTTCTCTACTTGAATGTAAGCTCCATGAAACAAAAAAATAAATCTGTTCACTTTTATTCTATGACTCTTATATTCACAGACAAGAACAGTGCCTAATAAATATTTCTTGAGAAAATGCATGAACTCATCATATCCAGGAGTTGCCAGTACTAAATTTTACAATGAATCCTGGAAGTCTAGAACTGGAAGATGTATTGATAATTGAATATGTTTCCAATCTCCCAATTTAATAGATGAATAACTAAGTAACAAAAGCTTCAAGACTGGGAACATTTGAAACATTGTGCCTTAAACCTGTATGTTTCTGTGATTATATACAGTGATCTTTTCCAAATGTCCAACTAGCATTCTTAGAGACCAAAAATTACCATATTATAATTACTTTGATGTCAGTAATCAAGGGCCAAAGGTCACCGCATGCTAGATTTTCTCTGTGCTCTCATCAGTCAGTGGAGTCAGATATAAATTCATATGTTGACACAATAACTTTCAGAGAATTTCAATAATCGAATTCTAAGGGGAGATAGAGCAGCTTTGCTGTTAAACATTAAGCTTTGCTGCTGATAAGTTAGGAGTTGGCAAATTGTAGCTCATGAACTAACCTGGTCCACCACCTGCTTTTATAAATACAGCTTTATCGGAACACAGTAATACCTATTCATTTCTTTGTTGTCTATGGCAGCTTTTTCCCTACAAAGATGGAACTACGTAGTTGTGAGACAGAATGTCCCTGAAAACCTGAGACATTTCCTATCTGGTCCTATTTAAAAAATTTTATCCATCCCTGCAGTAAACTATTCCCCCTTGCAAACTCCATCCCCACAAATCTACTTCAACTTCTTAAGTAAAATGTGGTACTTATCCAAATGCAGAATTATTCTTCCTTCTTATTTCTTAGGAGAAATGTTGACACATAAAAATGTTTCTAAAGAAAGTTAAAAGCAATTGAGCCAATTTGAGATTCAATTATACGTCATGTGGAATAGTTTGTTGTCTCCAGTATTTACACTTTTTTTTTTTAGTAATTGGACTATTGAGTTTTAGCTGAGCAGTTAACCTGCCTGCTGAAACTGCATTTCCCAGCACGTTTACACTTGCATGTGGCCATATCCTTATGTCCTGTCCAGTGATGTGTGTGCAGAGGGGAAGTGGGCAGTTTCTGGGCCCTGCCCTCACATTTCCTCCGTACTTCCCATTGTTAGGAATGCAGATACAGTAGTAGAATTTGGGCTGCTGCTTAGGCCATGAGATAAAAGCTTCACAGGGAAGTTGGCAGAGCTACAAGAGAGGAAACGTGGGCTCCCCACCACCGTGGGGTCATCGCCTTAAGTACGGGACTGTTGACTTTTTACCTAGAATGGAGACAGAAAAATCAAAGAAATTTAAGGCACTGTTATTTTCCAGCCTTGGAATCCTTATGCTATTATGGGTAATAATTAGCATATTAAAATTTTTCATTCCAATATAAACCCAAAATAGCCTGTAATACGATGCCGTCTCTCATTTAAGCATCTTCTTACACATTTTATGAAAGGTAACCTAGATTCTAAGAGGGAAGTGCCTAGAACACCACTAAACTCAAGACTGATTCCAAAGCAGAGTCTGGAACAAATGTATTGATATCCTAACCCAAAGAGAGCAAGAAAATGAAGATATAAGCAATTTAGTGTCTTTGAGGGGTTTGTTTTGTTTTGTGTCTTTTGTCACTAGTCATTTAATAGTGACAAGTGTTATATTTAATAGTGACAACGAGCGCAAAAAAATACAATTTGTTGAGTATTTGCAGTAGTAGAGGGCTCTGTGAGAGGTACTTCATAGCTAATATTTCAATTCTGCAACATCTCATTTTGAAATGTAAAAACTTAAGGTCATGACAGCTGAGTTGCTGGGGAGATGCATTCACTCAGCAGCAGGAGTGAGATTTATACAGTGACATCGATGCTCAGTTTTTGCTCCCAAGACTCTAATCTTTGCAATCAATCCTGCTGGCCCCACATAGTGAGTTTTCTTTCATGGCAACACCCTATAAAGAGTTTTAAACCTCTTCTTGAGTTTTTCTCTGAAAGAAAATGCAACGTCCATTACCACAGGTTCTGTAAGAAGGAATTTTGAGTTTTGCCACTTTTACCCAAAATCTGAGTCTTCAAGCTACACAACCATTAAGCCCTGACTTCTTTAATTAGTTTAATTCAGAATTTCTGGATTCTGAAAGAGGTGAATGCTTTAATCCCATGTGAGTATGGAAATTACAGTCACTTCAAAAAGTGCGAGGTACGTTTTATTAGCGCAATGTTATAATGGGAAAGAAAGGAACAGAGATGCTCGGAAACTCTCAAGTTTACAGAGGAAGCACTGGGCAGGGCTCCTGTTCAGATCAGAGTCAGTGAGCAGCTGGCGAAAAATCGCTGCTTGGGTGGCCACCTACCAACCACAACTTCTGCTATTCAGTCTCTTGTGTAGTTTCCTCCCATGTCAAGTGAGCCTGGTCACAAAGCTGGCTTTGGTGTGATGCCAGCGTAAGCTGAGGCTTGATGAGTGTTTGTGTATTGGTCCTGTCCTTTTGCATTGCTAGCCCTTGGGACACTCCCTCTCAAAACCCAGCTGTCACACCGAAAGAAGCCCAACTAGTCATGTGGAGAAGCCACGTGGATGAAATTCCAGACCCACGCTGACACCCCCTCACTGGACACCCAAGGAACAGCCAGCACCACCTGGCCAGCCATGTGTGTGAGCAGATCTCCTGGGCAGAGTCAAGCCCATCCTCTCGGACGCCAAGAGGAACAGAGGCTGGAAGCCAATCCCTGAGTTGTCAGCAAATATAAATGATTTTATTTCTGTGTTCAGATCTCTAGGTATGGGGTGGTTTGTTTCCCAGCAATAGCCAACCAATATTTATGATTGATACTCTTTCTACCATATTGCAGTGTCTGAGTCACAGCAGAGCGGCCAAGGTTTTCCAGACTACGATCCTGCCAATGCTTTACCTTTATAGGTCTAGGGAAGCATTAGACCTCATCAACTTTGCCATCTATGTGTTGCTTTATCAGAAAATAGTGTAACTCACTCATTTACAGTAAAACATGTTTCTTATCCCTGTCCCCATCTGGATGGGGGGAAAAGGTAGCAGAGGCTCCAACATGGCCAGGTGAGCCTGAGATTGAAAATTCCCTCAAATCTATGGCTTTGGCCATTTAACTGAACCTGTCTGATGTCTCTGTTCACACTTCTAACCTGCAAAAGATGATCACTCCCAGACTGACTAGGGACAACATGAGAGTGTATACGGTTCTAGCATTGCATCTGACCTATAGAAAGTCCTTGATATATGGTAGCTGCTACTGTCACTTTAAATTATAACTGATCCCTTATGTAGTCTGTCTGCTAGGGTATGCTTTCCAAGAACTGGCAGCAGTCTTAGGTCCACAGTTTATGCCAGAGGTGCAGGCTTCTTGGGGTCAAGTTTTAGCTCTACATCACCCTAGACACTGTGACAAAGGTTCATAAACCTCATTAGAAGAGCCAAAACAAGTGCAACCATTGTCCTAGTAGCAGGGAGCAGCCAGCCCTGCTAGTGGAACCTTCTTTGGCTTCGCCATTCCATGCAATGGAACTTCAGAGCCCAGAAATATGAAAACCAAATTGGAGACTTCTCTGAAAAGGAATTTTCCCTCAATTTACCCCTGCCCTGTCAATTCCATTCTGGCATAATTCAGCTCTCAGGATTTGCAAACTATTTCCTCATTATCCTCCCTGAAGCACTGCCAACAGGTGCAAACTTTGGGAATGAAATCCTTGAAGAGACTGGAGTTCAGTGAGAAGCAGATAAAGATGCCACTGGAGACGGGTACCAGCATTTGTGGACGGGGACACCCGAGTGGCTCAGAGGGAGCACAGAGTCGTCTGGGATAGTGAGGGGAGACTTTGTAATTCCCTTGGAAGTGCCCTTCCCTTTTTAAAGTCACCATATTTAGAGCAGGGTTTGCGTTCTCTCTTCACAGGGGAGTTTAGGAAGGAAGAACAGCAAAGAAGTATAAAACTATCAATGCCCAGCTCACAACACGAAATACCAGCAGGTGATTGATGGGTAACAGTGCGCACATGGCAGCCTCCCCTCTGTGACATTAACTAGCAACCTGCAGAGGAAACCCTACTTAAGATACTTAGAGATCAGAGCACAGTGACAAAAAAAATGTGTGATTCTTTCTGTGAAGAGGGGCTTTGGTTCACTTCCTGTGGCAGGCAAGAAGAAAGGAGGAAATCAAACATTAAATGCTGAAATGATGATGACAGCCCGAGGTAGGAAAAAAAATTAGGCACATCTGGGGAGAACTTACTCTACAACTATTTTTGAATCTGTGCGAGCAACTCTTCTCTCTGCCTCCCTCTCCAAAGTGTGACAGGTTTGAGTCAATGTTCAACCTTCGTTAGGACCAACTTAGGCAAGTCCTGTGTGTTTGCAAAAGCGTTGGTTGTTCTGTGCTGGGTCTTGCAGTGAGCTAAGCATCTGATTGGAGACTCAGTGTGGACATTTACAGTGCATCAGGGATCCAGAGGAATGAAGGAAGCATGGTGACTGGAGGATATTCACCTTTTCTTGTCACAGAGTAGTGCGAAGTGTCAGTGACGAATCTGAGATGAAAACTAAAAGAATAGCACCAGGTTCTGAATGCAGACGGGTTCCACAAAGATGAGTCCCCCCATAGCAGAGGCTGTCCTTGAATGGAGAGGCCGTCTGTCAGCTTGTTGGCCTATGACCTTTCCCAGTTTGGGAAGAGAGCAGCTTCCCAAGTGCTATTCTCTCTGAAGGATAAATTCAGAGGTGTTGCCAATTTATATTTGATTGATATTTCTTTGCAATGGATTTAAGAGTAAATTGAACTCAATGTAATAAATACTTATTGAGCACCTACCCATAATGCCTGGCATCAGAATCAGCTCAAGAAATGCAATGTGAATATAATGCAACCCAGAAAACAGAGATGTGTTCGGTAACCCCAAGGAGCGGTTCACTTGGACTTAGGAACTAATCTCCTGGCTCCAAGAGCATGGCTTTCTCCTGCCTGCACTGTCCCCACCGTGACAGACTCCGGCACCCTTCCTGAGGCCTTTACTGCGGACTTCGTGGGGAACACCATCAATGCACTGCAGGTCCAAGGGTGTCAGTGTGTCCCGTGCATTGTGACCAAGCGGATGAGCAGTAAGAGGATGCCTGTCCTTGTCTTTAGAGAACATTCTAGGCAGGATGATTTATGTCTCAATGCTTTAAAGGAATCAATAAAGCAGCATGATTAAGTTTTCTTTTCTTGGTGCTCCATTCCCTTACCATTATCCCCTCTCACTCCAGATCCCAGCAAGGATTCTTGAGACTAGGCTGACGGCATATCAGATGGTCAGAAACCATGTTGTACGCAGAATCACTGATGCCTTCCAACAACCAAGATTCAGCTCTCTACATGCCTGGTTCCTTCTTCCCTTTGGATATATTTCCCCTGATGTTTTTCTATCCCAGTCCTTGCATGACTATGTCACTGCCAGATCTACCCATCAGAACTCACAGGTTTGCTTAGACATATGTAAATTGTCTAGGCATATATCTAGGGTTGCTGATATAGAGTCTTGGGTAGTAGGACTCTTTCCAGCATCCACCTCTATATGACCCATATCCACCTGCCTTACTTGCTTTCTCAGCATTTGTCCATATTCATCCTACCTTCTATCCAATCTATATGGATATATATATGTGCTATTTTACCTCTGTGCATTGATACATGCTGTTCTTGAGCACATGACTTCTCCCCCTTTCCCTACCTTACAAATACTTGCCTATCCTTCAGGAGTGAGCAGAATGCTTCTCACTCGCTTCATCTGAGATGCAGTCATCACTGCTTCCATAGTACCACATGCACACCTTTATATATCACCAAACCCAGTACAGGTGAAGTCTATTTGTACTCATTTATCTGCTGTCTAAATTCTGAGCTCCTCAAGGGCAAACTCTGTGATACCAGTTTATTCCATCTGCCTGGCATAGAACTTGACATGAGTCAGTGCTCAATAGTTGTTGAATGGATCAAGACAGACGCTGATGTTTATATCAGATGAAACCGTAACTATATGTATGACCTGGGATTATCAACGACACTCTCTGAAAGAGATTGTCCTTTTCTCTTCTGGGAACTGTAGGAGTGAACATGAATGGAGAATGCAGGTTTGGACCACTAAGTTCAACCCAGAGTCCAGAATATGGGGCTTATCCTAACACCATCAAGAACAGCATGGAAATCAAAGGTAAAAGATGACTGTAGTTACCCACATTTCTGGGCTCTGGGCTCTTTGAGGCTCCCAGAGGACTGTATAAATTCCTTTGAGCAAATGATAATATCATGGTAGCTGCTTTATATAAATAAGTTCACAACAGAGTCAGTCATTATGTTGAAACAATCACAAGAAACCTCTTGAGAAATAAAAATGACTGGGGAACAAACATTTGAAATAACTTATTTGAAATAAGTCAAAACAAGACCAAACCAATCCCTAAGCTTTACCAGCATTTTCACAGCAACTAAGGTCCTGCTGAATGAGGCTGGGGCATATAATAAAGTCAGATTCTAATGGCTCTTCTGTTCTCCTGTTCTGAGGCCTGGTGGTAGGAGGTCCTGGGACACTCATTTCTCCAAGGCACAGTCTAGAAAGGATGGTATTGTCTTTAACCTGGATGGTGTGAGAAGCCAAATTTTTTAAGATAAATTCACTCACACTCTGGCACTCAGAGCACTAAGCAAAAGTTTGGCTGTCCCTTCTCACACATTTCTTCATAATCTCCTGTCTTCAAATTATGTCACTTATATTCCTCTAGTCATGGGTGATACAATTTTGCTCAAGTTCTTAAAGAGGACTGTTTATAGCATGTGTCTTTTATAGAAAAAAAGGGAAAGCAGATGCTCACTATATTGCTGAGCTTTTCTAAAGAGAAAGAATGAGACAGTTCCTTTAGTACATTTATGTATCAAAAATATGGATTCTCATCATCTACAAAAAAGGACTTCTTGTGCGTATGTAAAGAAAGAGTTACATGTGAAGGATTACTTTATTTTTTTAACATTATATAAAGAAGACATAATAGTAAATAAATTTGCATATGACCATCACTCAGTTTTAACAGTTATCAACTCATGACCAATTTAATCTCACCTCTATCCCTACTCACTTACCCTTCACGCACATATTTTGAAGAAAATTGAAGACATATCATTTCATTCATAAATATTTCACTATGTATAAGAGTTACTTTAGGTATTATAAATTAAAACTCATTTTTTTAGATTTAGAAACAATAATCTTTAAGCGAAAGAGAAAGAAAAGTATTGATCCAAATAACTTACTTTAACTGATCTATTTCCTGTCAATAATATAAGAGGCCTATTTCTACTTCAATTGACATTTCCGTTCCACTTGATGTATCAGCAGATATCAAAGGAAAGAGTTCTGTAATGAATGATAATCTTTAGATAACATGATGAATACAGAACGAACCTTGCTCTTCCTGTTTAACCTCTGTTTTAATAACATCTCCCATTGATTAATTCATTAATTCAGTCAATCATAAAGGAAATACTGAGAACCTATTACCGTCCAGGCACCAATGCTAAGTTCTGGGAATGCAGAGATTTATTAGGGCCTTCGCCCTCCAGTAATTTAGGGGCTTGTGAAAGAAATAGACAAAAAGGTAAGAGTGAAATGTGAGGACTACTGTGCTATCGGGCTGAGGACCACCCTTTGGATACTGTAGGTCCCATTCTCTCCCTCTTTGCGTCCTTTAGTTAAGGGTTTTCATGCGTTATTGGAAAGATGTATCTTTGGGCTAAAGGTGCATCTTGGTGTTCCTGACACTGAGCCCCTGACTGCCTAAAAGACAGACTTTCTGCAGATTTCATGAGAGAAAAAAATCATTCATTCTTTATGTTAGCAGTTCTAAAGTGTATATTGTTCATAGGCTTCAATGAATTTCATACAGCTTGCTAGGAATGCTCGTCTTGTTTCTGAGAGAAAACAACTTTTCTTTCTTCTTTCTTTTTTAGAAGTTAAGTAGCTGAGTCTTAAGATAAGGCAAGCCTCCCAGGGAAAAACAAAAACAGCTCTGTTACCCCCAAGGGAGTGGAAAACAGGCATGATGTCCTATGGCCTCATCTTTCCAACCTTCAAATTAGGGGTGCACAGAGTTTTCCCCTGTTACTTATTTAGGCTGTGGTCAAAGGACAATTGTTTTCTTCTAGAAGAAACAGCTAAGGATATTTGGGGAGAAAAGAAGAGAATCTTTTTGTGTTTGTTTTTTTGAAGGAAGAGATCAGAATCTTTCTGGATAAATCCTGGGTGGGGCTCAGGAGGAGAGAAGCGGATCCCCAAGGAAAGGGACATCAGACCCAGGTACTAGCCTCACCTGAGGTGACAGCTCAGAGGAAAGTACTGTTCCGCGTAGCATTGCTGGTGTGTGCTGACAGCCGGAGGAAACCAGGGACTGTCAAAAACAAACCGACTTCTTTGTTTTAATTTAAAAAACATGAAAAATACAAAAGGGGAACAGCTTAAAATAGCACATATCTATAGATCCACCATGCAGAATAAATAAAATAAAAAACCAAGTAAACAAAATAATGGCCATATTTGCTTTACATATGAATTTGTTTCCAAAATATATAATGCGCATGCAACATATGTGTAACAGTTGTGTAACAGAGGTGAAGCACTACAGATGAAGTTACCCATTCCTCTACCGGTGGGCATTTTAAAACTATGCATACAACACCACGGCAGTCATCAACATCTTAGATTCACTGGGTGACAACTGTACCAGTTTTTCAAGGTAGCTTTGCCTCATGGGGTCTGACTGCTGGCATAGAGTGTGTATTTTTAACCTATCTTCAAGTTTACAGATTCGTTCCTCTGCCTGTGAAGTCCGTGGGTGAGCCCATCAAAGGCAGTCTTCATTTGTGTTACTGTACTTTTCACAAGTTTTATTTCCAGCATTCCTTTTGAATTGCCACATCTTTCCTGATCTGACCCAGGTGGTCTTGCATATTGCCTCCTCCGTCTTTCTTTAGATCTTTTAAATAGTAATTGTATTTATTTTAAATTCCCTGTCTGATGATTCCAACAGCTCTCTCCTATCTAAATCTGGTTCTGATGTTTGCATTGTCTCTTCAGACTGGTTCTTCTTGGTTTTTGGCATGTATTATAAATTTTTATTTTTGTTGAAAACTGGGCATGTTGTAAAGGGTAATATACACTGAGAATTTTTTGTGTGAAGATTGACATTCATCTAGCTAGGAGCTGGGCTGGGTTAACATGTGTTGTAGCTATAGGTACCAGAAGCTTCTAATTCTTCTCGTGATCATACATTTGCCTCCCCTCTTGGTATTGATGTTTCCCTTTGTCCTGCTTCTCAGAGAGTATCTCTGCCTTTCAGCTACAATGCCCTGTCGTTCTGGGTGCTCACTGGTGTGGTGCTGTAGGGGAGGACCGTCTCTAAGTCACTCTATTTCAGTCTCAGTCTCTGAAGCGCCTAGTGGGCTGTGTCTTTGGGGTGTGGCCTTCCTAAGTGTCTCTGCAGCCCCCCCAGTGTTGGGAGCTGGGGCTATGTCCCTTCTTCCACGTCTGAACGCAGCATGGGAAAGCACAAGCTTGAGAGCAACTGGTGCAGTCTTTGGAAGTTATCTGCTCACAAAAACATATCTTGTCTTTGAAGATGAGCTAAGACTCCTCACTCTGAAAATAGGGAAACTTTGAGGATGTGTGAAAACACTTCTTCGCTAGCGCTACTTAAGGTCTAATTATCTCTTGACTCACCGCTTACTTGCTACTTGTATAAATTGAGCTTGTAAACAATAAACTTCGCTAGCTTGATCAGACATTTTGTCTTGCTGGTCATTCTTTGTGTCTCTTGCTTGTCTCATTTTTGCAGGCGTCTCTAGCACACTTCACGTTCGTCTCGCGGGCCTAAGTCACTGTATTTCAGTCTCAGTCTCTGAAGCGCCTAGTGGGCTGTGTCTTTGGGGTGTGGCCTTCCTAAGTGTCTCTGCAGCCCCCCCCAGGAGCAGAGCCTCCCTCCCCTCCACACCCATTCCTTTCTCTGGCTGCAGCATTCCCAGCCCATTGGCTTGGAGCCCTTTCCCTTGTTATTTATGGCTTCCCCACACCACTCCCGCTGCTTTTCCCTGGATGAGACAGAAAGACTGGATAACTGGAGCAGGGTGTGGCTCCCTTCCTCTGCCTCGGATGAAAGGTCAATATTTGCCCTTTGCAAAGTCCTTCCCTCAAGATTAAAACTTTATTAGGGAGAAAGTTCTGAGAGAGTTTCATCATAGCTATTCTTTCCCTCTCTCTGTCAAAGTGGGAGTGGGGTTGTGGGAAGGGGGTGTTCTCAGGTCTCTGGTGGAAAAGCTTCCAAAAGTGTGAGGGTACTTATATGATTCTGGTCCCTAATGCACACTTGGCCTTGAATACTTTGCCGAAATTACTAGTCAATTGTTCCTTCTGGCTTATAATACCCAGAAGCTTCTGCTTCAAGTAAGCCTACCTCACTCTTTGTATCTTCCTGGATGAAACTTTTTCCAGACATCCTTATGAGTTTGCCCTGTGCCTCAGTTATCTGACAGGTCCAAGAAAGCTTTGAGTTCTAGTTTGTCTGGCTTTTTCTTGTTACAAGGATGAGAATGAAGACTTAAGTTGGTATTCACTTAAGTTCAAACCCATTCTGAAAGTACTGTGTTTTTACCCCCCACCCTCACATTTTATGCTTTTGACATCATATTTTATCCCATTTTATTTTTTGTGTATCCTTTCACTGTATAGCTGATTTTACTAGTTTGCCTTTTAACCTTCATACTAACCTTATTGCTCAGTTATCTATCTTTACTATGTTTTCCTTTACCAGATGAGAGTCTTTCTTTCTTTCATACATTTTCTTATTTTTATTTATGGCCTTTTCTTTTCACTTGAAGAAGTCCCTTTAATTTTTCTTATAAAGCCAATTTAGTGGTGATGAACTTTTTTAGCATTTCTTGTCTAGGAAACTCTTTATCACCCCTTCAGTTCTGAATGATAACCTAGCAGGATGGAGTATTCTTGGTTGTAAGTTTTTTATCCCTTTAGCACTTTGAAGACTACTACATGCTATTGCCTTCTGGCCAAAAAAAGTTTCTGTTGCAAAATAAGCTGATTGTCTTATGGGGGGGGGGTCCCCTTATACATAACTAATTGCTTTTTCTTGCTGCTTTTAAGATGTTCTTTCTATGTTTGATTTTTGACATTTTAATTATAATATGTCTTGGTGTGGATTTCTTTGAATTCATCATGTTTGGGACTCTGTAATTCCCGGACCTGGGTGTCTATTTCCTTCCATAAGGAAGGAAAACATAAGGAATAGGGAAGTTTTTAGCTGTTATTTCCTCACATAAGTGTCTTCCTGTTTCTTTCTCTCTTCTCTTTCTGGAACCCTGTAATGAAAATGTTAAACATGTGATGATATCCGAGAAGTCCTTTAAACTCTCCTGATTTTGGTAAAGTTCTTTTTTGTCCACTGTTCAGCTTGGGTGATTTCCACAATCCTGTCTTCCAGATCACTGATTTCTTTTTCTATAATCTGCTGTTGATTCCCTGTAATGTATTTTTCATACATTTTCCTGTTCTTACAGTCTTCAGTTCTGATTGGTACTTTCTTACATTTTCTGTCTCTTTCTTGAAGTTCTCACTGTGGTCATCCATTCTCTCAAGTTCAGTAAGCATGCGTATGACTGTTATTTTGAACTCTTTATTGGGTTGCTTATCTCTCTTTTGTTTAGTTCCTTTTTCTGAAGGTTTTGTCTTATTCTTTCATTTGGAACATATTCCTCTATCTCCTCATTTTGCCTAACTCTCTGTTCATTTTTATATATTGGGTAGTTCAGCTGTGTGTTTCTCATCTTAAAGGAGTGGCTTGTGTAGGAAATGTCCTGTGAGACCTAGAAGTGCATCCCTTCTGGCCAATGCTCCAGAAATGCACCAGGTGTGCCCTGTGTGTGCCCTGCTGTCTTGGCAGGGCCATGATGGCTGCAGGTATTATAGCAGGTGGTCCTGGCCACCAGCCTAGCTTCCTGAAAGGCCCAGCCATGAATGTTTTGGGCATGCCGATAGGAGGTGATGCCCTCAACCCAACTGTCTCTGAAACCCAGCCAAGGTGCAGGGTTTTGTGGGACCCTCAGTGTGGTTCTCCCCACACTGTTAGCAGTCAAGAGAAGATTCCAAATGGTGCCCTCCAGCACCAATATCAGCGTGGCAGAACATGATAGCAAAACTGACTCCTGTCAAGTGTCTCAGTTCTTGCAATGCCCACTTTCCCCCTGCCTCTCTAGCAGGTGCTCCAAGGCTATTAAGTGGGTCTCCTTCCCTGGAGGTCTATGCCCTTTTTAATCTGGCATTTTTGTGCTGGTTTCCAGGTTGAGTGAGTCCATATGTGAGTACTCTAAGGGCAGGTATTCCTTTCCCTACAGTTCTATAATTTTCCTGTAATCTTTGTTGGTTTACAGAGCCAGGTGTTTTAGGGTACTGCTTCTCCTGTGCAGTATCTAAGGATTGGGGTACCTTCTGTGGAGCTTTAATGTCTTGGGGAAAATGTCAGGGAAAAGTTCTGTAACTTTAAGATCCTTCCCAACCATAAAATGCCGCACCTGGTATGTGTTTTTCTTCCTTAGCGAGACCATATCTCTGCCTCTTCTACTAATCTGAGTCCTGTCCCTTGTTGTGAAGACCTTGTTCATCCAGTTCTAGGTCCTCTTCAGAGGGAATTACTCTTATGTAATTGTAGGTTTGCTGTGTCCATGGCAGGAGTGACTGAGGATGTTCCTACACCACCATCTTGAACCATTTCACTTTGACCTTAATTTTTTGCATCTTGCCCTGTTTATGCCTATCTTATCATTTTCTGAGACAGGAGCATTTAATCTCACTATAATTGTGTATGTGTGAATTTTATAACATAACTAATTTTTGCTTTATGCAATTTGACACTTTTTTTGTAGTGCAACATTCTCAATTGCTATACTTCAGTAATGGATTACATAGTTTTAAAAATTGCACTTCTAGCTTTAAAAATTGCACTTCAGAAATTGCATACCATTCTGATTCTCCACTTATTTATGAGATCTGAGTTTTCTCTCTGGAAGTTTTAAGAATTATTCTGTTTTTCTCTGAGGTTCTAAAATTTTAAGATGAAGAGCCATGGTGTGTATGTGTGTGTGGTGTGTATGTGTGCATACACACTTTCTCATTATTCTGTATATGTAGTGGGCTCATTTAAACTAGGAATTCAGCGCTCTGGGAAATTTTCTTTTATTATTTCTCTGATAATTTCTTCCATTCCATTTCCTATGATCTGTCTTTCTGGAAATACTATAGGTTATATACTGGATCTTCAAAAGTAATTCTCTAGTTTTTTCTTCCACGCCTCTCCTATTGTCAAATCTTTGCTTTTTCCTTAGACTTCTTATGATTTTCTCCACTTATCTTCAAGCATTCTATTAAATAATCATTTTGGTTTCCACATATTCTTTCTCTTCTGCTGAAAATTTCTTTAAAAATCATTTTCTTGATTTATGGAAATAATATCTTCTCCTATCTCTCCAATTAGATAAGTGCATATGTGTGTGTTTCTGTTTACTTTTTTTTCCCTAATATGCATTGCTTTGTTTCCTCTGAGATCTTTCTTTATCTGTTTCTTTTGACCTTTTAATTTACTTCAGGGATTTACACAAATAACAAGGAGACACTGAAATTTTGAATGTAAGCTGTGGACATGGTAAGATTGATTTGTCAACTGGTAAACTTTATTGGCAGGATATTGAACAAAGATCAAGGAATTTCTTTTTGGGATGACTGAATGGTAATATCTGTGGGGCTTTTCTCCTTGAAGATTCTATTTTCCATATTAGAATCCTTAAACACCTTCCCTTAGAGTTTTGAACCTACACTTTTGCACTCTAGGAACAAAGTGCAAAAGGAGAGAATGGGGACTTAGTACTCAATAGATAGTTGTTTACTTTATCCATCTTTTGGTGTTTTCAGTGGCAGTATACCCTGCCCCCACCTGTCCCTTTCATCTGACGGTACAGAACCTAAAAATACGCATTCTTTCCAGAGAGTAATTATTATCTTTTGCTGTGGTTGTGGGAATAAGAGGAGGAAGGAGGTGATCTAGGATCTGTAAGGCTGGAGGTACCGGAGGGAGGAAAGCGAGGACAGTGCAAGCGGAACAAAGACAGCACCAAATAGCTCTGTGCCATATAAGGAAGGAACAGACAGCTCTTCGTGGATTCCAGTCCCGTGATGTGCCAACAAACCCTGGATGCGGACCCCCTCCATCCGGAAGGAGGAGACCTCTGGCTGTCCATCACCCGACCCTGAGCCATAAAGATTCCCCACATACCCCTGGAGTGGCCCACTCCCCACTCCCTTCCCTGTGCTTATGAAAATTCCCCGCCTGTCTGGTTGGGTGCAACTTCTCCAGCCTGTGTCTGTGCTGACTCGTGAACCTCGCCCGGGATTGCGCTCAAATAAACTGCCTGGCCCTTTGTTGTCTCTCATCGCCTGCCCATTTCGGTTAGAATTTATCTTACAGGATATAAAGTCTGAATTCATCCATTTTAAGACCCATTCCTCAGTCTGATTTTGGAGATGTATGGTGTTTCTAATTTCTGAGCTTTCAGAATTCTGTGACACAAATCAATTATTTTTAGATGTCCCTTTTACAGCACTTAAGTTTCTTTATCTTCTCATTGTTCTCTTTGTCCTTGTGAATTAACTTATTTTTTAAGTCAGCGTAGCTTGCTTTCTCCATAGAATAGAGACACATGACTGTCTTCAGCATATTTAACCACAAATCTGTTTGATACATTTTCAGATCTACACTTTATTTTACTTGTCTTTCTTGTATTGTACTTACTGTCCTATTCTGTTTCATGTATTTTCAGGTGTGGGTCATACTACTTATTTCTGTATCTCAGAACATCCTTAACACATTTTCATGTTGCGATATAAAATGAACTTTTCGGGTTTGGACCAGACAACTTTCTTTCATGATATATTTGGTTCTATGCTTTGCCTATTGCTAACTCTGTTGACTTGTGAGATAATTTAATACATGTACTTCTTATGTATAAGAGGATTCGTGAAGGGTTAGTTTCAAGCTTGCCTCTTTTTTCATCTCCCCATGTTTTAATGCCAGTTTTTACCTGAGTTTCCCAGGTAAGAGTTGTCTCCATACTGTTGGAATTCCAGTTCTCTGAAGGGGACTCAATATCCACCCAAGCCTGAGAAAACAGCATATTTGCCAGACACCTGGCTGTTTGGAGAATGGATATTTTGTTTATAGGGCAACTTTTTCCAGACTCTAGGCTTTATGCAGGGAGCTTACTTTTAGCTCACTGCACCGTCTACTTCCCTCCAGCACAAGATCTGGGACTTTAGTCCCAAGAAAAGGAATAGGGTGATATAAGCCCTGCACCTAAGGCATATATATAGACTACTTGTCTCCTCGTCTCTCTGGGCTTCAAGTCTCACCCCGCATCTGTATATGAGCTTGCTCTTCCCGTGGCATCTGGGTATCCCTTCCTTGCATTCAAACTCTGATCAATTTTTTTTGATATTTTATCTAGTATTTCTATGCTGTAGAGAACAAGAGACATTTTATCTAGTATTTCTATGCTGTAGAGAACAAGAGACAGCAGAGGAAGGGAAAATCCAGACAGCCCTTATTTTACAGCTACTCAGTTACTGTGTGTGTGTGTGTGTGTGTGTGTGTGTGTGTGTGTGTGTGTGAAATGTCCTTTTTGTGCTTGGAGGTGCCTTACTCCTAAGCCCTAAGGAGCCCTGAGGGTGTGCAGCACCTTGCAACTTTACAGGCTTTGCAAGTGGAAGAGAAGAATATTCTTATATTGGGGTAAAGCTGGTCATACCAGAGCACCCTCAGCACAAGAGAGAAAGTGTAAATTTCTATTAATTTAGACTTAAAGAGGTCCACAGAAGTTTCCCTAACAAAATGCCTTCCTCACAGGCTGCTCAAGATATAAAAATCCCACTTGCATTAAGCCTTTTGTTATATTTAAAGGCCAGTGTTATTAAACTGGTGTCTTTAAATAGGTGGACTTTAGGGGGTCTGTGTAAATCCTGAGATTTTATGCACAATTGTGTTCATGGGATATTTTTCAGGAGAAATTATCTATAATATCTACGTTTTGCTAATGTACAAACAAACCCAATGATGGTAGAGGCCCAGGCTTCTTTAGCATTTGCGTGCTCAGTTTTTCAAACATTTTCTTAAGAGAGTTAACAGGCCCCCAAAGACAGGAACCGTTTCTGCCATCTCTTTATCCTGATCCTAACATAGTATATGGCACTTCCAAGTGGATTACAAATATTTATTGAATGAATGCATGAAAGAAAAGGGGGATGTTGGAGTGTTGGAGAGAGTGGTAAACAGGAAACCTGGTGAATAGGGTTCCATAGGTAAATCCCTCTGTATTGATGGTATGTTGCTGGGCTGAAAAAATTAAGAACAAAAGGAAACTAATTTTAAAAATCCCTATCAAAAAATTTTTCATCAGGATTACCGAAACAACAACACTGACTAAACCTCCACACCCTCATTCAGTGGAGGTCATGGACATTAATATACAGAAGAAGGTCTAAAATGAGTGCTGATGAGAATCGAGTAAAGAAAAGAATCCAAGGATAGTCCGCACATGGCCTTTCCTATTAACCCATTAAGACATAAGGGGGAGAAGAATCTGAACACAATTTTCAGATCAGCTTCCCAGCAGGCCTCCAGGGAGCCTCCAGTTTTATCCCATCTCCATTATGCTTCGTGGGAAGACACATGACTCCTTTGTCTCTCAAAATAAGAACCAGGCTCTCCTCAGACAGATGATGCAAGAGGCAATTATGTGCACACCAATTGCTTCCACAGCTTGAAGGAGAAGTCTCTGGTGTCTAAGCACACAGCACCACTTTTCAAAAAGTCTCTCAATCTGCATTGTATTCTATTGCATGACCCCTTTACCCGAACTCTAGTAGATTTTCTAGTGAGAAGAGAAGGGACAATCAAACAGGTCAGCTGTCAAGTGGGACAGGCTGAAACAGACTTTTGGAGGAGCTGCACAGTTACAGCTTTAGCATAATTTCCTCCCTGCTAATCTAGTGGGAAGTAGGGTAAAAATAGATGAAGTGGCATACACAGTGCTAAGTAGATTCAGCCCTGATGCCTTTTCAAATATTTCTACCAGGTTTTCAGAGCAAAGCCTGCTGCCAATCATAGTGATTCACTGGGAAGGAACTTGAAGAGGGAAAATAAATCATATGCTGATTCTCTAAGTTGGAGGGGTGGGAGGAGAAAAAATGTCAGGGAGGTCAAGGCAATATGTTAATAAATAAGTACATTTCCTAACAAGTGAAATATACCTTTTGTAATCCAGACTAGCTTATCTGCACAGATTTCCAATTTTTTTTCTCCCCTGCTGAATATTCTGCCATTTCTCCAATATCCTTATTTCCTATAGTAAATTACTAAACCAGAATCCTCTAAAATGAAGTCAGCGTTCAGAGCAAAGAAACCCCAAAGCTGTTTGAAACTATTGAATCTTTGGAAACACACTCAGAATCGCTTAGGAAAGTACAAGTCATTGTTCCCATCCAGCAAGGTCTGCATAAAGGTTCAAGTCCCTCCAGCGTCATAAATTATCTTTCCAGTAAGGGCGCTAGTCATGTATTGCAAGTTAGAGACAAAGGGCTGGCCACAGACCCATGTTGAAATAGGTTAAGCTTGTTTCTGGAGCCATCTGTTTTCTGTAAGATCTCTGACCTTTCTGTCTGGGTTCCAGAATCTGTGATTTTCAGGACTTCACCGCTGGCATGGTCCTCCTCATCTTCATCCGCACCTCAACTTTCCAAACCTGGGTTGCCTTGGGTCAGTACCATGTTCACTACAATGTTGGGGATGTAAATTTCTAGGGACATGGTAATCTTTACACTGTTGTGGTTAAGATCTCACATTCCGTCCGGCCTTCACCTGTCTGACTCCAATCAATCGCTCACTAGCTCTGTGATCTTGGGTCCACTATAGTGTTTCTATGAGTCTTATTTTCTCACTTGTAAAATGGGAATTATAATAATTATAATTATTCCATTCAAAAAATTTAGTGTATTAATGTATGATGTATGGAATGTTGGTCACACATCAGGGCAATATTCAATAAATAGTGCCATTAGTAATATTATTGCTGAAAGAAAGGATTTCGCACATGGGAAGAGTTTTCTGTCGTAGGCTAGCTCTACTTTTCTTTCTATCTCTATTATCTATCTGTGTCTATCTAGCTATTTATCTGTGTATATAACCAACCTGTCCTCTTCCCTTTCCCCCTCCTCTTTTTCCTTCATCTACTCTTTCATTTATCATCTATCTATCTATCTATCTATGTCACTATATAATGAGGTACATGATGTGATCATGGGTAATATTTGAAATTGGGAATGCCTCAGAATTTCTAGGATGTATGACTGCCATAGTGATATGAACAATACTGACCTCTATAAACCAGGAGTGTATGTTTACAACATCTCCAATTTTAATGATTTTAGCTGTTGAATCCATTTATTCATTTTATCATTCAATCAATATTTAATGAGAGCCATCAATTGTTGCCTGCTGACTTTGATGCTGGAACCACAGAAAAGAATATCCCATAGTCCCTGCCTTTGAAAAGTTTATGGTTCCTCCATGAAACCAAAAATTCAACAAACAATTTCAGTATGACTCTAATATTAAATGGACTTGTTAATGCTTGTGAAACAACAATTATAAGTTTCTATGCAGAATCCTGACCCCAGTGTCCCCGTAACCCATCCTTGAGGGGATGTTCTTAAGATGCTCAGCCTCCCCAGAGGGATGTTAGTCAAGTTTCTCTTGCTAGGTTGTAAGGCTTTTTGTAGCAATGACACACGCATCTGTCAGAAATGTAATCCAAAAATTGCTGGGACTCACTTAATGTTCTTCAAAGGCTTCTTTAAGAGTACAGTTTGAAAAACACATAGCCTATGACTTCTAAAATATATTCTTGATTTGAGCCTGATCAACAGAGAATGAGTGTGGACTCCATTCTTGTTGTTATTTGCTGGCCCTTACTCCTTAATATTGCTTCTTGGTCTGGTATCATTGGCCGCCACTGAAGGACGTGATAAAAATAAAATCCAAGACAATCTGTTATTAAAGCAATTAATAGATAGACTGCTATTGAGTCTTATTCTATCCCCTCTTTGCTATAGTTTAATCCTCTTCAATGCTGTGTCATGCCCCTCAGCACACAAACATCAATCTAGAAAAGAATAAATATTCTCCCTTGGTCACTTACCTGTCTCTAGCCATTTACCATTCCTCTGCTCCTCTTCAGAGCCAGGCTTCGAAAAGTTGTCTTTACTCACTGTCTCTGTGTCCTCACCCTGATTGATGTCTCCGTCTACTGCAGTCTGAGAAAAGTTAAATGGTATGGAAGATGAATATGGGATGGGAAGTGTGATATCTGTCTGGTAGAATTTTATTTGATATGTATTTTCCTTTTAATCTGTTTTGGGAGTTTTTATTGAACTTTATGTTTTAGATCAACCGTTTGGTTTCCAGCCTATTGTATTATTTCCCTACTTTTTGTAATCATATTTTTAATGTATTCTTAATAGCTTTTCTTCATTTTCTTAGCCCTTCTTTCATAACACTCTATTCTTGTTTTATGGGTTAAATAGCCTCTTAAAGCTTTCTTTGGATACACGTTTAATTTTTGCTGATTATGTTTATTTTCCATTTTTTCCCTTGGGCTATATTCTTTGTATTTTCCTAAAACTCTTTCTCCAAGACTCTTGTTTTTTCACCAAATGCTTTTTAACTGTTGGCTAACTGAGGATATTAAAAACTGGCTTGATTAGTATGCAAGATGGAGTGAGTTTTGTTCCCCATCTTATGACTCTGTCTCCTAAATGTGACCCTATCCTGAACAGGAGAAATAACTGAACTGTGTCGAGTTCAGTTGCACCCATCAGAGAGGCAATCTTCCCTCTTTTGCTCATGTGAAGGTAGGCAGGTAGCTCAGGAGCGAACCAATAATGTGGAGGAACTCTTAGGTAGGAACATGTAATGCATATATCTCCTGGGTGTCCAGATCTTATTTTAATTTGATCTGGATCTTCTTTTAAGGTCTCCAGTAATCTCAGGTTCTTCTCTGTTTCTGTTTCAACCCACACCACTTATACTGAATCCTCTTTAAGATGATATTTCTAGTTGTTTAGAAAAGAGATCATAAGAATCTTCCTGGTAATAAATTCTGCAGCCAGCAGTTTTATATATATATATATACACACATACATACATCATATATATGATACATTCATATACATATATATATATATGATACATACACACACACACACACACACACACACGCACACCTATATATCAGTGATAGAGCTGCCTTAGCCAGCTGATCATAAAACAGACATTTAACCTTGAATCTGAAAGATTGCCTCCAGCCCACATCTGCTCTGTGTGTTTGTTAACCCCAACGTGGTGTCCCTCAGACCTCTATTGAGAAGAGGGGCTCCTCTCTACTGCAGCCTTTCCCTGTGGGAATTTTAGAAACACTTACAAACAACTCAAAATTTCTTATCCACTGATAGTATCTTTAACTCTGCAGGGGAAATGTGTTCTCAGCCCTGGGCAAATAACCTTTGAAGCTTAAATCGGTCAAAGGGAGAAATAAAGTGGGAGAAACCTGTTTATCGTTTACAAGCAATCATCTACTTCTGCTGGCCTGGGTTTCTTGCGACCTGGCTGCAAAAAGACCCCTAAAATATCTCTCCAGTCCTGGTGCTGGCTCTCTCCACTCCTGGTGTAATCACTATTGATATGGAGATAGACTACCTCTCTCCACCCCCTGGAAACACCTACTGATATGGAAGTGCACTAAGGCCAGGTGAGAGAGTCTGGAAATACTGCAATTTTACCCACAGTATCCATTTAAGATGTTAGCACGAACATTGATTATATATATTAAAGCATCGTTGGTATTATTTATCTGGGACATTGGGAAGGATGAGAGGTAAACATATGAGCTCAGTTTGACCATTATTTATTGGAAGCCCCTCTCTTGCTGCAGCTCTGTCTCCTTCAGCCTTTCTTTCTCCCTTGGGGGTCAAGGCACTGGCTTTACAAGGCTCTCTTGCCACGTTTAATGCACCTTTGATTCACTATGCTACACTGTCATTCAGTGTGAAATATAAGTGAGTTCATTGAGCCACATATGAGAAATGCCAGTAGAGTTAGGTATGAATGCCCTATGGAAAAAGGATCAGCCTGACCAGTTGGGGCTATGCATGGGTACAGGGGGCCAGCACGACAGTCTTTACAAACGGAACACTTTGAGCTAACTCTTGAAGAGAAAGAAGGCACTCACTCACATAAGAGAAGACCCAGAACAGAGAGGACAGGGTATATCAAGGCATAAAATGGGGAAGTACAAGACACCATAGAACCATGAATAATTCTATGTGGCTACAGGGGAAGGAGTGAGTAGGGGATGAAGCAGGACACAAAATGAGTAGCCAGATCCTCAAAGGCTTTGTCTAGTGTGCTAAGCAGTTTGGAATTTACCCTAAAGGCAGCCGTGACTCACTAGAGGGTTTTAAACATAGGCATAACCTGATTAATAAAGGCTAACATTTAGTACGGATGCGCCAGGCAATGCTCTAAGTGCTTTACATGGATTAAGTCATTTGACCTCATGACAATCCGATGATGCAGATGCTATTCATAGCTTCATTTTCCAGTGAAGAAACTGACTCTAAAACCTAAGTTCCTCAACAACAGGTTCTCCATCTGTTACAGAAATTTCTAGCACTGTGTTGGCAGGATGAATGTATATTGAATGAATGAATGAGGGACAGAGGTTATACTCCCAGGGAAGGGCAGAATCAGGATTTGGAAGGGGGTGGCCTGACCCTGGAGCCATCACAGTTAACCCTTACCATTATTCTACATTACAAAGAAAAAAAGCTAACTTAGGTGGAAGGAGAAGAGACTGGAATCTGGTAGATATGGCGGGCAACTAACAATAGAATTGAAAGCATTATGTTACTCACTGAATATTAATTTGAATAATCAATGAATATTAATTTGAGGAAAAGCACTGTGAAAAAAGTAAATACTGTATGTTTGTTTCTTGTTTGTGGTTTTTTACTATCTTCTTCCACTAGAATCTATTCCTTATGAGGTTGAATAATCTTCCTACTTACTGTTGTATTCCCAATATCTCAAAGTGTTTCTCGCACAGAATAGTTGACCAAAAAATGTTTGTTGAATGAATGAATAAATGAATGGCTACATAAGCTTGAAAACTGCATATTGAATCTAGCTTTTGTGATTTAAGATCCACGTTGACATATTAATGGTAATAAACTGTTTTAATGTTTTTAACCTAATGGTCCCCAATTTCATTTTCCCTCACACCTTTTATTGTTAGAAGTAGCATTTTTCTTAGAATTAGTACATTGGAATTAAAAGGACTTTGGGGGAACTTCCCTTTGGGAAGTTTCTACTCGAGTTATTATTATAGCGTCAAGTTGTTTTATATTCTGTAAAATATCTAATGGTACCCATCGTTAATAAAACCAACTGTCTTGGACAATGACACAATAACCCAAGGAAAACAAGGGAAGTGTGGCCCATTTCGGTAAATAAAGTCAAGTGAGCAACACTGTCCCATAAGGCTTTGTGGGATCCGAAAAGATTCAGTTTCTGAGAACACTTACTGGGATGTAGAAAAAGGGAGGTAGACACCCACAGTCCTAGCATAAGACTGCCTGGTGATACGGATTACCGGATAGGGCTCATGACGCTCCTGGGACTGCTTGCCCCACACATCCCTTGCCCTTCCCCTGCTCTGCCTTCTCCCATGGATGTCTGGAGGGAGGTGAATTTGCAGGCTGCTTCGCCCAGACACCCTGTCTTCTGGCTTCCAGATGGACTCAGGCGATGGAAGGCACTGGTAAGAAGGGAGTGGGAGGACATTTTTCTTCATCCTTTACTGCTTTAGGTGGTACCTCCAGTAGCAGTGTTGTCCCCTCCATTGCCCCATTTGCTGGTGTACCAGAGCACCGTGGTACCAGTTTCTTTAGGGTGACATCATCACAGGAATATCGGAACACACCCTCCCCTTACGCCTCCCACTCAGGATGGTGGTGACCTGATGCTGCAAATTCCTGAGTTGCCTCGTTGTTTCCTATTTGGCTTCTGAACTGCTTCCTTGTCTCTGAAACCAACGTCCTGCATTCAATTCCCTCTGCTTTACATACTCAGAGCTGTTCTTGTTTTCTTAGTCATGTTCTAAATGATCGAGTCAACAACAATAATGAAAGGAAAGGGTGGGGCGCTGTTGGGATCCTGTTTGTGATGATGGTGTGTCTGTCCATCTGTGAAATGAGTAGTTTAGCTGCAAGAAGAACTTCCATCGTTGAAATCTGAAAGCTCAATAAATAGTATTTCCTAGAGTGTGAGCCAGGATCCTCTGTCTCAGAGTTCCCTGAAAAAAACTTGATTAAAGATACACATTCCTGGACTCATCTTTAAATGTTAGTTCTAGAAAATGTGACGGGGAATTTGCAATTCAGATGGTCCACAGTCTCTGATATTCTTGGGACTGTTTTGCAGAGAAGTGACACAATGTGTGCATCAAGGTGGATTGAAGAGTTTTTCATTTACTCTATTTGCAGAGATGCCAAATCAAGAAATTTAGAAGAATTTGGTTAATTTTGCAAATACCATATTTTATGGATCTCCCAAAAGTAAACTAAGTCTTAACCAGAGGTAAATATGTTTCACACACTTCTAAGAAATTTCACAACCCACAAAATCATGAATATATGAAATACAAAACTATGTGCAGACTAAAATTTCATGCCTGTCTTGCTAGATTTGTGATTGCCAAATCTGATTTTAGCATACTCCAAGGAAAACTAACTTATATAAGGGGTATCAGTATTTTGAATATGTTTCCAATAAAAATAAGTTTTTAGACTTTACTTAAAATATTCATCATCCAACATTTTCACACTAAACAGATAGTTCGTTTCAGTTATAAAATATGGTAATGACATTTTCTTAGTTTAAGATCTCCTATAAAGCGAAGGTTGAGGCGAGTACAGATAGTTTGTTCTGAGAAGGGAACTCAAAGAGGAGAAGGCACTGGGAAGAGGAGAAGCTAATCAAAGAATGTGCTGTCAAGGTGGTTGGGATAAGAACAGCGGGTGCTGGATGCCAGTAGGGGCCCTTCGGTGAGACAAATAGAATAAATGCATTTCAAAATTGCCTTCCAGTTGGGCAGAAGAGGGGAGCATTTACCCACCAGTCCTGTCCTTCATTGGCCAAGGGTTACCTAATGGTATGTTGACTTCTCATATTTCTAGGCATGTTCATAGGTCAGATGGCTGACTGGTTTTCTGCACCTATTCCATCCTGTGGTGGCTAGGTGACCCTGGGGCAAGCTGCTAAGAGTTTACACCTGCATATAGCTGTCGCTTAATAATGGTTTCTGTTAAAAGGTGGGCATAATATGATGGATAGTCCCAAAGCAGTCTGATTCCTTCTTTTTTAGGTATTTAATAATTATCAGAAATGATTCCCCAGGCAAAGAGCTGTGAGTTTTTTTCAAAGACACCAATTATAAATATTTTTCTCCTCAGAGATAGTTTTGTATTTTAAGTCTGGATTAGGTTTATACCCCATCTCTTCTCCTGCCCTGATGGGAAACATTTGTCCCTTTGTAGTTAACGTGCAAACCTTGGAAGGCACCCATGAAACAAAAGCAGGTTAAAATAAATTCCCTATGAGCTATGCCTTGAAATTGTTTATTTGTAAGTGGAGAGAGTCTTGTTGGACACTGAGCAGATTATGAAGTTACCACCGAAGGACTTCTAAGCATAGGTTACTTTTAAATCATTCTGATGGTAACGTAAGCTATGGCATGCTGGAACCATTTGAAAAAGTGCAAGACATGTCCCCTCATAGTTTCTTAGAATAAGCACAATGAGTCACTGTTTCTTCTCTGGATGGTCTCAAAGTTCTCCATTTCAGTTTCTACCCCAGCCTGCCCTCTGTGTTTCTCACTGCTTCTCTCCCTCTCTATTTTCTCTAAATAATTTTTAAACAGGAAAGAAAGGAAATAGCATTCTCTAGTTTTTTCTATTATTTCTGCTAGTAGAAATCCATTTTTATTTACTTATATGTAACCCTGCTTTCTTTGAGAAACTAGACTGTCCATGTTGGTTTATAACCAGGGTCTTGGATATTGGTAAGAACATAAACTTTGGAGTTTGCCAATTCTCAGTCTGAATCTTACTCCCCACCCCATAAAAACTGCATGAGTTTGAAGTGCTTTTTAACTTAGTTGGATCTCATGTTCCCTTCTGTGAAATGGGGCTAATAATATCTCCTTTGAGGATCATTGTGAAACTTAAATGAGGGAATAGATGGAAAAGGGTTTAACATAGTATCTGACACATAGTAAACATTTGACAAATGGTAATTATCACTAGTTGGTGCTGTCCACAATTTGTATTTTTCACATGCATCCTTAGATGTCATCTGTGAGTGCAACACTAAGTGTATAGACAGAATCACTGGTAAGTTCTTGAAATCAATCTTTTCTACTGGCTTTAAATCAATGCTCTTTGACCCACAGAGTTAACAAACTCTTGAGTGGAGAAATGCAAAGAGAAATAAGACTGAACTGAGTTGTTTAACAACAAATGTGAATGGCAGAGGTGATTCTTAAAAGAAACCTTGAAGCAAAACCTCTAGACATCTGACCCAGTTGGGAATAGGTAATGGAGGGTTGACCTGCCTTGAATGAGAAACTCAAATGGGAACCATTCTTTATTGAATTTCTCAAAGTCAGAAATAGCAAGAGGTATCGTTGTTGTGTCTGAATAAAATGCAATCTTCTGATGTTCATGATGAGGAAATGGTGATTGGTCCTCTGTCCTGCTCTTCAATGCTACCCAAAATGCAGTCAACACCACACAGTACAACAGTGAGAGTTGACTCAAGTTGATGATTCATGTGGGCAACGTGAAGGCCAGAAGAATGAGAAAATAAAGGTGCATTCAGGGTCTAAGCTATAAAATACACTAGATTGTATGTATAGTCCTGTATGTGAGTAAACCAAAAGCTTTTATATAAAGTTGGGGCTAAAGACCTTGGGAACTTCTCAAACATTTATTAACATATCTTGTTTGTGATACCAAGAAGGAAGGACTGGAGCATGATTGAACTGGGGTGAGCAGGAAACTAATCAATGGCCTTTGACTCTATTTGGAGAAACACTACGAGAGGGGAAGGGAAGTCAGGGAGCCAGAATTTCACAGGGTAGACCTAGAGATTGTCCAGGGGATGCATCCACTGGACGTGATAAGCAAGAGACCTGCCACCATAAAGGTGTTTTCTTCTGGGGAGCAGTGCTAACCTGACCTTCACGGACACATGATAACATCCAGACATCTTAGTGAGCAGCTTTTTGAATTTAAGAATTGCTTGCTGGCAGAGTTATGATTACACCTGAGGTCTGATCATCTTGAGGTGGGAACAAAGTCTTAAAACTGTTCATACTTTGTATAGCAATCTTATTTGAGCACAGACACTCTGCATTATGAAAGTCAAAATATAGTTATACAAGCTATTCGATCTGCTTGGAATATACATCTCCAGACCTCCTTGTGATGGACCCATCTTATCCTTTCAATCAATGCAGGAACAATTTCCTAACCAGCCTCTCTGAAATCATGTCACCTCTCTGCCACAGCTAGTTACACTCCTACCCTAAGACCTGATCCCTTTCACTGTGTTGGGTGAATTTCTCTTAGTGATTTCCCTATCTGATATGACCTTATTATTGATTCATTCTTGTTTGTGTATTGTATGGGTGTTTGCAAAGAAAAAATATACAACTCCCGTGAAAGGGAAAGCCCTGTCTGTCTTGCTCTAACCCCATCTGGATTAATCTGGCTTGTCAGATTCTAATATGTGCCTGAGCAAGCTCAGTGTCCCCGGAACCCGTTGGGAAGCTGCATTAAGAGACAACTTTTCTACTATTTTCAAATTCTGCCGGATGGTGATGATTGACCAAAATCCAGACTTGTGATGCATCATCTTAACCAATGTGCACAACAACAAAAAGGTGGTGAGCATTACCATCCATACTTCAGAGATCAGAAGACTCAGTTTCTTCAAAGTACAATAGTTTGTCCTATGTCACTGAGTGGGAAAGTGGCAGGGGTGGATCTATGTCCCCAGGGCCCAGGCTTTTCCAAAGAACATCTCCACTATGCTATGTATTGCTTTTCCTTGCTACTTTAAATTCTAGAGTCTTCTTGTCTCTACAACCTACAAACATCTCTGCAAGCAAAGCTAAATCAACCCAGCAGCTCAGACAATATGGCAAACATTGGCCACTGTCTGTGAAAAGTCTTTTGAAACCATTAATGCTTCCCTTCTCCTCTTTTTGAATGCATAATTCAAACTTATTCAAGTTTCCTCTCCCTAAATTAGCTCTTGGATGATCATTATGGGAAAATGCATCCCATTATTTTGGCCACTTTGCCCATTACACATTCTAATGCATTACTTAAACCAAACCACTTTCCTATGCCTGCATTATCCAAAATGATACCCACTAATCACAAGGGCTCTTGAGGGCCTGAAATGTGGCTGGTCCCCATTGATACAGCCTCTGAGGGCAACACACTGGATTGTGAAAAGTCTGTACACAAAATGAACATAAAATATCTCATGAATACTTTTTCGAGTACATGTAGAAATGTTAATATTTTGGATAGATTAGATTAAGAAAAATATGTTGTTAAAATTTATTTCACCTACCTTTTTAGTATGGCTAGAAAAAATAAATAAATTATATGCATGGATCACATTATATTTCTGATGGGCGGTGCGGGCCTTTGTAGTGGTAGTGATGTCAGTTCAACCCATCAGCTTTGAAGTACATTGCTATACCTGAGTGTAGAATAGTTTGTTTGGTGAGACTCACCATGCCATCCATTTTTATTTCTAGAACATATACCTAGCATTGGGTCTTTCTGAAATGATGTACGTTAAGAATGGTTCTGTGGTGGGGAACACCCCAGCTGTTCTGTAAGGTCAGTCTGATGGCCCAGCACTGGGACTTGCTTACAACAGCTTATTGTCTAAGTCAGGCTTGGGCTTTCTTATGTGCTCTGTGTTTGCAGCAGCAATTACGGCTTCTAGGGTCAGGCACTTTCAGGCCATTAATAACCAGTTTGACTAAAAGTCCATCAGCTTTCTAGCCATTCATTAAAATGCTAGGAAATGCCTTACCCCAAGGTCAATACTGCTTAGCTCAGTCATACTTTATGATTGGAAGAAAGAACGTTTTCCTCTTCATTGTCAATAGTATTGATTGGCAGTTCTTTGGGTGGCCCTGATCATTTTTATTTGCCCCTCCTTTGTTTTCAGCTGCCAAGGAGGTGACATCATCTTTCTTGTCACAATATGGACATTATTGCAATGCTGAAAGCCCAGTACAAGGAGATCCACTGTCAGACATTGGACCTCACCTCTTCATTATTATTGTAAAGTGACTCACAGGGTAAAGGAAATACAGGCAGGCAAGGCGGCCCATGCCATAAACGCTACAAGTCACTGGCCTGATAAACTACCATCTTTACCGCCAGCCACAATGGTCCCATTAAACTCAAACAGAAGAGTAGGTATGACTAATTCTTCCCTTTACCCGCCAAAAATAAATCACAGCACTGAACTGGAATGAGACACAGACTTTTCCAGGATAAAGAGTTGAGTTGGAGGCTGAAACATTGGAAACATTTTGAAAAGGAGCCCAGCAGCCCGAGCAGAGGATTGCTGAACAAGCTTCTTGGCCCAGATCCTTCCATGAAAGCTGAGTTGTTAGAGGCAGTTACCTTGACTTGCAGAATATGGTGGCATTTATGGAATTTTATTAGATATTAGACGTGCATTGTCTACATCAGTGGGTCACTCATTAATTCACTTATGTAAGCTTCTGTCCTTCAAAGACCTTTGCAAGTTCTTCATGTTTAGGGATTATATCTGATCTCCCCCAAAGCCATGTATCTGAAATTCACAGCAGCTTATGTACAAATATTTCGTTCGCATCTGATTCACTGAAGTTCAACTGCATGACCCAGAGCAAGCAATGCCTAGGATGTAAGAGGTAAGAAAGAACTTGGGTGTTGAGGCCAGGCACACAGCAGATTGAACCCAAATGTTTCAGTTTGGGTTTTGGATTCCTCATCTGTAAAATAAGGATGTTAATAAGTATTTTGCAGGATAAAATATATAAAGGCCTATTGACAGGGCTAGTGCCTTGTGGATAGGGGTTAGACCACAGTGGAAGGAAATGGCAGAAGCTTTTTATTACTTTTGATCAGAATCAGTATATTTATGTGTCCAGCCTCATGATTTACAATATGAAGCCCCAAATAACTGGTTCCTTTTTCAATTACCATTATTATTATTTTCACCTAGTGCCGACATTTTGGAATGATGTAGTAAAATTTAGTATCCAAGATTCAGGTTGGAAATTCATTATTAGAATGAATTGATTGAAACTTCTTGGAACTCTTTCATACCATGCTTCAGCTCCATGATATATAACCTGTTGTTACTGTGGTGGGATGGACATCTGCCCTTTGGACAGCCTAGGGAAGACAGGGATGAACAGGATACATTCTACAGTGAGAACTCATAGATCTAAATCCTAGTTCCCCCACTCAACTGTCACGTGACTCAGAGCAGGTTACTTAACCTCTCCATTACAGATTCCTCACCTGTAAGACAGAATAATAGTCTCCAAGTGATCTCTGCCCACTCATGTTCAAAGCAGCATTATTCACGATCCCTAAAAGGTGGAAGCAACCCTTGCCAATAAGCAGACAAATGGATAAACAAAATGGGGTCTGACAAAGTAGAGCCGTAAAAGAAGACACGCCAGCCCATTCTACAACATGGATGAATTTTGAAGACCTTATGCTAAATGAAATAAGCCAGTCACAAAAAGACAAATATTGTATGAATCTACTCATATGAGGTGCCTAGAGTAGTCAAAGTCATAGAAATAGAAAGTAGAATGGGGGTTGCCAGGTTCTGGGGGGAGGGAAGAATGGGAAGTTGTTTAAGAGATACACAGTTTCAGTTTTATAAGATGAGAAGAGTTTTGGAGACAGACGGTATCCACAGTTGCACAATAATGTGAATGTATTTACTGCACTGAACCTTACACTTACCAATGATTGAGACAGTACATTTTGTTATGCTTATTTTACCACAATTTAAAAAATTAAAATATGAAAATAATAGAAGAAAAATATCAATTGCTTTACATATTGTTGTTGTTATTGTGTGGATTAAAGGGGATAATGTCTTCCATGATGTACCTGGTGCTGGGCACGTAAGTGCAAGTCAAATAAATTGGAGGTGTTAAAAAAAAACTACAAAAGGACCATACTAACAACCAGCAATGGCATTTCTTTGAAATACACAGCTGTTAGCTCCACGCTAAGGTGGTGAAAGCTGGAAACAGGCCTAAGTATTTACCCCAAATCTGGAATGAAACAGCAATTAGAGGAAGGCCATGGTGCGGTCGTCTGCAAAGAGAAGAGACTCAGTCCAAGCAACGATGAGTGTTCATCTCTTTGGGGCCAAGACTGAATTGTAAGCAGAGCCAGCGCGGAGCGACAAAGAGGGGAGGCTTGGTGAATTAGTTCAGGCAGGGGAGGGAGGCGAGAAGGAAGTCCCACTGTGGTGGGAGGTTACTGGGTGTGCCTCCAGCCCACCTAAAATGCAGGCCTCTGAACACAGCCCCTGATACACAACTGGGCATTAATATCCCTCATTATAAATCTTTTCACAGGCCTTCACTCACTTGAATGCATCTTTTCCTTGAAGCTAACAAGCTTGGAAAACTTGTCTCTCTTAACCAAACATTGTGCACTAGGAAGATTTTTTTTTTTTTTATTCAAATAAGAATATTTCCTAAGCCACCAAGATGGTTCAGTCCCTGTCGGGTTAGCAGGGTCTGTCTCACCCTGGCACATGACTGAGCCCAGCTGGGGCCAGCTAAGGTCAGACAGCAGTGATTTTTTCTCAAAGGCCTGGGTCAATCACTCTTTCAGCTCACTTGTGGCACTACCCCTGCGACTCTGGCTACACTTCCTTCTCCTGATCTAAAATATTCCAGTTTTTAATTAGTTACAGGCCAGCCGCTGTGACTGCCCCATCTGCACAATGTATATGTGCCAATTCAAAGTCTGAAGCTGATGAACTAATACAGCCAACTGAAGACCTGTGGAAGGACGCAAATGGAGCCACAGTGCTGCTGGAAAGATCGCCGAGAGTGGCTGCCAGCACCCAGGCCCTTTCCCAGCCAGCCCTGAACCACAGGCCTGTTATGAAAGGACTACTGAATTCCATATTCTGCCCCTGCCTGTCCTGAGACCAGAGGACGAATGAAGCGTGGGATGCAATCTCCCTGTAATTTGGGGGATGTGTCCCATGATCCATACCTTCCTTGGCTGAGCACATGTTAGTAGAGGGCATGGCCAAAATCCAACAAAGGCCAGGAGAACGAAGAAATAAATAAATGCAAGTGTAGTGCCATTACCATACGCAGCCTTATTTGGCCCTGAAATCCAGAGCTATGCCCTTTGCATTGACGGCTCAGTGTCACCTGCCTCTTCTGTGTTTGACGGCTTTGGGGACTGTGTGACCGGTACTGTCCCCTAATAGTATTCCTTTCCACTTTTTTAATATGTAAAGAGGAAAATATACATATCTCTATATATGTGTGTAATACAAACACACACATGTCTGTGTGTATGTATATTTATGTATGAAATACAAGTTTGAATTAATGCATTTAAATTTAATGTCCTCTTTTGTATTGTACTTTGACACAATACAAATGTTCAAATCATAATCCCAGAAATAAAATAATATTATTCAACTGGTAAAATTTCTCATATCAACAGGGATTATGTTTGGTAGACCTCTGTTCCAATTTTATTAGACACGTGACAGATGCCAAATCATCCCATTTTGAGTGCCCTCTAAAAACATACTTTTAATTAATTTACTTATTCATTTATTTGATGTGTATTTATTGAGTGTCTACTATGTGTCAGGCTAATCTACTGTTTAACAGTAAGCAATTAAAAAAAAACAGACACATGAAATCTCCTATTTCATGAAATTCATATTTTTGTGATATGAATTATTTTCTACTTATTTCCTTTCAAAAAAATAAAAAGGAGTGTGCCCCAAATACTTATTCGTTATTAGTTCACTGTCATATTATCATAACTTCTCTTAGTTTTAAGGTCATATTTTTAAACTCTGTGGGTTACATTTGCCCTTGAGAGTTCCTCAGTGTCATTTCCCTATCACAGGGGAAATGGCATAGGCCTCCGTCCCTGTGCCACCCTGCAGCTCACTGACCCATCCCACAAAGACTCTGGGGCTCATAATGGTGGAATCAGACTTTTCAGGCTGGGAGTGTATGCTTTCCCAGACTGGCATATGTACAGATTCCGGTTGAGATAATAGGAAAAGCACAGTCATTTTCACTGAACTGAATAAAATAAGCAGTCACAAGATGGCTCGCTGCAAAGCCCTCTTAGAGGAAAGGTAAAACAAAACCTCCTTGTATTCCAGTGACACTGGTGTGCAAACAGCAGAGTCTCACATCTACTTGGCAGACCTCCTGTCCCTCTCTTCAGCCTGCCTGTTGAATTGGTCTTGAATGTCTCCACAGGTCCAGGTTTAAGGAGGAAAATGCCATATTGCATGTCTCAACATTTCTTATGGTAACTCTTCCGCTCTGTGCCGCAGAACCTTATTTCCCCATGTGCAACCTAATCCCTCCTTTTATTACTCCAGTCTCTGCATTTCTAAAGAACAGTGTCATCACAAAGCAGGAAGTGTTTATCAAAGACAATCAGGTAGAAGGAGAGAAATATCTTGCAGAGATTAACCTGCACCGAGGCAGTAAAATGAGAAAAGAAAATTGGGAATGGAAGCTTCTTTTGATTTGGCTTCACCTCGTCGGGATTAGCCGGGTTTACCTATGACCTGTGGTGTTGACCAGGCCTGTCAGTTAAAACTAAACACAGTTCACAGTGGCAGCCAGCCAAAAACATAAATTCTGCCAAAAACTAAACATTGCAGAAGGTCTGCCTAGTTTCAAAACATCCATGCCAGCTCCCTAATACACCGTGTGTTGTGGGTGTGGTTTTACAGAGGCCCTGGGGGAGTGGTCTGCAGGAAGGGGGTCAGTTCTTGGAAGCCCCCAGCTCTCTACATTTGGGGAAGGGTCTCAGGCTTTTTCTTCACTGCTTATGAAATGAAACAGGTTGGGTGTGGGGAAATGCTAATAGAAAGGGCCATTTGATGTGGTAATATGCTCACTGAATAGCTTCAAGAAAAGAAGTTTCCAGAGAGTCACAGGGGAACAGAGAAGGATTATGAAGAAGTACAGGGGTCTGTGTGGGCCACTCCTTTAAGATATTTGAGGGTTTAAGTAAGGGCACAGTAGAGGGTAGTAAGAAGGTTTAGCTTAAGGAAATGAGGACTGCTATTTTGTTTTATTGTCTATTTTAATATCAGGGGAGGTCTAAGATTATCTCATATAGCTCTACATCCCAGGATAGGAATGGCACGGTGACATTTGGGAACCACATAGATATACCCAATGTCTTGGGAATGTGGGAATCTGTAAATAAAAGTGCATGCATGTCTAAGAATAAATACACGTGCATATTTTACTGTTTTTGTTTAACAAATATTTTTGAGAGATTTCTGTGAGCTGAGTGCTGAAAATAACAATGAACTCTTCCCTCCAAGCACTTAACATTTAATGGGAGATTTAGACAAGCAAGCAGGCAGTTAGGAAGGATGGAATAAGGACTTTAGAAGGATAAGCACAGAGCACCGCTAAAGGTATACAAGAGGGGCATTCTACTCAATCCTAGGGGGGTGTCAAAGAGATCAAGGGAGTTTCTGGAAGGATCTGGAGGACTATGGGAATCAATTCAATTAAAGGAAAGGTAAAGAAAGTCTTCCAAGCACAGGAAATGGGATCTAGAAAGTGCTGTCATGGAAGGCCTGTAGGACAAAAAGATATTTGAGTAGAGCCCCGGAAGAGGTGAGGGAGTCAGCCAGCCCCACGCATCAGGAGAAGGTCCTGAGAATGCCACGCATTTGCGTTCAGGGAACCATGAGGAAGGTCATAGTCCACCAGTCCATTACAAGCAGTCTTTTCTGATTTCCAGTCCCCACTGGGCTATAATTTCTTCCATTAATTCTTGGAAGCACCACCCATTGGTCTTTCCACCCCTGTCCTCTCTATAATGCATGGACATATTATAGGTGGGTTCCTCTTCAATTTCAAGCCAGACTTTGAGTTTTCTTGCTCATATTTGTGAACAGCCCCAAACCAAGTTTTCTCACTGAGCCATTATTGTGTATTATGTAGCCCAGCTTCAGCCGTTTCTCTCTTACCAAGGGCTCTGGCCTCCCTCCCCTGTTCTGGGCCAGGGCCCTGAATTGCCAGCGCTGTTGGTAATTCTGCTCCCAGGAAGGAGAATTCCTCTGCCATCACAGCCCTGACTTCTGTTTAAACCCACATGGTCTGGAGGCGTCTGTTGCAGTTCTCTACCCTCCTCAATAGATCCTTCAGGATCCCTGAGATCAGTGCTCCCTGGTAAATATCAAGGATCCTGTCCCTGGAAATTAGAATTTAGATCTGCCAGGCAACCCCTGAGACGTTATGCCCTGCCACCCACTCTCCATTTCAACCTCTTTCCAAGGGGTGAAGGTCCTAGCGGGCTTTGTGGCTGTAATTATGGAAATCAGGACAGCTTAATTCAACATGCAGCATTTGAAGGTGATTTGGGTCAGAAGGGACTTTATGAAAGGAAAAGTTTGCAAGTTCTGGGGGGTGATGGTCCCCAGCTAAGGACCCTGGAAATGGCCTCTCTTGTTTCCCTACTCAAATTTGCATGAATACACAAGAGAAGGTACAGAAATGGCAACTGACGCTGAGAACACTGCCTAGGTTCTCACCCTCTGGGAAGACTTTGCCAAAAACCAAGCTGATGTGACGGGTGGTCTAACTAGGAGGGCCATTATCTGGCTTATACCTACAAATACGCATGTGACTAGGTACCTAGCTACAACTGGAAATCGTCTTGATTCACTTGATCTTTTTTTAAAAATCTGATATTTAAAAGTATACATTCAGTTTTCAAAATAGCAAGTAATTCTATTTGAAAAAAAGGGTATAATATTCATTTCATCCAAATAGACCCCGAATCCATGTTCCTCAGGAGCAACCACATATATCTAGATTTTCCTACACATTTGATGTTTTCAGTTTTAAGGATCATCTATTATGTTCCACTACAGAAGATGAGAATTCATACGTTCTTAGATCCTTCTCCTCTATAGATACATTTCCTTTCCCTCCACCATCATTACCATTCTCCTAATATAAACATTCTACATTTTTTAATTATATATAACTAGCTAATATCCATAAACTAAATCCTGTAGTATGCTATAATTATCTTTCCTTTCTTGGGCAAAAGTTTGGTTTTCCTAGAGTTCTTAAAACATTTTTTTTGTTTGATTGCTTTTCTATGTGTCTACTAGTAATTCTTCTTCCAAACATTCTGACAGATATATAAAACACATCTCCAGGAAGTCAGACACACCAGATAATCTAAGAGTCCCATCTTGTATATGTTACTCCCAGAACTCTCTCTCCTGGTGCTCCAGCCTGGACTCTTAGGCATGCTTCTAGTTGGTTATCTATCACTGTGTAAAAAATAATACTAAACTCAGTAGCTTCAAACAACTATTTTAGCAGCTCTCACGGCTCCAGGCTGCTCAGCTGCACAATTCTTACTAGGACATCAGGCAATTGAGATATCTCAGGAGTCTCCAGGCCATTAGCTAGGGTTTTCTCACAGAGGGACAGCATCAGGTTAGTTGAACTGTTTTCATGGTGTTAAGCTTTCTCCAGTGTTTCTAAGTCAAAATGTACCAACACTTTTTAATGTCTGGACCTAGAAGTCCCAGGATGAAATTTCTACCCAGTTCTATTGATCAAAGAAGTCAGAAATCCTGCCGAGATTCAAGAGGAGGGGAAATTGATCTTATTTCTTGACAGAGTGACAGCATAGCCATATTGCAAATAAGCACATGGGATGGAGGATCTTTTGTGTCTGTATTTGAAGACACGATTTCCTAAAGCTGCATAATGTCTGACTCATGAAACTTCCGTCCTTCACCATCTTGAGTGTTTTCTTCCAGCACCTGTATTAGAGCGCTCTGTCCCAAATGGTAGCCATTAGTCACATGTGGTTATTTAAATTGCTTCAAATTAAATGAAATTAAAAATTCAGTCACACTTGCCACATTTCAAGTTCTTGCTCTGGCGAGTAGCTACTGAATTGGACACTGTAGATAAAGAATATTATTGCCGTTATCTCAGGAAGTTCTATAACACAGGTCTGATTTGGAGAATTTCTTTAAATATCTCTTCTGTAATAGACTCATGATACCCTCTGTCCCACATCTTCCTCTTTCTTGATGGACTCTTTGCCTCAGTGGAACATATCCATCAGGGTGTTTCTAAGAAGTTGCACAAGGATGGTACTTTTTTGAGATCTGACATGTCTGAATATGTCCCTACATTGTCCTTACCTTTGATTAATATTTTGACACGTTAGAATTTTGAGGGAAACATTTCCTCCAGGAGTTTGGAAGGAATTACTCTATTGTCTTCAAGTTACACTGTTGTTTTGAGAAGTTGGTAAACATTCATTCTTTATATGTGATTTCCCCCTCCCTGTATCTCAAAACATTTAAGATTAGGAAGATATCATCATGTTCTGGAATGTTAATGAAGACATGCTCTAAAAGGCCATTTTTCATGCATTCCCCTAGACATTCAGCAGGCACATTCAATAGGACAACCATATTCCTGAGTTCTAAAATTTATTCTATATGATTTAATCGATCATTTCTTCCTCTCCATGTTTCATTAGGAGACACCACATGTGAGTATTCGCAGTTCTTTTTTTTCTGGACTGGGTCAGTTTTTTCAGAAAGATTAATGCCTAGGACATCTTGACTAGAGTATATGCTGGTCTGTTGGCATCCTAGGAGCAGAGCAAAAGGGAGGGAGTTGGGCTGGGCAGACAAACTTTCATTCATCTCCCTTTTTGTATTCTGGAGTCCTCCACAAGCCCTGCTCAACTCTGCCACCACTCCCACCGTCTCTGTCATAGGTACTAACACACCATGATTACACCTCTCTAGGCAGTAAACGTTGCATCTTATATAGATTAGAGGAGGAATAACCACCTGTCTGCATGGGCTACTAAAGGAAACCTCTGCTTGTTACGTGTGCTTTCATCAGCTCTGTTGTCAGACCAACTGCACACTTTCCTTCAGAGGCACCTGCAACCTCAAATCTAGGACCTCTGCAAGGTTCTCTGGCATGAACTGGCTTGCTATGTTCTGGCTTCCCTGCTGGTGTACAGTGAGATCAGACTTTCTCTGCTCTTCCCAGTCAGCTTCCAGTCAGCCAGGGCCTTTCTGTTGGCCGCTACAGGGTTATCATGAGGAACCAGAGATAAGCGCAAAGTGAAAAGTCGTCTCACAAAGCAGACAGTCTGGGCTTTCTTTCGTTCTCCACCCCAGCTTGTGCTTTTGTCTTGACTTCCATTTGGAAACCAAAGTTCCCAGGAAGAAGTTAGAACACCCTTGGATGTAAAGTGAAAGAGAGGTGAGGGCTGGAAAAATGGGTCTCATAAAGTCTCGTTCAGCTAGCACCATTCTTTGTTCACCTCTTCTGCAGAAAGATAACAGCAGATTGCATTTGAAAAATGTATTCAGGAATAAATGTCCTTGTTATGTAAGTAAGAGGGCTAAGCAGTAGTATTTAGAGATTTCTCTTCTGCAGACCAGGAAAAATACCAGATAAATATCTGCTAGTCAGCTGAAATTTAAGAGAGAATTTCCTTCAAAATACCTTCCAGATTAAGCAAGAACACCATACCAGATGAGGGAGAACATTCCAGACCCATTTAATGAATGAGTCATCTGAGGATCAGTGCCCAGAAGATTCTTCCCTGTGTGTGTTCCCGCATGCACTCCTATACATACATGCTTATTCCGATTCACATAAACTGTTCCATTGTATGAGAGATGGAAAGTTTCCTGGCTCATTTACCAAAGTTGTAAAACTGCTAACAATAGCCAACACAATCCCAATAATAAAACATAAAGATGAATTTTATTCACAAATATAAATGTAAAAATATTAAATGAAATACCAGTAAATCAAGTTCAGCAAACTATTAAAAAAATGACTTATGGACAACCATGATTTATTCCACAAATTCAGCTTTTTCTAAGGACATTTATTGCCAATATTAACTCAATGTCAAATGATAATAGACATTTGAATAAATTGATATCCATTCCTGTTTTTTAAAAAGCATATTTCAGAATAGAAATAGCAATTTTAACATGCTAAACAACACAATATTTGGGATGTATTAAGCATCAATAAAGGAAAGGTTTTATTGGAAACTGGGTTGGGCGTACTGTTTAAAACATTAAATGACAAGTCAGGAACAGCAGTGATAACAACAACCAGATTTTTTATTTGCAGAGCTTCTCAGAAGTTTTTATATGCTAATATGCATGTGAATGTCCAAGAAGATATTTAATACATGGTTTAACTATTAATCCTCTTTCCTTCCTCATTGACATGCTTTGGGACTCATTTCTTTCATGACACAGATGTCCATTCTCAATGCTATTAACTTTGTTCTGGAAGATCTAGTCAATGCAATATGGCCAGGAACAGATACAAAGTTACAAATATGGTAAAGGATTATAACTTATCGTTTGTTACCAATGACTTACTTGCCCTTTTGGTAAAACTAAGAGAGCCAACTGAAAATTATGTATACTGGAAAAACAATCTCTTTCCTAACAGCAAAAATGACAAAATGATACTGAGGCACAGTTATCTGTATGAACTGGATACAACAATAAAGACACAATATAACTTTACCAAGAGACAGAAGACCTAGAGAAATAGCATAGTGTAACCAGATAGGAGATACACAAACATTTGTTTTCCAAAATTAACTTTAGGTTTACTATCATGAAAGTCACGATGTTATTTATGTGAGTGTAAAGGTGAAAGAGAAGAAGGTTGATAATGTGTCTCTACATCTGGGAGAATAAATCCTGGAGAATTGCTAAAAAAAAAATCCTGCAAAGGGAAAGGAAAATAGATTTGACTTCATTTGCCTTTATGTCGAATAAAAATATCTTGCAAAGCTGCACTAGTTAAATAATGGGGTAATATTTCCAGAAAAAAACAGGCAAAAAATGAAATGAAATTGAATCATAGTATGTACACAGTTATTTTAATGGACACATTTGTGAATATTATTAGAATACACAATAAACTTGCCATCACAAATAGCTGAGAAAAAAGGAAGATGGTATCATAAACTCTTGGGACAAGTGATTTACTCTTGGAAAACAATAAAGATGTTGCCCTTCTTCACAGCCCAAGCCAAAATGCACATCCAAGAGACTAAATAGTTAAATGTAAAAAGGTAAAACCATAGAAGAAATGGAAGAAAATACAGTTGAACATGTAACTGATTTGGGGGTGGAGTCTTCCTAATCGTAAACTCAAGGAAGGGTGCAAACAAAATGATTGATGGACCTGAGGATCTAAGCGGGAAAACACCTCTATATACCAATGGACTTCTTAAGATTAAAAGGCAAATACTCATTGGAAAACATTTGAAAACTATGAAAAGTACTCATCAAAATCAATGAATGAAAAATAAATAGAAATATGAGTAAACTCATGACTAATTCCAGAAGTACAAATACAAATAGTAACTATAAACACAAAAGTCCAACTCAGTGATTATCAATGAAATGCAAACTCAAAAGCAAGTGTTATGTCATGTCATGTTCACTAACAAATTAGCAGAGATTTAAACATGCTTAATCTTTGTAATGGCACAATGATAAATATGTGCCAAACACTGTTTGTGAGAGTGTAAACTGGCATAGTTTTTCTAGAAAGTCATTTAGGAACATACATCAAGTCTTGAAAACATTTGTAATTTTTGACCAGATATCTTTCCTTTTGAGAATACAACCACTAAAAAGAAGTTAAAAACACAAAGAGTAACATTTGAAAATGTCCGTCACAATTTTTATTTATTAGTTTAATTTATTAATAAAAATGGGGGGAAGGCAACTACTTCAAAAATGAAGAATGATTACATACATTGTGATGGGTCCAAATAATGAAATGTAATATTACATTAAAATTTATATTTTAAAAGAATATTACTTAACATCAGAAAGGGTTGTGCTAAACATTGTATAAAGAAGGAGAACACAGAAGTATATGTATATGATGATCCTGAATTTTCTTCAAAGAAAACTAGATGATAGGAAAAGAAACATATTGAAATGGTTATCCATGTATGATTATGATCACTTTTAAATACTCAAAATAAGTTTCAGCACTTAAAAAATCCCTAAAATAAAACTAAACTAAAATAAAATAGAATAACACAACTTATTCTATTATAAACATTAGAAATAGTTGAATGAATGAATGCATTTCCTCCCAGAGGTTTATCCTATTCCTAAAAAGGACCTGGGGAGTCTACCCTGAGCTGTATTTCTGGCAGTCTTGTCAGTCAGCCACAGCATGAACACTAAAAACTTGGTTAAGAGAGACTGAGGCCCATCCAGTTTTCAAGAGGGAAAAACATGGGAACCCTAGAAAATCTTACAGATGTAAATCAGCTATGCAAATTAAAAAGCCTACATTACATTAGTCATACTACTTTTCCAAAACAATGACCAAAACAGTAAAACATTCACGAGGTTAGATGAGCACTTGGGGACAGATCAATTTGCAATAATGCTTCAATCGTCATTTCTTAGGTTTCTATCTGCTAATGACTTTTAAGATCTTATTTATCATCTCAACAACAGCTTCCATCACATGATTCTCTTACTTTTCTTCCATAGTGCACTGCTTCATCGGTTGTTGGTCGTGACTTCTGGGTGGTTGTGGTTTATTCCTTGAAAACAGATATTCTTTGAAACCAATGTTAAGGCCAATGTGTTTATTATTATTGCTTATAAAAATGTTGAAGTCTGCGGAAGAATCAAGCAATGGTGATGATGGTGGAAATGTCCCCTTTCTGAAATAAAGGCAGCTTTAGCCACACCACTGGGAGTAATTAGCCTCATTAACTGGGAGAATTAATGGGAGAGCTGGGATGCAGAATTTTCTTGGGAAGATAGGTATTTTCAGCTTCTATAATGAGCCCACTCTTGGTTTTCATATAGTAATCACAGAACAAAATAACTCTAAAATCTGTTAGCCGATTGGCATATTCTTCTGAATCACACTTCCCTCCTTATTCCCACCCGTCCCATTTTCAAAAAATTTTTCTAGGAGAAGTTCCATCTGAATAAAGTGCTGATCAGGTGCCCTTTTCTGGCTTATTCCTGTAGTTATATGACTGTACTTTTTTAAATAATGGTCCTAATCTGAATTTGTTTATATAGCACAGAACACTCTACTTCAGGAAGAATTGCAGGTGGTTTACAAGACGAAACAAAACACATTCGACTTAAAAGTTACAAAAGAAACATTGACATCTTGAAGAACTTCTGAATTAGTAGGTCAGAATGCCCCACTTTATTTGCCAGGCTTGTTAGTAGAGCTGCCAGTGAGCCAGAGAGCCCCCTGGCAGACATCTGTGCTGAAGCACAAAGACCTCTGTCTATTTGCTCATAACAAACAGGAAACATTTCATCTCCAAGAAATCCAAGCTTTGAACATTGCTTAGTCTCATGGCACAGGGAGCTGGTGACCCTTTGGTTATCTGCACAGATTCCCATTCTTGTGGAACAGCTGTGCCTCCATATCCCCAAGGCACTCTGTGGTCCCTGGTACAGCATACAGTCACAGGCCCAGAGAGACTCTCAGAGCTCTGTTACTCAAGTACTTGGTTTTAAGTTGCCAGATGGGAATTGGAAAATATCTCTGTGACTCTGAAACTTCAAAGGCAAAGAGATGGTATTTCATCATTAATTTCCATCTGCCTCCATTGGATAATCCCCTCCATAGGAAAAGAAGGCTACAAATTTTAATAAATTAGTTATAGTAGTCCAGCTCTTAAGAAATGTATCATCTAGCTAATGTGTTTCCATGGCCTTCTGACAATGAAGTTCAGAATTCTGTACAGGTTGCTATCTAACATGCATGACATCCATGCAAGATAATATCTGTGGCCTAGGTAAAATGTTTATGCATTATGTCCAGTAGCATTTATATTTTAATATTTACAAAATAATTATTGCAGTGGTTGCTAGCAAGGCAGTCTTTCCATTTCATGGATGGTATGTAAAATTTAATTAGGGCTAGGTTCCATTATTTGGGTGAAAATACTAAATAGCTTGTTTTATGTGTATAATTTACAAGTGCATTTGTATGTATGTGATATGAGTGTGTGTCTGTGTGTGTATATATATATAATAGTATGGTATTATATGTATAATATAATACATATTATATTATATTATATTACATATCATATTATGTAATATGGTATCATGTTATATTACATATGTTTTTCCTCAAGCAGGATTCACATTTTGACATACAACATGATACCTAAACTAGACCTTCTATAAAGGACCGTGCATACCATCTTGACCCTTGTCACTGATGCAGTTTCTCCATCTCCTTTGCTGTTTTGCAAAAGACTAGTCACTGGGCTGAGAACTGAGGGTTTACAACAACCTTTCTACAGTATTACAGTTTGAGTGTATCTCTAGGTAGTCTAGTGACATTTAAACAGCAGCACTAATTCAAGTCTCTGAACTATATCCTAGTGTTATCAGTCCAGGTGACAGAACATACCTATGAATCCTGTCCAGGACATTTTAATGACACCTCTGAAGGGCTTACTGCTCCTCCCCATGGATCAGGAAAACTGTGCCAGCTCTCGTTGCAGTTCAACATGCTGCCCTCCTGGTTACTTTGTATGTCTTGGATTTAGAAGGTACAGTACTGGAATATCTAATCTTAGCATATAAACTCCCCTAATTCTCCAGCAGAAACTGCAGCGTGTCTTGAATTTGAGCTTTAAAATGGAACTTAATTTGTGGTGCCAGGACGCACTCTTCAAGGTCAAAGGTGGCGGTACAGGAGAGGCGCGCTCCATCCAATTGACTTTCCAGCTGAGCATAGATTCCACTCTCACAGGCCAAAGTCAGCAGAGTTGGGAATCATAAACAGGAGGCCTGGAACAGTCCCCTGAAGCTTAGGCAACTGAAATCTGGCAGGGAGAGTCCGACAAGCAATTCAAATAGGTCCCAAAACACATCTGTGGAAGTGAGGAAGGATCTAGCAGAGCCAGTCCAAACCAGCAGGGGGGTTTAGATAGGAAAGGTTGAAAATTGCCCTCTTGGCACGAAAATTAACCAACAACATGTGTTAAATGCCCAAGATGGGCCAAGTGTTGTGCCAGGTAGCATGCAGGAGGGGAGAGGTGGATATACAGCCGTACGCTGTGTCTTTAGAAAGCTTAAATCTAATAGGTTTGTGAGGCGCGGGAAAGACACAGGCCACACACATTGCCTGGGGCTTCTCCATTCTTCAGATCCTTCTGACACTTTATTTCCTCATCAACATTAAGAGCTTTATAAGCTTAATTTTTGGTCAAACTATACCGATAATAATTTGCAAACCTCAGAACCTTATTTTTAATAATGGTTGGAGGAGGCTAAGGGAATGCTCAAAATAAAAAAGGCAAAAAGAAAGATGAATCAAATTTGAACTGGTTCAGTTAAAGAAGTAAAAGAATTAAGAAAAAAGCCTGGAACAACAACAACAACAAAAATCATAGACTGAAATGATTCTTGATGAGGAGAGAAGCGATAAAGGAATTTTAAAAGGGAATAAATATTTAAGACTCATTACTTCCTAATTATTTCACTACATTTTACTTTTATGGATACTATCAAGGTTGAGTATATCTTATCTATATGATGGAAATACTATGTAACCGTGAGCTACACTGCCTCTTTTCCTGACTCTTTTGATTGACACCCAGCCACCATGGGAGCTCTTACACCACAGGAATCAGCAAAAGATAAAAATACATAGAGTACATGAAGTTATATGCGTTAGGGGCCAGGGCAGCATGTCTCTGCATAAGCCTGGGTGATTATTTTGTTTGTGGTCTAAACCTAAGGAAGTGATTACAGAGAAAAGATTTATAATGCAGACTGAACTTAAACATGTTAAATGTTTATCTGCTACATTGTGAATTGCACAAGTGATTAAAAGCCCTTTTTTTCACAGTATTCAGTTATTATCTGATTCAGCAAAAGGATGAATAAGTGGAATTTTGATATACATATTGGTTATTTCACTTTCATCTTTTTCACTAAAGTAAAAGAAAACAACCAACATTTGACCCAATGATTCCACTTCTAGAATTTATCCAAAGAAAACAAAATCCCTGTTTCAAAAAGGTAGCTCAACCCTATGTTTATTATCACATTATTTACAATGGCCAACACATGGAAGGAACGAAAGTGTCCCTCAGTGGATGACTGGACAAAGGATATGTGGTACATACACACAATGGAATATTATTCAGCCATAAAAATGAAAGAAATCCTGCCATTTGTAACAACATGGATGGACCTAGAAGGTATTATGCTCAGTGAAATAAGCCAGATGGAGAAGGACAAATACCATATGGCTTCACTTATATTTGGAATCTGAAAACAAAACAAAATGAACAAAACAGTAATGGACTTATAGACACTGAGAAGTTACTGGGGGTACCTTGGGGGAGGGTCTGGAGTGGGGCGGGGGATGAAATAGGTGAAGGGGATGCACAGGCAGAAAATCTCATATAACATAAATTAGGGGATGAAAATAGAGCACAGAGAACATACTCAAAGTTCTGTAACATCTTTCTGTGATGTTGGTAACTATACTAGTTAGGGTGAGGATTTCATAATGTAAATAACTGTTGAATCACTGTGTTGTATACTCAAAACCAATATAATATTGTATATCAACTATACTTCAATAAAATATATATCAAGGAAAACCCCAACATTCATGTTGAGTCTACGTTCATTCATCCATTGCAGCCACAGGTTGGCTGTGGATACAAGCAGTCATAAAAAAATGAACAACAGAATTTTGTGAGAATTAATTATAATAAACTTACATTCATATGTATATGTCCATATTTTTTTTTCCAGAAAGGTAGCTCTTAAACATTTAGCAGCACATCATTGGACAGAATCCACACAATACTTTAACAGTGAAAACTGGCATGGAGAATGCAAGTATTATCCTTAAGAAGCCATACACAGGATCCTCTGTGTGTTTGTATGGCAATAGTGCAATAAAAGCTCGTGGATGTTGTAGCTAATGAGAAGAAATGCCTGCTTTTGCTTTATTTTTTTCCTCACTGCATCTTTACACAAGAACTGAACTGTGATTTGACTCATACACTAAGAAATATATGTAAGTTGTATCGGTGCCTTATAGACTTGTAAATCTTATATATGATAGAGACAAAAAGAGAGAATGCCTTTCTTTCTACCATATATGTTCACTCCTACTTACCTTTTGGGGATGAACTAAAGACACAAAGCACTCTTGCTTATATGTAAATGATGTAGGGAATAGATCACAAATCCTGACCAGCACATACTCCCAAGGATTAGAGTCCTGTGTCTCACTGTGAAAAGAAGAAACATGGGAAGAGATAAAGATGGGGAAATTCTTGTCTTCTTTTAAGACTTCCTTTAAGATTCAGCCAAGGATTGGAGTCAAAGGGCATCCACAGTTAGTCTCTCTTGCACACGCTAGTCTACAGAAACAGGGAAACAAGATTTCCTTGTTTCAACTAACTTAAAGTGAGGCTATCCATATCTGATCCCATAACTCCTGATGTAGGTTTCCCTTACATGGCGAACCATCTTAACTGACACTCAGCAAGATGTGAGCCTGAGGCTTGTGCAGTGCGTCAGCGACTCAGAACTGTGAGGAAGAGCAAGCGTTTGCCTGGCGACATCCTCTGGCTGTATTTCTCCTCCCAGGACCATCCTGGTTTCCAGTCACCGCTCAGTCACTTCACCAGAGAAGACACGAGGAATGTTCTCTACTTCTGACATTCCTCTCTTACTGGTATTTCTTGCCCCAGACACCACACAGTCCCTATACATATTGTCCAAATAATCGCTCAATCTCCCTTTGGAGTAGGAGAGGAAAAAAATAGGATGCAATAGTTGAGGATCAGCCAGATGTATTTTTTGACAATTAACAGAAACAGCTAAGCAGCTCAAATCCAGCCCTTTCCTTCCCTGTTAAAAAAACACTGGCTGATGATGTCTATTAGTTTTATTTTCCTGACATGTGTTTTTAATAATAATGATGATGATATGAAAGCCCCCCGCCCCAAAAGTTCATAGCAACCAGAAAAATGCTAGTACAACCAGGATTTTTTCCCCAAAAGCCAGAGAGTGCATTCTTGGGACAACCTTGGGTCAACCCCCATCACCACCATCCTCAAATCTTGCTGTTCTGAGCACTTCTCTTCTAGGACATTTCCTTTAGTGAATAGAGAACTACTCACTTAAAAACACCCACTAAGCCTTTACTCCGAGTTGCAACCGCAACAGTGTACGAATGTCTTTGTTTTCATAAGGGATTTTTTCCCACTATTTGCAAATCCTTATTAAATTGTTCAGTATTCACTTCCATATTTTATTATGCTTTTCACATATGAAGCATTTTTGTCAGCTGTCAGCTTGAAAATGTGGACGGGTTAAGACAGATGGCTTGGTTACTGGGGAAGCTGAAACTGAGGCCTTTCAAAAGAGCGGACTGAAACAAAGTCTTGGTTTTAACATCGTTATTAGGAGTGGTGACCTTTGACACCTTTCCTCCAAACTCCTTCTATGCTGTCTCTATGTCTGGGCATATTTCCGGCCTCACAGTGTCACACGTCACTCCAGGCATTGCTACTTGGCCTGCATTATACAATCTACCAGCATTAGGGACTAGCCTGGCCCTAACGGGAAGCAACCCTTTAGTTTGAGTTCTAACCTGCACTTCTCACCTGTATTCTGTATAACCAAACTTTTATGTATAACAACAACTTAGATCAACTTAAATATTTATAAACTGTAGTTTTTTTTAATACATTCAATACAGTTTCAATGTAGATAATGTCAATAAGGAAAAAAAAATTACCCAAATCACATATTCCAAAGGTATCTGCTACTAATATTTGTTATATGTATTTCTAGATTTCTTTGCAAATATTTGTCTATTATCTATATCTGTTTTTATGTCCATATACATAGGTACATAGATAGATAAATATATGGATAGATATGTTCTAAAAGAACTCTAATATGGGTATATATTTCAACATAAAATATAAGTGATTAACTATGCATATGGTGCTATAAGCCAATTTTTCATTTGCCACAAATGGGTTGGATTTTGTTTTCAGTAAATATTCATGTTCTTCATCATCATTAATGACTCTACAGTAATCAGTTATAGTAATATTCTAAAATTTATTTATCTACCATAAATGGACATTTTATATGATCTTCAGTTTTTCTTATTACAAACATTTTTGCTGACATGAATATGTCAGTGCCTCATTGTCTGGGATACATTCTTAGAAATGCATTTTCAGTATCAAAGGATATGGATTCTTTTTAGAGCTTCTGATACATATCCATATTTTGCTCCAGAAGTGTTGTTCAAATACATGCTTCCAGCAGTTAGTAGATGAGTCAGCTAAAGCTGTGACTAGAGTGTCATCACCAGGATAAATATTTGGAAACACCATAAGGATTTTGTTGTCAAGTCCCATTCAAGTTAATCAATAATGGTCAGTATCATTATTCCGACCATTGCCTTGGCCAGAAAACAGAATTGTTGACATTATTAAGGACTTAACATCCTTAATGAAATGACATAAATTAATGCCCATGAACTTCAAAGAAATCAGAGGATTCATAACATATTGGTAAGGTAAAAGTCACTTTTAGCAAAAATTAAAAATATATACTTAATATGTTTATATCATAGATACAGCATTTACATCCAATATATTCAGGTAACTTCCAAATAGGTAAGTGGTGTCTACATTTCCTCTTTGGTTCTAGGCTTCTCCTGTGTAGGATACACACAGCATTTGCCTCAGTCTACATTTATACAATCCAGTGCCTCCAAAGTCCAATTTCCAATTCTTTATCCAAATTGCTATTTCTGTTATGAGCACCATCAAATCTCCTGTTATTCAGGATTAGCAATCTGAGCTGCCCTCAGCACATCAAATCACTGTCAATTCTCTTCAATACCCCTGTTTGTTCTGGTGCCACAGAATGAAATCTGGGCCTCATATACTTCTCCAAACCGTGGACAATTGCTGGTCTCCTTGCTACCCATGTTTTTCCCACATTGCATCGACAATTTAATGACTAATTAATATCCCTAAATTGTGACTCTGACTTACCTTATTCCCATATCAAATGCTGTGAATGGCTCCTGACTGTTGGGTTAAACTCAAGTTTCTGTGTGCTGGCATCCTTTCCTCCACGTCAGCTGTCCGGTGTGTTTCTCATCGTCCCTTTTCTTTCTCCTCTTCAAACATTCTCCAGTCTAGTTGAATTGAAGTATTATTGTGTTCTAAATATGATCTACATTTTTTTATTCTAAAGATTTGTTCCTGTAATTCCTTGTTCTAGACACTTCCCCACCCACCTCTTAGTCCCATGTCTTCACTATCTGCTCTAATTTTAGTATTTCTTTAGTGTTTCAGCTCAAAAAAAAAACAAGAGGTTTTCAGCTGGTAAATATCTACTATGCTTTCTTTGAGTCCCCTGGGGATGAATATTTCTTTGTTTTCTTATTGTATCTCTGTGGTTAGTCTGTTCGGTTGTTGATGAGCAGGGCCTGTGACTGGTTCTCTTTGACTCTCCCTCAGTTACCTAATGATTCAAGTAAAGCACTTGCTCTAAAATACTTGTTGGATACCATGAAGATAAGAAAGGCGAGATGAAGAATTCAGTGGGCTAATGCCTATTAAAACATATTTTAATATTATAAAATATTTTTAAGTGATACTCCTTCATAGTTGGTGAAACTAAAGTTACATAAGCTTTCCAAGAAACATGGTATAGTGGACAATTAGAAAGTCCTTAATCTAGGAAGTGATAATGGATTTCCCACAAGATAGGTTAATTCTGTGATGGAAACTTCTGATTTTAAGTAGCTTCCTTTTTAATTTCTTTTGTTTTTCTCCAGCTTTCACTTCTTGGAAACCTAAAACATTTTGCCTTTTATAACTAGATTGCCCCAGATTGGATAGGTTTAGGAAGAAAAGTGACTCTTACTACAGATTAAGCTTCTTCCTCAGGCCCCAGACCACAAGAAGAAAAGGGAGGTAGAAAAGCCAAAACAGTGTGGCTGTGTTTTACTTTCAGTATCGTTGCTCTAATTTCAAAGAAGCTTAAAAACTAGTATTTTACTGGTAAATTCAATCCCTACCACTCAGAAAAATTGGGTTAATCCATTGTTTTGAGGCAGTGAATTTAATAAGAATCCTCAGTCTTGGACTACTTGATTTTGTGCCTATAATATAATTTTAATATGCATACTAAGGTATGCCACTCAGCTACTCAGAAACCTTCAATGGCTCCCGCTGTCCCAAAGACACAGTCCATACCTGACCTGCTAGTTCCTTTTATAGTCAATTCCTAGTACATCTTTCTAGATAAAAGAATCTAAGCATGGAATGCCAGGCTATAACATTTAGCTTAATCCAGTAAGCAGCAGGCATGATTTACGACTTTTGATCTGGGGAGAAGCTCAGTCAGAGTCATGACTTGGAAAGGTTAATTAGGCAGAAAGTAGTAAAGATAAGCCCTCCTTTAGAACGATATTGGTGCATTAACACCTTCTCTTCTTGGGTTCCTTTGTCCCACTTTTCTGGAATGCTGATCCAGTGTTCTAAATCCTATTCATCATTCGAGGTCCACCTTAAGTGCATGAAATATTTCCAGGTTATGTCACCTCAAAGGAACACATTATTGTCTTTTCAGACATTCTTTAGCATAAATTGTCTGAGCCATCCATGAGACATTCAATTTGCTATTGCTTTGCTATATATCATTGTCATAAATTATCGTTTAATGGGTTTTTGATGCATGTTATTTGATTGTTTAATTAGATTATAAAGTTTCTTAAGACCTGAAATTATATTGTATATATCTTTGGAGCCAACTAACAACTTTACCTAACAGCATGTTTACTATAGTTAGGTTATCAGTATTAGGCCAATATTGATAATGCACAAAGAAGTTAACGTTGGGATAGATGGTTGCTCTGTTGCTTCTGGCTCCCTCTAGTGTTGTCACAATGTAACTACTAGCTGCACATTGTTTCATCCCATTTGCTGTACTCTTAACAGCTATCAGATGTGATTCAGAACAAATTCAGCTACCAGCAATAAATAAAAATCATAATTGTATCAATCTTTTATTGCATTTCAAGAGCTTTTAAAGATATACAAATTATCTCATCTAACCTGCACAAAAACCATGTGAGATAGTTATTAATGTTCTCCAGCTTATGGATGAGAAGACTGAAGCATGGTGGTATCAAGTGATTTGCCTAAGGCTGCACAGTGGGATTTTTTTTTCCCTCACTTTAATTTTTTTCCCACTTTATTGAGATATACCTTACATCCATCATTGTGTAAGTTAAAGATGTACAGTGCGTATATGTATACATTGTGATCACCACAATAAGGCTAGTCAGCACACCTATCATCTCACATAGAAGTTGTGTGTGTTTTTGTGTGTGTAAGTGTCAAGAACATTTAAAATCTACTTTTTCAGCAACTTTCAAATATACAATACAGTATTGCTAACTATAGTCATCATGCAGTACATTATATCCCCAGAACTTATTCATCTTATATTGCATGTGTATATACTCTGACTACCTTCACGCATTTGTTCCACTTCCACCACTCCCCATGCAGTAACCATCAGTCTACTCTCTATTTCTAAAAGTTCCATTTTTTTTTAGATTTCACGTATAAATGTGATCATACAGTATTTGTCTTTCTTTGTCTGACTTATTTCACTAAGCATAATGCCCTCATAGTTCTTCCATGTTGTTGCAAATGGCAGGACTTCCTTCCTTTTTATGGCTGAATAATATTCCATTGTATATACTGTTGACCCTTGAACAAGATGGGCTTGAATCTGCTTATACGTGGATTTTTTTACAGTAAGGATATTGAGAAATTTTTGGAGAAATTTCATATGCAAAAGTTTGAAAAAACTTTTCTCAAGTTTATTTTATTGTAAAAATATAATACATATAGCATATGAAATGTGTGTTAATACACTATTAAGTTATTGGTAAAGCTTTAGGTCAACAGTAAGCTATTGGTAGTTAAGTTTTGGGGGAGTCAAAATTTATACGTGGATTTTTGAATGGGCAGGTGTTGGCACCACTAATCCTTACCTTGTTCAGGGGCCAACTGTATATACTACATTTCTTTATTTCATTTGTTGGTGGAAACTTAGGTTGTTTCCATGTCTTGGCTATTGTACCCTTATTTTAGATTAGGTAGCTTGGAGGATGTGAATAGATCTGTTGGGACTCTTGAATAATTGGGCTATTTGGCAGATGCATTTTATTTCCAAATTTTATTACATATTTTAATCAAGAATGTATGTGTTTGACAAATATCTATGCACATAGGCAGTACTTCATTTAGTTTGAGAAGTATTGAACTACATATAGCAATGGAAAAATGTCAGGGAAATGGCATTGTTCAAATGGCAAATGTATTGTGAAATTTCCAAGAAGAGATAACTATTTCAGCATAGGCTTTACTTGGTATTGATTTACATATAAATAGGCTTAATTTTAAAGTGAATTACTATCATTTAAACCTAGTCTTTTCCTTTTAAATGTCCAATTTTTCAATTAATGACCTATTCATTAAATAACTTAATTATAATATATAATATTTTGTTACTGATATAACAAGATTGAAATGCATGATTTTAATTTGCAATTAAATGATTAGCATATTAACAACTCATGTACCTTCTCATCTGTTAGTATCACAGTTTAAATTGAATTAAGACTGAAACAGTGTCATTTAAAGTAAGAAAAGTAAATGACATTAACATTAGTATTGATTCCATATCCTAGTGGGAGGGAATCATCCCAATAAACAGTGAGTAAGATTCATAAATAAAAAATAAAAGTTGCTTTCACATTCTGTGTTACCTTCTTGCAGGGAGGTAAATGATTCAGGTGGTCTTATATGAATAATGGTAAATTTTAATAGAAATATATTTTGGAATTTTTCATTGTCCCTAGCTAGATAACCATTTTTTTTTTTTTGAAAAACCAAACAAATCTTAAAAGTCTCTCTCTTGCTCTCCACCCCCAACCCCCTGCTGCATGCATTATTATTAACAAGAGGCATCTGGTTCCCATTAACATTGAGAGAAGAGATCCATCTTAGGAATTATGATTTAAGTTGAATTGTAGGGCCAGGAGAATTAACATCCCTTCTGCCTCACATTAGTCACCAGAAGGGAATATGTCTCTCTCTCTCTCTCCATTTTGCAAAACAAATTAAATAATATGAAAGTTTTTCACTGAACTGTAGGGCAAATTAGCCATATGTGCCTGTAAGATTCAGAGCATGAATGTGTGTGTGTGTGTATACAAGAGACATAGACACATACACACACACACACACACACACACACACACACAGAGAGAGAGAAAGGCCGTGGAAGTAAGCCGCAGTGTTGCCATTCTCAGTAGGCATTCTAAGACTGCTAGACGACAAGAAGGAGACCAGGTCTCACAGCTTCTCCGTGGTCTTATAAAAACTACCTCTAGGAATCACCCAGGTGCTTGGGAATGCAGTTAAAAAAAAATCTAATTTAAAAGCAAACAAACTGGAATTTAAAGGTGTCTGGGGGGAGAAAAGGCCAAAAGATAAAAAGTTAGTGGGAAACAGCTGTTTATAGAGTCCAGAGCCCTGAAGCCTAAGCAGACAGAGCTAGATTTGCCTCCAATCTCTGCCAATCACTTGCTATGTGACTCTAGAAAAATTATTTAGTCTTTCCGAGCCTCCTTTATTCACCTGTAAATCACTGATATTTATTTCAAAGGCCTGAGGTGCAAAATTAACTGAATCAGACCTTCTCTTTAAAGTGCCTTCAAGAGCACCCAGACCTACCGTGTGGTTGTACGCTCTTAGTTCGTTTCCTTCAGCTTCCTGTCAAACGACCCCATCTGTCACCTGCTTGAAATATCAGCACATAGTCACCTTATGCTCGCATAATGTCACATCCTGGTTTCCTCAGCGGAAGTAAGGTAAACAGGTGAGAAATTTCAGTTCCACCTGGACTAATAAAATAATGGCCTGTTCCTCTATAATTTGGCCCCTAAACTAGATGGAAGTCAAATACATTGACCTTGACATTCGTTGTGAAGATGCCTGGTTTCCTTTTTTGCTAAAGAGGGAGGGTCAAGGTGGAACAATGGTTTCTATTTTCTTCTGGCTATGGATTAGAACATGTGTGTGTGTGTGCACGTGTGTGCACATGCCTGCATGTGTTTGTGTGTGTGTGTACTTTCCCCTTTGAATTTGATTGGAGAAAATGTCAACTGACTTTCACCTTTTAATAAAATAAGCACACAACCTAAAGATGTTTCCAGAAAATAGTTCTCTCATATAACTTTGTTTACAAAGGTGAAGACTTGAAGTCGGCTGTCATGGCTTGAGTTTGAAGTGAAGCATTGAATGTCCTTTGGACAGCAGTAGTCAAGGTCGAAGGACAAGAAGCTATTCCGCAGAAGGCCTATTAGGTAGTCCCACAGGAGAAGTATTGTTTATGGTCTCATAACTGTACGCTGTTGAAACCAGTGGCTTGAAAAATGCACAGTGATGAAATAAGGCTTATTTCACACTCTTGCTTCATTAGATTTCAGGTTTAGGAGGGAAGGGTTATAATATGTGGCCAGATGGGCTAGGAAATGAGTCATCTGTACTTGGTCAGATTTTACAAAGTGAGACACTTCCCACAAGTAAATGGAAATAAAGATTATGACACAGCAGTATCATGCAGGGATAAATAGACCTTGACATCCCATGTTATGTAAGACTTGTTACGTCTTGTGTTCTGAAGATCACTTTTGTGGACTTTCCCTTCGATGAGGGCATTGACTAGTGTTATCTGTAGAAAGTGCCTTCAGTATTCCAGCGTTGGGAAGCAAAGACTCAAATTGAGTTGTTGTAGGAGAGAGAAAAGTATTTATGTTTGACCGAGTGCCAGCAGTCTGCCAAGCACTGTGCTAAATGGTGCTAAACTTTTTCTATGGTGCTTTATCTCCAACACCAATCGGATACCTTTGAAGGTGTTATCCCTTTCTGTAGGGGAGCTTCTGAGTCCTGGTGCTATTAAATAATGCGTCCAAGTGCACACAGCTGGTGAGTGATAGAGATGAGACGTTAACCCAAATCTGGCTGAGTGTCAGGTTCATTTCCTCCCATTATAGCAAGTTGTGCCATGAAAGGAAGAAATTTATCTTCCTTTTTTATGTGGAATCAAAGATGACTTTGCTAATCCAGTGTTTTGAAAATGTGCTCTGTGGAACACAGGTCTTTGAAATTGTTTCCCCAAAAAATATATTCATTGATTGTTGTTGTCAAATCAGTGTGTGTACTTTTATCTATAGTGCCTTTTCAGAGAGCCAAATGCCCTATTCGCTTGCTTAGGTCTCTGACACTTCCTATACAAACAGAAATAAATCTGCTTGACTCAATTTAACTGAGATTCAAAATTTTCACTTGACCACAGAATAAAGAGGTCTCTCATGAAATCAGTGCCCTACCCAATATTTTTTAAGAAATGCTATTCCAAAGACCAGCAGGGTGCTCCCAGTTGTTCTCTGTTGGGCTGGTTCCATGGGCAATGGATGAACCAACTCATGGTTGAAAGCTCATGACAAATAGGAGTGGATTTTATTCACGAAAAAAATGGGGGTACTTGGAACACACTGATATAGAACACGCTTTGTTGTGAGCTGTGATAAACAGGGTTCAGATTCTACCACTGCCTCTTTGTGGATAGGCAACCTTGGACAATATTTCACCTTTCTAAGTCCTAGTCCTAGTTTCCTTGTCTGCATAATGAGAATAATAAAGCCTTCTACCAGAATGGTTGTAACAATTAGATGAAATGACATTAATTCACACAAAAGTTTCTATAAACCAGGAAGAGCTGTGTCATTATTTTAATCTTGTCATGCCTTTACATAATCTCATTTCTTCGTGTGTCTTTTCTTTTGATAGTGTAAAATAAATTGTAAGAGGGAAACATGAATGATCTGAGGTGTCATGATCACTCTAGTTGGGTGACAAGTTAGAAGAGAAATGAAGCCAGCTCCAGGCTGCTATAGACTCTTATGTTTGGGTCATAAAGATAGTAAGACACTTTCTCAATTTGATACATAGTATGTACCCAAAATTGATTCTTATAATCAATCCTAACATTGAAACACTAAACACTAGACCCTCAGAATTCTCACTAAAGCTTGGAACGAGATTCTTGTTATTATTAATTAGGTTTGTTCAGAAAATTCTGGACAACACATAGGTGAAATCATATGAAATTGTTTTTGTAGGTCAAAAATGGGCAGATACCAGCAATTTCCTATGGTTCCACCTAAAATGTGTCTGAAAATCCTCTAAGGGACAAGTTCAAGGGCACTCAAGCTTCATGCTTCTGGAGTAAGTCAATAATTAGGGGAAAAAAATACAATCTAACTGTCATATTGAAAACATAGTTTTTTTTCATTTATGAATTTCTGATGACATACTTGAGACTATGTAGTAAACTGAGCCTTTATGGGAGAAATTGCATGACTTCTTCACAAGAAGGCAGACCTAGCTTGACTTTCTGCTCACATGCAAGTTTGAAAAGGATATGGAGTTTTTTATATATTGCGCTGTCCCACTGTCTAAGAATTGATCCTGCCCAGGTATAGGTGCTTGGCAAATATTTGTTAATGAAGTTGTTACGTGAGTAGACAATTATAGTACCAGTGTGTATATTGTATGTATTTGTATCCTGGTTCAAATCTGCCCACTCATTTGATATTGCCCACACTAATCCTTATGATTCAAAATATACAATCTCATTTTACCTGCCACAAGCTATGTAATTGGGAAGAAGTTGTCTAACTTTTCTGTGCATGACTCCCATGTTTCAAGTGGAAATAAAGACATAAAATTTAGCTCATTTGCTATGACTTTTGCATCTAGTGAGTGGAAATGAAAGTCTACTTTTATCTATATTATTACACTCTCAACAAAGACTGCACAAAGGAACAAAGGAAAGAATGTCTCTCACCTCTGTGCTTTCATGGTCTAGTCTCCCTGACATGAAAGCCTACCTTGTCTTCCCTGAGAACTCTGATTCTTCTGCCAAAATCTATCTCAGTTGCTAACTCTACTGGGGTGCCTCTGCTGTCTTTGTGACTTGGATTTATAATCATCACAATATACACATGTGCACACATGTGTACACAATGCACACATGTGCAAATATGTAAAAAGTTGTCTCACGTGTAGGCTCTAAGATCCCGAGGACAGAGGTGGGTCTTTGACGGGGCTGGCATAGCTTTGCATAGACGTAGGTCACTGGATTGAACTGAGCGCCCCCAAAGACCCTTATAGTGCCTCATTGATGATTGACCTGGTAGGGGGCAAGCCAGGCCAGGATCTCTTCAATCAGAAACTCAGAGCCCCAGGGGCTCAAGGCAGGATCAGCTGTCCCTGTCACTCATGGACTTAAGGATCACTGCTCTGCTGCAAAGGGATCACAGAGGGCAGATGATAATGATGACCTATGCTTGAGTTTGGTAAAGAAAATTATGGGAACTTGCATACAAAATCAGCCCAGGAACACAGCTCTTGACAGCCTGCCAGTTTTGTCCCTGGCCTCCTGTAGCCACCCCTTCTAGGTAGTGAAAAAGTCAGAGGAAGCCTGGAGATCTCAAAAGAATTACGGAGTATAGCAACCTGTATGCCAGAAATACCTCCGTCTCTTTGAGTTAGGCTATTCTTATTCTTTTTCTTATGTCGTATATAGAAAGTGGATCGAAAAACTGGGAAAAATGTGTTTGGATCTACAAAGCCCCATGTGACCTGGTGGGTAAATGTTAGTTTCAAAGTTGAATAAAGAGAAGGGAGATCAGTGACATAGGGAAAAGACATTGTTAACAGTTGGGCCCTTCACATTCAAGATTGATTGTGAGCAGGGATAGAAAATCCAGATATTTTTTTGCACTTCAACTCTGGGACTTAGCTTGGATGTTTGTTTCTAAGATTATTCTAATACTTTAGTATGGTTTCTAAAGGAACCCATAAACACACACACACACACACACACACACACACACACAATTTCCCATCCCTATATTTGTCCTTAGTTGATATCTTTGATCCTTGCCTTCCCCAAAACTGGTATATATTCTTATGGCAGAGACTAAAGACTGGCCAGGTGGGACATCTTCTTGCAAAAACCAAGTCACTAAGACATAACCCCAAAAAATACCAACTTTCAGCCTGAGCTGGAATCTCTAGAAACAAGTTGCCACTGATTAGTCTCTAGACAGGAAAATAAACCTGACAGGAAGTGTTTGAGGACAATTTTGCCAAAAGCAGTGAATACTAGAGCATAAAGGGCTCCTCTAGAAGACAGATTCCCACTCAAACACAAAGGGCCAAAGAAAGGCATTTCATACAGGCAGAATGTGAGGAAAGTCCCATTTTTCTCTGGCTTTCTGTTCCCCGTGAGAATCGGAGTGTGCACAAAACCGTGAACACAATAGGCTCAGCTCAGGGGCAATAAGGCAATTTATTAGGGAGATGACATTTTTAATGAGAAACACTTGCTGGAAGGGAACAAAAGGGCTTGTTTGGTCAGAAAGATGCTCTTGAATCTCCTCTGAAGTGCATGAAAAAGTAATTTCATTTACGCGTCATACCCTGAGCAGTGGAATTTCCTCAGGCTCCAGATGTTGTCCGGCACAGATGCTGAACAAATGGAACAAATGCCCTGAGAGTTTAAAAAAGAAAAAGAAACTCAAGGGAATTTTATGAGTTTTGTGGCCAGGAAAATCATTAGCAAATAATGAGCTTAAGAAAGAAAGGCTGAAGTGAGCAATATGTTGCTGGATACACAAAATTATTCACAATCATCTGAAACTGAATAGAGAGATCGGTTTTCAGCTTAGAAAAATAGAAATCATGGATATAGCTGCTGTCGTTCAGACTTCCTCAGGGGCTTCCTGAAAATGATTTGGTGAGTATTGTTTAGGCTGGATTCTCAAAATGATTAAAATTCATATATTTATAGTTTGAGACTTAAAAATTTAAAAACACAAAGGTTATTTCCTTATAGTAATAATTCACATGCTTTCAAAAAGGGCAATGCCACCACTTAAGCTTGAATTCCCCCTGCAAGTTGTGTTCACTGTATTCGCCGTCCTGGGTCAGCTAACACACACAGAAGCATATAGCCACTGATAGCTTTCTAGAACAAGAGTAGAATAAAGGTACTTCCCTGAGCTAACTGTAGGGGCCGAGTGAACACAGACCTGTGCTCCTTGGAGAGATACCAGGAATCCTATGTGGGCTTTTCCAAGCCAGCTTCTCCCTCACCAGCCCTGGCAGATGCTTATATGAGTGGCTTTGGGAGTTTTGGGTCATATACCATGTTTTAGGACCTTAGATTGGACCAACTCTGTTTGAAAGCTCAGAAGAAAATAAGTCTCTGATTTCAAGTGTCAAGATCGGTTCATAGAACCCAAGTTATGGGTGCAGCTTCAGCTGGGAGAGCTCCTGTTAGGAGAGTTAACAAGGATACAGGGACACAGACAATGGGGCAGCCATGGGTGGGAGGGCAGAAGGAGTCAAAAGATAGAAAAGATAGTTCTTACTATCCATGGGCTTAAAGGACCAGATGTCCTCTAAATGTCTCTGCAAATCCTTACATAACAGGACTCCAGGCCCCTGGATATTGTCAATATAGTGGCCAGTTCATCAACGTTGCCACACCATGATTTCATCAGCACCGGTCACTATCTACAGCTCTGTGTAATTGTTAATCCTCGCCACTCCTCGCCTGAGCAAATGCCGTCATTAGCCCCACATTTTAGAGATGAGGCGCTGAAGCTCAGAAAGGTTAGATAAATTGTCCCAAGTTACCCCAGCTAGTTAGCAATATCCAATTAGTCCACAGTAGTCAATAATCTTTCCTTGCACATAAATGTGGGCCATGATTCTAGCACTGAGCCCAGCAAAGGGGAGATCTGTCAAGGAGGGAGAGGAGCCATAGGGCTAGTATTTAGAGATCTGGCTGGGGTATTGCACTACAGAACTATTATCTGTGTCTCCAGAAGTGATTTTCAAATACACTTCTTCAAAGCAATAAATCATCTTCCACCTCTTAAGCCGATGGGTGATAAACAAAGTCAGTAAAGTAATGCCCATACCTATAGTAACCTAGAGGTGGAAGCATGTGTGAGGGATCTTTAATCTGTCGATGAGACTGGGTGGGAATGCAGCACACCGAGGCCACAGCTCTTTATTATCCTATATCAGAACCACTTTCACTGTTGTCTGTTTGCTGACATTGTCTGCATGGCAGTGGCTTGATAATGAGGCAGAAAATGACAAGATTCAAGAGCAATTAACACATTCCCCACAGAGGATTATAGCTAACTACAGCAAAGACAGAATCTAAGGAGTTCCCAGCAGTCCTTCCTTTTAGAAGCAAAAAGCAGCCCTTCCAGGGCAGAAATCGGACTGGCCTGAAGCCAACAAGGGTGATAGTGCTTTTAGGACAAACAATAATCAGGGCTTTTTAATCCCACAATGACTCAACTCTGATCAGAATTTTTGAATACAGAAAATTGGCCAAGAAATACAATTTCATTGGTTCTGCGTCTAACTGGCGCTTGTGAACGGCCACAGAGAGTGACTTTTGCAGAACCGAAATCAAGAAAGATCATTTCAAACTAAAAACTGACCTATAATATTAATGGCTGCTAGTTATTGAAGACAGTCTATACTATTCTACCTATGCTATGCATTTTCTCTTCTCTTCTTCCTGACAGCCCTACAAAAGTGTTACTATCATGTTTCCTTGAACATAGGAGGAAATCTGGGCTCTGAACACTCCGAACAGACAATTTGTTCAAGGTCAAAAATGGAGGCCGAGTCATACCCAGGTCGGTCTGAACCCCAGCTAGTAAACTCAACCACTTTGTAAAAAAATTGAGACTCTTTACTTGTTTCCATAATCAACCAAAATGAGCACTGACTACCCAAAGAGAACACCTGAACAGCAGAGGCTCAGAATATGAGTTTGGGGATGAAAATAGAGGTGTTTTGAGAAGGTGATATTATATTTTGCAAAAAGTAACACTAAGTCATTCAAAACAGCTCTAGCAAGAAAAGGGGAGGACTTGGATTAGATTCTGGTACTGAAAGGTGAGATGTGACCCCGACCTTCAAAAGTTGCACCACAGCAGCTTCCCTTACCCTCTCTTCCCTTGTCACCTGGTCTCATCCCAGCCTCTCTGCATATCTGCTCCACTGTTATTCCCCTTCTGGACCAGCCCCCCGCCCCATGGCTGCCCAATATCTCCACAGCATACCTCTTCTCAGTTCAAACAAGTCCAGAATGACAAAAATTACAACTTCACAAGGAGAATCTCCCAGAAGAGAACCTGATTGGTTCAATTAGAGCTAAATGACTACATCCCACTTCTTCACTCCAATTTCATATAATCCCTGGGCCCATTAATGCCCTGGCCAAGATCCCGTCTCCTGAGCCAGGTATTAGTTACAACAGGGATTAGTAACCTCTCACACTTGTAGAGCCTTTCTTCTGATTTTGGACTAGTTCATTGGCTCATCTGAGCAGAATTCCTGAAAGGTTCAGTTTGGGATTCAGAAAAAACTGAATATAATGTATGGCTCTTACTAACTCAACCACTTAACAATTCTGTTACTATCCATACCACTTATGGACAGTAATGCTGGATCTCAGCTTCCTTCTCTAAAAAAGGGAACCAATCATCATAATGACCTTACAGTATTGTTGTGAAGATTCAGTGAAATCTAACCTTAGCACAGTGGTCACCAAGGGCTGGATATTATTTTCTTAAGTGTTCGCAAAGTAAACTCATTTTGAAGGTGGACAGTGCAGGGGATATTATCCCCATTCTACAGATGTAGAAATGGAGGTTCAGGGAGTTTTAGTGAGTGCCCAAAATTTGTGTAAATGCAGACAATTGAACTAGGACTAGATTCCAGGGTGCTTCCCATTTGCCATGCCCAACCATGCAGGGAACTGCCACAGAGAGAAATCACCTCCATGGAGCACGGGGCAGCGAATGGTGAGTCGTGGCTGGACAGGGTGGCGTGGGTCTCCAGCAAGCTCCCAAAATGACTCACACTGTTCCAAGATCCAGAGGGGACAACTTTTGGATGCCTCTTCCTCTGCAGACCTCTCATTTTGAGTGTCAATAGGAGCCCAAGGCCATAAGCTATCAGGACAAAAGTTTCTGTTACAAAAGCACAAATCAAAAGAATTGTAAAGAATACATTTTTCATGTAGAGATCAATCCATTCTTGTGCCTCTTCTTTTTCAAATAAAGTTTTCCTAAAATAAACACTGATGAAGTAGGCTCAATAGGACTGAGCAAACATAAGGGAATGAGAGAATGAGGATTTTACTTCTTCCAACATTTTTGAATACTTTCATGGAAACAGGCAAGCAATTTAAATGAAACAGTCCTGTGTTGGGGGTGCACACACCTGTGTCCTCTCCATGGTCCTCCCATCCATCCAGTGAATGCCTCTGTGTGACCCACATACAGTGGAGGAGAGCAGAATGAGACAGAGTATGGAGGGAAGAAAGGAGAACATGCTAAGGTTATCAGTTAAGCACATGCTTGTACCACACTGACAGTTCAGCACCAACCCAACAGGCAAGTAAAATGTTTGCTATTCACGCAAAAGGCTGAATAGGCCTGAGCATTAGAAGGAGAAAGCTGGGCAGCATCATAGCTAAATATGGTCATAAGGCATTCAGGGCCCTCTGTACCAGACCAGGGGTAAAATGCAGAAGTTAAGGCATTTTTGAGGATGTGAGGTGACCTCTCTTTTAGACTGAAAGAACAAATCCCAGTGTCAGTGTACCAAGAGTTATGCAAAGCCAATTGGATGCACTAAGTGCCAATAGTCAAATGGATCCAAATTGATGGGTGGGGGCGGAACAGTGAGGAACTTCCAGCTTGGGCAATGGTCCCTCACCATGCAATGCTTACAGAGCAGTTCCAGGCAGAGGTGGCCATTCTTCTTCAGGACCAGCTGGGGAATTAGACAGGACTGGGGCCACAGGTGAAGTAGCATACAGTACAATGAGAGACACTGAGAAATGCAGGAACAGTAGGGACAAATGAGAATATATTCATAAAGGGATATCATCGAGGCGCAAGGCATAGTACATTTAGAAAAGTTCATGCTTGTATACTTTGCAATTTCACAGTTCTGCTGTGTGTTCGGTCTTGGTGTGGAGATCATTAGGATATTCTTGTTCTCCTATGTACGTGGTAGGGTAGCACTTCTCTGGCGCTCTTGAAGCCAGTTACAGCCACATCATTTTCCTTGGCTAATGACAGGGCTAAAGTGATGCGCATCACATATGAACAAGCCCTTAAGAGCCACATTCCCCTCCCCTCCCCCACCCACTGCAGGGGAGATGGTAGAAGTACATGCTGCCCTAGAGCACCCACCAGCTTGGGTTTCTAAGTGACCGTGGTGAGCAGAGCCTCCGGATGATCTGCATTGGCTTCTCTAGCGTAATTCCGAATTTGATATTGTTACATCCACTGGCATTTGATATTGTTACATTTCCGCAGCATAACCGAGCCTATCCTAACTGATACTCTTGCAACGGCTCAAGTGCCTAGAGGTGTTCAGATTTCAGAAACACTTCATGACGAGTGGAAAACTCCACAGCCTTGGTAGGTGATTTGATGTGGGAGGCAAAGTGAGATGTTCTAGCTTGTCAATCACATCTTTATTGCTGGGATGAGCTCCTTCACTCACCCGATTTTCTGCCTCTTACCTCTGTCTCTAGTCAAATTAGACTGTGGATTCAGGATGGCTTTCTTCCTTTGTGCAGTCCAAAGAACTCTCTAAGATGCTCTCCTAAATGGAGATTCTCCAGAAACACAAAAAGAAAAGCTGGGAGATGATTTCTTAACGCCAGATGGATGAGCTCAGAGAGCCAGGAAAAAGAGAGCTGGTCTCCCCTAAATTAGATCTGATAGCTGTCTGGTTACAGCCCTGGACTCGATATTAAAACGCTGGCGTAAGTGCAACTCTAATTTTCAGTAACATGGATTATTTGGAAGATCACTAGATTTGGAATCAGAAAATACAGCTCTAATGCAGAGATGTGTCTTTGGTAAAGTTGGATGAGCCAAGGGTTTCAAAACTGTTTTCTAAGGATCTGAGGACATCGCTGAGAGGGAAAGAGCAGCACTTGAATGATGGATCGGTGGTCCCCACCCCACTTCCCCAGAGCTCCTCTGTCTTAATTGTCTTTATGTATTATGCTTCAGGAAGATTTTCATTAAGATATTCACTAAAAAAAATATATCCATTAAGAGTAATTGTTGTGCTTCAATATTTCATGATTTAATTATTTTACTCTTCCCTGTGAGAAGTTTCCATCTGACCCTGAGCTACCATCTCTCTACCCCTTCTTTGGTTAGACAGAACCATGGGTTTTTGGAAGTGGACTTATCTGGGTTTGAATCCCAGTTTTACTTTAGTTGCTTTATGTTTCTGAGCCTATGAAATGAAGAAAATAATGCTTTTTTAAAAAATGTTTTCTGAGACTTAAATTCATGCAATGTGTGAGGCACTAAGCTGAAGTTTCGTGCTCTGTAAATATTACTTCCCTTCTGTATCCTTTCTCTCAACTCCATTCTTTCCCAATATGACTGGGTTCAGAGGGCCTTAGACCTGCGTGTACCTCGTCCAAACAAGTGCAATCTAAATGAGTAATTTTTAGTAACTGACATGATCACAAATATACACTCTTTTAACATGAGGATCTTGCATGATTTGGGAACTTCTTGCTTTTCTGCATATAAATTAAGATGTGTCTATATACTTGCCAAATCTTAACATTCCAGCAAATCTCATCATCCCATAACTAAAACTCTGCTACAGTATCTTTTGCGTTTTGTGAAAGAATAGTGTAGTTGTAGAAAACCTTTCAGAAGGAATTTACATAGGATATTTACATACATCTTTTTCTGGGAATATTAGTGATGGGTGGTTTAGTAAGGAGAAAAAATGTGAGACTTTGAAATAAGCCCAAACAAAAAATGTGTGCCTATCTAACTCACTGATCCAACTTATCTCAATCTTCATTTCATTTCTACAATTCAGCAAATTGTAGACAACTGATGATATTATAGATAGTTCTTGAAAAGATAGACCCATTTTAAAGTCATTTCAGAATTCCCAATTCCCTATGTATGCCTGTGCTCTTTGAAATCTCCTTTAAACCAATTGTAACATTTTACCTGTCTCTGACACGTGTTCATTTTATATCTGTATGAGGCACTACCATCTAGAAAATTTATTCTTTAATAGTTTTAAAAATAGTTTACTCTTTAGCATTTTACTGGGAAAAAGAATAAGGAGATAAAGCATATCATTTTCTAAATAAGGTACTTCTTTAAAGAAAAATTATAGATTGCCATTTTCTTTTCTCCACCTCTAACAAGAATGGAAAATATAAACCTTGGGGGAACATCTCAAGGTGGATCTTCTAGTTTATAATGAAGATGCGTGAGATCAAGAAAGAGATTATTATTTAGCTGAAGTCTCAAGGAAAATCCTGAATTTAAAAATGTTTCAGTTTTATGTATCTTTAAGTATAGGGGTTTTACTTTTTAAGTCAGTATTTGGTCCTTCTTGCAGTCCAGGCTGTAGATTGTTTTCTTACAGGATCTCACTGGGCCATAGTTTTATAAATCTGTTAGTGGAGGACATCTGGTTTAGCAGAACACGATAGTCCAATATGATTTCCTCAAATGAGGCAGCCAGCCAGCCTTGCTGGGATCTTTCCATTATCCATGGTGTCTCTCTTGCTCAATGCTATGCAGCTGAAGGAATTGTTTGGGAGAAATGAGACCCCAGGGAGAGCAAAAGGAAATTCAGGGTTGTGAATTAAGAGACATTCATGGTTTTTCCAACCAATCAGAACAAGATAAACAGGGTCATGATGAGAACACAAAAATCTGTCTGGAAAACCCAGTGTATTGCCAGAACGTCACTTTCTTCCAAAATATTGGTAGATGAACTAATTCTCCAGTTAAGTAACTGATACATTACTATAGAACGTCATAGAATTGAATTTATTCCTTGTGTGAAAAAAGATAGAAATTTAAAAATAACCACATATTTGTAAATGGAAAAGAAATAAGGGTATGTGGAAAAGGAATGAAATAGTGGGGTAAACAGTTTTAGAGGAAGAAATTGTAAGCCAATGAAATTTTTATTACTTTTTAACTTTTTTTGTTAGACCTGAGCAGTGACAGCTGTTTTCAAAGATGTGGCCTTAGTAACAAGACTCCTTTATTTCATTATTCTATTTATTTTGTATTTCCTCCATTAAATCCAGGATGTTAAACTATCTTTAAAATAATTGATCACTGATGGCCAGTGAAAACTTATATAGGATTCCTAGGGACATATTTAATACGCACAACTTATTGAGCTTGAAGAAAAGTATACACTTACAAAACCATCACAATCTATGCCAGCAACATCGCATCCCTCTCCAAAAGTTTCCTCCTACCCTCTTTACTTATTATTATTATTTTATGTGTGTGATAAGAACACTTGAAGAGCTACACTTTGAGCAAATTTTTAAAATCAAGTAATACAGTATTATTTACTATAGATACTATTCTGTTAAACAGATCTTCAGGGCTTATTCATTTTGTATGAAACTTTGTCGTATCCCTTCACATTTCCTCCTACACCCAACTTCTGGCAGCCACTATTGTACTCTGCTTCTATGAGTTTGACTATTTCAGACCTTATATAAGTGGTATCATGTAGTATTTTTCCTCTGGTGTCTGACCTATTCCAGTTAGCACAATGTTATCCAGGTTCGTCAATGTAGTTGCAAATTGTAGGACCTCCTTCTTTTTTAGGGCTGCATAATATTCCATTACATGTATATTCCACCTTTTGTTTATCCATTTATCCTTCCATGTCTTGACTATTGTGAATAATGCTGCAATGAACATGGGGTGCTGATATATCTTCAAGAACCTGACTTCAATTTCTTTGGATATATACTCAGAAGTGGGATTGATTGTTCATGTGGTATTTCTATTTTTACTCTGTTTAAGAAAACTGAATACTGTTTTCCAGTGACTGTACCAGTTAACATTCCCACCAACAGTATAGAAAGGTTCCTTTTTCTCCACACACTCACCAACACTTGTTATCTTTTATTATTTTTTGTTATTAGCGAAACAGTTTATTGGCTTTAAATATATATCAGTAAATTTTTAAATGTTAGTTTAAGTTTTATGATAAAAAAAAATACTTAACCAAAACATCAGAGAAAATGGAGGCCTAATATCATGACTTCAATATATTTTCTTGGATACTTGTTATCTTTTTTTATTGGTTTGTTTCATAATGATAGCCATTCCAACAGTGTAAGGTATAAGATGATATACCTCATTGTAATTTTGATTTGCATTTCCCTGTTAACTACTGATGTTGAATATGTTTTCATATACCTGATTGTATCAATATAGTATGGATATTGTGAAATATACATAATAGAAGTGTTTAAAGATTAGGTAAAATGAAAATATCTAGAAATTCAATACTTTACCTTTAACCCCAATGTAATCTTGCACACACCTGGAGTATACACCTCCCAAGTGGTGACAGCTGTGTTACACCATCTTATCAAGAATGTCATTATAATACGCTCATGCGCACAATGTGCTACCATTTGTAAAAACTGTTTTAACTATTGATTCCTTTTATACTGCCATTATCTTTCAGTTGAAACTGCCTGTGTACAAACACTGATAAAAAACACTTACTGGTGGCATTTCAAATTCTTGATCATCGTCCTCAAGTAGACCAGTTAGTGATAATGACCCTCATTCATTCCTCTGCACATCTGTTCTCCCACTGCCTCCCCCAAATATGTCAGATTGCATCCTCTCTCCTCAAACCCCAATATCTCTTCCCACTCTATACTCTCAAATAGTGACCTTGACTCCTATTTCTCTGAGAAAACAAAAAAGAAACAAAGGACCTCTGTACATGTCTCCACCATACCTGCCCATCCCTTCCCTCAATCCTCAGACTCAACTGGCTTTCTGTTACCAGGGATGGAAAGCTTTGTGCCCTTACCAAAAGCCAAATTATAATGGAAATAAGGATATTGTTCTCACATTTTTCTCTTACTCATTAGAAAATAAACTCTTGATTCCAGTTCTCCCCCCAGTGACTGTGCCATTCTTCTGTTCTCCTCTATAAATACAACTTAAAACTTTATATTTACTTGCCATTTCTAATTCTTTCATCCCATTATACCTGGAACCCACTCCAATCAAGTTTTGCCCCCAAAACTCCACTGAAAATGCTCTTTTCAAGGTCATGGCTACATGGGTTGACCGATTCCAAGTCCTTATCTTCCTTGTCCTATTAGCAAGCTTATGAGCTTATCGTTCCCTGCGTCTGATAGCTCCCCTTCCGTTCACCACTCCCTGCTGCTTTTCTTCTGTCTCACTGTCTGCTCTTTCCCAGTCGCTATTCCTTGTCCTCATTGTCTTGATGGCCTTTGATTCATAGAACATCCTGGGCCTTATTTCTTCCCTGAGTAAATCCATTCATTTTAATGACTTCAGATTCCATCAAGGTGTGGGTGTGGTTCAGTGTCTCGGGAGGCCCTCTTTCTCATTTACAGATGGCCACCTCCTTGCTGTATCCTCACATGGCCTTTTTTGATATGTATCCATGGAGATCTTACTCTCTCTCTCTCCCCTCCACTCTGTATAAAGCCACCAACCCATTAAGACCCCATCCTTATGAGCTCATGTTGTTTGATTACCTCCTAAAAGCCCTGTATCCGCAACTGTCATTTTGGGGATTACGGTTCAACACATGAATGCTGGGAAGATAACAATTCAGTCAATAGCAAGGGCCATCCTGTCTCAGGCTCTCCCTGTTACAGGAAATGCAGACAAGTGTTGGCCTCTCCGCTACTACATTCCCAGGTACTGGAGAAACAAACGGTCACATGCTGGGACTTAGCAACCGAAACAGAGCCAGCACGCTTGAGCTGTAGAACTGTAAAGGAACTGATTGCGGTTGCCAGGGTCAAGGCCTGTCAGTATATGCGTCACCTTGTCGTCAGAGCTCTGATCTCTGGTTTTCTGTTCCAGCCTGGAACTGGAGGTTAAATGCTGGATCTATGATAAATGGAAAACTATGAGAGGAGCAAGAGCCGCTTGGAGCCACTCAATAGCATCCCAGGCCATAGCCAGAACCATCGTCCCTTTCAGCTGATACACACAATCCCAAATAGAACAAATACCCTTCCAGTTGAAAGTAATATATCTTTTTTTGCTTAAAGACACAGTCCTTTGGGATTTCTGCTCTTGCTCTCAGCAAATTCATATGAGGAAAATTGAATCCACATGGTCTGGAGAGAAGGAGATAGGCTAAGCACTTAACTGGGACCTGATCACCTAGCAGCCAGGCTGGAGATAGGAAAGGAGGCTTGGGCCTTGTCCTAGAAACTCTTTTGCTTGTCAGGTCTGCTAAAGGCCCAGAGATTGTCCACTCCTCTCTTCCTGAGCCCTGCTTCCTAGGCCTCGCCATGCTTAGTTCCCAGAGCCACCAGTCCTGTGTTTAATTACCCCAGGGTCTCATCCTTGGTTGGCAAATACCTCATTCTGAGGCTTTATTACTCAAGATTTAATGTAAATATGTCCTCCACAAAGGGAGGGGACAGGACTCTATTGAAGTGAATTTCTAATAGTAACTAATAAATAGGAAAAAAATATTTGGATATATGAATATGTATTTTTTAACCAAACCACTTTTTTTGTGTTCTGCAAATCATTCACCATGCAAGCTCATTTTTCTTGCTTAAAAGTCTGACTCCCCCTTTGGATTCTCCTTATTAAATCCAATTCTCTCTTCCAGCAGTACAGCAAAATTGTTAAGTGAGAGACAGCTACATTGTTACAGGAGGTGACAGCCTCCACAGCTTGCTAATCACCGGAAAATTTACTTCATATCACTAAGTCTAGGTTTCCTGGTCCATAAAATAGACACCAGAACAGTATTGAATAAGCAGTCATTGAGACCTAGAGGTAATTCATATGCAGTTGTTATCATGGTATCTGCTATGTTGTACATGCTCAATAAATGTTATTAATTATTTTCACATCTCCACAAATCCATTTCAGAGGTGTAATATGGAGATAATATTTATATGGATACCACAGGTTGCTATATGATTACAAGAATATGTATACAAATACCTAACACATTTTCAGATATAGTATAGATTCCATAAGAATTTGATACTGCTATTCTTCTACCTCACTTTGTTCTTACCCAACCAATTCATTAGCTTTTCAAGATAACCAGTTATTCTCTTAAACAAGTATATAAGGCAGATGTTAAAAGACCGTAGTTCAAACACTAGTCAGGTTTCTTTTCTCAGATCTCTCCAAGGCAGTGAATATCAACCTTAAGTGTTACCGACTAATGATCGGAATTAATATTTCTTGCTTTGGACGTAATTTGATAGAATGGCCTAGCCCTCACTTTTATCCCCAAATGCTTATATTGGACAAGCAGCTTATATTAAAATTAAAATGAATTTTCAGGGAGGACAGAATTTACCAACTGTGAGAGGAAAGATGATTTTAGAAATTATGAAGGGCAGAGCCTACTTCCCTATTAATATGCCTCTATTTCAAAAGGTAAGTGTTTTTGTGAAAAGAGTTTTAGTGCCTCGAGAACAAGAATCAACTTTATTTAACTGTTGCAATCTGGCTCTGTATAACTAATTTTTGGATACTGTGACCAATTAGTTTTAAATTCATGAAGCTAAGGCACGCAACTTGTTATTGTTTCTATTGGAAGGCATATATGGCAGGTCTGACTAGATATGACAGATGGAATCTATTAAATTTACAAGTCTAAGAATCTGGCTAGTTACAATGGAAAACCTTATTAATTTGAATCATAAATGATATTTTCATCAACCACGGATGAAAAGGAATTCAGAACGTAAATTTTCATAAAGGACTATAATCTGAAGAGCTATGGACACTGGTATGTTTAAATATTCAGTATGGATACATTTCTCACAGACAAACTATAGTCTTTTAACTATTTTGATTCTCTACTATTTTCTTTTTTTTAATATATATATATATTTTTTGGTATCATTAATGTATAATTACATGAGCAACATTGTAGTTACTAGACTTCCCCTATTATCAAGTCCTGACTACATACCCCATTACAGTCACTGTCCATCAGTGTAGTAAGATGCTATAGAATCACTATTTGTCTTCTCTATGTTATACTGCCTTCCCCGGGCTCCCCCTCATATTACATGTGCTAATTGTAATGCACCTTTTTCTCCCTTATCCCTCAATCCCACCCCCAACCCCACCGTCCCTTTCCCTTTGGTAACTGTTAGTCCATTCTTGGGTTCTGTGAGTCTGCTCCTGTTTTGTTCCTTCAGTTTTTTTTATTTGTTCTTTTACTCCACAGATGAGTGAAATCATTTGATAGTTGTCTTTCTCCACCTGGCTTATTTCACTGACAATGATACCCTCTAGCTCCATCCATGTTGTTGCAAATGGTAGGATTTATTTTCTTCTTATGGCTGAATAATATTCCATAGTGTATATATACCACATCTTTTTTATCCATTCATCTACTGATGGACACTTAGGTTGCTTCCATTTCTTGGCTATTATAAATAGTGCTGTGATAAACATAGGGGTGCATATGTCTTTTTGAAACTGGGATCCTGAATTCTTAGGGTAAATTCCTAGGAGTGGAATTCCTGGGTCAAATGGTATTTCTATTTGTAGATTTTTGAGGCACCTCCATACTGCTTTCCACAACAGTTGAACTAATTTACATTCTCACCAGCAGTGTAGGAGGGTTCCCCTTTCTCCACATCCTTGCCAACATTTGTTGTTGTTTGTCCTTTGGATGTTGGGATTCTCTACCATTTTCTGAATGCTCCTGCTTTGACTGACAGAGTTAGGGAAGGGTCTCATTGTCCCACAAAGTCAAGGCTAGGGCCAAGTTTTACCTTAAACCATGGGCAATTCTTCAAGGTAATCCTACTTTACAAAGTAGAGTCAAGTAGGAAGTCAATGCAATACATCAGAAGGGGATCTGAATGGATCACTCAATCAAAGAGATAAGCCAGATATGGTATAAAACTTTAATCCCAAAATACAGAGCCAAGGGTCAAATATTTAGGGAGCCAAAGAAACAGGGAGCAACATTTCAGGAAAAAGGGCTGGTTTGGATGACATACAAGGTGTACTCTTGCCTATGGTTGGCATCTGGTGTCAAGCATGACTCTTATGTGTTTAATGAAGTAGAAATGGAGGTGAAACCTGCTTGAAAATGTCATCCTCTGAATAGTGAACATTTTGTCTCTGTGCTCACTAGGAACTTTTATAATCACATCTCTTAATTATGTTCAATTTTATTGCAGAACTTAAGGATGGACATACACACACAGAAAAGGAACAAAAATATAAAATTATACATATTGTTAATAGCCTCTCTTGCCATCTTTACCTCAGAAATCACACATTTCATAAACTCTCCAAAGGTGGAGACAGTGATTTATCCATTTATATAGGTGACTAAATAGTATCTAAATTTAATAAGTGGATAAAGAAAAGTTATAGGTGGTAGAAATGTATTATCAATGCAAATGGAAAAGCCATTATTTTTATTGCACAAGTTATTAATTTATTTCATTGTGGATAGGCAGCATATACTAGGATCTTTGCATAGAACACACAGCATATGCAAAATCAGTATGTATAAAATATGTACAAATCATGCCTTCTTACAGCACTAAACTATGTTTTCTACCTTTATCTTGCAGCTACCTACCACTTCAGCATTTTATTAGAAATAAAAATAATAATAATAATAATAGGAGAAATGTGGGATCAACATATAAATCAAGTACAAAAATCAAACGAATATTCATATTTGACCTGATTGTTTATAGGTCATATTGCATGATCAAAACCGAAAGTTTCTGTGATGAATGCCCTTGTACTGTTCACCATGTAAGAATTTATTCACTATGTAAGAATTCGTTCACCATGTAAGAACTTGTTCGTTATGCTTCAGAAGATTGGAGACTGACGAGAATTAGGCTTGAGATGGATTAATGATTGTACATTGAGCGTTGACCCCCCTATACTGAATTTTATTGTTGTTAAGAACCATTTGATCAATAAATATGAGAGATGCCCTCTCAAAAAAAAAATATGTACAAATCAAATTATTTTAAGAAATATCTTGAAAATATTGTTATGGTTATCTAATATAAAACTATGCTTCCCATTGTAGGCAATCCATAAACCTATGTGTGGGAGATTAACAGAGTAACTTTAGCAGACCAAAGACTTCTGTGGTCTTTCTTGTGTTGGCCTGGAGAAGATTTTTCTAACTTGACATGGGAAAGTTTTCAAGAAAACAACAACAGTAATATGAGTCCATGACTGAGTGAGATTCCCATGTACAGGAAAGAGACATAATGAGGAAGTGACAGGTTATACAGAAAGCTGAGTTAATTGATTATATTCATATGGGACAGGGTAAGAGCTAAATTTGTCTTCAGAAATTCAAATCGTGGTGATAGCTAAAATACTAAAAATTTAGCTATTAATTTTCTACTGTGATTTTTTAAATCCCTCTTTGTTATGTAGGCATATCCTTTTACTCTAAAACTATTTTTTCTCTCCATTTCTTAATGGAGACCTGAGTTCTTCATGAATGCGTGGAATCATTACTCTTCTGATAACACAAAGCAAAGAGGGAGAAGGAGACACATAGGCTCTTTGTCCTCACTTCTCATTCCCATTTCCAGACCAATAAATTCCATGTTCTTTCTCCTTGTCAGTATTTAAGTCTTATCACTACCACCATCTTTACTGCTGATCTCATTTTCTATTTGAAACTATTTCCACCAAATAAATTAAAGAAACTGATTGTTTATGCTACCCTCCCCTCTTTCTTCAGGGCTTTGGTTTCAACACCCATATTTGAAAGCACATGGGATACTTTGACTTAATTATTCCTTCATTCTTCCCATGAATTTTGAAAAGTGTTTTTCAACATTGACCCTATACTCTGGACATACAAGTCTCCTCTCCATCCTGAAAACATACAAGCTTACTTTTTTTTAATATTTTTTTTTAAATGTATCTCTCTAAACCTGTGTTAAAAGTCTGGAATATAATAAGCCAAAATGTATCCTAAAAAATAAAGTTATCAGATCATTTGTATGGTTGCTATCAATGGGGAAAGCATATAATTTTTCATCTAAAGACTAAACTGTAAAACAACAGTATTTTTTCTGGGCATTTAGGGCTATAATTTTCAAGTTGAATTTAGCCTGTCTTTAATGCCTCCATTTCTGACTGAGCAAGTCCATCTATCCATCTTCTCCTGAATACTTGCTGCCCTATAAAATTCCCTTCCTATATATTTTTAATGTTATTAATAAAGACTAATGGATTGTCTTCCTATCTACCCTCTTTCTAGTCTCTCAAAAACCTGTATTTGCCTTTATTATTAACTCCCTAATGAAGTATATAGTACAAGTCCAATCTTTCCAAGAAGAAATGCCCCAGCACACAACCCAAGTACGCGACACCAGTTAGTATAAAGCATATCTAGAGTTTGACTCTATTAATATAACAATCACCTTTAGGTTTAAGTGAAAAGCTACAAGAAATTTTTGGAAAAATGTTTTGTTTTGTTTTTTCAATAGCCTAAAGTTCATGAAGTTATCAAGACAATGGACCTAAATAATAATATTGGAGTAATGATTCCTCAACTTCAGAAGAACTCAGAGTTCTCAAACCAGTTGTAAGTACTACTTGGCACAAAGCAGGTAATATATCCACACGTTGAAAACATCAAAATGAATGAAAGTTGTATACATAACCATGGTAAGAAGGTTTAAATGAAGCCCATGTATTTCCATTTTCTCTGAGGATATTATTTTAAGACAGTTCAAAACTCATGATATTATATATAGCATAGTTTGACCTCAAATTGCAGTCACACTCATGAATATTAACCTCCCCACAAGTTCCAAAAATACTACATCTTTACCAATTTGGTGAAAACACATGGGATTCTTTGAACTAATTATTCCTTCTCTCTGCCCCATGAATTTTGTTTCCAATCTGTTGTTCCACATTGACCCTATTTTCTGGATATACAGGTGTCCTCTCCATCGTGAACAATTCAAAGCAAACAATGTTTTATATTGTTACTTGATTGACAAAATACTACTTGTCTTTTCTTTCTTTTTTCTCTTTAATTATTTTAACCAACAAAAGATGACCATCAGCAATCATCTGTGAAAATTCTAGAATTCTCAAAGATTCTATACACACAGATACATTCATACAACTATTTTAAACAAAGCTTTAACAGATTTTGTGGGCCAGCATCAAGCAAAGCAATTTACATGCAATATTATTACTAGAAAGAGAGGAGAAAAAGAAACATAAAAATAATTGAACAAACAATGGCTAAAAACTCCTCAAATTTAACAAAAATTATGAATTCACACACACACACACACACACAAAAAAAAAAAAACATAAAGGATTGTAAGTAGGATAAACACACAAAAAAGAATCACAACTAGATATAACATAGCCAAACAAAAGGCAAAGACAAAATGAAAATCTTAAAATCAGTGAGAAAAAAGTGACTCATCATATACAGGGGAACAACCATTATGATTAAAAGTTTATCAATTGAGAATTCTATATCCAGAAAAATCATTTTTAACAGTTTATCAATCAAGGATTCTATATCCAGAAAAATCATTTTTAAATGAAATGTAGGCACTCCTAAAGACTGAGAGATCCATCTCTTACAGGCCTAACTTAAAAACAAAAATACTCAAGGAAATCCTCAGCCTTAACAAAGTAACACCAGACACAAATCCATGTCCCAAGGATGAAATGAAGAACCTGGAAAATGGTACATGTGTGGGTAAATATGCAAGACTTGGTAACTATTTTTTCTTGTATCTTCTCTTAATTTCTTTAAAAGGCATAGACTATATAAAGCACAATTAGAACACTACAGTTTTGAGCTTGTAATAAGAGCACAAAAGAAGGTAGAAGAACAAGAGATGGAGTAGAGCAAAGTTTGTATATTTTGCTAGAAAATAACTTAGTATTATTTTGAAGGAGACTGTTATAAGTTAAGATGCATACTGTAGTCCTGAGATCACCCACTAAGAAAATGACTAAAAATATGTAGTTGAGAAAATCAAGACAGGGATTAAAATGTACACCAAAAATATTTATTTGACACAAAGGAAGATAGTAAACAAGAAACAGAGGAACAAAAAGATAAATAGAAAACAAGTATCAAAATGGCCCATGTGAAGCGAACCATGTCAATAATTCCATTTAATGTGAAAGTACAAAGACTGCCTTTAAATGGCAGAGTGTCAGATGGGATTTTTTTTTTAATCCAACTATACACTGTCTAAAAGAGGCAGATTTTAAAAGTAATAATTGGAATTAAAATTATGAAAAATGATATACCATGTAAACAGTAACCGTAAGAGCACTGGAATGGCTACATTAATGTCAGATTTTGAAACAACTTTAAAACAAGAAATGTGACTAGAGGCCAAGAGGAATATTTTATAGTGATATAAAGTCCAATACATCAGAATGATTTAAAAATTATAAATGTATGCAAATCTAACCATGGGGCTCTAAAACACAAGAAGAAAATCTGACAGAATTTAAAGGAGAATTTGAGAACTTAACAATAATAGTTGGAAATTTAAATATCCCAATCTCAGTAATTGATAGGGAGCTAGAGAGAACATCAGCTAGATAGAAGCCCCAGCACTATTGACAAAATTGATCTAACTGACGTGCAGAAACCTCACTAAACAATTGCAGAATATATATTGTTCTGAAGTTGACATGAAATACTCCTTAGGATGGCATAGAAATCACAAATAAATATTTGTAAGTAGTACATGGGTCAAAGGAGAAATCACAAAGGAAATTTAAAAATGTGTTTAGTGGAGTGAATTGAAAACCCATCATTTTAAAATTTATGGCATTCAGGTAAGCAATGCTTTGAGGGAAATTTATACCTTTAAGCATCTATGTATAAAAAGAAGAAAGTTCTCGAATCAATAAACCAAGGTTTTATCTTAACTGCAGAAAAAGAAGAGTCAGTTAAAAGTAAAAGCAAGTAGAAGAAAAGAACTAGTAAAAATCAGAGCAAAAATCAGTGAACTCAAAAACAGAAAAAGAGAGAAAAAGCAGTAAAATTGTAAGCTGCTTCTTTGAAAGGATCAACAAAATCGACAAACCTTTAACTAGACTGAGCAAGAAAGAAAAAGAGAAGAGACCAATAGTCAGAAATGAAAGAAAACATCAGTAGTGTTTTCCAAAACTTAGAAGTCTAATAAGGGAATATTATGAGCAACTTTATGACACAAAATTAGATAACTTAGATGAAATTAACAAGTTACCTGCAAAGATGGAGATTACAAAAATTGACTCAAGAATAAATTTCAGAAGTCTATATAGATCTATAGAAGTAAAGAAATTGAATTAGCAGTTAAAATTTTTCACACACATATAAAAAAGCCCAAGGCCACATGACTTCACTGGTGAAAAAATGACACTAACCCTTCAGAAACTCATATATACCAGAGGAGGAAAGAGCCCTTAGCAACTCATTCTGTGAGACCTGTATTTTCTTGATACCAAAGCCAAATAAGGATATAATAAAAAATATATATACTGGTCAAGTGGTAAAAAACTGTAAATAAAATATTAGCAAATCAAATTCAGAAACAAGTAAACATGATTATGCACTTTGGCCTACAATGTTTTATCCTAAAAATGCAATGTTGGTTTAGCATCTGAATATCAATGGACATATTACACCTTAATAATAGGATAAAGGACAAAATAACACAAACCCACTACATATCTCAAGAGACACAGAAAAATCATGTGAAAAGATTCTGAACCAATTCATAAAAATCTTCATCAAACTAGAAGTATAAGGGAACATTCTCAATCTAATAAAGGACATATGAAAACTTACAGCTAATCCTATACTTAGTGGTGAACAGTTGAGTGCTTTCCCTTTAATTCCTGAAACAAGGAAAAGATGCTCACAGTCACACTTCTATTCAACACTGTGCAATAAAGCAAAAACAGCAACAAAAAAACAAATTAGGTATCTAATACAAAGGTATTTACCTATAAAGAAAAGGAGAAAAACTGTCTTTGTTCAAAGATGACATTATCTGCATGTAGAAAATTCTAAGAAACCTACCGGAAAACTATTAGAATGACTGAGTTCAGCAAAGCTCAGAATACAAGATCAATACACAAAAGTTAATTGTAGTGTTATGCATTAGCAATGAACAACCCAAAAATGGGACTAAAAAGTATTCCATTTATAAAAGCACCAAAAAATATGAAATATTTAGGTAAAAGTTTAAGAACAGAAGTGTTAGACTTATACACTGAAAACCCAAATCAGTGCTCAGGGTACTTCAAGGTCTAAGTAAAGAGAGAGACCATCTGTGTGCACAGATTGGAAGACTCAGTATTATTAAAATGGCAATTCTCCCCAAATTGGTCTATGTAGTTAATGTAATCCCTGTCAAAATCCCAGAAGGTATCTATAGCAATGAATAAGCTCATCCTGAAATTCATATGAACAGTCTGTTCTTTTTCCTTTGGACGTGCCTGCCATCAGTCCTTGAGCACCTCATGGTTGTCTAGCACAGCAAGGTGTCCTAGGCTCAAGATGTACTCCTGCTGAGTCAGTCTTGGACTGGGATGTTTCTCCACTTATCCTTGATTCTGCTGATGGCTGATGCTGTTTCAAATCAGAAGCCGTATCTTTTTTAGCGTCTCTTTCTACACCCACTTAGAACTCTAATGAGTGCTGAGTGCATAATAAACGTTTCCAATAAGCGTGGGTGAGATGAAATCTCATCCTAATTATCTGGGGACACTTCAAAGTCCTGTGATGGATGTGCTGGGGGACCAAAAGCAGCAAGGGAAGGACTCTGGCTCTCACTGGTATTGCTTCCCTGGGTGGCACTGGTGGGTCAGTGACATAGATCCACTCTCTCCAACTGTAAAAATAATTACCTGCTTCCTAAGAGTTCTGGGAAAATTAATTTGCTAATGCCTTTAAAGAGGTTTGAAGATCAAAAGTTCTATGTATATGCTAATATTATTATCTCAAATGGTTCTGTCCTGACGGAAACTGAGATGGCTAAATCGCAGCATCATTGTGAAACCGTATACGATTTATAATTACCTTAATGGCGCAGCAGCCCATGTCCGACGGGCAACATCCTGGCAGCAAAAGCAAGAAGCACAACAGCAGTGGTTTCCGATTCTTAGAATCAGTCCTTAACTCCTTCCCATGCCTGTGTCCTGTGTGTAAAGTCCTGGGCTCAGCCCCATTTTTGGATTCTATTTCTCTTGATTGCTCCCTATTATTAATTCTGAATTTGGAAAAATCTCTCTCAAAGGGCAAATAAAAGTATGCAAAGGAGGTCATTATGTCATGTCAGAGACGCTGATACAGGCAAAGAGGAGACCCGGGGCTCAGTCCCTGCAACTAAGGAGGCCTGACCCCGGGCAAGTCACCTCTCTGTGACTCTGGTCACCAGTCGCACTGGTGGCAATGCTGTGGCTCTGGCTGCGTGGGCTATCGGTGACACAAGAGAAATTTCAAAGACCATAGCAAGAGCCAGAATAGAAGGAGCAGGGGAGGGAGGGGAAGAGGGGAATTATGTGGCAGCCCTCCATGGGTGGGTCCGTAGTTTCCAACTATCTCTACGTCAGGGAATAGACAGAAAATGGACACTTGGGTCTCTCTGAGATCTTGTAGATGTTTACCAAGGTGGCTGCACTAATGCTACCCCAACTCTGCGTGCACACCCCTTTTGCAATGCGATCTTGCCACTCCTCCCATAACAAAAATGGGTTGTTTCCTCTTCCCAAGATTCTGGGACTCATCCTGGGTCTTGGACTGACTAAGATAATGCATTTCAGCAAATAGTGTGGGAATCCTGAACCCTGGTTTCAGAGACCTCACAGCTTCTGTTCTCCCTTCGACTCTGAGCCAACTATTCTGTGCAGGAGTCCAGGAGAAAGACCACATGGAGAAAGACCTCAGTCACCCCAGGGCTTAGGCCCCTGCTGCACAAATTAGCCCTGGCGGGGCCAGCAGAGTAGCCACCCAGCCAACCCACAGACTCATGAGAAACAACAACTTGTTGTGAAGAGCTAGAGTGCTGAAACAGAAATCTGAGACTAAGGGTCACTAACAGAAATATTTATTGAGCACGTATTATAGGCCAAGCACATGTCCAAGCCCTTTCAATGTAATAACTCATGGAATCCTCTTAACAACTTATGGGTTGAGTACCATTTAATAGGTGGGAAAACTGAGACCGACAGGGCTTAACAGCTTTCCAGTTTTTTACATATTCTCAGTGGTGCAGCCCGGAATCAATACCACATAGGTTTGGCTCTGAAGTCTCTGTCTTAATTTCTATACAAGACTACACATTGTGGACATTTTCCTGTGGCCTGTTGAGCATCCCTCTGGCTTCTGGATTTTTACAGATGAAATTAGGCATGTGTAGCAATAACCTTTCACTCGCTAAGGCTGGCCAGCAGTCTTATGTCAAGAGAAACCAGTAAACTTCTTTTCAGAAAGCTGTGGGCTCAAGTGTTTTCAGAATGTTGAAAAACAACTATCAAACGTGAATATTCATTCTTGATGCACATTTCAGTTATGAGAGATCACGGAGTCATAGGCTCCAGACATGCAGTTCTGGGACAGAAAAAGGGCAGGGCTTATATCACCAAAAAATGTGCTTAACTGGGATTTCAGAATATACCACCTTAAAGCAATGAGCTGGTAGGGTGGGACCAGCCACACATTTTTCCAGTGTGTAGACTGTAGAGGAAGCCACGGCTATAATGTGATCAGATCTGACAGCAATACAAATGAAGTGCGAAAAGCAATTACCCTCTATACACAGACAGATAAACAATCATCCACCCTCAATGTCAGATCCAGGCAAATCAAAAAAGGGAGATACTAAAGGAACTGTGTTGCTAAAGTGTCAAATCTGGACAGTAGTTCTTTCTTACGACATTAACAAAATAGCTTCTGATAAAAAAAAATGACATCAACCTTGTGTTGGGATAATTGTAATGAGAGTTATCTCCCTCTTTATTGAAATATCCATGAGCAACATTATATATAGAATGGAAAACGTAATTTCAGAACTGATCTGGATAGAAAATGTAAAGACATTAAAGAAAACAATTGCCCTATTGGTTAAAGTTCCATCATTTATTGATGGAAGTTAGAAACTATGAGGTGTATTTATATCCTCTGCAATAGCTCTTGTTTTGAAACAACCGTGGAATATTCATTGAATGCAATCTAAACCTCTCAAGGAATTTCCCTGATTATGTGTTTTCCAACTCTCACCATTGAGGGTTTTATTTAAAGATGGCAAACAATGTTGAACATAGATATTGAAAGGTTGAGCATAATTCTGTAATAGTCCATTCTCTATGTGAAAAGACCTGTGGAAAGATACCTCCAGCTTAGAAAGGATTCTGTGTCAGTAATTCCGACTATTCCTAAGAATCTTTGAGAATATGGGTGTCAGATGAACATTGGGAGAAGCAAATAAAAATGAAAACAGCCCAGAGTATTCACTTACTATATGGTAAGCAATATGAATAATATCTTACAGTTCTTAGAATAACCTAATGAGGTTTACATTTTAGGAAAAAAAGAAACTCAGAGAATAAGAAAGTTTTAGAAGTTCACAGCAGGTACCATTTTGACTCTGAAGCTCCTGCATTGCTAGGATATAGGTAGGAAACTGGATTCATTGTTCCCATCTCAAATCAACACTCCAGACTTAGCTCCAAACATCTGCACAAGTATCATGCCTTCATTTCTTCATTTCTCTACTCCAAGTCACCAAAACTGTCATTCTAGGCCCAATCTTATTTTATCTTTGAGCCACTTTTGAAAAGGGTAGGAAATCAAATGAAAAATTAGTCCACTGTCTTGACTGATGTCAAATTATTATCATTTCCACATATTGGGAAACTGGCATGTTACTTAAGCCTCTTAATTTTTCACTTTTCGTGATTCAACATTTTTAAAAAAATCAAGCACCTGTTATGTGCAAGGTGAGATCTTACACATTAGAGAATTAACAAGACAAGTGGTAAACAACAGACAAGGTGCCTGCCTTAAACAAAAAATCACAGAGACAAATGTATAACTACACGTTTGTATTAAGTCCTACAAAGGAGAAATCTATATAGTATATTAAGCTGCACTGACTTACAGAGTAACCACTGTGGCGATTTAAATTTACATAATTAAAAATAAATAAAATGAAAACTCACTCTGCCATACTAGCTACATGTTTTTAGTGCTCAGTAACTCCTTGTAGCAGCTGGCTGCCATATTGAAAAGAGCAGATATAGAACATTGCCATATTGTACCTTGCTTCTCTTAGACTGCTCGGCTGTAAGGCCTTACCCTGCTCTCTCCTCATAAAATTTACAACAACTCTTCAGTTTGCTTATACGTATAAATCTGTTTATACATCTGTTTGTTTCATATCTGTCTATTCCACTCGTAGGCAAACTCAGTGAAGGCAGGGCTTTGCTCTTTTTATCACTTTGTGCTTAGTGCCAAGCAAAATAGTAGGCATTCAATGGATTCATTGAATAAATGAAATGATGAATTAATGACATAATCTGGAAGGCTTCTGTGAACTCAGTTCTGAGTTATCTAGAAGAGGGTCTGGAGAAGGAAGAACATTGTAGGAAGAGAGAAGAGAATAACTGAAGGATCTGAGAGCCCCTTGAGGACCAAAGGTTATTCCGTGTGTTTAGTTTCTCCAGGAGCAGGGAAGGGAGGAGGCGCTGCTGTAAGATGAGTGGGAGGGGTGGTGGCACCTGATCCTGCAGGGCCTTGTGGCGAGTGGTCTTCTTGAGAGAAAGAATTCTGCTCTTTATCTATTTGGGCTCCCTTAGAACAGACTGCACCATATGGGATCAGACCATATAGTTCCCATGGCAGAGGAATTTTAATTCCCTCATGTTATTAGAGGTTTACTCTAAACCCAGGCTGGCTTGACAGGAGCCTGACACCTGATCCCTCCCATGCCATATGTTTTCTATAATGCATGCTATATAGCTGCATTGTCCAACAGAGTAACCACTAGCCAGCTAGGGCTGTTTAAATTTAAATTAATTAAAACGAAATGAAATGAAACATTAGTCTGTAGATGCATTCTACACACAGATGCAGGGCCTGCATGTAGTTTGACAGAGTCATGCTCCTTTGTTGCCAGAATTCACCAGCGTGAGCCTTCCTTTCTTATTACCAATAGCTGTCCAAAGTATATTTAAGCTCACTCTAAGCTTTTAGTATGTTCACTGGATAGCTTAGCTCCCCAAGAAAGCCACGCCCCCCAGAGCTGGTACTTTCCCTGCCTCGTGTCTGACTCGCACTTGCCCTCTCCTTCCTGTTCTCTGCCATCAGTTGTGCCCAAGTGCCAGCATGATTTTTCCTGAGCCTACCAGCTCATGAGAGTCCTGCATGTCCCCTTCTGCGCTTCCCAATGGCACAGCGAAGACCCATAGTTGGATCTCATTACGGAAATACATAAGCTGAGCCTTAAATTCTAAACTCTGTTCGTCTGGTTAGGGACAAATGAGATGTCTCGGCTTTGACATGCCCAAAGGGGAGAGCAGAGATTTGCGATCAATAGGATGCTTACCCCTTTGCCTAACGACCACTAAATAATGCAGATTTTAGCTTAAATGGATTGTTATACTAACTTACTTGCTGTTTTAGTAATTTGCACGTTTGGCATAAGACTTTAGGGAAATAATTTGGGAATACCAAACATTAGTGTTAAAGATACGACAGCAGCTGAATATGCATGTATGTATGTATTTATGTATGTGTCAATAGATTGATAAGTAAGTTGATAAATAGATCATGAATATTTCTATCCTTTTTTCAATAGATTTGTCAATAGACTGATAATAGATTGTCAATAAATTGATAAGTAAATTGATAAATAGAACATGAATATTCCAACCTTTTTTCTCTTGCACTAGGAATGCCTCTCTGCCCACTCAACCTCCCCTAGTCTCTTTCCAGGGAACCATTGTCAGGCCAGCTCCTGGGCTCCTGTTAGATTCAGACAAAGAGCTGCATTTAGAAGGGCCAGAAAGTCTTAGCAGGAAGTTAGGAGATGATAACACAAACTTCTATGGGAAGAACGGGATGGGAAACTGGAAGTAGGATTGGAGTAGGAGAGAGAATTTACGGGGGTAATGGTAGGGGGCTGTGTGTGTAGATGGGGAAAGTGAGAGAGATTTGTGAGGAGCACATGTTAAGTTTTGCCGCTTGTCAGGAATATGTTTTAAGTAATGCGTAATCATTTCTACTACTTTCAGCTATGTTTCTATGCTGGGCTGAATTTTTATAAACCAGGCTCTGTACTAAGATGGGGTTATCAAGAAAAGCTCTGCATGGATGAAGTTTAGATGTGCAACTGATAATTTGCCATGACAATGTCAAAGACAAAGGATGGTTATGTGCACAAAAATTTTGTGCAAGTGTTACTGGTGATTTCAGAAGTTGGAGACATTCATACTGCCACAGAATAGGAAAAGGAGCAAGTGAATTAATTATGTTACCCAGTTGACTAGAAACGCAGCAAGAACACGAGTTCATCCTCATTGAACTCCTGGTATGTGCCATTTTCCCAAGCACTTTGCGTATAATAGCACGTTTATTTTTTCCGAAGCCCCCTTAGGAGGTTGATACTTACTGCCATTTTTCAGATGGGGATATTAATGCACAACAAACAAGTCAGTCAGCCTGGTCAAGGTCACAAAGGTAACGAGCTGCAGAGCTAGCATTTCAAATCAGGCAGCCTTATTGCAGTCAGAGCTTTTAACTGTCATCCTACTGCTGTTAATATTGTGCATGAGGAACCCTAAGCAATAAATGAGAAAGAGTCACTTACGCCAAGCTGTGTGAAAATGCAGAACCTGTTAGGAGGTGTTATCATCGTAGATGTTCACAAATGCACGTGGATATCAGCAGGGTCTGGGAGGGAGTCATGTTGTGATGGTGGGATTACGGCTGATCTACATGATTACTTTGAACTTTCATAATATTATAATGTGATTTTTACAAAGACACAAAACCAGGGTAATTAACAAACTCTATTTAAAAGTCTATTCCAATTATTTGCATCTCCTCCATATGCTGATTTGTATATATTGATTTGAAATGTTCTTCCTTGCTGCCTTCCCTTCTTTAAAAATTTGTCATCTACATCTTCTTTGGTAGGATTTTTAAAGATAGTAATTAAATCCACCTATAAACATATGGTTACGTCTAGTTACACGATTAATGTTAATACATGGCATGTAATCATCATCTAATTTGAATTATATAGCATGTGGTGACATAATTACAACATGCAGTGATGGAAAGATCCTTATGTAAGCTGAGTAAAATGACGGCAGTTTGAATTGGATGATTCTTAAATTACAATTTCCCAGTTGCTTCAATGGCCCCTCAGGGAGAGGGTCAGGCTGAGCTCTGCCTATTGTTAGGAGTGAAAAAGAAAACGATTTAAATACATGAGAAAATAAGGTGACGTGAAATGGGATGTTTCTCGTTTTAATCAGACAGAAAAGAAAGAGATTAGCCAAAGGTTATTTTCAGGCTATTTGTTACATAAAAATGACTTTCAAGCTGAGACAAAACATCTATTACTGCAGACTGCCAGTTGAGGTTCACCTCAACAGTGGGCAGAGAGCGCATGCATTAGTCATGGCCCAAAATAAAACTCCCACCATCCTGGTTGTCTTCATCCCCTACCCTCATGTCATTGCTTCTTCATTCTGGGTCCCTCAAGACTGTTTTCCTGGCCCAGGCATCCTGTTACAAATGCCTTGTCCTTTGCAGAAAGATCTGCTTCTAGAAAGGGCAGATGATGACCTTCGCACCTCCTAGCCATAATTGAAAAGAGGGACATGAATTCCCCTTCGCTCTGGAGAAAGTGAAGAAAGTTCCCCGGGCTCTGGCTAATGACAGGAAATGCCTGAGTGGACAAAGGATCAGGTATCAAGAAATGAGTCTGGGAGTAATAAAACAAATCGGGGAAGGGGAAATGTAAGCTAACTTGAACGTCCCCTCGAGCCGACCTGTGCTAAGTCACGGAGTCACCTGCCAAGGAGAAGGTTAGGAGCCGCCCACGGTCATCCCTGAAAAGCCCACAGCTTCAGACACTGGAATTGAGAGGCAGCACGGCCTCCTTAGTCAAAGTGACCCTCAAACATGGAGGCTGTAGAGTATTTTTGTTTTGCTCTGATTCCTGAAAACCTCAAGTACTTCCTCAGCATTGAGGCCCTGAGGTTTTGGAATGGGTGCCTTTGTTTTTAAGTCGTTTTTGCTGTTTTTCCTTCTTACTTTAAATGGCCATAAATGGTAGCATAAACCAGAAACTCCTTCAAGAAGCCTGCGGTGCTGGTAGAGCCCCATCCAGGTGGGGATCTCCGGGGGAGCCCCAGGTGAGGCCTTCAGCCTCCTCACAGGGCACCCCACCCCAGAGACCAGGTGGGGAGGAGAAGTCCTCTTCCTCAGGTGCTGGGGTCACAGTTTCATTCCCAACCTTCTCTCTTTTGGGGGATGAATCGTTTTTCCGTCTAGATGTTTTCCCTCCTGCATCAGGAGAAGGCATGAACTAGGTGAGCTCAAATGGACCTGAGAGTAAAAATAGACCTTTCCTGTTGGAAACCACTATGATTCAAGTGCTAAGGCATCGAAAGGTCAGCGTTATCGCGAGGGCTGATGTCCATGTCAGCCTCCACATCAGCTCAGATTCCGGCCTCGGCTCCTCGCAGCTGCATTCGCTCCACCAACAGGCTTGGTCCAGACCAGAACCAGCACCAAACCTGAAGAACGAAGTGGAACATGACTCAGGGCCTTGCTGAAACAGAAATTGTCATGATCACAGATCCTGGGGAATTGGTCTTCTCAGGGGGCACCCATGGGCCCAAACCCACCCAGGACCCATCTAACCTGAGCGAGGCAGTTATTTGTCCTATCCGCCTTCAAACGGGTGCCCCAAAGCAAGGCCCTGAGATTTCCCCTCAAGGTCTTGTCGGTTAGACAGGTCATGCTGAGCTTCAAGTGAGTAGGGAAGGCAGAGGGGCTGTTTTCCAGGTGCCTTGGGGTACAAAGGCTGAAGGAGTAGGGGTTCTGGGCACCCTCCGAAGCTGTTGGTCCTTGTTCTATCTGCCATGAAGGGATTTGAGAGGTTGAGAAAAGTGTCAAAAATGGTGTAAGGTTGTCCCTTGTTTCGTGGGCATCCACACCCTGCCAGAGTAGTGCTGACCCTATGAGCCTCCTAGATCTGGCCCCATGTGCATCATAGGGTGGACCCCGGGTCCACTCCAGTTCCTCTCAGCTTGTGCAGGGAGTCCCAGTAGGTCTTTCACAAGTTCTGCAGAAGTCCACCTTCCTGGCAGTCCTTCCCCTTCTGACTTTGTCACCAGCTTTTTGGTGGGGCCCTGGTCTTCAGCACAGCTCTGTGCACAGCCCCCAAGCATGGAGACACCTGCTGGGCTGCTCTATAGCTGTTCCGCATATGATGAAGGAAACCTGGGTGTTTCAGCAGGAACAGGACTTAGGGAAAAATTCTGGATCCCCAGATAAAAGGGTCAAGCAAATGACAAAATGTTCTCCTTGATGTTGTACCTATTTACATGATGTTCAACTTCATGTTTTATCCAGGCACCAAGACAGAGTAGACACCAAAAGGGGAACGGCCATTTGAGAGGACACGGATTTTCAAAGTTAGTGAGCCACAGCTAGTTTCACAACTCCTGCGCCTCTCAGAGAGTCCCCTTATTCAGGCTGAGGCTGTAAAATTACTGAAGAGATTAAAGAGAGAGAATTGTGATGATGGGTTTTTGGAGGAAGCTGTAGAATCCTCCCGCCCACTCCTGGATAGGTTGGGGGACACTGCCCCCTTACCCAAACCCTCATAGAATGAAATTCAACAGGCCACTTGAAGAGTGATAGGTACTCTGGCTGTGGGTGTTTGAGAAAGTGAGGGAGAAAAAGAAGATGGAATAAATAGAAGGACCTGCAGGAAAAAGGACGATTTCACATTAAATCAAGTTTTGTTTTAAAGGTTATTTTTTAGAGCAGTTTTAAGTTCATAGTGAAATCACAGGGGAGTCATCGAGAGTTCTTGTATACCAGCTGCCCCCACATGTGCCTAGGCTCCCCCATGATCAACAACCCCCTAAGAGTCCTGCATTTATTACCACTATTATATTATTTTGATGAGCCTACATTATACACCATAACCACCCAAGGTCTGTAGTTACATTAGGGTTCACTCTTGGTGGTGTATGTTCTATGGGTTTGGACAAATGCACAATGACATGTACCCACCATCATACTATCACCCAGAGTAGTTTCACTGCCCTAAAAATCCACCTGTTCATTCCCTGCCTCCTATCCCTACCCTCTGGCAACCACCAGTTCTTTTCACGGTAGTTTTGCCTTTTCCAGAATGTCATAGAGTGGCAATCAGACAGTACGTAGCCTTTACAGATGGGCTTCGTTCACTTAGTAATATGCATTTAAGGCTCCTCCATTTAATCCCTTTAATGCTGAATAATATCCCATTGTCCAGATGTACTGCAGCTTATTTATCCATCCACCTACTGAAGGTCATTTTGGTTGCTTCCAAGTTTTGGCAGTAATGAATAAAGCTGCTCTAAACATCTGTGTGCAGGTTTTTGTCTGAACATAAACTTTCAGCTCCCTTGGGTAAATACCAAGGAGCACAATTGCTGGACTGCAGGTTAAGACTATGTTTAGTTTTTCAAGCAACCACCAAACTGTCTTCTAAAGTGGCTGCACCATTTTGTTAAATCAAGTTTTGATAGTCTAATTGCTGAATGGAAATCACATGTACTACTTGAAATGACCTGCGTGTCTGTCTCTTACCTAAGAACAGAATAAGCCCCAGAACTTGCCGAGGCTGTGGGAGGCAATAATTAGGTTGCTAGACACACTAAACATGTCCTGCCCCTGCTTGTAAGATGTTTACATTGTAAAGCAAGCAGGCGGCATCCATAGGGCACCCCTTGCTCCCCTGTCACATGAATAGGCAAGTCCACGAAGGGTAGACTGGGTTTGAATAGGACTTAGGGAAAAATTACATTTCTAAGCCTCAGTTTGTCCCCCTGTCCCACAGACATTATGAAAGCTGCTTTGTAGGGTTATCAGGAGGGTTAACTGAATCAAATCAGCAAAGTGCAATCACTTCACCCAGCATCAGGCATATTGCTAAGCAGCCATCAAATACTAGTGCTGTTTGTGTTTGATTGTAAAGGGCGGAGAAAGCATTTGAGCATAAAGCTGAGCCGTAGAAGAGTTTTAGGACCAAAGATCTTGTTGACGAGTAGTCCTCATCAGGTTTCTTAGAGGAACCAGCACTTGGGAACCATTTAACTGGACTGAACCATTACACTGGATGCATTGAACTGAGGGCACAAAGAAGCACAAATAAAAACCCAAAGCCCAGCTTTCCGGGAAAAGATGTACATCCTCATTAGCTTTCCCAGTTAGGGAAGAAGGCGATCTCAGAACTTCTCTTTAAAAGCTGGTAATGATAGTTCAAGTTTATGGAACACTTCCTGTCTGCTCAATATTATTCTGCCCATTTAATTCACAAGGGTCATTATTTCCTCCACCTTCAGAGAAGAAGAGACCGAGGCGCAGAGTGGTCCAGTCATTTGCCCGAGGCAGTTACTCTGTGGCAGCAGCAGGTTTTGCACTGAGATAAGCCTGTGCTCTAATCTGCTAGGTACAGACCTGCCTGCTGAGACACACTAAGCAGAGACAGGCTCTTCCAAAGGGGCCAAATGAACAAGGCCTTGGGAATTTGTTTAGCAGGGACAGTCACGTCTGATGAACGGCTGCTGAATAGGAAGAGGGACAGCCAGGCAGCTGCTTCCTGATCTAATGGCCCCCCTTTCTAAGGGCTGGCTTCCACATCTATTACGTGGATCAACTTTGAAAACAAGGCTCTGTTTCTTCTGGTTTCAGGCGGCTACCTTGAATACAGAAAATACTCAGCTATTTATTGCTGTCATAAATTACTCGCGGCGTGCCGTGAAAGGCTGAAGATGTCGCCGACCAGGAACCTGTCGATACAGTCAGGAGGCCCCCTACCCCAACCCAGCCCTAATCTGGGCATTGATTATTTCTATAAAAACAATAGAAAATGGAAGTTTAGACAACATTTACAAATGAAGCACATTGTTACTAAGTATACATAGGTGCATGTGTGTTTAATATACTAACTTACAGTCGAAAACCAGAGACTGTGTCTTAAATCATACAGTAACTTGTCCCTGGAGGAAAAGCTGAGACATACTCATGCCTGCCCATGGAAAAGCAACATTTGCAACATGATTGTTTTATATGTAATTTAGACCATTTGTGTAACAAATAAAGTATTTCAAAACCAACCAGGAACAACTCGTGATCGTTTCATAACAGTATTAAAAGCTAGCATCTGTGAGTTACACGCCTCATTTAGAAAGGCTAGCTCTATGAAAATTACAAATAGTGGCCCGATGAAGGAGAAGATATAAAATAAGATTTCTGAGCTACATAGAAGATACTTGTTATATAAAGAATAGTATAAAATTTTTTGTATTATGCTTCAATTGCAATTATGTCACCTACACACAAAGAGACTGAAAGAAAAATGTAAATTAAAGACAGTTTAAATGTTCAGAATGCTGGGGCTTAGGGGACTATGTTCTTCTTTGTTCTGATAACAACTACTAACACTTCCTGACAACTTACCATGTGGCTGATGCAGCAGTATGGACAGTACGTACTGTGTATGAACACATTTAATCCTGTAGGGTAGGTGACAGTCAGTAAATGGCAGAGCTGACATTTTAAAAATAAAAGTAATCGAAAAACTCTCTAGATTCTATTGGCTGGCAATCTAAGGACATTATCTCCTGTGTGGAAATGTTTGCTTGAGATGGTTGATCAGGATTTTATACTCTCACTTTATACCAGGTTAGTTTTTTATTTTGTTCAGCCCAATTTTCAAATCACTGAATATCGTAATCACTCAGTAATACAGGTTCCCTGTTTTATTTTGATAATTATAAAGAATTTAACAAATAAAAATGCCTTTCTAAGAGAGGACTTTCTTAGGCTATTGATAAAAATTTTTGCTGTGTAATTTGCATTACATTGCACACATGTAACTAATGATGTTTGTGGGTTCACTCATTGATTCACTCATCAAGTATTTATTTATTAAGCCGGAAATACATGCCAGAAATTGTGTTAACTGCAAGGGACAAAATGATGAGCAGAACGGGCGAACTCCCTTTTTAATGGAGTTTATGGTCTTAGTAAGGGTTGGCAACCATTTTCTGTAGAGACCCAGGTATGCTGGGTTTTGTGGTCCATTCAGTCTCTGCTGAAACTCCATAACTCTGCATTTATAGTGCAAAGTCAGCCATGGGTGATACTCAAATAAATGAGTGTGTCTGTGTTCCCGTAAATTTACAGAAACAGGCAGTGGACTGGATTTGGCTCTGAAGCTGTAGTTTTCCAACCACTGGTCTAGAGGGGAAGCTAAATATTTATCAAATAATCAGACAGATTATTTGCAATGCTAAGTTTGTAAATTGTAAAATTGCAATTTGGCTAAGGGCTGTGGATGAGAGTTGTATTTGACTATAAGCACGGGCAATAGATCAGTTCAAAGCGGACATAATGGTAAGAGAAGCCTTTTCTGGAAGAGGGACAATTGAGCCGACATTGGGATGATGGAATAGAAGTTAGTTTGGTGAAGAACCAACTGAAGGAAAAGAATTCCAAGCAGAGGGAACAGCATATGCAAAGGCCTTGTATGTGAAGGTATTTTAGGCTTAGGAAGTAAAGGACGGCCACAGAGGCTGGAACCGTGAACAAATGGAGGGTGGTGAAAGATGGAGAGGTAGCCAAAGCATCTCAGGAGACTGAATGCAGAATGAAGCCAAGGCCAGGGGTGCTCTGTTAGATCCCCCCAAATAGCCAGCTCTGAGATTCCACTTACATCTGACTAGAAACCCGAAGCCATGGTCACTGCCCCCAAACCAAGGTGAAGGGTGTGGTTCTATCATGTGTCTCTTGAAAATGCAACCTTGGCCTTAACTGACCTTACTGCTCTGAGTTCAGTGAGGGTGGACATGAGGCTGGAAGTAGTCTGGGATAAAAGAAAGGCGTTGGGGGACCCATCTGAAGACTCAGCCGGAGTCTCAGCTCCTGCTGACACGAATTCCAAGGAATCATAAATATTCACAATGGTAAGGAAAATGTTGAGACCATCTAGCTCTGCAGTTTCCACATTGGGTTTTGAGGAGCCCCAGAGTTCTCTGGAAGCATTTTGGAGGGCCTGGGTAGGTGAGGAGGAAACTTTGGGCTGCCAGAGCTTTAAGCCAATCTGCTCCAAAAAGAATTGAATTCTGGATAAAACTCTACCTTAATAAAGGTGTCTGAAGGGACTAGAAGAAAAAGTGAAATCTACTGCACCAATGATGTTGACTTTTTGGGTGAGGACACCGAGGCCCTGTGGGGTGAGACCATTTGCTCCTTGAAAACTGGCCTTCTGTCTGCTCCTTCCCATTTCCATTGACTCCAGGCCTGCCACTCACTGTGCTAACACTTGTCCAAGCATCAGCTTCTTTATCTGAAAATGACTGTTGTAAGATATGTAGCCAAGGGATGAGGGTGGAGGGTGACAAAGTACTTTCAAGCCACTGGAGCTGGCATGGAAGCAAGATGGGCTGAAAAAGAATGTTCATGAAATTTGGGGGCTTAGAGGGCTTAGGTGGTTCCCTAAATCCTAGTGAAGGTGTGGTAAGCAAGACCGGAGATGTATGGAGGCCCAGAAGTTTGCATAGAAGTTCGAAGATTACATGTAGTTCAAGCGGAGAAGCAACAGGCATGATGGAAAATGGGGGGGAAGAGGTCCTCCCGGGGAAACAGAGAGACCAGGGAAGATTTTCTCAGACATTCTTTGGCTAAACAGGCTGCTCCTGGAAAAGTTGGGACTCTGCCTCATGGGCTGCTACAGACAGCTCCTGCCCTGTGCACCTGGAGCCTGTCCTTTGAAGCAGGCCTGGTTCCCCCCTGCCTTCCTCTTCCCAGGTGTGTGGTCCCATCCAGGGAGCCAGCTGGGCACATGAAGTAACTCTGTGAACTCTGAATAGCAAATTGTACTCGGAGTGTCCTGGTGTACCGAATTCAGTACTGTTTCTGAATCCCTGTAATGCACTGTGCCTCTAGGTTCATATGTTCTGATTGAGAAGATTCTCATCATTTTAAAGTACGATAAATTCTATGGAAATCAGTAGGGTCACACTATCTGTCTCCTCACCCCACTGGTGTATGCCCCCCCCACCCCATGTGACAGGTGACATTCTCACCATGATCCTTCTTGTGCCTTTAGATTTAGTACATTGCTTCCAGATCCAGACATTTCGCTGCACAGATCTGCCGTCTTGCCTCTCCTTGTGAATGCCAGTGTCAGGCCAACTCTGGCAAATCAAGGACCAAGCCCCCCCTTCTTGAGATTGGGCTCAGCTGTGCTAAGCCTGGCTTATTCCAAGTTGGAAATGTACTGCATGTAACCACAGTTCCCTGTGTCCTAGGCTTTTGACCTCTATTGGCAAATGTCCTACCAAATAAGCAGCAAACAGCTCTGACTCTTCCAAGCCCTTTTGGTCAGAAACTGCCTCAGAGCGGTGCCTGCCAGAGCACACAGGTGGCCCCGTGATTTTAGCTGCTTAGCACATTGAATTTACACAGACTTATTCTTTATTCCTTCAACTGAGCATATGGGAAACAGACAGAAGATGTCCTAATAGCCTCTGTCATTAAAATCTCTGTCTTTGTGAACTCACAAAGCCCCTTGTCTCTGTTGCAGGCTGGGATTCTGCATTTCAGTTTTGCTATTGGCAGTCAGACAGAGTCCCTGCAGCTGGTCCTCAAATGTGCTGTGCTCCATTCGGGGAGTAAGACTGGATTGTCATGATAAAGAGCATCTGCTATTTGTATTCCCACAAGGCAATATTGTAAAATATCTGCTTGTCAAATTTTATGTGGGTAAATTATGCATTTATCCATTACTCTCCCATTGCCCTCCAAAAAAAGGGGGGGAGGAGGGGGTTGAAAAATAAAATAAACCTATTTGAGCTTGAAAATAATCATTTCTATGGGTGTCCTTTTTAAATGTATGAGACTCATTTCAAATATTAAAGCTTTAAACTACGGAGAATAATGACATTGTTTGCAGAAAAGAAAAAAATAAAAAGCAAGCAAGAGCTCTTGTCCAAAAGAATTGTTCAACTGCTGCTAATGGGAAAAGTAAAATGAGGCAACTGGGGATAAAAAGCATGAAAAGAGAGACTTCTAAAGGCTGCACAAAATTTGTATTCCAAAGACCAGATAAAAGGATTTATTTATTAATTGTGTAATCATCTATCATTTTCTATCAGCATCAAACTCTAATGTGTCTGAGCATTCCCATTCCCTCATATCAGGGAAGGTTTCCGGATGTGGCTTTTGGGTGCCAGGAGGTGTTATACTGTAGAGAAGGACATCCACGAGATGCCACTTGGAGCAGAGCAGACAGCCCTGAATTAATGAAAACTGACATTTCAAAGCTAGATACGGTGCACCAAGTGCTTTGCATGCATTCTCTAGATCCTAAAACACGTGATCATTGTCTTTACAGAGAAAGGCCTGCAAAGCAGTAGTGAGGCCTTGGAATCAAATTCTACTAGCTCCTGAGAGTCCATTTTTAATTTTCAGGGATTTTGCAAGTCATCTGTTAAACAGGGTTGTTATTTTTTTAAAAAGAATATAAGCTTACTATTAAATAAATTGTAATTGAAAAGGCAATATTCAAAATTCATCAACTCCCTATCAGACTACATTTTACTCATACTTATGCTGTTGTTTGTTTATAGCTATTGTAGCTGCGTGCTGTAAACACCATAGATCGGTGTGATAATGTGCATCTTTTCTCACCTTCATGTGCAGTGGGGTCATCTTGCTGCTTTAAATGGACGGCAATGAAAATGCTTACTTACAAAAATCAGTCAATGCTACCAACAGTAGTGCACATTATTTTGTTGTTTGTCTAGACCTAAGAAACTTATGGAGAAAATATGGATGATTCAGATTGAATTTAAAAGAATGTGTTCCCAACCGTATGAATTATTATTATGATCCATTTGATTGTGAATAGCATACAAAGTAAGAAACTTTTCTTTCAGTATGCAAAAAATGATCATTATTGGGTGCACAATAATGTCGCAAGTGAGCAAGCACCAGTGAAGTGCTCCGACGTGCCTTTCTTGTTTCAGTCTCATTCTATGTGTAAATGTAAGCTTAACATCAAACCAACACTCTTTCAGAACTATCCTCCCTAGTCAATGGCAACCATCGCTGGGCTATGGGTATAAGAATTTGGCAAAAAACAATGAGAGCATTTCTGTGATAAACCGTTGACTCTAAGGGAACTTGTAATAATGAGTCTTGTGTTTATTAGTTTTTACAAAATGCATGTGACACACACACATATATATATATTTATATCAGTATTTACAATAATCATATGTATGTATAATCAAGCATTTTTTTTAAAACATTTACCACCAGCACATAGCTAACAAGACTTAGAAAGAGCATACTGTCCAAGACCGCATGGTGAATACGTGTTATGGATCTAAGGGTGGGGTAGCTCGCATCAGAGCAGGTGAGCCATTTCTACTCCCCGAGGGTTTCTGGTCTCATTCTCACTGTCTCTCTAATACCTTTCTTTTGAAACATCACCCCCATTTTCTAGGCAATATCCTGGGGTTTTTTTCCCTGACAGTTATTGGGAAAGGTTGATCTCATAAAACACATCCCCACCTCTATACTGGCCCATCCTTCCACAGATTCCATAATTAAATATGCACAAGACTAATCATATCAGACATATTTGGGTTTTTGTCCCTTCCTTCCCTAGACCCATCACTGCCAACCCTCTACTTATTTCTCTTTCCTATAAAGTTTAACAAAGCATAGACACAGATTTTAAATAAGTTGTTCTTTTGCTATTTTAATGGAATGTCAGGTTCAGAGCAAACGGGTTCTTCCAATAACTGCCTACCACAGGAATGAGGAATTAGAACAGGCGGGTGATCAATTTTATCTATGGCTTCTTCCTTAGAGTACAGCAATAAAATAATGAAGAAAGTTTATATTTTTACAAACTTTAAGCTTTATAATATACCACTACTATATCTTTTGGTCCTCATAGTAGTGTTGAGATACATAGGGTAGATCTCATTTAACCTAAGAGGAAACTGAAGCTCAGACAGATTAAAGGATGTCTCTAGGATTATGATCTTATTACATTATGACTCCAAGTCTTATTTTCTGTCATCACGGCACCCTGTAGAGGAAATGTGAACAAAATCCCTCAGGTTTATTGAGCAAAGTATGGCAATAAGGAAAGATTATAGAGTCCAAGCAAATTGAGCAACAAAATGTCCATTAGTTTCTCGCTGCAGAGACAAAAGTGTTCGGAGAGAAGAGAAAAGTCATTGGAGGTAAAAGTTTGTTCTCTCCAAGTGATTTTTCTCAAAGAAATAGATTTCTGCGTATTGGAGAAAACCTCAATTCTTAACATAAGTTCACACTGCAAATGTGCTGATTCTTTTGTGGTGGAATCAGCAGAAGGGAGATATATTGAAAAGGTCAAGTGTAGAAAGTAGCTCACCTCTTTGGGCAGTTACCATGTGCCAGACATTTTACTAAGTGTCTTGGGTCCATCATCTTTAACTCCTCAAAATATTCCTTTGAAGTGGACACTATGATCATTCCAGTTTAGAGAGGAGGAAATTGATGCTCAGAGAGATTAAATAATTTGCCTGAAGTCACTTGGGTAACAATTTGGAAACTTAGGTTTGTGAACCCAGGTTTGTCTACCTCCAGAACCTGCGCTTGTAAGACACCTTTGCTAATCTAGAAAGTGAGTTTTTCATTGCTGATCCATCTTGAGGCATTTTGCAGCCTCTTCTTCTGACCAGAAAGTCTATGGTTATCTGACAGGAAATTACATAACTCTAGGGGCACCATCATCTAAGGCATGAGCCCTGAAGTATCATTATGGACCTATGTGGTAGGACCAGTTCAGCCTCAGAAAGGAACCCCAGGTCTGCCATGGACTGGCTATATTACCTTGAGCCAATGACATCAGCTCTGAGCCCCAGTTTCCTTGTGATGATATGTGCAATTTTGAAAAGATTCATCAAGATAAAAAAATTAAATTGCCTAGTTAGTACTGGCATGCTTGAGATGCTTGATCAATGCTAGTTCATCCCTGCACATCTTGTTCTTGTGTCTACTGTCCTGTGCTCACACCGCGAAGATTCAGGTGAAATATCCTAGGTGCAAGCTTGGACCCTGAGTAGCATACACCTCTTATAGTTGATGGAGAGCTGCAGAGAAAGGGAGACGGCAGATACCTACTGTGTTCCACATACCACATCTCACAAGCATGGAAATGTCATGATATGGCATTTACGTCTGATCATTCAGAGAGAAAATTCTGCATCTATCTTCATTTTTGCCTCTAAGACCTTGGTGATCACATGCTCAGTGGAGCCTTCTGTGGCTATGGTTTCTGAAGATTTTTGTAATTAAACATTTTCACAGTAAGGTAATTTTTTGCAAAGATAATTTCTGTCTACTTCATTGCCTCAAAATTAAAATTAATCCATCATAAGGGAGAGGAGAAATTAACATGCTGAATTTCAGGTCACCTGGATTATTGCTTCATTTTCTCTCCTGTCTATTGACTGTCAGCCTCACTCCGCTCCGTTCACTCTCCAAGGCGATCTTTCTGAAACTCAGATATCATCTTGCCCCTCCACAGCTAGTATTCCTTCACCAGCAGTTGCTATCTCCAAGCTGCAGTCCAAACACATCATCCTTAGAACTTCAGTACCCAACCAAGCCTCCAGACTTGCCACCTGCCACTTGACGCACATCTATGATAATCTTGACTTGCACTGAATTGTTCTCAGTTTTGCTAATTTAAGACTTTGCACATATTTTTTCACCTTCCCCTCTTCATTCTTCAAAGCAGATTGAGAACCACCACTTCCTGGATCAACTCAGGCTCAGAGGCAATTGTTTCCCCTGAAGAGAGGCAATTGTTTCCCCTGATGGTTCTTTACACACTTTATCACAGCTCTTGGCAGAGAAGGTTGTCATTGTGGGTTGCTGTCTCCCCCTTTCGTGAGTCTAGGACTGACTGAGCAGCAGGGACTCTGACTTCTTTCTCTATGTTCCCAGCATTTTCCAGGGCTCTGTACACAGGAGGAACTTTACAAGTATTTATTCAACCAGTGCATCTTACATATTGAAATATAATATACTCAGATGTAGAAATATATACAGTCATGACTAGACCTTGACTCATCTCTGCAATTTTAGAATAGTGACCTATAAATAGCAACAGAGAATCAGAAAATATAGGTTTCAGTATCAGCTCTGCTGTTTGTAAACTATGAGGATTTGGGCAAGTTAATTTACTTTCTGACTCTTCATCTGTAACATGAATTACCCTTTCTAGTTTACTTATCCCACAGCATATATGATGACTAGATGTGATTGCATGGGAATCTGCTCATACCCCAGTCAAATCCCCCTCTTGGATTGGGGGACCTATTTATCAGGTATTGGAAATTCTGACAGCAGAAAGCCTTTAGCCATCTGCCCCTCCAGGGAGTGCCATCATCTCGACTACTCCCTTTTCCCAGGAAGCCCTTCATCCAATGAAGGTAAAGTCATGGGTGCCATGAGCAGACTTGGGACAAATGCAAAGAGCCACACAGTCTCTACAGTTTCCCACTGGTCTGAGGTCTCTACTGAGATTGTCTGCAATCCCTCTGCTTCTCATTCCCTCCTGCACAAAGTGATCTCAGAAACAGCCCCTAATATATATCCTGCATGCTAATCTACTGTTTCTAACTCTGCTCCCCAGGGAGACTGACCTGAGTCAGGTAGGCTTATAAAAGCCCAGGAGATGCCAAAGTGCTTCACATATTTAAGGCATCTAATCATTCAGTCACATTATCACCAACTAAACATTCCTTAGCAAATCCATTGATTCCCTGATGCTTTTCCTTATGACACGATAGCAAGAAGCAAATAAGTAAAAGAACAAAATCAGCATGAAAAGAACACAGAGGAGGAATCAAGAATCCGAGGCTCAAGTTCTTGTTTTCCAGTCCTGGGCAGTGTAACCTTGAATAGACTCCATCCTCACTTCATGCCTGATGTCTACAGTGAGGGACATTTACTTCTCAAGTTACTGTCAGGTCCAATGTGTTCATGAATCTACATGTTATTCATCTAGCTTTAAATAAATAAATTCAACTTCAAATAGGGTCACTGCTTTGACTTTCAAGTTGTTCCTTGCTGAAGGTGCCCAGTCCAGGGACAAAGGGGACTGAAATCCACCTTGGGGTCCCTAGTACAGGGGTGTGTCTATAAAGAGATTCCTTTGGTAGTTAGCCCACTGAGAGGGGCATCTCCTGGCAAATGCAGTTTCACCCATGATCTCAAATTCATTGGGAAAGCAGTGCTATGAAAGGTATTTCCAATGATTAAACCAAAATTCTTTTTGTAAAAAAAAAAAAATTAAGTTATCTTGAAAAGCGGTCATGGGCATACACTATTAGTGCCTTGTGGTATAAATTTTTAAAAATAAGTTCTATTATGGGAAAACTTACAGGGAGAGAAACAGTGAAGCACATGCATGCCCACAAGCTCCCCTTATCCCATAGAAAGCCGCTCACAGGCTCAGCATAGCCAGAATAGAATAGCATCTGGCCACCCCCACCCCTAAATGGGCTAAATATTTGTAGGGTCAGGAAATATTTATCTATGTGACTAGGTAACTTCAGAAAAATAGCCTCATTAGAAAGAGAGATTATTTAGGCCCAGAAGCTGTTAGTAACCTTTTCTTTCTTTCAGGCCTGCTGAACTGGCTTTCTACTAAGATACCAAAAGGGGGTAGAAATGAAGACAGGCCACGTTTGCCTCTCCTCACAAGTCAACACAATTCTCAAAGATGCTAATCAAAACTTTACAAAGCGGTCGCTCTGAATTACATAGATTTCATGATGATTTCCTCTAACAACACCAAACACTGACCATCTAAGACTTACAGATGTGTTTTACCTCATTTAGTCCTTTCAACAATCCTATAAGGTAGGGACTGTCAGCTAAATGGGAAACTAGAACGTGAAAACACTGATTTGAAGTGATAGATGAACTCCTATGTTTATCACTGCATTATTTACAATAGCCAAGTATGGAGGCAATCTAAGTGTTGATTGATAGGTGAATGGATAAAGATGTGGTATATATATACACAATGGATTATTACTCAGCCATAAAAAAGAGTGAAATTTTGCCTTTTTTGAGAACATGGTTGAGCCTAGAGGGTATTATACTAAGTGAAATAGGTCAGACAAAGAAAGACAAATACTGTATGATTTCACTTATATATGGAATCTGGGGAAAAAAATGAACAAACAAAACAAAATAGAAACAGACTCATAGATACAGAGAACAAACTGATGGTTGCTAGAAGGGAGGAGAATGCAGGAATGGGCAAAATGGAGGAAGGGGATCAAGAGGTATAAATTTACAACAAAATAAATGAGTCATAGGGATGTAAAGTACAGTCTATGGAATATAGTCAAAAATATCATAATAAATTTGTGTGGTGACAGATGGTAACTACACTTACTGTGGGGATCATTTTGTAATGTATCTAAATGTTGAATCACTACATTGTACACCTGAAACGAATATAATATAGTATGTCAACTCTACTTCAGTAAAAAAAAGATCTATGTTATGACCATTGGCATGAAAAATATCCAATAAAACTGTTCCTCCCTTCTTCAAAAAAAATATTAATAATAAAGGAAATAAATACACTAGGACTTAATGAAAAGTTATGGATCTTTTCCAAAGTCTCACAGCTGGTGAGCTGACATTGATGACTTACCTTACAATGAGTTACATCAGAAATAAATTCCAGTTACTTACTATATCAGTTATTTTAAGTCATTATAATGGTATAATGTATATCAGTAATAATAGAACGTAGTAGAGTACATTATGATAGTCTATCAGACAAAAGTGGATTATCTTTGAAATAACACTGCACCAATTCATTGATTTAAAACATTTTAAAAAAATCTGCATCACCAAACTGGTTTTTAACATTAATGTGCATAGGAATCACATGAAAAGGCAAATTACAAGGCACCCAGAGTCAAGGAGGTCTCAGATAGGCCTAGAAATATTCATTTTAGCAAGATTCTCAAGTGATTCTTATTTTACTCTGTTTTATATGGATGGATCCCAGTCCACGCTCTGGGAGATCCTGATCTTGCTTCTAGGTGTAACATTTGAAATACATATCTAACCTACACTATATTTATTTAAAGCAACTTTAGTGTCTGTAGGTAAGAGAGGATTATGTATGTTCAATTGTAGATAAATTGAATAGATAAATCCTGTAGTATCTACTATATACAAATCACTTTTATACATTATATCTGACCATGGCATCAACCATATAGTAGCTATTAATCAGGAAATTGAGGTTCAGAGAGGTTAAGAAATGGTCCCTTGACATATAGCTCCTAAACATCCAAACAGACTTGGCTATGAGCCTGGCTCACTGAGTAGCCGTTGCTGCTTCCACCAAGTCATCCCTTTGCCCAGTCGTGATCCTCAGACCTGCGGAGCTGCTTCCTGACTTCTAACAAATAACTCAAGACAAAAGTCCTTAAAGATAGAATCTGGAGGTAAAAATAATAGGGATCATCTTGAGGTAAGTCCACTTCCAAGCAAACACACATTTAGCACCCCTTCATTTAGAAACAGGAAATACCCGCTTTCTTCATATAGAAAAGAGGGGCTGAGTAACTGTGACCATCTCAAACTACGCCACCAACTGTTACACCCTCAACAATAAAGGACAGGGGAAAAAAAATAGGAGAAAGAAAAGGAGGAACATTAAAGTGCTCATTCAGATTAATGAATCAAAATGTGCCTTCAGAATCTAGCACTTAAATTCCTTTTTAATTTATTTTTCTTAATGGTGGATGGGTGGGAATGTGCCCTACTTTTCTATGCATATCTGGTGTAAAGACAACCCCATCTCCCTGCTTCTTGGTCTCTTTTTCTTCCCCTTCCCGCGGGGGTGGGTTTTCTGAGAATTGCTCATTTATTGAGGATGCTGAAGAAGACAGGACCTATGCCAATGACTAACACTTTTTCAAATACACTCAAAGCTGGGCGAGAGGACGTCGTTGGTTAAATCCCATTAACCTACAGCCTCCTACTCTCTTCAAACCCCTCGTAGAAGCAGGCAGAACGCAGCAGGAGAGACAGTCCCAATCGGAGGGCTGGGAACAGCCCCAGAAAAGCTGTTTCACCACATCTCTGACTCAGACACTTCCTGCCCAGGCTGGAATCAGATGTTGCCAAGACAGCTGTGAAAAAAAATGAAGAAAAACCCAACTTCCACTATTTAAATGAGAGTTAATCAAGTGGCTGAGTTTGGATGGCGATAGAGGTTCTTGGAGTGAAAGCAACGTGATTTGCTCAAGGCCACCAGCAGGTTTAGTCCCTAGGCCAGAGCCCTGAGGCGCCAGATCTACCAGCTGGGCCTGGTGGGTCCGAGGTGAGCCCTGGGAAGAGCTGTATCTGGGCTCTGCAGATGCTTCTAGTTCCCCTGGATGACACCCAAAGCAGTCAGGTTGGGGCAGAATAAAATCTAAAATGCACTTCCTTTCTTTTCATTAATTTAAAATGAGTAAACAGCCAGTTTTGACAGTATTTATTATTTGTGCTGAGTATAGAGGCATTGCATGATTATAATAGAAAAATGGAAACTCCAATAAAGCATTAATGGAAAAAGGCATCCGGAGTCTTAACATCCAGAAATAACTACTAGAAAAAAATGAATGCACTTCAGTCCAAATGAGGAAATATGCTCTTGTTCTCTATTATGTATGTGTGTGTATATATGTATATCACTTACATAATATAATTATCTCATATTATATAATCTTTTCATACAATTTTTCCACTTTATATTAGCTTATTAAATCTTTTTATAAAAATTATCTTTTAAGTTCTGATTTCTTCAACTTCCCCTTAGGTTATTTCCCTACATAATAATCATTAACAGTCACTGAGTGTTCACAATAAGCGTTCTGTATGTGTGCGTTCATTTAACACAGCATATGTTAATTTACATGTGGAGACATGAGACACAGAGATGACTTGCCTCGTGTCACAAAGCCAGAAAGACATAGTGTCCCACACTATGCTACATTTTGTGCTAGTTTTTTTGGGGAAAAAAAACAAAGTTAAAGGAAATACAGCTCTGACTCACTCATTTCTTTATTAAAGAACTATTTATCGAGAACCAAATATGGGAATTGTTCCAGATGCTAGAGATGTAATGAGGAAGAGATCCTTGTGTTGTGGCACTTACATGCCCACTGGGAAGACAGACTGTAAAAGCGAGGCACACAGAGAGCAGCCCCCCTTCTCCAAAGGGGATATGTTCCAAGACACCCTGTGGATTCCTGAAACCATGGATAATACCGAATCCTATAGATGCTATTGTTTCCTATAGGTATGTACCTATGATAAATTTTAATTTATCAAGCAGACACAGTAAGAGATTAACAACCTAACTAACATTAAAGTAGAACAATTATAACAATATAATGTAATAAAATTATGTGAATGTGTTTTCCTTCTCTCTTTCTACTTCCCCTCCTTCTTGTATGTGGGATGATAAAATGCCTCGGTGATGAGATGAAGTGAGGTGAATGACGTAGGCATTGTGACACAGCATTAGGCTTCCATTGACCTTCTGAAGATACATCAGAAGGAAGGTCATCTGCTTCTGGACTGAGTTGACCTTGAGTGACTGGAATCAAGGAAAGCAAACTTGAGGATAAGGGGACCTGCTGTATACGATGACGTCAGGTAGTGACTCGTGCTATGGAGAAACGGCAAGGGGATGGGAAGTCCCTGAGGGTGAGCAGCATTTGAACAGAGTCATGTAGAAAGCGAGGGAGAAAAGCACGCAGATATCTGGAAAAGAGCATGTGTAGCGTGTTACAATCTGGAAGGGATATAGATACAAAGCTAAATAAGGAGTCCGTGTTACTGAGAAAGAGCAAGAGCATATCCATGAAAGTAAGAACACACCCACGATACAGCCTAGGAGAGGCAAGTGCCCCAAATGTGCCAGGAGGAAGGCTGGGGGTACAGATGTAATGGAGGATAAATGGCTGGAAAGTCAGTAGGAAAACGATAAACTTGAACGTCAGAGACCATCTTAATGCAGTAAGAAGCTGGTCGATAGTCTCTTCCATCCCTAGAATTCTGTGATTAACTTGTTCTCTAACTGTTCTGATTGATCCCAATTAGAAACTTCTTAAATCAGCAGTCTTGATCGTTAGGAACCTTTTAAAGCTGTGATTTGCTGGTCAACATCTTAAAGAAACACAGAAGAAGATTAGCTTATACCTGGACTCTTAAAGGAACAACAAAAGAGGTTTCATCAGGTACGACACCTAACAAAACTTCTGAAGCACCCTCCGCAGAAGTGTCTCCCCCCAGAGCCTCACACCCACACTGGCGCCCCTAGTTCCCTCATCCTTCCTGCTGCTTGGAGACCCCAAAGTTATGCAGCTTCTTGCTCACGTCTCCCTCTTGCCTGCCCCCCTTGCATATGCAGGATCATTTCAAGCGACTGTGCTCTTACCCTGAGTCATCGCCCACCGTGGGGAGCCTAATTTTCTCTCACTGTATTTTTCCAGAGCAGGTGTTGCCTTCGCCGCCTCTGCACATCCACAGAAACTTTTGCTTGTTGCTCTATCTGCTACAGCTTGTGCCTAAGATTGCAACTTAGATTTCTCCATAGACACTGCAGTTTTCCTCTTACTTTGAGGTGAACTTGAGATCACCAGACACCTCCGTGTATTGTGCCATGCTCCAGCCATCAAGGTGAACACACACGCTGTTCCATTCTAGAAGGGCTGCTGAGACTGTACCATAGATCTCCAATTCCTGATGAAAGGCTCTGAAATATTATCCAATAATCCTGTCTTAATTTATGGCCAGATTCAGCACACTGTGGCATTCAGAAGAAATAGTCTATTGATTTTTTTTAAGTGTCACTATAGGTCCTTCCTGCAGGTCTCTCGTGAATAAGCAGACATAAGCAATTATAGTACCCACCACATGGCCAAACTCCTTGTTAAATCTCTCCTGACAACACATAGCAGCTCCCATGGTTTCTCCTTCTTTCCCTGCCCATTACCACTTTGCTCTTTCTTTTCCTCCTGCTATGCACAATTCTGATGAGTTTCCACCCTTTCCAAACTCGTGTGTCCCTGGCAGGCCCCCCTCGAAACTCAGAGTTCACAGGGATGGTGTCTTGCAGGAGACGGTGGCCCATTGAATTCTGCTGAAGAAATGTATTCAGCATCATGACCAGCATAACATTAGTGTCAGTGTTTGGGGATGAGAAAAAAAAGACAACAAAAAGGCAAAATCATAGTTCTTTTAAATCAAGCTAACTACCTCGAATAAATTCAAAGTGAAGATGATAAATTAACTCCAATGTTTTTTAAGGTAAAACACAACAAGCAGAGTTCTGAAGTGGAAGGGAAATGGTTAAGACCGCCATGGCCACTACCCTGCCTGGACCAAGCACCCTGTGGGTGTCAAGCACCGGCTTTTACCAAATCCCTTAAATTGCCTTGAAATGCAGTTACAGCTCCTGGGACTTCTGCTTCATTCTCCTTCTCTCTCCTTAAAGAAAATTCTGTTTCCAAAACTAAAATAATTTCATTTTTGTGACTATGCAAGAAATGAAGACTCTTTGTGAAAAGTTGAAAATATATACAATTCCAAAGAAGTAATAAAAAATGCTATCACCACGAAGAGACGACAGTTGTTAACATTTTGGTGTACTCCTTTCAAGACAATTTTTGTGTTTCTGTGTGTGTTAGAAATGCAGACACACTTTTTTGTAACCTTAAACAACTTCCCATGTTAATAATATATATGTACATTGTATTTATTTTTATTTTCTCTTTTAAATTTTCCTATATTAGAATTTCTTTGAAATTAAAAATTGGTACCTATTCATCATAATAAGAGAGACAACCCAAAGATGTAAAAATAAAATAATAATCTCCTCCACTTCCTTTATTCCTTGTCTTTTGGGCCAAGCGCAACTCGGTTCCCCTGATTTCCACAGGTCTTGGGCAGGCCTCGGAAAACATGGAGCTACAGGGGTAGCCGTTGCTTCCAAGATCATAGGAGCTAGTTCCACCCCCAGTGGAAAGCATGAAGGCCTGATGAGAAGCTGAAGGGACTTCTGGGCCTGGAAGTTGGCAGGAGAGGAGTCAGCAGTGCCCAGGGTACCCTTCTGTCCTTAAAACAATACCTGTTCTGTAATAACAACTAGTATCAATTGCTCATGTATTATTGGCAGAGCATCAGTTGAAGTTGCATGCATGAAGTTGCATCCTGATAGAATCCTCACAATTCTATGCAACACGTGACTCTTATTAGCCCCTTTTTGTACATGAGGATAATTTAGGCATGGAGGAGTTAGGATCCAGGTGGAGACATTCTGATTTCTGACCTGATGGTTTTTTTTCCATTACCATGAAATCACTAAATATTTTAGAATGAATGAATGAATGAATGGGATTTAAAAAGGCAAAGATGGTATGAAAAGGCACTTTGCTCACATTCAGAGCAATGCAGATCAAAACCAGCCTAGATAATGTTTTACAGGTCAAATTAATAAGATCTTACTAACCAAGAATATCTATTGCAAGTGGGAATGTAGATCCACTGGGGACACTCACATATTACTGATCAGAATATAATTTGCTACTATTTTTTTTTGGTAGATAATCTCCCTACATTTACATATGGCAAAAGATAAAATACATAGTGTTAAAAGTCAGACTAAAAAATATTTGCCACACTGTTATATAATAATCTAAACATTACTAATCTGTAATATTCCTGAAGAGTAGCAAAAAACAGGAGGCAATGTATTCGGATGCTACTGTTCTTCACCTGCTGAGAGCCTGCCTCAAGAAGGAAGATTCATTTGATTGTTCATATGTATTCTGCCAACTTGCTATGGATATTTTAATGTTTATGTAATGTAGTATATTTACAACTTCCTTTGTGAGTCCTGGTTTCCTGTCTTAAGAATATTTTTCTCAAATACCATATGATTTCACTTACATGTGGAATCTAAAAAAGTAAAACAAACAGAAATAGACTCATAAAAGCAGAGAACAAACTGGTGTTTGCCATAGATGACGGAAGTGGGGTGATGGATGAAATCGGTGATGGGGATGAGGTACACACTTCCAATTTGTAACTCTGGGGTGTGGGAGGGATATGTTCCCTCAAAGATTCTGCTTCTCAGGATTTCAGCCCCAAATTGGAATCTACACCATGTACTCTTCAAGTCTCAGGACCTCCAGCCACGCTATCAACTTTCCTGGGTGTCCGTCTTGCAGACAGCAGGCCATGGGACTTCTTAGCCTCAGATACCTCATTCCTAATGGTTCTGTTTCTCTCAGAATGCTGACTAATACAGTGACTTTCTAAATTTCCAGGAATATATCAGAGCTTTTCCAAGTATGCTACAGACATCTAATTCCCCATTATTTCATTGTAAGTTTGTGGGCAGACTCTTGTTAGCTCCATCTGGTCATCCCGCCTCAGGCAGCTGCAGTGAACGACTGCCACTGGTTATTTTCAACCAAAGAACTGTAAATAGGGCTGTTCACACAGAGCAGCTGAGTTGGATCAATTAAAGATAAATCCGAAAAATGAAGCTTTTTGTTGAGCTGACTTAGAGTTCAAATCAGTGACGATTATCTGGGTATGGGGCATTTGGGGTGCTCCAAACCCATTCAGTCCTCTTCAGTGGATTTCAGCGTATTGTTTTTCAAATCCCTCATGGGATTAGGGCATGTTGTAATGCCAAAAAGCTGATTGTTCTTACCAGAATGTAGTCATTATTCTTGAACAACCATTTTTCGGATTCTAGCAAGCCGTTCCTTAACTTCCAGAATTCTGAAAAAGGTGATTTTGACGATGTTGACAGTATTCTCATTGCTTTTATGGAGGAGTGGATATTTGAAGATCTTTACTCCACCATTCTACTCATCAGAAGCCTTCACTAATTTTTAATAAAAGTTAAGACTTCTTTTCTTCAGACAATTTAGCTGTGCTGCAAATATTTTAGAATGGAGTGCTTGCTTTTTGTTGTTTTTTATTAAAGTATAGTTGATATACAATATTACATTGGTTTCAAATCTACAGCATAGCAATTCAACAGTTACATACATTATTCATCCTTCACCCCAACTAGTGAACAAAGAAAGATGTTATCTGTCAACAAAGAAAGATGTTACAGAACTATATTCTCTATGCTGTACTTTCTCCCCCATGATTAATTTATGATTAACATTTTGTTCCTCTTTATCACCTGATCCTCTTTCACCCATCCACCCCAAACCCTCGCCTATGGTAGCCACCAGTCATTTGTCAGTGTCTATGAATCTACTGCTGTTTTGTTCATTTTATTTTATTTTGTTTTTAGATTGCACATATAAGTGAATTTATAAGGTATTTGTCTTCTTCTGCTTGGCTTCTTTCACTTAGCATAATACCCTCTAGTTGTCCCAAATGGCAGGCTTGCTTTATTATGGCTGAATAATATTCCATTGTGTTTATGTACCACATCTTCTTTATCCATTCATCTACTGATGGACACTTTGGCTCCTTCCATATATTGGCTATTGTAAATAATGTGGCAATAAACATAAGGGTGCATATATCTTTTCAAATCAGAGATTTTGTTTTCCTCAGGTAAATTCCTGAAAGTAGAGTTACTGGGTTGTACAGTATTTCTTTTTTTAGTTTTTTGAGGAACTGTCATACTGCTTTCCCTAGTGACTACACCAATTTACACCTCCAGTAACAGTGTAGGAGGTGTAGGAGGGTTTCCTTTTCTCCACATCCTCACCAACACTTGTTATTTCTTGTCTTTTGGATGGTGGCCATTCTGACTGGTGTGAGGTGATAGTTCATTGTGATTCCGATTTGCATTTCCCTGGTGATTAGAGATACATAGCATCTTTTCATGTATCTGTTGGCCCTCTGTATTCTGTATTTCTTCTTTGAAGAAATGTCTATTCAGGTCCTCTGCCCATTTTTTAATCAGGTTATTTGGTTTTTGGTGTTGAGTTGTATGAGTTCTTTATGTATTTTAGATGTTAACCCCTTATCAGATAAATCATTTACAAATATATTCGCCCATACTGTAAGCTGCTTTTTTTGTTTTGTTGATGGTGTCCATTGCTGTACAGAAGTTATTTAGTTTGATATAGTGCCACTTGTTCATTTTTGCTCTTCTTTACCTTGCCCAACAACATGTGTCCAGGAAAAAATTGCTCATACTTATGGTCAAGAGATTTTTGCCTGTTTTCTTCTAAGAGTTTTACAATGGGGTATTTTTCTATCTGTTATTTTAAGTAATTTATTTTTATTTTCATTTCCTTATTGAAGCAGGGCTTAATTTTGGGAAGTCTCTTGGACTTTCTATGTATTTACTCTCTTGGTCTCTTTTATTTTAGTTTTACTGCATTAAGGAAAACTGTGGTCGTGTTAGACTTTACCTTTGTGTGTTTATTAAGGTTTTCTTTGTGGACACTTTTGTGAATGAATTTTGTAAATGTCTCTAGAAGTACAAATGTATATGTGTATATGTGTAAATACAAATGTCACCACATTAATCAAAGACTATATATTGTTAACTGTATAATTTGTAAAATTTCCATATAATTCATTTTTATAAAGGTTTACTTACTTCTTAGGAGATTTTCTTTAGTATATAAACCTTTTCTTTTTTTACTTTATATCTGCTTGAGATGTTTTCCTTCATAAAATATTTCCTATTTCCACGTTTCTTCCTCTGGCCCTTGAGAATTCTCCTGCATTTAATATTAGTATTGTCATTCTTGCTGTTCTTAGTTGTATTGCTCATGTATGTATTTGCCAACCTTTTCTTTTCAATCTTTATCTTGTTTATAATTTTTTCTTGCCAAAGTTTTAACCTATTTTGCTGATCTTTCTTTCATCTTGTTTTTAATTGCATCAGAGAGATGCATGCTAAGGAAATAAGACAAGGTCGCCAGAGAAATCAAGCCTTGGACTTGTTAGCTTGAGACTTTTATATAAAATAAACTCTGTTGCCAGATTTAAAATAAGCTTAATTAGAATGGGATTCAAAATCTAAGAAGGCAATGGCCTGCAAAAGAATGGGATAGCTGAAAAGTCTTTACTAAGTGGATATTTACTGAGGTTATTTCACTTAAGTCTCACCAAAAGGAGATAATATATGTAAAGTGTGTAAGGCAGCAGCTGGTAAGTTTTAAATAGTCAATAAATGTTAGTCTACTTTATTATTGATAATAATAGTTTATTATTAAGAGCGTCCTGGGAAGAAGGTATAATCATTCTCTGTAAAGAGGTTAAGTGACTGGACCAGATTCATTCGGTTAGTTTGTGGCAGAGAAAGAGTTCAAGTTCTGTGCATCTATCGCAAACACAATTTTTTTCCTTTCTGTTTTGCTACTTTAAGAGGAAAAAAAAAAAGTAAAATACTGAAAAGCAATGGAGGCTGACTTTGCAATTTTACAATTGTTGAAGAATCCTCTAAGATAAAGGAAAATACTCCTGATTGTTTATTTTGAATGCGTCTAAATGCCTCTTATTCACTCTTCTAACTCTGAGCGTGAAGTTACGTACAGCAGGACCTCTGTGGAGTGTGCTGTGTTCTGACAACTTGCAGGGCTGTTTCAGACAACGTACTCTGTTCAAGAGAAGACAGTCCATAAGAATATCCATCACCATGAGAGTAAACACACACTCCTGGGAGGGCAACTACTGTTCCCACCACTGTCCGGAGCCTCCCTGCTGTCCCAGAGCTACCGTAGAAGATGCTTCTCCAAAACACCAATTCACTTAGAAATCTTTTAAAAATCCTTCCCTGGGAACTCAAGGTTACACTGACTTTTATCCTTTCTCATCCTCCAAAGACCTTTCTCATCTGCACAGCAGAGACTTGAACTGACCTCCAAACGTTCTATTACATCCTCACCAAGGGTGTCCTTTTCCTCCTGACCTGCAACTTGGTCTAATTTCTGTCTATATTCTGCAAAGCCTGATTTCATCTCCCTTATTTTATAAGACTTTCTCTAACCCTTTAATATCTCATCAGTCTCTGATGTGTGAACAAGTCACACTCTATTTTGTATTCCTACACCCCAAATAGAGTATAATCTCCTTCACAAAAGGAACTGTCATCTGTATTTTATTACCCCCACAAGAATTAATATAGACACAGAATAGTGGCCAAAATAAAATTTCTTATGTTAAAAAATAAATTTAAAAAGCCCTTGGGTCAGTATGATGGGTAAATTGAAATATGGTCTATAGATCTAGAGTAACTATATTATTCAAAAAAAGTATGGCATTTTACTATAGTCTGTGTAATTATAAAAAGCAACAAAAGAACAAAGCCATATAAACATTTTTAAACTTAACCCAAATTAAGAGTATAAACATAATTAAATGCAAACCAGAGCTTTGCCTCCTTACTAATCAAAGTGAAAAAGAGGATGGAGACCATTTTACTCAATTGTTCCAAATTTTCAACCTGCTTTTCTACAATTCTCTATTGCTTATTAAAAAAAAGAGAGAACATTATAAAACAAATAAACATATAATTATTCAATTAGCAATTATTCTATTTAAGTGGTCAGCCAACCACTTAGATGAACATATAAAGAAACATAAATGTTTTGATAGAAAATATATTTATATACCTTCACCATCATTGTGTAACCTAAGCCAAGTTCCATTTCTCAATTGTAACACATTTCCAGTTCCTAAATGACCTTAATCAATTGGTTTATAGTCCCAAATCTCTTATAGTAAAGCCAGGATTTGAACTCTAGAAATTTAGTTTTTAGGGAAGTATTATAGACAATGGTTATGAGCTCCAGAATTCATATATTAAAGTCTAATCCTCAATGGGATGGTATTAGGATGTAGGGCTTTTTAGTGGTAATTACATCATGAGGGTGGGACCCTCATGAATGGGATTAGTGCCCCTATAATAGGGACCCCAGAGAGCTACCTGGCCCATTCCATGATGTGGAGACACAGTGGGGAGGCAGTCAGATGTCTATGAAATAAGAAAGTGGTCCTCACCAGACACCAAATCTGCTGGGGTCTTGATCTTGGACTCCCCAGCCTCCAGAACTGTGAGAAATGCAAGTCTGTTGTTTATAAGCCCCCATTCTATTGTATTCTGGTCTAGCAGTCCAAACAGATGAAGACAGGAAGCTTGATATAAAAACCCATGCACACAGTCTCATTGTAGACTTTGGTATTTCTTATTGAAAGGAGTCTTTATCTCTTCATTTTTAAGCAATATGAAAATGGCCTGTTCCAATATCACGTCTACTTCTTTTCCTTTGTGTTTTAACAGTAAGCGACGATGTGTATGACTGGTTTCCTTTCAGCCCCTCTTATCCGCCTCCATATTCCTCTCTGTGTTTGTCCACATTGTGTAACCACATTTTTAGATGTCTTTCCTATTTTGACAAGACTTTCTATCTTTTCGTACTTGTGAACTTTCCAAATATACCAAAATCTTTAAACAAAACTGCAAAACGATTTTATGTTAATTGTACCATTCCCGTGTTCCTGAAACATTTGGGAAAATACTTGATCCTGTCATGCCTCCAGCTTCCCTCATTGAATCTGCTACACAAAGAAGTTTTGAACCCCTGCCATGAGCCAATTACTGGTAAGAGGCCATTTGGTTCAAATGCACATGCTTTCACATGAAAGAGCTTGGCCTATGCTACTTTTGATGTTCCCAATGCCTTTGTTGTTGTGGAAATACCACTTGTTCTCAGCCCCAGAAGATGCTGAGGAAATGTCTCATTCGAAATATAAAAATCAAAGGTGTTTCATTTTCCTAAAACTTCTTTAGTCTGTGGAAATCTGAACACCTGAAACTTCCATGGCTCAGCAGCTGCTGCCTGGTAGTTGTAGGTGACTTGCCCATCCTTGCCCATTCACCATTCCTCACGAGCTTCTGAAGTTGTAGTTCTATTTCATGCTTCAACTGTCCAGTGAGTTATGGCCAGGGGTCCCTTTGAGTGACAGCTTTCCAATTCTACAGCATTAATAAGTCTGAGCCAAAGAAAAAAACTGAGTTCCTAGGATCAACAATTATAAATCTGTGCGTAACTGCCCATCAAAGACTGGCACTTGGATTCTCTTTTTGGGTACACCCTGCAGGTCAGACATGTGACCTAGTGGTGGCCTAGCAGCAAATGGCATGAAGAGGGGCTGTCGCAGCAGCATTCTCTGATGCTACAACCATCTGGGACCCATCTGTGCTCAGAGATGGTTAAAAGGAAGCCTCCTCCTTTTGTTAAAATGTCATAGTTTGGGATTATTAATTTATTACTAAATCTACCACCCATGTGGTCTCATGAGGAGGGAGCTGATCAAACACTAAGATAGAGACATAAGACCTCAGCAGCAGACCAGGAATATTCTGAAATAAAGATTCTTCAGATCTTGAATTGATTAAGTATCTATTATAAGTGTTCAAAGTCAATATAAGATTAGTCAACAAATCTTACAAAGTATAAAAAATTCAAAATATCACAAGGAACAAATACTCATTTAGTCTATATTTTAGATCTATTGGCGTTATAAATGAAGCTATGTTTAGGACTCAGGGTCATACATTTGTTTCCAGTAATGAATATCATTGATGAAAAAGTATAGGTAATGTACAGGATGAAAAAGCATCAGAACATACAGTTCAACAAAGAGATGCCAAAACATCCTAATCACCTTCTATGTGGCCATTCACTTAAAAATGTTCAATAAATATTTTTATCACATGTTTTCCAATGGGCCATCTTAGAAATGCCAAGATGTTAAGCGCAGTTTTGTTTCTACACTAGTATTTTAGAAGTGGTTAGAAACTGTCTTCCTTGAGAGTGGACTGAAAGGAAAGAAGCTTTTAAAGGAGTCAGATCACCTTTGTGCAAAAGGATATCCACCTCAGAAAGATGACCTTTGCTGTGCTTATTATTTGTCTCTGCAGATTAACTTTTTAATGGACTCTGTGACCTTTCAACAATGTGAATTCTCCTCTGTCATTAATCATCATGCAGATTAATGTGTACTTTGACTTCAGCAACCATTTTTCATCTCTATGAAAAACAATACAAGGGAACAGGGGCCGGGCAGTGAAGGACAAAAAAAGTGGAATATATGCCAGAAGGAGGAAGTCTGTGAATTTTTATAAAGTAAAAAAATCATGCTCTGAATGTTATGTTGGGTTACTTGTGTTTTTGTTAGAAAACGTTTAATAAAATAAACAACATGCATTTATTTTATGTAAAAAATAAATAAATAAAGTCTAATAAAACTTTGTGATCATTTTCTGTGGCAGTATTTAGGACAGTCTCAGACATCCATGGAATGATGGATATAAGTAGAAATCCTGAGAAGTTATGTGTTATTGTTGAGTTCTGCACTGCTCGATATTCTCCACTCTGTGGAAATCCTCTTTGTAATTAAAATGGTACAATATTTGGTTTGGTTGGTTACTGTTAAAATTGGATTAAAGAAATCATTACAGAAAAATGGCATATGTATGTATTTTAAGTTAACATATATTAATGTAAACTCATTTGCACACCATTTGATATAGGACTAGAGCCTATTTGTATGTGTGTGTGTGTATCTGTGTATTTACTATAAGTGGGGTCTGCGAAGTGGATATTTCTGTCATCATTTTTGATTAAATTATATCCATGCTTCATTGTATAAGAACCCCAATTTTGGTTTCTTGAAAGGATGTCTAGAATTCAAAGGCGGGAGGGAAGCCATCTCAGTGCAGAATTGCTCTACGTTTTTTATTTTGCCTCTATTATTCTCATTTAATAAGGTTTTTAAGTGAATCTGCTTTGTCAGCTTTTTTCAAAGCATTTAACTTAGTCTTATGGAAACAAATTTCTTTTCACACTCATATTTTATCAGTTTGAATACTTCTTATTTAAATCAAGTAAGTAAAATAACAAGTGGAACCTACACAAACAATCTGGAGAGAAAAAAAAACTCAAAACTATCTACTGGTGTGAAAAAAGTGCTGGGTATCAGTGTACTATGTGCATCCACGAAGGATCAGAGTGTCGTTCTGGGAGTTGGTTAAAAGAAGTCACTTATGTGAGCTTTCTATTATATTCAACACAATATATGAAGAGCAAGGGTTTTTAAATGTAGTCAGTGGCGCAAACTTTGTAAATGACAATATTTTATCCCCTCAATCTGAAAAGGGAAAATTCTTTCCTGCAAAGACTTTGTATCCTTACCTTGAAGGCGGGACTGTCTCTTATTAGTAACTGCTAATAATAATGAGTGGATGAAATCAAACATTGACAAGGCGGCTTAGCATGCTAATTTAGGAGATAATTTATCTAAAGCAATCTTGAATGGTTGGCAGGCAACTTAATACTAAATGTCAATTATATAGTCCACATAGGATAAAATATAGATTTCTCTTACAGAAGTGGTCACTTTTAAACAAACTGTAAATTTTCGTTAATAGAAAAGTGTGAAGCCAAATATAAAGAGAGTTTGATATAATGATATAAAAAACACTTAATGTGTGCTAACACCAAGCTTGAACCAAAATGACCAAAGTCATAGACTGCTTATGGATCATAAATTGATACCTTCCTCGAGGAATATCTGGGAATTTTTTTTCAAATGTTCAAGATATATATACCAATTTATTCAGCACTTTCAATTCTAAAGAATTCTACCAAACAATCAGAAATATGCAAAAAGATATATTTCCACCTTCTCTACAAAATTGTATATAAACGAAGGAAGCAAAGGAGAATGATATGCTAATCTTACTGCAGAATAGCTAATGACATGCATCACTTTAAGTTTTTGTTGCAAGCAAGAGAAACTAAATTCTGACAACAATAATAAACAAAATGGAGCTTGTTGGAAGGCTATTGGCAGCTCAAAATTGTGGAGAAACAAAGGTGGGGTGGGAAGGTTGACACGCAGAAACTACCGACATCGGCTCATAGCTAAAATAGTCTGTGCTACAGGCAGTGGAAATAAATGAACCTCAACCACACTTTCTTTGTCATCTGAATCAAGATTCGAATTTGAAGGAGAAACAATCCAATTCTTCTGGCTCTGGTAGTGTTCTTGAAATGCCCATAATCTAATATATAATATAATATAGCTAGTCTTTCACAACCATGAATAAACTCAACCATTCTAGAAGTCATAAGGGCCTTCTAGGTTGTTGGTTATATCTCTTGATCTGGGTGTTGCTTATCAATTTTGTTCAGTTCATAAAACTTCATAGATTTGTATACTCACACTATTTTTCCTGTTTATAGATTACCCCTGAAAATAAAATGTATTTCTAAGGGCGGACAACCTAACATGCCATCCATTTTTAAATCTGGCAAAAAGTCTGAACTTTCTGTGTTGATATCCCCACTTTCTTTTGCTCTGCTGGTATTCCATTTAAATACTGTGAAACTTTGGAATAATGCTATGGGTAATCACCACAAGCACTACTGATATAAAATAGTAGAAAGAGGAAATAAATAAATTAAAATACATATCACAATAAAAATAATCAAGAAGAAAATTGTGTAGAGACTGTATTCTTTGTTTCTTTGTTTTGATATGCTACAGACCTCAGGACCCTTGCACTTTTCACAGAGACGGTAGATGTTAGTGTTTTCCCATTTTTTTTCCTGTCTGGCTTCCAAAGGAAAATGTATTTCAATATTATGTACCTTTTGTCCCTGCTATGATTTCCTGCACATTATCAGCACGATTCACCCATTTAATGTGAAAGTGTGATGTGCTTTGAGTGTATTTTAGCACAGATCTCTACAGACAACCCTTCTGTGAGTTGGAAAGGTGAAGTTTACTGCTGTTCCTCTCAAATGGAAGTAATTTCTGGTGCTTTCAGATTACAAGAAAGGTGGGGAAAAAGCACTTGCCAGGTCAACAGGTATTTACCAGCTGCAAAAGGCAAGTGGATTATGTTTTTGGGGATGCATTTGATGCTTGAGGCTCTGTATGGAAGAGTTATTTCTTATTCACATCCTGTTGAATGCAGACACAGAAGTGTGATTTGCTTTGACCAATGAAGTATGAACAGAGTGAAATTTCTTACTTCTGAGCAGAAGTTTTAAGAATCAGCTTGTAGTTTACTATGTTCTCTTTCACCACCTCTGTGGTTATGGTAGGATGTTTAAGGATGTTTTATCAACCTGAGTTTCCAGAACGGTTTTCTATAAATGAGGAAGAAAGGAAGGAGTGAGGAAGAAAGTATTTCTATAGCAAGGAATTGCTTCTTTGATCAAGGAAGATTCAATGTGTGCATTTGTGAGATGTTCCAGAGGTGTTGAAAGATTTAGGATACTACTTAACCTCTGAATACTCCCAGATTCTCCCAACTTAATTGTTGAGATTCCACCTTAATCTTTACTAATCAGTAACTTTCACATAAGAGACAAGCCTTGATTTTTAATTCAGTAAATGTTGTAGCTACTGGGTCCTGAGCCCACAGGCTCAATCTCAAAATGCTTTTTGGTGTTCTCAAAGCTGGGGTTGCATGAGCTAAAGGAGCCTTGAAGCATGGCCTCAGAAATTCGTGAACCTGGAAATAACAATTGAGAATCTCTTGGCTTTCAGTTACTCAGTGCTATCAGAAGCACCATCTTACCATGGCACCCCAGAGTTCCTTCTAAGTTTTAACTTTGTACATAGTAACAGCCAACCAGTTCCCTAGTGGTGAACCAAGGTAGAAACATTTCCTAGTGACCCCATGAATGGCCTAAGTAGTTGTTTTGCCATAAAGTTTCTCAGGCTGCTAAATATGTTTTCCAGAATATCAAGAGAAGTTTTATTCCATATCTATTGCTAATAATCTATTTTCTGGTATTGATTCCCCAAAAAATGAGAATTGGTCACAGGTAACAGAAACTGTGTCTAATTTACACAAAACAGGGTTTATTAAAAAGATCCTATTATCTTAAATGGGAAAGCTGGAGAATCACGGCAACCGAATGGGCTAAATATTAGAACTGGACGATGGTGTCTCAGTAGGAACACCTGGTCTGAATTTAATTTTACCACTGGTAAACTCGACCATGTGCCACTTTGTCCATCTGCTAAAATTCAATGGAAGAACAATCTAGTGGTTGTGTTTTGTTCTTGGGTTTGTCCCCTGGTGAGAAAAGGTAAAAGGCCTTTGATGGACAGTTCACCAGACCGAATACCAAAGGTAAGAGGCAATTCCTCAGGAGGAATTACGGGTGCAATTAGAAACGAATGCTGGAACTATAAACATCTTTTTTAAAAAAGCAAACATTAACAAAGTGGCATCACTTTCATGATATAGTGTTAAGTATATACAATATATGTTTCATAGAATAACATGTTTATTAACAACAGTTATCACTAGGCAGTTGGCTACCTAGCACTTTTATATCTTTCCTTTGTACTTTCTTGAATTTCATAAATTTTCAATAAAAACATGCTAATCTGTTCATTTACAAAAAAAGGAAGACACAATAAATGCAAATATTCTTAAAATGAAAGGAAATTGAGTAGGAAGAGATTACTAAAGATCTGATCATATAACAGTTATGCATATTTCAGAGTGTCTGCTTTCCCTCTTTTTTTCCTAAACACTAATATTGGTGTTTCTGAGCTTTAGTACAAAACCTGAGAAATGTCATGGGAGAGGAAAATAATTGATAATAAAAATATTATTGGCTAATTTTGCCAAGTACTACTCATTGTGCACTCAGAATTTTGCTAAATGCTTCATATGATATATGCATTATAAGCATCCCCATTTTATAGATGAGGCAATTGAGATACAGGGATGGTAAGTAACTTAGCTCAAGTGACCTGAATAAATAATGAAATGAAATTCAGATGTGCTTACCTTTCCTGCTACTTAGGATTTTTGAGGGAGGATAAGAAATGTCTGTGCACACTGTTTAAAACCTGCTCCTTCGTGTACACATCTGGAATGTTTTTAAAGAGATCTAGGAATGGGTCCTGAGCAATGAGTATGTGTCAGTTTCATGCTTCAAATATTTAGTGAATGTTCATTCTGTGCCAAAACCTTTAAGGTTGTGTTCTTGAAGGTAAGCGTGCTGCCGCCCCAAGTCAATCCATTGAAAGAAAATTTATTCTTGGTCACCCTAATTATTTAAATATGATAATGTTTTCACTTTAGATACAGGAAAATGAATGTCACAGAGTTGTGATTTTATAAATTCTGGTTGAAATTTTGATTCAATTCATTTTTTTTATTTGTGTCTGACAACTCAAGACTTATCAGGAACTTGAAATATGCAAAGTAAATAAATCATCCAAAGTAGAAAGTAAATTTAGAATAAAAGGAAAAGTACCTCCAGAGAGCTTTATAAGATATTTCAGTATCCAAATCTTTTCAGGATTCAAAAGTCAAAGTACAATCATTATTCTATGGACATAATTCTGCTGGAGATTTTCCACATCCATAACAACTTACAAGATGAACTTTAAATGTGATTTCTCTTAGTCAGATTGCCATGTCCCAAACACATCAGCACTTCTTTATATTTTATAAGGTTCATCCAATTACCATGGGAATGAAAATTTCAATGAATCTGTGAGTTGGTATTTCCACCCATATCTTGGGGTTTCACTGAGCCCTGACATTTAGATGTTCCTTTGGTAAGTGTATAAACAAGGAAACAGCTTACAGCCTTAATCCAGGAAGGAAGGGAAAATACTTCACTGAAGTAAATGTCATTACTTTTAAGCTAAAATGTGTTATTCGGAGCCTAATTTTGCAGCATCCTGTGGTTTTCAAAATGGCTTTCAATAAATTGGATACACAAACAAACAAGTGCAAAGAACATGCCAGGGGACAGGTACCCTGCAACGTCCTGGCTCCGCTCACAGTCCAGCATGATGTGACCCCAGCCCACCTTCCCACTCTCTTGGCTCACAACTCAAATGAGAAGATTCCCTTAGGCTATTGTGAAGAGGATATTTTTAAATGGGGAAAAGTGGGGGGCGGGGAAGGGAAACCAGTTAGTAACCTGTTGCAGTATAACTGGGGATAGATTATGAGAGCTGGCATCAATGCAGGGATGGTAAAAATAAATTGAAGGCGATACATTCAAGAAATATTAAAGAGGTAGAAATGATAGCACTTAGAAATTAAGTGGATTTATTTTGATAAAAAATGGGGGAAGAAGTCCAAGATAAATCTCAGATTATATTTTGTTTGTTTTTGAGTGTCTGTAATTGGGTTGAAAATTGTTCCATTCCTCATTCATTCTTTAGGCATAAGGTTGAGTTGCCTGAGTGACAGTTAAGAGGAAAGGCCTAGATAACAGTTTGATTATAGCTCAGAAGAGAAATTGTGGTGGAAATACAAAATTGTGAGCAATTACCATGTAATGGAAATAAATGGATCGCTTCTGGGAAACTTGTGTAGTGATAGTGAGGAGAGGTTAGAAAAGACCAGAGTGTCTATAAAAGTGCCTGGCACATATACAGTTGTTAGTTAACAAGTGCATGAAATAATTAACTAATAAGAGGATAAACAGAGCATGGAGAGAAAGATCTCTTTCTAATGAACAGATAGACGGATAAATGAGTAACAGTCATTCCATGTGTTATCAATAAAATGCTATGGAAATAAAATTAAATGTCTCCTACAATAATTTATTAAACTTTATAATAAATGCAGTAGGTTAGGCATGGAAGATGTTATTCTTATTTTAATCATGATAGAATTGAGCTAAGAAGGATACTTTATGTCTAAGGCTACAAGGATGTAATTCATAATGATAGAACCAGGAGTAAAAAGAATTTTTTTTAATTTTTAAATGAAGAGTTATTAAAATACAGGTTTTATTTATTAAGGTGGAATCAGAAGAAAGGAAGAGAATTTGTTTTCTGGATTATGATGTAAAATCACGAGTCTGAAGGCCGTTTTGCAAACTGACACCATCTGAAGGAAGTAGAAGAAGATTAGAGAACAGCGGTCCTTTCGGCCTTCCTCAAAGCCAATACTGTCCCTTTTTCCCAACAGCCCACGGACACCCCAGAATGGACTCCTTTCCTGCTAGTTTGACAGTGCGCTGGCTCTATCTCCCATCAGTGTTCACACAACAAGATTTGTATTAATAATCCTGTTCCCCAAATGTGTAATGTGAAATACCTTTCAGATATTCAGGTCGCTGATGGAAATTTTGTTTGGAACTTAAAATGCATTATAAACTGAAGCCCCCTTTGGCCTCTTAAATCGGAAAGCCGCTCTAGAGTGGTTCAGATTCTCCAAGTTGCGTTAATGAGTGTTTTAACATGTCAAGGAAAGCAAATATTCTTAATGCCAGTAATTATTCATTTTTCTTCTATAAGCTAGCAACTCATTCCCAAATACCCCTTTCGCTTGTATCTGTGTGTGCCTCTTTCCACCTACTTGAAGACTGCGAGGTTAAGTGGAAGGGGAGGAGCAATCTCTTTTCTAGTCCAATCGGTCTGCCCCAGGGACCTTTCAGGGGTTAGGGTACATGGGACTGTGAAGTATATTTCTCTTCTGTTGCAAGTGGATATTCCATCTTTATACAGAAAGATAGGGACCAGCATCCCAATGACTCTCAATGCAAAGTCATTATGTTTTCAGGGGAGAGTGTAGGATTGCCTTTCAGTAATCCTAAGGGAGGAATCTCACATCAAAAGAAAAATCAAACAAAGTAATGATAATTTCACAAGGAAGTACTGCCAAGGGTAAAGAACCTTTAGAATGGGGTGCTGTCATTGACACCATTCTAGGGGTCCAGGCCAAGGGAGAAGGTGTTCACACTGGGGGAACCGCTCTCAATTATTCAGAGGAAATATCATGAGATATTTATTTAGGGATCTTAGCTATGTAGACATTTCTTCAGAACATCTATTTCTCCTTTTATCTAGTTCTAGGTGCAACAGGCAAGTCCGATTTATTATTCCATCTCCTGAAATGACCTACTCATTAGAAGAGGGGTTTCCTTTAACAAATGATCAGTATCTTAATTGATTCTTCCTCCAGTGTAACTTAGTATAGACTGTTTTGCTACATTCATGACCACTGTGATTGGTTTCATATCAACAAATCCTGAGCCTAATGAAAGCAGGCTGAACTGGTAAAATTGAGTTTCTTAGTCAATCAGTGAGCTGAACCTAGTCCTTGGGCCTTTGTCTAGGAGTAGGAGAATCCCTTACGGAAAAGGCAATGGGCTTTCGACCCAGGCAACCATGGTTTTGAGCTCTCTGTTTTCTACTTGGCAGAAAGTTATTTAATCTCACTGATTTTGAAGTTCCTCATTTAATAAATTGGAATAATATTAGCACTGAAACATTCATATAAAGTTAGAGGTAATGATATGAAACCATAAAACTCCTAGAATAAAACATAAGTGGTAAGCCCCTTGGCAATGATTTTTTTGGATTTGACACCAAAAGCAAAGGCAAAAAGAGCAAAAATAAACAGTGGGACGACATCATGAAAAGACAACCTACTGGATGGGACAAAATGTTTGCAAATCATATATCTGATAAGAAGTCAATATACAGAATATATAAAGAACTTATACAACCCCAAAGCATAAAAATAGACAATTTGATTAAAAAATAGTCAGAGGATCTGAATAGACATCTTTCCAAAGAAGATTTACAGATGAAAAACATATACATGAAAAGATGCATCAGTAGGCGACTGCTGATCCATGAGGTACCACCTCAGACCGGTAAAAATAGCTATTATCAAAAAGACAAGAAATAGCAAGTGTTGGTGAGGATGTGAAGAAAAGGGAACCCTTGTGCACTGTTGGTGGGAATGTAAATTGGTGCAGCCACTATGGACACCAGGATGAAGATTCCACTAAAAATTAAAAATAGAACTACCATATGATCCAGTAATTCCTTTTTTTCTGAAGAAAATGAAAACACTAACTTGAAAAGATACATGCAACCCCATGTTCATTGCAGTATTATTTACAATAGCCAAAATATGAAAACAACCTAAGTGTCCATCAACAAGTGAATGGATAAAGAAAAAAATATATATATATTATTTAGCCATATAAAAGAATGGATTCTTGCCATTTGCGATGACATAGATGAATCTTGACAGCACTATGCTAAGTGAGATAAGTCAGACAGAAAGATAAATCCATATGATCTCACTTACATGTGGAATCTTAAACCAAAAATAAGAAGAAGGTAGAATAGATACAGAAAACAGATGGGTGGTTGCCAAAAGTTGGAATGGGTGGTGGGCAAAATGGGTGAAGGTAGTCAAAATGTACAAACTTCAAGTTGTAAAATACGTAAGTCTTGGGGATGTAATATACAGCATGGTGACTAGAGTTAGTATTGCATATTTAAAAGTTGCTCAGAGTAGATTTTAAATGATCTTATCACAAGAAATATATTCTGTAACTATGTGTGATGACCGTGCTAACTAGAATTATTGTGATCATTTTGCAATATGAACAAATATTGAATTGTTATATTATACACCTGAAACTAATAGGATATTGTATGTCAAAAATGCCTCAATGAAAAAAAACATGTCTGCTATAAACAGATAAAGATTAGAGGTAATACATGTGAACTGTATGGTACATAGTACCATCAATATCTTAATTATAATTTGCTATTTAATCAAGGAAAATCTCTGCTCATGGTCCCTGCTTGCACAGCCAGTCTGTTTCTTTCACTGACAATTCTTCATCAACAAAGTATGATAATGTAACTTCTTAGTCCCTAAAGGTGTCAGTCTGGGTCTTAAAGCAACAGAATGAGAACAGATGCTTATACCCCAGGATTTAGGAATGTGCAATGTTCTAATCAATCTGTTGGACAGTCCCCTGAGTGTGTTGGTGTCATCATATTTCACAAGAAAGAAAATGTGTGGAAACACTTATGGCAGAAAGCAGTACAAGAGGGACTGAAGCCATGGTTACGGCTCTGAATGTCACCGCTTTCTACTAAGAAACTTAAAAGTCTTAAAAATGGTTCGGATTGAGTACAGTATGTCTTTCTCGATTTAGGGTCTCCTAGAGCTGAACTTGGGTAGGTCGTTATGTTTGTAAGCTCTAAGTCTTTGAAAGCTGATAGTTGCATGCAGAAGAGATAGGCTGAACCAAGGGAGGAGTGGTCTTGGGAAAAAATGGGGATACTTTTATGGGCTAATGTAGACAAGGTGGTCTGTTGACTCTTCTATGATATCCATCCCTTCAAACCATACAGCCAATTGACCATTTCTGGTGCACATCTTCTGGAGACTATTATGACTATTAACAAGCTAGGTGGGAGTAAAGACTGATTAGCGATGCAAGTTTTATTTTAATTATGTTTTCTTTAGAAGAAACTCAGCTCTGCCATGTGAAAATCTATCTTGTCAAGGGGATGTCAGTGCTGATATGAGCACTTGATATGCTCAGAAAATATAGCAGGACTGTTGTGGAATGAAATGTGTCCCCCTCCCCCAAATTCTTGGGTTGAAGTCCTGACCCCCAACGTGACTGTATTTGGAGATGGGGGGCCTTTGAAGAGGTAATTAAGGTTAAGTGAGGTCATAAGGGTGGGGCTCTAATCTAATAGGATCGGTGTCCTTATAAGAGGAAGAAATACCGGGAATGTGTGTGCATATAGAGAAACGGCTCTGGGAGGCCATTGCAGGGAGGTGGCCATCTGCAAGCTAGGGAGGCAGATCTCACAGAAACAAAACCTGCTGATATCAGGATCTCAGACTTCCCAGCCTCAGAAGTGCTGGAAAATAAATTCCTGTTGTTTATGCCACCTGGGCTGTAGTATTCCGCTAAGAGATGCAAGCAGACCTTTACAAAGAAGTTTAATGGAGAAGTGAGAACAACAGCATTAGGGATGCAAACTCTTTAGGTGTTTTAGATCTACAACTAATTAACCCACTGTCAATCAAGATGGATTTGTTTTGCTCTGTTTTAGTTCCTGGTTTGTTTTTTGGATCATGAAAAGTTGTATGGAAATGGTAAGAATGAACAAACACAAAACACAATAAGCCCCAAATAACTTGGCATCAATAACAAAACACTATGGCGTTAATAATATAAAGCTCTTTCAACTTTCTATACGTCTAAAGCTTTCAGAAGTTACAGCCATTCAAGGTCATCAAAAGATGGATGAAGCTGATTGACAGTTAAGAGCCTGCTCTCCCCAATATCTAGATGCAAATTCCCAAAACTGAGCAGGTCGCGACCAAAGCTTTCATCTGTCTTTCATTTGTTTGACAATGATATTGTCTTGGATTTGGGGGCGTGGACCCTGCAGTTAGACTGTTGAGATTGGGACCTGGATTTGTCATTTACCACCGCGTGCTGTCTGCCAAGATACATGGACACTTGTAAAGTGACTCTACTATGATTATTGCTCCTACTACTGTTAGTGCTACAAATATGACAGCTGCTTCTGTTACTAAAACTCCTATTACTATCACTACTGTTATGGCTGCTGTTCCCACTACTGTCCTGATCACTACTATTGCTATCGCTGTGACCACCGAGTTTATACGGTGGTTGTGGAAGTGGCCATATATAAAGCTCATACAAAAGTTCCTGGCACACATTCCCCCCACAAAAACCCTTCCTCTTCCTCCAAGTGATTAGTCAATATCCACAGATTGATGAGGTCTGAGGAGGATGGTCCCCTCTATTTAAAAATATGTGAAGGATCTTACATAAATTTTCCTTCAAATATAGGGGATGTTCGTATAGGTTTCTTGTAAAATGACTGTCTAGGTGGGGAAAGGCACTCATGTCTGTGGTATAACAAAATGTGTGAAACATCTATGTACAGCTCAGTGCGCCAAAGTCACAAGAAAACCTACAAGTTATGTTTTCATCCATTTAACAGAGTTGTAGAAGCTAAACTGTCTTTTCCACTGTTTGATCAGTAATCTCTACTCCAGCAATACCTATTGTGATTTCAAGCATCGCTTCTCTGCAGATAAATCTTCAAATCCCAATCTGCACATGGAATATGTGTTCTGTGCACCAGTCATTTCCACAGAGTTCTGACCATTCTCTCTACGTCAAAATATTTAATATCAAATTCATGGTTTATTCACCATCCAGCTCTTTCACATTGTCTGGGGAATATCCTCTGTCTACTGCACTCAGATTTGAGGATTTAGGGTGGTCTCAGTCTCTTCCCTTTCTGAATAGACACTTCATTCTGTCAATAGTCATGCCACCTTTTCTATCCCTATGGTTGCTGGTTTATTTTAGGCTTTTATCCCACCTCATGCCTCAACTAGTACAATACAATTATAACAAAAGTTCCCATTTACTTTTTTCTTCCTCCAGGGTGTATTCTGCACTATTGCCAGATTTAGTCATACTAAACTAGCAGTATATAACTATTCCCACCTTGGGTACACAATTAATGGTGTCCTTCAAAATAAAATCCCAACTCCCCAGCATTCAAGATCATTAAACAATTTTCTGCCAATGTAACTCTAAAACCTTAATGCAAATGCTTCCTTAAAATAAGATTGTATTGATCGAGCTCTAAACGTGTTAAGTGTTGTCTTCCTTTCCCCCGTTTTCCTCTTGTCAGATGATCATCTCCTCATCTCTCTGTAATTCCTGCTCTTTGATGCTTTGCTTCCATGAAGCTTCCCATATCCCTTGGCCTCTAAATGCACCTCCCCAACTCTGTACTTTCTTTTATCGGTTCTACTCATTCAGCGCCCTACTGTGCATTCCTGGATGGTTGAAAATGTTTGTTCAGTGGACATCTTTCTTCCCTCAGATGGATCACAAAACTTTTGAAAACAGTCATGGAAAGATAGCTTCTTTCCATCCTTAATGCCAAGTTCCTGTCTTGTATATTTTATGAATTGTTTAAATATTAATGTGTGATGTACTGAATGTAATTATTATGTATGCATATGAGCCTAATTTGTGTTTTATAAAAAGGAATAAAGATGCCATCGCCTCGTCCAAATTGCTCTGTCTTATACTCAGAAGTGACACTTCACACTGAGAGCAATTTGGACTGTAAGGCCCCAACCAGTGTGAATGGCACTACCAGTAAATGAGAGGTACAGCTACACTGGTGCAATCTGCCTCCGTTCAGCCTGCCCTGACCCTCCACTCTGTATGGAGAATTTGACATGAAGCAAATGTGCGGCACATCTAATCATTTACTGCTCTGAAATAACGTAAATTTGGTCCACCACTTTTCATGTGACTATATCCTCAGTCCTGAACAAAATCCTAAGTTGTTTTTGAGGGAGGATAATTGAACAGTCTTATTTGTGGATTTTTATTATATTTCTCATATATATTTCCCATGTTTTCTAGTTCAAAAATTAAGGCATAATCAGGGTGGAAAACCTATAACGCAAAATCCTAAGAAATAATCCTCTTATATTACCCACCCACAACCCATCCACCTAGAGGAAACCATTGTACATGCTTTTTGATGTTTGTCCTACTAGTTTTATGCATACCTAAATAATTCTTGCAGACGGCTTCTCTTCGTTCGGCAATACAGTAGATTTTTTTCTCAAAATAATACTTATCCTGCAACACTTGGTGCTTTGCTGTGTCTCACCAGCAGAGTATAAAACTTTATAAGGTGAGGAAAACTCTGTCCTCATGTTCTTTCACAGGGCTTGTTTCCTAATAGGTGCCTGGGAGTTCTCCAGTCTTCCCTGTGCCCTGTCTCCAAGCCCTTCCTATTCTAGGCTGTCTTTCGCTCATCTTCTGTACTGCTAGGAACTGTGCTAAAGGTTTTCTATACAGTACATTATGTCTTTAATCCTCACAGCTCCATGAGACAATTATTATTATGCTCACGTGCTCTCACGACCTTGCTCATCATGTCTAACCTTATAGGGAAACATTCGCATGGTTGTCTGGAGAGAGACGGAGGCTGAGTTTGAGGGCAAGCAGAACGGTCTCTTCTTTGACAGTCATTCACTGGACATGCTGACAAAAGAAACCCCTCTCTAGAAAAACATGGGTATCCTGTATCTTTCCAATTTGCAAGGCACATATTGGTTCCTCAGAGCAAGGAGGGCTCTGGCCAAAGTAAGAAAAACCTACCTTTTTTCCCCCCTAGGCTCAGGATGAGTGATTGTCATATGCTTTTGACAAGTTTAAACAGATCAGAGGAGCTTTTTTCAAATTTAGGAAATTCCTGAATAGTTTTGGTTGTTTTTCTTCTGCTTATTAAACTATGTTACAATATCCTCACGACTCCTAATTTTCAGGGCTCTGTTTGTATAGAATTGTTTTCCTGTTTTGAATATTGGAAGCTAGGAAGTTTCAGGTGGATATTCTGCCAGGGCACTCCGAGTAGAACCAAAGAGCTTGGCTTCAGAGTTCTAATCGTTTTCAGTCGGTTTCCTCATGAGAAGTTTTCTGAAAAGAGGATTCTAAGATCCCTCAAATGTAAAGTTAACCAATAAAATACAAATAAATTCAAGTTTCAGATAAACAAGAAGCAATTTTTAGTGTAAGTATGACCCATTGTAATTTGGGACATCCTCATATTAGAAAATTACATGTTGTTTATTTGAAATTAAATTTAACTGAGCATCCTGTATTTTTATTTGCTAACTCTGGCAAACCTCCCCAAATGCTTATGAGTAACTGCATAGGTGGAAACTCCAAATGAAGAATGTGACCTAACATTTCCCAAGGACTATGTCAATATAATGTCATTTAATCCTTATAACAATGCTACATTGTAAATTAATCATCCCTATTGAACAGAAAAGAAAAAATAAGCCTCAAAGCTTAAGAGTTTTGCCCCAAATCTCACTGCCAAGAAGTGGCAAAGTTGTGAAATAAAGACAGGTCACCAGACTCCAAAACCCACTGTCATTCCAGCTCATCCCCATGGAATGAATGAATGCCTAGGAAGCTGATCTCAGGTGAAGTTTGTGAAGTATAGTGCTTGGGATTCAAGGCTGATGTGAACATCATTGTACCAAGTTAGCAACTGAATTGTCAGGTTCTCCAGGGAGGCTGAACTGCCAAGTCCAGTATTTCGTGAATACATCTAGAAACAGTCATTGTCTCTATTCCCAGTGGAGAAATTGCAATACAGACCCAGGACAAAAGGAGGCAGTGGGCTGATGCCCCTGAGGGACCACTAGGCAGGGCTAACAGCAGAGCAGCCACACCTCTTATGTGACCCTAGGAAAGATTATTGGGGCCACCACACAGCGCTTAGTTGCAAGGACATCCATTTTACGGACTCTTCCCTGGCACTTCTCCCAAAATAAAGAGATGGTTTGTTTTGTTGAGTTTTGTTTGATTCCCTCACTTTGTCAATGGACCTATTTAAAAAGAATTTACTACCTTTTTCAAAAGTGGTAGAATTGGTTTTGATTCAACTGTTTACTCCCTCCTAAGGGAGGAACACATCCTTCTTGTTAACCCAGGAACCCAAACTATCTGATCAAAAAGAAAATAAGTCCAACATGTGCTAGTTGAGTTATCTTCCAGCAGTGTTTTTGAATTTTAAATGGTCCTATGGCTACAACCCCGAATTGCATGTCATCTACACACCTCTCCCCACCATGATGGCCACTGTTGCCTTCAACCACCCTGAGCGCAGCACATGGGAAACATACCATGTGGACGTCAAATGCTGTTCCTGATCTTATTTCTCTTAAACTTATCTTATTTGGGTTCTGGAGGCTGACACTGACATTTTAAAAATGAAATCCTTGCCAGTTAGCCACAAAGACGAGAATACACAGGTAACCTTTTAATTGGATGTTGACTGTTACTATATAGCTGAAAAAAACAAACATAATGATCACTGAGAATCTGCCAGGCATTGTTCAGCCCCCCTTTCCCTCCTTATTTGATACTCGCTGTAGGTCAGGGGTCAACAAACTGTAGCCCGCAGGTCAAATCTGGCTTGTTTTAGTATAACTCATAAACTGAGAATTTTGTTTTAATTTTTTTTTAAGGGTTGGAAGAAGATGGAAAACAGAAAGAAGGAAGAAAAGGAGGAGGAGAAAGAGAAGAAATAGAATATGTGACACACAGTATGTAGCCAGCAAAGCCTAAAATATTCATGATCTGACCGTATGCAGAGAAATTAGCCCCAGCTCTAGACCATACCAGAATTAGAAGTCATAAAATTAAGTCTTTTCTATGGGCTATGCAACATTGTTATGGATTGAATTATGCTCCCCCAAAAGATATGTCAAGCTTCTAACCCTTGGTACCTATGAATGTGGCTTTACTTGGAAATGGGGGCTTTGTAGATGTAATCATGTTAAGATGAGGTCATAGTGAATTAGGGTGGGCCCTAGTCCATGACTCCAGTCCTTATAAAGGGTGGATGAGAGATGTAGGCACAGGCATACAGGGAAAATACTGTGTTTTAAGGATATCCAGGATTTGATGTCAAAAGGGCAGCCCTGACTGAGGGGCTAAAGGAACGAGGTAAACACTGGTAAAGGTGAAGTCAGTATGTGCCTGCAGAAAGTATATTAAGACCCTTGAGAGGCTGGTCACCAGAGAGATGGCTGAAACAAGGGACAGGTCGAGCAGATGACAACATACACAGATGAAAAGGGCATAGTTAACACCGTGGTTCCTGATAAACTTAGAGCTAGTATGATGATGCAATTGTAATTACTACTATGAATATTAATATAGCAACCAACATTTGTTTATTGAAAATTTACCATGGGCCAGGAACTGTGCTTTGTCCTATATATCTGTGCTTCCCAAACTGTGATCAAGGATCTATTCTACTGGTTTTTATGTTTCCTAACACATTTGTAACAGGTTTGTACAATAGAAATGAATTCCTAAAAAATAAAATGAAATGAAAAGCAGGCATTCAAAAACATATGCTCATTTAGAAACCTTACTTGATTTAACAAACAAAATTACTTTGTCAGAGTGCCATGAAAGTTTCTGAGCGCTCTCCATTTTTGTAGTCATTTCAGCAAGGCCTGCTAAAAGTCAGGCTGTCGATCACACTCAAGAACGCCCCCTTCTCTATGCCATATATCACTGGATTTCTCAGCAACCTTATGGGCAAAGTAAAATGATTATCCCCATTTCACAGGTGACAGTTGAGGCTGGGCCAAAGTAAATAAGTTATCTAAGCTCTTACAGCTTGTAGGTGGTAAAGCCATGTCAGCCTGTCTCCAAATGCCAGGCTGTTGTCTCTTTCTCAGACTGCCTTCTGCAACTGTTTGAAGAAGGAGAATGGTTTCTAGTCTGTAATATATATATTTTTTATGTAATATATATATATATGTCCTCCAACGTCCTGGGCTGGCCTTCTGAATTTGTTTTAACATGATACAGCATCTATCATCACACTAATTGCTATTTACTAAATCACATGGTGCTGTGTAATCAGACACACTTGACTGAACTCACTTTTGCTACGAGGCAGGCAGCAGAAACATGAATTAGCTCATATTCACGAATGTGAAAGATGCTTGCCTATCCTTCGTTACCTCCCAGGAACGTTGCCAATGCGGAATGCCTTGAAATCCTAGCCCATTAGTGCTAAGTACCATTATGAAGCCGACTCGAAGGCAAACGATAGGGTGCCGCCGATACCTCCCAATATGAACGTCAAGAGCCTGCATAGCTACGTGAAAACAAAGGATTAACCCCTTCTCATTTGGGAATCTTGTTCCATCACTCCTCGTGTTAACATTCACCTGCAGTCAAATGAGGAGATTGGGCATTAGACTGTGGAAGTCCCCGGAGGGGGGTCTGTACAGGGCAGAGATCAGTACAGAGCCCCCCTCGAGAAAGCCTTGGATGCCCGGGATTTAATCAGCGCTCCCACTCGCGCTTGCTTTTTCTTTTGGTTGTTGTGCATAATAATTCCAAGCCTCTGACCTTTTCAAATTGCACAGGGTTATCCTGCAAGTAAAATACGTGCCCATATGAACTTATAAAACACATTGATTGGGAGGTTGTCATCATTCAGTGGAATAATCCCTTTTTTCTATCTTAATTGAGGTATAATTGACAAAGTCTGTATATATTTAAGGTGTTCAACTTGTATACATTGTGAAATGATTGCTACGCTCCAGCTGTTAACATATCCATCAGCACGCTTAGTTACCCATGTTTTGTGTGTGTGTTGAGAATACTTGGGGTCTATCCTCTTAGAAATGTCAAGTGTACAACATGATATGAACTATAGTCACATTGCTGCCCACCACATCTCCAGAACTTATTTTCTTGCATAGCTGAAACTTTGTACCCCTTGACCAATATTCCCTCATTTCCCACCCCCCAGCTCCTGGCAACCACCAGTCTACTCTCTGCTTTCATGGTTCAAATATTTTAGATTCTTTATATAATGGAATCATTATGTATTCATCTTTCTGTGTCTGGCTTATTTCACTTAGCATAACGTCCTCCAGGTCCACCCATGTTGTCACAAAATGCAGGATTTCCTCTAAATAATATTCTATCGGAAATATATGCCACATTTTCTTCATTTGTAATTTCTCCAAACACTTACACTCGATTATTCTGAGGAGTTGAGGAGAGTATCAGACTTACAGGGAAGACCTCTGGGCCAATATAAAAGGCATCTTTCTGGATGCTTATCAGGGACTTTGAGGTCACTTTTCATGACCTCGTGATAGGCGTGATACAACAGAAGGGTAAACACGCATGGCTCCACCCTTCCATGACACTCGTAATGGCAGCCAACCCTGATTAAGGACTGGCTGTGGTCATGCATGTGCTAAGGGCTTTGCATGAATTGTCACCAATGAGACCACACATTGCCTCCGAGATAACTCAGGAACATAACCAGCCTCTTTCATGCAGTGATACAATAATATAATTCTTTTCTGGCTGGGTATGGCATAAACATTAGGAAATTGGAAAAACATCTTTAATTTATTTAGATCATGGAGAAGTATATAAAATGAGTAAGATTTTGGGCTCTGCAGCCAGATTACTTGGAATCAGATTCCAGCTCCAGCAATCACTAGCTGTGTGACCTTTGGCAAGTGACTTAACTATTCCGTGCCTTCCTTTCTACATTTACAACATGGGGAAGTGAATGTTCTTTAGGATAAAATGAGTTCATAGACGTAAAGTGTTCATTGTTATTACCAAATAAAAGTTGGCTAATAGACACATGCCAAAGTTTTAGTAATGAACTATAAACCAGATGGGGACTCTTGATTGTATGTTACACTCTCTTGCATTGCTGGAATAGAAGAGTATCTTCTTGGGCATTAAGTATTATTTTTAAGTGTACTGCTGGAATCTGCTTCTTAACATTCATATTTTGCTTGTTAACAAAATATGCTAATGTTATATATTCTATTCATTGAAGATATTTAAGCAATTAATGATTATGATATGCATAACATTTATGGATATCATAGAGGCTATGTGTGGTCTCATTGGTGACAGTATTTATGATATGCATAAGAAAGATTGGGTTTGTAGGGGTTTTTGTGTATGTGTGTAACCTTATTGGGCTTTGGTAAAAAAATGAAATATTTCATACAAAGCATTTGGTCATTTTTCTTCTTCATCTATGGCTATAGAATAGTTCAAATAATGTTACAATGATCTACTCTCTAAAGGTTGGTATAATTTTTTCCTAATGATTTTTTCCCCAGAGTAGTTCTTCAACAGCTTTTACCTGTGTCCCTTTTGGAAATAGAGCTTTGTGTTATAGCCCTTCTAGAGTAAGTTTCAGTAATTTCGCTTAAAATGTCCCACAGCTTGATTTTCAAGTCAATATGCATCATGTTGAGTAGTATCATTTGATAATTTTTTTATTTGTTCTCCTCCTGTTATTACTTACCCATATTATTTTTATGTTGTGCTCTTACATTTTCTTTCTTTTTGCCTTTATTGGTTAGTGGATAATCAAAATAATAAAATCACCTTGTGGATTACTACTAGTCTTACTTCTTTTTAAGACTGATTTCTCACCTTTTAATTGCTTAATTTACCTTTATTGGTCTCTTTTGCTCTAAGTTCACTTTGTTGTCTTCTCTAACTTCTTGCTTCAGATGTAACAGCTTTCAAGTTTAGTAGTGAAACAGCAAAACATGAGTTTTCTGAGCTCTAATTGTCTCCTACATGCAGTTTGGATTTTTATAATTTCCTGGCTAGGCTGAGATTATGCACTGTATGTTTTCTTAGTACCAAGAATTTATTAACATATAATTTATAAATTTCCAAGTTGTTGGAGCATTTATTTCCTGAGTGTATTTAATAATTTTATTGAATTGTAATGACAATGCTGTCTGCATATTTATTATTTAGAATTTATTGTGGTTTACTTGGGGACAGTATACGGCCAATTTTTGTGCATGATTTCTCAGCTAGATATATTCTCTCTAATTGCAAAAAGTCTGATGAATATTGATCAGTTCTACTTTTTAAATTAGGTTATTTAGATATTCTATACTTCTTAATTTTTGTCTCTCATGGAACAACAGATGAATTCAATTATCTTACTAATATTCTTCTGTTTCTTTAGATATAACTATTAGTTACTTGCTATGAGAAACAATCAATTTTAATATACTTATTTTTCTCTTACATGTGCTATCAGCTTTAAATTAAATGATTTCTAACCCAGCTGTTATTGATGAAGTAATCAGTGAACTTTACGTCCTGCCTTCCTTCCTTTTCTTCCTGATTTGTGTCTGTTTTGATCATTTCAGCATTGTCAGGATACACACATGCACATTTTCTGTTTTCTCTCTCATAAGCTCCACTATCTCACTCTTCCATTTCCACTCAAATGTCGTGAACATATTGGCCACCTCTAGTTTTTTTTGCCCTCATCTCCCCAGTCGTTTCTTTATTCATCAAAGTTTGTTTCTAATATTTTTATCAAGAAGGGCTTATGGGTAAATATGTTTTGTGATTTTCTGTGTTGAAATTGCCTGTGGGCTGAACACATAAAGAAAGCTGAGCTGGGTATGAAATCCTTGCGTTACACTTTTTTCCTTAACAATCTTGTAAGTGTTGCTCCACTGTTTCCCACCAATGAATATTGCTTGGGATAAATCTGAAGTTAGCTTGATCTGTGTTTTTCCTCTTATAAGTGACTTGCTTGATCTTTTGCCTTATTCACCAAATAGATTGTTCCTTCTATTGAGTAGACCAATAATGTCTTTGGAGTATATCAAGTATTAACTATCCTATTGGTATTAACTCTTAATTATTCCCTAATATATTGTGTACTTTTCCGTGTATATGTTCCTAGCTTTCATGTGTCACAAAGTATTTTTAAATTATATATTTAAATATTTGTTTCATTTATAGTTTGACTTTCTTCTTCCAGGACTTAAGCGATATGCATGTCAGATATCCATTGTCTGTATTAGACGGCCCATTCTCTTTCTAAAAATGTAAAACTTTTATTTCCTTTTATATGTTTGATTTCTCATTTCTAGCATCTGTGTCTACTATGATTTCCTTTATGTTTAGTCTAACTTGTATGCCTTTCAACTTTGTCTTGTTTTCTGGAATGGTTTTATTTTTCCATTGATTTCTTTGCTGAAATTTGCCAGCCCACATTTCATATCCTCCTGCTAAAGTTATCATCACTTCTCTGAATTCTTGCATTTTGGCTTCATGGTATTCCATATAAAAGTTCATTCTTTAGGAATTTAAACTTTGTGCCAAACCTGTTTGTTCACAGGTTTTATCTATTCCATGACAAATTTTTATGTGTGTGCATGCACATGTGTATGTGTGTTTAGTCTGTCATTAGTGTTTTTCTATTCCTTCTTCACATTTCCTTTTAAATCTCTATCAATGCTGTCACAGTTTTTGATTACTCACCATTGAATAAACTATACTTTTCAGGCAAGCTAATTGTGAGAGTTTGTTGTAGGAAGAAACCAGGATACTTTCTGGTACAGTTGGTTTTCATAACTCAAAGTTTCTATTTGAATTATGGACTTATGGCAAATGTGGGTGATCTACTTTTTGGAGTCATCTTGCTTCCTTGGCTTCTTTGAATCAAACCGGGTCCATGCAAGCTTTTTCATCAGCCCAGTTCATTCAGTTCTTACCTATAATATTGCAAATAAGAGATTCAGGTTTGCATTGTAGGGTGTTGCCCTTCCTTTAGAAAGTATGTTTGTGTTGCCACTTTCTGAGATAAATCAATGCCATGGTTCTTACCATTGAGATCATTCCCATACTTCTTTATTCTGCTTTTGTTCAATATCAACTATTCTTCTCAACACTAAGTATTTTGAGGTCCAAAAATTATATTTGTTTCCTAGTATTTACAGATAATTTTGTACAAGGACTTTGTTTCTTTTCCTTGTGTGTGTGTGTGTGTGTGTGTGTGTGTGAGAGAGAGAGAGAGAGAAAGAGAGACAGAGAGAGAGAGAGAGACAGAGAGAGAAATGATTTCCAGGAAGAAAAGAGAAGTTCTGATTAAATAGCACTGATCATACCAGGAGTCCATTTTTTGTGTGTGCTCCAAGATTCTAATAATTTCCTAACTGCTGACCAGTTAACAGTTGACATTCTATAAGTGTTTGGTGAGTGGCTAAATATAGGTGAATAGGTTAGCATACACTGACGAATTACTGAATCAGTAGATACAATGTTGGTTACATGTTAATTTCTGACATTTTCCTAATTATTCTAAATATAAGCATTTCATGGGAATATATTTGAACATAAAAATTGTGGAATCCTGAGTGACCCTGCATTTTTAAATTCCTGAATTTCTGAGTACACTTAAATAAGATATCTTCTAGATAGTATCCAATATGATTGAAAAAAAATGAAGAATCTTATTTTCAACCAAAATAATAACAAATGTTACCAGCTTGGCAATTATAGATTGAAATACAAAGCATAGAAAGTAGGCTACGTGACAAGATCCAACGAGATCCAAGAGTAGTTTAACGTTTCTTTCCTTGGCATCACATTCTTCCTATAAAAAACATGTTGGAAGATTAAATACAAAACCGTTCATTGCTTGAAATGCTGTACTTTAACATGTTGCTAATTAACACAAATATTCCAAGCAGTGAGACCATTACTTTCTCTGGGTTGTATCTAAGAGGGTCTTTGTGATGGAGAGAAAGCCCAGGTGTTTGGCCTCAAATAGAAATTACCACCCAGGTGTCAATCTTAATAACAGCAAACTACTTTGGCTGAAAATCCAAAAAAAAGGAAGGAAAATTGCTTCCTTCTTCCTCTTTTAATGACATCCACACATATTTATTCAGTGAATAAATTAGTTACCTATTGATACATTTTTAAAAATTACCAAAACATAGCTGCCAATAACAACACACATTTATTATCTTATATTGTTTCTTAAGGCCAGAAATCTAAACAGCTTAGCTGGGTGGCTCTGCTTCTTCATCTCTGGGTGTCTTGTGAAGTTCCTGTTAAGCTGTCTCCTGGGGCTACACTCACCTGAAGGCTCGGCTGGGTCTGGAGGATTTGGTGACAAGTTAGTGATTGTTGGCAGAAGGCCTCAATTCTTTCCCATGTGGGCCTCTCCATGGGATGGCTGACAACATGGGGGCTAGTTTCTACTAGGGTGAGTGGGGAGAGAGGCAGGCAGAGAGAGAGAGAAAGACAGAGAGACTGAGAGACAGAAAGATGGAAACTGTGGTGTCTTTTATAATCCATTCTCAGAAGTGCAATATCGTCACTTCTGCCATATTCTAATGGTCACATAGAACAACTCTGGTGCAATGTGGAAAGAGACTACGGAAGAGTATGACTACCAGGAGATGGAGACCCCTGGGGACCATCTTGGACACTGCTCACCACAGGCATTAAACTCGTTCCAGGGAGTACATCAAGCATAATGAATACAAATATTAATAGAACCATTTATCAATTCCTTCAGTTAATCAGTTGTACGGTCAACTGAATAGGTATGCAACATCTACCACGTACCAGGCTCTGTGTTATATACAAGGACTTATAACATGAATAAAACGTGACCTTATATTTACCCTATGGCAGGAGAGATAAGCAAGACCTAGACAATGATGTTCCACTTAAGATAAACGAGGCTTGAACCAAATACTATAGGAGTATTGTGACAGAGATTGATTTTGTTTAGAGAATGTGCAGCAAAGATGAGCAGCCGGTACTAAGGTTAGCCTTAAAGGACAAGAGATGCAAGGAGTGAATGGCATTTCAAGAGGAAATAGTGTAAGTGTGGAAGATTTTAGTTTCCAAAGACGGGCATAAAAATATGTCCCAAGGCCCCTCTTCTGCAATGTGACCTGGACATTTCCTCAGTAAGACATTTCCTCAGTAAGAGGTGGAGCCTACCTCTATAGTCTGAGGGGCTTCAGGAGTGCTTTCACCAATAGATTATGGTTGAAGGGTTGCCATGCTACTTTCTGTCATAGCCCTTCACTAGCTATGCAGTTTCTATGACCTTCCTCTCGGAATCTAGCCCCTATGTAAAAAAGTAAAACTTCCGTTAAATACCCATACTGCAAGAGGCAAAGCCAGTGGTGAACCCTGGAGCATGAGAAGCCACAGGAGAAGGACCAGGGAGCTCTGAGACACCAGCTAAGTGCAAGAAGAACCCACCATGGAAGAAGAGTGGTCCACTCCAGCTGATGCAATGTCGATCAGAAATGCCTACCCAGTCAAGCCATTCCTGCATTCCTGACCCACAAAATCCTGAACACAATAAAAATGACTGCTTTGAGTCACTAAATTTTGGGGTAGCCAGCTATGCTTTAGGTAGTAACCAAAATAATGGGCATATTATACGACATATTCAGTAAGTCATTTCATGAAGCTAGCTGCTAAATTGAAGGGTGGGGTGGGAAAGCATAAACTGGCAGAGAATCAAAAGTATAGAATTCTTGCTGTGCCCTGATAAATGCTGTTTAGGGAAAGGTGGATATTCTCAACTCTTTTGAATGGCAGAGGGACATAACTCGATCTGTGATTAGAGTTGGTCCAACTGGGGAAAATGTGGAAGGTGAGCAACAGAAGGGAGAGGCTAGAGGAAGGTGGAACCGTTGATATTTTCTCTTGGAACTGACCACACAGTAATGATACCGGCAGACATATGGAAGTGTCACACCGTGGAAAGAAGCAGACCCCATCGGGAACACTTAATGATTAGAATTAAATCTCTTTGATTGGAAGGAAGTGGCTACATAAAAATGGTTGCAGAGGATTCTAGAATGCCGAGCCATTACCTAAGACAGTAAACACAAGATGGAGCAGATGTGGTGGGGCAAAGGATGGCAAATGAGTTCGGTTTTAGTTGTGTTGAATTTGAGTACCTGTGGGACTTTTAATGACGGCAGTCAAGCCCTGGAAAAGCAACTGGGCTGTGCTTTCACTCAACTTTCTCTCACACTTCCTGATTATTTTTAATAGAGGGCAAAAATCCAAAAGATACTGGTTGCAACTGAGTTCCCTTCCACAGTTCCACACCGAATCTTACCTTATAACGGTCCTCACATCCCACCAGCCCACTTTTCTCATTTGGTATTTTTTATGATCTCTAATTATAGGCATAAGATCCAGGTAATGATTGGGTTACATTTTCTGCCAGACAAATTATGTACCTAATTATAGGCACATGTTTGCTGAGATATTCATGCATCTGATGCTTCTATAAAGAAGATAATTGTCAACCTTTGCACTGTAATTAAGTCTAAATGGGAATCCTAATTATTTTCAAAATGAGCAAACAGTAAGCCAGTTTTGATTGGCTGTGTCATGGCAGCAAATGAAATGGATTTGCTGCACAGGTTAATTAGTCATCTATGAATGTCACAACCCTCAGAAAACCCCACATTAGATCTAAGCATTAGGGCTAATTACCAGTACCTTGTTGAAACTCTATATGAGATTTTTACCTGGCTTATCCTTGGAATTCTAGCTATTCACAGTTCTTTTTTGTTGTTGTTGTTAATTGGTCTAAAACATTTTTTTAATTAAGGTATTATTGATATACACTCTTATGAAACTTCCACATGAGCAACATTATGGTTACAACATTCACCCATATTATTAAGTCCCCTGCCACACCCCATTGCAGTCACTGTCCATCTGCATAGTAAGATGCTATAGAGTCACCACTTGTCTTCTCTCCACAGTTCGTTTTAGTTCCTGAATCGTTCTCCTCATAGCGATTCCTATAAAGTTATTTCCACCCATGGATTCCAGGACAAGCATGAGAGAATGGCAGGGGCGAGAACTGAAAGCAAGACGGAGCTGGGTTTGAATCCCACCCACTTTCATTTTTACAGTGAAAATGTGGACTATTTACTGTTAATCTCTCTCAATTTCAGCAGTTTATCTATGAACTATATGTGATTTGTCCTACTTTGGGTGCATTCCCAGGTAAACTGTAGATTCTAATAAATCTTTCCCCCTAGATAGGCAGCTGCATTAACTGTAGTTCAATGTTTGTTTACAGCTATTCTTTGGGTATGATATTTATGTACAAGGAACTATAAAAATCTTAATTGTATATCTGTTGACTTTTGAAAAAGCACCCACTTGCAGAACTCAAACACCTGTCAATACATAGACTATTAAGATCACTCCAGAAAGATTCCCCATGGTCTTTTCCAGTCAAACCCTACTGCACCCCGCCTCCGGAAGCAACAAGCTTTCTGACAGTTTGCAATTTCTGATAGCTTCTGGCTGCTCAAGAATGTCATGTGAATCTTATAATAAAGTCTATAACTCTCGTACATACGGTTTTTTTTTCACTCAATGTGTGTTTGAGGTTGACCCATATTGCCATATCAGTATGTCCTTCCTGCTAGAAGAACTAATAAATCCTGACATTTCTGTCACTTAATATAATAAAAATGTATTTCTTACTCACACCTGAGTATGATACGTGGTCCTGTTTCAAAGGCAGCTTTCCTGAATGTGGGGAACTTAGTCACCTTGGGCTCCTGTTAGGTAGGGTTTCAGCTTTTCCTACAACTTTGGTATTTCTGCATCCAGCAGCTGATGTAGAGAAGGCAAAGAGGGCAGAGGGTAACTACCATTGCTCAAAAACCCAGTCCAGCAGTGCCACACATCACATCTGCCCAGAGGCTATTGGTGAGGGTGGGTCACGTGGCCATATGTGTGAACAAAATGACAAGCATAGGCTGTGGGTGGGCTGGGTGGGCAGTCTTGGTCATGTGCTCACTCCACACCAAGGAAGGAGGAATGTTCATTTCTGATGGAAAGCTCTGCCACAGGGTGCCTCCAGTCCCACGATCATGCCTTCACACTGGACTCTCTACTACGTGCCTGTGGAAGGAGATAAGGAGCACAAATCTGTGTCCATAGATTCCGCACCTCATGCATCTTGAGATCATTTCCTGTCTATCACCTACTGGGCTACTGGGTGGCTGCAAAGTCTGTTTTCAACTGCGTCTTCTCAGCTTTATTCATATCTCACACTTCGGCCAATCTCTCCAAACGTTAGCTCTGAGAAGTTTTTGCTTAGGTAATGGTCTGCCTGTACCCGCAGAAGCCATCTTCAAGAGATATTATATCCTTTGTCAAGTCATCGTTAGCAAGGCCTCTACACGTGTATTGAAAGATTTACTACGTGACTGACCATTTGCTAAGGATTTTCACAGATGTTATCTAAATTATTCTTCAAAATACATCATACAACATGCATTGTTGCTGTTATTCTGGGATATAGAAGACTATCTCGGCACTAAATAGTGGTGTGGCAAGACACAGAATTAGATAATGACTTGGGAAGTGAACACAGAAATGTGCAGTCCTATGACCAGAAGGGATTTTACAGATTATCTGTCTCATCCCTTCACTTTGCAGATAAGGAAATAGAAGCCTGCTGCTCTCAGTGGTCTGTCTAGTGTCCAAGAGCTGGAAAGTGGCGGAGCAGGCAGAGTCTAAGGCTTCTAAATATCTAGCATGTTGTTCATTTTTGTTAACAATAAAATGTTATTATATATATAGCTGACCGCTGCATCGTGCCTGAATTGAATCCTAATTGGGCAGCCTCCATTTAGGGGTCACCTCTCATAACACTCTCGGCTTCCAACTGAATGTGATATTGTATCAGCCAGCTGTGTCCCTAAAATGATCAAATTTTGCCTTTGCCAACCATCTTTCCTTTTGAAGTCTCTCCAAAACCTGTTTAGCAAAGGCAAAAAGCCTTTGAGAAAACCATTCCTTAGGTGAATGGTATGGATTCACTTGCTCTGATTTTGCGTCAATGCAATTGAAAAATGCCTTCATCCTGGAGAACCAGCCTCTCCTATTTCCTTACCAACTTTGCTTTAATTGTCTGAGAAAAAATCAGCGGGGCTCCGTACCAAGAACTGTGTTATGTTTAATTGCTATAAATGTTTTCTTCATTACTGTGCATCTTCTGTTTACTGTAATAAAGGTGATACACCAGGAAAGGGTAGGCATCACCAACAGACTGAAAATGAAATGGAAAAATATTCCTGTGGAGAAAATAAAATACGTTTTGAAGGCAATATATGCCATTGCTTTTGTATGCCTCTGGTCAGGGACCTTGTAAATGCCCAGCTAGCGTCCCCTGGGTACACATCTGGGATGATACGCGTCTAAGGAAGTGAGAATGAAAGGGAAATAGAAATATGTATTTTGGCCCCTGAAGAACAAGGCAGCACAATTCTGAGAGCCAGTCAACAAAGCTCTTTAAGGAGATTGCACTTGCTGGAGTGATTTGTAATTTGTGGAAAGCCACTAATTGCAATTTATATAACATGGCTTTAAATCTTTCCAGAAAAGTACTCCGCTTCTTCCAAATGAGGCACTTCAAAAACTGCCAAAAAAGCTCTTGCTCGAGGTGATTGGCATTCTCCTGTCCTGGGGAGAGTCAGTTGAACTGCTTAAAGTGACGATTGGACTTAGGTGTCTCATGGAAGTTGTGGGGATGTTCACCTCTATGATAATGTAAAATACTCAAAATAAGATAACTGCTGCTTGCCTAAGGGCAATCCGATTTCAGGGAACAGATCCACATTTATGGATTATACTCACAGTGAGAAGGCTCAGCTAGAAGTAGAAAAACAAAATTAGAAAAACATCAGTTCTAAATTACCTACTAACCAGAACACTGCCTACTTCCTAGAAGCCAATTAATGCATATTCTTGGAATGACAGCTCTAGTTACCATTTACTGAGAACGTACACGTACCCAGCTCTTAGTAACGTGCTCCTTACAGGGCCTGTGAGCCCTTTCACATGTAGGCCAAGCCTGACCTCTGTTTTTTTCCTTAGAACACCCCCGGGCTTCTTTGAGTTTTCCCGATTTGGTCCTTATTCATGCCATATGCTCTCCCCTCTTCAACCTCCCCCAAACATTCCTTGAATAACTATCTACGCCTCATGTCCTGACCCTATACCAAGATGTCAGGCAACAGGTGAATCAGGGATTTCTTACCCGGGCAGCTAGACATTTCCCCTGAACTTGTATATAAGGAAAATTTCCCTCCTTTCCCAGACTTCATAGACATTTTTCTCCCCAGACTTTTGCTTTCAGAACACTTAGCACAACTGTGACTGCTTATAGGCCCCCCGTGGGAGGAACCTCAGGAGTCCCATATCCCTTTCCCCTGTTCAGCTTTTGTAGGTATTTACAGTTATTTGGAGAATGAATGGGTTCTAGCAAATTTTCACCTCAATCCTTTAAGGTACAAATTATATGTGCTCAATTTACACATGACAACACTGAAGATTAGAGAAGAAACTTCTCTAAGGTGGTTAATGTAATAAAGGATAGAGTTGGCTTTCAGATCCCTGATTACCTTACCCCAAAGCCCACGCCCTCAAGTCCTGTACAAATTGTCCTATGCTTTAAATGGAACTCATAATACATGAATTTAACCATGTGACCTTAAGCATACGAACTCAGTACAAATGCAAAAAAAAAAAATTAAGTGAAATTTGCACATGTACCCTATGGCTAGTGGGTGGTGGCTGTTATGCTTACTTGGCATTTTGTGCCTTGAAACATCATGAGCACTAGATCAAGAGCCAGCAGCGCCTGAAGCCACCTCGTGGCTGCCTAAACGGAAGCTGGGAGACTGGAGATGAAGTGAGGCCATTCTGTGTTTTCTTACCCAGTCACGGAGTTAGAAATCCGTAGGCTTGACTCACCCATCAAGTCAGGACGGAAGCAAACCCAAAGGAACAGGGATGTGTCTCCTGACGGGAACAGACTATTGACATAGTCCATCTCTACTAACTTTTTCGTCTGGGTTATATGGTTATTTGGTTATATTTCAACAAGAAGTAACACAATTATCATCGTGTGGAACTACTTTGAAAGACAATATCCTTTGAAAGATATATTATGGATGATTTCATCAGCAAAGGACATCTGTTTATCTTTTATAAACATGCAGAATGGCTGAGAAAAGTTGAAAACCTGTGAAATAATGTCGTTATGGTAGACATTGCTGTTTTCTATACTATTTTGCTTATGAGCAGAACTTGTGGGGACAGGCACCCAGAGATGCCTCAGGGCTAAGGAGACTTTGTGTGAAGAGGTTGATAGCTTCAACTGGTGATGATTGCTCCGAGAATTAAAAGTGACAGAAGTCCTTGAATTGTCATTGACTGACATTAAACCATGCTGTCGATCTCATTAAGAAGAATAAATAAATTTCTATCTGAAGATTAATGATGAGGAAATTTGTAAGTAGGAAAGAGTACAGCTGCTTAAAAAGTCAATTTCTCAGATTTCTAGAACTGAACCAAAAGAACCCCAAAGTCCCTTAAATGTGACATTACAGCTTTGATGCATTCAATTGTGACCCCAAATATAATGTTACCCCCAAGATATGGAAAGCATGGTGCAGTGGTAATTTGAACAACTAGTTGAGCAAGAGCACACTCCAGGGGCATATACTGGGTCAAAGATGAGAGGGGTGTGAAAAGAAATGGGCAAGGCTGGAAGGTTGGGATAAAGTTATGGGAGGAGCATAAACTTCATGGCTAGAGACTAATTTTTCTCACTTATTAAACAACCACATATGACACCGTTTTATAAGCCAGCTTCAGGACCAGTGCTAAAACCAGAAATTATGAAAAAAAAAATTTAAAGAAGTAATGCATTACTTCCCTCCCTGACAATCTCTTAGTTTAGAGAAGGATCCAGTTATGTACAGAGACATTTCCATTAGCATAAAGGTATTCACACAATGCCATGAATGCCCAGCGCAGAGGCTGCTGCCAACCCACAAACTGGAGATTTTCTAAAAGGAGTTATGCAAGCAAAGTGATACTGAAGGAATATTGTTCTGAATGTTGGTTATGTAATACATTGGAATAGGCCAATGCTGAAGGGAGGAAAATATCCAGAATGCTAGTGTAGCAATCCAGGGTCCAATGGGGTAATGTTTGAAGAAATACTATCCGGCATTAGAAACTGACTTCATAAGCATTCTCATCCATCCCCTCGTAGGGCTCACCTCACTTGTGCTCTGAAACCATCTCAGACCCCAATAGCTCTAGTTCTAGCGTTTCACTGAAGTACCTATTGCCTTTATGTATATGAACACACACACACACTGTACACTTCACCAAACCACACTCATTCAATAACTATTTATTAGTCATTTATTGTGTTCCAGGAACTAAACTAAGATCTACCAGGACAAAAGTGGTAATATAAGGGCCCTATAGATACCAATAGTTGAATGAGTGTTTTACTCAAATGTCTGACCGAAGTTCACCAAAGCCTGACAGTATCTAATCTCTTCTACTAGGGCTTCATGTTGGGAGGTAACATGGTGAAGTGAAGAGGACCCCGCTAGACAATGGGTCTCAAACTTGAGCATGTATCAGAGCTACCTGGAAGGTGAAAATATAGATTGCTGGGCCCTACCCAAGAGTGTCTGACTGGATAAGTTTGGATGGAGCCTGAGAACTTCAGGTCTAACATTTTTCCAGGGAATCATGATGCTGCCAGTCCACAGACCATTAATTTGAGAACCTCTGGAGAGACTGATTTCCCATTTCTTCTCTCTCAATACTCTTGCTCAGAGAAGAAACAGTCCCTCCTAGTCAAACTTTGTAACACTAAAGTTTGAATTTTATATGGCCTAGCTCTCTGCTTGATAGGTGGATTTAGTCTCTATAGGACCACTAAGAAACTATTCGATTTCTTTGACTTTCTTTTTTGCTGAGGGGTAAGAGTTCATTCATTAGTAAGTGATGTATGAAGGGTCACGGTGTCCAGACCCAGGGGAAGAGAGGCAGCCTCTTAGATGAGGGTAAGGACGTTCAGTAGCAAACTTTCACTGAGCATTTACCAGATGACAGCTCTGTATTATTATGACTTGGACATATGTGACCTGAGAAAAAGACAGTCTTTATCCCAGGCCTTGGGCTCCACAAGCTCAAAAGAAACTCTCAGGGTTTAGAATGTAAAAAACTTAAAATAATGGAAAATGTATTCAATGTGGAGGAAAATGAAATTTAAATGTCCTGTTTGTCTAAATACCTTCTAAAATGAAAGGCCTGACTTCAACCTTAGAATAATCCCTCATGAACTACACGACTCTGTATGTGTCTTTGATCAGGTAACAGCTAGTCAGGGCCAAAGGAACAACCTCGCACAGCCGGGCAGTAAGCTCACATAACTGGGGAGAGTATAAGGAGAGACTCACTACATTAGTTAGCATCTGTTGAAACACGGAGATCAAAATTTCAATGTGTAAACTAAAAAAGAAAGATTAAATAGCACATTGTCTTGCAGGATTATTTGGCCTAGAAAAACAGAAGCTTCAGTCACTTTAACCTCATCCTGTTCATATATGGGGGAAATCAATCACTATTTCATCATATGTCTGAGGACCCCTTTGTTGCGTGCATAAAGACCCGAGGCACCACGGGAAACAGACACATTGCATTTGGCCAAGCTCTGGGAAAGCAGGGACAGATGTGGGAAGACTCTGCAGGAGCAAGGTTTCCACTTTAGAAGAATGAGGATACACAGATTCATACCTGAATGATCCATCTCCAGTCCAGTGCTTGGCACATGAGGAGTCCATGGGCACGTTCGAATGTGGAATTCAGGAGAGAAGAATAAAGCTAAGACTTGTTGGTTTTTACTTATGAACCTGTAATCATTTTGGCCTCAAAACATTCCCAGTAAAAGAGGCTATGGTCCTGGAACATTCATACATATTTCTCTTAATTTTCCATGATGAATCCTTAGCAAGTGTAAAGTCGTAGAAAGACAAACACTGGGGTTTTATCTTAAACCACATGTTCAAAAATATCTTAAATAAGAGGTCATTTTCCAAGATGCATAGTGGCTCGAAACATCATCAGGCCTAACTATAAAACCTTGCTTTTCCAGATGGTGAATGGATGTGAAAAATTTTACAAGCATTTCTTTTCCAAATATTGAAGAACTTTAGTTTTTTTTTTTCTTGTTATAGAATGTTAGTGTTCCAGCCATTGAAAATAGGGCCGCAGGAAAACTTGCTGATCTGCTTTTTGTCAAGAGAAGAAAACAACTTGTTTGGCACAAGTCATTGATTTTCCAGCAATATGAGCAATAAGGGACTAAATTCTTAGAAAAGTTCCAAATCCAACCCCACCTGTTTCATGTGTCCAGAAGATCTTGCATACTCAGCTCAGAATCTGGAAATATTTATAATTTTCAGTTCTTAGCTGATGGAAAGGTGAAGGAGGATGTTACTAATTTCTACATTTTACAAGCTGTAGGTAAAGCCACCAACTCCTAAGTGATTATAAACAAAATATTTAAACTCTTGGCTTCAATCTTCTCAGTCATAAAGTAGGTGAACCAAGCTACATGCTCTTCAAATATTTTAGTAAGTAATAATAAACTTGATAATGATAGCAACCCTTCTTCAAATGTTGGTATTTTCTACACGTTAGGAACTATGCAAAGACCCTTATTAAATGAAGTCATTTTATTTTTAATATAGCCTAACATATGTTGTATAATCTCCACTTACAGTTAAAGAAATCTGAGGCTTTTAGAGGATAAACAGCTTTCCCAAGTCAATAAAAACAAACCTAAGATAAAAATTAACTAACTACAAAACTAGTGTTCATAAACAGTTTCTTACATGATAGACTTTCAAACTAAGAATCATTATTCTCTTTTTTTACAAGGCCTGTTATAGGATCCTATGCGAAGCAATGAAGCAGCAAAGAATAGATAAATGATAGATGGTAGATAAATAGACAGACAGATGGTGAATTAATGCATGTGCATGCATACACACACACACACACATACACACACAAACTTTATTTTCAATCCCAAGAAGCTACTCTGTTATTTCCATTACCTAGAATAGATTCTTTCTGTTACTCTGGATCAATTTCATAAATTGGGGAGTAAAGAAAAAAAACTTAGTCACTTTTCGATATAAAATGACTTATTTTTGCAATTAATATATCCAGTGAAATAATAAAAATTCAAACCTGTTTCACAGTAAAATTTTTTGCTTCCCCCAGCCAGGAGTAGATTGAGGTCTTTGAGACCTAAAATATAAAACATCTTAGACTACAACCTCTTTGCAAAACAGGATACTCAGTTTTAAGTGCAAAATTAAGTACAAAAGTGAATGAGCATTGTGACATTAGCAAGACAGTGTACTAGCAGGCTCCAGGTCCTCATTCTCCCAAGGAGACATCAACTAAAAAGCTAGAAACTGACTAAAATAGCTTTATGGAGCTCTAGAAACCATTAGAAATCTACAACAACCAAGCAGACACTCAAACAAGAAAAAGCTGCATTCAGAATGGTAAAAAAAAATCATGTGGCACTTTTACTCATCTTTGCCACACCTCTTTCTTGACATGACATGGTGGGTAAGACATGGCTCCATTCTCACTTTCTTTGGGTTCAAAGGACAAAGTGGACCTTGTTTGCAACAATGTGGTCTAACTGTAGGCTGCTAAGGGACTGGTTGTGTCTCACCTAAGAGCCCCAAGATTGGTTCGGATCCTAGGCTGGAATCTGCAGAAGGCAGTGGTATAAAAAAACTGTAGGAAGACTGCAGGCCCAAGGAGGTCTGGGGGCAAGACACTACTAGATGAAAACAAATAGAACACTCAGGACCCTGAGAGAAGCTGAGGTGAGACTCTGAGGAACAGGAAAATTAAAAGTAGATGTGTTTAAGGGGGAAGCTGGGGGGAAGGAGCATACTTACAGGCCCATGGAAGATGCAGCCCCAGAAAAAGCCTGAGAAAACCTTAGGCCACCATAACAGGATGATGAGGTTTCCCCTTGCATATAGCCAGTGTTGAAGTAGTTGTTTTTCCAATGCCTAATTTCGAAAAAAGGCCACAAAGCATACCAAGAAATAGGGAAATACGGCCCATTCAAAGGACTAAAATTAACCTCCAGAACCAACTCTAAGAAATACCAGCTGTGAACATACAAGACAAAGATTTAAAACAAATATTTAAAATATGCTTAAATAGCTAAAGAAAACATAGACTCAAACAAGCAGAAGAAATTGAAATGAAGTGAACGTGAAGACATAGCATTTGAATTTTTGAATTTGAGGACTTAAAAAAAAAAGAATGAAGAAAAGTGAACAGAGCCTAAGGAGTTTATGGGAGATCATTAAATGAACCAATATAAGCATTGTGGGGGTCTCAGAAGGAGTACCTAGAGAGAGAAAGGGGCAGAGAGTTTATTTGAAGAAATAATGACCAGAAAATTCCCAAATTCTCAAATTCTATACATAGAAATACAAATATAAGATGCTCAAATAAACTGCAAGCAGGACAAACATAAAGACACTCAATGAGATACATTATGCTCAATCTGTTCAAGGTCAAGGAGAGAATCTTGAAAGCAGCAAGAGAAAAGCAATGCATATACAAGGGAATTCATGTATTACCAGTGACTTTCTCAGCAGAAACCTTGCAGACCAGAAGACAATGGCATGATAGAATTACAATGCTGAAAGAAAAAAAACCCTGCCAGCCAAGAGTTCTATATCTGCCAAAACTGTTCAGAAATGAGGGCAAAATCAAAATTTCAAACAAAAGTTGAGGCTGTCCATTCCACCTAAACTACCTTAGATGAAATGCTAAAGAAAGTTCCCCAAATTGAAATGAATGGATGCTAGGCAGTAACTCAAAGCCATATAAAATGTAAAGTACATGAACAAATATATAGGCAAATATAAAATCCCATATTATTATAATTTTGGATGTAACTAATTTTTATTCTAGAGGATTTGGAAGACAAATGTAAAAATAATTAGAAATCTGTGTACAAATTTATAAATACATAATTTGTGATATCAATAACATAAAGTAGGGAGGCAGAGCTATAAAATAAACTTCTGTATATGACTAAAGTTGTTGGTTTCAACTTAAGATAGATTGTCATAACTTTGGGAAGTTATATGTAATCCCCATTTAAACATAAAGAAAGTACATAATATAGATAAAAGAAAATGAGAAAAAAAATGAACTAAACACAAAGGCAGGCAAAAGAGGAAATAAATGAATTTAAAAAATCTATGAGACATACTGAGCGCAAATAAAATGGTAACAGCAGGTGCTTCCCTGTCAGTACCTACTTTAAACTAGATTAACACTCCAGTAAAAAGACATATATTGTCAGGATGAATTAACAAAACAGGATCCAACTATAAGCTGCCTACAAGAGACTCACTTTAGATCTAAGAGCACACGTAGTTGAAAATGGAAGGATGGAAAAAGATATTCCATGCAAATAGTTACCAAGAAAAGAGCAGAGCTGGCTATAATAACATCAGATAAAATAGCCGAAGTAAAAATTGTTACAAGAGATATAGATTGGCATTATATAATGATGAAAAGATTAACTCAACAAGAAGATATATTGATTATAAACATATATGCTCCAAACATCAAAGCCCCAAAGTATATGAAGTAGACATTGCCAGAATTGAAGGGAAAAATAAACAGATCTATAATAACAGTAAAAGACTTCAATGCTCCACTTTGTTTAGAGGACTTGAACAACACTATAGACCAACTGGATCTAGCAGACATATACAGATCATTCTACCCCAAAACACGAAATACACATTTTTCTCAAGCACATATGGAACATCTTGAGGATAGAGCATAGGTTAGACAACAAAACAAGTCTGAATAAAGTACAGGATTGAAATCATATAAAGTATCTTTTCCAACCACAATGGACTGAAGCTAGAAATCAATATAAGAAGGAAAACTGGATTATTCACAAATATGTGGACATTAAACAAAACACTCTTAAACAATGTATGTTTAAAAGATGAAATCACAAGGGAAATTAGAAAATATTTTGTGACAAATGAAAATGAAAAGATAACATACTAACATTTATGGGATGCAGAGAAAGCAGTGCTAAGAGAGAAATTTAAAGCTGTAAAGACATTTTTAAAAGCCTCAAATAAACAATTTAACTTTGAAACTTAAGACACTAGATAAGATCAAAGACACAAGTCAAAAATGGGAGAAGGATTTGACTAGGTGTTTCTCTAAAGAAGATACACAGATGACTAATAAGCACATGAAATGATGCTCAATATCACACTAAACATCAGGAAATGAAAATCAAACCACAATTAAGTATCATTTCATACCCATTAGAATTGTTATTATTAAGAAAATTTAAAATAACAAGTGTTGGCAAGGATGTGGAAAAAAAATAAATCCTTGGGCATGGCTGGTGGGGTGTAAAATTGTGCACCTGCTGCTGTGGAAAAGAGTATGGTGATTCTTCAAAAATTAATCATAGAAATACCATATGATCCAACAATTCCACTTCTGGGTATATACTTAAAGGAAAGCAGAACCTCAGTGAAATATTCGTACAGCCATGTTCGTAGCAGCATTATTCACAATAGACAAAGGCGGAAACAAGTGTCTATTGACAGATGAATGGATAAACAAACTGTAGTGTATATATATATATATATACACATATATACACACACACACTATGGAAAATTATTCAGTCTTATTAAATAGCATGGAATACTGACACATGCTACAACACAGATGAACCTTGAAGACATGTTATAAGCCAGTTATAAGAGGAAGATAATGGATGATTCCATTTATAAGAGGTACATAGAGTAGTAAAATTCTTAGACTGAAAGTAGAGCAGTGGTTTCCAAAGTCTGGGGAGATAGGGAAGTGGAGAGTTAGTGTTCAATCAGAATGCAGTTTTAGTTTTAGAAAATGAACAAGTTCTGGAGACAGATGATATTGATGGCTTCAGAACCATGTGAGTATAATTAATATGACAGAATTATACACTTAAAAATGATTAAAATGGTAAATTTTATGTCATATATACTGTACCAAAATAAGATAGTTTTTTTAAAAGAGTGACTATTTGGAACAATAAATTCACAAATGATTCCTTGAAGATTCAGGACACATTTTTACCCCTGAAATTTCCTTAAACAATGTAATAGAAATGCTTATGCAAAATGTCTTCCCAACTGGACAAACATGTTTTTCAATTGCGCTCTCTCCCCCTGCTTCTCCTGTGTGCTGCCTCAAGTGACTCAGGACACATCTCATACTAGTTGTCATGGTTCTCACTTACGGGAGAGATGGCAGGTCTTCCAAGGGCTCTCCCAGCCTCTCCACTGATACAGGTGAAGGACGAGCCATGTATTCTTGTCCTTTAGGAACGTGGATGGTACACACCCTTCAGAGAAATTCTGTCTTTTACTTAATTTCAAACTGTTTTCACTCTGGTAGTGGATGGTCAGCCTGGAAGTGATTCTCAACGGGAAGCATTATTGTACTTGGAAATATGTAAGGTCCATTCTGACACTGGCATTTTAACCAAGCAGTTCTGTTGCAAGCCTGCTAGGAGGATGGAGCTAAGATGTCAAACTCCTGAAAAATGCAGGGTAGTGCTAGACTCTCCCTCTTGAAATACTCTTAGTACTCCATTAAGAAACACTTTTTTGAGTGCCATTAGTAGTTTAGTATTTCCGATTGGGACAACTAGAAACTATTGTTTTATTCTTGACCTTCGTAGCTTCTGCCAAAACTGATACAAAAAAAGGCCCATTTTACATTCTGTTATAGAGTGAAAAATGTTAGACCAGGAAGGAAAAATATTGAGTAATAAAAAAAAACTTATTTCATATAAGAAAAGTTTAATAACTCTAGTGGCAAGAGGGACTGGTATTCAGTCCCTTACAACAAATAAACAAACTGTTGGTCCTGTTTCAGAGTGTAAGATTTCATATAGCCATCATCTCCTTCATCATGCTATATCATTTAATAATTTCCTGGACTGAGCAAAATAAGGTGTGAATACTTCTGGACCCAAAACAGTGTGTATCATGCTAACATTCGCAAATGATTGCAGAGAGGAAAGAATTGGTAGAATCACCAGTAGATGGTGAAGCCCAGGGTGAAGCTGGGATACATGAATCACTCACCCCAGCCACGTGCTCTTTCACGTATATCACTATAGTGATCCTTACCGTGCTGGGTCATGATAGAGTGATAACTCTGTTCTTTCATCTCCCACCATACTCTCAAAACACTAATGGGGAAACAAATAAGACATGGACAGAAGTCTTTTCTTAAAATAGATTCTGGCTACTTTGAGTACTAAATATTAGGAAACAACAAATACTTGACATAGTGTTCACATCTAGAAACTGGCTTCTTACCATCAATACTGAAAAACTTAAAAAATAGAACCACTGAAAAGAAAAGAAATTCAAACTGACAGCAAATGTTTATGATGTTTCCTGGAAAGGCTATCTCCGTCACAGCAAAGGTAAATTAGTATTGGTTGCTCAAGATTTCAAATGTCTGAGTATAAAGTCAAAGCTCTAAGAAGAGTGGCCTCTCATATTTTTAAAGCCACAAAGACATATGAAGTAGAATAGACTCAGCAGGCGATATAATCAGTCACATTCATGCCAGTTATTTCATGACATCTGTTGACACTTATCCACAATAATCTATAATTACTTTCTTATAAAAATGCTTATCATCTCTAAATAACCCTTACAACAAACCAACAAGGTGGATATTATTTTGCTTGTCTTACAGATGATAAAAGTGTGCTAATCCAAAAGCCTTTATTTAGAAACTACTATATGTCATACACAAGGTCAGGTACTGGAGGTATTGGAGGTACGGAGAACAAAACATATTCTGTCACTGAATTTTGGCAGCATACATAGAAAAGGAAGGAGAAAGATAAAATACATGAAAATAACTGTATTTTTACATTACAAATTGTTACTTATGATGACATAAATGTTTGAGAACAATAACAGATCAATGCAAACATAACAATAACAATAACAATAACAGAACAATAACCATAACAATGCAAAAAATCAACAGATGCTCAGCAAAAAATAAGGAAATAGTATTAGCATGATCAAAACGTTTCCAAGACAGTAAGGAATTATCAAGACACAGTGGAAGAAAAGAAGAAAGGAAGGAAAGAAGAGAGAAAGAGAAGAGAAGAGAAAAATGGAAACCAAGAAAGATTCATAAAAATGCATGCTATTTCCATGATTTTTATCTCCATTTCCATAAAACTGGTAAAAGCAAAGTTAAAAGATCAACTACCTTTTGATGACTTCATGGGGCAAAGAGGACAGAAATCACAGTCCAGCACTGACACTGGATGGAGAGTCTGACAGGATCCAATTGCATAGGAAACAATGTAATTGGAATAAGAATGAACAGGAGAACCAATCCTGGAAGAAACTGCAGCCAGGGTTCAAAATACATAGACTTCATAGTGAATCTTTTTAAAGATGTACCTGAACTAATACTTCCCTTAGGAAACTTGGAGAAGCAAATGCAAACCCTCCTTGGAGTAAGGCATGTATTCAAATTTATTCAAATTTTTCCTACAAAGAATATTCGTGTGAAATGACTGGCCCAGAGTCAAAGATAACCAGGTAACAAAGGGACAAGAGACACCACAAACAAGAATTAACCAATACGAGAAGCTTATGATCAAAATATTTAGCTGTTGAGTTGTCAAATAGACTTTAAAGTAAGTGGCATTATTTAGAGAAAAGAAGATCATCTTGAAAATGCTAAAGAAAAAAAAAGAATAAGAAACAGAAAGAGCATAGCGTCTATAAAAAGAAGGCAACTAAACCTTCTAATCCGAAGTATAATAACCAAAACCAGTCATTTGAAGGGTAGATTTTATATTAGATTAGACACACGCATAAGAGAATGTGTAAATTACAAGACAAATTAGAAGAAATCGCCAAGATTATAGCACAGAAAGGACACAAAAGTATGAAGGGATATAACAGATGCAGTGAAATCTAGCCTTTTTTAAAAAATAGAAAAAATTGAGGCCTCTGGAAAAAAGAAAATAAAGAATGAAGCAAGGAAAACATAATGCTGAGAGTTTTCTTCAGCAAACAAAGACATTGATCCACAGATTCAAGAAACTCAGTGTTCAAATAGGATAAATAAAAATAAATAATCAGGTAGATACACTACATTGAAACTGCTAAATATCAAGTCAAAGAGAAAAATCTTAAAAGCGGCAAAGATTTTTTTAAGATAGGTTACATATTATTGGAACAACATACAGCTGACATTTCAAAAACAACAAGAGTATTAAGAAAACAGTGGAACGATATCTTCAAGGATACAAAAGAAAATGATTTCTAAATTAGAATATTATGTCCAGGAAAGTATACTTTAAAAATGAAATTGAAATAAAGATATTTAAGACAAATGACAATGTAACAATATAGCCGCCTACACTTAAAATTTGTTAAGGGAAATCCCTCTGACATTAAAAATAAAATAGCCCTGTTTCAAAAGGAATGAGCTCACCTAAGAATACAGTAGAGCAGTGGTTCTCAACTGGGGGTGATTTTGTCCTTCCCTGCTTCCCAGGACATTGGACAACTGGAAACATTTTGGTTGTGACAACTAGGGGGATGCAGCTTTAGGTAGAGGTCGGGTATTCTTGTAAACCACCCACAGTGCACAGGATTAACCCCTTCTTCCCCAAAGAAGGAAAATTCCAGTCTCGAAAACCAACAGTGTCCAAGTTGAGAAACTCTGGGGTAGAGAGAGGAGACCTTAGACACATTTTGAACAGCATTCGGTAGCCACGTAGAAGAGCGCAAACTTTCAAATAATGCAGAGAAGGAGCAGTTAAGTAACTTAGGAGGAAAACCATTGTCAAGTCAGGGATGCCAGATGGACAAGGCTGCCAGTGGTGCCCAGTACTACTGAGAGTTCACCTAAATTGAGAAATAAGAAGTATCAGTTAGATAAACGTAGTAAAAATGAAGATTTTATTGTGATCTTACCAAGAACTGTTTTGGTGGAATGATGAGAGCAAGAGACGGCAGGAGTGAGATTAGATCATGTTGAAGAGAGAACAGGAGACAGTGAAATGAAGTTAGTGACAACAGGCAGCGCTTTCAAGATACTTCACCAACGAATAGGAGAAGAGAGATGGGGTGTGGGGCTGAGTGAGATTTATCGAGGGAGAGGTTTAAGGATATTTAAGACCCAGTGGAGTGGATCCCAAGAGAGAGAAAGAGAAATGCGTGAGAGGGATCCTGATTGGATGCAGAGATGTGTGAGAGTTCAAGGCTGAGAGGGGAAAGGTGACTTGAGGCAGAGGAGGAACGGGTCCACCAGTATAACAGGAAGAAGGAAGGTAGAATGCATACACAGGTGCGAGTGTGTAGGTTAAGAATCGAGACTTCCAATAAAACAGCTTTTAGTTTTACTTGGAAGTTCAACTGCTAAGAACTGGGGAGAATGTGGAGTGAGATTATAGAGTGAACATGGTTTGAAATATGCATTGTGTTCAGTAGAAGAGTTGGCTGATCAGAGAAATGTAACCAGATCCTCATCATTCTGTCTCATCTCAGTACTGCCTGCCTTCTTCTCTCCCTCCCTCCCTCTCTCCGTGTGTGTGTGTGTGTGTGTGTGCGCGTGTGCGTGTAGGTGTGTCTCATCTCTCTGTATGCCAATCTGGAGTACAAATACCAAATATCCAGATGATGCTTGATTTCTCTCCTAAACATCAAGCATTAACTGATTTTTTTTACACACAGAGTGTATAGCTATACAGAGGACCTTTCAGTAGAATATACGTCCTGTTTTTATTACCTTAGGAGCACATCTCTACACTCCATTTTTCTAGATGATTATACATGTTTAAGTAAATTCTATCTAAATGACCTATTGTAGGTCATTACTACTCATGAATTCCCTGGCATGAATGAGAGTCTATTTTTATAAAAATTCTCTGCTCATTTCTACTCCTCAGCAACCAGTGATATTTCCAAGGTCACCACTGAATGGTAGGCTTAGTGGAGTCAGGTTGATCTCATTATTTGTGGTTTCTTTGAATTGCAATTGGTGTGAATGAAATTGAGAGACTTAAACTCTGAACCTCTGTTGATTCATCATTGAATGGTTATTATGACAACTCTCTTTCACCAGTGTTGTCAGGATTGACATCCTATGTGTAACCACCTGGAGATGGTCATATTTCCTGGTTCAAGATAGTTGTCTTGGTGTGATTATTAAAGGTGTCTCCTGTCATTCCTTTATTCTTCTTTCACCCCCTAAGGGTCAGTGGTTGTTTATAAATGATTAGTAGCCTGCTCTCCAGATTGATAAACAACTGACTGATAGCATTTGCCAATTTCCATGGGGAAAATATTCTCACTGTGATCAATTTCAAGTGACTGATACGTTTAACCCATAAAATTCCTGAAAATATGACAATTGACTCCTGGGAGCCAATAAGAACTGGCTCCAACCTTTGCTGACAATGGTTCTCAACCTCGGCTACACATTGTAAAAACTTACGTAACTTTATATATACCGGCTACCTTAAGAGATTCTGACATATAGGTCTAGCATCAGGACTCCATATTAGGGTTTTTTTAAAGCTCCCCTGGTGATTCTAGGATGCACCTGATATTGAGAAATATCACCCTATATTTACCCAGCCTTCTGCAGGTGATCAATAAGTAGTGGTTATTTCCACTGTATGGAATATATTCCTATGACAATGTTCTCTTTAATGATTTCCTTTCCTTTGATTAGACTTTGATATAAAGACTAATATGAAAATTGGGGAGACTACTTGGAAACAGAATTTGAAAGACTTCTTGATTTCCACTTTCTTCATGGGTTACTCCCTATTGTAAAAATTTCTTCTTCTTTCAAGCTTTGAGCTCTTCCCCTACCCCAATTCTCACTTCCCCATCTTGTCTTATTTTTAAACATCACCTCACCCTGCCACTCTCTCCCCTTGGATGTCTTTCATGAAGTTTGTGATATGAAAGCAGGAAGGAAAATACGTGGAGATCCCCCAGATGGAAGGGTCATGATTCGGACAAGACACACTGGAGTTTCAGTGCCATGGGCTACTGAGGATGGGAAGAAAGCAGGGGTGTGATCAGAGGCAGAAGAAAAAAAAGCCACCCTAATGGACTGAGGTCATCTGAAGGTGGAAGGGACAACTTGGAATTGATCAGGCATGGTTTTGATATGTAAGAGGATCTAAGCTAGTTATTGGGTCATGTCCACATGTCTATTCAAAGAAAGAAGAGAGAGGGCAATGAATGTTTGGTTGATCAGTCTACTGAAGGGGACAGGAGTCACAGTAGCTTTGCAAATACGTTAACAAACCAAACGTATACATATTTCTTGAGAATACTTTGTACAGTACAGTAAACTCCTTAACAGAGAGTTTCATTTTCAACTACTTAAAAGTCTCTTTTTTCACTTTAGGGACAGACAATTTATTATGCTAAATTAGTCACTGCAGCTTTTTCCTAAACCTTCTTAAGGTACTTGCTTAGTGAAGGCATTGCTTCTGGGATATTTCAGGAAAATACTCTCTTTAGGAAAAAAATGACAAAAGCTGAATACCTTGAAGGTTGGAGGTAGGAGATCAACACCCCAAAGTTTGGGAGACGTCGTATTCCAAGTATTCAGGGAACCATCAGCACCAGCATACCTGGGAACTTGTTAGAAATGCAAGTTCCAGGGCTCTACCTTAGATACATGGAATCAGAAACTTTACAGGTTGTTAGTCATCAAACAGCAAGTTTGTTTCTTCACAATAGGGATCTACATTTTACCTAAGCCCTTCAGGTCATTCTGTGGCATGCTACAGTTGGAGAAATATTGTTTCCCATTTTTTTCAGTGCATTACGAATCTTCTCCAAAGATCTGTGAAAACTACCAACTTATTTTAGGTAACCACTTGCTGGTTTTCTGAGCCATACTAAGTTATTCCCACCCAAAAATACGGGATCTCACAGGTGGCAAGCTGTGACATTTGATCCTCTTAAACTAAGAGAAATACTGAGTATCTCTGTCGCTCCCCCAAAGGCCTGATGGTATCTTGTCACATTTTGATCTCCATTGCCTTGGCAACTAATATATTGTTTAAAACCTTGTACAGCTCTAGATTACCAATAGCTTTGCAAATATGTTAACAAACCAAACGTATACATATTTCTTGAGAATACTTTGTACAGTACAGACAAGGGGCTTGCAATAGTGATCATTATAAGAATGAACATGGTAAGAAAATGGCATTTATTATATACCAGAAGTTGGTGTTTTAAATGTAATTCGATCTTCCCCACAAACTTTAGAGCAGGTATTATCGTTCCCATTGTACAGATTAAAAGTTGAGGTCACACAAAGAGGAACTGGCAGTGCCAAGATGAGAACCTAAGCCTGTTCACTGTCAGTGATACATCAGGACTTCATGTAGCTTCAACTATATTAACAAATAAGCCTTTTGAGGGAGAAGCAATTCCACCTATGGAAACATTAGCTCCAGAGTTCGAAAATTGAGTGTGTATTCATTCTTCTTTAGGGTTCCTTTGTAATGTGGAACGCTGCAGGAACCAAAGATGACTTCTAATATGATCCCCAATCTCAAGGACCAAATATTGATTCAGAAAGCCTGGAAAGAGGGAAGAGGTCAGTGCAGCCTAAGGGCCCTGGGGCAAGATTTGTAGAGGACGTGGGAGTAAGACGGGTTTAGGGGCTAAGAAATATTCAGACAGCTGGTGGAGGGCAAGCCAGGAGAGCTGCTCTTTGGCTAAGCAGATATGTAATATAGCAGATCATGTTCAATCTGGAGTTGATGAGATTAGGTTATTATTTCCTTCATTTTAGGGGGAATTTATTGGAAGATAGATTCCTGCAACTTCTCAAAAGGAGGCAAGATACTACATGGGTCTTGCTTGGACCATTGACAATTCACGCGTTAATACTCAGTCGAGAGGAGAGTAAAAGCTGTTTGCTGGCCGTCTTCAGAAAGAAGTCAGAATCACACTCCACTTGACTTGATGTTTCTTTCTTAACAGAAATGTAATGTTAGGGAAGCCAACACATACTATTTTTCAATATAAAGTATATTTCTTCTGACTACATTTATTTATTTGTTTTATTTAAAGATTTTCCTGCAAACCTGTATTTCTTTCAGCATAGAATATAGTAATGAAGCAAAGATTTTGAAGTCAGACAGAATTAATAATAGTTTTTGCCATTGAATTGAGCTCATAATCTTCTGGGCACTGTGCTGAGTGGAAACTAAACTCCAAAGATCTAAGTTACCCCATCAGATCGTGGCCATTCTGTGTTCACACAGGCAGTCTCAAAATCTGTTCCTTAACCACTTTTGCAACTTGTCAACATGATTTCAGACATCAATGTTGGGTGGTCTTAAGCAAGAAAGTCAACTAGACTTTGGTTTTATCATCTGTATAGTGACCATGAAACCACCCCAAATGGCTCTGAGAATCACATGAGAAAATGTCTGAAGTCCTGTAGTCCAGTTACCTGCCCACAAATACATAGCAAGGGAGCCATCATCACCTTCTGCACTGACCAGACACCCTGCTTGCCTGGAATGGAAGCATCTTTTGTTCTGCACCCAGTGGCCCAGAACAAAAGGATAGTTACTCAGACATGTTATTGCTTTGATTTTATATTACCCCAGGGGGTAGAAGTAATGACCATAGATTATAGCAATATCATGGAGGGGGGCTGCTATAAATTTCCTATGAATTTTTATTTCTGTCAGATTCTCATACTTTGAGGATTTAGTCCTAAAATGTCAGCTTTGAAACTTCATCAACCCATCAGACCCTTACTCATCAAAGGATTCTAAAGAACGTTCCTCAGTAGGAGTTAATCATATATTTTAAAACTACATTGCTCATTTGTCGACTCTGGGATGTAGAAAAGAAAGAGCCCAATCTTTTTTCTTTTTCCAACAGCTGTGTCCCTACACCACCAGCAGATGCTTCACAAATTGCCCGGCCATTAAGTAATTATTTTCTCATCATAAAAGCAGCTGAGAAAGATAGCCTCTCTTCCTCCCAAGTACAAGCCCCACTTCCCCCCGCCTCCTCCTCCACCCTCCCCTGAATTGGGCCAGACTTATGGAAGGATGGTATTGGTTTTCTGCTTGTAATGGAAGATTGTGATCACGCATTCTGATTGCTGATTAAAGGCCATGAAGGAATGACTTACGAGATGTGTGCGATACCAGATCTCAGAGCAACATGAAATACAATCTAGGATGCTTCATTTTGCTGGCAAGAAACTTAAGTGCAGAGACCTGTTTTGTCTGAGATCATGCTTAGCAAGTGGAAAAGCCTCATCTTGGATTCAGATCTTACCACCTCCAGCCCAGTGGAAGGTTTTCTCTACTACCCCATGGAAATCAAGTCTGTGGACAATGAACTTCCTTCATTGTTCTAATAGTCATCTAATGCCAGGTATCAGAAGAAACAGATAAAATGAGTGATATTGTCTCTTTAGTCAACATGGAAAGGATGAAAATAACACTTAAATTTTAGCAATCTGCACATACTTTTTTTGTATAATTGACATATAACATTATGTTAGTTTCAGGTATTACAATATAATGATTTGACAGCTATATGTATTATGAAATAATCGCCACAATAAATCTAGTTAACATCCACCATCGCACAGTTAAAATTTTTTTTCTTGTAATGATAACTTTTAAGATTTATTCTCTTAACAACTTTGAAATATATAACATACAATAATATTATTAACTATAGTCACCATGCTATACAATTATATACCCAGGATATATTTATTTTATAACTGGACATTGGTACCTTTTGACTCACTTGACCCACTCCCTATCCCTTGTTCTCTGTATCAATGAATTGGGTCTGTTTGTTCTGGATTCCACATATAAGTGAGGTCATACAGTAGTTGTCTTTCTTTGTCTAACTTACTTCACGTAGCATAATGCCCTCAAAGTCCATCCATGTTGTCACAAATGGCAGAATTTCCCTCTTTTTTATGGCTCAATAATATTCCTACCTATGTTTCGATTAGATAGATCACATTTTCTTTATCCATTCATCCATTGGTGGACTCCTAAATTGTTTCCTTGTGTTGGCAATGAACCTGGGGGTACAGATATCTTTTTGAGTTAATGTTCTTATTTCCTCAGATAAATACATGGCAGTGAAATTGCTGGATCATATGCCAGTTCTATTCTTAATTTTTTACTTATACTCAAAGATGTCATCAATATCCATACCATCAATCCATCTCAAAAGGTCAAGGGAAGTTCACATTTTACAGTTAAACAGAGCTTTAAAAGATTACTTCTTCCAACAACGACTGGCTGGCTTGTGTTTGGAACTCAACCAACTTAAGTTCCTCCTCTGCCCCATCTCTTTTAATAATTTCACTTCCAAGAGCCCTCAGAATAGTGTTCTCTATGTATGTCAATTATTTCTCAATAACACTGGGGAAAAAATTACTAAATAAGGTAAAGAAGCAGATGGGTGATTTCTCTCTTGAATGCGCGTCTCATGGCTCTAGTCCTGTGTTTCATTGTGTGTGGTTCATGGAGCCACTGTTTGTATTCCAAGGATCCTGAAGGAGGGGAGGGTGGTTATTTAAGATGCAGAGTCCCTGGCCTCTCCCCACACATAGTGAGTTCTGATTTCTGGGGGTTGGAAGAGAGAGGTTAGAAACAAGAATCAGCATAAATTTTCTCTTCTGTCTCCACCTCCATAACTGGCCTATAGATACAAATGAGTTGACGTTCGTGCTAACAAGGCAGTCAGCTAGATCACACTTTCCAATATGCCTTCTGCTTCTTTGCACTGCCCTTCCTGACTTCCCACTCATTGCAAACCCCCAGGTACCTCGAATGTCTCCGGGGGCTAACAATCAGTCCACCTGGGGTCTTCTATTCTGATCTCTACAGGCATGCTTACTCCTACAAAAGGTTGAGAGACAGCATCTGACTATACTACCTTCCGTAGGAATACCTCAGCTCTGCCTGACACATCTTCTCCTGGTGGTCTCAAGAACACATCTGCAGGTGTTCTTGTGTCTATGCCCTCCCTTCTGCCATCACTTCAATGCAAGAGTTGTACTGGGAGCTGCTTGAAGTGGAGAGAAGGATCCTGTCTCCAGCTCGGGGTTGCACATCGTCACTAGAGCTTAGGTTCTTCGCTCCTTCTCCCTAGGTTTCACAGAGCCCCCTGTAACAATACTTCCTCAGTTTCACTGCCTAGCCCTTCCTCTCTGTTGATATCTGACTCAAGTCTGAGGACACATAAGTTATTTGCCCATCGTTCAATCTCTGGCCTGACATGACATTGCAAATATCCTCCTTTAGGTCTCCTTCCTCCCCGCCCACACAACTCCTTCACACAGATACCTGAATTTTCCTAAACACAGAACTCAACAGAAAGACAGAATCCCACTTATGCCAATGAATCTCCCACTCTATTCATTGCACTTGCAGGGCTTCGTTATTTTAAAAATTGCTTGTGTTTTCTATCTCATTCATTCATATGCATTCACTCTTACACAAATTTGAATGACATGCATGACAAAATACAAGACAGAAATGTAATAGGGAAATGTAAAAGGACAGAAACAGAATGAGAGACATGAGACTATTCTAAACAACAAGAAAAGAATGGAGAAATAGAATGAGAAATACAGAGTAGACAGTGGATGGAATAAGACTCAAGGCAGCATAAAAAGAGGGAACAGGCAATAGCAGGGTGATAAAATTAGCCAATATTTATGGTGATGTCAGATCCTGTGCTATGTGCTTTACTTGTGACTCAGTTAAGCACCACAATAACCATGTCAAATAAACACTTTTGATTTCCATTTTGTATTAGGCAACTCAAACTTCACCAGGCTTGATACACAGTCTACAGCCAGTAGGAGATCAAAATACTTCCATACCAATGGTAAATCTGCTACTCTAACACTATCCTGTACTGCCGCTGATCCAGACCCTAATCTGAGTCATCTTCCTTTTGAACTTTGACCTCCCCTTGGCCCCTTCACCTCTTTGCTTTTCATGATCCAGTGACTCAATAGTTAACACTGGGCACAGCAGGAATCTCCAGTATCTGCTCCTGGGTTAAGCGTCCATCTAGTCATGCCTCCCTAATTTTATATATTTTGATGATCACCCTGGTAAGAAGTTAAACTTAATATTCAAGTTAAGTGGTACACTAGAGTATGAACTAAAGCATGGAGATTACTGGTAAAAATAAAGGCCAAATGAATATGAAAATACTGAACTGAATTAAAACATACACACACACAGAGTTTAAAATGTTCATGTGATTAATGATTTTTAGAAAGAGTCAGAAGGTCAGGTAGGAACTGGGAAATGGGCAGTCACTGCCCTCTTCACTTCCAGCCAGTGAGAAAACAGCTTCCACAGTTTTCCCAGTCACTGCAGAGGGTGTGCCCAGGCTGAATCCCATCTCTGCTTTCTCCGGCCTTTCTAGGACTATGAAATTATTTGCCCTGCTCTGCTGATAGCCCATGGCAGGGATCATGATAGCAACATACTAGAAAAAAGAGCCATTGAAAAAATGCAAATGCAGCAGCCAGAAAAAATCGGGGTAGAAAATGTTAAGCCATAGTTAAACCACCGAACAATTTACATACTTCCCACCAGCCCTCAAACCCGGGTCTCTAAGTGCAAGAAATATGTTATCCAGACCTGATAATGGAAATTTATATCCCACAATTTGCAACCTGCTGGCTGTGTTATGCCAAGTGCATGTTAAACCAGACACTCTTCAACCTAACTGCATGCAAGTTCTCTATCTAATTGTGTTATTTAAAGACATGTTTCTATTTTCTCATGCACACCCAGATCACTTTGCTTTCCCCCTAAAGCAAGCTGTAAAACAAAACAAAACTGATGAGTTTTTATTTTGCTCTGCACCCAGGAACCCAGACTAGAAGTGTAGTGGGGACTGGCATGAGCTTTCTTTCTTTGAGCCCCCAGGTCAGATGCTGGGATTTCTTAATTGTTGCCAAGGCTAGAGTTGTAAATAATAGCACCCTGGCACACAGAGATAAATGTCTAAGACAGTTATTCTCAACCAAGGTCAATTTTTCCTACCTCTTGAGGGGATATTTAGCAATGTCTGGTGATGTTGCTGGTTGTCACAATGGGGACAATGGGTTGTATTAGATCCTGTGCTGTGTGCTTTACTTGTAAATCTCAATTAAGCACCACAATAACCATGTCAAATAAACACTTCTAATTTCCATTTTGTATTAGGCAAGTGAAACTTCATATAGACTAGTCTGTAGTGGATAGAGACCAGAGATGCTAACAAATAGCATACAATGCTCAGGACAGACCCCCCAGAAAAAGGAAATACTCGCCCAAAATGCTAATAGTAATAGTGCCAAAGTTGAGTAACTCTTGTCTAAGGTAATACTAAAAGTCAAATAATTTTACGTGAAGAGACCAGTGATTTATGTGTTTGCTCTTGTCTCTGGGAGCCACAGCTGATTTCTGCAAGTGCCTTTGCAGCTTGAACTATGACCCTAGAGATCACAGTGGGGTCCTCCACTTGGGAGGCTGAGATCAGTCTCCAGACATGGGTCTGGAGGCCAAGCCAGGGTAAGGACAGCCTAATTCAGTCTACCAGCACCAGAAAGAGTCACAGAGACAGTGGCAGCAAATTCCTTGAAAGTATCAAGTAGAGTATCAAATTGATATCAAATTGATATCAAATTGACATCTCAGATTCAAGAGCGGGAAGAGCCAGAGATAGGGGACAAGGCCAAGGTCTCGAGCTTAATTGAACCAATGAGAAATGAGGACAAATTGCATCAACCAAAGAGTCTGGGGCTGCTAGGAGATTATCTATCTGTGTTTCTCTAACTATATATCCCATTGCTTTTGTCTCTGTGCTCATTCAAGACCAATGCCCATTCTTTAATTTAAAGAAAAATGAAGGTTTCCTGGTTTATGCCTTTTCTTATCACTGCTGTCTGCATGGACTTTGAACCTCAGTCTCACGCAGGCACTGGGAAGCAGAAAGTCACCAAAGCTGAGAATTGGTGTGGCCTCTCTGTTCTGGATCAGCACTTTTTAATGGGATTACAGATCACCTACGGACGTTATTAAAACAAAGATTCCAATACAGTAGGTCTGGGGTGAGGCCTAAGATTCTCCAGTTCCAGCAAATTCCCAGATGTAGATGCTATTCTTCAGCAGACCACACTTTGAGAAACATGGTTCTAGATCTCAATTTAAAACTTTATTTTTGTAACTAAGAGAACATAGGGTAATTTGGCAAAAAGACTACTAACAGACTCCTCCCCTCCACTGTCATTTTTACCCACCCAACACCCCCTGCCAGAATGAATAGAAGGAAGGAATTATGCTCAACAAAATGCCTTTGAGGTGTTCAATATACATATTTCAAGAAGCTGAAATGTGACTTTTAACAAATATAAAATGAATATGTACAAAAATTTTCTTCATCATTAGATGTGAGGGAACCCATAAGATGTTACAATTATTTAGGGGAGAATTCAAGAAATACAGCCATATATATGTGCTGATATAGTGAAATAATCTTACAAATAGATACAAAACTTGTCAATAGTCACAGGGCAATAACCAATTGTATTTATGAGACAGAATTCATTTGCATTTCTAGGACAAGGTCATTTGCATTACTATAGGCTTTTTATAACTTAGAGATTTAGAAAATGGCTCAATGGTGCAGGCCTCTATATAATCAGAACATTAAACAGAATGATGACTAAACAGAACACCTGAGAATCAATGTTTTATCCATTTCTGTTATTCCACAATTCTTGCTGGTAGAGGTAACACTTTAAGAAAAATATCCCGAGTAAATTGCAAAGCTATATCATTAATATATAGACACTGTTCTCAAACTAGCTTCCTTTCTTATTTCTTCCTAACTACACAAACCAAGCATTAGTAACAAGATGACAACCTGATGATACACAATACCCCCTTTTTACCTCCATTTTTTTCATCCCTGGCTATCTCCACAGAGTTTTCTTTACCATTTTCCTAAACTTCTTTAAGTATTCTCTATCCAGGAAGGCTTCTGTAAAATATCATCTCCTCAGTTAATAATAATAATATTACTGCTATTAACTGATCACTTAACTCTTTACCTCACTGTCACTATCCATTGAGGTTAGCTGCTATTATTTTAGTTTTACAGGTGAGGAAACCAAAATGGAGAAAGATTATGTTCTTTCCACAAGGTCACAACGTCTTACGAGGTAGTGAATATTTTACCACCAGGAAATGAGGAAGATTTTCTCTCCCTTTAAGCTCTAGCACTGTGTCCATGTGGTCATTTAGCTTATTAATATATTCTATGCATAGCTCTTTATCTCTTGGCTCACCCATTTCACCTTTTTTTACTTCTATTTTTTTTAATGCTTTGCACATCTTCCTTGCGTCAAAGTTACCTGTGTGTCTGCTCCTCACAGAAGGAAAACACGACTGCCTACACGTGTATCTGTCCTTCTTCAGGGTGGGCATTTGGTGAATGGAACTGGAAAGTGAGTTTTATGGCAATACAAACATAAATAAAAATACAAAAATACATATGTATCCATGTGATAGGTGACTATATTGTATTTTGATTTTACTCCTTGTATTCAAAAAATTGTTTAAATTTTCTTCTCCAAAGGAAACTGGAAAACCAAGCCAGAAATTCTAATATAATTCAGCTGGGAAAACGGTTTTTGCAAATCATTAGTTTTTTTCAAATACATTTTTATACAGAGTTTTTTTACTCAGGTTCAACTACAGACAGTTTCCTACTGAGTTCCCTGGGGTCCTGGGGCCTCAGAGCAGCCCAGGTTGGAAGGGAATCAGATAAACTTAGTGGATATAAGTACATTGTGTGCTTCTCCTCGGTGGATGTAAGTACGCTGTGTACTGTTCTCCCATGTACATGTCCCTTAAAAAATATTCCTAATACTGGTAACCCTCTACCCCAGTTTACAACGGAAGTTCCAGAGACTTAGGTAAAGGAAACATTTGGGAGAAGGAGAGTTTTTTGTTAAGTTCCAAAACTTACTCTATGCATATGAGCTGTCAGGTCGTGAAAAGATATGGAGGAAACTTATATGCATATTAAAAGGGAAAGAAGCCGATCCGGAAAGGCTACAGACCATTGATTTCAACTATATGATATTCTGGAAAAGGTAAAACTATGGAGAAAAAGATCAGTAGTTGCCAGGGACTGAAAGGTAGGGTGGACATGAATAGGCAGAATACAGAGGATTGTTAGAGCAGTGAAAATATTCTGCATGAGCCCAAAGGAATAGAAGGAATAGGAACCTGTCAATACATAATTGTCCAAATCATAGACTGCATTCAATAAAAGGGAACTGGTGACCCAAGCACTGCCTTTCCTGGCATTGAGCTCTGTGCTCTGGACGTCACTCTGCAAGGAGGTGGGGAAGGGACTACCCTTAAGTGACTCTCAATAAAATAAGGAAGAGGCTAGAAATGACTAACACTGTTGAGTACTTTGGTCTAGAAACGTTAAAGCTAGTGATTTGGAAGTTATTTCAGGATTGCTGAAAGTAAGTGTTTAATAAATTCTTTGGGATGTCGGGTCTCACATATGACATAATTGAATTGCAGGCAAGTCGAAAAACAAAGGATAAAAGATAAGCTACTGCAAAAAACATTGTTACCTTCAGGGATTGAGAATGAAATTAGAGTATTGGGTTGTGCAGGTGTGTGTGTGCACATGTATGTCTTGTGCATGTCATTGCACTAGGAAACTTCATTTTTAGGCCATTTCTCTTTTTTATTGTCATTTCTGCCAGGACAATAAAATACAAGAAATGTAACGGTCTTTGTGTTCAAGATGGTTGACTTGTGTCAATATTCTTGTTTTGTCTTTCCAGTTTTCCTTGATTTGTCACTCTCAGCCTGTGGGTGAAAAGAAAAGCTTTGAACAGTTCATTTCAAAGAGAAACAATAGAAACAATAGAAATCCTATTTCAAATCAGTAAGAAACACAGTCAGGATATGTTTCTGAAACTACTATCTAGCAATTTAAAGCCAAATAAAATGTGATATTTTGATTTATAATAAATATACATTTAATCTTCATCTAGTCTCTGCCACAGAGCTTCTAAACCCCTTGGGATTTCCTAAGTGATGAGACATACAGTTGTCCTTTGTTACATTATGAAGTGACTTTTGAAATACCTCTAGGTCACCTAAAGATGGGACCTGGTTGCCAGGGGAACCAGCCTTGTGATTGGAGGAATGGAACTTTGAGCCCCACACCTGGATCTCCCCAGAGGACAGGGGGACTAGAAGTTGATTAATCACCAACAGCCAGTGATGTAATCCGTCATACCTCTGTAAGGAAGCTTCCATGGAAACCCAAAGGACTGGATTTGGAGAGCTTCCTGTTGGTGAACACGTGAGATGTGGGGACAGTGGTGTGCTCCCAGAGGGCACAGAAGCTCTGTACCGTTCCCCATACCATGCTCTATGATTTTCCTAAATTCTGGCTGTTCCTCAGTTGTATTCTGTTATAAAAAAACTGGTGATCTAACAAGGAATATGTTTCTCTGAATTCTGTGAGCCTCTCTAGAAAATTAATTGAGCCCAAGTATAGGGCCATTGGAACCTCTCATCTGTAGCCCTAAAGTCAGAAATACAGGTGACAACCTGGACTGTGACTGGCATCTGAAGCACGGTGGGGGAGTCTTACAGGGCTGACACCTTAACCTGTGGGATCTGGTGCTGTCCCTGGGTAGATAGTGTCAGAACTGAGTTAAATTGCAGGACACCTAGCAGGGGTCGGAGAACTGCTTGTTGGTGTAGGAATACCCACACCCCACTGCATTGAAGCTGGTGACCAGAACCTTCAGAAAGCTAAATCTCTACCTTATACTTTACATCAAGCTTGGTGATGACACAAATGTAAATATAAAATTTAAACTGATGAAAATGACTATTAGTGAATTTTTTATATGTGTGGGGTATGAAAGGCCTGTCTATGTAAGGCCATCCAATGCACATAAAAAATAGAAATATATATGAACTTGCATATGTAAATTAAAATATTTCTGTGCAAAATCCCACCATAGTATAAAATGCAAAGACAAGAACTAAAAGCAGGACAGTTCTGTGAAGCAGGAGAGGGGGAAGAAACTGGGTTTGAGAGAGTGGAGGAGTTAGAAAGAAGAGGGGAAATGAAGAGAGAAGGAAAGCCCAGAAAATTCTTTCAAGAATTTTGCTGTGCAGAGACAGAGAGAGAAATAGAACGGGCATTAGAGGTAGATGTGGAATGTGGAAGTGTTCTTTCAAAAGGAGAGTCTTTATGTTTGAGAGTCAACTGTGAGCATCCAGCTATATCACCACCCCGAACGGGACCTTGTCAATCCTCAGATTACTGGAGCAAAGCATTTGACACTGGTCACTCTCCTGGAAACACTGCCGGTGGCTTCCAGAGCACAGCGTTCTCCGTATACCCTTTCACCCTCTAGTTTGTTTTTCTCAGTAGCTCTGACAGACTCATCTTCCTGCGCTGAACCCAACTGATAGAGTTCCTCCAAGCTCGGTCCAAGGTTGCTTCCTTCCTCACTCTCCGAGCCAGTTGTATCCGCATCCCTAGCTTCAGGTATCATCGACATGCCTCTGACAAACAGGTGTCTGTCTTTCATCCACATCCTCTTTTCTGAACTTCACACCCATGCATTCAACCAGCCCTTTAAAATCTCCATTTGGAGGCCTGCATGCCAGAGGGGTGTTATCATGTCTACAAATAGGACCAAGCTTGGAATCTCTCTGTACTCTCCCCCCAGCCCTCTTCTGGTGTTATTTTTGTGAATGACACTCGAATCTGTGCACTTACATAGGGCACAAAACTAGAAATTGTCCTTGTTATTTTCATTCCCTTCAACTCTGACATCCAGTTTACCACTAAATGCTCTTGATTTTGTTCCCTAAACACTCTTGAAATCCATCCAGACTGGTCCCTCTGCACTGCTAATAACCCAGTTAAAGCTATCAGCTCCTCTTTATCAGATAGAGGACAATGATAACAGATGTTGCCTCCAAACCACTGTCCATCTGGCAGCCAAGAGATCTTTACAGCAAATTCCAATTATTCTGAGAATCATGACGAAAGTCCTCCAGTGGCCCTGCGTGAGTTAGTTTCCCATTTCTGCATTCTTCTCCTGTTCACTGTCCAAGTTGCTCTCCGACCTCAGCCACACTGACCATTTTTCAGTTTTTTTGAAATGCCCAAATCCCTCCAGCTATGGGCCTTCTATCTGTAATGTTCTTGCCCATCCTCAACCCTTTGGGCCAGGCTGACCCTTCTCACTCTTCACACCCCAGATTCATCATCACCCTTTCAATGACCAGATGAATCTGATGTGTTCCCATGTGATATGCTTTCCAAGGACATATCCCATTCCTTCATGGTGTATATCTCAGTCTACTATTGTTCAATTATTTGTGTGATTATTTCTATTCTTGACTTATACCTCTGTTCTCCACTAGTATATGAGTTTCATGAGAGAGAGAGCCATGCTCGCTTTTCTAGCAAATATACTCAAGGCATGTGGTACAGTGGCCAGCACAAAATAAGATTATAGTAAATGATGAGCGCATTAGTAAGTGAACAAATGAATGAATCGATGAAACAACTAGCCGACCTTAGACAGACTGCCTCATACCTTTATTTCTTATTCATCTTTCTGCAGAATGACGGTGGAGCTAAAATGAGAAAATATATGTAAAAATCTGTAATTGAAATTGCTAAAAGGACGTTTAACTTACATCGACTTGCTACCGATAGCTTGTCTTCATTCCTCCCTTTGCATGGGTGCACTTGACAGGGCTCCAAGAAAATACTGTCAGTTCACAATCTCAGGCTGTAGAACCTGCAGGGTGGCCTCAGTGACCCTGACTTCTGCAAGCTTACATTTTAGGTTTCAAGGTTTAACATGATGCTGAGAACGATCAATACCTGGTTGATTTGCTTCTAATCTTTTTTGGCTTTGAGAGTTAGCAGAATTCACAAGCTTAAACTCTTGTTCAACTAGGAATCTAGAGGGAATAGAATCTTATTCCAAAAGACATTTGTTTTAATGTCAGGGTGTGGAGCAGACAGAGCTGAATGCTGAAGGCCAAGGCCATCTGTGTGTGTTTCAGCATCCAGCCCGTGGGTTTGAACACACACCCTGACACACACATACTCACACCTCAAAACAAAGAGAAAACAATAAACTCTGGGTGGCCCCAGTGTCTGGATATTAAACAATATGAGCCCTTTCTGATTGCTAATCTTCGGAGCCACCAGGTGACCTGGCCTTTCTGCAGGTCCTAACAGTGATTTAGGGAAAAAGATTCAGTATTTTAACAAAGGAACACTCATGTTTTCTTGATTGTCATTCTGACCCTACTCTTCAGCTTTGAGTCACAATTCCAACAAAGTTATTGGATCTCAAAATTGCCAAGGCCTAAGGACTGTAAGAAATACATCAGAAGGATACATAGAGGCCAGGAAAAAGGAAGACAATAATGGAAAGGGTGGAGGGTTTGCACAAATGTCTGCTTTACATCAGGACTAAGAGGAAGGCCCTTGAGTGAGAGGGCCTGAACCCCACCCATCCCCACACACTGGCCAGAGATGTCTGGTGGACGACAAAAGTGAATTATTCAGTGGTTCACCAGCTCTCCTCTAGAGTGATTCTGCATCTGCATTAACTGGATTTGTAATCTCCCCACCTCCCTTTTCTACAGCAAACGCAGAGTATCTGATTCCCCAGTAGGAAAAAAACAGACTCAACAATTCTCTGCTGTGTTTGGTCCATTTCATCAGTTCATTCAAACCATCACAAAAAAAAATGGATGGAGTTTTGTTAACTAAGAAAGCACGTTTCAGAGTGTAGATGGACTTTTCTTAAATTTTAAATAGTTTTACTGAGTTAAAACAAATATATATATATAAAGAAATTCTTTAAGTCCATAATTTAAAACCTCATCTCATATATCTGCTGTTAATTTAAAAAGCAAAGGGATAATTCATTAGTTATGAAAATGAAGGGCAATCACTGTTATGAATTTCTTATGTTACCTTTAATTAAAAAGCTACTTTCATATATCAACTTCTCTCCATCAGTCTGCCCATATACAGTTTTTCTATTTTCTTTCCACATAAGATATATAATCTATGTTTAAAGAATGTTTTATTCTGGGAATTTTAAACTGGCACCAAGTGAGAGAAGAGGGCAATAAATTTTATGTACCCACACAACTCCAACAAATACCAATATTGTGCCTATCTTGTTTCATCTGAACTGCTGACTTTTTTCTTTTCTGGGGCATTTGTTTCAATGCCAAATATATTATTTAATTCTTCCACAATTCAATAAGCATATAAGGACTTTAAAAAATCATATGCCATAAGCATAACTACCAAAAATAAAAATAATGCCTTAATATCTAATGTGCAGTCCTTATTGAAATTCTGATTAATCCCAAAGGTATTTATTTACAGTTGGCTTGTTTAAATAAAACTGTTTCGAGTCTATATAATCTGTTGGACTATTGTGCCTCTTCATATGGTAGAATTCTTTTTTTAATCCATTTTGCTAAACTATGTTTTGATTGGTTTGCTAAACTCTGTGCTCTGATCTGAAGCATTCTTATTTAAGATTATTAATGACATGTTAGCACTTAAGTCTGTCACTTTATGACTTATTTTCTGTTTGTTTCTTCCTATTTCTCTTTGTTTCCTTTTTGTTGGATACTTGAACATTTTTTTAAATAATTCCTCTCTATTTATTTATAGTGTTTTGGGTGTGTCCCTTTTATAGTTTCTGTAGTGGTTGCTCTGGGTGTTACATATGTAACAATCTATCGATGTCAACATTTTATCATTTCAAGTGCAGCATGGAAAATTCACTTTCATTTGGATCCCTTTATCTTCCCCACTTTAAAATACCATTATCTTTAATATTGGATGGTGTGACAATTTTTGTTTAAATCATAAAATATGAGGAAAATAATCTTCTTTTGTATGAACTCTTGATTCTCTGTTTTTTCTCTTTTCCTTTATGATGCTCCAAGATTCTTTCTTTTATCATTTCTATTTGAAAAAATTCCTTCAGTCAATCTTTAAGGGTAGTTCTACTAGCAAAAATATTCTTTTAGTTTCCTTTCATCTGAGAATATTTTTATTATCCTTTTATTTCTGAAGGATATTTTCATTGGCTATAAAAATTACAGCTGACTATTCTTTCCTTTCAGTTCTCAAAATATGTTGTGCAACTTCCGGTCTTCATGGTTTCAGATGAGAAATCCAATGTCATTTGAATTGTTTTTCCCTTGTAGGAAAGGTGCCATTGCTCTCTCACTGTTTTCAAGATTTTTTTTCTTTGTCTTTGGTTTGTCAGAAGTTTGACTATAATGGGTCTTGGAGTGAATATCTTTCACTTTGTCTTGTTTGTCATTTGCTCAACTTCTTGAATTTAAAAGTTTATGTCTTTTGGCAAATGGGTAAATGTTCAGCCACTATATCTTTGAGGACTTTTTCAGCCCACCCTATTTCTCCTCTCTTTTGGGGATTCTGATCACATAAATATTATATCTTTTATTTTAGTATCACAGGACCCTGAGAGTCTATTCATGTTTTTTCTTTTTTCAGTATATTCTCTCTGTTGTTTAAATTTGGTGAACTCAAGTGAAAAATTTTCAAACTTACTGATTCTGTCTTCTATCAACTCCACTCAACTATCGAGGTATCTAGTAAGTTTTTATGTTACTCTATTTTTTTGTTCTATAATTTTCATTTTATTCTTTTTTATAACTTCTATTTCTTTGATGAGATTTTCTTTTTTAATTTGTTCTATGATCATTCATAATCAATTGTTGAACATTTTTATGACTGCTTTAAAATACTTGTCAAATAATTCCAACATCTGATTTATATTAGCTAATTGTTTTTTCTCATTCAAGTTGTAATATCCTTGGTTCTTTCATGATGAATAATTTTCTACTTATCCTGGACATTTTGCATATTATGTCAGGAGACTCAGGGTCCTTCTTAAGTAATTTATTCTAGCTCAGTTACTCTGTTTGGACTTAACACATAGGTCTTGCCCAGCTCTTGTGGGCTGTGGTTCCAACTACATTTCATTTTCAGACGTTGCTATGTTATTTTGGTTTACTTGGCTTATCTGGTTTTTAAAGGGCTCCAGCTGATCCTTGCCATTGCTTCCTGAGAAAGTGAATGATATTTCTCAGACCATCAGTGTGATTCAATCCCTCCTACCCATCCCACAACCCACCTTCATGTTTGTGGATTAGAGAAGAGTCTTAGGTTCATGTGGACAAACAGGTTTCCCAACAGGGCGGCTAGCTGCAGATGCATTCCTCTCATCAATGTCACCTATCTTCTTCTGTATCTCTTAGTGGGAAAAGATAGTCTGAGGTCCATAGGGAAGGAAGGAGGATACTTCCCCTGACCGCTTACTGGCAAGTCCCCAATGTTGGGCTCAGCTGATGTCAAAGCAGCTGCTGATGGATCCTGGGGAGAAATGAGACTACCTGGGCTGCCATCTGTTGCTCTACCGAGAGTAGGTAAGTACTGGGTCTGGGTACTCATCTCCTTTTGAGTGGAAGAATGGAAGATGCCCATCTATTATACTGTTACTCTGGTCTTGGGGTCCCAAACTAGCTCATCTTCTTTAACCACTGGGTAGAGTTCTCCTTTGAATATCTCATGTTATTCTCAGGTTTCCTTGTTTTTCTTAGCATGGAAGACAGGAAGAAATGGATCTATACTATCTTGTGTGGACTGGAATTCTCCTGTGTCCTTTTGATACCATTTCATGATTAACCACTGACAGCTTCTTTTCATTCCAGCCCACAGAATATTCCTGACCCTTCTTGTATGCTGCCTGCCTCGGGTGTGAAATCATGTATTTCTCCAAGGACTCAGGTTCCTTTGTAGTAAAAAATTGTATTTAGAACTGCAACCTGACTGCCCTATGTGTGTGTGTCTATGTGTCTGGTTTCCTCTTTGTGTCTTTTTTTTTAAGTCTTCCACTGAGCAAAAGTAATAAATATCTGTTAAGAGGAAACACAGTCATAGGTTTATATTGATGGTTCCATTTCAAAATTAAGATAATAAAACTACTTTGACTTTAAACTTTTATTTTTTTTTGTCTTGAACAAAAAGAACATTTTGGTTTCAAATGTCACTAACAAAATTATTTATTTGTATCAACTTAAAATGTAAGTATAATCGTTTCAAAATAAGAATGTAAATATTACCACTAAGAATATTATTTCCTTTAGAATATATCCTGCTAGGGTTGTACAGTTGAAATATTGTGATTAAAGTCACTTAAGAGAATTATTTTCTCTAAGCAGTTATGTCATCATTTTATATAGAATTTTGTTTATTCATTTAGCTTGCTTTCCAATTTACAGATTTCTGTTTTCCATTCTTATTGGTACACTTTTAAAAGTATATAAAATATTTATCCAATATCAAACTATGGAATAAGGTATGGTTATAAAAGCTTCATTTCTACGCCTCCCCTTCTACCTTGTTCTCTGCCTCCCTAGGGAGGAGACTATTTTTTTAGGATTAGGTTCTTCCTTTCATTAATTCCTTATGAAAACATAAGAAAATGCTTTTATAAAGCTGTACCTGTTTCTCCATAACAAAAGTTAGCCTACTACACATTCTTCTGTACCTTGCCTTTTTATCTTTACTGTAAAATTAATTTCATTATACTTTCCCCCATATTAACATATATAACTCTTCTCACTAAAATACTGATATTTAATCATGAGATTAGAGAATGCTTTCCCTCCCCAATATCTTACTACCATATCAACAGGGTTCCAGTATAATCTCAGCAGATAAAACTTCAAAAGAGCTGCAAAACTCAGATTCTCTCTGAGTAGCAGCCCTTAAGGTAGTCTGCAGTCAGCAAGGGACATGAAACAAGGACTCTAGAGGAATTTGAAGCCTCTGGCACCTTCAACTAAACCAAACATTAAACATAAAAGCCTTACTACCAGCCAAACTAACATAAAACTATACACTAAAAACCTATTTACCTCAGTGTCCATGGCCCAGGACATAATGCTCAGCCATTAATAAAAACAAGGAATGATGAAAGGCAACAAAAACACACTCTGAAGAGACAAAGCAATTATCAAACCTACACTTAGATATGACATAAATGTTGAAATTATCAGGCAGGGAATTCTTTAAAAACCATGTTTTATACGATAAGGATTCTAACAGAAAAAGTAGCCAACATGAAAAATAGGTGGGTAATGTAAAAAGAAAGATAAATGTTCTAAGATAAAATCAGAAGGAAATGCTAGGAATTTTTTTTAAATGTTCAGCAGAAATGAATAATGTCTTTGGTAGGGTTATCAGTAGACTAGTTGTAGCTGAGGGAAGAATTAGTAAATTTGAACATAGTCAATCAAAGCTTCCTAAAGCAGAAATGCTGAGAGAAAAATGAATAATGAATAAATAAACAGAACAAAACCTCCAAGAACTGTGCGTATAACAAATGCATAATTGGTATGCCAGAAAAAAAGAAAAAGGGAACAGAAGTATTAATGCCTGAGCTTTCCAAATTAATGACAAATGCCAAGCTACAGATGCAAGAAGCTTGAACAGGAAGTAGGCTAAGTACCAAACAACAAACAAACAAATGAACAAAAAATTAGAGCTAGGTATATCATATTCAACCTGCAGAAAGCCAAGACAAAGAGAATATCTTGGAAGAAGACAGAAAAGGGAATAACCATTATTATTGCAGAGGAACAAATATAAAGATAACAGCAGAATTCTTATTAGAAACCATGTAAACAAGAAGAGAGTGGCATACTTAGTGTTCAGGGAAAAAACATGCCAACTTAAAATACTATATCCAGTAAAATTATCTTTAAGGAGTGAAGGAGAAATAACTACTCTCTTAGAAAAACAAAAATTGAGGCACTTTATTACCAGCAAACCTAAAACAAACACTAAAAGGTGTTCTTAGGGAAGAAGAAAAATGATACAGGTAAGAAATGTGGATATATATAAAGAAAAGAAGATCATCGGAGGAGGAATAAAGGTAAAATAAGTTTTTTAATATTAATTGATCTAGAATATAACTCTTTGTTAAAGTAATGGTAGTAACAACATACTGAATTGTCATAGCATGCAGATATATGAAACAAATGATAGCAAAGTTACAAGGGATAAGAGGAATTGGGAGAAAATACTATAAAAATGCAGCTGTCCTTCACATGTAGTAGTATAATGGTAGTTACAAGTAGTCTTAGATTAATTTATAATGTATACTGCAAACTCTAGAACAACAACTAAAAGAATGTTTTTTAAAGTCTGATTTGCTTAGAAAGGAGGTGAAATGGAATCATATAAAATGCTCAATTAAAATCATAGAAGACAGAAAAAAGGAGGAAGAAAAAAGAACAAATGCCATGAACAGGAAACAATTACAAACATGGTAGACATAATCCAAGTGTAAAAAGAGACCCAACTACATGTTTTTTAAGGGAATCCACCTTTTTATTTAAAATATTTGGTATTGAGGTATATTCTATAAAATGCACTAATGTTAGTGTAAAGCTTGATGACTTTTGACATGTGCACAGACTCATGTAACCATCATGTAGATCACAATATTAAACATTGCCATTAATCCCCCCCATTATGTTTTTCATGAGAAAGTCACTTTAAATATAAAGACACAGATAGGTTAAAAGTAAAGGAATGGAGAAAGATATACCATATACGTGTTATCAAAAGAAAGCTGGAGTAGTCACATTAATTTTAAACAAAGTCTACTTGAGAGCAATGAAAACTGTCAGGGATAAAGAGAGACATTACCTAATGATATCATCAATGATGGCCCATTCTCCTAGAAGATATAACAATCTTATATGTATACGCTTCTAACAACACAGCATCAAAATGTGTAAGGCAAAACTCTTAGAACTGCATGAAGAAATAGATAAGCACATTATTATAGTTGGAGACTTTAACACCTCTCTTTTCAGTAGTTGAGAGATCAAGCAAGCAAAGTATCAGTACGAATAGAGTTGACCTGGACAACATCACCAATCAACTTGTTCTAATTGACATTTATAGAAATATTAATCCAATGATAGCAGAATACACATTTCTCTTAAGCTCGCATGCAACATTCACCAAGATAGAACCATATTTTGGGCCACAAAATACACCATATGTTTAAACTAATTGAAATCATGCAAAGCACGTTGTCTTAGTACAATGAAATTAAAGTAGAAATAAATAACATAAACATAGCTGGAAAATACACAAATACTTGCAGATTAGTCCATACTCTTAAATACCTCATTGGCCAAAGAAGTCCAAAAAGAAATGTTTAAAATGTTTTAACTAAATAAAAGTGAAAATACAATTTATAAAATGTGTGTGATGCAGTGAAAGCAATACTAAGAGAAGAATTTAGAGCATTAAGTGCACATATTAGAAAAAAATGATCTTAAACCAATAATTTAAGCTTCCACCTAAGAAAACCAGAGGAAAAAAGAGCAATTTAAACCTAAAGGAAGCAGGAGAAAAGAGATGATAAAATTTAGGGAAATATCAATGAAATAGAAAATAGTAAACAATAGAAAAAATCAACAAAACTAAAAAGGTGGTTCTTAAAAAGATCAAAACTTGCTTATGCTCAATATAGGGAGCTTTGACCAAAACCTTCTATTCCCATTTCTATGAGTTCCATTGACTTTTCTCTATTATTAACATGTTTGATGGCAAGAGGGAGGATTTAATATATGAATTTCTGTTCATCTATTTTTCTGCTCTTCTCCTCATTAAATGTCCTTTACCAGTGTTGACTCACTCATATTGAGATTTTCCTCAACCTTATGTGAGGTTACTCTGAAGCTTCATATAGCTGCACCAATTTCTAAAACCTTTAAACCATTGCTTCCATCAGACAGTCAGCCCAGGATGTTCTTACCAACTAAACTTCCTTCCCAGGAAGTAGATTTTAGCTTATTGGTAGAATTATACTGAATCAAGACAGGTAGTTTGCTTAAGGTAAGTTTCCATAGGCTCTTTCACTACCTCCTGTTACCCCCAAAAATTAGGTCTTATTTACCTTACCTTTTATATTCTGATTGCCTTACTTATTGTCAGCTATAATTAGCTCTGAGTATTTGTGGTTTTTGCGCGTATTGTCCCTAACTCTAAGGGTCTGAATTGGGGAGTTCAGAGACTTTAACTATTGTGGGTATTTTTGTTTGCACCACCTACTTATCTCCAAACTGGAGAAGCTTTCGGGTTTTCTTTTTGGAACTTTGTGGATGTTTCTGATCAATTTCCGTGCTTTCGTGGGTTGTATAGTTGGGAACTACCTAAGTGACAACTCATGGAACTGTGCCTTCCGGGAAACCTGGCTTCCCTTCCAGTGTGGTGGGTAGGACACCCAGCCTCCACCGGCCTTTGCTTTCTTTGAGTGTCACTGGTATATTTCATTATATTTTAAAAACCCATCTAATACATTGATTTTTAGGTCTTAGAAGAAGATTTTGAGATTGGGTTTCAGTTTGTAAACCAAATTTACATTTAATTTCATCACTTCTTTGTGGATCATATAAAAACTATGACCATTGTATGTCACAGAGACATGGTGGGGAAGGTAATATTTACTAAATAAGTCATCCATGGCAGGATCTAGCAATTGTGTGTACTTTACATCTATCTTTGCATCACATAGGAATGGTAGGAAAGGTAATATTTACTTAACAAGTCATCCATGGCAGACTTCTAGCGACTGTGTATACTTTACATCCATTACTTTATTTAAATATCACATAATCTATTTGGTAGGTATTTTTGCTGTCATTTCAGGACAAGAAAATAAAGGCTAAAGGAGAATAAGAAAGAGGTCCACCTTCTACAGAGCCAGTGACAATGAAGCAAACCTAGAGCTATGTGACTTTATGTACCTACTGTTTCTACCCACTAGGATCCTCTAGCTGTCCTGTCATGGGCATCTGACTGAAACGAGGCAGGAAAAACAAATTATATATATCTGATCATTGCCAACTCTAACCATGAAGATACATATTTCATCTATTCCACTCACTAGAGATCAGTTAAGGATCATTCAATGTCAAAAATGTAGCTTTCTGAACAACATGGACAGATCTAGAGGGTATTATGCTCAGTGAAATAAGCCAGGCAAAGAAAGACAAATACCATATGATTTCACTTATTTGTGGAATATAAAAACAAAGGAAAATAGAAGGAACAAAACAGCAGTAAACTCGTAGACACTGAGAAGTGACTAGTGGTTACCAGTGGGGAGGGGTTGGGATGGGTACAGGGTGGGTGGCACGGGAGGGGAAATAAAGGGGAACAATAATTCACAATCACAATATAAGTTGATCATGCGGACTGTTGAACCACTAGGATGCACATTTGAAACCAACATCAAACTGTATATTAATGACACTTTAATACAAAAAAAAGTCGCTTTCTGGTAAAATAATCCAAAGTGGAAAGAAGTGAGAAAGGCAGTTTTAATCACACGAAGGATGACAACTGATACGATGAGTAATGGAAAAGGAATTGTCTTTCAGGCGGTTTCTAGCCTTTGACTTCAGTCCACATACTCAGAACAATAGTCGTGAACAGAGATGTTTGCTCAGCCAAGCAAAACTGTGTTGGCTTCAAGCATCCCTTCCTGGTAAATGAGAGCAAAGATGATGGGGGACAGTAGTTTATAAAGTATAAAATCTATGTAATCAACCAAAAATTCAGCTCACATTGAGTAATTCCTCAGCCTGGCACCATGGGACTGTCCCTTTCACAGCTCACAGATCCTGTATCTCCAGCTTCAAAAAAAGGTTAAGCTCTGCCCAAATGTGCTATTAGCACAGAGAATGAAGCTCGCTGACAGAAAAGTTTCCATCACCGCTCTTGTCAGGGGTAGAGCTCTTTGCCAGCCACGCCTCTTGTTGTCTCTGAATTTCAGGAGAGAAAGTTCTGCATTAGTCACCAAAGGCAGGCTGTGCCTGTGAGCTCTGGGTGTTTTCCCAGTTTGGGTCCTCAGGGTCAAAATGAAGCCAGACACTGTGGAGTGAACCCTAATCCCTCAGTTTGAATGGTTGTTGGTGTAGACTTTAGTGCTGACTCAACAGATAGGCACCAACATGTTCCTTCAGTGGGGGAAGAAAAGGAAAAATTGAGTCAACCACTTAAAAAATCCTTTGAAGTCTTTCCCCTATTTCTATTAAGAATATATAGAAAACCAATGTAAGTCTAACATATTTCTCCAAACTAATATTACAAAGGGTTGCCACATGTTAATTCCCTTGTAAGAACACATGTTGAGATGTAAAGCGCCTCTCAGGGTTTTCTGAGATCATGGGAGACTCGACTTCCCCGCGGTATATGTATTTTCTTAATTTCCTGCAATGAAATTGCTTATAGGAGGGTGAAAGAGAAGAAAGGTAATGGGGAAAAGAATATGGTAACTTCAAACCTCACTACCCAGTACTCCTCAGTTCTATCTTGATAGCTCACGCTGGACATTCATTAGTGTATTTTCCAAAGACCTTTTGGTTGACAAGACCAAAATTCAAACAAACAACAAATAAACAGTAATGGGAATTTGCTCGTCAATTTCAGGAGCAAGAAGGCCTTAGGCAAATGGAAGAATCTAAATACCAGGGAAGAGTGACAGAAACAACCCCAGTGCGGACATAAAGGAAAAAGTGTTTGAGTCGCCTATGCGTCTAAACCAGTCATGGTAGTGTCCCCACTCCTTTGCCTGTCACTGGTGCTAGAAGGGGTCTCTAATCCAAATTCTGTCCTAAGAGACTGCAGTCTACCAGACTGACGGGGAGGATAATTCCCAGGCTGCCACAGCAGAGACCTGTAAAGAGCGTGAGGATATCAGGCAAGCCCTGAGCAACCACCTGCCTTCTTGTCATGTGAAACAATGCTTGTCATCACTGAGCCAGTCTGAAGTGTGCTTTCTGTTAGTTCCTGCCCAGAGTGACTTATCTGCATGAATGCCAAAGTGAACTCCCCCTTCTTCACAACGTTACCTAAGGTACGGGCTTACTTGGCTGTCCTATCACACCAGTGCTATTTTCCTTTTGTAAAAATTGGGATATTGGCTCCTCTATTTTGATCATTTGTCTCCACTTTTTTTAAATTTGTTATTGTTTTTCAAGATAAAGTTCCAATTCTTGTTTTCTTATGTCTGTGCCTTGCATATTGCAAAAACCTAGCAATGTGATTTATTGCCTTTAGATAAAGGATAATATACATAAGCCACATATTAGTATATGTGCTTATTTTAACCAGTTGAGTCCATTGAAGTGGGGATTTCCATCATTTGAAGGATCATGTGTCAATCTTGTTCTGAAAATAAAGAAATATTGGCATGCAATCCAGCCATGAGAACTCACACACACATACACACACATGATTAGAACTTTTTCACTGTTTCCTTGACAGTTTAAAAATGTTGAATTATTTAATGAATGAAATATAGAAAAGTATATAAATAAGTAAAACTTACGTGTGTACCCAGATGAACAAAGATGAACATTTGCCAATTTTGATTTGAAGTGTTTTACATAAGAAATAGGGGATCAAGAATAAAGTTGATGTTTATTCCTCCCCAGCTCCATCTATTTTCCTTCCCCAAAGCAACTAAAAGGAAATTTTTCTTAAAAATATTTTGCTATATGTATATGACCCTCTGAACAAATTATGGTTTCACTTCATTTCTTTTTTATTGATACATAAAAGTCCTTTAATGTGAATACTAATCATCAATCGGCTGTATGTGTTGTGCACATATTTTCCCATCTTGTGGCTGTTTTTGAAGTTTGATGACAGTGTCTCTCTTTTTCCTACCCCCCCACCCCAGTAGAGATACCTTTCATTCGATTTATTAAATTTATTTGTCTTTTCATGTGTAGTATCAGTTCATTTTGTCTTGTCTAAGAAATCCTTTCCTATCTCAAAGTCATACAGACTTCTTTCATATTTTCATAGAAACTTTTAGAGTATTTCTTTTGGGCTTTGTGTATGTCTGTGGGTGTGTTTACTCCAAATTTTTTAAAGTCTTTTAACTATGATTTTTATTGCTTATTTCTGGTCACAGTATATAAAGTATATGATATTAATACTTTGTTTTATCAAAATTTCCTTTATGGCCTAGCATATGGTCAATATTTATTTTTAGAATAACATACAGACTTGAATAGAATGTGGTTTCTATTTACCTATGTCCATAAATGATGTGTATATAGCATTTATGAATAAAAATGTATTGTTATATATTTTATAAATGCTATGTATTATCTATAAAACATGTATAACACATGCACACATATATTTGTATAAACATGTTGTAAATTTATGTTTGTATCTGTATACACACACACAATTGTTATAAGTGTTTTTTCAAATTTTTTATTGCATTACTAATTTTCTGCCTACTTTGTCAGTTTCTGAGCAGTGTGAATGGAAATGCTATTTTGGATTGTAGATCTGTCCATTTCATCACATAATTCTGTAGGGTTTTTTTTCCCTACTACCTATTTTCAAGCTATATTTTTAGAGACAAGTAGTTACATATTTTCTGTATCTCTGGAATGACCATTTCTTTTATATTATGGCAAAAACTTCAACCATATGTTATACCTTTTAATGCTCTTTATCATCAATGTTCTCTAATGCTGTTTTGGACCAGTTTTATTTTGATGAGTGTTTGTTCAGCATATATTTTCCTACCACTATCTTTCCAACTCTCTGTATTATTTTGTTTTAGGTATGTTTCTTGTCAGCACTTAGAGATTTGACTCAGCTCTTACCCATTCCCCATTATTGTTCACTTGTATTTTAATCTTACTTGGTTTTCCTTCTCTCAGAAGTCATCATTAGTTTTTATAGTCAATCAATGCTAATTTAACAACTTACGTGTTCATTTATTTTTGTATGACATTCCTCTATGCTGAATTTTCTTCTTTCAGAGATTACATCTCATTGTCTAAAAACGCCATTGTTTTCCCCATCCTGTTGCAGGTTTTATGATTCTAAGTGAAAAGTTATTGATCTTCAACTCTTGCGTGTTATTAGCCTATTGAACCTGAGTGGGGCGTGTATCCCAGCAGGCAGTTTCAAATTTGCTCCAGTCAAGGGCCCTATACATTTCATTAAATCAAAAGCTTTTGTTTTAATTTTCTTGGCGTCACTGCACTATATTCATAGCCTGAATTCAGAATTCACACCTACTTATGGTCCTGGCCAGGCTGACTCTTTTTCCACCTTAGGCCTTGGGAGGCCACAGGGCCTCTTTGTCAGGGACAGGACTCTAGCCCTGAGCAGCAGTGAGGGCCCACCCCTCCCTGCGGTGAGGCCTGGGCCATTCCCTGGTTTTCCCCCATGAGGCTGTTGGCTTCTGTTTCTAGGGACCATCCTCTTTGGGTTGCCTCTCCAGTTTTTGCTCCTGGAGAAAACCTTGTGGGTGTGGGGGGGTTAAGCCTAGCCAAATATTTGACGATTTAAAACATTTTAAGCTTTTCCATGAGCTTGAAATGAGAAACGGGATTTCCCCAGGCAGCTCAGCTGACCTGATTGACCCCATATCCCTTCAGCATCCTCTCTATTAGCCTGTAATTCTCCTAGAACCCGCCTCTTAGTGGGGTCAATCTAAACAGCCGAAGAATGGGAGAGTCCCTTACAACCCTATCAACTGTGTATGTGATTTTCATTTTCCCACTCACCGAGAAATTGGGGCATAAAAAGATCAGCTGCCTCCATGCCTAATGTCCCTACATGAGCCTGGACACTGTAAGGACTCTAGCAACTACCGTGGCACATGCAGAGATGAAGCCAGCATTGCCCAGGCCCACCCAGGACTTCCAACCTGAGTGTGTGGAAGCCTGTAGAAAGCCATGCATGACCTCATCTCCTCCCTGCGTCAGTGAATCTCTATGTGTGGGATGATTTGGCCCCCGTGCGTGCCACTCAAGGACTGATTTGGCCCCTTGGGCCATAGGGAATTCTTACAGTACTATAGATTGAATGTTTGTGCACGTCACCCTACGCCACCCCCAATTCACATGTTGAAATCCTAATCCTCCATGGGATAGTATTTGGAGGTGGGGCCTTTGGGAGGTAATTAGGTTACGAGAGTGGAAACCTTATAATGGGATTGTACCCTTATAAGAAGAGACAGGACAGAGCTTTCTTCCCTTTTCTCTGCTATCCACCATGTGAGGACCTAGCAGGAAGGCAGCCATCTGCAAATGAGGAAGCCCCCCTCACTCAAACCCTTCTTGGTCGCTCTTCTTCTGTTCCTGGAATTACACTGTTTAGCCTCAGAGCTGGCTAAGTCTCGCTATTTCTGGGAACAGCTCCCTCCCTTGGCTCCTTCTGCTCTAAGTGGGTACTGGCTTCCTTCTTTTGTGAGCCCAGGGTGCCTCGCTATCCTTTGTTAATTAGCTCTGACAGCTGGGCTATCCAAATAGCTCAAATCTGGCCACATTGTTACAGCTTGTTCTGTTCTTGTCAAACTTGGCTTCGATCCCCAAACCAGAAGAGACTGGAAAATCCAAAACTGTGCTCATTCATTGTCAGTCTACATTCGGAACCTGGGCTGACACCGTATTCCTGTGACACCTCAATAAAAAGTTTCTTCACTTGACTCTCTCCTGTCAATGTCTGTGGATGCATCAGCTTTTGCCTGCTGAGAACTTGGTTGATAAACACACCACGCTCCCCCTTCCCTTCGTGCAAACACACATACACACACAGGTGCAAGCGTTATGCTCCTGCGATAGCTGAAGAGTGTCAGGGGAGCCACCTAGTTCCAGGTGTCTTTGTCATCTCACTGGTTACTCACCTTCGTGAAGAAACGAGGCTACCCAGGCAGCTATAGATTTGCCAGATTGAACCAGCTTTTTTTTGCAGTTCAGACTTGGCTTTGATCCCTATAGTAAGCTGAATGGTGGGCCCAAAATGTATGTATCTAAGTCCTCATTCCTGGAACCTGTGAATGTGACCTTATTAGGAAAAAAGATATCTGTAGCTATACTTAAGGATCTTAAGATAAGGAGCTCATCCTGAATTGTCCAGGTGGGCCCTAAGTCCAACAACAAGTGTCTTTATATGAAGAAGGCATATTTGAGACAGACAGGGGGAGGCAATGGAAGTCATGATCATGGAGTCAGAGATCAGAGAGGTGCAGCCAGCTGACAGGCACCAACAGCTGGCAGGGGCAAAGAATAGATTCTCCTGTAGAACGTCCGTAGGGAGTGTGGCCCTGCTGACACCTTGACTTTGGACTTCTGGTCTCCAGAAAAACAAATGCCTTCAGGTTTATGCCACCAAACTTGTGATCGTTTATTACATCAGCCCCCAGAAACTGATAGAATTCTCAAGCCAGGAGAGGTGGGCAGTCCAAAGTTGGGGCTCATTCCTTATCAAATTGCCCTCAAACCCTATGCCGACACTCATCACCCTGCCACCACTCCAGTTTCTCAGAGTTCACTGCGTTTAGTCGCCATGGACGCTCCATGTCTCATTTGACTTGGGTCTCATTTATGACAGTTCCAAATGGTCACTTTTGCCAGCCAACTCAGAGCCATGCTCCCCAAGCTTGTCTTAGCAGCTGGGTCAGGATCCTCGTGCTGCCTCGCTGTGTGCCTGAACCAACCACCTCACTGACCACCTACCCCCTTCTGGGGCGTGATGCCAGCTGTCTTGGGGAACTTCCCCTCAGAGACCTCAATCCAGTTGCTTTGAGCCCCAAGGACTCATTCCATCAGAGGGTCATCTTGCTGCTATTTAAATTTGCCCCATCTTCCCCTGTAGCCTCTAATTTTCTATACTAATGCATACAGAGATTGGGGCAGCAGGAATCCACAGGCCAGCACACTCCATGCCCCAGCACAAAGGGGGGCTACCTGCTCTATATTTATGAAACTAGAATACCCATTCTGTTACTTTTTCCAGAAACAAAGGAAGTTTGCTGGAGAGATGAAGCCCCTGCCTCGACAGAGTTTTAAATGTCACTCTTGCACTTGAGAAAATGTGCCACATAGTAACTGAGAAAAATGAGCGCGAGGACCTGAACTTAGTTAAACAAATCAGAAATCTTGCTTCAAAGCAAATGTCAGATATTCCCTGAGAGCTCTCCTGATCTCTGGGGAAGGACAGGGCATCCTAAAGACCTGAATTAGGGGGGTGAGCATGAAAGGGTGTTGTAGGATTGTGAGGACTAGAGAAATCTGGGCTACATATTCTCTCCTTCGTTCAAACGTTTACCGCAAAGCTAACATGAGACAATCTTTTAATGGTGACAAATACATCCTCCAAATGTTTACTGCAAAGCTAACACGTGGGTCTTTTCACAGTGACAAATACATAATTGGAACAGTCTCTGCTCTTACAAATGGAGTCAATAATTTGAACTGTGAGTTACTGAATATTACAGATATTATGATGAGAGATGTCTGTACAAGATACAATGGGAGGGAGCAAGATAAAGGGAAGTAGAAAATTTTATGGGAGATGACACTAATTCATGCATTCTCAGTGGGGGGATATATATATATACATATAAGAGCCTCTAAGGAGACAAAAATTGTTTTTTTGAAGTGGGAGAAGAAGAAAAATCTTGGCTATTACAATGCTTGTGGCCCTCCAAAGGGCTGCATTACATAAAGAGATACACAGCACATCTGTGCTATTAAAACTATATGGGGTGCAATTAGGAAAATGAAATTGTCTTAAAAGTCTCCTTGGGAGGGCAAAATGAATAAAAATGGAAGACACTGAAGTGGGTCCATCCTTTACAAAGAGGGCTCTTCCCCACTCCCCTCGACAACAGCAGGGGAATGGGAGGAGACAGTGAACAGCAGGGACATGGGCCTCGAGGAGCAAGAGGGACCTGCATGTATTACCGGGCTGGGACACCAGGGATTCTCCGAGCAGATTAACTCGGCTGGGGTACTGAGATCATGGAATCTGCAGAAAGCAATGAACTTGGGGAGGCGGGTGGGTCTCCTTCCACACTGGCATCTCTTAGAAGAGCTGGGATTGCTGAGTCGCTTCCAAGGCCAAGGCATGTGCCACCAGCCAAGAACTGGCATTGCAATAAGTCCTTCTGCCAAGCCCTTGGCTGTGACCTCTTTGCCCTTGGTATTGGCACCACCAGACCAGGTTTAGCTTTAGGCTTCTCCTGGCAGAGGACTGTCCTTTCTGTTGCCATTAGTTCACACTCTCCTTTACTCCGGACCAACGTGTCTCCCTCCTGTCTCCTCTGCAGGGACTCCCAGCAGGCATTATGACCAGCGGGACCCTAGACCTGGTTTGCACAGGATATGAGACTTTCAGTGCTCAAACCAGGACAGTCTCAGGCAAACTGAAATGGCTGGTTATCCTTCTTAGGACCAAGGATACACCTTTTGGACCTTCAACAGGTACAACTAATTGGCAGCCATGCATCTCTTCCCCTTGTGTCCTATGACCAACCATTTAAGCACCTGTTGCTGTTTAAAGCAGTGAGCCTCAGCCTTGACGGCATATTAAACCACCTTTAAAACTCTTGCTGCTTAGGCCCCACCCTAGAACAAGAAAACAGGAATTTTTTGGATTGCAACCAGGCATCCATATTTTTTTAAGTATCCCAGATGATTCCAATATATATTCAAGGTGAAAACCACTCATTTAGAGCAATAGCAGTGATTATTAGAGTAACGTAACCATCGCCTTGAGTTGGGTCTAATTTGGAGGGACTGTAGCGTTTTTAACACATATGCCTCCATATAAGGGTCATGAGTACTCCACACTGTCTGTCAATATTTTGGAAATTAGAGCCATTAAATCAAGAGTTAAAATTAAACTAAAATTAAATGTAGAAACACTTTCTTTCCAGTATCCATATGTCTCTGTTTTTTGTCTGCATGGATTCCATTTTGGCAGGTCAGAGCCAGTGGAACAGGACTGTCTCTGTTTGCAGGAGTTTCATTATGTGACGAGGATCTCAGATTTAGAATCAACCAGTAACACTTAGAACTAATGCTTCACTGCTGTTAGCAGCTGGTAGACCTCTCTGAAGTTGGCATGAGTCATCTAAAATCATTCCCATCAATAACCTTTTCCGTGGTATGCCTCAAGTCGTCCCTGGGGATGCTGTCAACATTTGGAAGGATTATCCTTCCATCTGAAGGGTTAGCATGCATGAAGCCACTTGCTAACATATGAAGGAAATAAAAAAAGAAATTAGTTCACAGCTGAAGTGCAGATTCGCAGAAAGCTATTAGCTTCCAGAGTGTCTATAAAGGCATTAAATAGGCATTGAACTTAGGCTCACCGAATGTTTCTAGGACCTTCCATAAAGTCGACCTTATTAGCATTTTTGTTTTTATTATCTAATGATGGCATAAAGCGAACATAGAAGACACAGCCTCAGCCCCCTCTAACCACCAATGTATCTGAGGTGAGCTTGGGTCTGACCCAGAGGGTGTGTAACAACATTTTTCCAAAGGATATTCTTTCATCAATGGGTCTGAAGTGGGAAAATAACACAGTTATGCTTGTCTCCTTTTACGAAGAGGAAAGGTGTGACTACTTTGTCTTGGGGGTAATACTTTGAAAATGTTCAACCGCTGCATTTACTCCTGGGGTATCCCAGTCCCGCTTGTCTCTCAGTCTCAGGTGAACGACTGCTCGGGAGTCCTCAAGGACAGACCTTGAGCCCTCTTGTCCTGAGGAACACAGCATTTCAGAGCATCTCCGAATAGGCCAGAAGAAATGAGGGGAAAATCTGCCGTGCTGATCACTGAATGTGAGATGACACGGAGGTGAGGGAAGGCAAGAGGTTGTATGTCTTCACTCCCCATCTGGCCAGAATCCTGGGGTTGAGGGGAAGCTACTTGGGTATTTGGGGTTTGGGTAAAGTCATAGTTCTTCCTTACGGAGTCACATGATCACTGTTCAGGGTCTAATTAGCCCTGTGAATGGTGGATGATAAAGAGTGGGATAGCTCCGAGTGACTAGTAAAAGTCTTGGCCTCTGCACTTTTTGGCTTCTATGACAGATTATTTCTTGTAATAGAAACCACATTGCTGATTATAAGGGTGCATCAGAGCTGTATGCTGTTTGAGTCCCCATAGCCATTAGGGTGTATTAAACCCAGAGTATACAGGGCAGGTCCAACATAATGTAAGATAATATAATGCAATGCAGTGCTGGCCCCCATTCCCTATGGGGTGCTCGCAGCAGCAATGGCAGAAGGATCCCCTCACTATGCAGATAAAGGACCACACACTGGAGACCAGCAGGTCCAGAAGGCAGCACTAGGGCTATGAACATGGGGCCTGGACATCCTTCCCATCACTCCCACAAGGTCAACTGCACCCACCCCTTCATGCACCCTGAGATCCTCGTTGGTAAAACAGTACAAAGGGGAGGAAATTTCAAAGCTGAGTAATTATCTGAAGGGAGACTGGGTTATCTGAATGCACTGTTTAAACCCAAGTTGGGTGAGATACATTCATTATCAAGTCAGTGTTTCTGACCAGTGCTACCGCAGCCTACCCCAAGCCCACCCTAAAAGGATTCACTGTAGTATGAGATAGGTTAAATCAGTCACAAGAAATAAAATGCACACTTTTAACAGAAGCAGCAGAGAGGGAATTCCCTGCCTCTCAGTGGCTGTGGGAATTTGAGCAAGTCATCTATTCATTCATACATAGCCTGTTCAAGGGGCCGTCCTGAGAACTAGGCACACAGTAGATGAAGACAGTGTCTACAGATAGCGGGTAGCCGCCATCTCTGCTTCCCTCAATTTCCCTTTTCTCTCTAAACATAGGGCCTGTAGCCAATAAATACTACTTTTCTTTAACTTTGAAGCAAGACTTACTTCCCTGTCGGTGCTGAGAATTAAATGGAAAGATGGCCATAAATATAAGATTGCAGGGGGTGGGGGGGTTCTGGTGAGTTCACTTTTAAATCCAGGGGAAAAAAATCAACTAACTTGTGTTTGAAAATAAACTGTCCCCAAATGCTGTCGTCAGCATTTCCATTCCCCAAGGGCACTTTGCCTGTCACACATCTGGGACTGAGCGTGTCTCATTTCTTCTTCCTACTCTGCTTGGCTGTGCTGGCCCCATGTCCTGGGTTTCTCAATTCCTTTACATTCATCTTCCCATGAACCATCACCCACATTTCCCTGGAAAGTACTTGAGTCCTTGTTCCTTGGGTCCTTTTTAAGAGCCACTACACCAAAATTATATGCAGTTTACATGATTTACTGTAAAACTGGGAATAACAAGGAAGATAGAGGGGGTCAGATACTTAAGCATTTTATCAGAAGCTGGTTTAGGTTCCCCCCACCACCACCAAATATGAGTATTGCATCTCGATGTTGAAATCTACCCTTACCCTCTAAGACAGAACCATGCTCTTCAAAATTTAGGATTTCTTACCCTTTTAAAAAAAGTTCCAGCCCCTATCCACAGAGAGTTTTTTCTAGGGTCCATTTTTATTCTGCCAATCAAAAAATCTGGGGCACTAAAATTCCCTAAACACATTTCCCTAATTGTGACATATTCAGCCTGTTTTAATAAAATGTGCAGAAATTTGGCCGGGATAGCTGCATCAGTACTTCAAGGAGAATAGCACCTTCCAGGAACATGACCAGGCCCTAAGGTCAAGTTTTCTCCTCTACTGTAATCAGGACGTGCATCCCCTTCATGCCTTCTTCAGGAACTCCTTTACCTTCTTCTCTAATATCTGGGAAAAATATATACCTACACACATGACTCTGTACACACATGCAGAGGTTCCTTTTGCTAATTTCTGGAAACAGCACACGCGCGCACACACACACACACACACACACACACCCCAGGACAAATATCAAGGCTTAGAGAGAAATTCAACTTGCAGTTAGGATGTAAAGACTGCATCCTGAGGCACTTTTAATTCTTTTAATGGTAATAACAGGAAACGGATGAGAAAATTACTTGGTTTTCTACAGGATTATCAAAGAGGGAAGATTGAAAGAAGTCATGGTGAATTCCAGAGGACAGCCTCTGTCAGGCAAGAGAGACACATGGCAGTTTCTGTCACTGGGAGCAAGAGTCTAATGTGCCCTACCCAAAATCTAGCAACGACCCAAGTGCCCGTTAGCAGGAGAATGTGTAAACACACCAGGGTGTAATCTTCAATGGAATATTATTTTGCAATGAAAAATGAAGTTCTGTTTCATGTGACAATATGGATGAATCTCAAAATCATGCTGAGTGAAAGAAGTGAGGCATAAAAGAGTGCATAGTGTAGCCACAAGAAGAAAACAAATCCTACCATTTGCAACAACATGGATGGAGCTAGAGGGTATTGTGCTCAGCGAAATAAGCCAGGTGGAGAAAGACAAGTACCAAATGATTTCACTCATCTGTGGAATATAAGAACAAAGTAAAAACTGAAGGAACAAAACAGCAGCAGACTCACAGAACCCAAGAATGGACTAACAGCTACCAAAGGGAAAGGGACTGGGGATGATGGGTGGGAAGGGAAGGATAAGGGGAATAAGGGGCATTATGATTAGCAGACATAATGTAGGGGGTGGGGGACACAGGGAAGGCAGGATAGCACAGAGAAGACAAGTAGTGATTCTATAGCATCTTACTACACTGATGGACAGTGACTGTAATGGGGTGTGTGGTGGGGACTTGATAATGGGGGAATCTAGTAACCACAATGTTGCTCATGTAATTGTACATTAATGATACCAAAAAAAAAGAGTACATAGTGTATAATTCCATTTTCATGATATTCAGAAACACAAAAACTTTTTGTTAATAAAAATCAGAAGAGTGGTTGCCTATGTGACATGAGGGTGGACTGGAAGGAAACCTAATTTTTTTGGTTGATAGATTTTCTTAAAATTTGATTTGGTGTATGTATCATTGATACCTGTGTTTAATTTATCAAAATATATCAAATCTTAAGTGTCCTACATGTCACTGTGTGTCACTTTTGCCTCAGGTAAAACAAACACACAGAAATAAGTCCAAGTGCATACTTAATATTTGTGCATTTCACTGTCAGTAACTTATACTTGAATTTCAAAATAATGTTATAACTTTCCCTTAGATTTACAATATTCTCTAAATTAATTAAAGGAACATATTCTCCAAGATACCGTGTATAGTGTGAACGTTCTAAGTACTTATCAGATGCACCTAAACACACACATGATGAAACTAGGTGTAGCCATAAAGGATGGTTGTTCCTTGCCCAGAGGAACTGGATCCCTAGCTTTTCCCTGCCACAGCCTTCTGGAGGTGACATCTGGAACACCAAACAGGAAGAACAGGAGAGAATTCTCCAGTGATCTGTACTTGCCTTGGTTGACAGATACACTCTTTCCTCTGTGAAAAGTAGCCTGTACAGGTAATAAATCTCTTCCTAATCCAGTAACAAGGGGTTGAGTATAAACTTTGGTTTTCGGTCTCACAAACAAAAAGAAAAGTTCATGAAATTCCACATGGTCTGAAGGGGAAAGAATAGCAATCAGACATTTGTTATGATTTTTTTTTTCACTTGTCTGAGAGATTTTCCAGAAGCGAAGTCTTTCTCCACTGCTCTGAACATCCAAATACACAAAAATGAGCTGGGAATACTGCAGCGTTTGTGGGCAGCTTGAGGCTGACGGTGACACGTGGAGGAGGTCCCAGCCGAGAGAAGCACAGAGAAATAGGACAACAGTCAGAGGAAGTCCACTCTGAGGCCCACCCTCCTGTATCTTCAATCACGTGAGTCAATACAGTCCCTTACTGTTTGTGCAGGGCTTCTGCTTATTTGGGGCCAAAGAACCCTGTCTGAAATCCTGTTGAATATATATTTATTGAAACCATAAATGGCGTTTTCCTGAAAATTCATAATTACCTTTGGGAAAGGTTGATCATAATTGTCACATAATGCTGTAAAGATGCTGTCCTGTATATGCTCTGCAGAAAGGTATTTTTATACCAACAAGTTTATTTCACAACAATAACCTTATGTTCAGAGTGAGCTCCAGGAAGAATGTGGGGATTATTTCCTAAGCAGCTTATACTGTATAAGAACCTTGCTAATGAGTTTGCCAGAATTACCTAAAACGATAGCAGTGACCTCTAATCTTTGATTATGGTTCTTGGAAAAGCCTTGCAAGTTATATAAACTGGTCATTCATGGACTGGAACCATACGGTCTCTCTTTGAGTAACAGTTGTTCTTACAAATCCTGCGGGGATGGAGATGGCAGCAGGGGATCAAGAAAACCCACCACCTTGTTACATATGGAAGCTATCCCAGGCACCCCAACTGCACTACCTATTTTTCACAGCATGAGTTCACTTCCCTTAATCATACTTTATGCTCTCCAAAAATTGCGGAGGAAGCATACATTATGTACTTAAAGATATACCATCTGTTTTCCTTCTCTGCCAAGAGAGGAATTCCTTAGAAAGCCTCGGGTCATCATAGGAAGCAGAAAGGTAAGATAAATGTCTTTCCTTTTTGTTCTCTCCAAAGCACATGTACAAAATATTTCCCATGGCCATTCAATGAGACAGGTGGATACACTTAACTTTCACACACAGTGCATTCCGCTGCGTACAGGTCTAGCGTGGATGCATGAGACAGAGCACGGCCCGTGCCCACATCTCAACAGTTGCTGCAAGTCCCTTTTGCTCTGAAATGAGTGATGAGAGGGAACACCACTGTGAACTCTTGGGAGAAAGACCAGGGAGGGTGAGGATGGCACTAAGTGCTGAAGCTGGAAGCATTTTCCTCTTTTTCAGACGCTGGGTTCAGCTCCTTAAAATAATCTTCTCCAGCACTGACAGCCTTATTAAGAAACACAGATCTCCAAGGTCAACAAGTTAACCAACAATCTCTTCTGCTCTTCCCGCCCTTCACAACCCTCTCTATGCGAGAAATCACAACTGTTCTTTCTGCATCCACCAGTGCTAACTCGCTTCTCTATTGCACGATAATTTTTAACAGCTCTTTAAAGCTTTTAAAGCATACTCCTTGTGAGCTGAGCTACATGCCCAAATGGTACTGTTTCTTTGGATTTTACAAGAATGAATGGCCTTGAGTTAGGGATATGAATAATCTTAGGACATGTCTATATACCAAGAGAGAAGATAAATTCATCCCCAAAACATATACAGCAGAGCTTGAATCTTACTGTTACTGAGTATCTAGCTGTCTGAATGTTTATCAGCAGTGCCACACAGAGCAGAGAGAATTAACAAGTGTACTTAAATCAGATGCTGCATCACCCATTAAAAGAATATGCCTTTTCTTCCATATGCTACCTCTATAGCTTTTCTTCTTCCTTCCTAATTACAACCCTTAAATAGAATTCGTGCCTCATATCGAAGTTACCGAGTATCATAATTCCTCCAGGTGGTAAAGTTACCTCGAGACAAGTGCTGGACATAGAAGCCACAGGGCATAAATCTGCAAAGAAGTAAAAAGCTAACCTTTTCAAACAATATGGCTTCTCTCTCACTTACCAACTTTACATTTCCCTGTATGGCCCCGGAAGATGACTGGTTAGCCAGAGACGGGTAAGATTCCTCAAGGGAGGAACAACCTAAGACAGGCACAGTCGCAGGGGGGCCATCAGGTGAGAAATTGGGGATCAACAGAGGTGAGGCTCACAACCTCACCCCCCCCTGCTTTGAGAGAAATCTTCTGCATCCGTGGATGTTTTAATGCCCTTGTCTAGCTTGGATTAACACATAGTCTACAGGCACACACCTGATCATCTACAATTGCTCTCCTACAACACTAAACTATGTTTTCTACCTTTATCTTGCATCTACCTACCACTTCAGCATTTTATTAAAAATAAAAATAATAATAATAATAAAGGGAGAAATGTGGGATCCACATATAAATCAAGTATAAAAATCAAATGAATATTCATATTTGACCTGATTGTTTATAGTTCATAATGCGTGATCAAAACCGAAAGTTTCTGTGATGACTGCCCTTGTACTGTTCACCATGTAAGAACTTATTCACTATGTAAGAATTCGTTCACCATGTAAGAACTTGTTCGTTATGCTTCAGAAGATTGGAGATTGACGAGAGTTAGGCTTGAGATGGATTAATGATTGTACATTGAGCATTGACCCCCCTATACTGAATTTTATTGTTATTAACAACCATTTGATCAATAAATATGAGAGATGCCCTCTCAAAAAAAAAAAAAAAGAATATGCCTTTATGTTATTAACTCAGAACCTTTATAAGTGGAATATTTTTGGTTTTGAACATTAAGCTGTGTAATTAGAAAATTTTCTAATGAAGAACCTTTGAAATTCAAATGTTTTTGTTTCTGAACATGTTAAGACCTTCCTTCTTCCTTCTATGCTTGTAATATATACCAGTTAGTGTTTGGGGAGAATTTAATGAAATAATAAATGCCAGTTTCCTAGCATACATCCTGGTACAGAGCTGGAGATCAGTAAATGTTGTCCTTCTCTTCCTCCTTCTCAAACATAGAGAAATGATGAGAACTTCATGGGGAAAGGGCCATTTTAGTGAAAAATTAAAAGAAATCGTTGGAGATGTTGGGAATAGAGGGAATTCCATGCTAAGTTAAGAATAAGCAAATTCAAATAAACATGGAAGTAAGCAGAGACCAGCAGGAAGTATCAACATGCTGAATGCTCTTAGAAATATGGTAAGAAATGAGTAATTGGTGAATAAAATATCTCTTGCCATAAAGCAATCTTTAATCAAACTATATATTACAATGATGAGTATGTTTTACAGCCCAACAATGTATGGAATATTGAGAGTCACTTTTTCCTTATGCTGTGAAAATTCAAACTTGGGGATTTCTATTGGCCTAAGAACAGGGAAAACCATTACTGAGGGTGGAGCCGTCTATTCTGCAGCAAGGCAAGAGATGGCTTTTCAGGTCACCTTCCCATAGCTTAGGAGCTGAAAAATTCCAGTAATGCGCATCATTTAGTGTCAAGGCTGTTCTTGTTCACAAAGCTTGCTACTCTTGGGGATATTTGATAAAACAATATAGGACGGAGCAAGTACTGAACAGGCACAGCCCAGGACCTAAGACATAGAAAATGTCTAGTAATCTGTTTTCTTGGGCATAGACTTGATTTTAGTCCTGATCTCGCAGTCCTGGCCCATCCTTATCAATAGTTGACTGAATGCCTTTGGGACAATCTTGTATGAAAAAAAAAACCATCTCTAAACCTTAGTGTCCTCATTTAAAAAAAAGGGGGCGGATTAATACCTAATACCTACTTCATAAGGATGCTCATGAATATATTTGAGAATATTTGATTGAATATATGAAAGAGCCAAGGCCAATCTCTGATTGCAGAGGGTGGACAATAAAAAATGACTGTCATGATCCAGGATTCCAAGGTCAAGCAACACTGTGCGTTAGCGCTCCTGTCTGACCCACTACAGAAGGTCACAACCAGATGGTCTTTATGGATTCTGTCAAAGGAAACAGTTTCTTCTAATCATTCTCTCTCTTTTTGGTGATGAGTATCTTTTATAAATCCATTCTTTCTGACCCAGCTCAGAGAAAGCAAAGGTGAAAATAACAAGTTTAAACAAACATCCTTTCACTCTCTTGGAAAATCTGTACCCTACCCTCAGCCTCTATTTTCTCATTGGTAGAATGGGGACTATAATTCAGTGAGTGCCCAAACAACCTTTCAGGTTTAATTTTTTTCAACATTATAGTTTCCATCTTACTTAATGCTCATAAAACCCTATAAGGAGGTATTTGCAATCTCCATTTGAGACTCATGCATAAACCTTGAGAACAGACTGGTGGTGACATAGGGGAGGGGCTGTGGGGATGGGTGAAATAGGTGAAGGGGAAAAAGTTGGTGAGAATATTTGCTATCTTGATCTAGGGGATGGTTGCGTGAGTGTATATATATGTCAGAATTAACCAACTGTATACTAAGATTTGTGTATTTTATCGTATGTACCTCAATTCTTTAAAAGAAACTGAGATTCAGAGAGGTTGCCCAAGGTCACACAGGAAATGAGTAACACAACAAGAACATGGATGTAGATATTGTGACCAAAACTCTTTTTTCTCAATGAGTTGTCCCTGGACCTCAATAAGGGACCATTTGTTCAGGAACCTTTCATAGTTTTAATAAATTGCTTTGAATGAGAATTCTCAGATGTGCTTTTGTTTGTTTTTAAGATTTTAGGTATCTGTAACTCCAGGGTGAAAATCTATCTCCCAGCTCAAGGCAAATTACGTTTTAAATCGAAATGAGTCAAAGGGAGAAATAAAGTGCGAGAAACCCGTTCATTGCCTACAAGCAGTCATCCACTTCTGCTCACCCATGTCTCTTGCTACTCAGCTGCAAAAAAAAGGGACCCCACCCAATCTCTCTGGTCCAGATATGCCCTCTTCCCTCTTGTAATCACCTATTGATATGGAAATGGCTACTTCTCTACACCCTTTGGAAACACCTATCTATATGGTGATGCATGAAGGCCAGGGGAGAGATTCTGGAAATACTGCAATTTTACCCACAGTATTCTTTTCTGTCAATCTGATAACTATCATTTCTCTTTGCTATCAATATGCCTTACCTATAACAACCCACCTCTCTCTGATATTTTTTATAAACTACTGTGTCTTTAAAATTGCAAAGCAGAAGTTGTTAGAAGTGCGGGGAAGAGGGATGGATCTCAGAGACAGTGGCACCGAGCTATCTCCAGGAGTTAAGTGCACAGATCTTCCTCAGACCTTTGTAGAAGAGGCTCAGAGATTTAATTTCATTCCTTGGTGCTAGAAGAAATTCGATTAGCAGATGAGAGAATTCCTGAGGTTTTATTGTCAAATGATCAGTCTTGTGGTTGTTTGTTTTATTTATTTTGTTACTGTTTTTCCTTCTCTGGAAACACTGGACTGTGAACTCACGCACAGAATGTGTCTACCAGTCATATCTTTCTCTCTGCTGCACAGCACAGACACACAGCAGCTGGTTATTTATTCGCTTCACATACATGTTTTGAGAGTCTGCTATATTCTGGGCCCTATGCTATGTATTGGAGATGCATGGATTAAGTGGAGGCACAGATCTTGACCTCAAACTACTGACAACTTAGCAGGGCTGTGAAAACAGACAACTATTGAGACGGGGCCCTTGAGTATAGTCAGAGTGGGGTGAGAGCCTCTGGAGGAAGCAAGGCAGGATATTTACAGTCAAAGCAATGTAACAATGTAAAGAAGTCCCTATCGAAACTCTGTGTTAAGCATTATGCAAAGCCAAGGTCATACTAATTCTCTAGGGTAAAGATATTAGACTAGGAATATTGACATCTTCAGTGAGATCAGTTAAAGGTCAAAAGGCCAGGAGCAACTTGGCCTGGAATGTCTAAGTGTTCCACAAGGGGATCTCAGCATAACCTGTGATTTCACTGTAAACAGCCCTAGCAAACAGACAACACCCGAGCCCACCTTGAGAGCAGGGCAGGTGGTACAAGTCCACACCCTAAGCCCTCAATTCCCAAAAATCCTCAACTGCCTATAAATACTGTAGACAACGCACCACCCCGGGCTCTCTTTTCCCCTCCTGGCATGAGCCAGGAGCTCTTTCCTCTCACTTTATTTCTAAATAAAAGTCTCTCCCTAGCTCGCCTGCCTTGGGTGTTTGCTAAGTTCATTCTTCGACTCTGCAAACGAGAACCCCGGCATCACTGTAATGAATAAACTCCATGCCATAGTCAAGACACATCTGAAGAACACTACTAGGGCTGCTGATATCTCACAAGGGAATCTTGCATCTTGTATAATGTGAAATAATGTGCATAAAAATAATGTGAAAAACTATCCCAGGCAGAATGAGAATCATGTGCACAGACAGGAGACCTCAGGGAATGAGGTTGATATGATTTGGAATTGCAATTAAATTGATAGTACTAGAGAATAAACCAGTGGTGGGCTGGCAAACTGGCTCTCTGAAATACAATACCCTGATTTACAGTGTTTGTTGATACCCATGGGGCAAATCCTCCCACCATGGCTAATTTCAAGCTACCTACACTTTGACAACTGCCTTAAAAAATTCCTGAGTATTTAACAATCACCACTTGTGTTTGGCTGCGATGCACAATTGAAAAAAAGTCACTCAGTCCAAAGACAGCAAAATAAAGTTGTCCTAATCTTGCTTCCCTACATTCTGTGGGAACTCCAGTGACCTACCCCAGTTTGCATCCCCATTCAAGGCCTTAGTGTTTGACACGCCTGACCCAAGACAACACAGACAAGGAAGTTAACCCCCTTCCTTGTTTTCCCCAAAGCTCCACACCCATGGCACTTCTAAGTAGAGAGATCCGTATGGAAGATTTGGAGCTCGTGTTGGAGGAAAGCAAATAATCTAGAACTAGATAACTGACCTTGTTCTTTGCAAGTCCCTTGGCCACCCTACATGATGGAAGTGCTGGCCAGGTTTCCCTGCCACCTCCAGGTACCTTACCCATTAGTCAGGCCTCTCCTTATAGGACTGGTGTGGGTCCCCCTTCCAGCTTCTCCAAGAAATTCAATCTCCCCTACTCCCCATCAGATGGAGCATTTCACCTCCCTACACTAGGCATCTTATGGCCTAATTTTCATACCTGGGGACCTGATAGGGAATTTTGCTAAACTCACAAAACTTAGCAAAAGGTGTATTTCTGTGGCATCCAACTGTTAGACAGGAAAATATATGTGAGCAGGGTGGAGAGAGAATGAAGGCCAGTAAAGCCCACTACAAGGGATTCAAAAAGTTAACCAGTTAAAACTAGAAACCCAGAAAAGATTCAGAGTTAATCAGTTACTCAGTTAAAGCTCAAAATGCCAGGAGCAACTTGGCCTGGAATGATTGAATATTCCCCAGATAACAGAGGGTATCTCAGCATAGCCCATGTCTTTATTGTGTTAATTATACAGACCCAGCTTATATTTTTTTAACTTTACCTATATGCTGTTTTGTCCTCCTTCAGCCCTAATCCAGCAATTTGTAACCTGGGCAACTAATTGAACAAGCAGGCCCAGCCATAAACAATGCAGTAAAAAGCAGGAAGGATTCCATCTTAAGGATAAGATTGCATTTTAAAACCCAGGAAGTTAAGAAGAAGTAAGATTGTTAACTTACTCTTTAGCAAACAGACAATAACTCAGCCCACCTTGGGGGCTGGGCAGGCGGTCTTGTTTGATATGTTCCCAGACCAAGAAGCCAGTATCTCAGTGAGAAATCAGAGCAGTAAATTTCTTGTGTTAAGTTAATTTTAAATATTCAGGGACCACTTAACAGTCCCCACCCCCAGTCCTTTGTCATATTCCGGAAAAATCCTTAAAAGGGGGAACCCCCAACCTTTCAGGGTATACCTCTCTCTGAGGTCACCCACACTTTCTAAGTGTATAGCCTTAAACATTCTCTCTCCAACTTTTCAGGGTTCCTCCCCTCCCTGAGGTTGCCTGTACTTTTTCTCTCTTTAAGTAACTTTAAATAAAACTTTTATTCTTCTTCACTACTGTCTCTCTGCCCTTCAATTCTTTGTCGTGGCAGGGATAAGAACTGAGGAAAACACACAACGCCCCCTTAACTCTACCAGCAAGTAATTACAGAAGAAGCAAAGATTCTGAAAATGCAGTGTTATATTTCTTATGCCCTCCCCAGTGTCTGTACACAGAAGAATGATTTTTAAAAAAAGAATTGTTTCCCATTGCTAAAAATGATGCCATACCTCACCCTTTAAGTCCATTATATTTCTAAGGAATAAAGTCTTAGCCATTGTTACATTACTTGACTATGCTGAAAGTACAAGGCTGTGAGCACCAAATGAGAGAGTGAACTGGTAGATAAACATATAATATTTTCAAAATGTTAATATCTGTTGTTGGACATTTAGAAAGAGCATCTTATAAAGGAGGGTAACTATGAAGTAGGCCAATGTCTATGTCATTAAAAAGACGAAAAAAAGGGATTTTGTTTTATTTCACTTTGTTGTGGACACTTCCTGTAGACAGACTTGAAACCACTATTTTAATAAGTCTTTTGCAAAGTACAACCAGTTCCCTCATCAGTAAAATAATTCCCATGCTTGCCTGCTCTGGAAACTCCCTTTCCAAGTGATATAAAACTGTCCTGTCCTTCCCAGAGAGAGTGGAAGCAGCCAACAGCCACCTGGTTTGATTAAGGATATATCTTTAACAACTTGAACATTCCTGTGCTACAACTACCAAGGGACATCTCTGTTTTGCTTACAAAGGGATGGGACTTGATTGGAGGTAAGGAGGATTCTTTAGCAGGAAGATCTTAATCTAAAAATCCCCAAAGCTGTCCTCAATGAGATACTTTTTTGGCCGTACACAACAGACCATTGCTTTGGGGGCTAATAGCATGGACTGGTTTCTCCTTGGACGTTCACACTTAGCGAATGGAAGAGTAAGATGGATTCCAAACCAAATACAAGGCCTGTTTGGGGAGTTCCTGGAAGGTGTCGCTCAGTGGGGTGCCTTAGTTCCTGGTGACATTCCTGCAGCTATCTGGGAAAAGACAGCAGCATAGCAATTGGGCCAGATGTGCCTTGAGACCCTCCCACACAGGGGTGGCTTTGTGCACACACATCCCCTGCACAGGCTCAGACACTGGGTGCATTGCAAGATCACACTCCAGGTTCTCCAAAGGCGCTTTGCTTGGCTGCTGGAGCCCTAAAGCAGAGCCAGGACAGCGTCGTTCAGACAGCTTTTTCTTCAGCTGGAGCAGCAATCCCTTCTAAATTAAACACCAGGTGTGAAACAGGTTTTCTTCTTTATGCTCCTTTACGGTGAATAAACAGAAATTCCTGTGCAAGTGCAAGATAATCCGTGCATAATTCATCCTGGGGCTTCGTTTGCCAGATGTGCAGCCACGAGCAGATTCCCACGTCTGTGGGGCTTTGTTTCTTGGAGCCGCAATAGTCCATGCAGGCAGATCTGACCCCGGCACCAGCCCCCTTGGGGCTCTCCCTTCCCCGGCTCCCACCGCCCAAGCTCCCAAGTTGCTGTCTGACAATCTCTGCTCTTTGGCTTACACTCACTTTTCATACTTAATTTTTTATGCTTCAAAGTTAAAATTGAATTTACCTCTACAAAGCAAACGGTTCCTGTTCAGTGCAGAGGCTGTCTGATGTTCTCTTGCTGGCTTATGGAAGGTCTCTCCCAAGACTGAGAAGAAACTTCTAAAATTTTAAAGAACTGGCTTCCAGGCACAGCTCTGTGCCAGGCACAGCTAAGCACTTTATATATGTCATGTGTAATCCCAAGGAAAGATGAAGATCAAATGCTTCCTCAGTACCATCTCTCCAGAGAAAGTCCTTCGGGGAGGACCAGGGACTTTGCTGGAGGTTGGGTGGGTTTATCTTGCTGTCCCAGTGTTCCCTAGCTGTGTGACCTATCCGTGCCTCTGTTTTCTCATCTGTAACACGAGCAATCATGGCAAGCATTGTTAGAAGGGTCAAAAGAATACATGTGAAGTGCATAAAGCAGTGCCTGAAAATAGTGACACATCGTCGATATTTGGCAAATGTTCTGTAGTGCTGCATTACCCTATTTAGTCAACACTGAAAGCTGTCATCAGTATCCTTATTTTCAGCTACAAAACCTTGAATCTTGGGTGTGTACCATGTGTTAAACTAGAATCCCCACTAAATTCATAGGCATCATGTCTGAATTCAAATCCTGGGGCCTTCCGGTTAGGCTATTCTGCCTGTCTTGCTGATTTTACTTGCTGCAAATTAACCTCACAATCCTGTGTTATTTCAAAATTGGCAAGGAAAACAACAATGAAAAAAATGGTATGCAGCATATAACTCTCTCACTACTGCAACCTCTGTCTCGTTGGGATGGTGTGTAGTTATTCTTCTAATGTCTTGGCAATTTAAATAATATTTTGTTTGTTTGGATAAAACGTTTCCATGCCTTTCCAGAGTAAGGTCAATCCCCCATAAAATGAAATTGTCTGCTTGGCCACATTGGTCATTTTCCTGCCTGGATATCACAAGTGTGATTTCAAAGGGATGCTGGCTAAGTATAGTTGTTCAGTTCATCCTTCCTGGGGATATTAATAGGGACCTATTTGGCATTGTTTCCTCTCAATGACCATTTCTAATCCCTCACTTCCTTTCCCCTAACAACCAACAATGACCTTTGCATTCTTGATTCTGTGTCACTTGTTTCGGATTTCCCCTTTAACATTCTAGCAACCAGCACATGAAAAGATTTCACATACAGAATGTCCGCGGGATACCAATTGGGCCACCTCTCATCTCTCCCCTCAGACTGGCTTCACTTTAATGACCCAAGCTTCAAATGGGTATGAACACTGCCCAGCTTATTTAATGCTATGTAAATAAAATCTATCCGAAATACATAACTTGAAGGAAAAAAAAGTTCTCTAAAGTCTCAGAATGAAAATTCACATCGATTCCATGATTACGGAACTGGGGTTTGGAGATGTTGGGTACACTATCAATTAGCCACAGCTTCTAGGTGGCAGAGGGGCCTCAGTCAGCCTGGCTCAAGTTCCACAATTTCCCTTCATGAGAATGCTACTCACTAAGGTCGTGGGATTAGCATGGGTTTCATTCTTTTAGAACATGACCCTGTGTTTGATTCTGTGAATAAACAAAGTAAGAATTCCCAAACTTGTAGGGAATGGAGGGAAGGGGGCACTGCTTTTTTTGACTTTGCAGATGGTGAGAAAGACTGACTTCTACCACAGAAACAGGGAGGGGGAGAGCCCTAGGCTCTTATGTCTCTTTTCTATCATGCTCTGCTTACCAGTGAACTCTGCCTGTATAAAATCAAATGAGGGGAATATGCTGCACCATACAGGGAGGGCCGTTGGCCTACGGGAATGCAGAAAGGCAGAAGGAGCCTGCGAGTTGAAGCCAGATGAACCTACCCCCTATGTGATGCTGCAAGTCAGTCGGACCCAACTAACTTTCCCCATCACTTCAGCATGAAGGGAGGAATGCTGCTTACCTCTAAGAATGGATAGGGGAGCTAAAAGAAATAAAAAGTAAAGTACCTGGCATAAAGTGGGCCCTCCATATTTTTTAATTTCGTGTGCCTGTGACTTGCCTGGAGTCCAGAAGACGCTATCTGCCGGGGATCAGTTTGGTTTTCTTACCCAGGACCCACACCACCAACTTGCCATCAGCCGCTCCTGTTCAGCATCCCTATTGTCTGCTCTGCCCGGAGCACGCCTCCTCTGGGAAATGCTCCTTCCTCCTCCTTGACCTGTGATCTGAAAGGCCCATCCTTGGTGACTAGGCCAAGGGTAGGCAGTTATTTGAATCAGAGAATTTCCCTAAGATGTAGAACACGAGCAAATCTCAGATCATTTCCCCATGTGGATAAAGTAGCTCTGAGGAGAAGCCTGGGACGGAGAGTCTCTGAGGCCAGCTGCTCCCTGCTTCTTTCTGCTTTCTGGAAACTTCCAAGACCTCATAGTCCTGCTTCCTCTCCTAACTCCTTGTATGATCTAGTTCACATTTCATTGTTTTAACATGCAGCAAAAAGAATCTTAAAGCAGTATTGTCCCCAATCCTTTAAGATGGATAGTAGTTTCACTTACTAAACAGAAACACAAGCCCAAAGGGGTTGAGAGACAGACAGATGTCTGGAAGCTAGTCAGGGGAAGAGCTGGGATTCCTACAGGTCTCTTGGAAGCCACAGCCCAGGGGCTTTCACTCAGGCTCAGGAATCCTACTGTTCACCAGAAGACCCCAGGCCTCTAGTTTTCTCTGCATTCTTGGCTTTCCAGGCACTCTCTCCACTCTGCTGCCTGTCCATCCTGAGACTGCTGACTGCTCAGGTCCGACGGGCCGCGCCCATGCCCAGCACCAGCTGCTGTCTGGCCGCTGTTGATCTGTTCCAACGATTGAGTCTGGCTGGGCTCAGCTCTCTTCTGAGGATGACAGAGCAGAGGGCTTTGGATTCTGCTCCTCCTTAGGCCAGGAGCCTCCTGCCGGTAGGGAACGTATCTCACTCAGTTTGCTTCTTAGGGGTCTGACATACGTATTACGCCGTATCTTGCCTGGAATGCAGGACTGCTAACCTGGCAGGTGATGTGCTATGCCACTGAAGGAGGAGAAAAGATGCCTCTTCAATTCCGGGCAGTAGGGCATGATGGGCAAGGCGACCGTCGGCTGAGGCCAACAGAGCCCGTTCTCTGAGTCTTCTCTCGGGCACCCCACCACCCCAAACCCCTTCAGCCTAACATTTCAATAGCTTCCTCCCAACTTCGGAGCAGTATTGGAATAGATTAGAGTTTATCTCAATTTCAAAGTCCTGCCCTCCCTCAAGGAAAGCCCACTGCGACGATTTCATTCTTCCTCATCTCTTCTCAGCACCACTACTGGGGGAACAAGTAGTGCAAAATAAGAACAGAATGAGACGACCCCATTTAATGGAAGATTCCTGTGTTGGAAAACCAAGTAAAAGGCATGAAAAAGTCAAGCATGCTGTGTCCTGTGTGTAGCCATCGTAGCCATCGTAGCCATCGTCTTGTTAATGAGAGGAGGTATTTTGCAATCTCCACCTGAAAGTTCTAGAACATCATATATTAAGGCATCCATTTGACCTTAAGCAGAGGTCCTCTATTCTTGAAATCCTGACTCCTCACTGTGAAGTCAGAACCAAAGCCCTTGGCTGCAGTCTACTATGTACGATGTCTTTGCACTGAGCTGGTGTCCTCTTTATCACAAGTATAGCTAACTCATGGCTTCAGTATTAACATTGCTCACAACACAAAATTTCAAGGGGCAAAGACTAAGAAGGTGGATGGTGGAAGGGATGCCATGTCAGACTACACACAGCTGACTTCTTGCTGAAAAGGTGCCCCTGGGGGGAAGTTAGAGATAGAAATCTATAGTCTGGCATCAAAGCGAACACACATCATTTTGTAATTAATTTGGAGAGTTGAGAAGCAGCATTAACTATTGATTCCAATTAGCTTTGGGGTCTAAATTAATTGTTTTCTTATTTGAAAATTCCTCAGCTAATGGCTACAGGAAGGAAGGACAATACCATGAGCCCACGGTATGGAATTAGAACAGGAACTCAGAGGATTCCTCCATCTGATTTTGCAACTGCTTTTCTGATGGCCAACCCACCCAATGTTATTCCTTCCTGACGTACAGAAGGTCCAGGGATCTTTGACCATGCTGCAGCCAGAGTCCCAACCAATTTTCCAAATCACTTTGGATTTGGTGGGTTTTGCAGTTTAGAGAAAATTTACACATGAGGGATAGTGAACTTTGCAATTAGATGTTTGTGAAACAACTTTTCATACTTCCTAGGCTCTGAGAAGAACTATATTTGGGAGAATATGTAGGTGTCTGGTGTCTTGATGGTTGATGAATGTAACGTGGCCCCTTGGCTTCTAGAAGTAGTACAAAAACCCATTTCTCCCTCAACAAAGGTAAGTATTTGCAAGTTGATAAGTGTCGATATCTAATCATTTATTATGTTTGGGACCAATTTATTATCTTGAAACTAAAGAAGTGGAAAAGATCCACTGAGGCCCCTGCAGTTTTACCCAACCAGACCTGCAGCTTCTCCATAAGCCCACCGACCCAGACATCTATCTACTCAGTGAACTTCTTCCAAAGACCTTTATTTATGGCTTACAATTTATGGCTTATTTCTCCCCGCCAATTTACCAGTCAGGGATCTTTTCCACTTCTTTAGTTTCAAGACAATAAATTGGTCCCAAACATAATAAATGATTAGATATCGACACTTACAACTTGCAAATAGTTACCTTTGTTGAGGGAGAAATGGGTTTTTGTACTACTTCTAGGAGTGACCTTTTTCTATTAGGGACCAAGCCAGAAAACTGGAACAAAGAGTTCCTCCATATATTAATGTATAAATAAAATCTGAGGAACGAGATATTAGATTCCTGCCACCCTGGGGAAAAACCTACCATGATGCTTAAGGAGAAGGCAAGAGCCAGACAGAACATGGAGGCAGGTAATGGCCAAACTGAGCCTGCTGGCTTCCCTTGCAACAGGTCCCGCAGAGCAAATAAGGGCCTTGTTTCTTTGGGCATGTGCTGCCAGGAGAGACAGAGAAACTTCCAGAAAAAGCACTGTTCCACCTCCTATAGGGCTCCCAGTGGCAATGTGATAACAGCTGATGCAGTTTTTCTGGCTGGTGGGCCTGAACCTGCAACACAGCAGGCAGCTTGTTTCTCTGTAATACAGACAACGTCACCCAGAGCTGCTGACCCCCAAGGGAAACATGGAAGGGCTACGTGGACTTACGGACTGGAAAGCAACTGGAAGTGGCATTGGGAGCACAGAGTATGAGGATGTTGCAACCAGAGGCAGGAGTAACAACAAGCGCCACCGATACGGTGGCCTGTACAATGCCAAGCTCATCAGCAGAGAGAGACAGAGCAGGGGTTGGGGACCAGGAATGGAGAGGGAATAAAACTCCGCAACTAGAGGCTGGCAGGACCACCTGTCTCTTTAATGATCCAGGAACTTGTATCATTCCATGGGGAAAGTCAGGAAAACAGAACAAAGACGGAACTGAGTGTTTATTAAAAATGACTGAAGCCAGAACTGGACAGTGGATGTGTTAATATTATAATTTGAAGCAGGATCAGCCTATCAGGCAGAATAAATCTGAATGGGACAGATCGAGGTGTCTTGGTCAAGGATGGATAAACTGAGGGCTCAAAGGGGAGGTCAGTTTCCAGGACGCCAGTGAGGTTTAACCCACAGGGGCACACCAGTTCAGGCCACACCAGGACCTTTGGTCTCATTTTGTACTTAATCATTTTATATATTTTTTTCTTTAAAAGGGCTTCACAAAAATCAAGATCAGCCTCTGAGCTCAAATGCAGAAATTCAGGGAGTGTAAATTGGGACTCATACTTCCTGTCTACAACACTTGATTGAGAATTTCAGGTTTTCTTGGTTTCTGTACCACTAGCTTCATGAAGTTGGGGGTTTTGATTTCTCTGTGTCTCTGTCTATCCCTGTACAATTCTTAGTACAGAGTGGGGGCTCAAGTAAGTTGTAAAGGAGAGAACAGGCTAGGGCAGAATGGTCAGAAATGGTTTATTGGGAGAAAAAGGCTTACATCAGCTTTGATGTTAGCATTCAGATGCCTGAGAAGTAACAGAATGCCAGGTGGGGGGACTAACAGATTGCAGGAGGCATATGCAACTGGCGAGAATGGGGGGCTCTAAATGAATGTCCTCTAGTAATGATAAAATTTGCTCCTGATGGGTATCATCATGGTCAAAAAGGAGATTGATGAAAAGACTGAACCACAATATACGTAATCTTTATTATCCACTTGGGGAATTGAGAAAACAGGACAGAGAAGCCTTAAAATACCTTTCTAGGTCTCTATTTGGGCCACTCAGCTTTCAAGAAAATTATTCAATAATTTTCTCTGGGGAATCAAAATCAAAAGGATAGATGAAGAAATACCTAGATTTTCAAAAGTGGGCATTGTGTTTTATTAAGGAAAAAAACTGTGATGTATTCAAGGCAAATATCCAGGTGAAGGCTATGTTTCCTTCTAAATGATAAAACAAATAAAAAAATAGAAAGGATGTTGTATATTTTGATGTACTGAATTGCTTAACTTTGCTGACATGGCCCTGCTGGAGATTGATCAGTGCGTAACTGAGCAGGGCAGGCCACAGCCGGGCTCTGCCGGGGGGCTTCCCCCCAGTGTGGAAACCCAGCTGTCCCCTCACACGGGCACCCTCCCCACAGGCACATGATTTCATTGATGGGTTCGTACCAACTAAGAAAACAAAACAAAAATAAAATGGAAGGACTCTTCCTTAGGCAAGTTTTCTCAAAAAGCAGAGGGACCTAAACCATCATTCAAACTCTTGGACATACCTGGACTGACAAGTTAGCCCCAAATAAATCCTAAGAGATTCAAAAGGCACATTTCCTGCTTCTCAGCAGATGCATTTCAGGAGAGCAGAGCTGATACTGAGACAGGAAAATGTTCCCAACAGAACAAATGAAGAAGGGTGTGTGATTGTATGCTGAACGTCTACATGTCCTAAGACACATATAGTATTTTTGCTCTAAGGGACATGGCAATCACTTAATGCTGTAGGAAAAAAAATTAAGATGATACTCTGCCCTATCTTGTATCACTAAATCCTTCACATGCCACAGTCAGGAGAAAATGAAAACAAAAACCAAAAAAACTTTGCCCTCTGAGAATTCTGAGATAAAACAAAAATAACAGGGTCACCCTGAATGGCTCTGTTTCCCCAAATAATAAACCCTTGACTATTTCCCATTAACCTCAATTCACATAAATGAGTTGCTCTTGTTTGACAGTGAACAGACTAACATAAATATAATAGCCTTGGGACTTAACTGTTATTTTCCTTTCAATACTTATGTTTTTATTTGGTGATGAAAAATTTCAGTGTTTTCAGTGTTTCTGGCATACACTGAAAAGAAACTTTCTTACTCTTTCTAACTCTGAGTCGTCCTTTTAGGGTCATTCCTGTAGGTTCCACTGAGATAAAGTCCATCTGAGTCCAAACAAAAATAATTTATCCTCTTTCCTATCAGCACATAATTGGATACATGTAATCTGTAAATATAAGCAGGCCTAAAATCTTATTTAAATAAGGCAGACAGATCTACTATTAATGAGCAAAGAATATGCTTCACATGCAGAAATCAGATCTACAAAGAACTCCCAAGAAAAAGCAGCTACTGCTAGCCCCATGTGGATGAAGTTTCTCCACAGGTGGTAAAGAATGCCACTCCTGGAAACCCAGGAAAATTAACAACCTGGGAGTCCCAAAGAAAAAGAACACACCTGCATGGAGAGGTACACAAGTGTGACTTACAGAAGTCGACGTGGTTCTGGATTCTTAATCTCAATGACTAATGCTGATACGGACAGTAAAGTAGTTCCGACATATAAAAGCAAATTACAGATCTAAGGTCTTTTTAAACTTACAAACCGAAATAAGCTTTTAAGTTTCTTATCATACATCCCCAGTACAGTTAATGACACAAAAAAGGAAAGTATGTGAGTATTAATCAACATTTCTTATTGCACCTATATTTAAAAAAATTTCCAAAGCCATTACATCAAATTAATGTTACAAAATCAGAATATTTCTAAGTAACTTTTGTGGTCAAATCCCCGTCTTGATGGCAGGAAGTTGACTGCCAGAAGGGATTGTAGAAAGAAAAAATAAATGTGACTCTGGTGCTGTTTCCAACACGACCAAGAAATTCATTAACCGCAGGTAGACCAAAAATGAAACACTTTACTGAGATAAACCAAACATAGCAGGGTCACTCAGACCTGTTCTGGACTCCAAATAATAAAACCTTCACTATTTCCTGTAAATCTGAACTCCTTTACAAATGAATTTTTATTCCTGATACTTACTCTGCGGATGTGCAAAGATACGTCTTGATATTTGTAAGTATGATAATCATGCAAGAAAACAATTGTTTTGCCTTGAGCAGATAAATGTAACTTGGAAACCATGGCATTTTTTCTTTTAATTTTTGATTGCATTTCTTATTTGGTGACCCATTCCTTCTGCAGTCTGACTCCCTTACACTCATTTCCTCCACAAATGTTGCCATGTGACAGTACATAAATATAAGCTCAAGTATTTCTTGAGTGACTATTTAGAGTGTATCCTACCAGTATCCACTGTCTAAAATAGTTGCCTAATTTTAAATTCGACTGTTTTTCATAATGGAAACTTACTTTTCTAAGAATGTATCAAATGTGTATTTTTAGGTTAGAGAACACAATTATTTTTTTCCAAGAAACTACAAATATATATACAAATACTATGTATTTATATATATATATATTTTATATATATATATAAAAACACACATACTGATATACATATATATAAAATATACATATGGAATATGATGTTCTTTTTAGCAAATTCATATTGGCATGCACTTAGGTTGTGTTCAAATTTTTAATGTAATAAATTAGGCTGTTATTAATTCTCATGTATTTGAAACTTTGTTTCCCCTCTTTATTATATCCGGAAGTTAAATTTCTAGAAATAAAACTACTGAAACAGTCTTCACAGTTAGAGCATTTGAAAAGTATTGCCAAATTGTCCTACATAAAGATAAAGCTCATACCAATTTACACAATTTATGAATAACTATGTTTCCTCTATCTTTGCATCATAGGTATCAAATTCAATTTTTTTCCAGTTATATGGCATCTGTCTAAATAAATTATGATGTGAACTTTTCCATGCTAGGATTTCCCAGTATTGGAAAAAACATGTAAAAGAAAATATCTATATTTGGTTTTACTTAAATGTCTACTATCAAAATGTATTATAGGTAAATTTTCATGCATTGATTGGCAAAAATCTTTACTGTTTAATATTCAAGGTTTCATATTTTCAGACATACTTACAGAAATTCCAACATATTCATCAAAAAAGTTATAGTTACATGCATGTCTGCATGACTATCATTTAAGGAAACAATTATCTTTTGAAACAGGTTTCAATCAAAACCACATGTGTGAATTAAAGTTACTCTTTCCTACTGTGTATACGGATTGCCACTAGGGTTTTAGCTCTGACATATATGAGGCCCTATATATGTTCCATGTATAAATACACAAATCATAGTCATAGTGATACCAGTTTTGATTCTCTAGGGATTTTTCTTTGTAGTTAGAATATCCATATTTGTGCTAAGGGTCATACGAGTTATGGGATTGAGTAATAAATATTAACTCAATTTCCTGGTCACTCATCTTGTACTAAAGACCTGTTGATTACTGGTCAACACAGAGGCACCTAGGTGCTCTAATATTTCAGTAAGGCATGGTCTCTGGGCCCTTAACCCACACTAGCGCGCACAAAGCACCTTAAGAAGAACCAGATGTGGTTCATGGCTGGGGGCCTCAGGCAGAGCCCGCACATTCTGGAGGTTCACTTCATGGGGTGTCTCACTATTTTAAGAGGGGCAATCAATTTCCTCACAGAGCCATGCAAAACACCACTAAATGCCTGGGAACTGGTTGGCTTTCTTTCTGCAATACAAAGTCCACCTGCTTTATAAAATACTACTTTAATAAAAAACGTGTCAGGGTGACAGCAGCAGTCAGTAAGTCATCCACGTGGGACACAGGTCATTGAGATCCCACAGTGAGAATTACTGTGGCTCATGCCGTGGGATGGTGTCAGTTTAGGGAGCTCCCTGAGAAACGTGGGGGATGAAGAACGCATCGTGTCCTCATGAACCCACTGCATTTTGATTGTTTCTTTCAAAGCCCCTCAGTGATTTCCTAAAAATGCAAATTAAGTTTCAAAACAATGCGAGAGGACTCGGGATGCACGGAGAGGCTAAAGAGGTTTGGCTTATAGACGCTTCACATTTAAGAGTAAGCAGCAAATATGTTGCAACGGTAATGACACAGAAGGCATTCCTATTTTGAAAGACTTAGGAAACTATGCTCCTAATTGGATAGGATTTTTGGAATTCTCTAAAATCTTTTTCCTTTTATTTTGTCTCCATTTTATTTTTACTGTACGGCAGGTTGTTGGTAAGGAATAAAGTCTTTCTGTCTGGGTTTGGCAGAGTTCCTTGGTCTCTACAGGGATCAGTAAATATTACTTCATGGTTTTGAACACGGGATTCTTCCCTGCTTCCTACCTAGAGGGGTCAGGAAATCTCTGGAACAGCTCACACACACACACACAGTACTTTGTCTTTACTTGACACTGACTTGGAAAACACCAGGTTGCTCACTCTTGCACATTCTACAAGACAAACCAAGACTTCAAAGTTTATTCAATAATCCCAAGGTCACTCAAGGGTATCAGGTTAGGCTGTTAACCATCAATTCTGATATCCAAAATGCTTTAAGATGGCACCCACAGATTTTTCCAGATTTGACTCTCAACACCTAGTGGATCGGGCAGTACATTGCCCACATTTATGGTTCTGCAGACACTTGCTTTCCCACTGTGGCAGTTGGTCCGGAAAGCCCTCGTTCTCTCTGCTAGAACACTGCTGTGAAGTGAATCCCTCTCAGGAAAACAAGGCTTATCCCACCAAATGCACAAGACATCTCACTCTTGACAAGTCCTCAACGGAAATCACAAGCTTCCCCCCAAATCCGAGTGTGCCCATCCTTCTCTAGTCTCTTACCTTGGTACCCCACAGTCTGGTCCTATCTCCCTCCGCAGGAGCATTCCCTGCTCCTTGCCTGCCCATTCCTGCTGCAGTCTTGCCGAAACTGTGTCCTCTCCAAACAGGCCACAGTGCTAGAGATGCCTGCATTGCTGCCTGGGAAACAACTGGCTATCTATTCACACTCACCACCAACAAGTCCTTGCCTTGTCTTGTTGAGTTAACTGAGCTTCCACTTCGACTTGGTATCTCAATGATACAGTATGCCTTTGCATATTTCTGTTACACTCTGGAAAATGCTCTCTGTAGGAACAGACCATATCTTATCTATCTTTGTATTCCCAACAACAAGCACAGTACTGTCACTTAGAAGATGATCCAGAAAGATCTTTCAAATCTCTCCTTCACTGGGCTCCAAAGGATGAGTTTGACTCCCTTAAAATTCTCTTCACGGATGCATTATGTTAGAAGTCGTTGTATACATGTGGTAAAGAAAGCAACAAATTCACTCTTGTTAGGCTTCGCATGTCTTGCTCATCAGTAAAATAACAAATAAAATAACCTCATGAGTGCATTGTCAAACTATTGTTTTGCATATTAAAGGAAACAATATATGAGAGAACATATCTTGCAAAATGTTTTATAGGGCATGGATTCAATTATTAATTGCATTATTGATGAATAACTGTCTATTGTTACTAAGTAAAATACTTTATAAATTATTTTATTTTGGGGCATTATCACTGTTCTCCCAAGGATTACTTCAAAATTTTTTTTTTCCAAATACAGAAATTGAAGCTACGTGCCACCAATGTATTCAAAAAGCATTTTTTGGTGTCTCTGTGAAACATCAAGCTCCCTGCCAGACCCTGGAGAAACAGCAGTAAATGATTCAGATGCAGTCCTGCCCTGGCATAGGGAGAGACTAGTTAGAAAACCAGAGCATCATAAAGTCATGTAGTTAGATTAATGGAAACAGACAGGAGGAACATAAACCTAGATATGGGTGGTCAGGGAATGTATCTTCCAGGTAGAAATAACATTAAGTTAAATCCTTGAAGTGTGGCAGGATGAAAATATGGCACTTGGGGAAAAAAAAGCTAATTTTGGGGAAGTGTAAATCTCCCAGATAGCTGGCTCAACCTATATATTCTCCCGTATAAGTATACAGGGCTTAAAGCAAGTTGAATCAGAGCTCATCTTTGACAACAAATTAATTCGTCACGTATATGCCTGCCTGACTTCAGGTATCCTTCAGGTGTGTGTTTGCAACACAATTACTTTTATACCTGAAAGAAAATAAAGGGAAAAGTCATCTTACAAAGTACCCTCTTTAATAGACTACTATTACTATTTACATTATTGGGGGCTAAAAGCAATCATAACTATTTTTGCACACATGATTCATGGTATAGTTCTACCTTGTCATTTAAAAAAATACTCTTGTTTAAGATCATGCAGATGGTTACTACACAGTCAGGACTTGAACCTACATCTGTCTGCAAAACCACTGTCTTCAGCCTGCATCCTACGTTGTCTCCTTCTAGGGAACGGGAATTATGACCTGCTCCTTCCTATTGAAGGCACACTCCAGGATCAATATTGCTAAAAATAAGTCAAGATGTTTAAATACACATTTAATATTTAAATAAGATATTGGATCAAGGCTGAAAATGTTTGACATTTAACAGTTATAATTGATTGACTTGATTTACTTAATGGTTTCATCTCAAATATGTCTATAATAAATAACTCAAACCAGGAACACATACCATCTAAATGCAATTGGAGCTTGAGAATGTTAGCTTGATAATTGTGACATAATAAGGAATGTATATTTGGTTTCTGCCCCTGGTTCCTAACACAGACCTCCTTAAAACCCTTATAATTTCCTGAGCAATAGGACAGGTAGGAACATCTTTTGTTCTAATATTAGTCTTTGACCCCAGTTCCTGACATAGAGCTACTAAACCCCTTGGAGTTTCCTGGGTGACAGGAGCTTCTTGTGTCCTAATGATACAACCCTTGGTGACTTTCAGGATGGGAACTGGTCACTAGAATGGCCAAGTCATGATTAGAAGCTTGATGTTAGCCCCACTCCCTATCTTCCAGGGAGGAGAGAGGGACTGGGAATGTTATCAATCATGCCTATGTAATAAAACCTCCATAAAAATCCCAAAAGTAGAAGATTTGGAGAGATTCTGGATTGGTGAACACATCTATGTGCCGTAAGGATGGTGTTCCCCACTTCCACAGGACAGAAGTTTCTGTGCTCAGGACCTGTCCAGACCCCACCTATATACCTCTGGGTGTTCATCTGTGTATTTCATAATATCCTTTGCAATAAGCTAGTGTATATAAGTGTTTCCTGAGTTGTGTGAACCATTATAGCAAACTGTCAAACCTCAGGAGGGGTTTATGGGAACCCCTGATTTATAGCCAGTTGGTCAGACACACAGGTAACAACCTGGGACTTGCAATTGGCATCTCAAGTGAGGGCAGTGTTGTGGGATGGAGCCCTTAACCTGTGGGGTCTGCTAACTCTAGGTCAAATCAGAATTGAATTGAATTGTAGTACACCTAGCTGGTGCCACAGAAAATTTGGAATATTGCTTGGTGTGGAAAAAGTCACACCTTTGGTATTGTCAGAAGTGTTGTGAGGATACAAGAAAACAGTTTTTCATTTATTGATCCCCAAAGATGATTCCAGCTATTCAAAACAGAAAGGGAGGCTGTTGACACAGATAACTAGATCCAGGGACAAAAGGAAAATATTGAAAAGAAAGACTCTCTTTACTGTCTACAAGATTCCACATATATACTCCAAGGGAAAATTAAGTAATACATGCCCTCTGTGGGTATTAATTTTAAAATTTAACATTTTAATCTTGGTGTAGCTCCAGGGGCTATTCCTACTTTGATGAAATCCGGAGGTGATGAACACATTTTGCAGGCTTGCTAAGGTTTCATTTATCCATTTGTAAACACTTTAAAGTCATAAAAGAGTAGACATTGCTTCTTTCTAAGGTGGTAGTTAATTACAGAAATGAAACCCATCATTTTCTCCCCAGAATATGTTTCTTCTCCTAGCAACCAGGCTGCACGTAGCAGTCCACATTTTCTGTCTCCCAGACACTAATTGCCAAGTTGTGAATACTTTCTCTTTCCCCCAACACCCCCTTAGCCGCCTGTCTAGCAGACATACCTTTGTAAATCTCCAACACCAGTCAGCCTCCCCATGGCTCAGGGTGTCCCAACACCTCCGCTTCTATCCCCTGGACACATCTTTCTTCTGCTTCTCTAGTTCCCAGGAAGAATGGGATTCTCTAGACACCTCAGGGTCCCCTTCCCCTGCCTTTACTGCCCCTCTGTGGGCATGTGGAGTGACTCCAATGATTAGTATCTTTGGGAAGAATCCCCAGGCTTGCGTGAACCTACTTGCTTAGGGAAGTGAGACACTTTCCAGGGAGCCTCTGAGACTTGTGCCACCTCTACAGGGGACACGTGCCCTGGGCCAGCTCTGGGGGGACAAGCAAGTCCACCTAATTCTGCTAGTTACCAGCCACCCACCTGTCTTGCATCCCTCATAGAAGCTACATTCTAGGCTGTGAATAGGAAGAAAATCGTTTTTTAAAATCTCCAGTATGTCTTCTATTTTGGTTTTCCAATTTGTGTAGAACCTTAGCATGGAAGTGGGAATTTATTTATTAGGTATCCCTTCCAAGCTCCCCTAACATCTTCCCTCCTCTGATGAAAAGTATTTGGTGCGGCTGTCCTCTTAACAACTTGAGAGACACGAGTCCAGTATTTAAGAGTACAGGCTTTGAGGTCTGCTGGACCAGGGCCTGAGCTGAAGCTCAGTGGCTTAGGGCAAGTGGTTTGACCTGCTAAGTCCCAGATTTTCATCTTTAAAATAAAATACTACTCACCACAAAGGAATTTAGTACGACAAAAGTTAGATTGTGTTTAGGAAAGTTTCTAGTATATAACGAACACTCTTTAACTGATAGTTGATAAATTAAACACAAACTTCCCAGTTTCACATGTATGACCTTCTAAAATAAACTTAATCTCTATCTCCAGCCTCTTCTCCCACTATTCCTGCACCACAGTCATACACAAACACAACCTTAGGTCAGGCTGTTGTAACAAAGCACTAGAGACCAGGCAGCTTATAAACCACAGAAATTAATCTTTTTACAGTTTTGGAGGCTGGAAGTCTAAGATCCAGGTGCCAGCATGGTTGAGGGCCCCTTTCTGGGTTGCAGGTGGCCTTCTCCTTGTTGTGTCTTCATATGGTGGAGAGAGAGATGTCTAGGGTCTCTTTCATAAGGGCGTTCTGTTCGTGAAGAGCTGCACCCTCATGATCCAGTTTCCTCCCAAAGACCCACCTCCAAATACTATCACATTGGGGTCATGATTTCAACATATGATTTTGGGGGGACACAAACATTCAAGCCCATATGTGTGTGTGTGTGTATGTATATATATGAAAGTATCATAATAGATCAAAGGAGGGTAACATCCATAGTAACGCAGGAGGAGGAGAGAGCAGAGGGCGTGACATTCATGCTACACCTAAAAGGTGAATAGGCAATCTTCATATAATCAAGCACAGTCCGGCAAGAAGCAAAAACAGCAGCCATAGGAACATAAACATCTTGATAGTTTAAGGAAATACAAATAACCTGTTGCCTACAAACTCTACTATGCAAAAACATCACCTGTGGAACTTGCTAGAAATGCAGCTTCCAAGTACACACACATAGAAATTCTGACACAGCAGTTCTAGAACAGAGCCTGGGCATCACTATTTCACTATAAAGAATTTACATGTGATAAAATGCATACATTCTCAGTGCACTCTTCAGTGAGGTCTGAAAAATAGAAACATACCTGCAACCACCCTCACCTAAGACGTAGAATAGGTCTAACCACCGCAGTTCCACTGATGCCCAGATTTTTAACAGCCACTCCCTAAATGACACTAGAGCATAAGACAATGGGGTTTATAGAGAGAAATAAGACTGGAGAAGTAACAGAGGCCAGATCTTGGCGGACTTACATGCTCAGATGAGGAATTAGAAATCCCTCTGTGAGAGTTCAATGAGGAGTTTTTTCCGATCATATGTCAATCTGTCCTACTTAATATTCATGCTCACAGTGATTTTTCTGCCAGGAACACTACCTTTCTCTTCCACCCATCTCTTTATATGCATGTTACCTATGCATAAAGCTTGTATCAATGACAATTTGACTATAAAGGATAATAAGGAGGAAATTCTCAGAAATTTTGTATATAAAATCAGGCCCTTAATTCTATGGAAAGATGCTCACCATTGAACATTATAAGAGAAACACAAATTAAAACAATAAGATGGCATTGAGATACCATTCCCCCCTAATAAGTAGAATCACCAAAAATGTAGAAATTTGGCAACATATCTGAGGGGAAATAGGGACTCTCATGTATCGTTGATGGGAATGCAAGCACTATATCCCCCATGGGCAGAAATCTAATATTTCTGGCATAATTATGTTAGCAAAATTGTGTGGACATGTACACTTTGACTTAGCCACCCCCATTCTGGGAATATATCCCAAAAACACAGAGCCAAAAATATGAAAAGAAATATGTACACAGATATTCATTGCAGCATATTTATAATAATAAAAGACCAGAAACTTCTTAAATGTTCATCAATGGGGGACAATAAATCATGGCACAATCACAGGTGGAGTTCTAAGCTATCATAAAAAAGAATAAGGGCTGTTCTATAGCCTTGGAGAAAACAGCCTCTGAAAGATATTAAGTGGAACACAGTGAAGAAAAATGTAATAGTATGAAAAATACATGCACACACATATTTTCTCATAATAACATGGTTGATTAATTATATTATCTTATAGGAAACTTAAAACACATAAGCACATTTTCTTGTTTTAACAGAAAACCCTTTTATATTAAATATACAATAATGAAAGGATAAAAAATTAATTACTACCTTTGGGAAGGTAAGAGAAGTGGAGGAAGGGAACAAGGAGAGAAATTACACTTCTCTGAATATACCTTGTACAGATTTGATTTTGGAATCTCTTAATATTTTGCATAATTAAAACTGAAAGCAAAATTGTGTATCAATTTGGTGATACAATCACCCAGAAAGAAATTGGATTATTTGATTCTTATTGACTAATGGGCCACTACCTAAGACCCGCTTTTTTTTAAGAGTCTTAACATGTCTTCAGAAAATATTGTTGGTGGTACTGTTTTTATTGTAATTTTGAAACTGTGGTATGTGTCCCTTTGGATCAAACACATGAGAAATTATATTGGTGTCTTTAATAACTGGAATGTGTAGTATGGGTGTGCACTGGCATAAAGGTGAGGTCAAGAAAAGTGTTTGTGGTTCTGAATTTGAATTGGAAGTATCAGTATGAAGCCACAGAGTATTTTATCCTCAAAGTACTATTCAGTTCATTTCAATGTAAAGGCTTAGAAAACTATGACCAACCCCGTTGCAGCGTACCCTAAGTCTTCAAATGTGGTCTCTAAGTAAGGAAGCAGGGATCCTCGGGAAAACAGCTGATTAAAAATAACAAAACATAAGCAAGGTACATATACAGACCACATACACGCACACACACACACACAAAAATATTAGAAAGAAAAAGAGGATATAACTACAGGTATAATTGATATGTTTAAAATACCATGAGAGATATTCTAAATAATTTTATGTCAATATTATTTTAATATATTATAATTTACTAAAACTGACTCTAACTTAAAAAAACATTGAATAGATTAAAAAAAAATACATTTTGTGTAGTCAAAAACCTGCTTTGTCCTTCAAAAGTATTAGGATATAACTTCAAATGTAGATTATTAACCTATACATGGTAAGATGTTGAGTGATTTTTATATGCTTCCTTTTGCATAGAAGCATTTTGTAAGATTATTATATGCAAGTACAATTATGCATATGCATAAAATGTCAAAAATAAATAAATGAAAATAATGCAAGTAATTTTTAAAAGCCCATTTTTAGTTTTAATTTTGTTTCTTGTCTTCTCTTAGCCTTTATCAGTATGGTTCTAGAGTTCTGCTCACAACAGCCTATCATGAGAAGGACATTATCTGTTTCTCCTGGAGGCTCAACCATGTATAAATCACTACCTGACGAGATGGCCCAGCTTCACGCAGAAGGCTGCCATAAGTATCTAGAATGCCATCCTGCTGGCCTCCCCTCTCACATTGCTCCTTGCCAAGGACTTTTGTCCCTTCTAAGCCTGGAGAAGGTGACTCTCCCACTTCTGTCCTTCATTAGCTTTGGGACCTTAGCCCGGCTCTTCCCTTGTCTAAACCTGGTTCCCCATTTTCAAAAAGAGCCAGCAGCCAATCATGAGCGTTGGCGGTGGCGTTTCCTGCAAAGCCATTAGCATCTTTCCTGGCACTGCGCAGACCCTGGCTAAACCGTAGTTCATTTCATTCTTGGCTTCAAATGGCAGGAGCAGACCTTTGAGCACAGCCACTCGGACCAGTTGTCAGCTGAGTGACGTGTCACAGAGACTAAAAGGCTGTTGAGAAACACCAAAGCTAGGACACATACATTTTTTTCTTATCACAATGGCACAACTCCTTTCCCACCTTGGTGGATCAACATCACACAGAGCAACACCAGTGTGTGTGTGTGTGTGTGTGTGTGTACATGCATATGCACGTGTGTGTACATGCACATTTATACCTAAGCAGTACACACTCCCTCATCTCAGGCTGCTTCCATTGCCCCTCAACTTTTGCCCTAAATAGGGGGAAAAGTTGGGAGCCAGTGATAAGAAAAAGTTCACCTACGTGAGAAACATCTGACCCCATCACAGTATCAGCAAAAATAAAATAGCATGAAATGCCTTCCCACTGCAAGGGCTCTCTCTCCGGAGCCCCAGACAAACAGGAGGGTGCACACAAAGCATGATAAAAAAACTGACAGCCCCACCACCTAGTTATGATTGCTCCGAGAAAACATCCCTTTCATCATAATCTTATTGGGGGAAGAGAGTCGGTTTTTTGTCTCTTCTTTGTGAAGAGCAATTTATTTTTATGGATAGTAAAAAGGAAATACATTTTCCTGAAATGGCTCCTCGGTGGATCAGGGTCCACGCAGCTCATTCTGTGTTTATAGATAAGCAAAACGTCAATTGAATGTTACGTCTTTTACAGTGAGGGGTGGTTAGATGCTGCACAGCAGAGGGGACGGAGCTGGTCGGCTGATTCAACTCTTCTGTCCCCTTTAGAGACCAGTTTGAGGTTTCTGTGCCAGGGGCTGTCAGGGAGACACCTATCAATCATCTGTCACCAGGCATGTGTTTCGCAGGTGGGATTTAACATTCTGTAAGATATTACAATGTGATGCTTATGTCACTGCAAAACATACAGATAATTTTTCAGGCATGTGTTTGACAGTTTCTAAAGGAGTGGCATATGTGTCTCTGATTGATGACTTCCTCCTGTGTTCCTGAAGCCACTGTGATATTTCCTTAAAATATAACAGGGGAAAGACCTGTTTGGAGGTAGTGGAAAGGATCTGTGCCCTAAGCCGGTTCCTCTGCAGACACATGATGTCAAATTGCAATCAGCCCTCATTTGGGAGTGCTTTTGCTTTCCTAACCACGTTTCTCATTTATTCAACAAATATTTAATTAGTGGACACCACGCACAAGACTCTACATGCCAGACCCAGAGAGGACCCTGCCCTTAAAATGTTTAATTTCTAACAGAGACAGGAAGGAGAATTAATTCGATCAGCATTGAGCGTCTTGTACGCTAACTCATTAGCTGAGAGTCTAATAAGGAAAGAAGCAAGGTCACTAGTATTTGGGGAGCGCCTATAATGACCCAGACAATGTATTAGGCATTTGCACGAGGTTTTTCTCATTTTATCTTTGTGAATATTTTCATGCCCTTTTTTTTTCCCTTCAGGTAAGAAAACGGGCACTCAAAGAGGTCTTGGCAATAAGAGGTGATGTTGGAAACCAAATCCAGATCATCTGGCTTCCCAGTGAGAAGGATGGGGGTGGGCTGTAGGGGTGGGATGGGGAGGGGATGGGCATGCGCAGGAGAAGCTTCTCAGAGCAAGTGGTGTTTAACTGAGTACTGAACAGTTAAGAGGCTACACAAGCCACCATTAGATAGACTCTGAGGACAAGGAAATCACGAAGCCACTCTGGGCAGACAGCCGTGACCTTTGCTGCACCCAGGTTGTGTTTTTAATGTGCAAAGAAACTAGTGAGAGTGCACACTTCTCTCCACCCTGAACACACCCCCACACACACACTCGCCGCCGCCAGACCCAGCCCAGACTCAGGAAGACACACAGGAGAAACGGCCAGCGGTGCAGTGAGCACTCCTTGCCCCTGGGCTGGTTGCCTCCCTCACTTGGGTCTCCTTCCCTGCTGCTCCCCAGGGCTCCCCAAGTTGCTGACTATCCTTCACACCGACATGCTTAGCAACTCAAGCCCCACTTTCTTTCAGCCCGGGTGACCTCCAAGCCTCCAAGCCTCTCTTCAGGCTTGACCTCCGGTTCCTAAACTCCTGAAATGTCACTGCTGATGCTGAGTCACGCCTGTAAGCTGCCCTGCCTTCGAATACCTGTTTCTCCTGTTTCCTTCAAGTCCAAATTCTATCCCATCTTGACTACAATAGCCCCTTAACAGCTCCCGCTTCTGGTTCCTTCTAAAGCCCACCACAGTAATGGTGGAGACACTGTTCACATGCATCTCTCTTACTATTCTGTGAACGATGCTAGACAGGGACCTCGGTGATTCTTTGCCTTCCAAGCCCCTGGCGCTCTCTAAGCTCTCAATGATGCTTGTGAGATGAGCAAGTCACTCTGTGGCCCACACAATCTGTCCTGCACACTAACTGCAAATTCAACTTGCTAGGCACCCTGCGAGGAAAATTCAATGGCTACTTATTATGAACAGAATAAAGCTTAAATTCTGTAGCCTTCCATTGGAAGCCCCTCACAGGCTGGCTCTGGTAAACCTCTCCAGTCCTGTGTTTACTACTCTCCAAGGGTAACTCGTTATTCCAGCAAATTCTGCCCCACCCCTCGCTCACCAAACCTGTGCTTTCTTGTCTACCTTCATGGTATCCTTTCTTCCTAATTAAATCCCACTCATTTTACGAAACAAAATTTAAATCCCAGCCCATTCATTGGTCTTTCTAGATTTCCCTAGCCTCAAGTCTTCACTTCCTAGTCTGAACTCTGTTGGCATTTCAGGGCAAAAACTCATACACCTTTGCACAGCTGCCTTTTCATATGAAGCATCCACTATGCGGCCCAGGCTTTTCTCTGTATTGGACTATAGACCCCGCGAGGACCAGGACCCTAGCCCACATGATGCTTTCCCCTCCAACATGCTCTGCAAATGAAGGGTGCTGAATAAAGCTGTCATATTATCACTTTCCAGAACTTGCAAAAGGTAATTCTTCAAAATGCACCGTTTCCTTCTTGTGTGAGTCAGATTCCGATCATTATTCAACACGCACGCACAACGCAAGTCAACTCAGATCCTGCAAGCCAAGCCTTTGCAAGGCTTCTTCCGAGGTGGCCGTGTCCGCGGGGCAGATGCCTGCTCTGACTAGCAAAGCGCTGGGTGTGTGTGACATTTCAACAGCAGGTTCATTTAGGGACTGCGATTCAATTACAGTGTTTGATACCTGTAATGGGAGCCACTTGTTCTTTTTGAGTGAATTTTGAAAACCAGCCTTCTTTAAAAATGAGAAGCAATTGCTGAATCAGCACTTGGCCCACTTCGCATTTATGTCATTCCACTCCATCCCGAAAAGCATTTTATACTTTTGATACATTGCGGTGCTGATAATAAATGGTTTATGCTGAAATATGCTGCTTGATGGATGGTACGCAGACTTTCTCGGCTTAATTAAATAGCTACCTGGAGGGATTACAGCCCCGCAGTAGATGAAGCTTGAAATCCGACCCACATGCTTCTACATACCTCTGCACCTGGCCGGGCAGGCTGAAATGCCCTAAAGAAAAGAGTCTGTTGTTGTGAAAAGAGGTTGCATTACCTGCCCGTCCAGTGGAGTGAATTTTCACCGTGCTGCAAAATCTTAAAACTGACTAAGACTCTGGGATCCATGCAGAGGGAGGGAGAAGGTGATTGGGAAGTTCCACTCACTTTGGAAACTAATCCCTGCCCCGAACACTGATACTGGAGCAAATTCTCCCCTTCTTAACTGTCTTAAGAAGAAATATGGGAATTCTGAAGGAGGGTGGAATTTCAATCTCAGCTACTTTTAACTCCTTAGGTACCTGTGTAATGTCCCCCGGGCAATGACCTTGTGGTTCAGAGCCTCATATTCATTTGCTCTGAAATCAAAGATTTCCAGATGCATATGCGGTGCGCCAGCTGAAGAGTTGATCTCTAGTCCCCACATGACCATCCCTTCTCCTTCCAAAAGGCCTGTGGCAACACCCTCACCAGTACAGCTTTCCCATAGTGACACCAACGGAACTGGCTACCTTAGGACAGGGAGCAATTACATTTTATGTTAAGATCTATATGGATAACTCCAAAGTTATATAATCATGGCACTCTTGCTAAATGAAAGGTATTTGCATTCAAATCACCCATCACCTCATACCTTGGCAGATGGGCAACCTTGTGGTAACCAAGTCTCTCTCCACAGCCACTTTTACTGGTGGCTCAATAATCACTCTGGCCAAGACCATGCAATTTGGGACCAGATAAATTAGGGTGCAAATCCTAGACATAAGATTTTGGGACAGTCCCTTGATGTCTCTGTTTTCTCCTCTGTAAAATAGGTTGAAATAATATCTGGCTCCCAGAATTGTGGTAAGGATTAAGGGAGACTAGTTTCAAAGTGCTTTCCACCATGCCTAACACACAGTAGTTTTTAAATAAATGCTACTTAATTTCTTCTTTCTTCTCCAGCAGTGAATTCGATCGTGTTTATATAATGCCAAAGGTGCTTGCTACTTTACATGGTAAACATTCTAGTAATTTCCTACCAATAAGTAGCAAAAGGAAAAATCATGGCTTACTGGGATCTCATACAATCTATTCAGAACACAAACACTAAATTGTTGTCTGGTTGTTACTATTTTATCAGGATGCAATAATTAGTAATTCCCATGATGAGTGGAAATAAGAGTGAAGAGGTCAAAGAGATGGTTTAACAACAAGTAAAAGTTTTGCATCAGATCCCTTTTTCACTGAAGAAGCTGTATTTCCTAAGTCAGGGCACAACTGTTTACTCACCATCTTTCTTTAATTTCATCACATCTGTCTTTCTCAATTGCTCAGCTGCAACATAGTCTCAAATATTTTATAATACTTAATTTCAAGAAAACTGTTTCACCATGGTAGCAAAATAACAAATGTAATGGAAAATATATTAAATATAATTCCCTACTGCACAGAACTTCATGAATGTCATCAATATTTATACAACATGCAAGCAGAAAATCAAAGATAGCTGAGTCTGAGGCAGAGAACGTACACACACAGGCCTCCTTCCCAATAAGGCAATTCTCTCCACTTAGATTAGCGGAAAATATTCTGGGATGTTTCTCTAAGATAACACTTTCTCCAATGTGTCTGAAAATTGCTCTCTCATCCAAATGCATCTCATTTTTTTCATTAAATCAGTCATTCTTATTTACCTTCTTAAAATGATGCTGCCTTTAGCCAAGTCTCCATGGTATAAAACAATGTGACAATGTGAAAGGAGGGAGTGGAGGGGAGGATCTGGTAATATTTTAAGGCATCTTGTATCAGTGGTTAGTTAGTAATCGTGGAAGAGAAATCAGGTAAAGAAAAAAAATGGAATTAAACTGTTTACTGGGGCACAGTGAGTTTGGTAGGCTACTTTCCCATCATAGCAATTGAGAATCCAGCCTAATTGTCATAAAATCATTATCTTCAAAATCATTGTTAATGGAAGAAGAAGTGTTATTTTGATACATATGAAACCACCATTGACATCTTGGTCAGAGCCATATATTCTGCCCTATTGAAGGCTCCTGTTTTGTACCTGCCACTATGTCCCTAGTTTGACATCAGTGAGACAAGCAGCATGTGTTTCTCTCCATTTCTAAATCACAAAGTGAAGTCTCCACTGAAAGGTAAGTCTCTTCTTTATCAGTTTATTTTAATTTTGTCTGGAATTCACGTCGTAAGGACATCCTGGCCCACCGCTCAGTGGTGGTCCGTCCCTCTGCCTCAAAAGGCAGGACTAATGATGACCTGTACTTAATGGGCAGCGACGCTGCTTAGCCTCTTCTTCGTACCGTTTCATTTCATCTTTGAAATGGCTCTTTGAGGTATTACAGTGCCATATGACAGCTGAAAAGCTGACATTTGGCAAAGTCATGGAACATGTCAAATGTCACACAAGAAGTGGCATAAAATCAGGATTTATGCAGAAACACGTTCAACCACGGACACTTAGTTCTTTCAGCTCCACATCGTGCCGCCTCTCAGAATTACTGAGGTTGATTTCATACAGATGAAAAGCTCCCAAGACAGCTATTGGTAGTTCCTCTTCCCTGATGGCCGTCCAGGGCATCTGCTCCAGAAAGAGTTGTAAAAAGTCAACATGTCCAGCAAAGAGATGGTCTACAAAGTGGTTTCTTTTGGGAGAATGAAAACAATATGCTTAATCTGCTGTTCAGATTTGTGCTTACGTGTTTCCCTGGTCTCGCCTTAACTCTTTTTCTAAAGAGGGAAATTAGGATTGGACTGTGACCTCTGCAGCCATGGGTTTCTAAAACAGTACCTCTGCTGGGAAGAGAAATCACACGCCATGTCGCTGACTGACAGCCTTTTAATCTCAGAACTAGTACTTCAATTTCAGGAGTTGCCAAAGCAGGAAAGAAGAAATAGGACAACAAAGCAGACTTTGGGGAAAAAGGCCATCCCAGTGCTGCCAAGAGCTGAGTTAGCAAGCCACGTTCACAAACAAGCTCAATTCTATTTTCCCTCCGCTGCACAGCTGGGTCATCCCACGGAGTGATGTTCCCATTACCAGATGTACCGATTCCCCAGTGCAACGTGAGGCTCACAGTTTCTCTGACACATGTGTATTTCATACTGAGGGTCACCGCTCTCCCAGGTCAGCATTTTTCTCACTTTTCGAGTAAATCAAGCATGAGAAACTGCTATATCATCCATGCTTTTCTATCTTCCAAATACGCTGTTCTTTCCCAATGGCTGCAACAAAGACGACTGGTGTTATTTGGGGCCGGTGTCCTCCCGGCCAAGAGGCCTCCTGATGGTTGAATAATACTGAATGCATACACTGAAAGTAACACATCACCCCTATGTGATACAGTAGGAAATGTTCAACTTCCTTGACGTCTTGCGAGCTCAGGAAGGGCAGGGTCAAGAAGCCCACTCTAGCCTTTCACCTGCTCTCTGAAATATTTCTCAACAATCACGTTGTAAGAATACATTTTTCAAGGTAATCAGCACAATAGAATATTGATTGATATTTTGTGAATTAGAAAAGATTGCATCACATCTAAACAAGAACCCCTAATTCTGGAGATTCACTCATAATTGCCTCTCGACGTGTAGGTAGTGTAAATGGTTACCTGTTGACAACTGGCTTATTAAATCAAAACTGAGGTTTGGACAATGATAAATGCAAAGGTGTAAAATGATGAAAAGACACACATAGGAAACAATTTAGAGGATTTATTCGGGATACAGATGATAAATAAAAATCAGAATGCCTAACAATGTATACCGAGGTGGGTTTAATGCAATGTGGTAATGTTAAAACTAAACTTGTTCCTTGTTTTGGTATTTGGGAGACGGAGATTAGGGTTAGATTAGGTCATATGGGCAGGGCCCTCATGATGAGATTATTGCCCAAATAAGAAGAGGAAGGAAGAAGGAGTTCTCTCTCTCTCTCTCTCTCTCTCTCCATCTCTCATTTTCACTGAAGAAAGGCCGAATGAGGACTTAGCTAGAATTTGGCCATCCACAATCCAGGAAGCAGGCTGTCACTGAGAACCATATTGGCCAGCACCTTGATCTGGGACTTCTAGCCAGGAAATGAGTGTGAGAAGTATATCTCTATTGTTTAAACCATCCAGTCTATGACATTTTGTATGGCAGCCTGAGCTACGACAGTCATAACATCCCTTCTAATCAAATTAAGTGAACACTGCCACATACAAATCAATGAAAAATTTTAAGAGCAATAGGGCAAAGAACCATGCAAGGTCACGGTCCAGGAAGGGCCAGATTTAGAATGCTTAGCTGCCCACCTAATCAGAGCAGACCCTCTGAAACAGATTCTCACCCTACTCATCCTGTTCCATTTCTGTTCCAAAGAGGAACAAATGTAGTGGGGTAGGTTTAGGGTAGAAATGTGTGTGTCAGGTAACTGCATCCTATGAAATCACCCAGGACACATGGCCAGGCAAGTATACTTCTGCGACCTGTAGGCCAGAAAGACTAAATTCAGGGCAAGAGTGTACAGCCATTGCAATTCATATGCATGAACATTTTTCTTCCCTTTTTTTTTTTTTAAAACGTGTGTGTGAATATGATTTTGCTTATTGCTCTTTACCTTGCAAGTGACTAAAACTCATCCACAACTACTCAGACACCTGACAGAAAGCCCAGAAGTGCGGCTTCAGGCTGTGTCTGGGTGCTCGCTCCCTGTCTCTAGGGGGACATACCCCAGACCGCAGTTCCATTTCCGCTGTGTTGGCTTTGTTTCTAGGCAACTTCTCCCACCATGGATGGAGTGAATGGTACAGAAGCAGCCCCAGGTTTACAATCCAGCCATAAGGGAGTGACAGATTAGGGCTGATGGTCACTGGCCAGGATGGGTCGCCCATGTCCCTGACTATTTCTGAGTCACCATGGGCCAATCTTGGACCTGTGACCCGTCCCTGCCCAACAGGCTGTTTGAGGACAACAACTCCCAGATCACAGCCTGAGGCCAGAAGTGGGTGGTTCCCCGAGGAACCATGTGTGGGAGGGAAATCTGCTGTGCAGACAGACCAAGAGAAAGCTATTACTTATTCAATCTCCTTCTATTTACGTGCCTTATTGAATTGCAACAGATGCATCATATCTGAGTTTTGTATGTTCTTCAAACACTGTTATGTAAAAATGTATGATGTGCTACAAACTCCGTTCAAGATGCATTAGGTTAGGCACGATGGAACTCTAAAATATTTCTTAAAAACTGTTTAATTATATATTTTAAATGTATGCTTTATTCATCAAAATGTACAGCTTCCTATCTAAACATATACATATATATGTGTATGCACAGACAAGCATAGATGTCCACTGTGATATTTACTACAAACCCACCTCCCTCATTTCCCCTCCCCTCTTTGTTCCTGCCCAGCCAGCCTCTCCTCTATGAGCTGGAAACATGGCCTCGAACCAGAGAGATCTGCTGCTGGCCTATTGTAACTCGCTTTATGGTGGTAAAGGTGATGACAGGAAATAAATAAATAAGCAAACGGGAATGTCATCTGGTGCTAAATAAGTTGGCTGCGGGCTCTGTCTGTCCACCATAAAGCTCGTATCCACGGCTGTTAAAGAAGCCTGGGCCTCTCTGGCAGAGGGCTTCCCTGCAAGCTAGGCACTCAATCCAGTAGTTTCCTTCCAGAAACTCCTTCCATCTGGGCAGCTTTCCTTCTCTGGAAATCCAGGCACGCCTCCTTACACTTTCCACCCTTCTCCTGAAAGTCCATTACAAGGAGCAAGCTTGGTTTTTAACATTATCGTATCGTGTTAAACCAACCTCCGTACACCTTGCCCTGGTTGTGTTACTGTTCTGAAGGCATCATGATTTTTACCTCTTGCATCCCAAATAAATCCTCTAAATTGTTTCCTGTGTGTGTCTTTTTATCATTCTACACCTCCATGTATATGATTGCTATTTTAGATTGAACAAAAGATCTAGGATTGTGAACATAAGTAAATTAGTAACTTTCAGGACCATGTCAGATCAGAACTGCCAGGGGGTCTGTGTGTTTTGTTGATAAGTGTACCCCAGAGCTGAGAATACTATTCAGCCCTTGCAGAATGAGTGAACTGCTGGAAGTCCTCAGGGGTGAGCTTATGCCTTTCACTTGCAACTAGAACCATTTTTGCTAATCCTCTGCTGACTGATGTTGCTCATAACCTCCTTGCCCACCCCCTTCTCTCTCACGGTCACCTTCTTAATGCCAGCCACGTTCCCACGGGAGGCCATTCTTCCCCACTCCCTCTGACTAGGGATTTGCTGCCTCCAATACCCTTATTTAAAAATTTGCACAAATACAACTATATTTATGCATCCAGAGTATTTGCTGAATGCAAATCTCTTCCCATGTTTGTGCATAATGTCACACATAGATCCTACAATGCCTCCAAGTCTGACTTTGATGCTCTTCCATTTCAATTCACTGTATCATTACATTTTAATCTCCAGGAAGGATTAAGAACCTCCAGGAAATAAAAGGGCATATAAAATGATATAAGCCTCAGAACCTTCTGAGGTTTGCCATGCACTCATTATACCACAATATCACAGTCTGGAGAGTAAAACAGCTAAGCCTTTTTCAATGCTTTTTCAGGCTTTTGCAGTTTGAACATAATCTTCCTGGAATTCCCTGAATCTTATCCTCCACATGACCTTGTAAGAAACCAGAGTATGCACAGGTTCAACATGAAAAGCACTGGGCAACCTGTGCAAAAGCTTGAGGTAGAAGTTTGAAAGGATTAAGAGGGTTGGGTGATTTCAGTGAAGTCGCCCTTAGAATCTGATGTTATCCATGTTCCACAGTTTTTTGCTCAATTGCTGTTACATTTTTTTCATTGATTTGTATGTGACAGTATTCACTTAATTTGATTAGAAGGGATGTTATGACTGTCATAGCTCAGGCTGCCATACAAAATGTCATAGACTGGATGGCTTAATCAGTAGAGATACACTTCTCACTGTGGAACATGGAACAAGATTCCACAGTTTTTTCACTAAAAAAAAGAATCCTATTTGGAATCTTACAAACAAGAAATAAAATCTTAGATTTTTCTTGTGGCAATTGTCCCTCGTCTCTGTTCCCACCCCCAGGCAGGGAGCTCAATCTTTCTGATCCTGCCTGTCTCTACAGTTCACGGATTGTTGTCACAGCTCTGAGCCATTGGTCTCGTTACTGTCTTCATCGCTTAGCTTCCGCACTGGTACAAAGGGGTTAAGAACAGCACTCACCCTGTAGGATTTTCAGGATTAAATGAGAATTCACATAAAGGTTTTAGCACACAATAGGCCTGCACCCAGCACACAGTAAGTCTTCAATATGGAAACCTTTGTAATTGTGGTAAAAACCCTCCCTTTTCTCAAAGAAATAATGTGTAAGGTTTAGGATGAGGGGCCTGGGAGGTTTTATGCACAGAACAATTTGGAAATTGGATGTGATTAAAAAATTTAAACGTAATAATGTGGTGGTGAAATAATTTTGGACCCAGAGTCAAGAGGTCTGGATGGAGGCCTGGCTCTGTGGCTAATTAATTGTGTGACTTGGGCTGAACAAATATTTTCTGGGCACCTACCATTTGCCAGGTACTGAGATTCAGAGGCCAATAAAACACTGTCCCTGTTCTCCAGACATTCACAGACTTGTAGAAGAGAAAATTATACAAACAGAAATAAAATATGTTGTGAGCCACACAATAAAACAATTATAGAAAAGGGAATAATTTATATTTTCTGGAGGGTGAAAGGCAGCCTCTCAGAGGTAGGTTTGAAACAAGTCTGGAGTTAACTGATGTGAACCCCACTGACAAGGGGGTGTCAGACAGGCTGGGGATCAAAATTCAAACCAGTGTCTTAGAGTTGAATGAAATCAGGTCAGTTATTTACCTTGCTCTGAGGGTAGGACTGTTTTGTAGGACTCTTAGAAGGATTAGAAATAACACATGCAAAGCACCTGTTTTGTAGGACTCTTAGAAGGGATAAGAAGTAATACATGCAAAGCATACGCTGGAATCATTAACGTAGGTTAACTATTGGACACGAGGTAAAAATGCAGCTGTACGTTCCTTTCCCTCTGAAACCCTTTCAGGCCTCACATTTGAAGCCTTTATGCATCAGACCCAAAGGAATGCAATGTTGTCACCTCCCAAGTGCAGTTTTAGAAGCTGCTATGAACTTTACTGGAACTGAAAGTTTAATGTGGAAAGTTTCATGAATAACTGTTGGTTCAGGTAGTGAGCCTGGGCGAATAAAGACATGAATATATTTCTTAATTTCATCAGCTTTCTGCTAAGGCCAGGCAAAGGTTAGTCATCCCTTCTGCCTTTGACTTCTATTTCCTTTCTTGTGGGAAGTTATACCAACTGACAAATTATCATCAACCCTATTTTCTCAATTTTTTGTGGGCAAGACATACCACTTGGCATTCTAAGCCTGATGGGAAAATATCTCTTTCTAGAGAAAATTCCAAGTCTCTCACCCTACCCAGGTCAAGGGAGACTTCCCTGGATTGGGAAACCCAAATTCCAAACTGCAGTCGTACTCAGAAACTCTCACCAGTTTGAAAACTCAACTGCATTGCAGAAATGAGCCCACATTCTAGCATCCTAAAACTGAAAAGTATCAGAATAGTCAGAGATCTTTAGTTCTTCTTGTCCCTGTAAATAAGGAAAACTGAGACTGGGAGAGATGCAATGACTCACCCAAGGTCCCACAGCTCACTTAGCAACAGGGTCAGGAAGAGAATTTGAACTCCAGACTCCCAAATAGAACTCTTTCCCTGCAAATTCAGTCTTTTCAAATAACCATCAAGTCAATGCAATCAAAGGCATTTAGCCCTCAATTACATTTTCTAGAATTGCCTGACAAATGTAATACTGACACAAGTGGATGAAAAAAAAGATTAAAAGAAAATGCACAGAAGTCATGTAGTAAACTCTGGCAAGATGTTTGCTATTTTTTGTCCACTTCCATAAAGCTCATCAAGACCATGGAGGTTCATGATTAGATAAATATAAGTTATGAGAAAAGCTGAAGTATTCTTGGACATGTTGAGAGGATAAAGCATCATTCCCCTTAACTTCAGTGTAAATATAAAATGAAAAGGAGCCTTAGGTAAAAACTAAGGGAATCTGAATAAGGTGTGGATTTTAGTTAATAATGATGTATCAATATTTGTTAATTACTTGTGATAGATGTGCCATACTAACGCAAGATAGCAGTAAAAGGGAAATGAGGTATTGAGCATATGGGGACTCTTTGTACTCTCTTTCCTAAAAATCTGTTCAAAAATAAAGCTTATTTTCAGCAATAATAATAAAAAACAAGCAAGAAACTTCCACCTGTCTCCTACCATGCATGTGGATTGCGGACCATCACATGTGTGCTAAATTAGGAAGGGCCCTAGAGAGTGTTCAAGTGGCGTGCAAGTTCATGGACACACGAGTCTGTATTTCAGACTGTGTGCAAGGTGAAGGCAAGTGACTTTGGTGTGCCAATTGTTCCTCCAGTTTACCACTCGGAGCGAACTGTAAGCAGAGAAAGAGAATGTCTTTAGGAATGCTGAGCAGTTTATTTACATATTTCACCTAATTCTCAGGACAACTTGCTGAGATATACATCATTATCCCTGAAAAGGGGAGAAATTTGCTAAAGATTTTTCAAATATGGTAAAACTTCTTCAAGACTTGTTTCCACGTCTCCTGACCGCTTTCCTTAAACGTTGGATGTTCTTTCCTGTTCTTGATATCGATGAACATGCGCACCATTTCCTGAAGAGCTGGATAGCAGATGAGACCGCTGTGAGATTTTAGTTGTGATGTCTTTTGAGACAGTTCCTGGATGTGACAGTTCCTCAGACCTCTCTTATATTTAATGACCTTGACAGATATTGAGAAGTAATAATAAGGTGTTTTGTAGAAAAGTCTCTTGATGGGGATTTGCCTCATGTTCTTCTCACAATTTTAATGGGTTTAAGGGTTTTGCAGTGGAAGGCCACGCAGGTAATACGCCATTTACATCACATCACATGAAGGGGATTTCTTATCAGTTTGATGTTGACTGATCAATTTATTGATGTCCGCCCATGATCACCTGGTTAACAAATGTCAGATTCTGAAAGTTGCCCTTCCTGCCCCCTTTCTATACGATACTCTTTGGAAAAAAATGTAATTTGTGTAACCTGTACTTTAGGAGGAGAAATTATACTCCACCTCCCTGAAGATAAAGCATCTATACAAATTATTTGGAATTCTTCTACATAGATTTATGTATTCTTGCCCATTTATTTACTTTGGCAATCATTTATTCATATCAATATGAAATCATAAATATTTCGACTTGGGGTTATAGTCCAATGTTACTTTATTTTATTTCTCAAATAATTCCAGCTTTTGCCATGGGAGTTCTTCCAGTTGGCTTACATGTCTTTGTGACATATTCCCAACATTGTGCTGTTTTGTTTTTTTTTTCCTTTTTGAGAGTTTTCTCACATTCTGACACTCCAGGATGTTCTGGGCTCATCTTAAATATTTCCTGTCTCAGTAACGGAATCTGCCATTTCTATAAGAAACCTTGAATCCTTCCTCTGGAGAAGTATTAGACAAAAATATCTGGGATATACTAGGTATATCGTAACTTGTGCATGTATAAATATCTATAAATATTTCTATATGTGACTACCTGAATCTATATTAAGCTAAACATGACGTCATACTGATGTTTCCAACTCCAATGCATGTCCATGTCCATTATGGCATAGTTTATTCTAGAATCTTTCCCTTGCTTTTCTGTAAACTCCCATTTGAACAGTGAGAAACCTGGTCCCATCATCCACCACCCATTTACTTAATCATTCCGATTCAGGATACATGAGTAGTGGTATCAGAATTGCTAATACCCACCATCTCTATGGTAAACAATTTTCTCAAGAATAGCACAGTGGTTATGTCCAATTTCTTTTGTCCTTAGTCCTGGAGACTGCACTCATTGCCGGGGTCATTCAGGTCAGCACTTTCTCTCCCGCCAGGTTGTTCCCCACTCTTGTAACACAGCTGGATTTCTCTGCCACCTCCAGGATTCCAGACTGGTTCCTTTGGCCTTCTCGGTGATTCGTTTCTGAGCTGCACACATAAAGGTCTATTCCTTGTGCTATAAAGTACTAAGATGTTGACAAACGCAGAGCGTGATTTCATCATCCTAAAAAAAAATCTCTCATGCTTCACCTATTTACACTCACTCCATTCTGCATCCCTGCAGGCTCCCATTCCCTCCCACCAAACTCTTGGAAACTACTGATTTTTTAACTGTTATTCTGGTATTGCCTTTCCAGATGGGCATGTAAGTGGAATCACAAAATGCTTAGCTTTTTCACACTAGCTTCTTTAATTTGGCGATATGCATTTAAATTCCTCCAAGTGGGTCTTTTTGTGGTTTGATAGCTCATTTCATTTTATTGGTGAGTAATATTCCATTGTATGGATATACCACTGTTGATTCACCTATTGAAAACATTTTAGTTGCTTCTAGTTTCAGGCAATTATGAATAATGCTTTTATACATATTTGTGTGCAGATATTTGTATGGACTTAACTTTTTTAATCAGTTGAGTAAACACCAGGCAACAAGATTGCTGGTTCATATGTGAGATTATGGTTAGCTTTATAAGAAACTTTTCTCCAAAGTGTCTGTATTATTTTGCATTCCCAGTAACAATGAATGTTGATAGTTCCTTTTGCCTTTTATCCTCTATAGCATTTGGTATTGTCAATATTGCAGGGTTATAGCTTATTTAATATGTATGTAGTGGTGATTCACTATTGTTTTAATTCACAGTCCCTGATGATAAATGGTGATTTCTGTTATTGATTTCTATTTTAATTTCCTTCACCTGAAAACATACTTTGTATGATGATGTCTACTTGAAAAAATAATTGTGTGTTGTACAGCTTAGAATATGGTCTGTTTGGTGAGTGGTCTGCGTAAGCTTGACGTGAATGTGATTTCTGCTTGTAGTTATATGGAACATTCTAAATGTGTTGATTAGATGAAGTTGATTGATAAAGATGTTCAGGTCAACTATACCCTGATTGTTTCTGCCTGCTTGATCTCTCAGTTACTGAAAGTGGGATGTTGAACTCTACAGCTATAACCATGAATACTATTTCTCCTCACAGTAATATCATTTCATGCCTCACATATTTTGATCCTCCATTATTAGGTACATGCATGCCTAGGATTGTTACGCCTTCTTAGAAACTCAGCCCCTTTATCATTATGCAATCCTCTTTACCCATGATAATTTTCCTTATTCTGAAGTTTGCTTTACCTGAAATTAATACAGCTATTCTGGCTTTCTTCTGATTGATGTTATCATGGTATACCTTTAGCATGGTGTATTTTCCTGCCATACCTCTACTTCTAACATATCAGTGTCTTTACAGAAAAGGTAGATTTCTTGGAGACAACATACAGTTGTATCTTGTTCTTTTTAACCTATTTGGAAACCCCTATCTTTAAATTTGTGTATTTAGATAATTCACATTTAAATGATTATGATGACATTTGGATGGGTATCTACCATGTTTGCTGCAGTTTTTTATTTTTTGCATTTATTCTCTCTTCCCCCTAATCTCTTCTGCCTTCTCTGGTTTAATTGAGCATTTTACATGATCCATCTTATCTCTTCTTTTAGCATAGCTAGTACATGTTTTCTAAATATCTCTCTCTCTCTCTCTCTCTCTCTCTCTCTCTCTCTATATATATATATATATATATATATATATTGATGGTTACCCTGGAGTTTGCAATATACATTTCCTACTAATGTAATTCCACCTTCAAATAACAGTATCTTAGTTCATATGTAGTATAGTTATCTTAAAACAAAGTGTTCTCAATTCCTTTCTCTTATCCCTGTTGACATTGCTGCAATTTGTTTCACCTATAAGTATGCTATAATCACCCAATACATCATCATCATTATTACTTAAACACTTAACTTTTAGATCAGTTAAGAATAATAAAACTCCAGAGGTTTGCAGTCTTAAGAACTCTTTCCATGTCCTTGCCATTGAATTGTTCATTTTGTCTTATATATTCAACTTTGTTAGACCTTATTTCCAAGGCCAATTATGCTCTCCACCTGCTTTCATAATCCAAATACTTAGAATTTTTCCATGACTCCTGGGTCTTCTTTAATTCAAGACATAGATTCTATGGTCCCAAAACCCTACACCAACACCAGTTCAACCTGATTCCAGGTTGAGTGACATTCTTGAAATTATACTAGAAAATAAGATCGGGAAAAGCCCTGAAAAAAAATGAAAATTTTCTACCAAGTTATCTTTACATAATGCTGTTACTGACATCTACAAATGGTTAGAAAATAAAGACAATTGTAACTATTGGAATGACTTGAGCTTTCTAATGTTATAGGGACATAACTCTGAGGAAAATGCATGGGAATGGGTATTCAGGGTGTGGAATAATGGTAGAAGGACCACAAAGTTAGATGGGGCGAATATATTGATATGAGCTCACCAAGCAAAGATTCTGCATTTAATGTTGCAACTTGGGGAGGTAGAAAGGGTTGTAACAATTTGGTTCATTGGCTAAAATATGGATAAATAGGTGGCCCACACTGAGTAAGTTGGAAATGCTAGACCTACCTTGGTTTAATGAAGAAGAAGGGATTCCAATCAAGACCTAGTAATATTATAATGTTAGAGTGAATTGTCATTTAAGACCTATTCACCCAACCTGAGAGGATCTAGAAGACATAAACTCCCACCACAACTGTGAGAAATAAATGTGTAAGGGGAACCACCACATACCCACAGCATCCTTGAAGAGTTCTGTGCTCACTCTTTTCTGTAGGCCAGACCTTAGAGTGGAGACTTTAATCACTGAACTGGAAACCTAAATATGATGAGAATAATTGGATCCCGGGATGGCAGAGGCCAGGTGGCAGCACTCAACAGCCAGAGGCAGAAGGTCATGGTTACTGTGATGGACAGACAGCAGGGTCAGCAGCAATCAAAAGGTTGAGGTACAGGAAATAAACTGAGGGGAAGGAAGCTTGGGGGATACCTGTAGAGTAATGGAAGTGTTCTGTATCTTTACTGTGGTTGTGAGAACATGATTGTATATATTTGTCAAAACCCATTGAACTGTATACTTTAAAAATAAATTTTTCCATATATAAAGCATGATTCAATAAACCTAACTTTTGAAAAAGCCACACAGATAAATGTAATACAAAGGAAATAAAATAGTCTTAGGATTCAGATATACTTGAGGGTGATTTCCAGCTCCTCTACTCATGAAACTCTGTCATTTAACCATTCATGCACTGTCCATCTATCAATTCAATAAAAAATTTTTAAATTATATTCCATGTACTGGAGATGATTGATTAACTAGGACAGAGGAAATAATTGCCCTCATGATCTAGTACATTTGAACTGAGATCTGAATAATTAGAAGGAGCAACACAGGCAACCATCTGGGAAATGCATTTTAGGCAAAGATAAAAACAAGCAGAGCAAAAAGGTGGAAATAAGCATGAAATGTTTACAAGTTGTGTAGAGCATCAATGTGGCTGCAATATATTGAATGAACTAAGGAGTAAAAGGAGATCAGATCACAGAAGAGGCGTTAACAGACCGTAGACATATTAATGGGCTGGGTTTTTCTGAGAACAATGGTAAATCACTAGAATGCTTCAAGGACAGTCACATGTTCAGACATATTAAGATGGACCATTCAAGCCAATGTCTGGCGAACTGGCTGTGGCAGGTGAACAGACTTGGGGGTAGTGATAGAATGGAAATTGATGAATTGGACACGATGAGTGAGAAAAAGAAATGAAGTCTTAGGTTCCTTTGCTGAATCTACTTGCACATTTTCTAGTGTCAATTTTGTAAAATGGAACTAGTAATACATATAATTCACATATTTCACAATGTTATTAAGAGGGTTACTTGGGACAATAAAAGTAAAACACTGATCATAGAGTCTATCACAGATTACGTACCAAAAAATATTTGCTAATTTTTCCTCCACCAACATTTTATCGCTATGAGTACCAACAGATATTTCTGTCCTTTAGAAATCAGTCAAGAACCTAAAGTTTTATTCACCGTCAAATCTCAGGTTCTGTTATTCTAATTCTCTAAGGCCTAACTATCATCCAATTTGAAAACAATAAATAATAGGTAAATAGGATTGAAGGACTGGCTTCTGGGAGGGCAGATATGCCCTCTGTTGGTTCAGAAATGGGAGTTTTGTTTCTGGAAGTCAATGACTATTTCATACTTATCCACTTCCCAATTAGTCCTTTTTAAAATATAAATGCTGCTCTGGTGTCTAATTCTTCCATAAGAAAAATTGGTAAATTAAATTTAACATATGGAGAAACTAGTAAAACTAAATATTTTCAATGTCTTTTTTTTTTTCAGTGTTCTGCCTATGTATTATTCCATTTTGTTTTATTTTCTTTTTCATTAAGGTATCATTGACACACACTCCTGTTTCAGGAGGTCTGCTCTTTACTCCAGGTGTATGCAGTCTGGCGTAGCCTTCTTTCCTGTTGCTCTTTTAGGATTATTTTTATTAACTATATTTTCCTAATATACATGGTTTTGGGAGGAGTTATGTGTCTCACCTCTCATGCCACCATTTTTAATCTGCCTAAATATTATCAATGTCTTTTATACTAGATTGTCCTCCCAAGAACATTTTACTTTTTATAAATATAAATACGTATATATATCTTTTAAATGTATTTTAATTCCAGAGACTCATAACCAGATTCTGATAATTTGATTTTCTGTATAATAGCCTTATGATTATGATGAAGGGCTTACCAATTTCTCCCAGATATGCTTGATTTACTCCCTAAATTCTTTGGCCTTAGTAATTTTCTGCACATTAATTTATTCATTACTGCAATCCTGGTTCCATTCATAGGTTATTTCTGAGGGCCAGTAAGGTGATCCATTAGGATGCCTACATCAACAAAGCCTCGGGTAGCAAATAAATATAGTAGTTGATACATTACTTGAGCTGATGAAAATAAAATCAACAAACTTGAAGACAGATTTATAGAGATTATGCCATCTGACAAGTGGGAAAGAAAGAATAAAATATGAACAAAGACTCAGAGAAATGTGGGACACCAGTGAGCTCTCAACATCCACACAAAGGGAGTCACAGACAGAGACAAGAGAGAAAAGAGCAGAAAAAATATTTTTAAAAATATGGCTGAAAAATATTCAAATCTGATGGCAAATGTTAATCTACATATCTAAAAAGTTTAATAAATTCCAAGTCAGCTAAATGCAAAGAGTTCCATATCCATACATTTTATCATATTGAAAATGTTGAAAGTTAAAGACAAAGAGAAAAACTTAATAGTAAGAGAACAAGGGAACTCCAGTCAGATTAACTACAGACTTTCTTCAAGAAAAATGGAGGCCAGACACAGTGGGATGACATATCCAAAAGGCATATACAAAACTCAACCAAGATTTATATCCACAATGTTATGCTAAGTGAAATTCAGCCAGGCAGAGAAAGAGAAATACCATATGTTTCACTTGTATGAGAATTATAAAGAAAACAAATGAACAAAACAGAAATATACTCATAGACACTGAAAAGTGATTGGTGATTACAATGGGGGAAAGATTGGGTTGAGTGGGTAAAATAGGTGAAGGGGATAAAGAGGCACAAAATCTTCATACTATGAATTAGTTATGAGGATGAAAGTACAGCATAGAGAATATAGTCAGTAGTCTGTAACATCTTTTTATGTTGACATATAGTAACTACACTAATTGGGGTGAGCATTTAATAATGGAGATTACTGTCAAATCACTGTTGTATACTTGAAATCAATATAATACTGTATATCAATTATACTCCAATTTAAAAAATCTCAATGATTAAAAAAAAAGATTAGTATCCAGCAAAATAGTATTCTAAAATATTAAGGCCAAATAAGGACCTTCTGAGATAAATTAAAAACTCAGACAATGCACTGAGAATAGACCAATCTTACAAAAGATATTCAGAAAGTTCTTCAGGCTGAAAGTAAGTGACACCAGAGAAAAATGTGAATCCATATGAAAAAAAAAAGTTCCCCAGATGAAGTAACTATTCAGGAAATTGTAGAAGATGCTACAACTGTATGTCTCCTCTCCTTTTTCCTTGTATGATTTGAAAACCAATTACCTCAAACTATGAATCTATGTCATATATATAGTATATATATAATATATATCACATATTGCTATATATATACTGTATGCTTATACAATAACATTTTTCATCAGATTTGGATGTTTTTCAGTCATATTTCCTTAAATATTGTATATGTCATATATAAATATATGACATATTTTGGATTATTGGAACTATAATACATATAAATGAAATATATAAGACAAAGTCCAAAGGAGATAAATGGGAACAAATCTGTTTTGGAGTAATAAAATAATCCATATGGCAACTCAAATCCACAGGAAGAAATAAGAGAACCAGAAATAGTAAGAAAATTAATATAATAAAAAGTTTAAAATATATATTTGTATTATATTATTCTTTATTATATAATTGTGTCATTGCAATATATAATCATGCCACATATTTAACATTAAGTATTAAGTATTAAATAAGTTTAAAATATTGTTATTTAAATGTTCAATATAGTAAAATACATAATTATTAATTATACATATTATCAATATATACTTGATGTCTTTTCTTTCCTCAGCTTGTTCAAAACACATCAGTATATGAAGTAATAAATATAAGAATGTTCTGATGGGTTTGTTTTATGCGTAGATGTCCCAAAAAGAGGAGAAGGGAAGACTAGAGCAGTGGGCATCCGACAAGGCAGCCGTTAGAAATATAAAAAGGTCACTGGAGAGAAACAGGACTATCTTGTAATGAAAAAATGGTCACTCAGTCAGCAGTATATACTGATTACATATGGATATGCACATTAAAACGGGGCCTCAACAACCCAGAAGGCAGTCCTGAGGAGTTGAACAAAGGAGTGGGGCATTCGATAACAACTGTAGGATACTAAAATGCCCGACTTTCAATAATGTATAAGCAACTAGGTAGAACATTAACACGGAAGTAAAGGACTTGAAAAACACTACAACCCAAATAGACAGGACAGACATCCAGACACTGTGCCAACAGCAGAACATACACTCTTCTTCGGTGCCCTCAGCACATTCCCCAGGACAGCCCCGAGGCTAGGACATAGCAAAAGCCTCAATACATTTAAAAAGATTGAAATCAAACTAGGTTCCCCGACCACACAGAAGAAATGCTATCGAGTACAGCAGAGCTGTATGAGGAGCTCCGTGGACCCACTGCCCAATGAAACTGCTGAAAACTATTTTTAATAGAATTCAGATCTCTTGAAATGCTCCCAAGCATACAGCAAATATAAAAACATTTTTTCAAGAATATCTTCTAAAATTTGGTAAGAACAGCAGGACTCTTTGGTATTTGAATAGAGACCCATTCTCTCTCTAATGCCCTCCCGAACTCCACTCCAGACCCCTGCAGTCAAGGACACAGAGCTCCCCTGTCCCTCCAGCTCTCAGTCAGGAGGCTACCTTGCAGGGAGGGGCAGGACGTCAGCCATGTTCATCCTGCCCCAGCGACTGTTGCTGAGGTCAAGTTCTGGGTGGTACACACGGTAGCTCGTTAGTCCATATGAATCTCAAAAATAGAGGAGGAAATACAGAAAGAGAGAGATTAAGAGAAAAGGAAAAGCTCTTCTCTATAGAAAAAAAAATCAGATAATAAAGGCGGAATAAATGTTAAAATTGAAAGCTGTAAACTCCAATGAAAAACTGATTGAGCCAGGAACACCAGTGGACAATAAACCATTCTGTGAAATGCTAGAGAGCAATATAGTCATGTGGTGACATAATCACCTCATCAATTACTTATTCATTGAAATGAGGAAAGTAAAAGGACTTTACAGCAGGGAGCCTTGTCAGTCACTCCATTGTAACAAATAAGCTAAAGTGATGCTCACTAAGATGGGAAATCTCACGTCAGGAGCTCTTGATGAGATGCACTTCAAAGACGCAGCATCTTTGATAAGAAACCTATTACCAAAAAACATTCAGTTCAGATCAAATCAAGCTTCCAAACCTCACTTTCACTTATAGAAAACACGGAGGTTGAAGGCTAAATAAAATGATATAAGGATGACACAATGAGAAACAGACTGTGAGTAATTTTATAGCATGATAGGTTGGGACTCCATAGTCTATGTTTTGAAAGAAAATGTAGAGGGAGTGTTCCAGAATAAAAGAGGTTAAAGATGCAAATTCATTCTACTTTTTACTTCCAAATTATTTGTACATATGGACCTTTTTATAGTAAAAGTTGGGAAAATTGCACATACTTGAAATATTGGAAAACACACTTGCAAATAACTCAACAAATCACAAAAGAAATTAGAAAAATACTTAAAACTGAATGATACTGAAAACAATCCTTAGTAAGGGTTAACCAGAAAAATACTGATTCCTCCACATGCTGACACCCCCGAAAAGAGGTTGGTCTCATGCAAAAGCTCTAGGAAATCTGCTCAGATCCAGAACTTAAGGTCAGCAGGGACTCAGTTCCCGACCCCTGATGGTGCCTAAGGTACTTACCTCGCCATGAATGTGCAGCGGGCAAGACAGAACTGGACAATCAGTCCTCCTGTATCATATTGTAATTGTGTCCCACGCCCTAATCCCACCAGAGCAGGAGCCGGTACTTTCCTAGTTTGTATATCCAAGACTTCGGGGTCCCTCCCTAAGTGTGGCATCTGAACTGCTGTGAGCAGTCCCAGGATGTGCCAAGGCTAAGAGGGACCAGCACAGCTGACCTTATCCTGTCCCCCATGATTTTTGTCCAAATATGCACAGTTCCTGCAGGCTGATGTATATGCTGCTCGACCATTAGTTGCCCAAAATGTATTAAAATTTGTGGGCTAGAGCTAATGCAATATTTAAAGGAAAATTTATAGCTTGAGCACACTGTATTAAAATAAAACCTGATAACTGATTTAGACAGAACAAGAAATGAGTGAAGAGAGAAACAAAATAAACACACACAAAAAGTAGATTAAAGGAAATAATTAGAAGAAAGAAAGAATTTGAAGCTCAGGCCGAGTTTTTAATTTTTTTAGAGATGAGATTAATAAAAAGAATGTACTAATTCAACATATGAGATAAACAATGTCAAAGTTATTTTTTTGAGCAGAATAATAAAATATGAGACACCTCTGAAGTGATTAAAAGAACAATGTGGAGTCAGAAATAAGAAATTAAGAATTAGAAAGAACACAATTTTTAGATAGAGTAGAAATCACTGAGATAAAGCATTTTTTAAAACTGTCAATAAAGCTGACATCTTACGTAAATGGACAATCCCTTGAAAATACCATTTATCAAAATCACTTAAGAATATTTAAAAGCAGAATAATACTGTAACATTTAAGTTGGTCAAATCATTAAAGATTTTTCCCAAAAACACAAGCCAGGTAATATTAGAAAGAGTTCTATTACATATTCAAGAGACAAGTAATTGGAATATTATATGAAATATTCCGAAAAATTTAAAAGATAAGAAATTCTTTAACCTCTGAATAGGGTAATCAATGCAGAAAGAGCATTTGATAAAATTTGACAACTGCTATAACAAATCTCTGAACAAACCAGAAATGGAAGGGGAGCCATAATAAATCTACAGCAAACAGCTGAGCCAGTGATGAGCATTAAAAGCACTCTTTTTAAGGCAGACATTAAATAAAATAGCTGTTATTATTCCCCCTATTCCACAGAATCCTGAAGGTCCTAGATAATGCAATAAGGCAGAAAGAAACAAAACATACAGAGACTGAAAAGTATGAAACAAAACTGTCATTATTGGAAAAAAGATATAATTACTTACACAAGGAAAATTTCACTAAGAAAAATAAGTACAAATTGCATCATAAGTTTAGACAGACTGCCCAATATAAAAAATAAAAAGTCAATATTTTATTCAATAAAATAAAATAAAAAATAATTTTAAAATTCAATTTAAATAAAGCAGCATTTATCAGAGTAACGTAGAGTAAGGTAATTACAAACAAATCTAATGTAGGATGTTCAAGACCTTCCTAAGGAAAATTATAAACCTCTATTAAAGGAGCATTTGCAAGACTCAGAGAGGCTAAGCCTCACTACACTAGAGATATTGGTTCTCCTTAATTGAATTCAATGCAATTCCAATAGATAATCCAATATTTTTTCTTTTTCACGGATCTTAAAAATTCTCAAATTTATATCAAACAGCAAAGAATCTTAGTAAGATATTCCCAAAGAAGAATAAGATGGAAGAAATTTCCCTATCAGTATTCAAGACTTTTTATAAAACTATAGTCATGAAGAAAATGCATCATTTGTGCAAGAACATATAAATACATAGTTTGGAAGTAGCCTCAGCACATACACACACAAATCTGATGTGACATAGTGGAATTGGAGATCAATGGGGAGAGACAGGTTATTTAATAAATGATGCTAGAACAAACTAATTTATCCACATGAAGATACAAAATTGGTCTCCTACTTTGTACCATATACAATGAAGGTTTTTAGATTTTTAGCATTCAATAACATGAACTCATTTTAAACTCAGGGCTACAATATGACATATACTTTTAATTATCCTTACTTTATATATAGATATATATATGATAAACTAAGACCCAGCAAGGTCAAGTAACTTGTCCAGGATGAAACTGGCTTAGGTTGAAATTTGCACATGTTGAAATTTATCAAGTGATTAGAATTGTGATTCAAAAATTCAGATGGCCTGATTTTTAAAATCCTTGCTCTTATTCACTCATCAGATTGGGTTTTATCAATTCCAGACAGGTTAAGGATTTAAAATGAAAACTCTAACTTTATACCCTTTTAGAAAAAAGTATACAAAAACATCTTCATGATCTCGAGGTAGTAAAGAATTTCTAAACAAGAGGCTAAAAACACACACCGTGGAAGAAAAGATGGTGAATTCACCAGCAATAAACTTCAGTTCACTGAAGAGATGTTAAAGGAATAAAAATATGAGCCATGTAACTGGGAGATGATACATGCAACATTTATGACCAATAAAGGATTAGTATTCAGAATTTAAAAACTCTTTGGAGACAAGAGAAGATAAAGCATCCCTTTTTAATGAACAAAAGATACAACAGTCATTTCTTGCATAAGGATTTCATTTTTAAAAAATCAAGAATTAAAATACTCAAACTCAATACGACTCAACCCATCAGTAGTCAGGAAAATGCAAAGTAAAACCAAAATTAGATTCCATTCCATTCTCATCAGATTAGCAAAAATATAAAAGATCTATAATATCAAGTAATGGCAAGGAAATGGCGTGAGACATATTCTGTACAGCCCTGGTCAGAATATAGCTTTGACTAATGACTTGCAAGATACAATTTGCACTTTCCAATGAAGGGGAAAATACACACACCTGTCTACACAGCAGTTCCACTCCAAAGCTATATACAAGAATGTGCTTGGCATCGTTGATTATAATCCCCAATTTTTTTGTAAACACACAAAGGGTTTTCAACAATGCAGCAAATATATAAATTTAGATGTATTCCTGCAATTAAATATCATCTAACAGTGAGGTAAATAAAACAGAGTTATGCATCAACAGGAGTAGATCTCAAAAACTCAAATGTAGTGAAAAAGGAAACAAATATTAAAAAACACAGCATGATTCACTTATGAAAGATCACAAAGGCAAAACTAAGCAATGTATTGCTTAAGGATACGTGTACACACAGCAAAACTGTAAAGCAAAACAGGGCACAATGAAGACAAAGATGAAATGACAGTCATGTCCATGGAGGAAGCAGGGGCACAGACTGGGGAAGAGAGCACAGGGTTAGAGAGATTCTTGGATAGGTCTTTCTTGAACTGCATGGTAGGTACCAACATAACTGCTTTGTCATTATTCTCCAAACTATATATATATAAGGCATATATAAAATGCCTTATTAAAAGTCATTTACATTTAAAAAATGATATGCATTTAAAGTATATAATTAATATTTAAAAGAGGTTTCAAAAAGGAATATAACAAGCAAAACAAGTCTGGGAGGAGGTAAAGAAAATTGTTAAAGGCTTCTTAGTGCCTTTGCGCATACTTGGGTTCAGAAAAGAGCCTCCACATTTCTTTTCTTCACTTTCATATCATTTGGGCTTTTTCTTTCTTTTTTTCTTTAAGCAATCACATATTAGTTTTTAATTTAAAATAAGAATGATTTTTTATTATTAAATATGATTTATATCAAGTAAATTTTGGATAAATTATTAAACATGAATAGTTAATCTTACTATTATAATGTTTCAATAGGAATCTTTGTTTATGCTTGATAAATTCCTGAGAGTTTCAAAATAGAATAAGCAAAACAACAACAAAAACAAATGTCCTTTGGTGAGGGAATAAACAATCAGGGGTGCCTCCATAGGGAATACTACTCAGCAATGGAAAGGAATTGATAGGTACTGATACATGCAACATCTCAAGGGCATTGTGCTGAGCCAAAGAAGGCAGTTTCCAGAGGTTACAAACTACATGACTCCAATTTTATAACATCATCAAATAAGGTAAAACTATCGTAAATTGCAGTGGAGAACAGAACAGAGGTTCCCACGGGGGAAGGGTAAGAGAAGGGAAGGAGCTTTGCAGGAAGATGTAACTATTCTGTGTTCTGATTAAACGATGGTTTGCTAATATAGTGTTAAAAATCATACAACCCCACATCCCTGATACACACGTACACGAAAGTTAATTTCACTATATAATTACAGTGAAAAGGAGGGAAGCAGAGAGAGAGAGAGATGCAGAAAGAGGAAGGAATAAACGGAGGAAGGAAAGACTCTTTAAATGCTATCTTGTATCCCAGATTTGGAAACTGGAACAGAAAACAGACATTAGTAAAAGGCTAATAAAATAAAGTCTGCAGTCTCATTAATAGGAATAGATGGATTTTAATTTTTAGTTTTGACGAATGTACTATTACAATTTGGAAGATGCTCACACTAGGAGAAACTGTGTAAAATGTACATGGAAACTCTCTGTATAGCCTTTGTAACTTTTCTGTAAATCTAAAGCTATTTTCTCCCAAAAGGTTGTTTTTAAAAATTGAAGGGAAAGCATGGATGCTGTAACTTCTACTTTAAAAAATGGAGGGAGGAAGGTATCTGTGCATTTGTTTATATAATGCATATAGATTTCTGGAAGAAAACACAAGAAATTTAACATCAGTTGCTTCTATGGAGGGGAAGTGGGTCTTCAGAGAATAGGAGTGCATAAGATTTTTAGTTGTGTATTTTTTTTATATTTTCAATTTTGAATCATGTGTAAATCTTCACTATTTTTAAATGAAATTAATTTAAAAAACAGTAACAACCAGGTGTTGAATTGTTAGCCAAAGGCTATGTATCTTTTATTCTTCGATACCCACAGCCAGATTGCCTAGGGAGATGTTTCTCATGAATTGATAAGGAAATAGCCCCAGGTTCATTTCCACTACTTTTCTTAGTTTGCAGTAACAGTTGTACAATTCATTATTAATCTTCCATGGTTTCAACGCTTCTAGCAGCTTCCAGCCTTTGAAATCCCTAGATGCCCCGTCAGGGCACTGAGGCTGCAGGAATAGAATTCACCTAGGAGGGTCTCACTGAGTTACAATTTGAGGACCCACAAAAGGGTCTGCTGGGTCGTAGGATAAAAGTGATCTGCCCCTATACTTAACTGGCATTGCCTAGCAACCCCCACAGAGAAAAAGCATAACCACTAATTCTCTTCTGTGCTTCTGTGGAAACAACGGGCTCTTCCTGCAGAAGCTCCAGACAGAGGGGAGGGACAGAGTGGGTGAGGCTGGCCTTTCGAGCAGCTCTCCTTTCTGCAGGAGATGAGGGGAACGGGAAGCTTTCCCCCCACTGGGCAAGTCATTTGGTACCTTTCCTGCCTGTGATAACAATTCATATTTCACATTCACCTCAGAAAAAGGCGAGAGAGAGAAAAAAAGATACTGGTAGTTATCTTTTAAAGGGGTTTTATTATTCACTTTTTCAAGCCTCACTTTTAACAGAGACATCCATAAGTTTCAAGCACCAGAGAGTGACTAAATAGCCTTTAAATACCTTTTCTTTATCTCTAAAAGTGGAATAGAAATGAGACATTTCTTCACTGCGTTTTCAAGCATCTCAGACTCCGGCACTTCTGTTGGAAAGTAATTGCACACCTGCTGGGGGTTTCATTCAAAGGGTCTGAGAAATCATTTCGGCATTTCTAATAAGATGTATTTTCTCTGTTTTTCACTCTGAGGGCTGCTGCCCACAGCTGCGCTCATTGTGCTTTGGCAAAACTCTCAGGAGGGCCCTTCACAAAGACTGGGATATGAAGAGCACCCCCGACAGCTGTGGGGAAACGGCAGTCCTGCCACCTCTGCATTGCTGAGAACAGACAGTGAAAGGATTTAAAAGAACATCACTACAGGTGTCGGGTTTCCTATTTTGTGGACGGGAGCAGACCCAACACCTTAATGCACAAAGCTTAAGAGTTCGGAGCAGCGGAGCATTTTCTCCATTGATCCGATGGAAATGGCAAGGCCCAGCATGATTCGGCCTAAGTATGTTCTTCACACCTTTGATTTCTTTCAAAGGTTACATGTATTTCAAAAGCATGTTCTCACGCTGCTTTCAAAATTCCCACACTGAAGATTCAACATGATTATTTCTCTTGTTAATTCACCATTAATGGAAAGAGAGAATCACCTAGCTTGTCAGTTTTTCAGCGATTGTGACAAAACAGACTTTGCCCAAATCATCTAAGATTCAGGAACCCCTATATAGCAGAGGAATAGATGTGAACAAGGGTGAATGTGGAAGGCAGGGTGCAAACCACCCATGGGCCAGGCATCTCGTTGGGCTGTGCTTGGACGAGCATTTGTAGGAGGAGTTTTTGAAAGGATGCATAACATTCAAAGAGACTCAAAGAGAAGATGGATGCAGGATAGAGGGTTAGACGAAGCCCAGAACAGAGGCTAACTAATGGCTTCCTTTGGGAGAACCAGGCTCCCTGTGAAGTTATGAATTTAACCTGAAACTGAAAGGGGTAATAAAAAAAAAAAGGCTGTTCTTTGTCACAAACAACGGAGACAGGTTCTGGCCAACTCAGGCTGAAAAGTAATTAAGACTAGTGGATAGGCAGGGAGGCTGTACGGCCAGGCTTGGAAGATAGGCGGGGAGGCCAGACCTCAGAAGCAAAGTCAAGGCCGCGTGGAAGGAGCTGACTGGCTTGACTATCCCCATCACCAGTGACCTGGTTACTCACGGCTGCTGGGCAGTATTGTGGACTCCAGCACTTCTACTATGAGTATTTGAGACACAATCCCTATGGTTTTGCGTCAGTTGTTCAAGAATCACCATCCCATGTGGAAGCATCCAACTGGCCAGCCCTGGACTATGCATGCATGTTTTTGCTGCCAGGGGGCAGCCAGAGAAAGAAACGGGTTCCTTGTTTAGGCATCTTTAGGGACAGGCTGGGCTTGCCTCCCACCAAGACCCTCGGCCAGGAATCCTCCTGAACAGAAGAGATGTTGGTTGCGAAGGGCCCACATAAACAAATCGGCAAGCAATTCAGTTCCCATGAAGACTCTCGTTACTTTATAGGACAGTGGGACACATGGACATGGAGGATGGGGAAAGAATCGAAGGAAAAGAAATGGAGAGAATGAACTTGAGAAACCTGGAACAGAGGAGCAAATTGGAGAGAAACTCTTAAAGACATTACATGATGCTTAAAAGAGAGGTAAGCCCAAATTAAACAAAGGATGTCTTAGCTTGGACTCTACCCTGGTCCCCAAAGCAGAGTCAGGAACAGGGCTTGCCTGTGTTTAGTTCACCTGAGAAAGTGACCAGACAGACAGAAGGAGACCAGAGGACAGAAGAAGAGGAGAAAATGGTGTGGTCCTGATGGGTCTACACTGTGGGGGACTAGGCTCGATCCCAGGTAACACCACCTGAGGAGCTGCATAGAATGCACCTTAGAACTGCTCACCTGCGCAGTGGAAGACAGTGGTGGGCATTCACCTGCTTCAGTCTCCCAATGGCCAAGATTGCTCTGTGGGCATTAACTCCCTTGCATTTGTGCATTCTGGGCTCTTCCTGCAGGAAACCCATACTGCAGGGGGCAGAAAGCAAGACATTGGCGGTAACGCAGAGGATGTGGCCACTGTGTAAATCTGGCTACTATAGCAATGGTTGGAGCATAAGGTGAATGGAGAGAATGGGAAGCTGACCATAAGAGATGTCTAAATACAGATGGAGATGTGCAACTTACTGTCAAAATGTGTGTATTGAGGCCATGACTTTGAATGCCCATAGTCTCTATATAGCGGGGTGAGGTTGTGCTCAGAATGATTAACAATGATCTGTTAATAGCAGAGACCTTGTACCTCAGTACAGAGAATGTAGGCCCCTGATTTCACGGTACCATAAGGAACACATAGAGGAAGGGATGCTGCCTAGGAGATAATTAGAGAAGCTGGGGATCCTGGGAAGAGAATATTTCATTCTTCCTGAAAGTGACAGTGAGAAGTTACCAGAGGAGCAACAGTAATTACCAGGCTGAGCTGGTCCTCTGTTAGCGGCTCTCCTTAGGCAAAACCCATTCCATCACAGTAATGGTTAGAAGGGGGAATAAAGAATTATGGCTTCCAGAACTTTCTAACATGGCCCTCTGGTCATCATGAGCACCAGATATATTTTTTGGTGAGACCATCCTTTCCTGATTTCACAAAAATCAAACAAAGGAAAGAAATAAAGCAAATATGTATTTATTCCAACCCTAAGGAAGGATACTGTGGAATCCGTATGTACAGCCAGGACAGAGGCCAAGTCATAATCCTGAGCAAACCTAAGCCACAACCAAATTCACAAATGGATCTGGCAGTACAGATATGGGGCACACTTAGGAAGGACTTCAAAGAAGGAGGTGGTTAACAAGTCCACAAAGGAGACTATAGAATGGGTCAAGGACACAGGAAGAAATGCAGAAGTGGGTCCTACAGCTCAGGCAGAGGAGGCTTTGTTTCTTCCAAAGCCGGTCAAGTGTTGGATGCTACTGGTTTCTTGGATATGTTGAAGCCATTGTTTCCCGAGCAGTCCTTCCCTCTGTTCATCCAATGCCAGGGCCATCAGGCGCATGCAGCCCCTCCTACTGCCAGCAGAACCACGTGCTGGCCTTTCTTCAGAGACACCCAAGCAAGAAGATGAAACAGAGCAGGTGGTCCAACGTCTTCAAGGAACCAGCAGCATCTGACATTTGGCTAGCTTTTGAGAAAGATATTATCCCTTCTTTTTTCCCCACATTTATTATAGCCCCTTCTCTCTAGGACATATGTAGGAGTCATTCCAGAGTGGACTATGTAGGACAGTATCAATGATCTGTACAATGGTGGTCTCAACACTATTCTTTCCACCATTACTAATATTATGTTGCATTAGGATTGGGCATCTCAACTTTTTCCACATTCAGTGAATTCTTGAGTGTAGACTCAAGTATCTACAAGCTGGTAGATCTCACCAAACAGATCCCCAGACAAAGCTTGAAATTGTATGAATTTAGAAAGGCTATGCAATAGAGAACCAACTTTAAGACCAGTGTTGTCTGAGAAGTATTTAATTCTGTGAACACACCTACTTTATATAAGTCTTATTTTTTAAAGGAAACTGGGGACGAAATGTAGTTAGGATTTACATGATGATGCAATGGTTCCTCTAGGCATGGATTAAATGGCATAAATAAGGTGTACATCTTCATCTGGACATGCAGGTTAATGTTACCCATGTACTTAGTTACTACAAAGGATCAGGGCAATGGGAGGAATGAGGGAAGGAAAGAAAAGGAAATTATCTGAAAGAAACAGAACTGGATAAGTTTACCTTTCTTCTGCTTTTGCCCAAAAGAATAGGGTTCACAAAGAATAGCTTTTTTCCTCCACACACACTAAAATTCAATTGTTTCTTCAAATTATTCGGATCTCAGAAATTGAACAGCATGCTTTTGAAGGATATTTGTCCTCAAAGAGCCCTGTAGTGGATGACAAACCCACTGACTGGCAGCATGCATTATTCATCAAGTCTGGAAAGAGCCCAATCATCTCTTCTGTTGTTAATGGCCTGTAAATAGTTGCTTTTGACAAGAACTTTTAACACCAGAGACGTCTGAGAAGGGAGGAGGCCAGAGAACATGAAATAACAGGGCTGAGAAACAGTTCGGAGCTTACCTATTATGACAGCTGGAAGCTGACGCTAGAAAGGCAGCCAGCCTCTCAGTCAAAGATCAGGGCAGCTCAGGGCAGTGCGTATCCTTGAGGAACTGGGGAAAGAGTTAACCAAACCATGCGGTAGAAATGAGACTATGTCTGTAGTGATGCCTCCTGGGGGAACAGGTGCAAAGACCGCCATGGTGCTGGGCAGAGACACCCCCAGGCTTTGTCTCACACTGTCTCTGGGAACACCCCTGCTTCTTTGCTCCTGTCCCTCTTGCTCACCTGGATTTCCTTAAGGACGGACTGTCTTTCTCCTTTGAGCTTCCCCATGACCTTCAGCACCCTGTCCCTGTTTAGGGGGACGCATAGGAAAGAGAGCTGGCTTTGCTCCAGAGCCACTGCTGCTGAGTCCATCTCAGGAAAGCTGTTTCTGAGCCTCAGTTTCCACTTTGGCCATGGGGATAAATAATACCTATTCCCAAAATGGTCATGGGAAAAAAAGCAGGTAAAATTCCTGACATGGTATCCAGAATGCATTATATCCTTGTCCTTTTCCCTCATCTGTAAGTCAAAAAGTACAACACTTGTCTTGGAGGTGGGTGGTGAAGGTCAGTAGAGAAGATGTTTAAGTGCGTAACGCAAGGTTTTGTCTTGATGGAGTAAAGTGGCTTTTTGTAGGTCTAGACATTCATTAAAAAGAGTTCTTTGTATTTATTTCTCTTAAAATGGAAAAAGCCCATGACTGAAAATGTGGAATTAGTGTATAGCATATAAATGTGGTCAAACTGCAGAGAAATAGCCAGCAGACATTTCCTACACATCACTGTTTGTAGACAGTTTCAATGGAGACATTCATGCTTCCCTGGGGTGGAGCTCCTGCCTACACTTTGCAAGACTTCCGGCTCCTCACACAGGCCCTCCTCACCATTTCCTGGAGGCCCTTAGATGGCTCACGTGTACTCACAAATACTTCTTCCTTGTCCTTTTGCCCCAGGCCTTTTGCTGTCACTTTCTAAGAACCTAGAATCTTCCTTGAGAGAACTGACTTTCAATGTTAAATGCTTCACCCCCTGCGGCCTCCTGAAGTCACCAACCCAGATACAATTCCCTCCCTTTGGTTCTTGCCCACCTGGAGGCGAGCTGTTTCCAAGAAGAAGAGAGCATACTTCCTTGGAAGCTCCATGTCACATTATCTCCTGGATGTGGAACAGAGCTGCCTGCGTCCCAAGTCCCGCAGGGCCCCTAGGGAGCAGTGTTTCACCTTAGTCTCCTGCCCTCCATGCCTCTCTCCAAAGGGCTCCACCTCAGTCCAAAGAGATCTCCCTGAGACAGCCTGCAGGGGCTCTCCACTTCCCAGCCCTGCCCCAACTCCACTCCCCTATCTTTGTCTCCAAACACATATGAATAAGGCTCCTACTTCCACACCATGCAAACAAATCTATGCAATAGCACCTACCAAGCTCACAAATGTCTGAACACCCTTCTGCTACAGCATAAGACACACATGCACACACACACGTTTGCCTGATTTAAACCCACAAGATAAAATCTGATCCTGTTCACGCAGAGAGATTCTTCCTCTGTTACTCATTTTCACCTTCTTTGCTCTTAAAAGGTAACAAGTGTTATCTCTCTCTCTTGTGCAATGAAGTCTGGGACATTTTACATAAAGCAAAGTTAATCCTGTATCTAATTTAGTTTTAAAGCAATAGCTACTTAGTCTTCATTGTTTATTGTTGGCTTTCAAGATGCCAGATAAAGATGACTTAAACTATAATCATTGACTTCACTTCAGGGAGTTGTCCTAGCATGTCTAACGGGAGACAGATCAGATCTGCAGTTAGGAAGCCAATCTGCTCCTTCAAATCTACTTTTTTTTTTTTCTTTAGCTAAACCAAGCAAAAGCAGGCTTGGTGCCTACTTGACTCAAAAGACTGCTGTATCACAGACCTGGCAACCTAAGTTAATTGGAGCTAAATGACCTCCTATGGAGATAAAACCAAGGGAAAGTCAGAAAGCAGAAATTATAGGATTTATATCTATTTGCTCATTCACCACTCCTAGCTCCTTGGTGCATGAAATAGGTAGACATCTTATTGTTCTCATGCCTCTATTTATATTGCCTGCTTTAACTCACTCTTTGCCTGCATTCCGCTTTGGCTTACCATTTCTGCTTTTCTTTCAATACCCTGAGAAGGTCTCCCTGGCATCTCCTTTCAAGGTTGTATCAGATCATTTAAATGAAGAAAGCTCCACAAAACAAGGTTACAGGCTATGTTCTACACATTTATTTTCCTCCAAACAGTTTACATTTTGCTCTTTATAGTACCTCCAGTTTCAGTCATAAAAGGGTGATTTTTTTTTTTTTAAAAAAAAAAGGAAGTCTTAATCGGCCTTTCAGGGAAAAAATTGCCTCTGGAAAGCTTTTACAATAAAAATAATAGAATCACAGAGATCTAAAATGAGAAAGATAAATGCGCTTATTTGGACCTCTCTCGGAGGCAAAATGCTATTTAATTCCTTCTGACTCTCAATAGTTGGAGCCTTCGTCCATGGCCTTCACAAACAATTTCTCAGTTAACTAGGGAACCTACACAGAAAAATCAAATTTTTTATAGTGGTAAAATACACACAACATAAAAATTTACCGTTTTAACCATTTTTAAGTGTACAGCTCAGCGGCATTAAGTGCCTTCACATTGTTTTGCAGCTACTACCACCATCCATTTCTAGAACTTTTTTATCTTCCCCAACCAAAACTCTGTCTCCATTGAACTCTAAGTCCCCATTCCTCTCTGCTCCAGCCCCTGGCAGCCACCACTCTATGATCTGTCTTTATGAATCTGACGACCCTAGGGACCTCCTACAAGTGGAATAGTACAATATTTGTCTTGTTTGTTTCTGGCTTATTTCAAATAACACAATTTTTAAACTGAGGTTAACACAGATAGAAGAGATGGCCGACACTTTCAAAGATACAGCCCTGGGTTTAAATTCCACCTCTGCCATGTAATCCTTCCGTGTCTCAGGGAAATTCCTCTAAGCATGTTTCTTTATCAGCCCCAAATGACGGTGTTAATAATGCCGGGTTGTGTGACTGTCAGGAAGACTAGTGTGTCCGCAGTGTGGTGGGTGGTGCAGAATGAATACTCAGTAGCTATTACAGCTTATTCCAGCTACTCAGCCTAAGGAATTCGAGATAAATCCAGGTGCCTACCTTTCAAGTTAAACTACCACTTCTATACCTATCAGATGCACACTGAGATTGACTCTTTTTAAAATGAGAATGAATAAGAATTACCTTCCTCAAAGGTTTATCGTGGTAATAAAATGAGATTAAATATGAGAGCTCGATATATAAAACTCAGTAACCATTGGCCCAGTCTCAGTTGGAGGGATTCCAGAATGGTATCAGATGATCTGTGATCCATATGAAAGTGATACAGTTGTCAGCATCTCCAAGACAAGGGATAAGAAGAGATGATGCAGCATTTGTAGCTTAAAAGGAGAGGGATATGGACTCATAAAAAAACTGTGTATTTCCTGCAATAAAAATACTGTTGATTAGAAACATGTGTTTGATAGTCTTTTTATTTTATTGTTGAAATAAATGCTAAAGGTCATCTATACCAATATTATTATTTCACACAACTGGTAAGGGGCCTTTTGCCCTACATCTCTAACTCTTTTTTTACTAGTAGACTGCTGTTTTTCTTACTATAACCTTAAAAAATGAGCCTTGTTCTTGCCTTTCAGCCAATGAAATGTTCTCTTGCACTAGCATTTTCTTATTATTAAGCTCCAGTCTGCTTTTGCCATTTCTGAGAGAGCCTGATGTAGAAGAAACTAGGCTGAGTTGCATAGTCTTCCAAGCCTAATTTCTGACTCATGGGGGTAAAAGGTTCTGGATCTACCCCCACAGCAGGGGAAAAGCAAATTCCCCAAGTTTTCAGTGTGTATTCTTGTGGAAACTTATCTACAACAAAGACCACATTGACTCCACTCTAGCCAAGTATTTACTCTTATATACATTTAAAAGTTTAAAAGGAATTGACCTAAAATATCATAGAGTCAATATACAAACATATAAACATATTTGAGACCCAAGGACAGGAGCTAAGAATTCAGCAGTGTGGTAAACTGAATGATAACCCCCCAAAATATCTGGTCCTAATGTCTGTCAATGTTACTGTATTTGGAAAGAGAGTCTTTGTAGATGTGATTAAGTGAAGGATATTGAGATAGGGAGATTAATTCTGGATTAGTTGGGTGGTCCCTAAATGCATCACATGTACTCTTTTTAAAGGGAGGCAAAGAAGGACTGGACATGCACAGAAAAGGCGGCAATGTGACGGGGAACAAGGGGAGATTTGAAGACACTGGCCTTGAGGATTGGAACGATGTCACCTAGAACCAAAAAGCACTGGCAGCCACTAACAGCTGAAGCAAGACAGGGATTCTCTCCTCGAGCTCTGGCAGAAGTGCAGCCCTGCTGCTTGAGGCCTAGTGATACTGATTCCAGACTTCGGAACTCTAGAATTAGGCAACAATCAGTTTCTATTGTTTAAGCTACCAAGTTTATAGGTAATAGTTTGAGCAACAGCCACAAATACAGTTTAAAAAAAAACAAACGGTACAATCTCTTCTCTCATGATTGTCCAGCCAAGAAGAGAAGATAGAGAATTAAACAAATTAAACTGACAGTAACATATGATGGTGGGATGTGACAGGAAAGGATGGTGTGTTTTGAGAATATATTAGCAGGGGGGTTAAGTCTAGCATTGGAGGTCAGGGAAGGCCATGCTGAGAATGTTTAAAATAAGACCTAAAGGTCTCAAATTGATAGCAGTTGTGGGGGAAGGCACAGGGCAGTCATCGAAGTATATTCCATCCTTCCTTTGTGCAAGAGCCAAGCAGCCATGGAGATCACTCCTCATTCTATGTCATTTCAGAATGTTTTTACATTCTGAAAACAACCCAATGGGCTAGAGTGTGGAGAGGATTGCATGGTAGGTTGAAAGGTGGAGAGACAGGCAAAGACCAGATTATGCAAGCACTTGGAACCATGGTGAAGAGTATAAAGATTCATTTAAGAGAAATGGGAAGCCACTCAAGGTTTTCAAGTCAGGAGATGGGTATATCAGATTCCATTTTAAGTGGATAATTTTGATGTCACTATGAACAATGAATAGAACTGGACTCAATCAAGGTCAGCTGAAGAGACCATGGCAGTGATCCAGGCAAGGGATGATCATGGCTTGCACCAAGACCAAGGTCAAGGGCAGGGAGGCTAGACAGGAGGAGGGAATACTTGGAAGAGATGCATGCTTAGAGATGGAATTGGTCTCTGCAATGGATTGGACCTCAGCTATGTGAGAAAGCAGAGAATCAAGGTGGTTAGTTGCATTTGTCGAGTACAGAATGCTGACATTTCAGGGGGGTTCATTATGAGGTTGTTTTGGGGGTATGTTGCGTTTGACATACTGATAGAAACTATAAATGAAAATACTGATTTGGCAACGGAAATACATACATAAAACTCAGAGTGTCAATCTAGCCTGGAGGGAGAGAAGTGAGCTTTCCTTTCTAGGAAGGAGGAAAGAGTCAGAAAAGAAGGAAAGGGCTGGGTAGAGACAAGAGCAACACTCTGTAAATGCCACAGTGAGTGCCAGGCCCCAAAAAGCATCTCCATGGTGAGGGGCTTGACCCACAAGACAGCCTGTCCATTACTTGAAAATCTCCTAATGCTGGGCAGAATTTTCTTCCCAACTTTTCCCCTTCAATTGCTTGATTTGAAAGTTCACTTCCTTTTCACATACCTGCATTCCTGCAGACTTTTTGGAGCTATTAAAGAACATAGTTGCATCCTGCTTAGAAAATACCTGCTATTAAAGTAAGCTGAATTTTTCTAGGTTAAAAAACTCAGAAGCATGGGGAGAAGGAAGGAAAAGAGTGAAATAACCTTTAAAGGCGATGACTGCAATATCAGAGTAGAAAAATACTGTAATTCATGACAACTTACCTTAATACTCCTATCGTAATTTTGAAAAACAGCACCTCCAAATAGAAAATTGGATTATTTAATATACTTCCAGGATGACTATAAAGATGAACAGAAAATGATAACTGCCTTCACTGATTATACTGCTAAAAATAAATATGCTAGATATTGTACATTAGCACGGTAATATCCATGTTAACTGAGGCGGCTAATATTTATTGAGTGCCTAGGTATTTTGTTCGGTCTCCAGATTATAGCAGTGAAAAAGATAGACAAGGATCCTGTACTCAATGAGTTTACCTTCTAAACAAAGTACTTTGGGGACAGAGAGAAGAGAGTAGATGATGGATAATTTGCATTGAAAGGTAAAAGGTGCCATGTCTTCTATCAGGCCAGGGTAATGATCAGAGAAACTGGAGAAGGCTGCTGGACAAGGTGATTGCGCTCTGAAGTTTGACAGCTATAAAGGAATTCAGCAGCTAATGGTACAGGAGGGCATAGAAATCAAGACACATAACAAAATAGCAAGGCAGAGATAAGAAAAGTACCTAATATCGTAAGAGAATGGGTGATCAACTGATAGAGCTAATAAAGCATTAGATATGGAAGCCAGATTCTGGGTGATGTTAAATGCCATGCAGGGTGGTGTGAACTCCAAGTGTTTTTAACAAACCAGCAATGAATTTTTTCTTAATCTGTTAATACCCACAGATATCAGAACACTCATCACATCAAAAGTTACTTGATTAAGCCATACTCCATCTCCATATTAAGCAAATAAGATAATAAAATAAGGCAACAAAATAAAATAAATAATTTAAAATGAATAAAAAGTATTTGTGCTACGGGGTGAGGTTCATTCTTTAAAAACTTCTGGCTTGTGATCGATTATACCTTGGGATGAAGTAGGCTCCCCATGCCTAGAGCTCTAAGGCAGCGAGACAGTTTCACGCTGGTCTTGTCTAGAACGGTGAAGCCAACTGGAACGACTACTTTAGTCTTAGTCCCTCTAGAACCCAGGATTTTTATTATTGTGAGACCCTGCAGTACATTTAAAGGACAAGCTAAAAATAGACTGCTGAGGTGAAACTAAAACAATGAAAGGATTTCATTTCATATGCACCATGCCCACATTTATGTTATGGCTCTTTGTAGAACTGTGGCTTTAATGGAACTTTGGAATCAGGCAAAATTAAGGTATCCTTTGTGGTCCCCCAGCTAATTATTGTATCAACTGCCCAGCATTTCTATAATGTACTTGCTAAATATACTTACTACATATTCCTATAATATATATCTATCATTTCTATAATATACTTACTAAACTGCAATTAATATAAGCCCTTTACCATTATTCTCATAATGAAAGATAAGATTGTCGTCATATATCAAACAACAGAAAGTTAATTCTGTTTATCACTGCTTTCTGTTAGAGCAAATATTGTATTTCTCTCTAAGTAGAGTATTTATTTGGGAGTAATTTTGCAGTTATATATGGCCATAATCTTTCTTCAAGATGATGAATTTCAAAGGCCAAGACTTGTATGATAAAATCCCACTATATAATTTAATGATCTAGAAGAATGGTTCAACCATCATTGAATTTATAGACTCTTTGCGTATTAAGAAGCAGACATGAGCTCAGACATTGCTAGTGATGAATAGGTGCAGGAGCATGAACAGTAACTACTCATGTAAGTCCAGGTCTCCTCAAGTCATTCCATCTTTGGGTCAAGATGTCCACAGGCTATTGCAAATTCTCTCATCACCTATTAAAAATGTAAACACTATGAGGTGGCAAAGTCCATAGCTTAAAAGAAAGGATGTTTCATGGCTTCTTGCCCTTAGCCAGCAGACCTCTAGTGGGATGACATAATCCTGGGCACAAACTGGTTTTTAATGTGATGTAGGTCACACTCCAGGCAGACTCTGTAGAGGTGGAAGGGCACAGGTTACGGGACATCTTTCGCTGCCGGAGCTTGGTTCAGAGTTGACGGTGTGATGACCAGTGTGACTCGGGGGCTTTGGGAAAGAACAGGAGCTGGCCGTGAACAACAGCACCAGACAGCTCTTTAAAATGCAGGGACCACGTGTTTGGTGTTTCAAAAGGGTCAGTTCTAGCCTTTTTCAGTCCATGAATGTTAGTGTGTTTGTTCGTTTCTAGGAGCAGGGTGCAAAGACACATAGCACTGCATCACAATAAGCAACTTACAAAAGTAAAAGACACAACAGATTTGTTCATTGATTGCATCTCCACAAGGTCAAGTTGCAGAGTGTTTGACTTTTCCTCCCAGACTGTCCAGTTTGGGCCTCCTGGGGAGGACAGTTATTTTAAATTCCTACAAGGGTAAGTGACCAGAATGAAAATGAGATAACCAAAGAACAAGAACCAGACACTGAACACCAGAGAATGTTCCGCCTAATGATATTTACAATTGCATTTGCCTCCTTATTTTCCTAACTCAGACAAAAGAAGCTACCAGGAAGGGTGTGGAAGTAAGTGAAGCCTGGCCCAGAGGGAAACAGCAGATAAGAGAAGGGAAGATAAGATACCTGGCATTTACTGTTTAGCAAACAGGCATCAGGTATTCACCTTTGCATTACAAATCAAAAACTGAAGTGTCACCAAGCGATGTAATTTACAGGACAACCCACAGGTCCCACAGGATGCAGGCAGGATTCCAGTGCAGGTATACATCCGATGGGGAAGCCCTGTTCTTTTCCTGTGTCCATGCTGCCTCCCCCGCCATCTGGCCCTCAGAGTTCTACTCCAGCCGAAGGTGGGGGAGAATGGGGCAGATGGGATTACAGAGAAATCCTCCAACTACATTTGGCAAGTGTCCAGCACACTGCACTTTCCCCCAAATTCTCCCTCGTTGGTATTTCACAGATACTGTCTCTGAGCTCTTCCCAGGAGGCCTGCTCCTGGGTGATGCTTCAGAGCCCAAGGAGGAGTCAGAGATGAGGTGAGGGAGCACAGAAGGAATCTGCTGGCATTTAACACGTCCCAAATGGGCTTTAACTAAAGACATGCTTTCTTGCCTACGAAAAAAAGCCCCCAATTTTTTAAGTTAGGTAAGAAACAAACTTGAAGAAAAACAGAATCGTGAGATAAAAATAAGACACCCTATTTTTAGAGAAAACTTAGAAAAAGCTTTCAGCATTTGCCTTTTCTGAAAAATTAACCAAGAGTTTTGTAAACCAAGATTTATTTAAACTGGAAGGAATATACAAAAGCATTAGTAGTTTTTTCTCTGGGTGATAAAAATGGGTATTTTTCAAATTTCTTCAATGTCACATTTTCTAAAAGGAGTCTGTATTACTCTTCAAATAGAAAAATAAAAACAAACATCAGCTAAAAAAGCAGTAGGCAGGAAGTTTCTACTCTAATAAGCTCACACCAAAAGTCCTTAGTGGGGATTTTGTGGTAGACATGCCATGCGATATGGCTTTTAAGATTATCTCTAATGTGGATTGAGTTACCTTAGTTAATAAATTTCAGTTGAGGGAGAAATTTTCCTCAAGGGTTCTTGCATCTGCCAATTTCTCACCTTTGACAGAGATGCCACACAGACTAAAATTCAGCTGCTTCCAACCCAAGCTGCCTCAAGCCGTCTAATGCAACTCCTTCTAAATCACAGAAAAATGCTTGAAAGAGTCCAGAAGAATTCAAATGAAGGACAGAGGGAATCACCCAGATAAAATTAAAACAGCTGTTAATGTCCATCATGTTTAAATTCATAATTTTAGACTAGTTTTAGATTTACAGAAAAATTATGAAAAGGGGAAAGAGAATTCCCACATAGCTTACATCCAGCGTCCCCTGTTAATCACGTATTAGTATAGTATATTTGTCATAATAAATGAACCAATATGGACACATTACTATTAACTAAAGTCCAGACTTTATTCAGACATCTTTAGATTTTACTTCATGTCCTTTTCTGTTCCAGGATCTTATCTAGGGTCCACATTACATTTAGTCATCATGTCTCTTTAGGCTCAGCTTAGCTATAACAGTTTGTCAATTACATTTTAATCTTTTGAAACCCAGAAGAGATAAAGGGATATAATTGTTGCTCTAACACCTCACAAACTTCTGAATAGGTAGATATTTCCAGAAACATTTTTGAATCCTTAAGATAGATATCAGCTACTGATGTTCATATAAGTACTAAGCAAAATAGGAAATAAAAGAAGAAATTTGCCAGCATATTTACAGAAGAATGAGTGCCATTTGTTTCATGCAGCTGTCTGATCAATTTTAGGGGAGCAAAGCCCATCTGGTTGACATCCAGTACTTTTTAACTAGTAGATTTCAAAGACAGGGTCCACCTCACAGAGAAAACAGACAGAGAAATCAGCCTAATGCCTAATGCGGTCAAGGAAATAGCATACCCAGAGTCATCTGGCATACAGCACCTAGCACAGTGCCGGGCACATGTGTTGAATGTGTGATGCTAAGTGAATGAACAGTCTAAGAAGTGACTGGATAATACACTCACACAGCAGAACTTAATTTCAAAAGGTGAGACAATTCATGTGCAAAGTCAAACCCACCATCAAGTCTAGAAGAACATAAACCGAACTCAGAACACTGTGGTTTTTTTAAAATTCAAGGTTGGGATTTTAATAAGACATCCACCATACAGTAAGAAAGACATATTATGAATTGCTTCTGTGTCCTAGCTGCGAAGTCTTAAGGGAGTTATGTGAACGCTTTCAGAGTTATTTTCCTCCTTGGTGTAATGCAGATGGTAGGTTCCCAAGCAGATTTGCTGAGAGAATCAAATGAGATGATGTCTGATGTAAGAGTAGCTGGCCTAACAGAAACTTGCCCGATGGTCATAAGACATTGTCATCGTCATCATCTTCATTGACATCATATCAAAGATGAGAAAACATGTTCGTTTTTATTGCTACCCAAGGGTGCCACATGCAAAGGAATGACTTTTTAATTACTCACTCCACCCAGCACCTCTCTCCAGGATGGAATTTTCACCTCTGATGCAGCCGCATTATATTCTGTGATCTGTCTCCCTGAAAAGCTATTCCATGCCCCCTCTTGGTGCCACCCTATTTCCAACCTAATATCTTATTTCAGATATTAAAATCTTGCTTCATATCCTGGCCACTTGGCTGGGAGTTCCTGAAGAAGAGAGAGAAACTTGTTCATCTCAGCACTTGTTCATATACGCAGCACTCAGTATACGGTGTCCATTAGCTTTTAAGGCTGCTATAACGAAGGACCACACACTTGGTGGCCAGAAACAACAAAAATCTATAATCTCACAGTTCTAGAGGCTGGAAGTCCAACATCCTGGCGTCAGCAGGACCATGCTACCTCTGAAGCCTCTCGGAAAGAATCCTTGCAAGACTTCAAGGCTCCTGATGTCGCTGGCATGCTTGGCCTTCACAGGTTCGCCCCTGCCTCACCCCTGCCTCGGGATCCGTCTCCACCAGGTGCCCTTTCCCTCAATGTATCTGCCTGTTCACTTGCCCTCTGTGCATGCGTCTAGCCCTGTGTCTCTTCTCCTTTCCTTAAAAGAGCACCAGTCATGTTGGATTAAGTGCCCCTCCTATTTCAGTATAACCTCATCTTAATTTACATCTTAATTCCATCTACAAAGACCCAATTTTCAAATAAGGTCACATTCACAGACACCAGTGGTTAGGACTTCACCAGATTTATTTAGGCAGCACGATTCAACCCCACACACTGCCTAACATGCAGAACATGCTCTGTGATGTCCTAATGAGGGAATGGATGGATCAGTAACTAAATAAACAAGTTCTGCTTTTCCCGTGGCCAGGTGCAGACAGACAGGTGGTAGCTCATTTTTTGGTAACCACAACGATGCTTTAAAATCCTGTGCTTTCTTGGCACCCTCAGAGTTCTGCCTTTTTAAATCTGATTAAATAATCCCATGCTACATCTCACAGTAATTCTCTTCCAGGGCTTTGTATTTGTATCTAGTTATGGAAAACCCAAGCCAGATCCTCAAAGGCGTAATTTTAAAAATGTTTTTTTTTTCCCTTCTGAGTTAGATGTTGCAGTGGGAGCTCACTGATTGCATGAGGCGCCTTTCACCTGTATATGTTAATAACTTAAAAGCTAAACAGTTCTTTGCAACCACATCACATTTATGGGACTGTCTTGCCAATGGGTTTCAGCCCCAGGCAAATTTGCTATGGATTCAATGTGACCAAAGAAAATGACAGCAAAACGTTCTTGTGGTGAAAGGGTTATACCCAAGTTTATTTCCAGGTGACAGGTCAGTCACTAGAATCCCATTCACTCAGGGCAAGTCAGCAGGCAGCAAGCCAGGCTCTGCCTCTGGGCCTCTCTGCACAGTCGTCCCGCACAGCCGTCCTCTGGGCCTCTGTCCTTGGCACTGCCACCACTCCAGCCTCTGCTCTGCTCTCCTGCAGCCTTGCAGCCCTGCCACTGTGTTGTGCCCAGAGCACTGGGCAGAGCTCTTTTTATAGAGTCAACAGCCATGTATTGCCCACAGGTGTGCAGCAAGCTATTCAACCACCAGGTGAGAATCCTGGGCCACAGGAACTCTCATTTTATCCACAGGGACCAAAGAAATGGACAGAAGTTTGCTGCTCATTTTTCCTCAAAAATCTGTGACCTTTTTGACATATGCAACCAGCATCTTAATTTTCCCATCTTTTCTTCTACATTAGAGCAAAATGAAAAGTACTTCAGAACATTCAAAAAAGCCTCAGCTTCCTGGCATACCGGCTTCTGATGTGCACATTTCTGTTTTTCTCATCTTGCTTCAAAATCAGAGAGTTTTCCTTAAGCCAGTAAATGAAGAACACAGCAAGCCTACTTGCTAATTCTCTTGGTTCTTGGCACCTCTTAGCAGGCATGTTATGCTAAACTAGCTTATCTGCTTGCAGCCTGAGGAGACGTGAAGAAAAAAGTATGAGGAGATACCAACATTGGGATTAAAGAAATGATTAAAGCCAGAGGCAACTTCATGCACATCCACTTGTACTTACAAAAATAGCAACGATGACATCCTTGAAAATATTGGCAGACCTTCAGCTACGGATGTGCAACACGGGCGAGACAATGTGGGAGAAGCGATAGCCAGAGTTTGGAGAAAGAAAACACAGTTCTGATGGGACTCATTCTCCATTGTTAAATACTAGTGTCTTTTAGGATGTTGTCCATATGGTTCCACCTGCTAAAGGGAAACTGATTCTTTGTCCTAAATATCAACCAGAGTCCTAGCTCTATGACTGCTGAATTTAAAAATAAATCAGATAGATAACATATTCCACTTCTCGGCCTTTGCCTCTTCACTCTGAAAAGTTCTTTCTTTGACCCCATCTTCCTGGCCGCATCTGAAATAGGCATCAGAGATTCAGGACCCACAGTTCGATATTTAACCCGTGCATTAAACATCATTCTCAGTCAGCTTCCCAGTCAAGGGACTTGGGCATTCAAGGGTTTTTTGAATATCAAAACATCCAACATTTTGGTCCACTGTCACAACAGTATAACTCATCTACAAACAGTAGAGTTGTTGATCTATTGACTGCAGTCAATGCCATGTGCCAGTAGCCCATACCTGTGGTCCTTTCTTATATGTGTTTATTTTTATATTCACTAAACTTCTTTATCACCAGTTCTTGTTCTCCTTTAATGCCGGATGCAAGACTAATGGAAGAGCCAGACATTTAGTATCATTAATTTGAGACATTTTGTCTAGATACAAGGTTAAGTGGGGGGAATGCCACCTTCTGATTGGATTTTTTACTTTTAGGTACCTTAACCCATTGATTTGTCCCTTGTTAGAAAAATGAATGCTAATTGCCCACTTTCTACTCTGTGTTTTACATTTTACCATTCAAGGTGGAAAAAAACCTGCTTCTTTCCACCCTACCAGTCTCTGAAATACCTCTATTCCATTTTATTCTTGCTTATAAACTGCTTCTTTTCTGAACTCACCCCTTTCTTATAATAACTTGCCAAATGCAGGTAAAAGCACTCACAAAGTACTGTTTCCACCCTCTTCTGCAAGAGCTACAAGTTCTTTAGTTATGTGATTCGTTCCCAGGTCAGCAAGGACAGCCCTTCAGTAAAATATTTGCCATTGCAGAACACAACTGGCCACCTTTCCAGACTCAAGTAAAGTGTTTGCCACCAAGCCAATATCTCAAACTATAGATTTGTATCATGGTAGTGTCCCATTTTTTTTTTTTGAGAGGGCATCTCTCCTATTTATTGATCAAATGGTTGTTAACAACACTAAAATTCTGTAGAGGGGGGTCAATGCTCAATGCACAGTCATTAATCCATCTCAAGCCTAGTTCTCTTCAGTCTCCAATCTTCGGAAGCATAACGAACAAGTTCTTACATGGTGAACGAATTCTTACATAGTGAATAAGTTCTTACATGGTGAACAGCACAGGGGCAGTCATCACAGAAACTTTCGGTTTTGCTCACGCATTATGAACTATAAACAATCAGGTCAAATATGAATATTTGTTTGATTTTTATACTTGATTTATATGTGGATCCCACATTTCTCCCTTTATTATTATTTTTATTTTTAATAAACTGCTGAAGTGGTAGGTAGATGCAAGATAAAGGTAGAAAACATAGTTTAGTGTTGTAAGAGGGCAATTGTAGATGATCAGGTGTGTGCCTGTAGACTATGTGCTAATCCGAGCTAGACAAGGGCAACAAAACATCCACGGATGCAGAAGATTTCTCTCAACACGGGGCGGGGGCTGAGGTTCTAAGCTTCACCACTGTTGTTCCCCAATTTCTCACCTGATGGCCCCCCTGCGACTGTGCCTGTCTTAGGTTGTTCCTCCCTTGAGGAATCTTACCCGTCTCTGGCTGGTAGTGTCCCATTTTTAAGTAATAATTATTATCTCAGTCAACATTGAGAAATCAGGCCCTAATTCTTAAAACTTAGCCCTAGAAATGACACTTCACTTACATTTTTTTTTCAGTGGTCAAAACAAGTCAACATGGCCATACCTGAATTCAGAAATTTAGGGAAGTAATGTATTACCCACCATGTGCCTAAGAAAAGCATCAAAAGTCAAAAATACTTGTTGCGCAGTATTATGACCACAAAAACACTTAAGAACATTAATAATAATTCCCTATCACCTAAAATCCAGTATATACTATATACTGTCCTATTTTGTCTGTCCTTGCAATTGTAACATATTATCATAATCACTGTAGCTTCTAATAATTTTTGATAGCCAGTAGAATAAGTCTTCACATTTTGGTCTTATTCTTTGCTATTCTTGCACTTTTCATTTTCATATAACTAGTAGAATCAACTTGCCAATTTCCACATGAAAAAGCAACCTGCTGGGATTTTGACAGAGATCACATGAAAGCTTTAGATCAGGTTAGGGAAAAATAACATCTTTGCAGTACTGAATCTTTAACTTCATGAGTACAGCATATTCTCCCAGTTACTAGATTTTCTTCATCATAATGTTTCATATTTTCTATATTGTTATACAAATATTCTGATAGATTTATTTCTGTTTGCTTGCTATTTTGGATGTCATTATAAATTGTACTCTAAATTGAAAGAGCACATTTCATTTTTAATTTATTGTTGATGACTTCAAAACAACTGGGTTTGTATGTCAAATCTGTATCTAGCAACCTCAAAAAATTCCCTTAGTGATTCCAACCAATCATTTAGATCCTTTTAGATTTTCCACTTTCCGACCATTCATCTGTGAATGACAGTTTTAGTTTATAATTTTTGTTTAATTTTCTACTATTACTGATCTGGCTAAGTCCTCTAGACCAGTAATGAGTAAAGATGTTAATAAAGAATATCTTGTCTCTCTTAATCTCAGGGGAAAAGTTTTCAACATTTCACCATTCTACATTCTGGTAGTTCTTGATTGTGTAGATAACTTTAATAGAATAAGGAAGTTCCCTTCTATTATTACTACATCAGTTTTTATTATGAATTACATATTGAATTTTATCAAATTATTTCTATATTAAGATGATCTTATGGTGTCCCCCTTTTGTTTATTAATAAGGTGAATTGCATTGATTTCAAATAACAAACCGGCTTTGAATTCTTAGAATTAACTAAACTTTGTTTTCACATATTATTCTTTTTATATTTTGCTAGGTTTGTTAATATTTTTAAGGACATTTATGTACTGGTTTGCAAGAAGGCATGAACTGTGACCTTTACTGCAGTGTTTTGTTTCTTGGAGTTAGCATATAGTTGGGTCTCTTTGAGTACAATGTTTTCTGGTTTCATTATGATATATTTAGGTCCATATTGCTCCTTTATTTATTCTACTTGGACTTCATTGAGCTACGTAAATCCAAAGTTTACTTTATTTCAATGATTTTAAAAATTATTCAGCTGCTATATCTTTGGATATTATCTTTCCCCCTTCAATTTTTTTTCCTTCTGAAACTCTTGGAAGTATTGTATTAACCTCTATATATTTTAATACCTGTTTCGTATCTTTAACCTCTGTCATATTTTTAACCTTTACATCTCTGTGTTCTGCATTCTGGATAATTTCATCAAAATTATCTTCTAGTTTACAAATTTTCTCTTTCACTATGTCAAATCTGTTTCATGTAGCAATTGTGCTTTTAATTTTATCTTTATTGTCATGCCTGGAAATTCTAGTCATTATTTCTAAAATCTGCTCTACTGCTAGTTTATAGACCCTTGTCCCTTTTCTTATTTTCATTTGTTTGAACATTAAACACATTTGCATGTGTATGTGATCATTCTAATAACTACTTCTGCAGTCCATTGTGTCTGATTTTGTGTGTGTTTGAGCTCCTCATATACCTTGGAACTTTATCTGCAGGGAAGCTTTGAAGCATAGATTGAATTTGCTTTCAGAAAGCATTTATACTGGCTTTTGAAGAGCATGTGTTTTTGGCCATGCGTGTTTGACTATATGTGAATCCAAGTCATCATCTCATGCACGTCTAAATTTTGGTTTTGACTTCCCACGTCTAAATTTTTTTCTCCACCTGTCAACAAGGTGAAGGTAGTAAAGTTCCATGAGTGTCCTATGCTATCCTCTACGGCCCAACCTATATGGGCTTCCATCCCTGCCCATTTGGACCAGTTATCTTTCCTGACTCATCACCTGTTATTTCCCACCTGCTCACTCTTCTCCAGCTTTCTTGCTGATTCTAGAACATGGCAAAGACACACTGACATCGGGGCTTGCATGCTTGCTGGTCCTTCCGTCGGGGACATACTTCTTCCCAATAACCATGCAGGTAACACCCTCAAATCTTTCAAGTATTTGTTCAACTGTCATCTTATCCTGACCATTACACTTATTTTCTCTCACTAGGCACTCCTAAAACCTTTTCACATGTTGATTTTCCACTTTTCCATTGTAGTTACACCTTGATACATTCCATAAAATTTACTATTTTTCAGTTATTTTTATTTTCTTTCTCCTGGAGATTGCCCATGGGAGCTGAGATCTTTGTCTGTGTTACCCACTGTCACCCAAATGCCTAGAATCGTGCCTGGTGCACGGGAGACCGGCACTCAGCAACAATGTTAAACTAACAACAATGTTAAACTAACACAGGAGTAAATACATGGGTAATGAACATTCAGAATTAAGAATTCTGAATTGTATTAAGAATGTGATGAAGAATGGATTCAAGAAACACAAGCAAGCAAGGGAGACCATGCTTTTCATTTTAGAATCTGCTATTTGAATTAACATGCCCCACAGACCAGGTTTAAAAGCACGGCCACTGATCCCTGGAGGAGAATTTTACTTCTAAAGTCATCAAAGGAAAGAGGAAAAAAAGTCTATCTAATCGTTTGTTGCCATGAGGGATCTCCAAAACCCAGTATGGACAAATCAAAAATCAAATTTCAGCAGCACAAAGCACCCACTATAATTCTCAGGACCTAGGGATATTTAAAACAAACAATTTGATACAAAATGAAATCCAAGCCACTATTTGGAATAATCCTCATTAAATAATGTTTCATCACCTTTCCCACTGGTCTTTAATTTTCCACAAAGGATATTTTTCTGTTTCATGCTCCAATTTTCTGAAGGTTTTCCTTTCTATTCCTCCCTCTGTAATATCTCTGGCCAGATTAAAAAGTGAGGACCCAGGGAGTTTAACAATTCAAAGAATAAATCAGAATGTCAGGGGACATCTGAAGCCATTCTGATAGTCCATCTCCCTTGCAGACCCAGAAACTCCAAAAATAGAATAGCTAGAGCCATTCACATGGGGTCCACACTGGTGGGTGGGGTCTCTGATTCACCAGGGTGCTAATATTGCAGACAATAGGTTTCCGTAAGTAATATACTGGGGGCATGTCTCTGATTTGGCCTTTTATTAACATTTTAAGGGACTAGTGAATTTGTTTAATGTCATTTACCACCTATTCTTTCTAAATTTAAAAGAAGTCTATAGAATCATTGTAAATCCATTCTTCCAAGAAGAGGCTTAAAAAAGTAAATATGAATCATTTCACTGTTCTGTTAAGGTTTCCCCTTCTAATATGTAGCACAGAGTTCAAGGGCCATTCCCATCAAAGATGGGACACTTTGAACTGGGTCCTTGAGCAGCAGGCTATACCTGAAAAGACAGCAAAGAGGCGCTATGCAAGAGGTAAGATAAAGAATGTTGTCAGAATGAAATAATAATGTATTATTAAATTAAAAAAAATAATGTATGCTCCACAGAGTGAGGAGTCACTGTGTGCCAGCATGTTACTGGGCCTTCATGCATTATTTCCTTTAAGAACAGAGAATCAGGAGCATATCCCAGACCACTGGCACCCTTGAGATGGCCTGAAATAATTTATTACCCACGTATCAAAAATGCTCCAGAAGAGAGTCTCCTTCATTTTAGGCTGAAAGATGATGGTAAAAGGGAAGAGAGGGGCACAGCTTTTGGAAAGACTTGAGTCACAACATAAAAGGCGCCCATTGTTCATTGCCCTGAGAATCCGTTTCTCTAAAGAATGTCTCTTCGCTAACTAAGGAAAGAAGGGAGGAAAGACAGGAAGAAGGAAGGTAAAAAAGCAACTCTAGCTGAGCCGGGCACCATGGAGATGTTTTACACAAACCATTTTATTTACCTTCCTAGTTGCCTTGTGATGCCAATACTATCATCCTCATTTCTCCAGCAAAGGATCCGAGGCTCACTGACGTAAGTAACTCGTTCAGGATCGCAGGCCATTAGTGAGTATGCTCATATTTGAATCCAGATCTGTTTACATCCAAATCTAGACCTCCTTCTTGTTCTTAGAACCATGAATGAGTCTTTCCTCCTCCCTGCAAAGGCTAAGAGGCTTAGGACCAGGTGTTATCTTCAGCTGCATTCACTAGCTTGACTCTTAGTTTCTTAGGTTTGGTGTATGATATTATTGTATTTTCTTATAATCGCCTCCATATTTTATTCCTTTCATATCAATCTTAGTGTACTACCTGCTCAGGTGCATATTTGCATGCATGTTCTCCAGTCATGAGGCCCAGAGAACACTGCAATATTGGTCTGTTCATTCCTGCTCAAGCACTCATGGAAATGATACACTGTGTATCACAGGTTTATCATAAAACCCATAATGAATGGAGATCGTTATCTAGCACAGAGACAAACATTGTGTCTGCAAGTGACGCACACAGAGAATAACAATTTCTGTGTGAGTTCAGCTGTCAAATGCACAGTTAGCTCAGCCAGGTCCCCGGACTGGCATATGCCAAAGAGCGTGGGCGGGTGCCTTGCTCACATCTGTGTCATAGCTTTGGAGTGTTTTCTGCAGTTCCTCAGCAAGGCTCCTTTCTGCTTCCTCCCAAACCTGAGTAGAGGCGCTCAGTGCAGGAAGTATATCAGTCAATGCAGTCAGGTCACGCATCGTAACAATTTTCTGGCATCTTGAACAACAAAGGCTCATTTCTGTCCAGACCACATGCCTGTGATAGGTTCACTGGGATCTCTGTTCCCCATCACCCGACTCTTTAACCCAGGGGAACAGTGGCCACCATTGGAGACATCACCCACCAATAGGGTGGAGGAGGGAGGAGAGTGTGGAGAACCCTGGACTCAGAGTGTCTGTCTATTGTGGCACATGTCACCTTCACCCACATTCCACTGGCCAAAGCGAAGCAAATGACCACCACTATCTTCACCAGGGTGAGGGTGCACAGTCTCACACGTGCCCAAGAGGAGAACTAGCAGAATGGGTGGATGGCACTAAGGAGCTGGGAGGAGAGCAAGGACCCAGAGTCACAGAGTGCCTGCTAGGTACCACTTCTACTCCATCCAACCCTCAGGCACAGGAGCTGAATATTGCTTTGCGCTTTGCCCATTTTACTGATAAGAACACCAAGAACTGCTAAGTACCATTGCTTCAGATGCTCACCCAGGATGTACTGGAATTAAGACTCAAGCCCCGGTCTTCGTAACATGAAAACTCATGTTCCCTGCAGGGCTTGTCAATCCCCACAGTACATAGTGTCCTTTGGTTTGGAAGATATTCCTCCATACGTGACCCAATTTCATTCTCAGCATGGTCTTCCAGCCCAATTATTCTCTTGCTTTTATAGACAAGGAAACTAAAGCAATAAGTATACACAGACAGACAGACAGGCTTACAGATAGGAGAGAATGAATAAATGGTAAAATAAAAGAGCTAGAACTGAGACACCCATCGCCTGGCTCCAGAGCTGACATTTTGCAAACATTTTGGCTTTGGATGAAGAAAATAGTCAGAGAATCCTTTAGCAAATGGATAGGCATTCAGTTCCAGAAAAATTATGTGTTTTAATTTCCATGAGTCAATGGGAAGGCCAATATGCTGAGAGGGTCACCGGCATATGCGATGGGTTCCACTGCTATTGCCTATGGATGATCAGGCCATGTTAATGGTCTATGCGCTTCTTAGCTAGTATGAGATGACACAGACAGATTCACAGGATCATGTAAATGTCACTGTCTTAGATGGTTACTTTAGAGGCGAAACAAGAGTCAACAAAAGACTTAAAGCAAGAGGAACCCAGAAGTCTTGGTGAGGCAAAACAGGCACCACCAAAGGGAAATAAGACTATAGGACATAAAGGTGGAATACAGGGCCTCCGAAGAGAGCAGTGAAGGTCAATTTGTGAAGTCGAAGGTTAAGCGGACTCTTGGATGCAATCTAATTTCACGTCCTTATTTTAAAAATGTGGGAAATGAGATCTAGAGAAATGAAATCAACCCAATCTCTGAGAGAAAAAAGTTTTCCTGAAACAGAGAGATGCTATTATTGGCCCTAAGTGCCCAGAGACCCAAGTTGTGAAATTATACTTTTGAAAAGTAGGGGTGGGGCTATAGAAACTTAGGACCCAAAAAGAATGTCCAAGCTACTCTAGTGGCCAGCAGGGCTGAAGAAAGCGAGGCTTTGAGCAAAAGGGAATGTAGAGAAAGACCCAGTGGAGAGGTGGAAAGACCTGAACAGGAGATTAGACAAGACTGTGGGGCCAAAACATGGGCCAGCAGTCATGGGACAGTCCTACGAGCAGACTCTTCACAATGACTGACATAAGCATTGAACGTCTATGTTAGTTGATTGCAGGCAGGAATCTCTCAATAAGATGCATCTCTAAGCTAAGGGAGATATTTGACACCAATACAGATACTTTCTAAAATATCCTCCTCTTGAGAGTCAAGTAAATGTTGTATTATAAAAACTGCTGCTTATCCTATTCTTCCAAGACATTGTCTCCACAATTCAAGTCCTGAAGAGACCAGGGCCAGCAGCCACAGGCAGAGAGCTTCCTGCATTGACATGCCCTGTGTGCACTAAAGATCCTTCCACCCCTCCTGCCCCACACCAGCCTCCCTAATTAGCATCTAATGTGTACCTGTCCCTGAAGCCACCAGGGCACATCCCCAGTTTGGGCGGCCCTCATTTCCCGCATTTAAAAGTGATGCTAATAAGTATAACTCCCCATGAATGTCCCAATCTCCCTTCTCTTAACAGAAGTCTCTTTTAATGTAAGGGGTGGTCACTTTTGTACTACTATCTGACCAGCTTATACTGTGACCCCCAGGATCCTTTCACTTACATATCTGGAGAAGGAGGAGAAGGGGGAAGAGGAAGGAAGACAGGAAGGTAGAAAGAAAGGAGGGAGAAGAGAAAGAGGGAGGGAAAAAGAAAGTTAACCAAGAATTGAGGAATGTCTCCCTGGAGAAATGGCTCAAAAAACTTAAAATCGGATGAGTTTGAAAAATGAGGTTAATGCTCCATTATTTCCATAAGGAGCCAGGGAAGGATCAAATCCCCACCTCCCCATTTGTGCAGTGTTTCTTCCAAAGACACCTCTTTACCTAGTTACCCATCCCCACCCTCAGGATGGACCCTACAGCAGTAGGTGCCTGCCTTTCACTGGTCAGAATGGACTGGAACCAAAGCTGACCACAAGCCACTGACTGAGCCCAGCCAAATGCTCTGTTCCCACTACCTGGAATTCAGATGGTATTTTCACCAATCTCTGTTGCTACGATCTTGGAGGGGACCCGCTGGGAGTCACCATGCCACTCCCATAAAATCCATATTATATTCTGCCACATGCACCAAAAAAGCAAATGAACTGGTCTGCACAGAAGGTTGAAGATGCCGTGTTAAAAGATTAATGGATAAGAGGACACCCCCTCCGAAGAGAAATAGAAGTGGACCCACAGAAATGCAAAGATAGCCCAGAGAGAGGCAGCAATAGACAAGCACGGGGAACGCTCTCCTACAAGACAGCTCATACCTTCCACAATCTCTCCCTTTGCCTCAACCTTGGCACCGTGCCACTCCCACAAAATCCATGTTTCTCAGTGAAACCATCCCTGACTAATGGCAGCCATTCCTGTTGTACTCACCTGTTCTTTCACACATACCTCTTAGGTGAAAATTTTAACACTTAGGTAGGTAAATGCCTTCCTGCATGACTTTCAACCAGATTGTGAGCAGCCTGAAAGTAGGCGGTTAAGTCCTTTTTGTGCACAGGCCCATCACATTGTTCAGGACTGTCTGTGGGTTTAATTTGGTTGCAATGACAGGGTTATACTTGGGGCCAGAAGAGGAAACAGCAGGTCTCAATGCATCAGAGTCATTTGCCTTTAACTAAATTGAGAACTAAGGGATGTTTTCCCTACGCTTTACCAATAGGTCGGGAGCTATTTTGGTCATTTATCTTTCAGTATAATTAAGAGAAATAAATCTTACTGCAGGAAACAGTTGGAGTCGTGTAAACACTACAGCTCACTTAAACAGCAACAGATATGTTTCTAATTTTTATGCCAACATATTTCTTGAGAATTTGGTTATGCTACCAGCAATAAAAGAAGTATTAGACTTGGATAAAATGAAAAATGAGAGAGAAAAACCGAGTGTGAGAGAACCAGTATCATTATGATTAAGTGGGTATTTTTAGGTGGAACCATTCTTTGTCACTCTCTGATAAATGAATATGCATTTCCACCATTACCTCCTTGTAGAGTTTTCTAACACCGTGCCACTCCCATAAAATCCATATTATATTTGGCATCAGATACAGCAGAAAGAGGGAGAAGACATTTGTTCTCTTGAAAGTCATCGGTTCTCAGAAAAGGTGACAACATAATCGAACTCCACCGTAAAGCTGAGGGTCAGGCCTGCCTCTCTCCACCCTGGCTTGTCTCTGTTGTGCCTGGGTATTGACGTGTTTTGGCAGACTCCAGTCCATCCTGTCTTCTACTTCTGGCATTTTTATGCATATATTGCATGTGTACATTATGTGCAGAATTTAGTGTGTACAAATATTTGTGTTTTTGCGAGCTGAGTTTCCATAGCTTTCATCCGATTCTTAAGCAATAATAATTGTTAACATTTACTATAAAATGACCTCGTACCCTACTGGTCTAACAACTTTACAATTATTACGTGCACACAAATCCTCACAAATCCTATGCAGAAGTATTATTAATATCTCCACTTAAGAGGAGAGGAAACTCAAACTCCTAACGAGTAGGTAACTCACTAAAAGCGCAAACTACCCAAAGCTTATGAATTCTAAGTCCTGGGTTGGAACCCAGGCAATGTGATGCCCCGTCCCCAGGCTGTTTTTAATGACTTGGCTCTTCTGACTCCCTTACCAGGTCCCTGACACCCAGTTAAAGGCAATCTGGAATTTGGGGCACTCAGACCTGGCCTCTTCACAATATTAGGACACTCACGTCATGGCTTTGCATCTTCCCCTCCCATTCTATTCACACACCCACACAAAACACACAAGCACTCGTGCAATCAGGCCTTCCTTAGAAGAAAGCTATTCATTACTTCTGGTTTGTATCTCTGTGAATGACAAATCTGAGGCCAAATGCAAATTTTTTGTTTTTTTCTGGGTCCTCATAGGAGGTTTGAATACTTGAAAATAATTCCATAAGAATGACTAGAACTTTCATGCTCACCTCTAATCAGAAGCAACATAATTGTTCAAATCAACTGTAGGATGTTAACTCAAAAAATACAATGCTGCCATTATGAGTTGTGCTTTTGAAGACTATTTGCTAATACAAGGAAATGTTCATAATATATTTACAGGTGAGGAGACAAAGCAGCCCTCAACAGGGTTTTGCATAGCATTAGCTTAAGATCAAATGAATACATTAAAAAATATATATGTGCTTATGAAATCTTGGAGGTTTAAGAAATACAATTTTCTGAATCCGCCTGCAAGAAGATATAACATGTAGTGTATTTCAGAAAGTAGACATGCAAATGAAAGTGGGAAATATCCCCTGCCAATAACCACTTATCTAAGTCTCATATAATCCTATGGGCTAGATACCAGTTTCCTCTTTTTATGAATGATAAAACAGACACAGACATTAAAAGATTTGCTCATCATCACTTAGCTGGCCATAGAGATCCTACATACAGGCTTAAACACACAGTGTTCCCCTCATTAAGCCCCCAGAAACTCCCACACTCCACCTGCAATTTTCTATCAGCCACCTGGTGATCTCAACAAGCTCTAATCTGGTGCCTACCGCCTGAGCCCTCAGAGGATCGGCAGTCCCCTCCAGCCCCCAGCATCTCACGGCCCAGCTCCACGTGGTCAGAACCCCCCTTTCCCCAGCACGTCACCCTAACTGTGGCCATCTGCCTGCGGCTCCTCCTCCATTGAACGCTTTTGCAAAGTGCCCAGAAGTCTCACATCCTTCTCCAGGAACCCTCTTCGATTACCTGTAATGTCAGAATGTTTGACCTGGACTCAGGAATGTACCCTGGGATGGAACTGCTCTGTGGGCAGGTTCCTCCAGGTGTCACAGCACCACAAATGAGCCAAGCATAGGAGGCTTTCAGAGAAATGGATTCTCCATGTTTTTCTTGAGATCATAAGTCCTCTTCCTCTCAGACTCTTAGCCAAGTTCGAACCAGTTTACAACCCCAGAGAGAGAAGAACAGAGAGAAGGAGACCACAGCTAACTCACCAGGTATCTTCATTAGATTTTAACTGGGGCAGTGGGTAAACGCCTAAGAAGCAGAGCCGACATCTGCTTGCTGGACATTCAGAGGACATTCGCTCATGTACAAGTAGCTGGACCAATTGCTTCCTACTTTAATCAACAGCAGCACCGAAATAATCATCATGATTAAAGTATATGAGAGTTCAGAGTTATCAAGCTATGGACACAAATCGTTTCTGGCACAGTCACCTTCTGTATTTTTTTTAATCACCTTTTATTTTGCTTTCACAATATTCTGCCCTTGTGAAAATGCAGTTGCACATGGGGACGTAAATCAGCTCGGTAACTGAGGGTGCTTTGAATATCACCAAACCAATCAATAACTGAGCCTCCAGGTATGCTTTGGAACCATTTATCTGGGCAATTCTAGCAAAAACAACAAAATCCAAACAGATTGCAGGGAAGTTCATAAAGAGCACAAAGTGGGCATATTCATGCACCACAAAGCCAACCAAAACAGAAAAATGAAGCGAAATGAAATGAAGGCCCAGAACTCCAGCCCCTGCAAAGGTGTGTGTCTGGTAAGTTTCTGCACTGTCTTTCCCACATCACTGCAGTAACTACATCATTTCACACCTCCTTCCATTTTGCCTCTCATTCCCTGCCATAAACTGGGCCCTTCTATTTGAAGACAAAATTTTGTGTTCCCAGTGTTGGACCCTGGTGCTCCCTAGATGTAACCTTTACACACCCTCTGGACTTAACCAGACTTTGGCTATTTCCCATGACTACCCCACCTGACCTCAGCTGGCCTCCTTCAACCCCGGAATCCCCATGGGTCACCTGCCTCAGCCAGTGTACCCTGATCAAACCACTGTCAAGCCACAGAATAGCCCAGCCTCCACCTACCCATGATGCAGAATGAATAAAGCTGCCTAAAGTATTGTAGACTTTGGGTACTGGAGGCTATGTGCATGATCTATGGGCCATAGTACAGTCATAGCACATTCAAATCTAGTACGTGGATCTTGATTCTCAGTCAAGAAACCTCAGTTCGTTTCCACCTAATATTCATTGTAATTTTTGGCCATCATGGAAAATTCAGGCTTTGCTAGGATTTATGTATAACCTAAAGGCCACAGAACATTTTACCCCAAATCAGCCATGGCTGCATTAACCACATAGTCTCTCAAGAAACCCCTGAGACCACCTGTCACCAAACACATTTTGAAAGTCTGGCACCAATGATTCTATGCCACCCCCGCCTCAAAACTAACCCACAGCGTTTTGCCAGGTGGTGTTGAAGAAGTGTTCCACACGCAAGAATTGTTTTGCACAGTCAACTCTGAGAAGGAAAATTTGAAACCGTAGGAGCCCCTTAGGAAAGCAGATCTAGTCGGGAGACCTGAAAGGTGGCCAGGTCCCCTGGGTTCATATGCCATTCAAGGCTCACGGACGTGGCCTTCACTCTCACCCAACTGGCACCAGCTCCAAGAACACAGGCCACTTACCAGCAAGCACATCAAGGAACAGATTCATTCTCCCTGACCCCTAAGAGGAACAGCAACACCTGAACAAACTGGCAAGGTGAGGTTCGCTTGCAGTTTATGAAAACCTTCCCTGGCTCCCTCTCCTAACAAGGGCCAAAGACAAATCACACTCAGGTTTTCTGGCCTGTGGCCCACTGCCCCATATGACAGCTCCTTGTACCTCGTTCACAAAACCTCACCATTCAGCTGTCCCAATGAGGTCCACTTCAGGACAGGAAGGTGAAGTTCTCACATCTCTCTCATTGCATCTACACTGGCTCCCTTTGCACCTGGGATCTCCTTGGGGGCCTCTTAATGGCAGTCTGACGAAGCCTGACCTTGCCTTGGTTTATGAGGGTAATGAAATCACAGCCCCAGGTGGGACAGCCGCAGGTGCACTTGCTCAGCCATTCCAAGCCCTGTTATTTCTGTCATTTGTCACATGCTGTCTCCTGCTCGGGGTTGAACTTTACAACCTAATGAATGCATTCTCGTATTAAGACAAATCCTGCCCATGCCAATCCAATTAAATCTATAAAATCAGCCTGGAAATTTTAGAGAAGTGAGCTGCAATGTAGCTGTTTCACTTTTTTTCTTTTCTATTGTAAGTTGTTGGACCACATCTAATTATGATTTAGGAAGCCAAGAAGTTGGTGGAAAGAACAATGAGTTAAATGTCAGAAGACATCTGTTTTATTCCAATTCCCTTACGTGATCTTGAACAAGTCCCTGTCTTCCATGGGTGTTGGTCCCTTGACAATAAAATGAATGGTTTGGACACACAAGTGTCGATAATATCTTTTCATTTATTGGTTTTCCTTACTGTCTGCCAGACATCTGCATAAAAACTCTGCAAGATGGATGCAATGTTGTCAATCGTGCAAATATAATCACCCAATTTCATAGAAGACAAATGATTCATGCAGGGCCAGACAGTGATGATGGGGATGTGGTCCTAAAACCCATCTATACAATTCTTAAATTAATAACCTACACTCTTTAAAGACTGAATTGTAGGGGGAACGTTTGGAAGTTAGTTTCAGGTCACAAAGAAGTTCTGTCTAAAGCTCTGTTACTATCTCAGAGACCCCAGACCTTTTATCATCTCAGTGTCAACCACCACCACAGCCAATCTTGCGTTCTCGTTCAGTTCTCAGGGAATTCAGGTTTAATCTGTAGGGTGTACTTCCCACACTTCTAAAACACAGATACAAGAAAAAGTAACTAAAGCAGATTTTGTTAGCCTTTTATGTAGAAGGAGAGTTTAAAATAATTTGTTACTCTGGACACCATAGGCAGATACTGGTGATAAACACAAACCTCATGCTGTTATTAATCATGTCCTCCACACTCAAGGTTTCACCAGCGTCTGCGAAGCAATTTGTTCAATAAGACGTGTGATCATAAATAAATTGAGGTGTGATTGTAAATCAGTGCAGCTGCTACGGAAAACAGTTATGCAGGATCCTCAAAATATTAAAACAGAAATACCATGTGACCCAGCAATGCCACTTCTGGGAATATATCCAAAGGTAATGAAAAGACTAACCTGAAAAGATATTTGCACCCCCACCCAAGTCCATAGCAGCTTTATTTAGAATAGCCAAGACATGGAAGTAACCTCGGTGTCCATCATTGAATGAATGGATAAAGTTTTAGTATATATATATATATATTTGGTGTCTATTTATATGCATATGTACATATACATATAAAGAAAAAATGTTTCAAGGAAAAAAACGTTTTTCCTTTCTTCTTTCCTTTTTTTTATCGTATCTGTATGAAAAGACAGAGGCTAGCTGAACCTATTGTGCTAATCATTTCACAATACATGTATATCAAACCATCATGCTTTTACATATGAAATCATTCTTTCCTAATAGATAAAAATAGAGATTTCATAATACTACAAATTGTGCCACAGATTTATTTCCTTTCAAAAACCATAAACTATGCTCACTTTCTTTTGTGAAATGTAGATGAATATAATCTGATAAAGACAATCTTCCTATGGGGCATTATTTCTTTAATAATTGATATCTTGCATCAAGTTCACATATCTGAATTAATAAACTAAACTGCCAACCCAATGTCATCACAAGATCACAGTATACATAATTAAACCTTATTAAATGAAGATCTGCTAGTTTGGTCTCTGCAATTTGAAGAGGGCTGAAAAGGCATTTAGGTTCATATTATAGTTCGCTAAGCAAAGGGATAATATAAACAAAATTTCAGAGTGAAATGTTCAACCAACTTAAAACAACCAGTTTCAAGAATTACATTAGTTTCCATTTGCATAAAAATAATTAAAGGCTGATTACAAATGAATCTTCTTTATTAATTAAATCAAGAATGCATTCATTGTTAGAATTTATTATTACTATTACTGCATTGATGTAAAGTAATAGGGCTATATTTCTTTTAAACATCCTATAATTTCAACTATTCATTTTACATAAAAAAATCCTCCACCTAATCTAAAGTTGTGACATGGATGGAGAATAGGTGGACTGTATTTTGCAAAACCGACTTGACAAGGAAAATGCACTCATTGAAATTATTGGACTGTGCTATTTCGGGCTAGCCCTGTTGAATATTTTTGCAAAGGTGAATATATTTTCTGATGTTGCATAATGTATTTCTTAATGCATTCACAGTAAGGTCATACTCATCATTAATACCCTGAGTTTAGGAGTCAATTTTCACTTTTTAGATTTTCTTAAATGTGCTTATAGGGAAAGAAGAAAGAAAAAGAGAGGAAGGAAGGAAGGAAAGAAGGAAGGAGGGAGGGAAAGAAAGAAACAGCAAACGGAGGGCTTAGTCTATATTCTCAGTGAAAAGTACATTTTTCTGGTGGGCTCCCAAAAGCAGATTAAAATTCAACTCAAAAGTTAAAAAAATTATAAAAGTCTTTGCTGCTGTAGAAACCAATTCTTCCATTTTTAAGAGATAAAAAAGTGGATTCTTCAGTAGTTACTTGGTCAAGGGTTTAATCAAACAAGAAGTCAGCAAGACTTAGGGAAAAAACAGACCTATCTTTAGATGGGGCCTTTGCCTGCTTCTGTGAAAAAAAAAACAATAGAACACCAAAATTTCTTAATTGGTTTCTTCACTTTGATGAAACAAAACATACACAGAAAAGTGTACAAAAAAATTCAGATTTATAAAACCACCACCCAGATCAAGAAATAGAACATAACCGACACCACAGAAGCCTCCCATCCACTGACTCCCAGTAAAAATCGTCTCTGTGCCCCTCACAGGTAATCAATACATTGGTGCTTATGTAGAGGTTACCCCCAAAGTATACTGTTGCCTGTTTTATGAAGTGTATTTTAAAGCAATCATGTAGTTCATATTCTTTTGAATCTAACTTCTTTAATAAAAATTATATTTGTGGTATTTATCCATGTATGGAACTGTATTCTCTACATTTTCATTACTCTGCAGTAATACATTATATGCATATATAGTCATTGTACAAATATACAAAAATTTTTACTACTCTACTATTGATTGGAGTGATGAACATATTTATAAATTTGGGTTTTTTCAATAGCATTGCAATAAGCATTCTCGTATGTTTCTCTTGTATATTGTATACTTGGGCATGTATTTACATTCTAGATAAAAATATATTGGAGTAGAATTGCTGAATCATATGATTTGCCTATCCTAACATTGACAAATACTGCTAAAATGTTTTCAAAAGGATCATTTCAAAATTGGTTAATTAACCAATTTAACCCCTACCAGCAATACATGAGAGCTCTATTTACTATCCTTTTCAGTTCTCGGTGTTATCTGTCTTTTACATGTTTACCATCCTCATGGCTGTATACTGGTATCCTGTGCTTTTCATGTGCATTTTTCTGATAACTAATGAGGTTGAGAAGCTTTTTCCACATTCACTGGCTATTTGGAAGTCTACAACCCACCTAGAATTAATTTTTGTATATGGCAAAAGATAGGTATCATATTTCACTTCATTTCTTTCCATATGGACATTCAATTACTTTGATAGTATTCATTGAAAAGCCCATCCTTTTCCACTGTTTTGAAGTGTTACTTTTATCATGAATCATTTGCCATAAACATGTGGGTCTGTCCCTGGGATTTCTTTTTCATGCACTGGTTTAGGTGTCTATTTTTGCGCCCAGAGTTAATGACTTAGTTGTTATACATTTCAATAACCCTTGATATATGGTAGAGCAAATTTTCCTGTTTGTCTTTCTTCTTCACATGTGGCTACTCTGCACCCTTTGCAAGAAATGACTTGTCAAGTTCCACTGGAAAAAAAAATACAAATCCTGGTAAGATTTTGGGTGGGATTGTATGGATCTAGAATCAGTGATTTTGGCACTTGAGGGACTCTCAGAAGCTGAGCTACAGCGAAGACGTAGCAACTTCCAGTTCATCACTCTTTACATTTTCTGAAAAGTGTCATAGTTGTCTGTGTAGAGATCCTGAACATCCTATGATGGATTTATTCCAAGGCATTTACTCTTTTAATGTATATATATTATATCTTGTCATTTTTTAAAAATAATTCTGTTTATGGCTATAATATAGAATTCAATTCCTATATCGACCTTTCATTTAGAAAACGTGCTAAACTCTTTATTAATCTTATTAAATCTTAACACTTACCCCAGCAAGACTGTCAAAACGCTAAAGAACCCAAATGCTAGGCTCCTTTCTCTGGGCTTCCATTCTGTTCCGTGTCCGAGCTCTCACTATCCTGTCAACTGCTTCAAGCAAACAATTTTTTAAAATGTTCTACAGCTTTTTCTACTTGCCCCTAGTAGAGCAATTGGTTTGAATCACCTAATCCTCCACTACTAAAATTAACCTCAAATTTTCTTTATTTGACAAACTATAATTCAAATGTAAATGCAGAAAGATTCTTCCCATTAACCTACTCTCAGAGTTAAATTTTCCCTTAGGTTCAAAAAGTTAATTAAACTGGGAGAGAGGGGGTAAAATGAAGAATGTTGTCAAAGCATTCTTTTTAAATTAGTTTCTGTAATATTTGTAATCAATTAAAAGGAAACATCACTACATAAAGGGAACTCATTTTTCCTATTGTGTGAATCAGGCATTATTTCCATCAATAAAAACCAAACTACTGTGTTAATGAAAACAGTCAATCAATTAATGAAGGATTAGGATTATTTGTTCCAAAGTAAAGCTGCTGCTCACATATTTGGGTGTAGGTGGCAATGATTCAATAGCTGTGTTGTTGGTTTTGGTTTTGATTTGTTTTTTTACCAACTAAAGAGACATGGAATGTGGTCTGCTTTTTATTTATTAAAAATATTCATTTTTATTCCTTGTTGTTATACCACATGACACGTTGCTATTATATTAACAGCAGAATAGTCCAATAATATGCATAAACATACTCAAGGGGTTAGGAGGAATCCTACTATATTCATTTTCCTTCATGGGTTGGGTGATTTAATTCATATTTTCAACACCAAAACGTCAGTTCAATTTATATGATTATTTCTGGAAAAGGTAGTAATTACAAAGCCAGATTTTTACGTGAGAAAATTTGTAGAGATTTCAGTATGACTAGCTTTATTCAAATATTTCTTGAAATACTCAAAACACAGCTGGACTCCTTAGGTAAAGTAAGGAGAGTAAACAGATATTTATAAGGTACATTTCCTTACAAAGAAAAACAAAATTTTCCAAAAAACAATTTTTGACCATGCCCTACTACTATAAAGTGTGCCAAAGCTCTAAAATTAATTCTAAAAGGAGTTAGAGTATGAACATTACTGACAAGTAGGAATCTAGTGGGCCTTTAAGGCCAAAGAAACTTTAATAAATTGTCTTATGTGAAAAGAGTTGAAGCAATCAGTATATATAAGTTGTATAAGGAATAAATGAAAAAATGAGAAGGCTCAACAGTTGGGAGAATAGAATGTAGAGGCTACAAGGACTGGGAGTCCTGTGAGCCTGGAGAATGGTGGCAATGGGAGACTAGCCATGATCTCCGGGAAGATGAGGGCAGGTGACGGGATCTTGGAGTTGGTGCTCACCAAGTTACGGACGACGGCTAGGGCCAAAGGAGATGGGTAGAGGGAGTACATACCCTGGGGTTGAGGAAGTCAAAGAAATGAGAGATTGTGGTGTGGAATGATCCGCCTGGAAATGGAAATAACCCAGGATCATGGAGGAATTGCAGGCAAGAGAAAGATGCCAAGTCAGGAGTCCACAACGTCTTTGATAAATGAGTGTGGGAAACAAAAGGGCCAGAAAAGAATAGTCAAGCTGGAAACAGGGCCTATGACTCAATAGCAGAAACCCCAAAATGCAGGGAGTTACAATTTCATTTGTATATTTACACAAAGGGGAGGAATGACAGTCTATCTGGAAAGGTATTTTCTTAGTGAAAGAGAAAAGAATTTAAAATGGAGGCAAGACACCATCCCAAAGTAAGTACTACTTGAGGAAATGCTATCTAGTCAAACATAGTTTCTTTGGCATTGGGCTAGTAGAAAAGATGTTTCCTTTAACAACCTAGTGACTTTAGGGAAAGCTACAAAACCTGTTACACCAAGAGCAGCCAGGTCAGTTGCACCATATCATCTCATAGGTCATCAGTAATACAAAAGAATTAACTTGATGTCATGTTATGTATTTGCTAAATTAGATTTTCAAATGTTTGTTAGAGTCAGAGAGGTGCAAGCAGAAGTGTTACAGAGGGAACCAGCTCTTTGTCCAGAGGGGCTCTCAGGGCAGAAATGCCTTGGCAATATCATCACCTTTTATGCACTATTTATTGAGGACCCACCACATGCCTGGGCTGGGCTAGGCATCGGGGATCTAAGTGTGATTATACTCCAGTGCTATTGGAGGCAGTTCTCTGCGTGGCTGGAAGTCAATATTTCCAGTCTCTCAAATTAGGTGTCTCAGCAGGATGTATCAAATTACCATTTAGTGATTAGATGGAAGGTAAATGAACACAGAAACTAAACAAACAGAAGTAGAAGTATTAAAGAGTCTTTCCTCTGATCCAGATGTGAGCGAACTAGGGTCCACGTGCCAAATGCCCAGCCCACCACCTGCTTTTGTATGGCCAGCAAGCTAAACATATTAACCTGCAGAAAACAGTTGCTTGCTTTTACCTCTTGGCCTGAGAAGCCTGAAATATTTATTCTCTGGCTTTCTACAGAAAAATTTTACCTGCACTGATCAAAGCCATAGAAAGATGTTCCCTATCTCCTAGCGTCCATCTCCTGAACTTGGACAAGATTGTATAAGTGGTGCCACCAAATTCTGGATTTGGCGATTTCCTGCACCCATGTACCCCCACCAGGAACACACTTTTGTTTATTTTGTATCTCCTAGTTATTTGTCAGCTATAGTAATCTCATTAATTGTTGAATAGTTTTCCTTGGCAATTTAGCCTTCATTAGATTTCCAGGTCGGCTCTATCTGACTTTTTGGCCTGATAGATACACTTTTCTTTCAGAGGGCTTCTGTAGGTACTGTTTCTCATGGACTTTGTGTGGTGTACTCTAACTTAGGGATTGGTGAAGATTTTGCGTAAAGAGCTAAATAGTAAATATTTTGGCTTTTCAGGCTTAATGGTGCTCTGTTGAAACCACTCAATTTTGTCACCACCACTGAACTCTGTCACTATAGTGCAAAAGCAGAGAGAGAAAATTTGAAAATCAGTGGGGTGAGTGTGTTCCAATAAAACTTGATTTGAAAAATCAGGAAGTGGCAATTGGATTTGGCCCATGGGCTGTAGTTTATCAAACCCTAGTCCAACTTATTCTTAGATGTTCCAACTCAAGTTCTATGAATACCTATGCAGAAATTTCATTTTCTTTTATATCCACTTCACAGGTAAGGGAAATAGCACTGTCTCTCTTACATCAGAAAAAAATATATATTCGAATCATCCAATCAATCAACTAATATGATTTAGGGGAGAAAAGTAACCCATGTAATTGGCAGATATAAATTGAACTACAAAACTGAATTTGAATTTTGAATTTTTCTAGTGACTACAGTAGCCTGAAGTTGAATCCCAAAGAGACAGTGAATGCTGAATCATGGCTCTTAGGCAAGCAACTCCTCACACCTGTATTTTCTGTTGGACTCAATGTGTGAGTCTTGAAAGGAAGTCTTTGTTTAAGACAGATCATGTTTTCACAATAAGCTTTGAGCTTTGGGTCTTTGGGTAGTACTCCACCTTGCATATCCGAGGATGATGCCCACCTTCTGCCTGGAAACCAGGGCTGGTCAGAATGCCCCCGACTGTTGTCCCTTTTGGGTGTCATTCTAAATGTTTAAACAAATGGGTCACAAGACTGAAAGACGGTCAATAAAATCTTCTGAGGCATGTTCCCTTCTGATGGATGAGCTGACATGAAAAGCATTTCAGAGTCTACTTTCAACAGATTAATGAATTCTGTGTTTCCAATCACTCAAGTTGAAATTATAACAGATAGCATTCTGTCCCACTGTTCATGAGATTTAACTCTTTGGAGGTCATCAAAGATACACCCTATTCAATAATGCAGGCCAGACAAACACGGCCTTAATAAAACCGAACTGTCACTTTGGGTTGGAATTGATTTTCTTGAGGACCTTTTAGGTTTGCAAATCAGAATTGCCTTTTCTTCACACATCTGAAGGAGGTTGACTTTCCCAGGGTTAGTTTAAAAATGCAGATCGATGGGAAAGGTTTGTGTTGGGTCAGTGTTGAATAGCCTTCTCTTGGGGGCTTGAATTATTCATGAGCATCCATGCATTTGTGTTTCTTGCTTAACACTGTGAAAGGTGGGGGAAGGATGAGAATGTCACCAGCTGCAAGCATAGTTTCCTTCTCGAACAGGGTTAGCAGTTAGAGGAGGCTGGGGGGTGGACCAGGGTAGAGGCTTTGCTTAATTTTACAGGAACTCAAAAAAAATCAACCTTGAAACTAAACAACTGGCCAACAGCTGAGGATGCCCAAGTTTTATGTTATCTATGGCTCACTTTCGACAAGCTTTAAGCAAAGGTAAAAAGCCATGAAACCAACTGCCTATCTCCTGACTATGAATAGGGCTGCTTTGGGTTGATTCCTATAACAACTTTGAGGTGGGCTGGCTCTTGTCGCTGGAAAATGTGCAACTGGCATGTGGATCTAATACTCCAGAGAGCCCGGTTCCCCTCTCACTTATCTTCCTCTTAGATCTGTGGCTCTGAGTGTGTCATCTACAATTTCCAAACTGCAGATTCCACTTCTATAAAATGAAGCACTTTAGGTCTCTTCAGGGGTTTTATAAATTTTTGGAGATACAGAGCACTTTCTTCAAAGAAAACATTCCCCACAGGTCATAGAAACAGAAGAGACACAGAACTGAAGGGGAAGGGGATGCTGAACCTCTCCCTTTCCCAACTTGGTAGAATTAGTCTAGGTATTTTCCCTGACCCCGTCCCACCAAACACTGAGAAGTCAGAAGCCAGCTCTTCTTCCAATTCCCCCACTTGTGCTCCTTCTTACAGCTCCTTCCTCCCGTGGTTCAGCTAAATACTAGAAGTAGTCTTACCTTCCAAGGAGAGCCAAAATGGAACACACTGAAAAGGTATTATTTCCAGGGCCCACCTCTTGACTTCAGAGGAATCCTGTTCATGGACAGTATTTTTAAGAGCAGTTAGAGGAGGTATTGAAGACTGGTGAAAAATGAAGAGAAGAAGAGATTCTTGGATTAATGCTTTTGCATTTCATCTTAATTTGGGAAAAAAACCCAGCCACATTAGCTTAAGCAGAGGTTTCCTACCCATATTTTCCTTACCAAATAAATTCCTATAAGGAACCAGTTGCTGCTGTTATAGCTAATGGTCAACTTATTCTTGTAGAAATTCATTCTACTGTCAAGAAGGAGTTATCTTTTGCCATCTGGGCCTTTATCTGGTCCTTGGCCATAAACAATAAGACAGCTATATTTTTCCTGAGAAAAAAAAAATATGCCACCTTTTACCAGAAAGCAAATTTCACCTAGAGAAGTGGTCCAAGACAAATATACAGGGGAAACCCTGCTTTGGTCTCAAAAACCTGTGATCTTAATGCTAAATGCAAAAAGGTGATCTTAAAACCAAAAGAAAAATGTTTAAAGTTCGACTCATTTTTGCCTTGCTGTTAATTAAGGCTTTAAGGACAGTGACCCTAAAAGTGTAACATTCCTTTAGACAGGGAAAGAAATAAAATGTGGCCCTCAAAAATCACCACGGAATGGACAAATATGCATTGATTATGCATGTAATCATAATCAAAAAGTGTGTTATTTTACAAAATTGAATTCTTTCCTGCTCAAGTCCAATGCTGAGTAATTAACTGCAGACTGTACTTCCTTTAGTCACAGAGTAAATAGGGAGGTTTGTGGAAAATGTTATGGCTCTGCAGTCATTAATATTCCACTGGAGTTGGAATAGATTAGCAAGGGAAGAACACAGCAGGTTAGGATTATTGGAATCTGTTTAAACCCCACATAATGAAGGTGTGGAGAACAGTGATTTGAATGTCTAATGTCAGTCACTTAGCAGAAAGGATAAAATTCTTACGCTCACTCCAGGGCTTTGAAACAGCTGTTTATCTCATAAATTTTCATTAATTTGCTATTATAATCAGACCTACAGAAATAAATGGCTAATAATTGTCAAGCTAAATGAACTCAGTTTTCTTCTCTAGAAAATGTCTAAATTTCCTATGCAGCAAGAATTCCTATTCTGTAGCTTTTTCACCTACAAGGATTCAGAGCAGTCACCAGCCAGGGGGATTCAGATGAGCCTCGGTTTAATGCTTCTATATACTCTCTCTTCCTGGGGCCCCAGTCACCCTACCCCTCTTGAATCCTATACCCAGACGTGGTTATTTGATTTCTAGTGGAGCTAGCTAAAGTGGGCAACCATTATGTCACTCTTCTGCCAATTGTTTTATGCAAAGGTAAACAAAAGAAGGAATTACACACTAATGAAAGGAAGAAAGAGAAATTTCCCAGTTCAAAGCTGAAGGAGCAACATCTCTCTGCGAACTTTGATGGTGGGAGCAGGGAATTGAACAATACGTGGTGGGGAAAGAGATGGACAGAAAATGGCAGATTTACCAATGAATTCTTCCTTACGAGAGGAAGGAAGGAAGGTGGAGTGTTACAGCACTGAAGAGCCATGGGGAAGAAACTGCAATTAGGTCAAGATCCCACAGCATCTTTGCTGCAATGTCAGGAGATTGTCCAAGAGTATAATGGCACCATGATTACACAGAAACAAAACAGATTTATCAGTAATTTATCCAAGACTTTCTGAACGGGCTTGACAGCTATCATCATAATCTACTAAGTCAAGGCTGGGATATTACTCTGAATGTGAACACAGACTGTAAGAAAATAAACAGGATAAAGGAGTCAGAGGTTTCTTTCCAAGTGAGCAGAACTCATATTGAGTATTTCCCAAACTGCCTTCTTGACGTTACAAGTGAATAAAAGTGCAAACTTTGTCCTACATATAAGGGACTGTAACAAGTAAAGAGCTCCATGTATCATAGAAATAGGAATAGTAGAGTATAATTTTAAAAGAGGTGAGGAAGAAAGAGGGAAATTCCCTTGAGTTTCCTATAAATCCACGCACTTGGGGATTAGAAACAAATGGAATCGGTTTATAACCCATAGCTTACTGGCTCTCACTTCTTCCTGCTCCTACCCTATGAAGCCTCCCCTCTGTCACTCAGGGTTTCTAGCAGTCCCTAGGGGATGTCTCCCATGTGTTCGTGGACATGCCAGCTGAGCTCCACCAGGCTGTGGTCACACTTTGTGTGACTGGTGTCATGGCGGTTGGTGGGCTCTCTTCTGCATGCGGGAAGCTAGACTTTGCTTTTAAAATCCAGTGCTAATTGCCCACCGTGGGAGCTGGCTCCATGGGGACACTCTATTTGCTGCCTTCCCCTCCCTGTGTCACTCCCTCCAACTCTCTGCAAAACTCAGATAAACTATTTGTATTTAAATCCTGTCTCAGGGTCTGCATCTGCAGGAGTCTGAACTCATAGATATTAAATACATATAGCTATTAAATTGAAAGCATTAGTTCAGGTATTTGGGTCTCTTTATATTCTATCTCTACTTTTCACCTCCAGAGAACAGATGGATGATGTATCAATATCCTGGGAGGTGAATGCATAGATATTACTCCTTAGAATTGGATATTATTCCAAATGGATATTATTATTTGGCTGTCTTCCCTGCCAACAGCTCAACATGCTCTTCATAACCCTGTGGCTACCTCACGTACTCAGCAAAGTGTTCCATCGACATTCACATCCCAGCATGCTACACAATTCAAGAAGCTCTCAGAAGAGCTGTGGTTTGTGACTAATACAGTGAAGGTGGCCTTAGAGTTCCTAAATAGCTGAGAAGAAATACAAGGCAAAGAGAAAAGTCCAGAAATTAAAGACAGTGAAAGAAAACACCCTTCAATTTTGTGAAAATAATAATCCCAGGACTCTGGGACATAACTGATTTATCAACTTATACTTAGATAACCTATATATTTAGTCAGCGTGGTATAAATCTGCATTGTCAATACAGCACCAGCCAAATACTAACCACCTGTGGAGACTGAGCACTTGAAATGTGGCTAGCTTGAAATGGGCTACAGCTAAATACACATGATTTCAAAGACTCTGTGTGATAAAAAGTGTTATTTATCTTATTAGTGATTTTTTACATGAATTACATGTTTAAGTTACGATATTGTGACTATGATGGATTAAATAATATATATTATTAAAATTTATTTCCTCTGCTTACTTTTTAATGTGGCTACCAAATAATTTGTAATTACATATGTGCTCACATTTCTATTACACCATACTAGTCCAAATTATGCTGTGATAACACATAAACCCTGAATTCTCAGGAGTAAACAATAGAAGAATGGTCAGTTCCTTATTCATAGTCCATATCCAAAACTGGAACAACATAGTATGCAGACAAACCCAGTGAGTGGGGAGTGGGAGGGCTATACTCCACATAGTCTCTCAGGGATCCAGGCTGTTGGAGGGACTATTACTTTGATCAGAGAGATAAAGATGAAATTTTTTCTGTTGCCCCAGAAGGGGTGGAGATTTCTGGGGGATCTTGCCCCAGCACAAAATGTTTTGGATCAGAAGGGACACAGATCACTCTACTGACAGCCCATTGTCAGAACTTGTCACAAGGCTCCAGCTTCAGAAGGAAGGTCAAAGAAATGTCACCTTCCCGTGCTCCAGAAGATGAGTCAGAGTGGACAGTAGTGCACATACAAATGGTCTACCACAATGTACATGGTTTGGTGATGTCTACATTTTCAAAATCATTCACTCCAGTGTAGAATACAGCATGCAGTTAGCAGTGTAGAGTGCCAAGATGGCAAGATGGCACTGGATGATGTCATCAGTCATTTATACCTTGACAAGGACCACTTAGGAGATGCACTGTCAGTTGAGGAAAAGAACCTGAGGAGGAACTAGGCACAGAACTGATACATTAGAAGTATAGAAAGCAAACTAGCTTAGCTGCTCAATTTTTTCTAGCAGTGTCTTGTACTTTGATGTAGATCTCAAGTGAATAAAATGAGATCAAATGTGACTCAGTGAAGGCCAGACAGCTGTTCAGGTAGAACATGCACAGTGAACTCGGCACAGTCTAAAAATCTAGTGATCAAGGAGACGTTGGAACACTGAGAGTGACTCTGTCTCTCAAACAGAATTCCAACATATTAATTTAAGGTGGAAACACTGCCCTTCTCAGATAGGACTCATAACTCATTCCCTTACTAAAAGGAGAAAATACTAAATGGAAAATCATTGTTCTTTGGTAAATAGGAAATTCAAACAAGGAATATCCACTGATCTCAAGAATTACTTGTCAGATAAGGAGGCCTGAGGAACCCCCACATTTTATAGGAATAATTTGGCCCAAAAGACCATGATGCATAAGTCAGCTTGGCCAAGACCAGCTATCTACTGCTGTAGACATCTAATGCTGCCCATGACCTGATGCTCTTATTTTATGCTTTCATAACCAAATGACCTATTTTCCATGGGCTTTCTCCAAACAGAGCAAGCACAGTAATGAGATTTCATACGGCTGAGTTGCATTTATATCCATTCCACACTGCCTCCCTGAGATGACTTCCAGAGAGCCTTAATTACTGTTTCAGATGTTCCCACATCCCTCAGTACGTATCATCCATAGCATTTCATAGCTCCTCAACAATGGTGTGCATATTTTTACCAGTGTGCCCCTCAAACAGCTTTCATATTTATTAGTTCTCAGGAACACTTCTCGAGGCTCCCCACAAAATAAAATGCTATCTGATTTGGATCAATGCAGTGACTTTATTTTCCACCATAAATTACATTGCATTTGGCTTAAAGTTTTGGTCAGACTAGGAAAAGAAAACTAGGCCCAATAATTTTAGGCTATATGAAAGATCTCATCAAGCCAATAATTCATCTTTTATTCAAAGAAAATTAATAAAGATGGCTTTCCCTTTCAAATTTTTCTTCAAATACTAATTCATTTTCACTGAAAGGTATTAAGAGTTTATCTACATAGAACAAATTTATCAAATGTTTCTTTGAATCATCTATCATACATACATCTGAAAGCGTTTTTCAAAGACCATATTTATAGAGACAAATCTACTACTAGTGAGAAGTTTTCAGCATGATACTGGGAGCAGGTTACCATGATCTCCCATTACATTGGCTCTGGGTAGGTCTAGAATGACAGCTATATGAGGGGCAAGTAGAGTCAATAGAATTCATGTTTATAAGCAAAACAGATGGTTAATTACACTGCATGGTTCCAAAAATGATAGACAGCCTCCCTTCTAGGAAAGAGAGACACCCTTGGCTGAAGTGCAACCATACCTGATATTGCATTCTTAATATTCATGGAAGATTAGAGATGAAGGTGTTCTAGGGGTCTAAACTCACTCCAGCTTTTTAGGTTAAGCATTGCCCTTTATAGGTCTTCCTATTTAAAAATACAAATGATGCTAAGACTGGTAGCAAATTAAGACAGTAGTTTTCTAATGTCAGTTAGTGAACATGTAGGACCAAAAAATCTAAGTTGCATGAAGTTACTAGATGCTTCAGAAGAGGCAAAGCAAATGCAATCTGGAAGGGGAAACATGGACTAATGAGAGATGAGTCACAAAAAGGATCATAATTTTATTCAGTAATCGTCCTAAGAAAAATACTTCAAACAAGTTTTAAGACCTGGAAGGGAGAAGTGATGCTTTTACGTTTGCTTATAGTCCCCTCAGCCTCTCACAATACACTGTAAAGATGGGAAGGGTTCAATAACGATTCCTTCATTCAACATTGACCACTTTCTTATAGTGTCACTTATAACCTAGTTGCTAGACCAGGTTGTGAATGTGAATCACAAAGAAAATTCTATAACTTCAAAATATTTATGGTTTATATGGGGTTTCCAAATAACAATATATGGCACTAAAATTCACTGTGGATGCAAGAGCAAAATACAAAAATCAGTTACAATTTTGCACATAACCCAGAAATAATCTTGAAAAGAAAAAAGAAAAAATCATTTTTACAGGATTATCAAAAATAATAAAATACTTAGGAATTCATTCACCCAAAGAAGTATGAGATTCATACTCTGAAAATTACAAAACATATTTGGAAGAATTAAGTAAGATGGAAATAAACGGAAAGAGATCCCATTTTCATGAATCAAATGATAATATCAGTAGGTAGCCACACTCCTCAGATTTATGTGCAGATGCCGTGTTATCCCTATCACAGATGGCTTCTTTGAAGACTCTGACGAACTGATCGTAGAAACTTGTTTGGAAATTCAAGGTATGCAAAATGCCAAAAACAGTCTTCCAAAAAGAAAAACCAAGCGGGAAAACTCACACCTCCTGATTTCAAAACTCACTACAAAGCTATAGTGATCAAGCAAGTATGACACCAGCACAGGTAGACATGGACATGAAAGGAACAGAAGTGAGAGCACAAATGTGAAACCTCACGTGTGTAGTCAACTTATTTCTGACACGTTTAGCAGTTTAATGGGGAAAAGAACCGTGTTTTAACAAACAGTGCTGAGATAGTTGACGGTCTAAATGCATGAACCCCTAACTCATGCCATACGGAAAAATTAACTCAAAATGGATCATAGATAGAAATGTCAAGCCTGAAACCATAGACTGTCGGAAGAAAACATTCTATGACCTTAGCTTACATAATGGCCAGGAACCACAGGAGCTGAGGAACATCTGGGCCCAGTAGCACTAGTATGTTTAACCTACTTCTGGATGTAATACTTTTAACCTATTTCTGAATAAGTTCATCTACTTGAGAATCTTGTTTGCTTTTACCAGTTACCATCCAGAGGAAAACTAGTATCTAGTAGAACCCTATTTTTATGCAATGTCAAAGCATTGATTGTAAACGAAAAAAAAAATTTTTATCTGAAGATGGATATAAACTTACTATAATAAAATTCATTTATTGTTTCTTTCATCTAAAATATGTATATTTTGAATATATATAAGTACATGATCTACTTATCATGTACTTATTCCTCTAACAAGTATTTTTTGGGTGTCTACTAAAAGCAAGCATCCTTTTAGTCCCTGATGATACAGAATCAAATAAGAATCAAATCAAATAAGACAGAGCTCTGTGTTCAGAGATCTTGCATCTTCTAAGGAACACAAGCAATAAATACACAAATACATATGTAAGAATATGATATGTACGTAACAAAGAGGATTCCTACGGTGTCAAGTGTATTAAAGAAAACGAGAGGGAAATGGGATTCAGCGTGCCCGGGGAGGGGAATTCCAATTTCGGTATGTTAGATCAGAGACAGCCTGATGACACTGGGATGACATTTTAATGGAAGACAGCCAGGCAAAATCTGGAGAAACAGAGTTACTGGCAGAGACAACAGGCATGACAGACCGGAAGTGGATACATGCTGGGGATTTTTCAGGAACAGAGAGATGGCCGCAAGGAGGGGTGCCCATAATTCTAAACGCCATGCCCTGGGCTATGTGGATCACACAGTCACACTCTTTGCCCTCCTGAGTCTTCCAGCCTGGACTGTGGGACACAAACATCATGCACATAGTCACACACACACACACACACACACACACACACACACACACACACACACACAAACAAACAGAACTATAGATTGGGACAGTCTCCTGGGGAAGATTCCCTCTCACCTGGGGGCTTTATAGCCAGAGAACCCGATTTGGGGAGTATGGAGGGATTCTTGGAGAAAATAACCTTTGAGAAATTTGAAGGGGAGTTGTATAAGTATAACCAGTAATATTAAATCGATTATTTTAATCATATATGAATAAGATGATGATAGATAAAGATATAGATATAAATATAGAGAGAGATGATAGGTACATAGACAGATGATAGATGAATTCATAGGATTCATTCACTTTAATTAAAATTTTAAAAATTGTGATCCTAATGAGGCTTCTGATGAAAAGAATGACAAATTTTCAGCCAAGCAGAATACATCCCATCAGACATGAAAATTTTATTATCATTGCAATGACAGATTGATTCGCTATACAGGACTTCATAATATTTGAAATTAGGAACATGGCATTAAAGTTCATGAACTGATTATTATAATTATAGTTCATTTTATCTTGATTGCTTTTGTAGGGACTCTTGATTAAATTTGTCTGTCCTTGTAGTTCCTAAAGCTTGTTTCTTGCAAAGCTAAAACTTTCTGGAGATAATGATTCAGCGGTTCTCCTTCAGCCCCTTCCCTCTTCTTATACCACACTGTGCCTGTTGTTTTAATCATACATATTCATATATTTTTTAAGCTTAGGTTTGTAATAGTCCTTTACAACTTGTGAAGATTTTCAGTTACAGTATTCAGAGACTCAGAACAACTTGGGGAAGGCGAGTATTGTTAATTCTAATTTACAGATGAGGGGACTGAAGACGAGCAAGGGGAAGTGAACTGTCCCAAAATGCATCGCCCTTACTGTGTAATTTTATCTCCTGCAAGTTTCCAGAAGATTCTGGGATGCTGGGCCCACAAGGGAAGGGAGCCGTCCATCCATTCTTCTTCACCAGCAAGGAAAAACATGTGCGAGTCGCTTTGCCTTTTTACCAAAGGAGAGAGGGGGGATTACAATGAAGTAGAAGAGCAAAGGACAAATTTGCATGGAAATGCACAGATCTTTTGACCACTGCCCTTCTCACAAACACACAAATTTATGAGCTCTCAGCTCCACCCATTAGAACTGGGATGCTAGCAGCCAAATAATGAGTCAGTATCTGCTCCCTGGGGTATGGGGAGAGACTGGAGGGTGGAGGGAATTTGTCCTTCTGCAGAAGAACGAATTAACCTCTGAAGAAGATGTCTGTAGATCTAGAGCCCCAGCCCTTTATAAAATGATTCATCCAAGGGAGTTCAGTTAATGTAAGTGGGCTTAACAGAATTCCTAGGAAACCAAGAAGACTCCACTGTTAGAGAATTGGGTGATGATGGCTAGTTTGGAAGACGTGGCCATGGGAGGTGAAGAGGGAGAGTGGACAGGTGCAGAAAAGGTCACAGTCACCATTAATTGGGCGCCAGAGACCTGTCAAGAAGGTTGGGATCTCCAAAGGAGAAACTTCCATCTCAGACAAGACTGTAAAATGAAAACTCAGCCCCTGGGAGATGACCTCCCTGGTGTGAAGAGAAGCACAGACATTGGTAATGACTCAAAATAAAGGGAGACCTAAGGAATCCTCCCTAAGGACCAAATCCAATTCCTTCTATCCATTGGTGCTTGGGAAAGAGGGAGGAAATAGTAGGTATTGGTATGAGCTGAACTGTGTCTCCTCAAAGTTCAAATGTTAAAGTCCTACACCCCAGGACCTCAGACTGTGACGGTATTTGGAGATGGGGCCAACACTGGTGACTACATTAACATGCAGTCATTAAGGTGGCCCTAATCCCATCTGACTGGTATCATGATAAGAAGAGATTAGAAGACAACCATCTACAAGCCAAGGAAAGAGGCCTCAGAAGAAAACAACCCCATCAACACTCGGCTCCAAGCCTCCAGAACTATAAGAAAATAGCTGTATTTTATTTAAGCCTGGGGTGCTTTGCTATGGCATCTCAAGCAAACTAATACAGGTAAGTCCATGTTTTTCTTTAAAGCCCCACACTTCTCTGGAAGGAGGGAGGGTGTCATCATAACATGCATTCAGTCCTGAACAGACCAATTAGACAAGTCAAGGACTGATTAGAAGACTGCACGGGCACGGGGAGGGGAGCTTCAGCAGACCCACCACAGGGAGCAAGGAAGAGGGCTTCTGGGAAATGAGGAAGGGGATGCTATGACCTTCTCTGTTCCTACCAATTGCCCAGAGACAGCAGTGAAAACAGCCTCCAAGTGAAGAATACCTTTCCATCCTCTTTCACAGCACAACACACAACAGACCACCCCACCCTGCAGAGTGAACCATCTTTTTGTGATGCACAGAAAAAAAGAGTAAGATTGTTCAAGACTTTACACAAATCTTTGGCACAGGTGGGGAAGAAGGAAATCAGACTGTAAGGGGCGATTCTGTTCAACAATCTCACATGGACACTCTGCTATTTCTATTACTGGCCTTCTTTTTTCTTTTAATTCAGAATCATAGCCGCTGTGGTTAAACAGTTCTCAACTTGCTTTGGTATACATATTTTTTAAAAAGACATAGGAAAGCATTCAAACGGGATATGGGGAATGGGAAATGAAAAGAGAGAATGAGTTATCCAAAGCTCTAGAGGGAACCTGAGGACACTTGCTCTGGGGACCCAGGCTGAGGTCACAAGGCACCCCCACCTTCAGCACTCCACATAGAACAACTGTCAAAATGAACAGCCGGATGAGGCATCTCCCTCTAAGTCTCTCTAAAGGCTCAACTGGGCAAGCAGGAGGGCAGATCCGGAGGGGCACTTCCCCTCCGGGAGGTGAGAGCCCTTCTCATGCCCTCGACCAGCTGATTGTAGTCATTCTGCATCAGGGGAATCAGCAAGTCCATCCCTTGGAAATTTAATTATCTTTTCTTTAGTCAAATCTTATCACGAACAATTCCACGAGGTTACTCATTTTTCATTCCAGAATGAGCACATGAAGGATACCTGGTATGAAGTTCTGCTGCTTTTGAAAAATTCCATTCAGGCATTGGGTCTGTGCTGTGAATGGACTGTACTTTCTCCTGATTAACGCACTCAGTCACATTGCATTTTCCTGACAAGGGCGTGAGGTGAGGTCAAGGAGGGCACGCACCTGAACATCAGCTAACTGCCGCAGTACCAAGCATGTGCGCGTGGGGCGCTGCAGAGCCTCCCCACCTGGAACCTTGGAGCCCCGTCTACCTAACATCTGTCTATGTCCGTCCCCACTGCGACACTTCCCTGCCTCTGCCTTAGCTCACAATTCATCATCTCTCACTTGCATAATAACATTAGGCTTCACTTTATTCTTCCAGCTCCTCTTCCTACACTCAACCACACTTAAACACCTGCTTTGTTGGACATACGTCCGTGGTGCTTGTGTATCATTTTCCCTGTCAGGAACGCCCTCCTGCACGTGTTCCACCTGCCCAACCCCCCAGGGCTCCTTCAATAGCCCGGGGGTCATCTCTTCAGAGAATGCTCCCTGTCTCCCCACAGACATCACTGCCTCCTCTGGACTACCTTTCCTTACACAGAATGATTCAAAAAGAATTGGATACTTCTAAAAACATATGATACTCAATAATTAGGTTCTATATGAACATTCAGCATGTGCCACATCATAATCACACTGATATATCTCAATTTTCTCAATGATTATAGCACTGATTGCCTCTGGAGTAGTACCCAGTCAGACAGTATCCCCTCAGATCATGCGAAAGGGGCCCCTATGTTATGGTCTATTCTTTAGAGGGATTTGTGTATTACAAACATACCACAAATGTATTTATTAAAAGATACATAGGCATCTCTGTCACTTTGGACCTGGCACTCAGTCTCTGCATAGAGACTCATAACCCTGAATAGCTGTTCAGATGACTAACAGCATTTGAGCCCAAGAAATGCTTATGTGCATCTCCTTCCCTGTGCCCACACAAATGCTGTGAGAGTTTGGGATGATCTTGCTTCTTGAGGTAGAGATGGACCACTGTGGAGCATAGAGAAGATTTGACAGGCAAGAACCTTGGCTAAGAGGAAAAATAAAATAAAGCTTGCCTCATCTGTCTTCATAGATATAAATGCAATGGACTCTTATAAAATGGACTATCATTTCTCAACAATGGGGAGCACCCAATTTCTTGCTTCTCTTTGGTTTCTATTCTTTTTTCCAGAGGTTTCTACAACTCAATGCAGGAGTCACAACATTGTGTAAGTTGGATGAGAAACATTTTGCAGAATAAAACAATTGCTTATACAAACATCCCTGGCCCTTCAAAACAACACCCAGACATAGATAGCAATTAAATTTAGTTGTGCCTGGTATTTTGTTGGCTTTGAGTCAAACAAAAACATAGCTGTATACATGTTTCATCATAGTGAAGGCATATCTGTCAAATGCGTTAGTGTGGCACATAACTTTTCAGTAACTAGACATAGAGATTGCAGGTTTCCATTTACACCCTTGCCCTAAATATTCAGGGAAGTTTGTAGCATGGTTCCCAAATATCATGCCACATCAACTTCTTGTAGAAAAATAGCGGGATCCTCAAGTGTGGACTTTTCCTTCTACACTGCGTTGCAGAAATGAGTGAACACATCATGGCACTGTTGAGTGTGCTATGCTATGAAAGGCCTCTGATGGGCCAGGAAAGACAAATCAGGCTTCCAGATTAATGTGCACCATTGAATTATGAGCAGGGTGCAATGGACATTCATAATCTTATACAAATAGCTGCGGTTGCTTCCTTATGAGTTGATGGTAACCATGTATTCACATAAAAGCCCTTTCCAGAGTTGTCATATTTTAGGTCCTCTGATTCTTGAATCTCCTTGTGCAGCTCTTACTCATTATTTTGCAATTACACATTTGCATTGGCTCAACTCCTAGAAGACAAAGGCCAGATCATGTTCTTCTTGGATATGCAAACCTACTGTGTGCACCTGCTTTTAATGGAATTTCTTGCTATTGTCGATCCTACCTGACAAAAGAAAGGAAGCATTCATAGAGGAAAACTCTTGATATTTGAAAAGAAATACTGCTTAATCGATATAAACCAGCAATATAAACTTTTCACTAGTTTTTGTTCATTTTATGGTTGGTGCTCCAGAAACGCACATGAAAATGAACAAAGGATGCCCTACGAGCAGCTCCCTACTGCGTAGATACAGGGTCACCACTAGTGACATCTTTTTCCACTTCAGCCTCACTTATTCTTTATCATATCAAGATCTTATTTTTTCAAGATCTTATTTTATCATCTTTAGTCCTTTAGTTATCATTTATTGAATTAGCACCTAGTAGGTACTTCATATTATCTTATACATTTATTTTAATGCTCAGTTCTGTACTGTTTTTCCTCCTCAGTATACTCTAAATCCTGGAAGGTGGACACTTGTCTTACTCCCTTTGAGATCTTCAGCACCAGGAAAAGAATAGGTGCTAAATCTATGTATATTGAATGGATGAATGTGCAGATATGCATCTATAATCTCAACAACTGACATATTTAAGTCTTTTTTCTCCCCCTAGTGCTTTCTTCTTTATTGAAACAATACCACGGTAGTACCTATTTTGTAAGAACAGAAAGAGATAGTTGGGTGTGAGGGCTGTCACATTAGCCATTTCTTGATGGTGATCAATGGACTGATATTTTCACCTTTCATTTCTATCTTGACTCGCTCTTCATTGTACTATATACCGTGCATTAATAGGTGCTTCTGCAGATATGCAGGAACAGCTCCCAATATGATTCTGCAAAGCCTCTTTTCCCAGCAAAATCCATGTCCATCAGTAGCACATCCATTCTCCACAATCAAGATTACCATTTTTTTTCACTCAGATTTCACTTGCTTGGGATAAATCTTGTAGGCTATTAAATCTGACTTTCTGATCCCTGCTAACAGAGCATTTGAAGACCTATCAAAGAGACACTGTGGTGCCTTGTATATTACAATAAGCCCTTGACAGCAGCCACTAATGTGTTGTTTGATAGGGAATGTTGTCTAAAGATAAAAATAGGCAGCCTGACAGGAATCAGCCCAATCAACTTAATTTCACACATGTACAGTCACTGACATGGCTGCAATGAAATCACGCAATGCCCTTGTTGGCAAACTCATGATAACTTTTTCAAATAATAAATTTCTAATTAGTTTATATTATGGCTCTGGGGCAACTAAGTAGAAGAAGGAAGAACAAATATTTGTTGCTTCCAAAGGAGACCCTCTTGTTTAAAAAAGCTTACCTATTAAGAAGGCAAATATCAGAGAGAAGTATGTACAGAGGAAGGATTTACTGTTCTTTTGTTTTAAAAGAGTTGGGAGGGGTCAACAAGCAGAATAGCCTGAAAGCTGTTGTCAGACTCTCTCTTCCCTGACTTTGCAGCTAAAAAGAAAATCTTAAATGTGTTACAGTCTCTCTATTAAACCATAATGTCTGTTTCCTGCACCATGTTAAACCTCTAGTTGACTATTTGGTGCATTTCTCCAAAACAAGTAAGTCCCACTTAGGACAGGAGACATAATATAAAAGCAGTCATGTTAGATACCACCTCTAATTATGACGAAATGTCAAAGTCAAGATGCAGAGACATGAAGGTCAGAAACACCCTGAGACAAGCAGAATATATTCCTGCTTTGAGGCAAAATGAAAAGGGGGGGGCAGGGCGGGAAATGCCCATGGCTGGTGAGTCCATCAGATTTCTGGCAACTGATGTCTTATCATAAGTTTGAGTATGCAGGAGACGCCCTGCGAAGGAAAGACAGGACCCTATTGGCACATTGAAGATGCATCCTGGGCGCAGTTCTCAGAACTCCATTCAAGGAGAGACCAATGGGATGGGAACAGAGAGGTGAGCCGGGGTAAGTGAAGGGTTGAGGCTTAGCACACTTCAACTGTCACAAATGGGCAGGTACACCTCCAAGACTCTGCATGGATCCTGTTTTATGTGCTTCTGCACGGATACTGTGAAATGTGTTTTTCTTTAACATAGTGGAAGAAAAAAGCCGGTCCTGAGAAGTATAGTCATTTTCGTGGTTTTAATACTAGAATTCTGGAATATGGTGGATTTGCTAATTTAATCTAAGGATTTGTGGCATACCCTTCATTAGTCAGAGGAAACTGCATGTAGGCGTAGCAAGGGTACAGGTAAAACATTCTTGCCTCTGGGACATGCCGGCTTTGCCACTGCCCGATTACTGTGAGTTCCACGCTGGTTCAGAGGATCTCTGTGCCTAATGCGAGATGTACTATGAATTCTGAATGTTGTATTATCTTGCTTTGTAACTGTGCTGCCTCAGAACAGAAAGAGGGCTTTGGGCCATAATTAATAGCCATTCTTATAGATCTTTTAACTCCCTGCAATCTCCAAGGAACTGGCTTTCCATTAACATTTCCAGAAATAGCTTACTTTACATTATCAAAGTGCTCCACGTGATAGTTTCCAAATTATTCCTAAGCTCATTATTAAAAAATGATTACTCCAAAAGCTTTTCCCACTTTAAATTGTACCTTTAAGTGCCTTCGAGTAAATATGAAGATAGAGCCACAGCCCTTGGAAAAAATCTCTGCTCGTGATACAGCCAATTCCATTAAGTCAATCTCCAGTGTACTCTAAAACGTGTTTTCATTACAAGTTATGGTGTTAACCACCATGGGAAAAGATATGCAAATCAGCAATTTTAACTATGCCAGTGAAGATGGGCCAAACTCACCTAATAAAGGGGATACAGACACGATGAAGCTATGTTTTGCTTTTTTTAAAGGTTAATTAGACTGCCTAATTATCCCAGACCGAGAACATACTATCTATTCTCTTGAAAAAGCAAGCATAATTAACTTAGAGAGGCTTTCCCCACAAGCAAACACAAGTAAATAGGAGAACTCCAATCCGAAGTGGTGCACTTCCACTTGTTTGAAATCCAAAGGGCAGCTTGATGCTTATGTAAATAAGAGCAAACACACAGGCACGCGGGCACGTGTGCACACGCACACACACACACACAATAGTTGCTAAATGTGGACATCCTACAAATTTACAAGATGTAAAGAACAGCTGACTGCAAATACGTATCCATACTTTATCATCAGTATAAAATGTGCTCTTAAGAAGATGAAAAGACATACTTCCTATGGAAGATACATGAAGTGGACTTTTATTGCTTTGGGCCACCCAGCAAGAATCCCCATTTATTTTGGTGACACTGCCCCAGTTTTCCTTCTGGGCAATTCTCTGTTGTACCTATTTTGCATTTCAACCGCTTTTCCTGCCCAATCTTACTTCCCTCAGTCCTTTACAGGTAATATTCCCTAGAAAATTATTTAGCAAGCCAACTGCATACAAATATCCATTTCAGAGTCTCAGAGAAGACTTTCCCAGGGTAGCCAAAATATGGCATTGGTGTCAGGATTGGTCTTAGGAGGCAGAAGCTAAAATGGAATTTTGGAGACACATCACTTGCCTGCTAGCTGGCAATGAGAATCATATCGTGGTAGGTGAGGGGAAACTGATAGTTTCCCCCATATGCTGTAGGAAAATAACTGTTAAAACTTTGACTGGTAGTGATTTGGGATAGAGTGTGGGTAGAAATAATTGTACTGGTGTACATGGCAAATGTACGATGGGTGCAGTAGCACAGGTGTTTGAGGAGTTCATGAGAAATAGCAATTATAAGCGCAATGAAAGTGGATGATTCTGGCTGGGGCTTTTGATGAATCAAAGAAAGTCAAAGAAAGGCTGACAGCGATTAATTAGTAAGTTAAGACATAGAATGGAAGACAGAGAACCTCCTTGGCAGCGTATAGAGAGATGTTCATCTCCTGTAGCCAGGAGGCAGAAAAAGCTGAGGATCAGGCCTAAGAATTAATTATAATTACAGTGGCGCTTCAGAGAAGGTTTGAAATCCAACCCTGGAGAGTCCAATAAGCTAAGTTTAGGACCCTGATTGGAAAAGAGTAAGATCCTGGGATTTGGACCCCTTCTTAAAGGCTAGGAACACTTTTCTTGGAGATGACAGTGGTAAATGAGGCTGCTGGTTGGTTAGGAGCCTATGGAGACAAGGAGATTGGTGAGAGACACCTGAATGGACCTGCGTGGTTGGGCACAGTGAGACCTTTGTATTGCATGCTTATGCTCAACAGAGACCACCTAATCACGGAAGAGACACTGAACAATGAAATAGACAAAATGACCTGGCCAGTTGATGAGACTTACCTGTCACTGACAAGCAAGTGCTGGTACATGGGCTGTATAAAGATGGCAGCCAACGTAGCAGGGGTGTAGACTACCCATGGATCCGACAACATGGGGTGCACCTCACCAACACTGTTCTGGCAGCTATTGCTGCAGCATATTTAATCTGCTGGCTAGAGACCAATGCTGAGTCCCAATAGGGCACCACCACGCAAAGAAACTAATCACCCCATGTCCATGATTTTCAGGTGGATATTGGACTATTCTTATACGATGGAGGTAGGAGAAAGTGTGCTGGAAATCTAGCTGGTCCAGTGGAGCTTTTTAATACCCCCTTGCCCAAATGTGGCAGTAAATGGGCACGAGAAGGATTTGTGGCCTGAGAAAGGCATAGAGTCCCTGGGCTCAGAGCTCTCAGGGAGAGAGTCTGGGTCACCCCATCAGATAAACCATGACAGACGTGCCAGCAGAGAGGGAGGGGAGTCACAGTGGGCCATTCGGGAAGTAGAGGTGGAGCATCAACTGTGGCCTGAAGAACAGCTGTAGCACTGGGGGCTGTAGTTTGTCCCACTAACCTTAACCTTGTAAATTTTCCAACAAAAAGAGATGAACAAGAATCCTAGAGGAGGTGTTTCCACACAGGCTGAATTTAAACACAGCAGATGGATCTGAGTAGCACAAGGGGGAGCCTGTAGTTAATACTAGGGTGCAACACATAAATCCCCAACTGAAGACTGAGTTACTCTTTCCCCAGTCGCCAAGGCATATTTCATGATGATGGCTCAGGTGCGAAATGCTTCAGGAATTGCTCTCGGCCAATGAGAGCTTGCTCCTCCTGCAAGATTATGCCCTGACTCGAGTGTGGCCACTGGTTAGTGTACTTAGACCTGTCTCTGAAGGATCATTCTAGCCTCAGAGCAGCAATCAACAACCACAGAAGAAGAACAGCTTTCTTATATGCACACATTTTAGTTAACACAGTATTGTGCCAAACCTGGACTACCTATATATATATATATATGTGCTATCATAAAATGAATTTGTTTTTCCCCATATTTATTGAAAGAATCTACCACAAGATATATGACTTTAAGTGGACTCCATGTTCTTCATTGAAATATTTATAAATTATGCCAATATGAGATAAGAACTATCTATTTTCCTGGAAGAGGGTAATATAGAGAAGCCTCATCCTTATCCATTTGTATCCATGCAAAGCTTTTTCAATTAAAAGAAGAGGGAGAGAAAGGAAAAGTGAGAGAAAAAAGGGAGAGAAGGTCAAGGATAAGAAGGAAAACTTCAAGATTCTAAGTTTAACTATAAATAAGGCTATTCAAGATGACCCAGTCTCATTTGCTACTAATTTATCCCATTCAATAATTTTTCATATACTCCCCAGCCCTCTACCAGCAACTGTCCTTGGTTCCCTAATAAATCATGAGAAATAAATATTGAAATTCATTCTTATGCCCAGGTTTTTTCATCATCAACCTGTAATAAGGAGAACCACGCAGCTCCTGTTCCTGCCTATTGGAAGGCTGAAATACAATTCCTATTGGTTAAGGACTTCTGCTCTCCCACTGCAAATGAAACATTGGCTTTGAGTCCTTCCTATAGAGTTTGCAAAGATGCAAATGTGAGCACAGCTCAGGAAGCCTAGAAACGGATTTGAGGGAAGATGGTCAGAGCATTGAGATAAACTCAGCCTTGGTTTCCTCACCTGAAGGAAGTGTAGCTTCGTCAGGACTTTGTCACAGTCCTATGGCCACTCCAGGGGGAGAAAGACATCACTGCTCATTCCTCCCAGCCAAGGGGCTCTATGGCTTCCTTCCTTTCTGTTCTCTGCCCCAAGTCCACAGAATGCTGTTCCCAGCATCCTCATGACCGGAAGTATTCCATTTTCCCAGAGGCAGCACCCTGTCCTTTCCTCAGTAGAGGCCTTTTCCCTGCTGGGAGAATTTTCTCCTTTGTGGGCAGCAGCTTGCCCTCTGCCACCTCTTTCCTCAGAGGTCAGATCCCTGGCCCTAATTATTTACCTCAGTAAAGTCAGAATGACATCAGAAATTGAAGAAATTGAAATGGCCATTTCCACTCAGAGGTCGGAAGCTGCTCAAGGCCACATGTGATAGGGGCGCTTGAGGCCAAGAAAAAGCAATTTACTTCTCACGACATTTTATCAGGGAGTCAAATGGAGTCACCCCATTAAAACAAGTCACCTCTTACACTTTCCCTCATTGAATAGGTCCCCCCGCAGGAAAGGGGACAATGCCTGGCCTCCTGCTCACGGGACATGGCACAGCCTGGCTCTGTACCTGCCGTCCCAACATCAGTCCACATTAGAATTCCCTGGGAAGCAACTTGAAACACAAGCCTGGCCCCACCTCCTAAGTTTCTGATGCAGTAATTGGGGGCGGGCCCCAAGCATTTATGTTTCTAATGAGTTTCTAGGAGACACTGACCCTGCCGGCCCTAGTTCCCCTCTTTGTGGATGGCTACTCTGTACCATGGTAAGTCTCTATCATGTAGGGACAGCAGATGACCCCAACCAAGAGGCTCATCAGTGAGTCTGCCTGAGAGGGAGATTTTGATTTAAATAGACTACAGAGGCGAAATTGATATAACAAATTAAGTGATTGTGGCAGGAAATCCTAACCCTAAGGTACTGGCTTTCTGGCCCCATGCCGATCCAGGCCAAACCAACCAGCTCATTTCAAGGGGAGACACTGCTGGTAAAAAAGAAAAACCTTCAATTACTACATCTGCAACAAAGATCGCAGCCTGAATATTTTTTTGGTTCAATAATCTTATCAGCCAGGCACCAGAAGTCCAGCCAGGGGTAGGCTTGTAATTGTGTTTATTCACCCTGGAAACTAAATGCTGGTTCAGATGAGAATTCAATTGATTTGCAAACAGGGTTTACTCCTTTCCTTGTCATCACCCAGACAGCCAATTAATGACATTAAAGATTAATTAGCAGGGAAGCTCGTGCACTACCTGCCAAGCAGATGATCAGACTTGGAGTTCTATGTTTCTTCCCTGAGAGGAAAATAACCCTCAGTAATTAAAGGTTCAGAGGCATCTTTTGTCTTGGGTACCGAGTCCATCCAAGTCAGGAGGAGAAAGTTTCCTCACAAAGTGAAAAGGGCAGCCTGAGGCTGAAGCTGCCTCTAAGCCACCCACAGTCCTTGTGAATCATCCTGTGGGAGCCAGAAAGCAGCTCCCCCTCGCCAGGGAAGTGGGAGTCACCACACAGACCCTTGGTGTGCCTTCCCTGCAGATCGAAAGCAGCAACCCAGACCGGCCCTCCATTCCTGCACCTTCTCAGCAATCAGAATCACATCCCATTTCTCTGGAACCTTCTCTTAATCTGAAACCATCTTTTCTCATCTGACTATCATGAGGCTGCTCATTTTTCTCTAAAAGCAGCAGCTACCAAAGGTAAGGTTTGATCATTCAAATATGCTCATTTTGCAGACATTTCATACCTCACAGTGGTGTGTTCATTTGCATTCTGTCCCATTAAATACTCCCAACAGCCTTGGGACGTGGCCTTCTCTGTTTCATTTGTTTGTTTTCACAGAAGGGGGGGTGGGAAACTGAGCCTCTGTAGCTCTGCAGCCTACAGAGAGGAGGTGTCAAAGATTCACCCAAGGATGCTGACATATTCATTGAATAGCTGTGGGCTTCTCCCACTGATGACAGAAGGGGCTTGGCTGTACAGCCCAAACAGGTAAAGCAGTTAGTCATGAAAATGTTATACAGACAGAAAATGGGGGATGACCTAGCTTCTAAATCTAAGATAAGGAGCCTAACCAATTAAAAGCTTACAAATGTATAATAAGTCATGAATCAGTAATATGACCATATGATATAGCTCCAACCCAAGATGCTTGGGAGAATGACTGGGGACAAACATGTGATCACCCTATGATTAGCAAAGTGCTTCAAAAACAGATCCCCATAACCATCAATGTTTTATTTGGTGGTTTTCTGGGTATTGTTATTTTGGGTGACTTGGAGACACATAATGCTATAGTTGAAATGCATGATATGTTCAGCCAAGATAAATTTCCTATATATTCTTGTCCAGAAATTATTCTTCACTGAAAAACGTTTTTTTTTTAATTATTAGGAGAGCTATATAATCATAAGGGACGAGGAGAATAATTTCAGGTGAAGGGCTGAAGGAAATTTTATGGAGAAGGTGACATTTAAGTTCAACTATGAAGAACCAGTAGACAATCTATAGTAAAATAAAGAAAAAGCATTTTGAGGTTAAGGGAATTGCTTGAATAAATAATAAACCAACGCCAATACTATCGAGGTAGGAAATGTCATGTTATGCTTGGAGAACAGTGAGTAGTCCTGATTCTAAGGGCAATTTTTATGTTTATTATAATTTAATTTTCTTCTTTTCAAAGAGTAAATGAATGCAGATTCTACAGTAAGTTTATTAATATACCATGTTATCTTATTCAGCATGGATAATTTTCCCAAGGAGTTTAAATATTTATGAAGTTGCATTTTATTTCAGATAAAAGATAAAATTTGCTTTAAGTAACATTCAATATAAGAATTGTCATGGTGATTAAAAAGGCCATTGGATGCAATGCTTGATAATATTTGATGTCATTGTCACAAAGGTTACTGAGCCAGCAGGTCACTGTAAATAAGTAAAAGCCTAGAATTAGAAATGAATCAAAATGGATAACTATACTGGTAACAAATGAAAAAATAAATGTATCTGTTCTGATCAACAGATGACAGTGCCTTTGTTCTGCAGTTAAATGTTAAAGTTACCACATTTAATTAACGGGTCAAGTTCATCTGCAGGTAGACAATGAGCCATGATTAGATGAGCAGTCTGCTGACTTTTTACTTGGGACAATAACTTCAAACCTACCTTAGGCATTTTTAAGAGAAGAAACATCAAAGCAAAACAATATATGGGGATTGTATCCCCCTGCCTTTGTGATTGCCTGATGCCGAGAAAACATCCCCGGGATGCTGGCTTCCCAGGAATAAAGGAGAATTTAGGAGAACGCACTCAGTGTGCATTGAATGAATACAGAAATGGATGAGTCTAACACATGCAGGTGGAGATGGTAAGGTAGGAGGCTCTGAGGAGAAGGAAGAGTTGAGGTTATCACTGTAAAAATAAAAGAATAGAGCTCATTCCACTTTACAGCAGCATAACAACAAAAGCCACATACTATTCATTCATTCTGTAGATTTTTGTTGTGCACATACTATGTGCCAAGAAGCTCCAGGGATATAGTGGTAAATAAAGTTGCTGCCTTCTTGGAGAGCAGTGATAGAAATATATTTATATGTAAATCAGTTTCAGTAGAGATAATAAATATACCACGAAGGAAAGCAAAGTAGGGTGGGAATACAAAGTGGCAAGCTAGTTACGATTAGGGAAAGTTTTTTTTATATGTGAATCATTTTTCAATTTACGAAGCACTTTTATAGATCTGGCTGTTTCACTTAACCCTGACAGCAGAATATAACCTAGGTATTATTCCCACTTTTACAGATGAGAAGACCTAGAGAGGTTAATGGAATAGCCTGACATGGGATGGTCATTGGTAAGCAAGGGATGCCCGAGGAAGTAACACTTGTGCCTTGGGTGTCAAACACTCCTCGAGGTGCTTTAAAAATGCCATCTCATACAATCCCCGTATATTGTTTTGCTTTGATGTTTCTTCTCTTAAAAATGCCTAAGGCAGGTTTGAAGTTATTGTCCTAAGTAAAAAGTGAGCACATGGCAGGCAGAGTCAAACACAGTGCAGTGGTTCTAAATATGGTTCCCATCCTACTGCATGGGGGGTTTCTACACCATGAGTCAAGATCTTTAAAAAAAAAGGGGGGGGGGTTGCCTATTCCTTCCACAGAAGAGAAAGGTAGTGTAAGCAGGTGGTTGAGGAGTTGAGTGGAACAATGCTGTATATTTGTAAATTTTTTATAACATGATACCCACATTATTTTAATATCCTTCCTTTGTTGAGAACTGCTAGATGTTCAGTCAAAACATCAGAATAGATTATGAATTCCCCCAGTAGTACAAATGTTTGCATTTACCCCAGCCTGGCTTCTGTACTACAAATGATTAAGACATTTTTTTTTTTCCTGCTAGGTTCTAAAATATTGGCATCTCTTTCCTAATCACCATGGGTTGTTTGTATCTGCCTTCTTCCTGAAATGTCCTTTGTGTTGAAATAACTTTCCTGACTTACTTCTCTATGAGAAGGGATGAGTTGACGGGGTGATGGTGGGTGGTGGGGGGACACAACAAACAAAATAGTTCTACTCTGAATGAACTGACCCATCAAAATTATAAAATACATGAAATATACAAGAGACTGTATCTCCTGACACACCTAATGAAACATGAACAAATTCAAAGTTACACCAATATTGTAAAAGCATCTGCCAATGAGTTAAAAATGAGTAATATTAATATGCTCAAAGAGACAAATGAAGGGATAATATACATTATGAAACAGAAATGACTAAACAAAGATAAGATTATATAGAAATTATTATGAATCTTTGAAATAAAAAACAGAGTAATTAAACTAAAAACAGAACTCCGTAGACAAGATAATTACTATAATGCATATAATCATGCTTGATAGATCTTGGACTGTTGCCCCCAGTCTACAGCTTTCAAACAAAAGCTTCTGAAAATTGCCAAACCTGTAATTCAACATGAGCCTTTCATGCTTCAACACCTTCAGACTGATGAGACAAACAACCTTCAGGAGATTAAAAACACATAGGAACTGACAATTCAAAGAGGAAATACAAATCATCAGTAATATATAAAAATTTGCTTAATCTTACCCTTCAACCAGAAATGCAATTTGAAACAGTAATAGGACTTCATTTCCCACACATCAGAGCAGAAAAAAATTGAAACATCTAATAAAAATAAGTATTGGTGGAGATACGTTGGAGATATGACGACAGTAGTTCCCACTGTCTAAGTGGCATAACAGTTGAGAGAGCCTGCATGCCACGCTGATGTAGCATAGACTGGTACATCTAATTTGGAGAGCGAATATATAGAAGGGTTGAAGTTGCAGAAACCTTTCAATTTGACATTTCTACTTCTAGAGAAAGCTTTTATCCTACAGAAAGCTCATATATAAGTAGAAGATGCATAAGGAAATTTTCAATATAGTATCATTTATAACAAAAAAATGTAAAACAGTAATTGCTCATTAAGAAAATAAAGATAAGTAAATAATAAGTCAACACTGTATTTATTCATCACAGTATATATAGGAAAAATTTAAATGAATGAAAGAGCATCATAAATCAACCTCGATATATCTCAAAAAATGTGTTGAAATAAACTAGCAAGTCGTAAAATTATATGACCTGCATGACACCATGTATAAAATTTAAAAGCTTATAAAACATTATATGCTTTTATGGATACATACATGAGTGATAAAAAATCAACACCATTTGAATAATGTTTAGGATAACGGTATCTCTAAAAAGGGAGGTAAAGGAATGTACTCAGTATGGGAACATGAGACTTAAACTGCATCCATAATATTTTGTTTATTGAAAACAACTGTCGGGAGACCAATAGAATAATGGGGCAGAACAGAGATCCCAGATACAAACACACCTTTACATGGTCACTTGATTCAGTGCAAAGGAGACACTGAACTGGTGTGGGGTGATCTTTTCTTTATAAGGTACTGCACAAATTGACAGCCATATGGGATAAAGTGAATCTTGAACCCCAAATTATACTGGACACAATAATCAACTCCAGATAGATTGGAGACCTAAATGTGAAAACAAAAATAATACAATTTTCAGAGGAAGACAGAGGAGAATACATTTATGACTGTATGATAGGCACACATTTCTGAACATGATATTAAAAAACTCTCTTCACAGAACAGGTGATAAATTGGACAGTTGATACATTGATGTTTATAACAAACTATGATTAAGAGAGTGAAAAGGCAAACCATAGAGCCAGAGGGATTACTGAAATGCATATATTTGCATATATTGAAATGCATATATTTGCATATATTGAAATGCACATACGTAAGCAAAGGACTCAGATGCAGAAAATAAAAAGAACTAAAATAAAACAATTTAAAAAGACAGACAAACCGATAGGAAGAAAAGGGGGCAATGAAATTTAACAGGCCTGTCTCGGAAGAGGACATCCACATGGCCAATAAATGTATAAAAAAGGTTCATATTTATTAATCATCAGGGAAACACCAGTTAAAACCACCAGGCAATACTACTTCATCCATATCCAAATGGATGAAATGAAATGCAGATGATACTCCCAAGCATTGACAATGGTGTGAGTAGCTGGAACTTTCACACTCGGCTGATAGGACTACAAATGGTTCCCTCTGGAAACTCTTTAGCAGGATCGATGCAAGCTGTACTCTAGGACCTAGAAATTCCTCTGCTAGGTACGTGCCTGAGATAAATGCATAGATATGTTCATGTAAAGACACATTCAAGGATATTCACAGCTGCTTCAATCCTAAGAGCCCAAAACTGAAAACAACCCAGATATTCATCAAAGGTAGAATTTTAAATAAACAGGGACATATTCATGCAATGGTGTTCCACGCAGCAATGGGAACGGACTACACACAGCAACGCAAGCACCACACACGGCAACACAGATGAATCCCACAAACATAGTAACAAGCAGAATAAGTCAGACACAAAACAGTTTTTGCTCTAACATTCCAATTATGTGAAGTCCAGAGGGAGGCAGAACAAATCTTTTGTGCTAAGAGTCAGTTCAGGGGAAGCAGCTGGGACGGGGCGGGTTGGAGGAGCCCAAGCAATGCAACTCTGGTCCTAGGAAACCCTCTCTCTTGGTCGGGGTGTGGACTACACGGCTGAGTTCATTTTGTGAACATTTATCAAGTTTATTATAGGTCAATAAAAAAGTTTTAAAAATCTTCATGAAAGCAAAGAAAAGAATAAAACTTGTGGAGACAAAGGAAGAGATGCAGATAAAGTGCCAGCAGCCCCGGAAGACACCCAGGGATCTCCTGCTTCCCCCCTTCAGGCCTCTCCATCCACAGCCTCGCCTGCTGGTTCTATGCCTGGGAGCTCTCAGCAGACATAAAGAGAAGGCTTTGAGCTCATCCCAAGAACCAAAGATTTTAAAGTTCATGCATTTTTAAACTATACTCGATATTTTTATTTGATGGTGGCAAAGTCTATGCCTTCAAAGCTCCTTTCATGTGCTGTACAGAGTCCTGTGGCTTCTTCTGTTGATCCTGAAATGTGGCCTTGGCTCTGTCCCCCTCTTGCAGGAGACCTTGTAAATTGCTCCAATGCAAAATGGACAATTCTACGGGTTGAGTTGATACAAGTTCTGTTTGGAATGAACTGAAGAAGCTGATTCTCTGCTCCATACAGTTCTTCTCCAAAGTCGATGCCCTGCCGTGTGGTAGAGTCTGTGTGTTGGTTCACGCAAAGCACTACACCCAAGTTCTCACCGCACCTCCTTTGCTCTCTTTACAAAGAGTCCTGAAACAATCTGCTGGACCCCTACGTTTACCCCAAGCACAGTTTGGAAACCACTAGCGTAGGTCGACCACGGCTTTCTACAGATTCACGTACTTACTTGTTACTTTAGCAAACATCTGACTGCCTCGTGTGCAGTGTTACCTAACAGAAACATGGCCAAGGAAAGACTTGGGTAGGTAATTCTATGGCAGTAAGTCAATGGACTACAGCACAAACACTGGAACTCAGGGCTCCTGCCCCACTGCCCTAACTCTCCTCTAGAATGCTCTGAAATTTCGAGTACTGCTTTAAGTTGCTTAAAACTGTAAAACACAAAGGAAAATGTTCAAGGAAAACCTCCTCATCTAGTTGCCAAAATTACACATATTTGGACAGGATAGAGCCAGATGTTGCAGGGAGGACTCTCCCGTCACAATAAGCAGAAGGTGAAAAAAGACAATTTCTCCACCACCCTTCACCGCTAAAATGGACATCAGATCTGCGTCATTGGCACCTGGAGAGAATCAAAGACATATGTGGTCCTTTCAAAGGAAAAACACAAATAGGAAAGCCACACTATTAAATGTTAGCTCTCTTGGACTTGAATTTTCTCCAAACAAGACAAATGTGTTTTCCGATTGGCAGTCAAAGTTTCAGTAAGGCGTTCTCACCTGTTATACTAGATAATTAGAATCCCAGGGATGCACTTGGCAGAAAAGACATATTGTCACCTTGGAAAGCCTCCCCATCACACACAACTCCCTCTGGAATGCACTTGACAAGGGAGCATGCTGTGGTTGAACAAAATTGTGTTCCACCAAAGCTCTCTATTAAATGAAGCCAAAATGTCCCTCCCTGTAATTTTTGTCACCATTCTGCATTTTGCCTTTGGGAAAAGCATATTACAAGTTTAATCCTTCTTTACTTTGACAGTTCTTTAAGGATTTAAAAACCACAAGCATATTACCTACCCCCAGCCTTTTCATGGCAAAATTAGAACCTTATCCCCTATGATTATAGCTAATTTTCTAGTCAGTATAATTTTTTTCAAAGATCAGTTAAGTAATTAAGACCTAAACTTTATTTTGGTATTATAAAATTAGTGTATGTTCATTGTAAAAATTATTTTAAAATCTAGACAAATATGAAAACATAATAAAAATCATCACCGTTTATTCTATTACTGTGAAAAAATGTTAATATTTTATTGTTTATTTCTTTGAACTATTTTCCACACATATGTATACATATCAATTACATATTGTAGAATGGGTCCATGCCATACAAACTGTTTCAAACTTTAGAAGATCTGTTAACATACGATGAACATTTTTTCTTATCAAAAGTGGTATATTGGATTGACTTCCAGTTCTGGAAAAAAATGACATAGATAATTTTTTTCCTGTTCTAAGTTCAAATTAATACCATGGAAACTATTCAACAGACAATAGTAAGAGGACTTTGAAACTGGAAAGGAGAAGGTGGTAGAAGAAGAAAAAGCTGGAAAGAGGCTAGGAATCTTAAGGTTGAAGAACAACAATAGGGTGTCTTTGCTGAGTTATTACCTTTTCTCCCCAGACTGGGCTCTGTAGAGACCTGCAACCCAGAGCTACCCTAGACAAAGCCAGACAAAAACAACGAAAACAAACAAGAAAACCCTGTTTAGTCTGCCTAAAGGACTGGGAAAGAAAGCCCACCTCCCTCGCCTTTCACAACCAGAAGGTGGTCTGAGCTGCCTGGTGTAGAGCAGTGCCGCCCAGGCCAACCCAGTTCCCACTTCACCACCAGGGTGCTGGCAGGCAGCTGAAACCTCTGACAGTAGTGACATAAGGACACTCTCTGCCCCCTGCCCCCCACCGCCTAACACACACAAAGGGTGATCCAGTGATAGCAGGTAGCCCAGGAAAATGCCTTTCACCCCTGCAGATGTCACCATCTTAGGAATTGACTTAGGAGTCCCCCCAGTACTAGAGGAAAAACAGAAACAAAGACAAAAGACCAAAATAGTATTCCAAGGGCTCTGACCGCTGAAGTGTTATTGAAAATAAAGCTCACAAAAGTACGCCAGAATTTACACAATAAACCTAAACAAGGTTACTGCCTGCTAAAACAGAAGATTTAAGAAGGATCAACTGATAACCAAAGAGTCCAGCATAAAATAAAACATCACTTGTGCAAGGAACTAGGAAAAACCACAGTTTGGATTAGAAAAGACAACCAATTTTGAGATGTCAACATTGAGATGAATCAGATGTCCCAGTTCTCCACTAAGCATTTTAAGGCAGCTGTCACAAAAAGCATTTCAACAAACACAATTCCTTCTTAGGAAATGGAAAAACATTAACCAGTCTCAGCAAAGCAACAGAAATTATTGAAAGGAACCAAATGGAAATGATATCACTAAAAAAATAAAATAACCAAAACTTAAAACTGGTTAGATGGACTCAATAGTAGAGTGAAGTAGCCGGATAGAATCAGCGAGCTTAAAAACAGATCAATAGAATTTACTCAATCTCAACCACAGAGAGATAACAGAGAAAAATCAGCAGAACCTCAAGGTTCGGTGTGACAGTAATGAAAGATCTAATATGGGCAACATTGGAATTCCTGAAGGAGAAAGAGGGTGAGATTGAAAAAAATATTCAAGAGCGTAATGGCTGAAAATGTTTCAAAATAGGCAAAGGATATAAGCCATAGATTCAAGAAGCTATATGAATTTCAAATAGGATAAAATAAAGGAAATTCACATAAAGACAGGACATAATGAAAATTCTTAATAAAAAAAAATCTTAAAAGTAGCCAGACAGGAAGAACACATTAGAGGAACACCGATTCAAAGAGAGCAGATTTCTAACCAGAAACCATGGAAGCCAGAGAACGTTTCAGGTGTGGAGAGAAAGGAATCGCCAATTCCAAGTTCTGTACCTGGCAACACTACCCTTCAGGAATGGGTGGGAATAAAGATGAAGGAAAACTAGGAGAATTTTGTCACTAGTGTACCTAGCCTTAAAGAATGGCTGCTCTTTAGCAGGAAGATAATGATAGCAGAGTGGGAACTCTATAAATATAAAGAAAGGAAAAAAACAACAGAATGGTAAAAACTAAAAGTAAACATAATAGACTCTCCTTCACCTCATTAATTTATTTAATCACATTTTGTATTCATAACAGCATGGCATGGATGCTCAATGGATAAAGAGGAAACACTTAAGACAATTTGATTTTAAAAGTGGGAGAGGTAAAGCAATCTAAATGGAAGCTTTCTATTTTTGAAATGATAAAAACATCAATGCCACTAGCCTTTAATAAATTACACATACATATACTAATTACATATATATACATGTATAAAACATACGGTATATATGTATGTGTGTGTACATATATACACACACATGTGTATGTATATATATAAATACCTAAAGCAATCACTAAGAAAACTATGCAAAGTGATATTAAAAATACTATAAGTAAATCAAAACAGAATTCTAAGTCTTTTTTTTTTAAGTAGCCCACAGAAAGTTGTGAGAAAATACAAAGGAACAGAAAACAGAAGGAATCAACAGAATACAAAGAATAAGATGTCAGACTGAAGCCCTAATAGAACTATACTTACTTTAAGTGGGGAGAAGCTCTTCCAATTACCAAACAGAAGAACTGGTGTTTTGATTAGCTGCATGATGATCCTGGGCAAAAACCCTCTAATGAAATAAATACATGTCAAGTCAACTCCATGGGGACAGAGAGCAAGGGTTACATGGGGCATGATAGCATAGCCCATATTTTATGAAATCCTACAAATACCAAGTTAGTAATTATTAACTATTTTGGTGATATAAAAATATATTGTACTATTTGATTGTACTATTTGATTAGTTATGCAACTCACTAACTCCAAAGTGCTTTACAAATTTATCTAGTGTCATTAGGTAAATTAGTAACAAATGCTTATGAACATTTATAACATGTAAACTTTTCATGCATTTTCTTTTTTTAACCTCATAGCAAAACTACCAACTAAGTATTATAATCCAGAACCGAAATGTGACAAAACCAAGGCTGAAATTGACTTGCCTAAGGTCATGCTGCCAGCAAGTGACAGTGCGGACACCCCCACCCAGGCCTTCTAACATAAAACGCCGTCATTTTTCTACCTTCTCATGCCCTTCCCCCAGGAGCTCCAGGCGACAGAGTAACTCTCAGCATTCCTCACAAGACTAGCAAGACTGGGAGACATCCAGGGATGTAGAGTTTATGGTGTTATAAACAAGAACCCCACAGGTGTGACTAAGCCTTACTGGAAGAATAAAATCTCCCAATTTGGGAGAGGAATTTTCTTAATATCCTAAGTTCAATGGAAGGGCTTTTACTAGCTCTTAAAAGAGTCTAAAAGAATGTTTCCACTTCTGGGTATTCATATGAAGAAAACAAAAATGCCAATTAGAAGAGATAGCTGCACCCCTATGTTCACCGCAGGCTTGTTACAACAGCAGAGATACGGAAGAAACGTAGGTGTCCATCAGTGGATGAATGGATAAAGAAGACACGGTATATACATACAATGGAATATTGCTCAGCTATAAAAGAAAGAAATCTTGCCATTTGCAGCAATGCTGATGGACCGAGAGGGTATCACGCTAAGTGAAATAAGCAGACAAAGACAAAAACTGTATAATTTTACTTAGTATGGAATCTAAAAAACAAAACAAAACAGAAACATACTCATAGATTCAGGAAACAAACCATTGGTTACCAGAGGGGGATAAGGGGAAGGGAGATGGTTAAAATAGGTGAAGGGGATTAAAAGATACAAACTTCCATTTAAAAATAAATAAGTTACAGGGATGTAATGCACAACATCAGGAATATAGCCAATACTATTGTAAAACTTTGTGTAGTGGCAGATGGCAGCTAGACTTTGTGGGGATCATTTGTAGTGGATATAAATGTTGAGTCACTAAGAAGTACACCTGAAACTCATAGGATATTGCATGTCAATCATGCTTCAATTTTTTAAAATCTAAATTAAAAAAGAGAAGACATTTAAAAATTTTAATACACTTTTTTTTGAGTACCTACTACATGTAAGGAACTGGACAGGGCAATGTGTGGAGCAAGACCTCCTTCCCTCACAGCAACTGCAAGACATGAACAAACGCATCGGTGACTGGAATGGCCTCCATCAGGGTTCATTCCCAGAAGCAGAGCCGCTCTGAGGGTTATGGGAAAAGGGCTTTGGCAGAGGACTTAGACCTTCCCAATTGTGGAGTTGCACGATTGAGGGAAAAAGGGGTAGAAGGGGAACTGCAGGGTCAGAGGAGAAGTCGCCAGCCCACCTGCCTGAAGCCCTGGTATGAACGGGCAAGGGCATGTGGGGCCAGTGAGGACAGAACCCGTGGAGTGGTCTTTGGGAAATCCCAAAAGACCCCAACCTCTACGGATCCACCACTAAGTGTAGAGATGCGAAGCTTAAGCCAGGGATCACCACCAGTGAGCAGGGCTAGCAGTCAGGAAGGAATACCGGGTGTAGGGCAGTGAACAGCAAGATCATTCTGGGACCTCAGCCTCGTATCAGCGGCCGTATTTAACCAGGTAAAGACATTCTGAGAATAATGGCAGCTGCTTCCTTTCTACCTTCCTTTCTACTCCAATGGAGCAGCCCAGGGAAGGAAATTCTGTGAAATGTGGGTCCCAGTGTGACTCTATCGACAATAAAAATCCAGCATAACCAGTTAGAGCAAGGGTGTGCTGAAGCAGGGGTGCACATAACATGTGCTACAAGGTGGCAAAAAAAAAAAAAAAGGAGCCTCCTCTTTCTTGCCTCTTGTCTTTGTTAAAATACTTCGCTCCAGTGGGAAGGACGCGGGATTTTGGCCACGGGATTTACTGTGTGATCTTAACCTCTATGAGACTCAGTTTCTTCAGCAGTAAAAGACAGTGAAAGATACCTCAAAGAATCACAAAAATCACATGAGAAATGAAGACGAAAAGCTCCTGGTACGCAGCAGATACTTGACAAACACTGTCCACTTTCTCTCCCGCTTCACTTTCCTCCTCTCGTTTTTCTGCTTCAGAAGCTGATGTTCAACCTTTGGCCACAGGTCAGCTCTGGTCTCCACCAGTGACCCTGCTGGGTCCACAGAATCTCACTAAAGGCTCTGCTAATTCTTCACTACATCACGCCCTCTGAATTTCCTTTTTAAATAATGGGAACTATGTTGAAAAGCACTCCAACCTTCCCTTTCTCAAGTCGTAGCTAACATGTATTAAGCCCTTAGAGGACGCCAAGATGTATAGAATGCATATGACTGTCAAAGGTAAGAACGTAAGTGTTCCCTTCCAGGTGTCTTTGTCTAGCAATGATTTCCCCCCATTTCTTTCCCCCTTCTTCAGCACTGAGGTTTGCCTTTTCAGGCTGAGTTCTTGGGAGCCCTCCTCCACCCAGTCCTGAGCTCTTCAAGATGTCTGGCAAAAAGATTTCCAAGTGTAGGTGTACATAATTAGGATCAGGTGCGTCGCCCTCCTTCCTCACCCCTCTTTCCATCTGTTTAGCTCCTTGCTTGTCATCCAGATAACTGGTTCCAGATTGAAGCAGTTTTTCTATTGCATCTCCCCAGCCACAGGCTGAAACTGAGAAACTAGCTCACACTGGCTTTACTTTCTCTCTAGAGATAAATGGACCTATTCCGTTTTATATTACGACCCCTGTATCCCTTTGGGATAAATCAACTGTAATCAAAAATGGAATTTTTTAAAAATGGGAACGGAGAACTAGGGACCAGGCGAGCACACAATAGGAAACATTAGCACATACGCAGCAGACCAGTTGGAGAATATTGGCTAGCACCACTCAGCCAAGTTGAAGAGAATTGACAAAGGGATTCCAACCGGCCAGATTTCTCTTGGAATCCGTAAACATTCAAAATGACATTTTATACATGGGCAGGGCAACCCACAAGCCAGAGCGAAAGACGGATTTGCAAGTGCAGTGTTTTGCGGCGGCAGTGAATGCTCGCAGAGTCAGTTCTCAGAGCAATCGTGCAGTGTAGATTCGTTGTGACGAAAGAATCACAATTCACAAAGCATTTGGAAGGAGAGAATGAGCAGGAGAGCTTCTCAAAGCCCCTACCCCACGTTTCTCCACATTTAAAATGGAGCTCAACCCACTCTACTGATTTAGCAGAGATTCCAGAGAATAACGTAAAGCAATGAATGTAAGAGTATTTTGAAACAACAATTCATTATAAAACTCTATGGCAGTTTTAATTACACAGGGTGATTTAAATTACTCACGATTTAAATTACTATTCAATCATTAGTTCTTTATTTGGAAATATCAACATCAAATAACATTCATTTAAATATTACCTTTTTGCATCTAGTCATGATTAAGCTAAAGACAGGTTAAATAGATCCAGTTCCTTCTCTCTAGGATAATACAATTTAAACTGAATCAGATAGTGTAGACAACCATACAGTTAGGACCAATAACTGTACAAATAGCTGTAGGTATATAAATAATGAAGTGTTTGCAGATGTTTTCCAATTTAACGCTACATTCTAAACTAAAGCAACTTTCCAGGAGCATGCCCTTCCCCCTACCCACCTCCCTCACTCCCATCAACCCCCCAGTGCAAATCTTAGTCGAGGGAATGTCATGTAGATGGGTTGGTGATAAGCAACTTGGTTTCTGGGCTCTGCCATATTATGCTGACTTTATTTTAAGCAGTTGTAATTCATGTGCCTCAGCACAGGACAAAAATTAACAAAGTAGAACAAATTTAGGTTTCCATTGATGTTTTATTGGCCAAAATCAGCCAGGAAATTTGTTTCTCATGACTGCTTCTATTAAAGCCCTGACCATTTTATATTTCATTTTCAAATTATGCAAACAGGTGTGCAGATGCCATATAGCCCCTAAACTATTGGCCAATTGCCTATTTTCTGCCTTCTACGTTACTCAAAATTGGGTATGGATGGTCTCATAATTGTAAAGTAGTCGTTTCTAGAAGCCCCTGAAGAGTCCTTGCCGATGAATAAAAGGGGTTCTATATACAGACAGATACAATTGTTTCTTAATCCAATAGTTAATTAAACACTTTTTGCTGCACACTATCCACCAATATCATCTTTAAAAAAAATCCTATCATGACAACTTTTGCCCTAATAGTCCTTGATCATTTTAAGATAGGGTCCAAGGTATTCAGCACAGCATGTCAAGGCCATCTTGGCTTGGATGGTGCCAGGCTGCCTATCTGATCGCTCCCTGTTCTCTCAAGCAACCCGGAGTGTGGCCCTGTTAATCTAAGCCTGTTGCTATGACCTGACTGCTCATGTATTTATGTCTGCAATTGCAATACTTTCCCTCCATTTCATCACTTGGAGAACACCTATCCATCTTTTACTGCACTGGTCTAAATACTGCTCCAGGACCCTCAAAGTGATTAGCGTCTTCACCTTTTTTGATACTGTTTTCTCTCATAACACTATTTTTACTTTATAGGGTTTTTTTCCTTTCACTTATCTGTCCAATTCATAAGACTGGGAGGTCCCAAAGACCAAGACCTTTGGCATTCATTTTGGTATTGGTAAAGCCTGCCCTGTGCCTGGCACATAGTAGGCACTCAACACATGTTTATTAAAGGACTGAATTCACAGATGCACAGATAGATGGGTGGAGGATAGCAAAGCTACTGTATCTATTTCTAAGCCAGTCACCACCTGCCTTTCAACGTAAAGTGGTCTTATGATGTGTTATGCAAAATATAACTAAGATCCACTCATTCCTCCACTCTCCGTCCACCCTCATGTGGCACTTGGACACCTTATTAAGAGGCATGAAATTTTGAAAACCACCCAAAAGAAATCTAAATAGAAATAAAAGCAGCCATCTCTCCAGCAGTAAAGAAAGTTGCTTCTACGGTTGTACTACCAAAATCAACAACCACTGATGGTTGGAAATTCAAAATATGTTGTATACTTTTTTTAATGTTGTTTTGATTTCATACCTCTGTGTATTTGTATTTGTATGACGAAGATATAGAATGACTTCCATTTTTGTCATTGAGCATCTTCCTTAAAAAAGAATGCCAGGCAGCTTGGAACATCTCTGCCCACTCCCTCTTTGACAAACGAAGTTAACTCCCTAGGAAAATATACCAATGAAAAAGCCATGTGAACTTTCCAGAGAGATCAAATATCACCTTGTCATCCAAAGGATAATTTCATTCCAGTTAATATTTTAGTATAGCTAATCCAATGAGAATCTTTATTTTACAAAGTGGAATCAAAAGATTGTTAAGGCTGGAAGTTATATACAGAGTATAGACAAGTTTTTTAAGGGCCCTGGACTCACTTTCTATCCCTTCTGTGTAATTTGACATCTTTGTGCCTTAATGGCCTCCTTGGAAGAACTGGAAACAATAGCACTAACTGGTTCCTGGGATGATTTTGAAACTGAGTGAGACAATATAAGTATGACTCTAGTGTTTCGGTCATTCCTGGCATGTATCAAGCACTTACTAAATTCTAACAGTTAAGGTGGGGTAGGAATGTCATACCTTCATTATAAAGGCAAGAATATGAGGTCACGAGAAATGATGTAAATTGCTCACAGGTACAGTGGAATTCATCTTAAATTTCCCATAGTTTTCTCTCGCACAAAATGTACTTACTCATTTTAAAGCCTACAGATTTGTAAAGCAAAACAAACAAACGAACAACAATCCAAAAAGCAAGTCTATAGTAGTAATATTAAAATTGAGGACTGGATGGATTGGAAGTTGATTTTAGGCTCTATCGGAATCAGCCTGGCTGAAAAGCCCTACCAAGCATAAAGAGAATATCATACAGACAAAGCAGTATGAGAAAGTGCTTTCCAAGAGCTTAATCCGTGTGAATGAATAATAGTCCTTCGTTCCAATTAGAGAAGGTAAGAAAAAAAGAAAGGCAAATCTGAAATTTCAGAGGACAGGTTTGTAAATACAAACTTTAATGGGGTCATTGTCAGGTTCTGATGCTTTGCTTTCCTCTGACCTCAGCTCAGCCACTAATACCCCTTCTGGCTTCTTCACAAGTACTGATTGCAAGAATCTATACTTTTTCAGTCCAGAGTTCTCACAGGTCAGCAAAATCAGAGCCTTAATGGTGCTCTTATAAGCTTTCCCACACTCTTTGCTATGGCTCAAAATTCAAAATAGTATCATTTATCATAAGCTAACTATTTGACCTTCAAATTTAAACCAGGACCTGGCAATACAGCCAAATTACAATGGTGAGGAGAGCTGAGAACCTTGCTTTTCTCTTAAAAAGGCTTATTTCCAATGGTGCTTAAGTTTCTTTCTAAGCAGAGACAGAAATTGGTTTTAATTTTATTGGCATTCGATGTCTTCTCTAGAACAATAAATGCATTGGCTAAATCTCTGAAGCTGTGTGTCCACTTAATATTTCTGCATTTTGAAAGAGATGCTTATCCAGTTTCCAAATGCCCAATCAAGAAAACTCCAGATCTAGGGATCTGATCCCAGAATTAACACAACCTTGACAATGAGTTCTGCCTGGAAGAGTATCATTGGAAGAGGCCAATGAGGCGGCCTGCAAGTCCTGGAGTGGGTCTACCTGCCTTCATCCCTCCCCTGGGGAGTGGGAGGGCAGCAAGACTGGGGGAGCCCTCAAGCCACTCTCATTGAGGATGGAGCCAGCAGTGATCCCCCAGGTGCCCGCCAGGAACAGAAGCAGCTTCACTCAGCAGCATGTGCTGCTCTGGCCAAGCAACCAAAGCCCAGAGCTGGAGATTCTGATGCTTGACTATAAATATTCCGAACAGCAGAAACTTCAAGAGCTGCAGGATCACCTTTGTTCTGACAGCTCAAGGTAAAGAGGATCTCGCTAAATAGCCCTTGCCGCTGGCTGCCTCCTTCCCTCCTGTGAGCATCCTGATGGACTGAGCAGCGCTCAGAAAGGGCAGGAGAAGAATCATAGTAACTGCTCCCTCCAGGGCTTTTGTGGAAATCCAGTCAGATACTCTACGCTGAGTATGTATCGGAGTACCTGACCCAGTGTAGCTATGTAACTGTTATTCCTCCTCCTTGCAAAGATATTGTACCTCTTCTACTGTTGCAACAGAAGATAAAGTCCAGAAAATTGCATTTCTGGGGAATTCCTAAGTATAAAATTAATACATGGCAAAAAAAAGATCTGCAGCATTTTAGACATTTTAACTCTGACTATATCTGCTTTCCAAGAAATAGCTTTCATGTATTTACCTTCAATGGTACTGAAAAAAATAGAAGCCACAACCAAACTGAATAAAGATAAGAGAAATAGTGTGTTAATGAAAACCTAATTTATATACTGTTCTGTATGGCATTCAGATGAATAGGAGAACAATGGATATACTAGGAAGATTATACCAAGGATTGGATTTCGCATGGATCATTTGATATTCTACCTGTGCTGTGAGCAAGTCATGTTGCATTAGATCAAATCCTGATCTCATTCCGTTGCTGAATATCCCATTGTCACATCCTCGCCATTTGCCTCTTCATTACCGGGATGTAATCGCAGGATGAACCCCTGAGAGCCTGTTGTTTAACTGCCTGTGTGTGTATATTTCACAATCTGCCATTGTTACAAGACACTCTGGTTAATAAGCAGATAATGGGATATGCAAATCACATGTACCTGATGGGGAACGAAAAACGTGCCTTCTCACCTTTGCATAAATACCAGCTGACTTCTTTGTGACCATGGAAGCATCCGGTCTGTGTGATTTATGAAACATTCTGTCCAGGCAGAAAGAAATGCCCTGTTGCCTTGGGAAATATAGGTCATGGAATAGTTTCTTTGCAATTTACAGAACTTGGAGTATGGTCTGAGGTCAGGAGAATTTTTTTTTAATGCACATATTAAACCATAAAATAAAACAAGTCCTACATTGCACAAATGTTTTCAACCAGCCCTAGAAAAATGTAAAATCTGATGATAAAGTCTGAGGAACTCAGAGACGCTCATAAGAAGTCAAACTGATACTCAAACTCATCAGAGGCAGAAATTATGGTGATTCATCCCTTTACCAAAGAGACTAAGAAGGTGACTTACAGATTTTTTTTTTTTAAGTATCAAGAATTACCTGAGTTTCTATATTAGTCCTCTTTAGGGCAATAGTCCAGTGGACATGGCTTTGTAATCTAACCAGCCTATCAACTTGCTGTCCTGACGCAGAAGAGTGGGCACAGGTTTTGCAGAGAGAAGCTATGCGTTTGATGGGTGACCTAAGGCATGTCTCTGACCTCAGTTCCCTCATCTAAAAGTGCTCTCTAAATGAAGATAACTGTACAGTCTTCTCATAGCATCATAAGTTTCAAAAGTTAGAATAATAAAATTATTCTAATGAAATTATAATTACATATATAATAACAGATTTAAAATTATTAGAATGGAATCACGGAATTATGGGAACTGAGTGCTGGGTAGCTTCTCTCTGTATTAATCCCCTGGCCACACTTCTCCGGACTCATCTCTGGTCCCAGGAGACCCGCTGGATGGATTTCACTGGCCTTGGACCTTCCGGCTTCAGGTTGGGTTTGACAATGGGACACAGTAGCAGGAGAAGAGAAGTAAGAAGAGAAACAGGGGAAGGAATATATTCCTTTGGCTCCCTTTTGGCAGTGTCACTCCACCTAGTCATGTCCTTTGACCCAAGGTGGGAGCACCTCCCCAGTCACAGTCTCCACCTACCCTCTCTTTGTCAGTTCCATTAACAGTGGAAATGGCGCCCCCCCACTTTGTTACTAGCCCAGCATCCTGCTTTATCCTTTGTGGTTTACTATATCCTGCTCACACCATCTTAAGAGGTCTTGTATTAAACATTACTCAGATTGTCCTAATTTAAATGTACTGTCAATGTCCCGCTGGGCGCCTCAATTATGCATGCTCTAAAAATATTTTATTGGCTAACACATGTAACAGTTCTAATTTAAAATAATAAAAAGAATTCCAAAGCCGACTGTCAAATTCTCCATTCTCAATTCCTCATTTATAATTCCTTTGTTACTGTTAAATAAAGTAGCCATGAAAATGAAAAAAACTCCACAGGCCAATAACAATTTGGACGTAGGGGAAAAAAAATCAGATGAGTCATTTCCACTTTCCTCTGGGCTATTCCTTAGCAGTCTGGATGCTAAAACCGCTATTACCAAGCAAACAAAGCACACACACTCATCGGCAGCTTACCCGTTATGAAATATTGCCCTGAAACATCCCTAGACGGCTCAGGCCAGGACCCTCTGTCTTTGTACAGATCTTTCAGAGGGAGACACCCCAACTTCCTGTCTCTGGTGTGTGATCGCATTCCCCTCCACAGGTATGACAGCCCCTTGAGCCAACTTCTGACACAATGACAACTGAGTGGAGTCCTCTGTTTACCCTCCCCGTCCCCCTGGAAGGCCGGGGTGAACCTCTGTGTCTGAATCCATTTTCCCAGGGTCTGTCCTGGCAGTTAGTGGACCCCAGGCTAGACCTTATTCCTCTGTCCACCTGCCTCTGGCAATAGGAGCTAACATTGCCTCTTGCCTGAATCTCAAGTTATCAAACACAGGAAATTCTCCCAATTGGCCTGAGTGTTCGAAGGACATGGGAGATGGAAATAAAAAATAATGACACCCAGTCTTTTACCTCCACTAGATAAGATGCGGCATTTTTTCAGTAGTTGCTGATGGGCTAATTAAGATAAAGACAGAACATTTTAAAGAAGGCAGGGATGCTGTCTGTCCTGAATTTGAAGTATCCCTGGGTCTGAGACCCTAGCTCTCCAACTACCTGTCACCTTAGGCCACCTGTGCATCTTTTGGAGGGTTTTTTTGTTTGTTTTTCAAGTACAATTTAGAGATACCAACACCTTTCCCAGCCAAATCTCCAATGAGGGAGTTGTTCCTATTAGCAAATGTGATGATACAGAGCAAAATAAAGTTCTATGCAAACGTGCCACATTGTTTGTTATTAATAAAAACGCGGAAACAGGCATGTAGAAATGCACGGAGGCAGGAAGAGTTCTCAGGGGCTCACAGAGAAAATGTTCCTGGAAGGCCGAGCCCTCAGCATTTCCAGCATTCGGCTGGATTGGGAAAAACGGCGCTGAAGGTGACTTTTTGAAAAAGCTGGGTAGGCAGGAGGAGGTCACCGGGCAGGAAGAAGGCACTTGAAGAATTTAGACAAATGACCTGCTTCAAAACTTAGATCTTCTTTCTAGGCTGGTCAAGCTTCCCGATTCACTCAGGCCTGCAGGGTTTGCTGGGACCTGGGACTTTCAGTGCTGAAACCAGAACTGTCCCAGTCACCAACACCATTTGATCACCTGCCCGTTCCCACCAGCTCTATGGGTCAAATTCCCGCACCTTCAATCTCAGGCCGTGGTGGTATTTTTCCACTGAGCTACACTTTATCTTCCCTGCTTTTAAAGCTCTGTTTCACCCCTTCACTTTTTCAGCCTTTCACTAAGCAGGCAGAAGACCCAGAGGCACCGCTGACCTCTGTCCCTTACAATAGTAGTAGGTTGGGACCCGTGGAAATATTATTTTTATTTTTTATTTTATTAACTCTTAACACTCCCTCTCTGCAGTTACTTCTAGAGGGAAGCACTGAACAAGCCAGCCACCTCCAAACAAGAATCTTACTATTTCATTCCACATGCTCCCAAGAGAGATAGTTTTTAGGAGAAAATATGTTGTCTCATGATTCCACAAACATGCAAAAGGCATTCTCTCTTCATAGCTGCTCTGGCCCAGCTCTGCTGAATGATGTCATTGGCTTAAACAATGACTTTTCTCTGAAGGAACGTTTGATCGGATGCATAAATATACCACACAAAAACTTTGATTCCAGAAGACAGGTGGCTATGGCCCTCTCCTCAGCCAGCTTAGGACACCAGCTCCCCCCTCCAATAGCAGGAAAAAGCAGAAAGAAGATAACAGAGCCCAATGGCAACAATTATTCCCCCAATTTTACTCAAATTTAACTTCATTCACTTTCATCAGCTTCTTGGTACACACGCTGAGCCCAGGATGCTAGGGGTGGATGTTAAAGGTGACAAGCCATAGCTCTTAATCTCTTGAGAGATCAGAGGCTGCTTCAATGGGGCTGACACACCACACACCTACCCAGGTGCGGCAGGTGGTGGTTGAGTGCTGCGGATCTGGGCTATTAACCTGTGGTCCCCAGACACACAGCATCACCTGGGAACTCGAGACATGCAGTATCTCCAGTCTGTGTCGCACCCTGTGAATCAGAATCTATATTTTAACATGCTCCCTGGGTGAGCTTGTTATGCACTTTAAAACCTGGAGGTTTTTGATTACTGATTCAGTCCCCACGCTAGTACATCAGTCTGTTCAGATTTTCTATTTCATCATGATTCAGTCTTGGTAGGTTGTATGTTTCTAGGAATCTATCCGTTCCTTCTAGGTTTCCCAATTTGTTGACATCTAATTGTGCACAGTATTCTCATGATCCTATGTATTTCCCTCACTTGTAACATAACCCCTTTCATTTTTTATTTTGCTTATCTGCATCCTCTCTTTTTTCTTGGTGAGTCTAGCTAAAGGTTTGTCAATTTTGTTGTTTACCTTTTCAAAGAAGCAGTTCTTAGTTTCATTTTTAGTCTCTGTTTTATTTATTTCTTCCCAACTCTTTGTTATTTCTTTTCTCCTACTGACTTTGGGCTTCATTTGTTATTCTTTTTCTAGTCCCTTGAGATATACAGTTAGGCTGTTTACTTGAGACCTCTTGTTTCTTGAGATAGGCACTTATCACTATGCTTAGAACTGCTTTTGCTGCATCCCATGAGTTTTTTTATGCAACATTCCATTTTCATTTGTCTCAAGGTGTTTTTTTTATTTACCTTTTGATCTCTCCTTAGACCCATCGGTTGTTCAGTAGCATGTTGTTTAATCTCCCCTTATTTCTGAATTCTTCAGTTTTTCTTTGTATAGTTAATTTCTAGTTTCATACCATTGTGACTGGAAAAGATGCTTGAAATGATTTCAATTTGCCTAAATTTATTAAGACTTGCTTTGTGGCCCAACAGGTGATCCATCTTGGAAAGTGTTCCAAGAGTATTTGAGAAGAATATGAATTCTGTTGCTTTAGGATGGAATGTTCCATATGTGTGTTACGTTCATGTGGTCTAATCTGCTGTTTAAGGCTGATGTTTCCTTACTGATTTTCTGTCTGGCTCATTTACCCATTGATGTAAGCGGGGTGTTAAAGTCCCGTACTATTATTGTATTGCTCTGTGTTTCTCCCTTTAGGTCTATTAGTATTTGCTTTATATATTTAGATGCTCCTATGCTGGGTGCATAAATATTTACAAAAGTTACATCCTGTTGTTGCGTTGATCCCTTTATCACTATGTAATGCCCCCCTTGGTCTCTTACTATAGTTTTCATTTTAAAGTCTCTTCTGTCTGATAGCTTTCTTATAGTTCCCATGTGCACAGAACATCTTTTTCCATACCTCCCTTTCTGTCTCTGTGCATCCTTACACCTAAAGTAAGTCTCCTGTGTACACATGAGCCTTGTTGCTGCTGTTTTTTATCCCCACTCTGTGTCTTTCGATTGGAGAATTTAGTCCATTACATTCAAAGTAATTATGGATAAGTAAGGATTTATCATGATTTTGTTAATTGTCTTCTGGTAGTTTCTGTAGTTCCCTTCTTCATTCCTTGCTCTCTCCCTTTGTGTCTTGGTGAATAGTACAGATTCTCACGGCTCCACTGCACCGATCCTCCAAATGATGCTGCTGCCCAGTAACATCCAAAAACCACTGCCAGGAGGATGTCACAGTATCCAGGCTTTTTCAAAAGGAAAACTTACCATTTCTTTCTTATGAGGCAATTGATTTGGGAGAATATAATAGGTTGAATGGCAGCCCCTGAAAAGATATGTCCCTGTGTTAATCCCCAAGACCTGTGCATGGGACCTTATTTGAAACAAGGGTCTTTGCAGATATAATTAACCTGGATTGTATGGATAGACCTTGAATCCAATGGCAAGTGTCCTTATAAAAAACAGAAGAGAAGACCCATGTGAAGGCAGGGAGAAAGAGACAGAGACAGAGATGGGAGGATGTGGCCTTAAGCCAAGGAATGCCTGGACCCACCAGAAGCTGGAAGAGGCTAGGAAGGATTCACTCCTAAAGCCTTTGGAGGGAGTATAGTTCTGCCCACATGTTGATTTTTAAACTTCTGGCCTCCAGGAATATGATGAGGAATTTCTGTTGTTTTAAGCCACCCACTTGGTGGTACTTTGTTATAGCTCTCCTAGGAAATGAATGTGGGGATGGGAGGGCTTCCGGATCTACATATACAAATAGGAAGAATACTTACAAAGTAGCAACGTTTGAAACATAAAATCAAAACTATGATGACGATCACAATGGTGCACAACAATGGGAATTATAATCATGTTGTCAGATTTGGGCATATCATGCTCCTAGATCCCCATTAGTTGGCCATCTCTGTCCTCAATTACTTGACGGTGGTTACAATTGCACAGAACCATTCATGTTCTCTTTCCTTGTTCCTCTTCTCCTAACTTACAAATAATAACACATATCTTTCTTTCATCTAGGTTAGTGTTTCCCAACTGATAGGCAGAGTAATGCATTTACCCATATGTCCAGTTCCCAGGACCTATGAATAGCTTACCTTGCATGGCCAATGGATATTGGCAATGTGATTAAAGATTTGGAGATGGAGAGATTATACCCTATGTAATCCAAGTGGGATCAACGTACTTATGGGGAACTAATAAAGGAAAAGGGAGAGAGATGTGATGACTCAGAGTAACACACAAGGGACATGGCAGACTCTCAAAGTGGAAAAAGGCAAGGAAATAGACTCTTCCCTACAGACAGAAGCTCTGCAACCCATTTTAGACTTCTGACCCCCAGGATTCTAAGATAATAAATGTGTGTTGTTTAAAGCCACTAGGTGTGTTGTAATCTGTGACAGCTATGAGAGGAAACTAACACATAAATCTTTTTTTTTACTTATCGCTTCTCCAAGGAATTTTCTTAGACATTTCTTCCTAACCACCTCCCTTTCTAGGATGAGATATTAATATCACAGATATAATGCATATCTGCTTACACACTGTGGTCCTTACGAGAGCCAGAATCCATTGTAGTAGCAATTCACCCTCCAAGAACCAGTTTGCTGAGAATGCATGAGCCACGTCATATCTTTCCTTCCTGGTACAGCTCATATCATCTGCTGTGTAAAGTTTCCACAAATAATCTAAGCTATTGGATTATAGAACCACTTTAATGACCACCTCTCCTGTTACCCAGTTTGAATTCATTGTTTGCCTTTAACTATCACATAGTTTATGCTTGAATGTCTCCTTTATCAATCAACCTCTTTGCAAAGGTAAAATAGTTAAGCTAAGCTCCAATAGCTAAGCTCTGTTGGAAATTTTTTTCGTAGGTTGGGCTGAAACATATCTTCTTTCAGCTTCCACACATGGGTCTTAACCCCACCCTTCGGAAAGACTCATGAAAGTACTTGGTTCCTTTCCTACCCAGCAGCCCTTAGTTGAGGATGTTCATGAACTCCCCCATCATCCTTCTCTTTACAAAGATGCACATTATGAGTTCCTTTTTAAAAAACCCTTTTATGATGTAATTATAAGTTCCTTTATTACTCCTATCAAATTTTTTTATCTAGCCACAAATGTACTTTTTTTCAAGGTCCGTCTTAAAGCTTGATATTCTCAAAACTAAACTGAGTTTGTCTTGGGTATAGTTTGACCCAAACAGAGAAGAAAAAGGTCTTACCTCCCTTTTCTATATAATGTTCCTATAGATGCAGCTTTGGGTAACAATATTTTTTATACACAATATGCTGTTGATTTATTACTGTTAGCTGAAAGATTCAACATTTGCTGATGCTAATCCTGTTGGGTATTGGAAAAATTTCAGGACTTCATGCTTATTCCAATTAGTTTCTACTGCATGCATCTCTCCACCCTTTTGATGTTTATTTAGAGCCAGTTCTGGTATACATCATAGGCACAGTCTCCTCCCAGCTTTTGAATATCTGCAAATATGACTATGCTTTTATGTTTTTCCATGTCATTAATACAATAAATACTAAACTTTCAGGATAGGGCTTGGGCCAAAGCCCTGAAGTTCACTGCCAGAAACCTCTCTTAAGGTAGACATTAATGGCTAACTTAATGAAGACTTAACTGGGTACATTCAACAACCATCTACTGATGTGACTCACTTTCCTTTTATGTGTGTGTGTGTGTCTGTGTGTGTATTCAATTCATAAGGCTTTAAGAAGATGCCTTGCTGATATCTCCTAGGACTACCTCATTTTCCTAATCTTCAGCATAGTAACTTTCATAAAATCAGGAGACTAGACCGATATGACTTGTTTTCAGTGGGCGCAGTCTGTCTCCTGGTCACCATCACTACCTCCTCTCGGGGCTCACATCCAAGCTTTGGTGTTGCATTCAGGATCTTACCCAGTGACTGGGCAGAAGCATCCTATAGACAAGACGTAGGCTAGGAGAGGGTTCCCTGCTCTGTGCCTCATGTTGCCCTGGGTGAAGCCCTGGTCTTGCTCTGAACGGAAACATCGGTAGAGAACATACTCTAGCTAAAGGCCGTAGGAGCCCAATGGTAGATCTGAAGTCTGGATGCATTGGACACCGAGCAGGAGTGAAGGCAGCCTGGCCAGACTCTGAAACTTCCGTCTATATTTTCCAGGCACAGAACTAAGGAATCACAGCTTTACAAAAGCAGTACCTCCAGAGCTATCAGGAGCTTCCTTGGGAGGCCAAGGATGCCACTGAAAAGGGGTGGGATGGAACGGAGGAGAGACAGAGGGCTGTGGATTCCAAATAGCAGAGAGGAAAACTCAAGATCTTCACCAAAAGACACGACTTCCAAATCTCCAACCCTTAAGCTCCCGTACCGGCACCAAGACCGTATTCACACCTCCACCAAGGTGGGCACTGCAGTTGAGGAAGCTCCAAAAAATAAAACGACCTCTCGGAGAAGCACTGTAAGACCTTTAAAGAGCTCAGAGTCCCAGAAAAGCCAACAAGAGCCCCCCAACAGAGCAGAGGCAGAGCTAATGGTGAAGAAAAAAATAGTAATACAATATAAGTTTAGTAAGTACGCTTGAAGTGTTAAAGGAGTATTTTTAGAAATACGAAGCAGGAACAAGCATGATGGAGAACCAACCAAAATAGTTGCTTAAAAAATGGTCGCTGAAAGTAAGAACTCAAAATTTGGTTTGAATAATTGAATTGACTCAACCAAAGAACCAGAGGGCTAGGGGATTTTCAAGAAACTCCCCAGAAGATGCCAGAATGGAAGGAAGGGAAGTCAGAAGAAAGAAAACTGGATAATAAGACTAGAAATTTCAATATCCAACTAATTGGAATTCCAAGGTGAAAAGAATTGGGGGTAAAATATACCTACCTAATGACTGAGAAAATCCTAGACCTAAAAAAGGTTTAAGACCTTGGATTAAAAGGGCAAAGGAAGCCAGTTAGGGTCAACAAGAAAACATGCCTTCCATAAGCCACCAAGAGAGCTATGTGATATCTCACTGGCCCCACGTGATGTGAGGATGTGTATCCCTGATTAACTGAGATCAGTCCTATTTCATCTATGAAATTGGTGGACATTTCATAGATGGAGTCTGCTTCCCAGGGGTTCTGCATCTGCTAACTGAAAAAAATCAGGTTTCTGTTAGCAAGGCAGGACCTTAAGTTTCTATGAAATTGATGAGTGGCTATTGAGCAATGAATAATGTCCGCTAGAGGTATTAATTGTAAAAAAAAATTAGGATAATTTGTCTGTTCAAATTATCAATTTTTAAATTATTTTCACATAGATCATGAACTAAAACTCCAGATGATAAGAACATAGTAAAGATAAGGGGGAAGAGAAAGAAAATGTAGTAATATGTGCATCAGCAAAATATTTCAAATACTAATTAGCTTTAGATAGTATCCTAGTTTTCTATTCTGCATTAACAACTCACCACAAACTAATTGGCTAAAAACAGCAGGTCAGAAGCACAGGCAGGGCTCAGCTGCGTTCTCAGGGTCTCACGAGGTCTCACAGGCAGTTGGCCAAGCTGGATTCTCAACTGGAGGCTTGTCATTGGCAGAATTACTTTCCCTACAGCTGTAAAATTCATGGTCACTTGCTTCTTCGAAGCCAACTATGGAAAGAGAAAATCTCTGCTTCTGGTCCCTGACCTCCAGATGTTCTTTGCTAGGGGTCACCTGATTCGGTTGGACCCACCCAGGATAATCTCCCTTTTGATGAACTCAAAGCCAACTGATTAAGGACTTCAATACAGCTGTTACATCCCTTGCAGAATCATGGTAATTGAAACAGTATGGTTTTGTTATAGGAACATTCCAAGAAAGAAACTGAACGTGATAGGCTAAGTCATTCATGCATATTTGGGAACATGATATATGACAGAGCCTGCATCACAATCATAGGATAATAAAGAACTAATTTTAAAAAGGTGTTAGACTATTTGTATCATCACATGGGAACAAACATTTGGAAGAATGTGTAAGTAAGTGATCAAGTAGAGGGAGAGAGTCAATCTAGATTAAATCCTTAAATATGAAGCCAACTATAAAGCTAATAGAAGGGAAAAAAAGATGTCTTTTTGACCTCAGAAGAACTCTAAAAGCACATACTGGGCGAGGAAATACTGGTCGGTTTGACTCTACCTACCAAAGTTAAAATTTGTGTTTAGTCACTAAATCAAGGTAGATGAGAACAGACACAAAAATTGTAAGTAAAACTAATATGGTATATACAATAATATTATACAGTAATTATTAAAACTAATATACAGTATACATAAGACTTTTTTCAGAATCAGCAATATAAGAAACCCACTAGGAAAATGTACAGAAATATGCAATTTAAAGAATGGAACGATGACAAAGATGAGATGTTAACATATGAATCTCTGATTATTAAAGAGGATAAGACATCAATGAAATAATATGTTCTACTCATGAGACTGACAAAAATCACAAATTAGGAAGTGACAGAGCAAGTATTCAAAGCATGTTCCTTTCATTCCAAAGCCCAATATGTGCCCACAGTAATATGAAGTCTAGGAAGGAAAACTGGATTTTTTCCAGCACGATGAGCAGAATTCAGTTCTCCACAGAGGGTCCAGGAGTGGGGCAAGGCATTTGCAGTGGGCACAAAATTTAAGAGGGTGCCAAAAATTAGTAATCAAGACAATTATTTTAATGAAGAATTTTTTTAAAACCACAGTTATGGGAAAGTGTCTTTGATGAACAGAATATCAAAATCTAAGTAAAAGCAATCCAATAATACATCACTGAGACTGAGGCAAAAGAAAAATATATATATGTATGTCCTTATAAATTTTTTTAGTGGTTCTTTTTTCCAGAACATTAAAGTAGTTGAAAAACTATTGAAAAATCAAGAAACCAGTGTATTAAAACTCACACTGTTTTGTGTTTAAATATGTATTTATACCTAATACAGAGATTATTTTAATTTTACTCTCCTAGTTTTGACAGAAGCAAACTCATCAGTACTATTCTAAACCAAAAACAAGAGAGGCCAAGAAGCTAATTTTGAAAATTTGTGACTGGCTCTGGGAGGATGCAGCCACCCTGGGGAGAAGGCACTGCTTGGACATTGGTTCTAATCTGCACTGGTTCAGCTTCCATTTGAAATGAGGAATCCAGGCCTATCTCACTGCATTTTTTACAAATTGAAGGTTGTGGTAACCTTGCATCGAGCAAATCTGTTGTACGCCATTTTCTCACTTCTTATCTCTCTAATTCTCACAATATTTTGAAGTTTTTCATTTTTATTATATGTGTTATGGTGATCTTTGATTCGTGATTACAGCTCACTGAAAGCTCTGGTGATGGTAGCAGTTCTTTAGCAAAAAATATTTTTAAATTAAGTCATGTCCATTGCTTTTTAGACATAATGCTATTGCCACACTTAATGGACTACAGTATAGTGTAAATATTACTTCTTTCTGCACTGGGGAACCAAAGAACTCATTCAACCCACTTGACTGCAATATACCTGTCTCACTGGGGGGTTTAAACCCCAAGCAAGTTGACTCTGGAAGGAAAAATGACAATGGAACATTGAGGGAAAACGATTTTTACCCAGCTTTATTCTCTGGTGGCAGGTCAAGTGCTAGAATCCCGTCCACCTCTGGGTCAATCTGCATGCAGCAAGCCCCTCTCCCCTCTGCCTCTGTTCCAGCCTCTGTCCTGAGCACCAGGCAGAGCTCTTTATATAGCAACACAGACAATTATGGCTCTTTGCCGGCAAGTATGCGAGCATGCATCTGTGAGCATTGCACGTGTGCAGTGAGCAAGCAGATCGGGGTCAGGTGAGGATCCTGGCTGTGGAACTCTCATTATCCTTACATGCCCTTGCTTGCAGTGGTCTGGAACTGACCAGCAGTATCTCCGAGGTATGTCTGTACCTCCTCTTGGTACCTCTGGGGACCTTATCAGGGAAACAGATCCCTCCTCAGTGGCTCCTTAAATAGTTTTGCAGACTCTAAAGCTCCACACAGGTGTGCCTCCTTGCTCATGAACTGTGCAGTCCCTGCCCATCCACAAATCAGCATTTGCTTGCAAAGCCTTTTTCCTTATTTGACTAGGGAATAAGATTCAGACTGCTCAATCTGGGGCCACAACAACTTCTGAAACAGCCTTTGTGATTTGTTTAAATCATCTAGTTAGAACATCACATTACCTTACAGCGGGCTATTGACAGCAGACAGATTTTCTCATCTAGTTGTAGTAAAGCAGTCTTTATGTCCATCTCTTCGGCATCCACCATAGGCTGACTCCCTGAGCAAGGAAGACATTACAATTAAAAAATAAAAATCTAGGTGTTGGCCCAGTGTCTTTGGATAAAGATTTTAAAAATCATTCAACCTGTAAATTTTCCAATTGCTTTTAAGACAAAAATGGACCTGAGCTGGATTATGATCCCTCATCTCTCTTACTCATTTAAGTTCTATCCCTTCAAATTCTGGTGATTTGTCTGTCACGAGATTGTCTGCTTATTGGAGCAGCAAGGAACTATGGTAATAGGTCTCAAACTTTAGACACCACCAGAATTATGTGGAACGCTTGTTAAACTCAGATTGCTGGGCTTCAACCCCAGAGTTTCTGATTCAGTAGGTCTGGGGTACTGTCAGAGAAATTGTATTTATAACAGAGTGCCAGAAACAATTGATGCTGCAGGTCCAGGACCCACACTTTGAGAAGCATTAAACTAGAGTAATGTGTGTAAATAGAAATATCTTGCTAAACAGTAAGATTCATTAGAGAAATACTGAGTATACCTGTTCTGTGTCACAGCTAAGTGGACACTTGTAATGGAATAAACCAAAAATGCACATGCAGACCACATCCTGGGCTGGTTGTTTGGAGTTGTGCTCTCCATTCTTGATGTGCACTCAGTCACCTGTGGACCTTGTTAAAACACAGATTCTGATCCAGCAGATGTGAGGGAAGGCCCTGGGGTTTTCATTTCTCCCCTGTGATAGTGCCATTCCACAGACCACACCTTACGTAGCAAGAAGCTAAAATAAACCCCATTTGATGCATCTTTTCATGAAGGTACTTGCAATTCATTCAAAGTAGAAGGCTTTTGCTCCTGTGAACAACTTGTAGAAAATACTTTCGATTCAGAAACGGGGTTTGTCACTAAAGTTGTGTTAATTAAAAAATAAATGTTTATTTTATGGCTTCTATGTAAGCACATCCTTAGAACTGTACGAGGTCAGGGTGTGCATATTCCCTCCAGTGAAGAAGTTGCAGGGAAACGTATAGGGTGTGGGGTAGATAGTACGAGATGCAGTCCCACAGTTGTTTGCCTCAGCATCTCCTCTATCTCTGTTCTGATCTTGAGCACCATCAGCTGTCTCAAGAGTTAATACTTCCAAGAAGGATGGCTTTCATTGGACAGTATTGCCGCTATGCAGTACAAAGCAATCTTATTGGAAGAGTTCACCCCAAGCAACAGAAAAGGCACTGTTGCCTTTGGCTGGTACATCACGTGTGGCCAATACAATGTAATTCATGTAGGCTGCCAAGGCCACCTCCTTCCAGCATCACCAAGCATTTTTACAGCTTGTTTTGTCTAGCACAGTCCCAAATATCCATATATTGGAGCTAAAGTAACCAACCCTTCTGATTCACTGGGAGCTCTCTGGTGTTTGGCACTGAAATTTTTTCCAGGGAAACCTATCCATCCAGGTAAACAGGAATATTAGGTCACCGTATATGGCAGCACATGTTGTTCCACTGAAATTCTGCTCAGTTCACACCAGTGTGGTAAGAGGGAATTCAGTTTGCACCTCTCATCCTCACCTGTGGTGGGATATTCTCTTTTTAAAATATTTTCATTTTAAAATAGATATTTTATTTAAAATACAATAGATATTAAGAGTAATATCTATTTTAAGATGTTATCATTTGATTTTCAAGTTTTACTTATTGCCCTAATTTAACATATAGGAAAGTGCAAATATATGTACAGCTCAATGACTTCTCACAAAACATATTCTATTGTGTAACCATCATTTAGATTAATAAACAAAATGTTACCTGCACCCTAAAAGTCACCCCATGCTCCCTTTCAATCATTATTCTCCCCCAAGAGTAATAACAGGTATGTATTTTTCAATAGCTTAGTAAATTATTACAAGGCAAACACCCTTGTAACCATAACCCAGGTCAATAAATAGAATGTTTCCACTCATAGGAGAAGTCTCACTGTGTGCTACATCCCAATAGCAATCTGTAGCTCCCAGCTCCAGGCAAGTTCACTCTGGATTCAGTGAGACTGAATAATGGCAAAGAAACATTTGTCGGGGGAAAAGGTCTTATACCAAGACTTATTCTCATGATGGCAGGTAGAACACTAGAATCATATCTGCCTCCAGCAAGTCTGTGGCTCCCCTCAACCTCCATCTCCACTAGTGGGAGGAGCATTAGGTGGACTGCTTTATACAGCAACACAGAGAGTTATAGCTCATTTCCAACAGGTGTGCAAGCATGCACCTGCAACACTGAAATCTGTTGTTGAAAGGGATTAGACTGCTCAAGGAATCAAGAATGTTCAATGTAGCCTTTTTCCCTGCTTCATGTAATTGGCAAACAAACAGAGGTGACATTTTTTATTAGCACTGAATTCCTCTTAAAGAAAAAGCAAGGATTCTTTGATACAAGCAGGAGAGTTGTGGAGTTCTAAGCAGAAGTAACCCTGTAAAGCTCTCCATTTTGCATGCTTGAGAGACGTCACTGAACTGGATAAGCCTTTAGTTCCTTCTTCCAATTCTCAAGCTCTCACACAAGCCATGGACAGTGAGACAGCAAGAGACGATGCTGCCAAGTAAGGTCTGCCACCTGGGAGCTGCCGGCCTCCACCCTTCAGCTGGGGTCCAGAACACCCACAAGGACCTCAGCTGCACCCTGCTGGGTCCTTCTGAGGCCACCCTTCTCTGTGATGTCCTCACAAGTTTAAATGAAAGCAGCAGAACTCCAGTGGAGCATAATAAAACATAGATTTAGAAACATATTGGGGTAAATAAAACACTAGCAGGCTCCTGAGAGAGAGAAAAAGAAGGAACAGTAGGGGGTATTTATTTTTTTTCTGCAGAGCCAGGGTTGAGATGGGCATGAAAATCCCCATGGAATTCAGATAACTCCTCTTGCGTGTGGGATTTCATGGGAACGTTCCCAGAGTTGTTAGGGTTCTATCCAGATGATGAACTAGCTAATAAATTAAAATGGTAAAAAGAAAGAAAAAAGAGCCCCGGTCTCTGGGTACAGTTGATTGCTACCATTTTGCAAAGACAGCCGCAGCTGCAGGATGCAATAGACAAGACGAGAGCCAGAGCTGCAGCAATGCTATTCTCAGAGGTCTGCATCTGCTTGTCCCTTCAGCTGCTGTGTGATCTCCCTGAGACAGGAACATAAATAAATGTTGCCTCAGACAGCATCGAATACAAAAGCTGTATATTTGAAATTAATTGTTTTCTGGCAAAATTCCATAAAAAATATCATGCTTTCAGTTGAAGCACTTCTATGTAAAGCCAATTAAGCAAGGTAAGCAACAAATGGCCTGAGGTCAATAAGGATGTTGGATATGGTTCAGCGATGAGACAGGCTGTGCTGGTCACCATCTGTGGAAGCAAATTCAGACACCATTTCTAAAGAAGGGTGTCAGGACATATTGGAAGCAAGATAACATATAGAAAGAAACCGGACCTGCAGAAAACCTTCCTTTTCTTGTATTCTGTCTTCTTTCTTCATCAGCATCACCTCCATTCTACCAAATTCCATTCCTGAGGAAGACCCAGCCATCTGACAAATAGATATACCTTGGCGTGAGGGTACGTTGGGGTGCTTCTGCCCAGGGACATACATCTATCACTAAGCCACACATGATGGTAACAGCTGAATTTGCATAGCATAGAATTCATTCACTTTAAATGTGCAATTCAACCATTGTGACATCACCACAGTCTAGTTTTAGAACATTTCCGCCACCCCCAAAAGATCCCTCTTGTCCATTTGCACTTAGTCAATCCCAGTTCCCATCCCCAGCACCAGGCAACCACTAAAATAATCCCTGTATCAGGGATAGATACATGAAATTTGGGTATTGCATACGAATGGAATCATGCGGGGAAGGAAGACAATTAACATAAATATCCAGTATGCCAGGTAAGAAAAATCAAACATATAAAGGAATTCTCCTCTCTTTCCTCCAAGGACTGTAACAGATTTTATTTTTCACATTTAAACCTTTCATCCATTTTAAATTGATCCAGAATAAAGTTTCAACTATTTTTTTTTCCAGATGTACCCCAACTGTTGCAATTCCATTTTTTAAATAGTCCATTCATTCTCCTGGTTGAGATGTTTTCTGAATTGGATAGTAAATTCCTGTGAGTTTTTTGCCTTTGGTCTCCCATTGTGGTCTACGTTTTTTCTGTTCCATCTATCACATCATGTGCCATTACCACACCTTTAAATTTGTTCTCGTATTTGATAGTACTAGTCTCTACTCTTTGTTCTTGTCTGTGAAAAAATGTCCTCATCATTTTTGTTTGCCAGCTTTTTCCCAATACATTTTATCTGTGGTGGGAAAGACCTTTATAACTCCATCTCAAAGTGAAGAAACTATTAAAAAGATTGATACATTTGTTTATACAGCAGTAAGTTCTTCTAAACAAGAACTAAAAGAAACAAAACCCTATAAGCATCATTAAAACACAAATAACAAACTGAAGATTAAATATTTGTAACTCGTACAACTCCTATTATAGATAATGGGTTAATCTCCCTAATGTCAAAGGAGTTCCTAGAACTAAAATGACCAAGTGAAATAGGTAAAATATATGAATAATTCACAAAGGCTGCTAATAACCCAAGTTAAATAGTCTCACCCTCAGTCTTGCTCTGTTCTTTCTTTCTTGTCTGGAAGTGGCCCTAACAGTGAGATCAGTAAACAAACTCAACATGCTTTAGGGGAACCCTTGTTTCCCCAGATTAAAATTGGGCTTGGAAGGATGATACTGTGTTAGGGAAGGGAGAAAAAAGACAATTCCTGTACTCAAGGAGCTCTTAGTAATTATTGAAGCCCACGTACAAAGACCACCAGAGAAACCCTCCAAGCACTTAAGGTATCAGTAGTGTGTCAAATGGGAAATTAGGAAAGGGGATTTGTAGACTGGTTTTAGGACAGTTAATCAAGGCCTAAGGAAAGACTGATGAGAACTTGTAAATTGGATGAACTGCTAGAACAGTCAGTGATCTTATCCTTGGAACACATGGGTCCAGGCAGAATTACTGGTAAAGCAGTTTTTTTATGGACTCATCTCAGAACATACTGATCTGAAGGAGCTGGTATTTGAACTTGAATTTGGATCATTTTGTTACATGTCACCATGTGAGACATTTTATCTGTTTCGTGAGTTATAGAACACAATTACGAGTTGTGATTTCTGTTTTCATTTTTCATGGTTTATATAGCTCTTTTATATCCACCGCGACTGATCCATTAGGTATGTACTACAATATTCATTTTATAGATGAGGAAACTGATACACTATGATTTTAAGTATTGTGTCTAAATTCCCACAGTTATTAAGTGGCAGAGCTGAGTTGCATTCAGGGTCATTTCTGTCTCTCTCCGAAGACTGGGATTTGAACATCCACTCCACATGCCTCCAAAGCAGAGATTCTTTACTCGGTATACAGGAAATATCTTCAGAAGGATTCATAACTCCCGATGTTGTATGCTAAATTTTGGGTATGTGCGCATTTGGGGGAGGGGAAAGAGAATGTCTATATCCACCTGATTCTCAATGGGTAGGTGAGCCAACAAAAAAGGTTAAAAATCTTCACGCTAGAGAACTTGTCTCCCCAAATTTAGGACAGCTCGGTCCCACATTAGGGTAGAGAGTGGACATCTATTTATTTTAAAAATAAAATGGGAAGGATCATTTTTTTAGAGCCAAAATATGGATTGGGTTTCTTATTTGTAGCTTCTCTGGAATTAAAGAACTAAACAGGAAGCGGATAATGACCTTGGATTGAGAACCCATGGAAAAGAGAATCCATGGGTCCACGTAGCCAGTAGACCACCTAGGGAAAGTCGCGCAGGGCATCTGAAAGCCATCAAGCGCCTCTGGCTCTTTGAATCACGTCCATTTATCCCAGCCAGACCCAAGAGGAAAGTGATTTCAAAAGTGATTTCTCTCCGCAGTTCATACGAATTTGAAATGAAAAGTAGACTTTCAACTTCTTCCCTCCAGGGTCTCACCTCCAAAGATTGCCTTTTTAAAATGAGAAAAATTAATTTAATTCATACTATAATTGGTAAATTTGTTTTCCCAAGAACAAGAAAAGTTGCTTCAAATGCAAATCACGAAGGAGTCTGGGGATTAGCAGAAGTAGTGCGTGAGGACGTACAAACACACAAAAAAGCCCTGTTTCTCCCTTATGGCTTGTCTCAGACTTTGCTCTCCAAGACGAAGGGAATACAACTTCTTGAAGAAAAAGATAATCAACTAACAGCAACAGCCGAAAGCCCCCAACAGTACAGACACAGAGTTTAGCATCGTGTTTTGAATAGGAGCAGGACACAAAATGACCAAGCAGCTCACAAGACACAGCCAAAGAATATTGTCAATATTCTGGGAAACCTGACGATTCCCTCCATTTTTCAAGACTTCACAGCAGGCATTTTTTTCATATACTGATCACTATCGCAGTCAACCTGCAGCTGTTGGCACATTTCTGAGTAAACGTTAATTTATAATAATGCATTGTTTGTCACAGAAGAGGAGGGGGAAATTGAACTCTTTCTGTCCGTCTGGAGATGGTGAGCAGCTGGTTTAAGTCAGGGATTTGACATATTTCATTTTCCAAGTATCTCACCACCTTAACACACCAGCCCATTAGCTGCTGCCCTGGAGTCCAAGTTGGTCTCTATCATTCCCCATTATTCTTCAACCATCTAGCTGAGGGTTTCCTCACCCTTGGGACTTTTGCATCCTGTGAAACAAGTGTCTGAGAATTCATGAGAAGAGACTGTGCCACACTAGGGCAGAGGTTTTTCATCAGTCAGACTCTGAAATTAACCATAACCAGACTGCATGCATGCCTGAAGTCAAATTATTCATATGAAAGGGGAAACACAACAGCAATTTTGCAGCTGAAAAAGATTGCCTGGATCATGCCTGTGGCAAAACCATTAAAACACATCAGAAACAAACAAAAACAAACAAAGGCAAACACAAATGGGCCTCATATCCCTCTGACTGTTCAGCTGGTAGAAGGTCCCATCCAGATGTGTGCCCCTGAGAGACACTGAGATGGATCTTCACTAGAAGCTCTGAGAGCCAAAGAATGAATGAGTAATGTCAGAAATGTGCAAATGCATGCCAAATGAGGGCACTCTAAGTTTTGTCAGATGAGAAGTACTTAACTTGGACGTCTGTGTTGTCCCAAAGCCTGATGATACATAGCTGGCTCATTGATCTTACTCTGCTGTCGCCTAATATATGTAGTTTACATTTCTTGAAGATCCACTGGCCAAAGGGGAAAAAGTTAGCAAATCTGGATAGAAGAACTAGTTGCCAGCTTGGTTCCTCATCAGAATTATTACAGTGTTTGTCCATAAATTCCAAGTATTCAGAGGTCGAAATCATTTTTTCATGGTCATTCTGAGATTCCAGGTTTGGATTTTTTTCGTACTTGGTATATGGTCCATGAATTTATGGGGCACTGTGAAATAATTAAGAATCCCTTGGCCTCAGAGGTCATGACCATGTAAATATGACCAGATTTTGTTTTTCTGGGAAGAATTATTAGACTGTCATCGTCAGACTTGCCTACCGAGTTTCACCAACCCTGAAACAAAATCTCAGGGCATCGCCCAGAAGTCAGGTCAAACCAAGAATAAATCAAGCCTACAAGGCCCTTAACTCAGATTCACCTGGATTGTGGTGATTGTCTAATACCTCAAATGCCCACCAGAAAGCTCAGATCCTCTATGAAGGGCATAACGTTATCTGAGTCCTCTAACATAGTTCCTAGGCAATGCCTGGCAATCAAAAATTACTAAGTATGAAAAGAACAGGCACACTGACCAAAAACAGACAGTAGAAATAGACTTGCAAGTGACACAGATATTACAATAATCATGTAAAAAGACGATGGTGAAGAGGATTACAAAAATAAAGAAACAGATGCAGAATTTTACCAGGGAACTGAACTCTAGTAAAAAGAATCGAAGGAATTAAGCTGAAGTTTAAAGTGCAGAAGATAAACAGAGGAATAAAAAAATTGATGTATTGGAAGATAAATCAGTAGATAAATTAGATTGAAGTACTAAGAGGGTAAAGATGGACAATTCAGAAAAGAGGATTAAAAATTATATGGGACATAGTGAAAAGTTTATTCACACATGAAATGAAAGAACCAGAAAGGTGGAGGATAATGAGGCAGTGTTTCAATAGGTAACAGCTAGATTTTCCAAAATAGACAAAAGATTCAAGAAGAATCAAGCCATAGATTCAAGAAACTGTAAAACAAAGCAGGATGAATTAAAAGATAACCAAACCCGGGAACTTGGTAGTAAAACCTCTCAACCAAAGACAAAAATAAAACTCAAAAGCAGACTGATTGTGACTTTCCATCAAAAAACTACATATATCATCAAAGAGAATTACCTTTAAGAAAGTGGGAAACAAGACTACACTACACAGTTTTGTCAAGAACATAATAGTTCTAAATCTTTTTTTAGAGCTATGATGCTCTTCCAGTTTATATTTTATGTGTGGCTGCTTTTTTTTTCACATTTGAGATATCATCCAAGAAGTTAGAATATTTAAGAGTCTAGTTCAGAACCCCTGATGAGTATATATATATGCAAGCAGTTATTGTTATCAGTCAGTAGAGTAAAATAAGACAAAGAAATTGATTATTTGAAGGATTAAGATTTGCTTTCCTTATTTAGAGGTGATTGATTATATATTTGGAGGTTTAATCTTTATCTCCAAAACAATCTACTGGCAAAATACTAGAACCAGTTACAATGCATAAGATTGATATACGACACTTGAGTATTTGGAAACACCACTAATCAAATAGCAACAAAGTTTTGTGCAGCATGACAAACTGAGCCTCACAGTAGAGGCCAAATACAAGGAGGATAATTTTACAGAAGAAATGAAGTGTAGGGACGTGGTAACCTGATATTAATTCATACTAATAAGTATTATGATTAAAGTATATGGTATGGATAAACTAAATAGAGAAAAAAATTAGAATTGAAAGAAATCCATACATATATCAGGATCTGATATGTGACTGAATTAAAGTGAGGAAGCACACGCTCTCTGGCAGGATAATATATATATATATTTTTTTTTTTGAGAGGGCATCTCTCATATTTATTGATCAAATGGTTGTTAACAACAATAAAATTCAGTATAGGGGGGTCAATGCTCAATGTACAATCATTAATCCATCTCAAGCCTAATTCTCGTCAGTCTCCAATCTTCTGAAGCATAACGAACAAGTTCTTACATGGTGAACGAATTCTTACAGAGTGAATAAGTTCTTACATGGTGAACAGTGCAAGGGCAGTCATCACAGAAACTTTCGGTTTTGATCATGCAATATGACCTATAAACCATCAGGTCAAATATGAATATTCATTTGATTTTTGTACTTGATTTATATGTTGATCCCACATTTCTCCTATTATTATTATTATTTTTATTTTTAATAAAATGCTGAAGTGGTAGGTAGATGCAAGATAAAGGTAGAAAACATAGTTTAGTGCTGTAAGAAGGCAAATGTAGATGATCAGATGATCAGGTGTGTGCCTATGGACTAAGTATTAATCCAGGCTAGACAAGGGCAGCAAAACATCCACGGATGCAGAAGATTTCTCTCAAAGCAGGGGGGGTGAGGTTCTGAGCCTCACCTCTGTTGATCCCCAAATTCTCACCTGATGGCCCCCCTGCGACTGTGCCTGTCTTAGGTTGTTCCTCCCTTGAGGAATCTTACCCGTCTCTGGCTAACCAGTCATCTCAGGATAATATATTTTTAAAATATATTTTAAAAACCATTGTGGAAATATACCCAAAAAGGTAGAGGCATACATGGACATGGACATACACACACATATACACACCCATAATTAAACAAATTTCTTTATTGGCAAGAAGGTAAAAAAAAACTTCACAACCAAATATGTAGTGAATGCAGGAATCCAAAACAAGCAAGTAGTTTCTGAATTTACTTTTTATTCTGGATTCATCAATTTTGATGAACCATGGTTTTTATTTCCACATTTATATGCAGCATAGAGAACAGGAGAGTAAGTCTGGGTTTTTCCAAAGGTAGGCAGTCCACTAACAAATGCCAGCATAAAGCTGGGGCCCCAAGACCTAATTTGTTAGTGTGCAGGTGAACAAGCGAAAAAAGTCATTAAACAAAAAAGAAAAGCAAGAAATTTACCAAACTTTAACTTGGTGTTGGGGTGGGGGATACCCCTGAGGATTTGCGATCCTCAATCAGACCTTATGAGAAATTGACAACAGACTCAAGCTATACGGGTCCAGAACACCTCCAGCCACGAATGTGTATTAAAACTTCCCTCAGTTGTTATTGTTTCGTGAATCTGCAAGAAAGAAAATACAATTCCTCTCTGGGGGAGAAGGTGTCAGCAGAAAAATAATAAAAATAAGTAAAAATAACAGTGTAAAGAACAGCCTAAGATATTACAATTAACAGACAAAGAACATGAACATTGTATGCTTAATTTGTTTCAAGAAAGAAAAGGGATGGAAGATACTTTAAAAATAAAGCATGAGAATAAAAATAAAAATAAGCATGAGACTATAATATCTGCCCAAGATTTTCAGAAAAAGCTCAATGGATCTTCTAAGGAAGAAAATACCAACTTAGCCTCAAAATAGAAGAAACAAAAATCAGTGGAACTACGCAAAGAGCTGATCAGTCCATCTGTATAGTGGAAGACTATAATCAAAACCACAGTGAGATAGCACCTCACACCTGCTAGGATGGCTATTACCAAAAACAAAACAAAAGACAGAAAGAATTGGCGAGGCGGTGGGGAAACTAGAACACTTGTGCACGGTTGGTGGGACTGCAAAATGGGGCAGCCATAAGGAAAACAGTACATGGCTCCTCAAAAAACTGAAAAGAGAACTACCACATGGTTCAACAATTTTATTTCTGGGTATTTATCCAAAAGAATTGAAATTAGCACTCCCATGTTATTGAAGCACTAGTCACAACAGCCAAGATCTAGAACAACCTAAACATTCATGGATGGATGATGGATAAAGAAAAATGCATTATGTGCATACAACAGAATGCTATCTAGACTTCTGAAAAGAAAGAAATTCTGCAATTTGTAACACCATGCAGGAATCTTGAGGACATTATAAGTGAAATAAGCCTGCCACTGATAATGAAGTTTCTAAAATAGTCAAATTCTTAGAGTCATAGTGTGGAATGGTATTTGTCAGAGGTGGGTAGGGGATGCGAAAAGGGAAATTACTAATCAACAGGCATAAAGTTTCAGCCAAGCATGATGAATAAGCTCTAGAGATCTTAGATGTACAACATTGTATCTAATAGTTAAACAACATATTGTGCACCTAAAAATTTGTTAAGAGGGTAAATCTCACTTATCACAATAAAATTAAAAAAGAAAACTGTAACATGCATATCTCAGTAATCAAGTGACCAATCAGACCATAAAAAAATCAGTAAAGATGAAAACAAATACAATTAAAAACTCTATCAATAGAAAAACATAGAACATTATACCCCACAACTGGAGAATAAATATTATATTAAAGCATAAATTAATTCTTTATAAGAATAGATCATGTTTCAAACCATAAATTAACTCTCAAAAGAAGTTCCTAAGAGACAAAAGTCTATGACTACCACTCAGCTAAGTTAACATCAATAACAAGGTAGTAACTAGAAAAATTACACATAAAAATAAATAACTCATGGGTTCAGGAATAAAAATGAAATTGAGAAATATATACAATTAAATAATAACAGAAAAACTACATGTCATACCTTCTTGTCTGACTTTTCCATCTGTCTCTCTATGACCCCTTTTAACGAAGACTTTTTTTTACTGAAAAGACTATGCCAAACAAGTCTGAAATTCCAGCTGCAGCAGTTACTGTGAATTTACCAATGTCTGTTAATCTCTCCTACTTTTTTTTTCTGTTTTACTTTTCATTTTTCTATATTAAATGAGGTAGAATTTATCTGCTATGAAATGTACAGACTTCAAGTATACATTTTGATAAGTGCATATATCAGAGTAACCCACAGGCATATTAAAATACTGGGTATTTCCATCACACAGGAACTTCCCTTCTCCTTCTCAACCTCCCAGAGGCAATGTGTGCCCTGATTTCTATCACAACAGAATAATAATGGCATTCCGAATACTTTATAAATGGAATCACATAACATGTTCTCTTTTGTGTCTTTCTTCTTTCACTCAGCATTATGTTTTCAGATTCATCTGTGGTATTGTGAGTATCAGTGACTCATTCTTTTTTAATTGCTAAATAGTACTCCAGTGAATATGTGACAATTTAATCATCCATTGGACTACTGAAGATTATTTGAGTTGTTTCCCATTAGGGGATATTATGCATAAATGCTCTATAATTATTCTAGTATAAATCTTCTGGGAATATGTATGTTTTATTTTTTTAGGCAGATACACCACAGTGAAATTATGAGGTTATAATATAGCCTATATAATATATGGGCATGTTTAACTTTATGGGAAACTATAAAAAGTTTTCAAAGTAGTAAATGTAATTTTCATTCTCACCAGCAGTATATGACAGGTTATGGTTCTCTGAAACCTCATAAATAGTTGTGTTTAAGTCTAGTCATTCTAGTAGTTGTGTAAGAATATCTCATGGTTTAATTTTCATCTCCCTGATTACCAAAGATGTTAAGCATTTTCTCACATGCTTTTTATTCAGTCTTTCATTACGTCTTCTTTTCAAGCCTTTTGCCCATTTTAAATTGAATTATTTATCTTTACTACTGAGTTGTAAGGGTTATTTACATATTCTAGATACACAAACTTTGTCAAGTATGGATGCTATGAATAATTTCCAGTATGTCAATACTATACTGTCATAATTAATATAGCTTTAAGTAGGTCTTAAAATTTGATTATGTTAAGTCCTCAACTTTCTTCTTTTTTCCAAGATTATTTTCCCTATTCTAGTTTCTTTGCATGTCCGGATAAATTTTTAAGTGAGCTTGTCAACTTCTACAGAAAAGCTGGCTGACATTGTGATTTGGATCATATTGAATCCATAGATCCATTTTCTGGGAAAAGAGTGTTAAAACAGCCACCCAAAATTATGGCTTTGTCTATTCCTCCCCTCAGTCCTGTTACTTATTGCTTCTCATATTTGGAAACTTTGTAATTGAATGTGTATACAATTCCATTTCACCTCTTCCATTGGTTTTTAGCTATATCACTTTGTTTTAGTTTATTTGCTTGTTTGGGTTTCCTCAAGGGATTGCAGTTGCATCATTAACCTATCACCTTGGATATCACTTCATGTATAATACAAGACTCTCATAACATACTTTCTTTTACCACCTAATGTTCTTTGTGTTATTTTTGTCCTACAGTGTTTCTTTGACATATGTTATAAGCACAATAATACATGATGATTATTTTTATTTAAAATAGTAAAACAACTGTTAATGATATTAAGAAACTAACAAAAAGATTTCTGAATATTTACTCATGTATTAACCATTTCTCACACTTTATTTCTGCATGTAGATGTGAGTTTATATTTGATGTTATTTCTATTAAATCTGATGAACTTCCTTCAGATTCTTTACAATACAAGCCTGCTGGTGATAAATTCTGTTTTTACAGATCTAAAATGTCTTTTTTTTTCATATTTATTGTATTTTAAGTTGATGGTCCCCACTCAGCCCAACACTGAAAGATGTTATTCCATTGCTTTAGAATCTCTATTATTTTTTAAACAAAGTTTTCAGTATTTCTTATTGATTTTTCTCATATATGTAATCTTGCTACAACACCACATTCTCCAACTTGGTCACTTTTAAGGGTTTCTCTTTATGGTTTTAGCAATTTGACATACTATGCCTATAAATGGTTTTCTTAGAATTTACCCTTCTTGGTGTTTGTTGAGCCTCTTGGACTTCTAGGTTGATATTTTTCATGAAATTTGGGGAAATGTTGTCTATTTATTATCTCTTCAAATATTATTTGTGTTTCAATTTATCTCTTCTTTCTAGACACCAATTACATCCCTATTAGACTTCTTGTTATTATCCCATGGGTCTCCAACACCCACTCCCACTCATTTTTCTCAGCAATTTTTTCTCTGTCTACTATGCTTTGTAGTCTTTTGCTGTTCCTTACCCAAATTCATTGGTTTTTCTTCTACAGTATCCAATTTGCTGTTAATCCCTTCTACAAATGGATATAGTGTATTCAGTTCTAAATTTCCATTTAATTATCTCTTTCAGATTCCATTTTTCTGACATTGTTCCCCATCTGCTAACTCATTACTTTTTCCTTTAAATTTCAATCATACTGTAACTATTTTAGTCTTTGCCTGCCAACGCCAACATATCTTTTATTTCTGACCCTATTTCTTCTTGCCTGCTTTTTCTTTTGGTTATGGGTCACATTATCCTGTTTCTTCTCATGTCTAGTAATATTTTCTTTGTCTACCGGGCATTGTATATGTTAACACTGGGAATCTGAATTTTGACATCCGCTGTAAAGAATGCTGAGTTTTATTTTGGTGCACATGATTTATTAGAAGGCATAATTTATCCTTCCATGGCTTATTTGTAGGCCTTCTTGGAAAAGTTCAGGAGCAACACTTATCCTAGGGAAAGGCAGGGATTTTTTGGCATCTCAGCTATGCCTGGTCAGAAATTCAACATTTCTCAATACTGTGCCATCTCTAAAATCTTAGTTCAGCTTTTCTCTGCCACGACTCAAGAAATAATATGTGTAGCTGAGCATTTGGCCAAATGTTTAAGGGGTCTCCCTACAGATTTATGGAATTTTTTCTCAGAACACATCTGTTCTCTGGTACCATACTCTTTACATTCTAGCCTCACAGCAGCCCTAACCTCTGATCTTCATTAATTCTACCCAGAAAGGCACTTACACTCCTGAGTTCCAATCCCATGTGTAGTAGTAGTTTTTAACAGACTCAAAGCAGACGTCCAAAGAGAATGTAGGACTTTCTCAGGCGTTTCCATGCTTTCAAGGATCAAACCCTGCACTGCCTGTTTTTCAGTATCTGAAGCCATTTGCTTCCTATATTTCATCCAGTTCTATAATGGTTTATGGCAAAAGGACAAGGCTTATTAACATCCCTCTATCAGAGCCAGAACAGGAAATACCTCTAATTCTTTAAGCTTCTTCCACATTTCAGATTTACATTTGTCTCTGTCTCTCTCTTGTCCCTTCCACTGCACCTGTCTTCCCTTGGGCATCTGGTAATTTACCCTTCATTCTGCAATGGTGGTTGTATTTGTCTTCAGTTTCTTCTCTGAGTTCTATCAATTCCTATTTCATAACTTCCTGGTGTTTATCTTTTGTATGCTGATTCAAGGTACCTTTTCGTATATGCAATTGCTCTTTTAATAATATTAATTCATATTAGAGTGTTTTGTTGCACTGATATTTTTCATGACTGTCTTTTTGCAATGTTGTCATCAGCTGAATGTTTTGATACTAATTTATGCTTTCTTCTTCCAATAACTTTACACAGGTACTGACTTCTTATGATAATGATTAATATTGAACTTTCCCCAGATCCACACTAGCAGGAAATTGCATGTGAGGAAAGATTTTAGAAATGATAGGAGAAGGTATGAGTGGTTTCATAGTTCAGAAGTCAAAATTCTCACGTCTGTTACTACAGGAACTGGCACTGGTTTTCCCCTTTTTTTTCGTATTCTTAAGGACTATTTTGTTTCAGTAAATTCTTCATCTTCATCTTCATCTACCTCCTATATTACCTTTATCAGGAAGTCTGAAGGGGCAGCACACACACAAGACGTTTCCGCTTCCAGAAGAGGGACCTTATCAGAACCTGCTCTTTCTTTTGACTTCCCATAGCTCTGACCCACCGGATCTAAAACCTTTTCCCAACATTTCCACAAGCGTGGTGGGACCTTCTTATTGGAAGTAAAACCATTAACACATGGCTTCTGGTTTCAGCTCCAACACCTGAAAAGCTTAAAAGGCACTACCTCCATCTTACCCCAGAGGAAAATCTGGGTGATCTGGAAATCAAGGACTTTTCTTGGATTCATTAGAGAACGGAAGTCATAGGGCAAACCATTACCTAAAATCTGAGAGATAGGAACATCTATAAAGACAGCAATCAATATTTAGTTACCTGGAACAGAAGCTACTGAAACCATAAACTGGTAGGAATGCTTAAATGCTAATCTTAACAAATTGCCAGAGGCTGAGTATGTACTATCACGAGAGTGAAAAATTTCTAGGCACCTCAAGGGACTCCCCATCTGTTCATTCATTATTTCTTCTGGTCCTTTGCCACATGAATTCCACCAGATTCACATGGTGAGGATTATGAGAAATATATTCTCATTGCTGTTGCAAGTGGAGGAGAAAAATTAAGAGTGTAAAATACGCCCACAGACTTCTGCAAAAGAAAGGCCTACTCTCCAGAAAAGAGGACATTGATGGAGTTCAATTCTGAAGCCTTATTCCAGCGTGGAGACGGGAAATTCTCCCAACTCCAGTCCCCACCTCCAGCTGTCTTATCTCACCTACAGGGTGACACCCTGGTCAACAGGATTTGAGCTTCAAGAAAATAGATTGCAAACACTGCAACCAGACCAGTAGGAAAAAAGCTATACCACTGGAGAAACACTTGTGAGGATCACAGCCTTGATCACAACCACAAAACACAAATCCACCAATAGACTAAGACCTGTTAAGATAACAAAATGCTCCATTTCTCTTAACACCTATCCACCATATCTACTGTATTATCAATTTATCAACATAATATCACCATAATAACTGTGTCACAGCTATAAAAACTGTAAGAGCAACAATCTCTCTAAGAAAGAGCACATAGAAAAACCCAAAATCAAGAGATAAAACAAGAAGGAACACTAGGAGAATTTGAAGGATCTGATACCTGTACCTATGAGCAATAGTAAATGCAACCCAATTCCTAACTAGATTAACAGAGATCCTCATACTGAAGGATTTACCTCTTTCCTATTACCTGATAGCCAAAGAAAATCACAAGATATACCAGAAAAAATACACAATCTGAAGAGACAAAGCAACCAGAACAAGACATACACATGACACAGATAATGGAATTATCAGAGAATTCAAAATAACAATGATTAATATGGTAAGGGCTCCGGTTAAAAAATAATCTAAGCATAGAGTTGGAAACCCAAAGAAAGAACCATAAATGAAGTAATAGAAATTAAGAAAGACTTTGAGAGGCTCATCAGTATTCCAGTTGAGGAAAGAATGAATAAACTTGAAGGCAGATCAATAGAAACTTCCTAAATTGAAATGGAAAAGGAAAAATGAATGAAAAAGGTATTTTAAAAAGGACAGAATATCCAAGAACTGTGGGATAATTTCAAAAGGGTAATGTGCGTGATTAGAATGCAGAAGGAAAAGAAAACAGGAAGAAAGCAGAAAAAATATTTAATGTAATATAGCCAAGAACTTTGCAAAATTAATAACATACGTGAACTCATAGGTCCAGGAATCTCAAAAAACATGCTGAATGAAGACAAAAACAAACACCTAGGCATAACATACTATATAACTCTCAACTTGGAGGAAACTTAGAGACAGGGAAAATCTTGAAAGTTGGCATGAGTACAAAATACTACTTATAGAACAAAAAGAATTCCAGCAGATTTCTCATCAGAAATCAAGCAAGCAAACAAAGTAGAGTGAAATATTTAGTGATGAAAAAAGAAGAGAATAAAAACCCACCAACCTGAATTCAGACCTAGTATCAAGAGAAATTACCCTTTCAAAAGTGATGAAGAAATAAATAATTCTATAAGGCAAAATAATTGTTTGTAAGGCAAACAAAAATGGAGGAAATTCAAGGGCAGAGTTCCTATGCAGAAAATGTAAAAAGAAGTTCTTCAGTAATAAGGAAAGTAATATAAGTTGGAAACTTAGATCAACATAGAGACAAGGTCTGTATGGAATATACAAAGATAAAATAAAATATATTATTTTTCCTCTTAAATGATATACAGAGGCAGACATAGATTAGGTATAAATATATATTATAAAGTCTAGAACAACCACTAACGCCTTTTAAAAAGAAATATAGTGGATAGGCTAAGGAAGGAGCCAAAATGAAATCATACACAATGCTCAATAAAATCAAAGAAGACAGAAAAAGTGAGGGGAAAAGAAACAAAGGACAAACACAACAGATGAAAACAGTTACAAATGTGTGAGCTGCTAATCCAATTATAGCAATAATCACTTTAAATGTGAATGGGGGGGAAAAAAGAAAAAAAATGTGAATGGATTACATACACCAATTAAAGCATAATGATTTTCAGAGTAAATCAAAATAAGACCCAACTACATGTTGTATACAAAAAACTTAACTTTGAACATAAAGACTCAAAGAAGCTTAAAGGGATGAAGGATGATTTACCACAGTAATCAAAAGAAAACTGGGGTAGCTTGTTAATTTTAGACAAAGCAAACTTCAGAACAAGGAATATTGCCAAGAACAAAGAGGGATTTCACCTACTGGTAAAAAGGTCAGTTCTCTAAGAAGACATAACGATCTTAAATGTGTAAGTACAAAAGATTAACAAAGAAATGAGGCAAAAACTGATAGAACTTCAAGGACAAATAGACCATTCCTTAAACTTTCAGTAATGAATAAACTATCAAACCAAGCAGGCAGAAAATCAGTAGAGTTACAGGTGAACTGGGACAGGATCATCAATCAACTGAAACCAATAGACATTTATAGAATGTTCGATCCAACTAGAGCAGAAGACACATTCTTCTCAGGCTCACAAGAACATTCGCCAAGATAGACCACATTCCAGTCAATAAAATACAACGTAGTAAATTTTAAAAAACAGAAATCATATGAAAAGTGTTCTTGACCACAACAGAAATCAGTAACAGGAAAATCCCCAGTCATTTGGATAAAACAGCACTTATAAATAGTATGTGGGTCAAAGGAAAATTCTCAAGATAAATTTTTAAATATCTTGCACCAAAAGAACGTGAAAAAACAAGCCATCAAAATTGAAGGAATGCAGTGAGAGCTGTGCTCAGAGGGAAATTTACAGTATTCAGTGCACATATTCAGAAAGAAGAACTAAGATCAATAATCCAAGATTCTACCCTAGAACACCAGAGAAATAAGAGCCATTAAAACTAAAGGAAGGAGAGAAAAATGAAATAATAAGAATTGTAGCAGAAATCAGTGAAATTATAAACAGAAAAATGAGAAAATCAATGAAATCAAAGACTGATGCTTTAATAAAATCATAAACCTCTTATCAGGCTAACCAAGAAAAAGTCATAAATTACCAATATAGGAAATAAAAGTGGTCTCATCACTACCAATCCCATGGACAATTAAAAGGATGGGAAGGAAATATTTCAACCTGATGCCCACATTATTTGATAACTTAGAGGAAATAGATTGATTTTTTGAAATACTCAAACTACAACATCAAAAAGGGGAAATAGCCTAAATACTCCTACTCTATTAATGACATCAAATCAATAATTTAAAACATTCCTAAAAACAAAGCAACTGCTACAGCTTGTTTTACTGGTGAATTCTGCCAAATACTTAGAGAAGAAATAATGCCAACTCTCTACAATCTCTTTCAGAAAATAGAAGCAGAATCGGGGCTCTGTAACTTAACAGTAATAAAGTTACCCTCAAGCAAATATATTCAATCATGAGAAATTCTCTACTGTAGAATATGGATTTACTCTTCTCAAATTAGAGAATTAATAATATTATAAGAGAATTGATTACTTACACTTCAATTAAAAAATATCCAAAAAATGGAATGAAGAAAAAAAAAGAATTAATTACTGACAGTTCAGTATTAATGAGAAGACCCAATTTTACCTAGGGTTTTCTAGTTATCATTATCGCTATTTGAAATGCATATAATATGTAAATGTGGTATTTTTTAATGTTGTGCCGGATATTTTTAACAAAATAATACGGGTTATTTTTAAAAGCAGGAGTTCTATTTGAATAATGAAAATGAAATAGCTATAATGGAATGGGGAAATCTGGTATGTACAGGATATGAAGTCTGACATAAAACATGACATTGTCAAAGCACAGTTACATGTCAACAGCAGACCACAGTTACGAGCAAAAGAAGCCAAAAGGAAATTCGCAATTTATAAAGTGAAATGGTCACATCAAAGATCTTTAAATATTGGCAGTTTTTGTATGACACTCCCAAATCCATTAGGTTAGGGTTCAGTAAAGTTCTGATTGTTTGAAATAGTGTCAAATCTCTTAGACATTTTTTTGTTTCCATGTACAGGAACATAGGAATATTGTATTGCATAGTATTGACAGACTTTCAGACTTCCTGTTAAATATATTCCCCTTTCAAGCTCAAGACAGTGAGTAAAAATAAAGAGCTGACAGGGAATATTATCTAGCATACATGTCTGGAGAGACTTTTCTGTGTGTCTTTGCTCCCTATCTCCACCCCCATGAAGAAAATATCATAATTTGAGGTAGTCAAAGGGGTTGGCATGCATGTTTTGAAGAAAGAGAGGAAAGAAGAGAGGAAGGCAGGGGAGGGGAGGGGAGGGGAAAATGTAGACAACACCTGCCTCAGACTGAAGTTCCTTATTCTCCTCATTTCCCAGCAAAACCAGTGACTGATCTCCCTGAGCAAAGAATTGAAACATGGAGTAAGATTTAGATTACGAGGCATCTCTCACTCCTACTGAGATGCCATGACTTCATGTCACAGGTAAAAATCAACTTGTCCAAAAGCAGGTTCCACCACTCAGCCCGAGTCCCTGGAAAATGCACTGAACTACTTTCAGACTCAGTTTCCCCATGTATCTCATGGAATTAACGATAGCACCTATCTCACATGGGCGTCAGCTTCTTTAAAGGAGATGATAAAGGTCACAGGCTGCACCTGATGATGTCGGCTGCTATTATTATTTAGAAATGAGTGATGAGACCGTGAAGCAATCCAGCCCATCTTGTGCAGATTCAGGCAATGGTGGGAAGATTCAGCAGATAGGGCATGATGGTCTGATGTGTGTGGTCACAGCAAAGTCAAGGACAGAGACAGGAAACAGGAAGTTACCAGTTCCCATACCATGCAGTATGTGCTCTGGAAGAGGAGGAAATGCATCAGATGATAATCAATAAGGATTGATTACCAAGCCTGTCCCCATAACTGTAACAATTTGCGAGAGGAGCTAAAGCAGGAAAGTGCCGTTTTTAAAAAAAAAGTGCAAAAAGATCATAATCTGGGAAGAAAATCTTTTCTTCAGTGACACTCCAACAAAGAGAAATCTTACATCAGAATTCATAGATAAGGAGACAGAGATGCACTTGTCCCCAGTATGCCAGCAGATGAGGAGTGCAGAACAAACTGCAACTTAGACCTCACGGCAGTGATGTGTAGTTGGAGAGCCAAGTGAACTGGACCTGCTTCAAGGTATTTTAGACTCAGTTCTGTCACTAAGTATTCCTATTTCTCAAGGAAATTGCCAGGAAAATCCAGGCTATCTCAGTTGGCTATCAGAGGCCATCGCTTGCGTCCTCCTTTCATCCACCACAATATAAAATGGTGAAACTGGACCACTTCCATGATCCCTTAAAACTATAAACCACAATAAATCACCCTTAAGTCCCCAATTTTGCAGAAATTTAACTTTTGTGTGGAACAACCTATAAAAGTCCAGGAAAAGCATGTGTGTTTGTCTCTTACATAAATGGTTGGCATTTTCCTGGAAAAATATGTGCAAAATTGAATCATTCTAACATGAGAAGATTATAGGAACATACCAAGAAGAGAAAAAAGGGGGAGTGAATTAGATGCTTCTGGATGCTGAAGAAGCAGGCTGCAATATGTCCCCCCAAAACTTGCCAACTGACTGTAATTTAGATAGATAATAATTTTTGTTTTATTTATATATCTCAAATGCGTAATCCAGTCTACAATTTTGAACTAACAGTCAGATCTGATTCAAATTTTATTCTTCTGGATAAAAATGCTGGTAAAAGGGACTCTTTTATTTAAAAAACAAATACTAATATAATATGACTTCATGCTTGGCTTCTGTTGTCATTTCTGACACTTGAAGCTATAACAGTGGAAGGCAACGTGCTGTGTCAAGATCCTCCCCAGGCTCGTTAATAACTGTGATTGCACCAATCATGAAGGCTGGTGGACACTGAAACGAGACTCACCAAAGCAGGAAAGAAGATCATTGATTTAATTCTTCTGGAAAATGTATGAATATGAATGGGCTCAGGTTGGGGCTACCCTGGAGTGACCTGACTCATATCAGAGTTCTTGTTTTAACATTAACATAGTCCTTGTTTAACACTGAACACTGAATCCTTGTGTTAACAGCTCTGTGTTAATGTGAAAGCCAGTTAACGTCTGTGCACCTAAAAATGATTAAACTGCAAACCAGAATAATAATTCAGAATTCACAAAGTTGTCATGGATATTAGGTGAGACTTACCCCAAAATGCTTGGATAATTATAAATCAGCTTATAAAGTTAAACTGACACTATTATTTTGCATAAATTAATTTTGTTCTTTTGCATAAAGTAATATTCAAATGTAAGTACAGTGCCGTGCCTTCATTTCAAACTTCAGTGAGGTGGTTTATTTTATTGCTGATTCCAGAGATTACTACACACATCTTATTTGAGCTTTCTGGAAGTGAGTTCTATTTATTTCCTTGAGTTTCAACTCTAGGTATGTGTTATTGGGAAGATCCCATAAATTTCTTAATTTGTCCGAATGGAAATGTGGGCACGGGATCAGGTAATCTGTAAAGCCCTTCCTGGCAATGATTCCTGTGATCGTGAAATCCCAGAAACTGCCCAGATTGTAAAATGTCATTTCTCCATTTTTTTTTCTTTTTTTCAGTTCTGCCCTTACTTAGATTACCCCAAGCTTTGTGTTTCTCCAAGCCCAGAGGAAGGGAAGAAGAGGGTCATGGGAAGAGATAGGCCCAGCAGAGCTGGGAAACTGACTAATTGCAGGATCTTTGATCCTTGTTGCTACCCTCAATCAATGGTCTCTCCGTTTGTTCTGAATGTAAAGGAGCCAAAAAACTAAGTCAAAACAAATTTACAATATGGAGTTTGCAGGACTGTTCAGAAGAAGGCATCTGTTGAAAAAGAGGGAGGACGTGTGTCTAGGTATGTAAACAGAAATAAAACATAGACCAATGGACAGGTCTAAAGAAACAAAGTTGCAGAATTGAAGAATGATTTGCATAATTTCAACAATGGGTGGAGGAGGGGTGCCTAGGACACTCGATTTTGATCAAATAACCTTAAGTTTTCCTCTGTGGCCCAGACATTTTTATTCTCACCTTCTACTCGGAAAGGTAAGAAACAGCACAGAACAGCAGAGCCACTTGTCATATGGCTGGTTCCTCCTTGGAGGAGTCTGGAAATAGTGCCAGACAACAGATTAGGTCACGTGGGAAAGAACCTGAGTTTTGTATAAAATTACTGAACCGAGGTTACACGTGGCCATGAGAGTCCTGCTCTCTCCTCCTCTGGTTCCGTGGCCACTTTTGTATGATAAATCACCTCTTGGTCTATCTGCATGATCCTGCCTGGGACCAGTGAACTCCGGGCATGGCGGGACCCTGGCTGGGAAAGTGAGGGGGCTTGATCTCCTGGGAACCTAGCGGGTTGTCTGGAATGACTGAAGGGGTCACCACATACATGCTCTCTCTAGCCTTGCTGTCACTACCCCATGACAGTAGATACTGAACAGGCTGAAATGTACCTTTGTTTTTCTAACACTGAACTGAATTGGCCCTGGACCCTCAGTCTGGCTGGCCCCAAAATCAAAGTCAAAGTAAAACCCTCCTTATTTGATAAGTAAAGGTAATTCAGCCCCTAGCCAATTTAAAACAACCCCCTTTCATTCTTGGTAATTAGTTACTAAGTCGAATTTAAGGTCAAAGCTCAGCCTGTTACAGATTCCTTCAGCCGCCTCCTCTTAATTTGGTCTTTTCGTATAGAAAAAAAAACACTCTGTGCTTCTTGGGGAGCTCCTTCATTCACCCCACTAACCCTGTCTTGTTTCTCCCTAGCAGCTGGCATTCTCTTAACCAGCTAACAGCATTTACATCCCTAAATGAAAAAAAACTGTATTGCTACATCAGGTATCATTAATATCATACTCGACAATGCCTACTGAATCTAGATGAAAATAAAGCCATATTTTTTTCATGAGTATCCAAAGCACTAAGACAAGAAAGCAAAAACCAGAAAGAAACGATAGGGGAAGTGAGAAGAGTTCTTCCTGCCATTCTGTACCCACCTCATTCATCACACCATGGTGACAGCATATATACTACCATGGACAATAGCACTTTCAGGATTCAAATTTTTCAAAATAACTGTTTACATACATCTATTTATACACATGCAACTATTTCTGTAGGATCAGTTATTGGAAGAGAGTTTCTCTGTTAAAAGGCAAGGACATCTATAATTTTAATAGATAATGTTGACTTTGTGCCTGAATAGGTTGTACCAATGCAGATTCCCACCAAGAGCATGAAAGCACCATTTTCCACAGCACTGCACATTGTTTTAAAGTATTTTGCTAAAATAAGTAGCATTACTTAAAGTTGCATTTGTTTGATTATTAGCTTTTTGAACACTTTTTTACGTATTTATTGGCCATTTGTATTTCACCAACTCTGAATTACTTGCTTATGGAATTTGCTTGTTTTTTAAAATTTGTCTTTTTCTTATTAATCCATAAGAGTTCTTTATTCTTTATTCTGAATATTAATCTCTGCCTGTGCTTTTTTGTTGCTGATAAAAATATTCCAGCCATTTGCTTCTCTTTTATTTGATTTATTTAATCATATAAATGTTTGGAGCTTTTGTGTGGAAAAATCCTTATATCTTTTTTCTTTATAAAATTTGGTTTTTATATTTCTCTTTAGGAAAGCCTTTCCTACTCCTACTCAAAATTATTTAAAGCAACAATATCCTCTTTTATTTTTCCTTCTACAATTGCTGCTGCTGTTTGCTTGCTTACTTTGGTATTAGAATCAATCTAGATTATTGTTGCATCTGGTGTGGATATTTTTTCACGTAGATAACCGATTGTCCCCAAAATATTGATGTCAGTTATTTTTCCTTCTAAGGCAAACACTATTCTTCTTGTACACCAAATTCCCATAGACATTTAGGTTTATTTCAGGTCCCCAAAGCAAGGAGCTGGAGCAATTGGGAAGGATGCAGAAATTCAGTGGAATAAAACTGCATACAGCAATTACTTTCTTTCACATTATTAAAACCAAAATTAATATATGCTTCAGCTCCCAGAATTTTCTGTGTCCTCTGACTAAATAAATTAAATAGCCTTGAATAACTTAGACGAGCCATAGAAAAGGCAGATTTCCTAGAGACATTTATGCTAAAGTGTTCCAACTCCTTAAGCTCCCCACATTGAGTCACCAGCAGAGAAGTCTGCACACAGATATTTGAAAAGGCTGTTGAAATATTTGTGTTGGTTCAGTAAGGTCAGAAAGCCTTTTGTCATTCAGGTAGCCTGGAGACCTTATTTGAGAGTCCAGCCTATACCTTCCAGGTCTGCAGGTAGTTGCTGAGGTTGGCGTTCAGAAGAGCTGTGGAAACCTTTCTGCTGGTACTTTTGAAACAGGGAACTTTCTCAGACAGGCCTTTCAGACATGGCTTTTCTCAATAGAGAACTGAACCAAAAGAGCTGTGATCTCCTATGCCATCCAAAGCAAAGGAGTCCTTAACAGACACAGGTCAATGTACCATTGGAAACATACCTCTTGGAAACCAAAACCAGCCTCCAGTCAGGGCATGTGCAGTCAGCACGGGTTACAGGAACAGAGAGGGTAAATTGGTTTCTTTGCCTACCACCGACTAAGTCAAGTTTGAAGATCATCTGGATTAACCAGCGCTGTACAGTCAAAAGAGGGTTTTCATGCTGCAACATAAACATGCACCTTTTCAGGTTACGGCATGTGCAGGATATCCTCCCAGTTCAGGGAACTTGCCAAGCAAGGATTTTCTGCTTCCTGGTGACTCAGGGGACCACACCACATACTTGGACTGACAATGGCCTCCTCGCACCCAGAGGAACGCAGGATGACTGCAAGGGTGAAACGGGGCTTGAGATGAGCATTCCTCAATTCAGGGGAGTGCCAGGGAAGACATTAGAGCCAATTTGGAAGGCTACACAGTTTCCCCTCCTGCATTCAGTCCAGTCCAGCCAGTGGAGAGCACGGGTGTGCGCATGTGCATGTGTATGTTGTGAATAAAATGCAAAAATCTACCGGTGATGACTTCGACTCTGTTTTACCACCACCACTCCTGCTCCCTCCCCACCCAGTCCAGTCATTCATGTCCTTGGAACGGGTATTGTCCCATCACACATCCACCAGCCCAGTGCACAGTCAGCGCCGTCCAATACGGAAGCCACATGGGCCTATACAAACTTAAACTTAAATGGGTAAAAGTTAAATAGAATTGAAAACACTATTCTTCGGTCACACTGGCCACATTTCAAATACTCCATAGATGCATGTGGCCCATGGTTATCATAACAGACAGCACAGATAGTCATTTCCTTTGTTGCAGAAGCTCTATGGGGCTCATTTACAGTCCTTATATGAACCCTTATCTGTTTTGTTCTGCACAGTTCCCCAGCCTTGACGAAGCACACAGCCATGGAGGGCAATAGACAATAAGCAAGTATTTGGTCAAAGAAGTCGGCAGAAACAGTTGGTAATGGAGCCACAAAGCAAGTTTCAGGCTGCTTACAGAGGGCCCGGCATTAAGTCTGATTTCCCTGGTGCCTCCAGGAAGCTGCTCTGAGGAGAGAAGTAGAAGCCGAAGTGGGGGTTCCCACCGGAAAGCACGCATGTGTGGCCTGGTGCAGGCTGGAGAGAGGAGCAGGGTGTTAAATTCACAGAGACAGAGAAGGAGCCAGAGTGGTGGAAGGATAAGATTCCAAAAGGTCCCCAGGCTTACCTACCTCGGCTTTATATTTTCTGACCCAGTAGGTTCTGCTGTCTTTTCATCCTGCTTCCTGTTACATCCCCAGTCTCCCAATCAAAAGTAACTTTTTACCCAAGACAACTCAGACTAGGAAAAATTTGAACTTTTAATTCCTAAAATTTAAAACGGTTCTCTTTTGCACATCTAGTGGAAAAGGGGCTCAGTTTGCTGAGTGCCCCCCACCCTCTGCTGGGAAGTAGGCAAGGACACATAATACTTGCGCAGGCAGACTTGGGTGGCATAGAAAACCATGGGGTCAGCCCTGACCTACAGCTGCGTGGTGGCAGGAAGGGAACATTGGGAAGAATCTGACTCCCCTTGGAAAGAGGAATGTGACCAGAGAAAGAGAGACCGAATGCAGGTGAAAGTAATTAAACAGAATATTTGTAATGTGTCTCTAAAACTGGGCTGAGCTGACAGAGTTTTCATCTGAATATTATTTCTGGAATTATTTTATGACTTACATGCTTCCTCCCTAAACAGATGTTTCAAGAACAAAATTATAAGGGAAAGCCAGCATTTACAACAAAATTCCCAAATAATATGCTCGTTTGCCTAATTGAAAGAATAAATACAAGGGTGGGCCTGAATGTCAAATTTTAATAAGCAAAGAGCTCAAGTTGGGAAACAGCTACCATTCAATGTTCCTTTTCCAAAATCGTGGAATGAAAATGAACTTGAAGCCAGCTCTTCTAATGATGGAAACAAAGAAATGATTAAAAGGGGATTCTTAAGATAATACAAAACTTTGTTTCAATCATTGATTTAGCAGAGTTTTACACGAATTATTGAGCAAGAAAGGGAAGAAAATCTAACATGCTGTTTTTGAAAAGCAAACAATAGGAAAATACATAAATATGTAGAAAAATTTCAGAAAGCTACCAGCTCACAATCATGTAAAATTCAATTCTATTTTGGTAAAACCAAACAAACTGGGGTCCTGTGTGTGTGTGTGTGTGTGTGTGTGTGTGTGCGTGTGTGTGTGTGTGTGTAACTGGCTTATCAAATATTCATTTCCTGTTACTGCACCTCCCACATGTATTTTCATTACCTATAGATAGTCAGTCTTTACTCTGAGACCAGGTCTCTTTCCTCATCTACATATTCCCAGTTCCCAGCTACAACTCCAGCACGCGTTAGGCATGGGATGGATTGTTTCACACAAATGGCACCAACTAGAGCAAATGGCATGTTTGGGCAAGGAGGCTTGGGAAGCAGAAAAGCATGAGGCTCGAAGTCAGAGAACGGTGACCAGGGTGCTCGCTGTGGGAAGAGGCAGTCACGTGAGCCATGCAGGTTCTTTATTGGACTTGGATTCTACACCAAAGACAGGACCAGCCATATAATTTGTGGAACCCAGTGCAAAATGAAATGTCAAGTCCCCTGGTTTAAAAATTATTCAAAAGGTCAAGATGACGCTCAGTGTATAAAGCCAAGCACGAGGCCCTCCACAACTGCATGGTTGCACACCTTGAAGCTGACCCTGATAAAGGCAATCAAGGGTCCTTGGTGGGCTTTAAACAGGGACACGTTGATCAGCTTGAAGGAAGCTCTTTAGGAAAGATTGCTACCGATGCATTGTAGACCACTATTAGCAGGAGGCCTGTGGAAACCTCTTGGAAGAAAACTGCACCAGCCATGATAGATTAGGAGAGCCAGTAACAGTAGAGTTGGAGAGATGCAGGGGGGTCCCAGGGAAAATTAAGGAACTGGGAACCACTAACCTGATTGCGCTGAGAGTGGAGACAGGATGAGCTTAAGAAAATGGATAGGGCAGCAAGGAAAACTTGCACATTTCTGCTTCTGACAGCCAGGTAAATTTAGCTGCAGCAAAGCCAGCCCAGAAGAACATCCAACATGCTCTCGAAAATAATAATAAAACATGGAAAGTGACACCAGAGATGTTGCCATGAAAGAGCAGACATAACATGCTGATGAGCTCAGAAGAAAAAGACATCATTTTATTCAAAGAACCAAGAGAACAATAGGAATTGTCCCATGGCGAGCTGGCATTTGCTCTGCATCTCGAAATATTGCTAATTTTTGTGTAAGGAGTGGTGGGAGGAGAGGTCAGAGGTACAGCCAGGTGTTTGGGGAGGTACAGATAATGTAAAAGGCACTGCTGGTGTTTTAGATAAGAGCCCTTCTGTGAACCAGGTGAATCCTGTTCACGGGTGATAAAATGGGACATACAGAAGCAAGGTGACATTCCCAAAGTTACAAAAACAACAAGAAAATAATGTCACCAGGCTCCTTATCAGGTGCTCCTAACTTTTTGCTCCTAACTTACATTCCCAAAGCCTTCTGTTGCCAAGACTACATTAATAACTGATTGCATGATCCACACGGCTCATTCAGCTGAAGGCATAGATGCCAGGCATTGAGACTACCAAGGATTTTTGAATGGTAAACAGTCAAATTGTTGGAAATGGGCCAGACTCCAGATTTAACTTATTCAGGGTAATAACATGCTCCTGGCAGAGACGTGCCTCCTGATTTTATTGGTCAAGGTGAATGCTAAGCCAAATTCAGTGTATAAATGCTCACAAGTCCACTGAGAGTAATTTTTTGTCTTTCAAGTTGTGTCTGAATGCCCAGTATTGTCATAAGAAAGTGCTGGTTGAATATTTGCTTCTTTCTTATTGATGAGCATCTGTGGATGACAGAAACAGCTCAGAGAAGTTTAAGGCTCAGAAGCTTCTGTCCCCTTCAGTCCATTCTGGTTTAAGATGATTACACAGCCATTTTATAGTATGAGTCAGTCTGGTAGGAGAGACAAATGGTTTTACTTCTCATGCCAGTTTCATCAAGGATTACTCAAAGCATCGTGTCATCTGTATTTGCACGATTTTATTCTCATTATAGCTTGGAAATGGGAAGTCATTTTTCACACAGCTGATCTTTACCTAGTTAGCCATGGAATTGTTAATGTTGGTGCATCCTGTCAAACTGGACATTCATTATCTGATCCTTCTGGCCTCAGCTGCCCTGTAAGTGTCCATTCATCATAGCCACCCCTTCAAGAGGCTGGCTCTGCTATTCCAGAAGCCTGCACAATGGGATCCCAGACTCCAAATAGAAAACAGTCAAGGCAACAGCTTCCTGGAATCTTCCAGAAGGAGCCACAAAAAGGCTGTTTCTGAAAAAACACCATGTAATATATCATCCAAACACATTTATCATCCCCTGGAACACTTTTGAATGTAAAGAAAGGCTTTATTAATCATTACATCAAGTCAACTGATATAAAACAAACTTAAATGAGAAAAACCAGGACATATGTTCACTCGAACTCTTATCAAGGTAGTTTCAAAGGAAAGCCAGCAAACCTCTCGTCCTAGCGTAATCTCCTTGCATCCTACATAAATATCTGTTCACCAAAGGTAGAAACAAAATGTATTAGTCAATTGACAACCGAATCTTGTTAGTTTTTCTCCCCCTCCATACGTTTTGATCAGTTGACTCTCAAATGTAGTCCTGGATGCTGACAAGACCTTTTTTTTTTTTTTTTACTTAAAGTCAAGGGCACTTAAATTACTTAGGAGTAAAGAAATTAGCAAATAAACACGTTCAACTTTGGCTCGCTCCATTGACCACGTCTGGAATTAATAAATATGTATTGGGTAAATATATGATTTGATAAATTAATATTATCAAAAGCTCATCTGATTGCCTCTGATGTTCTCAATACATTGTGTTGAAGAATAAATTGGAAATGATTGCTGTTATGAGCACTTCAACGTAGCAAAGAAGGAAGATAAGGACTGTTTAACACTTACTGCACAGCAGGCAGTACTGGAAGCCCTTTATATAAGCTATTTTCATCTCAAAACAATCCTATTAGATGGATATTGTTATCCTCATCTTAACAATTGAAAAAACAAAGGTTCAAGTTAGTGAAGCCACTCAACATAGCAACTACATAATGTCCCAAATTCAAGGCTCTCTGAATCCACAATCCAACCGTATTCCTTTTCTGTCATGGGTAATTACAACTTTTCGTGGGTCACCAAATAAGAAACTCTTACCATTAATAGAAATTTTTAAATATTACAAAATAGGTAAGGGAATTAAAGTTTTAGAAGGAGGATAAAAATCAATTGAAATTATATATGCAAACAGAACAAAAAGCAGCTTTCTTATTATGTTAGGGTCTTAAAGATGTCTCTGTCTCAATATTATTAGTCATCTTCATCAAAGAACATTTATAAAGGGTGAGTTCTCAGACATTGCTGTGTCCCCTACAAAAGGAACTGTACATGCCTGTCCTCAAGTGCCATCCCCTCTGTACTGAATCAATGAGAAGAAATCATTTCCACAGCTCCAAAAATCTACTGATCAGTGAATGGTGAGATGGGAGGCCATTTGAGGAGAACCGAAATTAAAATGGTCTCAGCCATGTCCCTGTGGATGTCTACAAACTCTTTTAATAAAAGCAGCTAGAATCCCATTTTGGCTCACAAGCTGTCATTATGTGCCTCAAATACTTCAATCTTTTCTTTTATTCTTTTACCACTAGCTCCAAATATCAGAGTCTCAAAATTACTGGAAAGATTGCTTTCCATTTTGTTCCTTTCACAAATGCTTTGGGCTCAACAGCCCTCGGCACATTTCTCTGCAGTTAGTAATTGAGATGAGTGTTTCCTTGTGGCAGTGTTTAGCCATGAATGCCACTAGACCCATTAAAATTGAAGGCATATTGCTGACTTGGAAGTTCCCCCGAGCATTATGACAAGGGTTCCCTGGTCCCCTTTCCTTATATACTGCAGACTCGGAAGAAAGACAAGGAATGAGCCAAGTCAGAGGCAGCCAATGTTCTGCACCGAGTTAGGGCTTGTCTTGATTTCTCCTGTAGAAAACAGGCAGCCCTCAAAGCCCATCCTGATGTCCCCAAAGTGTCCACCTCCAAGGGCAGGACTGTGCCAGCAACACTCTTTGTTCGTGCAGCCTAATGAGCACATCCTGGGATACCAGTTGGCCCAAACCTACAGCTCATGCAGCAAATGGAAAAATAATGGGACTTGGAGTCCGTAAAACCATAATAGCCCTGAACTTCAATCCCAGCTCTATCTTTTAGTAGTAATTAGTGTCATAGTTAGCTGGGAGTATTATTTAGATTCATCAAGTCTTTGCTTTCTTGTTTTCTAAAATGGGTTTTCCGTATACAGCTGTAGAAAACCTAACCCTAAAAGGACTCTGCTTCTAATACAAATACCCAACTGCGGATATTTCCTTGTGTGACTGGCAGAATAACTCTCTGAGCTGTTTAGAAAAATGCCTCCATTTGGCCTTGATGAGTCATTTAGGGTTGATAAAGTTGGCACCACTTGAGCAGAGCCGGAGCGGACGGAGACATTGGAAGAACCAGATTTCTATGCCAAAAAGATTCCCTTTCCTTCCAGCAAAGGTACCTGAGCTTTGGTGCCCTGGGCAGAAGCCTACAAGGAGTGGCAACCCAAAGGACAATTTCCAATCAAATCAAACATCAAATTTGAAGGGATGTCATGCCCCGTGCTGTCCTCTTCATACATACCCCACCCTGCACACTCCTCCAACCGCCACTAATGTTTGCCACTCATAGAGGACTTCGTGTCAGCAGGACTGAGGGGCATAGAAGGGAATAGGTGGTGACTTGCATGGGATGAATTTCCAATCATCTGTTGAGCTGCTGACCACTTCTTGGAGAAGGTTTAAAGGCAAATTTACTTCCTCCACTCTCAGAAGAAGCCTCAGATTAACTGTGGGTCCATAACACCTATTTTATAAAAATTTCAGAAAAAAAGATCCCATAGTTGAAGAAAGGTTATGAATAAATCAAGAATAAAAGGCCGTTGTACATTTTTGCACCATTTGCAATGAGTTTTCACACCTCATTTAGTCCCACCTAATCTTATTTCATTCTACCCTCAACGGCAGTGGTGTCAGGAATATTATCACTGGACTCAGACCCAGGTCCCAGCCTACAGTTTATTCCACTATAATTGAGGTGACATCTTTTTCTGAATGTGCCCACTCTTAAACTATATCCATTAGCCTCTCCAGCTTAATGGGAAAACTGGAATAATAGTAGGAAATCAGAAGGAAACGTAAAAGCAGGAAACAAGAGATGGTGAACTCAGTTTGTCCATTTGCCTTTCCCAGCTCAGTTTGCAACTTAATCACCGTTTCCTTCTCCTTCCATCTCTGACGTCCTTGTGTGTCTGCCATGCTGGGGCCATCAGCAGAGAACAGCGTCCTCGGGCCTGGGGTCCAGATATGAAATAGCAAAGCCCTGATTCTGAGAAAATGCTCCTCCTTGCCCATCCCCGTGGGAAATGAATTAGAGGCTTCTTTTGTTCAGTGAGTCCTTATTTCCCAGCCTTTTCTGTCTTCTAGATGTGTGAGTTCCCATTCAGGGTATAAAATCCACAATGGTTCCACGGACATCCACTTTTATCACTACGCACTTAAGCTGTCTATTGTTAAATCTGCAAGAAGCAGGAGGCGTTTGGTATCTCAGAGAGCTTCAGATCTGGTTGGCATAAGAAACATTTCATGGTTGTGCAAAAATCAAGAACTGTTGTCAATGACAGAAGGGACACCACCGGGTTTTTAAATGTCATCTCCTTGAGCTGAGCTGCTAAAGGGAAATTGCAAAATCTATGTGCCTTATGCCACTTAAGGAGATAGAGTCACTGTGTTTGAACCAATTGTTTTTCCAGCTAGAGAAAATGAAAAGCCAATTGCCTGGCTCCACATGCAGCTGTGGACTCCTTCCTGACCACGGTCCATTAGTGTTGCCTTTCCTTCTAAGAGAAGAGGGTACCAAGGAAAAAGGTGATGGACAGCATACAGGTTGCTATTTGCTATAGTCATTCTAACCTTCACCTGAAAAATCCAAAGAAATTAATCTCATCTCAATGGATTTTCAGATTTTAGAAGGAATGGATGACCTGGAAATGAGAACAGCTATAAAAATATAATAATAACCCCAAATTAGTTTTTCTTAAGAAGCTCTTTCTTCATCTGAGTTAATCGAAAGGTACGTAAGTGGTATTTTGGGTAATATACCTGCATTTTAGGCAAAGTAAATAATGTATATGAAAATTGAACATAACTGCTGTGCAAAGAATAATCAGGGAAGCAGGAAGAGAGGGAGGGAGGGGCACAAACAGGTTAAGAGACAGATTCGGTGTAATACACCCACACAGACTGATTGGTGCCCTAACTCCCCCCTTCACCCGCAAACACACTGTGTGACCATTGATGGGTATGAAGGGCTATGACTGTGAGTGTGTCTGGGTGTGTCCGTAGGAATCTGTGTGTATGCACTGTGTTTGTTGGGGGAAGGAGAATGTGTGAGAGGGCATGAGTATGGGTCCAGGCTGTGTACTCACATGTGTGTGAGTACATGAATAAGGGTGTGGGGCTGTGGACATGAACAGAGATTAGGGGAGAGAATGTGTGCTGGAGTGTGTGGTGGTGATGTGTGTAAAACACAGAGACATCATGTTAAGGGGTAAGTGTGGGTGTGTGTATATCAGGTGTGTATGCATCTGGGGTTGGTGTATAAGGTAACGGTGTGTGCGTGGGGACCACTTGTGGGTAGAGTGCGTGAGAGCAGAGTGGTATGTCTGTGAATCTGAGTGGCCCATGGGACCCTCTGCAAAGCAAACCAAGCCTTTATTTGGCCTCAGCTCCCCAGGTGCAGCCCTGTGGTGTCCTCTACCAGACACGGGCCTGCATGCTCTCAACAGTCAGTCCCCTGTAGTGTCTTCTGAATCCAAACTACATTTGGAAATCCACACCTGTGTATCTTTGGCTGGGACTCAGGGGACCAATTTGCAATGATTTATGTGACCACAGACCTTTATTTCCCCAGTGGACTGATTTGGGAAAAATACCTCTCGGCCAGAATTTCTGCTGATAAATTGTCATCATCACCGTAACCATGACAATGTCATCAGCATCATCATTATCCCCACCTGTGGGCCAGGGCTCAGCATTTACTGTCATCTCATTACACTGTAGCACCGTAAGTCAACTAAGGACAAAGTACAGCAGGTTTAGCCCTTGAATCCATGCTAGTCAAGAAAAAACTGAAGTCATAGGCCCAACGGAACAAGAGACCTTCAAATCAATATATGACCTCCATTTCCAAAGCCTCAACTCACTCAAAGAGCTTCTATTTTGTTTCTACCCTTACATGAAAATTCTTTTAATAGAGCTGCAATTTACTTACTCCTTCTACCACCTCTCTGAAATACAAAATTCATAATCCATAATATTTCTCTGGACGGTTATACAGATCAATATTTCTTTTGTTGCTGTAGTGGGTACGTGGACAGGCTCATTGCGATGCGGCTTAATGCTAATAACCTCGCTGTGCATGCATGTTCCCGAGTGGAACCCACAGACACCAGTTTGTTGCAGTGTGCGTCTCCAGGATGCTGCGAACATTTTCACAGGCCTCCACGTTTCCATTTCACAAACATCCATTCCCAGGAAAGCAAAACAGGAATTCCTCAAGGCCCATGGAAGAGCAGCTCTGAATCATTTGCAGGCAAAGATACAGATCCTGTGTGTGCGCCAAAACTTTGATATTGAAGCCAGAGTTCAGTGTATTTAGAGCGGGGGAGCCAAAGGCATCTCCCAGCTGCACCTGGTCTTCTCTCCAAGGAAAGGAGGAAGGGAAATGTCAGTGAGGGGTACACGCTCCCGTTATCTGTGGGGGGGAAGTGCATTATCTGACTCTGACAGAGTGAAAATTTGCAAAGTTATTCAAATATAGAGAATTCAGTTCTGACTTTCATGGCCCACTAAGTTCTGTATCCTTCTGTATAAGGAATAGAAGTGACAAATACCCTCATAATTTGCATCTCAAGCCATACAAGTCTCTATCGGATAGGAAGGAGAGAAGTTCCTAATAGGCAAGTATATGAAGCATCCTTTGCAGCTGTTAGCCTGTCTTTCTAAAAGCCACAGGGCTGCATAGTTATTACAGAGACCCAGATGGCAGATCATGCCACAGCTCTCCTGGCATTTACCTTCAGCCACATCCAAGGAAAAGCACAGATGCCACCCCATCACTAAAGCTGGGCTCATTCCCCCATGGAATCAGGGCTAATGAATGAGTTGAGCAAGTAAGATCATTTGATTCTATGTCAGGCAACCTGTTGACAGGATGGAATACTATTTTCACCTTTGTGGAATTATTTCAAAATAGATTTAGACTTCCAGAGTAATAATAGTCAGCTCATTGTTGAATGTGACAAAATATGGACATAAGATATGCCAGAGCCCAGACTTCAATGCCACCCATTCGTTCATCCATGCACTGGGCAAGCCTTTGCTGGGAGCCTGTTATGGCCACACACAAGCTGTAGAGTTAGGCACCAGAGACAACTATACTAGACCCCATACACTCAAGAAGTTCAAGGTCTACAGACAAGTTAACCAAAAATTAACAGACAGAGAGGTCCGTGCTTTTAAGTCAGCTAAAGGAGCACAGCGGAGGGGAACTGGGTAGAGTCTGGGTCAGCCCGAGCTGCCTTGGTGTCCTAATACTTGAGCTAAGAAAAAACAGTAGGAGTTGCCCAGGCGAATGGAGGCAATTCTCCATCGGCAGAATAACGGGTTCTAGAATATCCCCTTAAAATCAGAGGGAGCAGGGGCTGCAGAATGTCAGCTCAGATGTCTCACACAGGAGTCAGGGTGGACTCCAGAGGAAAGTGGCTTCCCTATGTTGCTCTGTGGTACTCCTAGTAAATGCCACGTCTCACACATCAATCATGCGTTTTACTCCCTCTTTTTAGAAAGTAGAGAATACTGTGGAAATTGAGATGAGATGAATCTGTTCTTTGTGGGGGAAAAAATGGACTTATCCTTTCATGTGTGGATGCCCATCTTGACAGGGCACAGCTGCATAATTCATGCTAGGTTTTCCTGGGAAACAAAACCATCTTAGGACTGTGAAATTTTGCATTGCATTACTTTCCAAGGGATTAAGTACCTTCCTGTTTACAGGGGCATAACTCCCTCTAGTACTACATTTTTGCTTCTGTCGTTAAACCTGCTACCCTATGCCAGTTACAGTTCTAAGGAGACACAGACCTACCTCAGATTCAGTGTGAGTGAAAGCACACCAATACCAAACTGGAGCACAGAGCACAGGAGCCCAGAAATACAGGGGGTTCCATGTCTGCCCTTCAGCAGGACTAGTTATTAGAACTCTGAGTCATGGTGACCACATCACATGTGTGCCTATCAATTCTAGAAGATATTATTAATGTTAACCTTCCCTGCTTTTGCACCCAACTAAACCCTCCCCACCAATCAAAGGCCAACTCAAGTCCTCAATGCCTCTAAGAAGCCTCGAATTCCCTTTTTTACCCTAAATTTCTATAACAAAGGAAGTGCCCCATGCCAAGTTAGCCCTAACTTACATTCTCTTTATTCTTGCCTCTGAAGTGTTACCTTGACCTCTCAGATAGATGTTAAGCTCCGAAAGAAAAAATACTATGTCCTATAAGGCATCTGTGACCCTCACCCTGCTATACGGGTTGTTCTTTTCCCCTGATGTCTAATATCCTGTTTGTACCTGCCTGTTGGATTTCCCTGGGTGGACACTCTGCAAGAACCAGAACTGCAACACATCTGAAGTGGAAATCATTCTTTTACCAAAATAAAACCCTCTTTTTGACTGCCTCCATTTCCCTTACACTCTGACTTTTCCATGTGTTAACCTGCTCGGCAGCCATACACAGCATTAATAACCCTTTTCCTCGCCTTTCCGATCTCCCACATTCATCCTCACGTTTCCAAGATACTGTCATTGCCTCAATTCTGACTCTCATTTCCCATAAATGTATTTATCTAGTGTTCAAAACCCTCTAGATTCTGGCACCCATTTTTCCAGCTGTGTATTTTGCTACTTCTCAGCCCACACCCTTTTTTCTAGCAAGGCTGTTCCTGTTGCCTGAACATCCCTTGAGCCTCTCTAATTCCACATCGTAGCTCAAGCCATTAGTTTCACATTAAATTCTTTTTCCAACACTCATAATCTGGTTCTGACTTCAAGGTATATTCAACATGCTATGATCTCTTCATAAATGAACTGATCAAGAATTAGGATTGTGTTCTTCCCTGGGGGCATTTAAATTTAAATCATTTTATAATGCACTTAATATATTAAAGGCATGATGCTAAATGTTGGAGGATTAATCTAGAAAGCCCAACTTCCATTTAGTAGGAGTTCTAAAACATAGAGACATGAAAAAAAGATTAATTTATCAACTAATGCGAGAAAAAAATATCCTTGAGGTCAAGAAAGTCATGGCTCTTCATATTGAAAATTACACTGAATGACAAGTTAACAAATGTATATATGACTCATGTAAAACAGCTCTTAATAAAACTTTGGAATTCTATGGATAGCAATAAAACATAAAAAAGAATGAACAGAGGCCTCTAAAAAAAATTTTCTTTTGACCTTTCATTGGCATCACTAGATACTACAAATCAGAAGCAATATGCTTGAAATTTCAAGGGTAAATTGGACCCTAGAATTCCACACTCAGTCAAACTAACATACCAGTACAAGGGCAAAAAATATACAGGTCAAGAAATAAATACAAACACATGTCACACATGAAAGGCCAATAAATGAGAGAAAGGAAGCAAGAATACATTTAGAGAAAAAGCATAAAATAAGAAGCCAGTAGTAATAAATGTAAATGGGTTAAATTTTCTTATTTAATAGTGGCTGTCAGAATAAGATTTTAAAATAATTAAATAAAAATCCAGTATTGCGCTATTAATGAAAAACATCTAAGATAGCATGACACACAAGGTTAAGGATTTCTAAAGATGAGAAAGGATGAACCAAGTAAAAATTGAAGAAAATGAAAGGAAAATGACATGAAAGAATTTCATATGGAACAAAAAATGATTAATAGTCAAAGCAAACATTAAGGCAAAATGAGAGATTTTGTTATGATAAAATGTAAAATCAAAATGATGTAGTATTCATGAACCAAATAACTAACAATATAGAATCAAAATATGTAAGGCAAAACTTTGGGATAATATGGAAATTGATATATCCAGATTCAAAAAATTCTTCCCTCAGTAAAAACAAATAAAAATTAATAGAATTTTCTATAATTCTATTAATTTAATAACTCAGTAGAGAAGAGTTTAATAACTCAGTAGAGAAGCTTAATTAAAGGTGCATGGGTATGTGTGTGCATATGTGTGCACATGTACATGCATGAGAGAGACTTTTTTATAAAACTTTGTACTTACCAAACAAAATATGATTATTTTAAAACATATGAACATTTTGAAATTCTGAGTATTAGGCCACAGGAAGAATCTCAAAATTCCAAAAGGCTGCATTTACTAGATACAAAGTTAATAATAAAAAGGGGTAAACAAAAATGCATCCAGTCATCTGCATATTAGAAACAAATAAAAAAAACTTTCAATATGCTTTTTGATAAAAGAGAAATATAACACATTTATCTAAAATAAACATATTGAGAAATGAATTACAGGAGGAAACATTGCATTTATAAATCTTTTGATTAAAACCAAAGTGTTATTCAAAGTAATTAACATAACCTTGAGCATATTTCTTATCAAACACATAAGACTGACATAAGAATTATAAACACCAGTAGCTAGAAAATAAACAGTATTTTGAGCCCAGAAAGTAAAAGGAATAAATCAATAACTATAAACTTTTTACTCAGTCTAAGAAACCAAACACTCAATTTATAAAACCAAGAGCTTATTCTTTGAAAAGACACTCCTTCCAAAAAGTGAATAACTCTTCAGCATATATGTTAAGTAAAAATGATATGAGATCCTAATAAAGTACTAAACATAAAGAAAAATCTAAAGATTATCAAAATTATGAGAAAATGGCAATTACAACATTCCAATGATAAATTTAAAATCTAAATAAAATCAGCTTTTTCCTAGGCAATATATGTTATATAGTCTGATCCAGGATATTTGAAAACATAAGTATACTCATAATCACATTTTTTAAAGTGAAAATGAAATTCAAATTCTTTTAAAAAATTACGCTAAGATCAGTGTTTCTACAAAACTTGCAAGAAAGTGATACCTCCAATACCATGTAAGTTGAGCATTTTTTTTTGATATCATTAATCTACAATTACATGAAGAACATTATGTTTACTAGGCTCCCCCCTTCACTAAGTCCCCCCCACATAGCCCTTCACAGTCACTGTCCATCTGCGTAGTAAGATGCTGTAAAATCACTACTTGTCTTCTCTGTGTTGCACAGCCCTCCCCGTGCCCCCTACACTATACATGCTAATCGTAATGACCCCTTTCTTTTTTCCCACCCGTGTCCCTCCCTTCCCACCCATCAACCCCAGTCCCTTTCCCTCTGGTAACTATTAGTCCCTTCTTGGGTTCTGTGATTCTGCTGCTGTTTTGTTCCTTCACTTTTGCTTTGTTCTTATGCTCCACAGATGAGTGAAATCATTTGGTACTTACCTTTCTCTGCCTGGCTTATTTCACTGAGCATAATACCCTCTAGCTCCATCCATGTTGTTGCAAGTGGTAGGATCTGTTTATTTTCTTATGGCTGAGTAATATTCCATTGTGTATATGTACCACATCTTCCTTATCCATTCACCTACTGATGGACATTTAGGTTGCTTCCATATCTTGGCTATTGTAAATAGTGCAGTGATAAACATACTCCACCATTAGTCCATACAATCCCTAACTTAAGAAAAATCCCTGGGGTAAATACACATGATATTGGTCCTAAGTTAGGGACAACCATCATAAGAATAAAAATAGAAAGTATAAACTTTAAGCCAGTAGAAAGTAGAGACATTAGATATAGATGATGATAGATCATATATAGAGTTATACATGAAGAGAGGCAGAGAGATAGAGAGGGAAGGAGGTACAATAAATGGAGAATATAAAATAAAATGGCAGAAATAAATCCTGAATAAATATGGTATGTACAATAAATGTACATAGGTTAAATTCACTGATTAATGATAAAGACTCTTTTATTGGATTTCAAAAACAAGGTTGAAAAATATATCACTGATAAGAGATACACCACAAACACAAAACACACAGGTTCAAAAATAAAAAGACTATCAAGACAAATACTGGATAAATCTAGAGTAAAAATATCTGGCTTTCCAATCCTAATAAAAAACTAGGTTTTAAAGCAAATATACATTATCAAGAAATATGTAATATCTTGGGGGGAAAAGAATAGAACCAGAAGATCATATGTTTGGTCATATGTTTACTTTAAAATTTACTTTTTCTGTTATATTCCTAACAAAACATTGTCAAAACATAAAGATCACTAGCTCACAGAAGTGCATAGGTAAATAAATTAACAAATGTAGTTGGAGATTTTATCTCATCTGTCTTCAAAGCATGAAGAAAAATAAGAAATTTTAAAGAGCTGAAAAATAATAACAAAGAAATACATTTTTTTGAACATCCATAGAGCAAAAACAGAAATAGAACATGTAATGAGTCAGAAAAGGAAGTCTCAATTCCAAAGAATAAACATCATACATTCTGTGCTTTCTGATATTAGCCAATGAAATTTAAAAAAACAACTGAGAACTAAAAATAATCCTATATGTTTAACAACTTTGTAACGGTAACAAAATAGCCCTATGTTTAAAAAAGAAATTAAGAAATACTTAGAATAAGATGCTAAAACAAATGCTCACAGAACTAAAATACAGGAAAATTTATAGTTACCCATATTACAATTCACTTCCTTACCTAAATGAGAACTAAAAAAATGTAGAGGCCTCATGTTTCTGAAGACCCAATTTTACAAAGACATCAGTTCTCCATAAATTAATGTATAGATTTAAAGCAATCTCAATCATGATTCTCAAAGGATTATTTTTATGTAACTTCAGAAAATTATCCTAATTTTTACCAATATGCAACCATCTCCCCAATATTTTAAATGATATAAAGAGCCTTGCTACACCTGATGTCAGAGAATACAAAAAAGTCCTTGTAGTAGAAAGAAAGTTGGGTGGGTTTAAGAATAGACAAATCTGTAAATGAAGAGGTGAGTTTCAGCTGTAAGTATGAAAGTCAATGCAACAGTCATTAATGTCTAGGAAATATCAGCGCACTGTCCCAGCCACCTTAAAGATGATATGTATTGTTCCATGACTTGCTTTAGACAGTGAAACATCCAAAGTACATTTCAACCTGTGTAATTTCCAGCCAGAAACTTTAAAACCCAAAGCATCATGCACCATGCTCACGTTGCCTCTGACAGAGTGAGCGTCATCGGCAGCTCTGATGCTCCAGCCGGTGCAAGAATGGAGCAGAGACCCCGGCCAACCCATGATGCATATGTAGCGGGAGCAAAGATGCACCTTTGATTTATGTCCCATTAAACCTGGGTTATTACTATGGCATAAGGCAGCACAGATTGAGAGAGAAAGGGGTCTTTACCAGTTACCTTTTCCATTTCATGATAATTTTTTCTCCTGAGTTTGATTTCTCACAATGTAGTTCACAATAAAACAGAGGTTTATGGAAATTAGGAACCTAGACAATGTGAGAAACTGAGAAAATAACTTCCTAAGAATCTCTTATTCTAAAACAAATAAGCAGTAATACTATCCCTCCTAAACCTTTTAATTTACTGGGAATTTCAGTAGATATCAGCTGCCCGGCATTGGGGCAGTGAAAGGATATAAAACACAAAGACCTGCTGTTTCAAATAAATAATGGAAACAGTTATGAACACCCCCTTCTTTGCTAAGCTCTCATCTTCAGAGCAAAAGTTAAAAGCAATGGGTTGATAATAATGGCAAATTATCCATGCAAACCCCAAAAGAAAAAATAGCCCATGAGGGGCATGACCTCTCACCATTGCTGAAACATTAATTAGCAGAATTCTGAACATGTATAATGGAAAATAGAGAAGTTTTCCTTTTTAACACCAATCTGCTTCTGAAACTAAGAACAAATATGGTCCATAATTTTCACAGTGGGTCCACATATTTTAGGACAAAATCACTCATTCTAATGTGTCCCATTAGATTGTTCTTTAGATTATTCAGTATTAGTATCTCAAAGCTATTGGTTCCAAACCAATTTGTTTAAAATCCAGCTAGGTGCAGTCATTGCAATATAGGTGAACTAGCCAGAACACATTGAGAGGGAGTTTTACGACATTCAAGTGTTACTACAACACATAGATCAACTGGAGGTAAATTCTATTCAATTGCTAAAATGGGCAAAGAAATATGAGGCACTTATCCATGGCCCATTTATTTAGATAAAATGACAAGGATCCTAGAAAGTCTAGTTCTCAGCACATGCCATGTGGATTGGAAGGAAGTCAGAAATATCTAATCAACATCTAAATCCTGACTCAAGCACTTTCTGAGTTGTAAATTACTATATGAAATGAGTACTTTTTCCTGTTATTGTAGAAAAGTCATCTAGACTCCCAACTGTGAGGAATGGAAAACTAGGTCTGACTCCTTCCTGAGTGTAATTCTCTAGAGAGAGTCTTTAGGCAAGACTATGAGACTATATGTAAGACCATTCCAGAAAATTCTGTGCCATCTGTTTATTTGTCTGAGTTGAATCTAAAGCTGGCATAATTTCTCATTGCTGCCTCACTCTGGCTTCTTCTCAGTTAATTAAGATAAGTTACTACAAAAGCTGGGAGGGCAGCACAAGTGCTCCTGGTATAGACACTAAACAAGATTAGAAAAATGAGTGTTCAAAGGGCCATTTAATCTCGAAGTTGTACAACAAGGGAAATGTCTTTGATTCCCAAGTGATACTACACAGATGTCTGCGTGGGGTAGTAGATGGGGTAAAGAATGCAGAAATGACTTAAATTAATGGAGTGGTTATCACAGACAGTCAGCTCTTTGACTTTGGATCAGATGTTTCTTTGGTATATGAGACGCAGGGAGCAGGAGAATAGCAGAAAGAAAAGGAGATTTGGAGTCAGAAGTTTGAATTGTTGAGACTGAACAGGACAGTTTACCTCCTCCTTGGTCCTCAGCTATGAGGTACATAGAGTGACAATGACCTTAAGTGGGGTGGTATGGATTAAATAAGACAAGATGCAAAACCCTTTACCAATTGCAAAGTCTTCATTTTTGGAGTCATGTATATTATAACAAGGATCTAGTGGGGTCTATGGCAGGAATCCTGATACCTAGATCTGCCGCACACCCTAGGTAATGATAAGCTAGATGTTCATGCAGAACAAACAGACAAGTGAGAAAGAGACAAATTCAGAGGATCTCCACAGCACACAGCATAGGAGCAGCAAGGTGGACAGCCTAGAAACAAACTTCACACATTGCTTCCCCAAGTCAGAAGTGAGGCCATCACAGACCTGCCTTTGTTCGACGTACCCTGCTGCGGTGGGCAGCCATGCAGGTTCTAATAGAACCTGCCCTGGTCCAGATACATTTCTCCCTTGTTTTCCTGTTTCACACCTTACTGCTTTTCTGAATTGTCTGGTTGGTAAATTATTCAGGAAAGCAACCATAAATTATTCTATTTCATCAGTTTTACAACTGCTGAAGGAAACTGTTCAAAGCATTTCTCTTGACTCCTGCTTGCAGTGTACGTGGAGCCCTCGACCTCAGAGCACGGTTTCCCCATGGGTCAGACAGGCAGGAAGCCTCTGAAAATCAGCTTCAGTCAGTTACTAGTGTGGCATGAATATCTACAAAAGGTCATGTCGGCTGTGTTTGCCTTGGGTGATAACCAGAAACTAGTTGTGTGACCTTGGTGAATGATTTAACCTTTCTTTGCCTCAGTTTCCTACTCTGCAATAGAAGGATAATAACAGCGCCTATCCCATAGGAACATTAAGAGGATTAAATGAGTAAATTTTTGTAAAGCACTACATGGTAAGAGCTATATATGTGCTTATTAAATAAAGAAATTATTTGTGGGGAAAATCATGCGTGAATCCAGAATAACACAATTTTCAGTGAAGATGAAGATATATTAAATTTTTATTGTAAAACAACATTCCATGGTTAGTCGTGTGTGAAAGAGATTATTCTTTGAAAAGACGCTCCCTCTAAAAAATGAATGAATCTTTGGCAAATACGTTAAGTAAAAATAATATAAGATCCTAATAAAACCACTAAATATGAAAAAGTGCCATAGATAAAGAAAAATCTAAAGATTTTAAAAAGCATGAGAAAATGTTAGGTATAACATTCCAACAATAAATTTAAAATCTAAATAAAATCAGCTATTTCTGAGGGAGTGTATGTTATATAGTACTGATGCAGATTGTTAGAAAACATAAGTAGATTTATAATCATATTTCTTAAAGTGAAACTGAAATTCTTTTAAGAACTGACACCAAGCCCAGAGTTTTTTACAAAACTTACAAGAAAGGGATAATATAATTTTCAGTGAAAACGAACATATATTAAATTTTTACTATGAAACAATATTCCATGGTTGGTTGTCTCTGAAAGAGACACCGTGAGTTTGCTAAAATCCAAAGAACTTTTTAGCACAAACAGTTAACCTTAATGCATATAAATCTTAAAAATCACTTGGGAGGTCAGGGCATCCCAGAAGGAGGTAAAGTGACAAATGAATCTAACTGTATTATGTATGTATGAAGCAACCTCACTGAAGGGGGTGGGACAGAATGGTGCTGATTCAAGTAATTTTGGAAGTCAATGAAATCTGTAAGACTCAAAGCAAAAGTAACTATACACAAGCACCATACTCTGGTTGATAAAGTTGTTTTCCATAGGGGTAGGTGTGAATAGTTCTCATACTGCTATGTATGTTTACTGGGATAGGACACGAAAAGAAGTGGATGGTGGGAGCCAGGTTTCTCACTGTTGAACGAGAGGTTGTAGATGGGCAAGGGGGGGCATCTCAAACGATTCATGTGATATCAGCATGTAAGTTGGAAAGAGCAGTAGAAACTCATATTTAGCTTAAGAGAGATACAGATGGGCAACAAAATAAATGAAGTAGTATTGGATTACTAAAATAGATAATGTATAAAATAAGATCATATGGATATAAATAAATGATTGAGTAAATAAATAAAGGTGGGGAGAATAGATAGTCTTCCCTGAAAAGAATCCCTACATAGTTTATGTATGAGGTAGAGGTGTGCTCTACCTCAAGGGAGTGGAGTATTTCCCACCCTTAAAGTGGGCTCTTCATAGTGACATCCTTCCAAGGAGAACAGTGTGGAAATGGGAAAAAAGAGTGACTTTACAGTGAGAAATCTGACAAATACGGCCTCAGCCAGGTGATCACAGCCAACATCAACAGTGACAAGTCATGCTGATTGTGAATATCCTTGAGATGTCGGGATGAAAGTGACTTTTCTTCTGTGGGCTTTCTCCCTCAGCCCGTAACCCAAGTCTAATCATGAGAAAACTATCAGACAAATCCCAACTGAGGAACATTCTACAAAATACCTGACTGATATTCCTTAGCATGGCTAAAGTCATCAAAAATAAGGAAAGTCTGAGAAACGATCATAGCCAGAAGGATCCTAAGGAGGCGTGACTAAATGTCACATGGTATCCTAGGTGGGATCCTGGAACAGAAAGGGTGCATTCAGTAAAACTATGAAAAAGAGGAGAAAAGACTGCCCTTGGGGAGAAGAGGGTGAAGAGGGAACAAGAATATCCACTAACCATAATAACAGTGTGCCAGTGTCCTGTGTTCAGGACAATGAGGACAATGGCTACCTAACCATCTGCCCCCGAGGCAAAAATGAAACAAATCTACAATAGCCAAGACTTGCACAACTGCAAGACAGTGAGGGAAGTTAGAACTATCCTGGGAAGGGAAGAGAGAAGTGACAGTGTATCTGAGATGACTGGTCTCCCAGGAAAGACAGTTCTTGTGACGGAGGCCTCCCTCCATGCAGCCAGCGGTGGAGGGAGTGGCAGACACAACGTCGATTTAATTGGCGCACAGGCTTCAGAATTTTGAGAGGATCCCCAGGTGGTCATTAAATTCAGCCATGGTTGCAGTTGTGCCACCGAACTATTTCAAGAGTGGCCATGGGGATTTGGAGAATTATGTGGTCTCGGGGCCACCAGTCCTGTTTTCTTGGCAGACATGTGTCCAAGATAAAACAGAATATGGAGCACTCTCCATACCAGAGAGGGAGACAAAAAAAGAAAAAGAACCCCTAATCTTTTAATTATGTGTTAAGAGTTGCAGCAAACCACCCTACAAGACGTTGTGGAACTCAATTCAAAAACTCACACGCTTTGGAGCCGATCACTGGGGTAATTGTTTACAGCAAGGCTGCAGAACTGAATTTTCTGTTCTCTGAGCCAGGACCTCTGAGCTGGACCCCTGGTCTATCGGCTCCCCAAAAGGAGACCCTTATTCTGTTTGGAGTTTTAAAAACCACAAATTTACTTTCAATATGGCAGCCCTAATTAGAGGCTGGACCTAGGGACACACACCCTGGAGTTACTGACACTTATTTCAGCGATGATGCGGTATGAGAAAATCTCTGACTAACATGCACTCTCTTGAAAAGCTTTTGCACTTTTCATAGAAAAGTTCTATAAATAGATAAGGACATCTATCAGTGTAATATCTGACACAAGTGGATTAAAGAAGAAAAATATGATCTAAAGATACAGAATACCTAATCTAAGTGGGTTAGAGAAGAAAACAATTATTTTAAAATGATTATGTTCTTTGATAAAATATAGGAATAGAGTAAAACTGCTTCTCCATATTTAAGGCTATCCATTTTGATCTACAAGCTATATTTGTGATAAAATAAACTTGTCCAGTTTCACTATTATTAATATTCTAGAAATTCTATTCACTGGAAGCAAAAATTAGATAGCAGTAAAGTTTAGGCATCTTGAAAGATGACTTATAAAAAATGTCTGGCAGTATGATATAGTTAGGGAACCCAAGAGACTAAACTAAGAAATGATTTTGATTAATATAAGTTTGATAGGTAGCCTGGTAAAAGATAAATACACATACATACACACACACACACACACACACACACACACACACTCCAATTCACATAACTCTGGCTGACATTACAATGTAAAAAAATCTCACTCCTAATATCCACAGAAATATGCACTCATAAGTAATAGTTTTACTGAGACATATTTCTGATTTATGTGAATAACTCAGCAATATTTTACTGAGAGACACAAAGACTTGTGTAAGTGAAAAGGAGCGCCATGACCTGAAATTGGAGACAATATAATTTAAAAGTACCTAGTTTCTCAAATGAATTTACATTTCATGTAACTCTAATTTAAACCCCAGCATATTTTTTTACTGGAAAAATTGCTCTGGATGTCACCAGGAAGAAAAATTTGTAGGGTAAATAAAATTTTGAAAATGTATAATGAAGGAGAAGCAATCTTATCAGATAGCCAAACTAAAATTGTGTGATACCAGCATGAGCTAGACAGATGGAGAGAGACAGAGGAGTAACACAGAGGGATGGTTAACAATTTATACTATATACACATACACACACATTTAGCCAATATGACCTTTGGAGACTGATAATAGTTTAGAGAAATATATTTTCATATTATATCTTGAACCAAAATAAATATTACTGTATACCAAGCACATAGTTGACACTCAATGTTTATTAAATGTGGATGTTATGGATAAAGCATTAAATCACACTTTAAAGGAAAGAGAAGTGTATGCTATAACTATCAGACCTCTGGAGAGGGGGAATGTTCTATCCTAAAAGAAAAGGAAGAAATCACAAAAGAAGAGATGGACAGATTTTGTATGCAAAAATTTAAGATGTTTATATCACACAATGTAACAGGATGGACTTGGAAAAGGACTTACAGCAAATATGACAGTGCTTTCAGGCTTCAATTTGTGGAAATTTTTGTGTAATACAATGAGAAAAGCAGCCAAGTGATAACAGGCACAATGAGATTTTTCACAAAAGAATTACAACTAATTGAAAATTTTAGGAATTGATCCTCATTAGTAGCCAAATAAGTGAATGCTAAAACACCTATTAAATTGACAAATAACTTTTAAAAGAGAATAAATAATACATAGTTCTGGTGAATAAGAGGTTTGTTATAGCAGATTTGTAATTTGAGGGGATTCTTTAGTGCCAAGAGATTTATCAATATGACTTTATAGTTATGAAAATGCTCATGAAATTTGGACACAGTAATTCCTTTCCTAGTAATCTATTTTAGGGAAACAATACTCAATAGTGGAAAAGCTCATTCTATATTATTTATAGTAGGATAAATTGTCCAACAATAAGGAACTATTTTACTTAAATGGTATTATACCCACTCTGCCTTGATTTTTAACAGCTTTATTGATATTCAATGACCTAATAAAGACAGAGGTGGGCAAACATCATTACAATCAACCTTAGAATATTTGTGTCTCTCAAAAATAAACCCTGCATCACAGGCATACCTCCATCCCACCCTTCCAGCTCTACAACTAATAACCTACTTTCTGTCTCTGTTAAATTGCTTGTTCTGGACATCATTCATATAAGTGGAATCATACAATATGTAATTCTTTGTGACTGGCTTCTTTCATTTGCACATCTTCAGTGTTCACCCATGTTGTAACATGTATCTGTATTTCATTTCTTTTTATTGCCAAATACTACTCTATTATAGGATTATGTCACATTTTGTTTATCAGTTCACCAGTTGATGGACACTTTGGTTGTTTCCCATTTTGGATATTGTGAATCATGTTGCTATAAACATTGATGTACCAGATTTTGTGTGGACATAGTTTTCATTTCTCTTGCATATCATTGCTCTAGGAGTAGAATTACGAGGTCATACGGTAGCTCCTTGTTTAACTTGTGGAGCGACAGCCAAACTATTTCCCACACTGGCTGCACCACTTCATTTTCCTAGCAATGCAGAAGGGTTCTAAGTTTGCCACATACTCATCAGGACTTGTTATTATCTGCCTTTTTGAGTATCATCATCTTAGTGGACATAAAGTTGTCTCTCATCATGGTTTTGATTTTTATTTCCTTGATGTTGACCATCTTTTTTTGATCTTGTTGATAAGTTATATCTTCTTTGGAAATAGCTGTTTGCATCTTTGCCCACTTTGTAACCAGGTTATTTGAGTTTTTGTTACTGAACTGTAAGAATCCTTTATATATTCTGGACACAAGTCCTTTATCAACTATGTGATTTACAAATATTCTCTCCCATTCTGTATTGCACTCTTTTCACATTGTTGGTGATGTCCTTTGAAATACAAAAGGTTTTCATTTTGTTGATTCCCAGTTTACCTACACTTGTCTGCTTTTGGTGTTACTAGGAAACCATTGTGCTACCCATGCAACAATTGTTTAAATGGATTGTATATAGTCATCACAGTTAAGTCATTTTCTAGAAAGGTTGGTTTCCTGGCCCAGCTTAATGGTCTCTGCAGCCATTGTGTCTGTCTTCTTGCAGGTAAATGTTTAGTGTACCCCCATCAAGGGAGGCTGGGGCAGCATCTCAGAGACCATGGAGAGGTGATAAAACCTGACTGAGCAAGTACCATTACCACACTTACCAGGAAGCTGGTTCTCATTGTTTCCTAGATATATCTGTGACACAATTTTTAATAAAAGTAATCTGAACTCACCGTTCACCTATTTGTCTTTGGCATTCTATCATGGAAAATCAGAACTGACTCGTTCAAACAAATGTTATCTCCAGCCTTGCCAAGTCCTCATCTTAGAAACACAATCTATTCAATACCAGGTGGATTTTATATAAATATGCTGATGACAAAGATGATGGAGCAGCAGGTAATAACACTTATCAAATAACATTAGGTAAGGAAGAGAGAGCATTCTGTAAATGTGTGAAATGTAAATACATAGGGGAAAGAGAAAGAAATATACCAAAACCCCAATGGACACTGTACCAACACTGGAATTATAAATACATTTAAATTTTATTTGCACCTTACAAATGACTTACAACTGAACAAAACCTGAATTTCAGCAAGTTGTTTGGAGAACCACTTACAATCTATATCATTCTCTATCCAGAATATTTTCCAGAAGCTTCCCCAAATACACTCCACCATCAACTACCATTCCCAAGCCTCAGCGGGCTCTTTCCTATTCCTCTGTTCCAAATGCTCCCTCAGTGCCTAGCGCTCTTCTCTCTCATCTCATCCTGACAATGGCTGTTCATCTTTCAATGCCTAGTCCTAAAATCTTCCACTCTCTCCTTGAACCCTCCAGCTAAAAAGGATTTTTCTCTCCTCTGAGGTTATTTCTTTATAACTTTGCTCTTATCAAACTTGACTTCTTCTACCTTGTACTATTGTAGATAAAACTGATTTGTTTCCCCTCCTAGAAATGGAAGCAACTTAGCAGTAGTGCGTAGGTCATAAGTATTTCTGACTTTCTCCAAGATTTTAGTAAGCATTCGTTAAACTGAACTGGTCATGGAGTAACATGACTGTGTGTAAAAACAGCACAGGGGATGCAGAAAGTGAAGAGCATATCAGGAAAATCATGACCACGTGAATTTTGCATTGAATCGCGCCTTCTGCTGAGGGCTGCTGTACCTGCTACACAGGGCAAGCACGGGCCTTGATTGTGTGGCTGCTACCACTATTGTGTAGCCCCAGCTTAGACTATGGGCCAGAAAGGAACTGCAGGCTAGTCACCACCCTCTCACTGACAGCTGGCCGGAAGCCACCCCCAACAGTTGCCGCTAGTGGCAAGTTTTCTGTGGGTGATAATCAAACTCATAATGCTCATTCTTCAGAACAATATAGCACTTTGCAGAGTATAAAGAGCTTTCATATATGATGGCCTATTTCCTATTCCTCCAAACCTTCCCAGGCATCATTACCATCACTCATCTTTGACAAGACTGAGGGGACTGGAAGCAGTGCCCTCTTGAAGCCTTACATCTGATCCTTGCTGCGGCTGGGACTCAAGCGGCAGTCACCTGGCTCCACACACAGTGTTTTCTCTGCTTTCCCATGGTTAGCACGATTTTGGGGAGTAAAGAGTGGCCAGCCTAACCAAGTGTGTCATTCAGAGAACCAGCCCGCCGTGACGGGACAAGGAAGAGCATAGACAGAGCCGTAGACATAGATTCATCTCTCCTCATTCAAGAGACTTAAATAGTTGCACACACACACACACACACACACACACACACACACATATCACAGCTTCTGACAATGAACAGAAAGCAGTCTCTGCCAGCCCACCTCTACTGTGTGCCATAGTCTTTCTAACAAACATTAAAATAATGACACATCTTCAGGCTTTGAGTCACAGGGCACAGAAAGAAGATAGGTCTAGAAAAGTGCATTCGTGTATTTCCTGAAATGGTCCTGCCCCATTGTCTTTTGACAAAATGAGCTTTCATTGATTCCCACCCTCATTCCTTTAATAAGCAGCCTTTGAGGATATGTACAATGTGCCAGACACTGGGCAGCAGCTCATCTGGGCAGAGTTCACAGGCCCCCGTTTAAAGACCTTTCGCTAGAAAGCACAGCATCTTGTCCTCACTGAAGTAGAGAGAAGAGAGGAGTAATAAGCAATGATGCTAAGAAACAGCTTCATAAATTAGCAAATGGGCTTCTCAATAGACAGTCTAATCATCTGGAATCAGTTTATTTACATAGGTGCATCTGACCTGTATTAGCTAAGAAGCCACCTTGCAGAGCTATGATGGAAGTGGCTTCAGGACAGGTAGAAATGTACTTGCTCACATGCTGGTGCTGTGCCGAGGAGCTGATTTATAGCTAACAAACTGGATCCCTAACATACCCCCTCACTGCCAGCAGCTGCATTGCTATTCTGTTGGGCTCTAAGTTATCCCAAGTACCAGCATCTGAAACCATGGCTTGAGGCTACATGAAGCCTGAGCACAAAATTGCCTATCTGCAAACATTTGGTCCCCAATCAATGCCCACAGTGAGCTTGGACAGAAGACAGACCAGGGTCCCATTGAGATGGACCAGGAGAGCTGTAGGAGAAGAATCCATGAGAATTCAGAAAAGTGGAAACAGGAGCCCGAGGCTCAGTATCTGAACAATCCATCCTGGGTGTGGTTCAGCCTGAACTAGGAAGGGCTGGGGCAAAGCCACTGAGATGCTGCGGTAAAGGTCAGTCTATTCCAGGACGGGGACAGAGGGTGGGCAAAATTAAGAATATCTGCCACTTAAGATAACTAGAGTGACAGAGAGACAGGATCTGGGTTGGAAAAACTAAATTTAGAAAGTAAAGAGGAGGCTCTGGCATGAAAGAACCACTTCTTAAGATGTAGCCTAAACTGGACATACTGGCCTTTGAATGTAGTCGAATGCAATTTATATCTTGACAAATATTATACTGGAATAAAAGAGTTTTGGTCATTTAAGACAAATGGTCAGAGAGATTGGCCATCCTAGATTTGGTACAAAAATGGAACAAGTGTTCATTAAAGATTTATTGATTAATTTTCTATCTACTAGAAATGATAAAGTTTTCCAAGTGATTCTTACCTCATGATCTAGTGCTTTCCCACTCAAGTATCAAACAGGGAGTGAATAAAAATAAAATCAATGTCCCTTTTTATTTTAACCTAGTACTTAGGATTCTAGTTAGCGCTTCTTGTCCCAATTCTTTCATTTGTAATGTGGCAGATAGTATATGTTGCCTCATTTAAAACACATCCAAATCTCCCTTTTCCAGAAGTTATAAAGCAAAATATTCGAATCCTGAGCCTCCTTTTCAGGTAAGCATGATCGTATAACTCAGGTACTGCCAATAAAATGCAAGTCGTTCTGGGGACTGGGGGCAGTTGGCCAGGAGTGCCATTCTGGAGCCCTGGACTGCTGCCTATCTCCAGATTTCTTGCAACATGAGAAACATTAACCCATTGTTAATTTCACGCAGTGTCAAGTTTTCTAGACCTTACAGCACATCCTAACTTACAGATAGTGTCTTAGCTCAGCCTGCCATAACGAAATACCACAGACCGGGTAGTTTAAACAAGAGAAATTTATTTTCTCAAAAGCGGTGGGAGCTGGAAGTTCAAGATCAGCCTGCCAGCACGGTGCAGTTCTGGCGACAGCTCTTTTCCCGTGTTGCAGACAACGGCCTTCGCTGTGTGCTTACACGGCCACGAGGAGAGCAAGGTAGAGAGACAGATTGAGAACCCTGGTGTCTCGTCTTGTAAGTGCCATACCCACCTCATGGGGGTGCTACCCTCATGACCTCATCTAAACCTAATTACCTCCCATAAATTCTGTCTCCAATTCCATCACAGTAGGAGATGAGGACTTCAAAATATGAATTTGGGAGACGTGCAAATATGCAGCCCATAACATTTACTTCTGGTGGTCAATTGTATGTGTCAACTTGACTGGACCATGGGGTACCCAGATTTTTGCAAAACATTATTCTAGGTGCGTCTGTGAGGGCGTTTTCACATGAGTGGAACATTTGACTCAGTCACTGAGTAAAGCAGGCTGTGCCCCCTAATGGGGGTGGGCCTCACCCAATCAGTTAAAGAGCTGCATTAATTAATAAGGTTGAAGAGGAACTCTCTCTGCCTGTTTAAGCTGGGGCATTTGTCTTTTTTACTTCAAAGACAAGAGAGAATTTTACTTTACTATTTATTTCCAAAAAAACCTTTGCCTAAGGAAGGGATATACTTAATGTAGTTGCCATAAGCTATCTCTGAAATAAGGTGTACATCTGCTTATAATGCCCTGCCTGACTCTTATAAATATTAGGATTTTTATTTTCCTTTCTGGGAATCATTTTCCTTATCCATACAAGGGAAACAATGCCTATTCCACTAGGGTTTCTTTTGTTTGTTATTGACTTTTATTTTATAATACTATTCAATTGACCTTATTAAGGAAATGTAAGAAATGATTGAATAGATAACTATATCTTTGTATATATGCAATTGGTTGATGATCAAAAATTCCAGGAAAAGTCTTCAATTACCCTTTTCATATTATTTGGCACAAGAACAGATTTTAATATTACTTAAAATGTCCCATTTGTACAACTCAGGACTCACAAACAATATGAAAATATGACTGTGGGGATGCATGATGCTGTGCATGTCTTAAAAGTCTCTATCTTTTCACTAAACTAAAGAAAGCCCAAAGTCCTTTTTCCAGAGCACGCAAACAGAATAAGTAATTCCTTCAACATGCCCAATGTTTCCCCACAGAATTGTGTTTCTAGCTCATTCTGAAAAACAAATTGCCTTCTGAAACAGCTTGGAGTTCCTGCTCTTAATACTGTTTACATAGCAAAGGTTTCAGGACTGCTGGCTCTGGAAGTCAAAGGTGTTGGGTTTGGGGGGTGGGGGAGAAGAGAGAAAGAGAGAGGAAAATCAAACTCTAAAGACCTAACTCGGGGACTGGAACTGGGTGAGATTTCAAGTTACAGCAGGTATGAAGGAGGCACTACCCAAAGCATTGTGTCAATGTTTTTTGTGCTAAAGTAACGAGCCTGGAGACTTTTCTTTTTGACTGCAAAGACATCAAACTTCGCGCCAGCAGTGGGTAATTCTAGCATTTTCAAATACGCTGGACATTTGCTTGCCTCTCACAACAGCATCTAAAGTAGGTAAACCACAGGCAGCAATGGCCCTCGTGCACGTTATATATCACTAGTGTTAGAAACTACTGACCACCCCTCTGAACACAGTATTTCAAAAGAACAATTCCAGACCATGCAATATAAAGTTTCTAGCTCTGCTTTGAAGTCACCTTCTATTTGTTGTTATCACTGAGGCAGAAAGTCTGCAGTAAATCACTTTTGTTATTTATCTGGCTTCTATTCAGGAGAGAAAAGAAGTACACGCAGTTACTTTGAATACCACTTATTTGGTATGCAAGGTGAAATCTCCAGGAAAATATATTTGATGCACCTCAAGGAAGTGAGAAGAAGACACAGGGGAGTATGAATAGACCAGCTTCCTTCATGGTCTGCTCACCCAGACAGCTTGGGGCCATGACTTACCTACCGTCCTGAGGATGACAGCCCCACCCCCATCACAGGGGCCTTCCGTCTTCCATGGTACCTCCAGGGACTCTCTCACCACGCCTAGGACCAACGTGCCCCACAGGGCTTTCTCTGAAGACTGAACAAGGTTGAATGAACCCTAAGTTACAAAACCCAGAGAAGAATACAAACTCAAGGGACAAATTCCCTCCCAATCACAACGCAAGATGAAGAGCCTTTCTTCATGGAGGCATTTTGAAGAAAAGACACAGTGAGAACCCCAGGGCCACCTGCCCATCTCTGCCCTTGTAGAAGAGGATCGCTACACATCCCATATAAGAGTGGGGACGATGAACGCTGACTGAGGCTTGGCCTCATTATGTCTGAATTCAGACTAATATTAAAAGGATAATAATAGTAATAATGCACTGAGTATTTGTGTATGTTAGGCAAGGTGCAAGGCACTTTTTTGAAGTATCTCCTCCAATTTCCAAAGCAATGCTATGAAGGAAATGGTATCATTGCTAATGTACAGATGTAGAAATAGGGACTCAAAAACATGGAACGATTTGTCCGCATCACATACGCAGTCTGTGTGGGAAACGGTCTGAATCCCCATAGGTCTCTCAAACTCAGGAGTAACATTACCCTTCTGGAGATACCAATCTTCCTCCTTCCCCCAAGTTGTCATGAGAATTACATCAGAGAAAGTATAAAAATGGCTCTGAATGCACAGTGTTAAGTGTAGCACAGCGTTGCAGGATGTCTTTCACCAAAAAGTTTATCAGTTATTCTAGGAAGGGGAAGAAAAGATGCAGTCCTATGAGTAGAAAGAAATACACATAAGCAAAGGTACCTTAGGCCCAACTGTCTTTGATTCTAAGGATGCGTAAATAATCACAGCCATGGGCTTATTACTGGGGTGACTTACGATTTTAGAATCCAGAATCTTGGAAGAGGGAGAGACCATCAAAGAGAGAGTCGTGGAGAAGAGATACCCATTGCTGCTGTGGGACAGTGTCCTGTGGGTCTCCTCGCAGGCTCCCCAAGGGAGCTCCCTGAAGAATCCTGCTCTTGGCAGCCCCACGACAGGATTCCATAATTGTAGTGAGCCACTGCCAGAAGGGAAACCCTTCTTTCACCCAAAATTGGACCTGACTCGCGCCCAAAAGGAAAGCTCAACAACCGTGATAATTGACCTGTGGCTTCTGTTCCAAAGAAGAATGTGGCCTTCAGGAGCCAAATTATAGAGTTACAGTATTTCTCAGCCATAAACATTCAGTCAGTGCCTCATTATGAGGGCCTACCCCACCTCCCATCTGGAAGAGAGCTGTTACAAGGCCTTAGCATTTAGCTTGTTGTCCAAGCTCCTGTTTCTAGGGGACCTTACAAATCAACACAGTGCACCCCATTCCAGGTGCTGTGGGGAGAATGGAGGGGCTCTCTTCATGTTTTGCTTTTTGTTGTTTTAATCTGATAACCTTCTAGGAGGTTTGACTATGAAATAAATGCCTTTGTCATTAGTGAGGTCATTGCGTAAGCACAGAATTGATTACCAATTTCTCATTTGCACTTGAAACTTACAGTCAACAAAATATCCAAAGAAGATTTTCTTGGGATTTGACCACAGAAGTAAAATTTATATAAACACATGTGTACATGTATATAAACACATAGAAAAAAAAAGAAAGAGTAATTCTTTAAACCTAAGAAAATTGTTTATTGCTATCTCCCTTTCAAATTAAAAAAAAGATGAATGTGTGTATGTATGTGTAATATTTTTTTAAGAGTAACCAGGGCCACTTGGCCACGGTGGTCCTGTTTACATGACAGGGAAGTCAGACAGGCTTCCTGGACACCCACCAGTGGCTGAGCCCAAGACAGCTCTGAAGCCCAGGTGCTAGACACTGTCAGCGGTGTCATTGTTCTATGCCACTCAGAAGGAGCATTAGCTAGAGGGGGGATAAAACCAAGAAACTTTCAATATGTCAAGTCCAAAATGCAAATCTGTCCCAAACTAGAAATAGATTGACCTTCTTCGTCAAAAACTCAGCAAGCCCTGGATTAGGCTAATAAATGAGAGCCAAAGAGAGCTGAATGAGAGAATCAGAGGCAGGGGGTGAGCTGAGCAGGGATGCCTGCAGCACCTCCCCACCGCTTCATTGTGCAGCTGAAATAATCTTTCACTTGGGAACCCAGGTTCCTTTGAAGGTGTGGCCCAAGTCTATGCCAAGCCTGGGCTCTAAGATTTATTAAGTTTCATCCAAACTAAAACAAGTGTGTGTCTAATAAGAGCTCCAGAAGGTCAGACTAGACAGAATGGCGAAAAAGACAGTATTTGGAGAGAAAATTCCTAAGAGTTTTCCAGATTAGAGAAAGACATGCATCCTTACATTGAAAGAGCATTTCAAGTGCTGAGGAAAATAAGTGAAAGTAATTCTACACCTAGATATTGAATGGTGAAACTGCAGAAAATACAAACGGATGAAATCTTAAAAGTAACCAGAGATAAGAGACGGAAGACCGATAAAGACAGAGCAGAACTGATTCTGCCACTGTAGCTACTGGGAGACACAGGATCTTCAATGCACTGGGAAAATGTGGTCAGTCTAGGTGCCATGTCCTGCACCACCATTCCAGAATGAGACGGAGCCATTTCAGACAGATACTCAGAGTTTATCACACACACACTGTCTCATGAAAGTATTTTCCAACTCTTCCCCTGTGTTGCCTAGAATACTCCTTGGCACAGAGGACACATATAGTCTATATTTGTGGAAAGAAGAAAGGAATTGGCTACTAAGCGAAGTACTACATGTACTTTCAACATGAAAACTGAACGAGAAAAATGGAGCTAGTTGCAAGGAGCAGCGGTGAGCAGAGAAATAGATACCCAGATCTTGGTAAATCTAAATAAGCACTGACTGCAAAATAATAGTAACAACAATAATAATAACGAATGGGAGGGGTTAATAAAAACAATGTCAAGTCATAAATTATTGGACCAAAATGGCAGAGAAGCTGGGAGGGAATGACAAGAATTGAGGCAGCCTAAGGTTCTGGTGTGTTTAGGGGAATGATAGATATTATAACTTGGTATCCTCTCAGTCAAGTGTGCATGGCAAAAATCAAAGAGCAACCACTGAAAGAACAGAGCAGAGAGCACAGCTTTCCAAACAATGGAATGGGGAAAAAAGAATGAAAAACACTCAAGCAATTCAAGAGAATCCACAAAGAGAGGGGAAAAGAGGCATAGAGAGGAAAAAGCATAGTAAATAAAACACATGAGATAACAAGATGGAAATGAATTCAACTATATCACGAATCAGAATTCGGGTAGACAACAGTGGCAAAGCATCTTAAGAATGTTCTAGTGTTTACAGGGTGCAGCAGATAACAATGTTGGTCTTCCAACATGAAGCGGTTGCTTCACGTCTCTGCAGTTTTTAGACACCCCTTGACCTCCCAGCATATTTTCGCTTCCAAGAGTTAATTCCCTTGGCTCTTTCTCAAAGGAGCCCCCTTTACTTCTGTGAGTGGGTCCCCAGGTATGGGAATGACAGACAGCAGCAGAAGTCTGAAAGGCTACCAGCTCCCAGGGCTCGAGTCCTGGATAACTCTGAGGTGAAGGTTATACTCCAGATTTCCCCATGAGGGTCAGGATTCAGTAATCCTCTCCTGGAGTGCACTTTGCCTAAAATTGCCTCCTTGGGGGCTTTCTTATTCTTCCTCCCTGCCCCTTCCCCAATGACTCGGGGGTTTCCCTTGCGAACACTTCTTAAACAAGTGTTTGCATATGAAGCCTCAACTCTGGGGAATCTAACCTAAGATTCAAAGTTCTTAACAAATATAGAATTCCCTATTTCTCCCAAATTAGTCCCTATCACAGTACTGAATATGAACAAAACTTAGAAGAAAGTATGAGTGATTTGAATGCATAAGAAAACATACTTAATTGTGAAGGGAGAAAATATCAGACTATTTTAACTTCTATCTTAGCTAATAGCCATTGGAACTTTGCTAAAGACATCTCCTTCTCATGTTTTTACTGAAAAATAAATTCTATAGTACAATTGTGGTAGAGAAGACATTCAACTATTGGCTTTAGTCTCTCTTAGTTCTACCAGTATACCTTGTTCTACAGAAGAAAATTCCAAAGCCCCAGGAGGCAGTAAACAAACCCAGGAACACAAGCACAATCTTACACTGAGTTATTTAGCTACTGGAATGTTTATGTTTTTCTTCAATATATTATCTTTAAAAGTCGGGCTTCCCTTCCATATTTAATGTAGAAGTGGATTGTAATACTCTCAACATGTTTAAAGGGTGGTCAGATGATAGGTCATTTTTCTTTATACCTTTCTCTATTTTGAAGTCTCCTTTTAATATATTTTAGCAATTATGTTATTTCTATGGAGTCCCAAAGTTATTTTTTAATAACTCATGATGGTTTGTGTACTCATTATCTTCTTTTATATAAAAAGGGAATCCACCTTCTACAACATAAAGTGTGGGCGCTTATTGGAAATACCGTTTTTCACTGTACTTAAGGCATAATTAACACATAGTGAAAGGGACAGGTCTAAAGTATGCAGTTTAATGTGTTTTCACAAATTCACGTACCCATGTAAACAACAGGATATATGCTTCCATCACTACTGAAAATGCTCTCATACTCACCACCCATAGATAAATACTATTCATACTCTTTTATAGTGTAGTTCTTCTGCTCTAGAATTTCATAAATAGATCAAAACAGTATGTACCATTTTGAGTCTGACTTCTTCTAACTGGCTTATTGGTTTTGAGACTCATCCGTGTTGGTTCTCACAGCAGTAATGCATCTTTTTTTATTGCCAAGCAGTCTTCATTAAATAAGTTTAAGGCCATAATTTGTTTATCCATTCTTTGTGGATTGACATTTTGGTTGCTTATAGTTTGGAGCTATTACAAATAATGCTGCTCTGAATATTCTTGTACAAGTCTTTTTGTGGATATCCAGTTTTATTTCTCTTTGGGAAAATGACCTGAATCACAGCATAGATATATGTTAAACTTGATAAATTAAATTTGATATGAAACTATGAAACAACATTACAAAGTGTACTTTGCACCTTTTTTAAGTCCCACTGGCAATATATGAGAGGTCTAATGGCTCTACATCCTCACCAATGTGTGGTATTCTCATTCATTTTAATTTTAACTTTTCTAATGGGTTTGTAGTGCTATATCAAAGGGTACTTTTTTTACTGAGATAAAATTGACATATTAATTTCAGTGAAACAACACGGTGATTCCATATTTGTGTATACTGCAAAACAATCACCACAGTAAGTCTAATTCACATCCACACAGTTACAAATTGTGTAATCAGGACTTTTAGGATGTGCTCTCTTAACAACTTTCAAATACACAATACAGTATTGTTAACTATAGTCACCATACTGTACATTACATTCCCTGACATTTATTTTGTAACTAGAAGTTTATAGTTTTGACCTCCATCACCCATTTCACCTACTCTTACCCCTCACCCTGGCCTCCACCTCATACAGTTTTCAATAGCACTTCTGATGACTACTGATGTTGAGCAATGTTCCTTGCACTTAGTGGCTATTTTTTTGTGAAGTGTCTGTTCAAGTCCTTTGCCCATTTTTAGTTGGGCTTTCTCTCTTTTTATTGTCATATTGTAGGAATTCTTTATATATTCTGGATACAAGTCCTTCATTAAATATGTGATCTGCAATTATTTTCTCCCACTCTGAATTGTCTTTTCATTCTTTTAACAGTACTTTGCAGAGCAAAATTTTTAGTTTTGATGACACTGAAATTCAATTTTTTTCATTTATGGTTATCGCTTTCTGTGTCCTAAGAATCTTTGTCTACCACAAGGTCACAAAGTTGATTCTTTTTTCCTCTCTTCTAGAAAATGTATAAATTTAACATATATGCTATGATCCAACTGTGTTTATTTTTGTACATATTGTGAAGTATGGTCAAACCTCTTTTCTTTTCAAACCTCTTTTTTGTGGAGATCCAATTATTCCTGCATCATTTGTTGAAAAAATTTTTCTTTTCTCAAAAATTGCTTTGGCATAGCACCTTTGTCAAAAACTTCATTGACCATTAAGTTTGATTCTATTTCTGGGCTTTCTATTCTGTTCCACAGATCTGTCTATCCTTAGGCAGATACTACATACAGTCTTGATGTCTGTAGCTTTATAAGAAGTCTTGAAATGAAGTTGTGTAAATCCTTCAACATTGTTCCTTTTCAAAATTGTTTTGACTATTGTAGATCCATTGACTTTCTACATAAATTTTAAAATCAGGTTGTAAATTTCTACAAAATTCTTTATTAGACTGTGTAGAACCTATAATCACTTTAAGAAGAATTGATATGTTTGCAGTATTAGGTCTTCCTTTTTTAATACTATTCTAAAAATAAATAGAACACCTGGACTTTAAAACTTGAAATAGGAAGTAGACATGGGTGAAACATTTCCTAATTTTTAATGGAAATTTTATTACCTGTTCAAAAAGTCACTTCCTAAAAACAAGGGTTTTGCATTAAAGCAAACCAATTAGAACTCATTGCCAAGAGACTTTAAAATAAACATCTCAGGATTTTGTCTCTGGACCAATGCCTTAACCTGCTCTTTTCCCTTAAGAAGTACTTGTTGAGTGCCTGCCATGTGCCAGGCAACAACCTAGGCACAAAAAACACCACTGTGACCAAAACAGACAAAAATCCCTGACTTATTGGAGTTCACATTTTCTCAGGGACGACTGTCTGACATCTTCAAGCTTAAATCCTTTAGAGAAGGTCTCAAACACACCTGCATTACCCCAAATGCTGTCCAATATTAAATATTGCATTTGTGAATATGTAAAATGTAATCCTGAAAATAAGCCTTGGGTGTGTATGCCTAAGATTCCCAAACCCGCTCCCTTATGATTTTAGAAGAGGAAAACATTTGACCTTGGCCTCCTGGTAGAAGAGCAGAGCTCCAGTTCGAAAAAGAACAGAGATAATTTCCAGAAACCATGGACACTGGCTCCTCTATTGTTTGCATGTACAGAAGCATATTTGTCGCAGTTATTTGCCTTATAAACACTGCTTTTTGCCACTGACAACTGTTCTGACAACTACAGTATTCTATGGGAATTAAAAGGAATATTAAAAAAGGAGGAAACTTTTCACAAAGGCACTAAATCAAGAGAAATACTATGCAAGGGGGAAAAAAAAGATAGAGGAAGATGCAAAGCCAGGAGAATAAATTATCTTCAAGAATCAGAACTATTCTGACTCCAGATATTTTTCAGGTCCAAGCCTTCTGCTGAACCACATATGTAGTTCTCACATTCATATATACTAATTTTTCTTCCTTTTCTTTCCTCAGAGGACATCATTCTGTTTCTTGGCCAAGTGTGAGATAATTATTTAGTCATTATTTTTTCATTTCGGGGCATCCGACCTTCAATTCTTTGAAGAAAGTTGCATTTTCCTTACAAACTGTTCTTTTCGGATAGATAAGAAAGAACATCTTGGTGGAAAACAAGCTCTGTATGGTATTAATAAGCTTAGCATTGAGCGCAGGCAAGCTGGTCTGCCTTTTTGGAAACGAAAAGGAAAGACACAGCCATGTATATGTGTAAATTTGCTCTAAGTAATCTATTAATGGACATATATTTACAATCTGGAGAAGATATGATTATCCAAATCTTCATTCTCTCTTACAAGAAACTGCTATATGCCTTAAACGGAAAAGAGTAATTCATTTCTAATAAATTGGCTTTAAACTCCATCACTTTAATGAGACTGTAAGCTCAAGCTGACTGATTTAGTAACATAAGGTACTTGGACGCCAATTTTTAATAATTAATTGTTCATTGCAAGGGATGGCTTTCAGGTCATCCCATCCCATTTCGGTCATCACCTCATTACTGCTGGGTTCCTCACGTCAATTCTTCATTCATTCCACATGCAGAAATTAATGAACAACTCAGAACATCTTTTATTTTCTTTGGGGGGAAATAGTTACTTTGGCAGGAAATGGGTATGAGCAAATGGAACAACAGTCTAGAGCAAAGTGGCCCTCTTCTGTGTGGGATAAAAGAGCAGAGATGAATCATGAAATGCCTCAGACAGGAACTTCCAGAGGGACGCAGCCATCCAAGGGCCAAGCGGGAGGAAACTTGTGACCCTTCCCCTATTTCCAGAATGTAGCAGTTATGGATGATTAGACCAGAAGAAGAGAGAGGATCATCTGGGAGCTTTATGCAAGCTTGCAGTAAGACTAGGGCATGAAGCAGTGTTTTCTTCCATGACACAAGGATACAGGGTCTATTTTGGTATAATGAAAAAGACAAGCTCATAGTTACATAAAAACATTTGAGTGCCAGGGATGACAAAGCATATGGCAAAGCAAGCCAAACACATTTAGCTGAGGCAATGTCTGTCTCTATCTCTAGCTCACTTCAACAATCCACCGGGAAATCAAGGCAGAAGATGGAAACAGGTCCACTACCCCACAAGCTACAAAATAAGCAATGAAAATTTTTGGTAAAAAAACTTGAGGTCAGCTGGCATGACCTTCTCATTTTACATATTTGTTAACAGACGAGGCAAAGAAAAGAGAAGTGTTCTGCTTCGTATCATACTGAGTTCAGGGCAAGATTGTACCTAGAAATAACCCAGGTCTCCCCACTACCTGGGGAGTGATTCTGTTTCCCCATACCCTTCCCACCTATGCCACATGGCCCACTGTATAAAGATGAACATGAGCTTTTCAAATAGAAAATGTTACTGAGATAGAATTCACATACCATGAAGTGCACCTACCGAAAGTATACAATGCAATGATTTTAGTGTATTCACAGAATTGGGTTACTGACACCACAATACAGTTTAGAATATTTTCATCACTGCAAAAGGAAATCCCATACCCAGTCACAGCCACTCCAAAGACCCCCTACCCCAACATGTGTCCCTGGGCAATCTCTAATCTACTTTCTGTCTCTATAGATTTGCTTATTCTGGACATTTAATATAAATGGAATCATGATATGTGATTTTTGTGACTGGCTTTTCTCATTTAACATATTTTCAAGGTTCATCCATGTTGGAGCATGTGTCAGCACTTCAACCCTTTTTATGGCTAAATAATATTCCATTGTGTGGCTATACTACATTTTGTTTTTCTATTCATCAGTTGATAAATTTGGGATGTTCCCCTTTTTTGGCTATTATGAATAATACTTCTCTGAACATTGTGTATGAGTTTTTACATATGTTTCCATTTCTCTTGGGTATATACTTAGGAGGGGAATTACTGAGCGAAATGGTAACTGCATGTTTAACCTTTTGTGGAACCTCCAAACTTTCCTCCTAAGGGACTGCATCATTTTGCATCTCCACCAAAAATGTGTAAAGGTCCCAATTCTTCCACATCCTTTCCAACAGCTGTTATTATCTGTCTTTTTTATTATAACGATCTTGGTAGCTGTGAAGTGGTATCTCAGTGTATTTTTTATTTGTAATCTCCCAGATGGCTATGACACTGACCATATTTTCATGTGCTTATTGGCCATTTTTATGTTTCCTTTGGAGAAATATCAATTCAGATCCTGTGCCCATTTTTAAATTGCATGATTTGGTTTTTTATTTTTGAGTTTAAAATTCTTTATATATTCTGGATATTAGACCCTTATCAAATATATGATTTGCTAACATTTTCTCCCAATCTGTGGGTTATCTTTCCACATCTTGACAGTGTCCTTCAATGTCAAAAGTCCAAAGTTTTGATCAAGTACAATTTACTATTTTTCTTGCTCTTGTTGCTTGTACTGTGGGGATCATATTTAAGAACTGTTGTTTAAGCCAAGATTGTAAATATTTACTCCTATTTTTTCTAAGTATATAATAATATTAACTCTTACATTTAAGTCTTCGATTCATGTTGAGTTAATTTTTGGAAATAGTGTGAAGCAGGATCCAATTTCATTCTTTTGCACGCATCCCCAGTTGTTCAAACATCATTTGTTGAAAAGACTATTTATTTTTTCCCATTAGATGGTCTTGGCATTCTATCAAATCAAAAATCAATTGGTAATAGAAGTATGGGCTTATTTCTGGACTCTCAGTTCTGTTTCACTGATCTATATGTCTATCCTTATGTCAGAACCTACCATTTTGATTACTTTGACATCTTTGTAATAAGGTCTGAAGTAGGGAACTATGAATCCTCCAACTCTGTTTTTCTTTTCGAAATTATTTTGGCTATTCTGGGCCCCTTTAATTTCCATATGAATTTAGAATCAGGTTGTCAATTTCTGCAAAGAATCCACCTGGGATTCTCAGTAGGAATTGTGTTGAATTTGTAAACCATGAGCATTTGGAAAAATATTGTTAAGGTGAAATAAAAGAATCAATAATCTATAACTTTTCCAGGTTATTATCATCCCATTCCTATTTTATTGAGAAAATCTCAGAAAATTTAACCTAATGAAGAAGGAAATAGAGGTAACAGTCATGGCATTCCCACTACCTCTTGTTGGTAATCTAAATAATTTTAGGTTCAGTTTTGCCTAACTGTGTTCTCATGACAGTCCTAGGAGAGACAGGTGGTATCATCTCCACTTTACCTCCAAGACATCAAGATTCAGACAAGTTAGGAAATCTTCTCAAATCTCCAGTGCTAACAAAAGGGGAAACCATATTTTCAGCCCAAACCAAAGCTGTATTGCTATGTTCAAGTGCTTGAAGAGCCTTATGCTACTTCTGAGAAAAGTCATGTCTTTCCTAAAGGTACCCCCATGACTCTCCATGACTGGACTAATTTCCTTCTGGGAAGAATACAAATGCAAATTTTTAATTTTCTCAAAAGATTATAAGTGAAATGGCTGATGGGTGTGGTTCTTAAAGTATATGTTTTACAATTTAGTCAATTATATGTGGCTAATTATTCATCTCCCTAGGTTCTTAAAAAGCAACCTAAAGTCAGATATCTTAATAGAAATAACTAATTCTTTGAAAGAATGTTTCATCAATAAGGAAGTTTGGAACATAGTAGGTTAAGCAAAATCTGTCAAGTTTCTTTGTTCCAGGACTTCTCATTTGACTTAAGGCCCATGTATATTCTAAAATGATCTTGCATTGTTAAATGCTTGTTGGTAGGCTTCTCATCGAAATAGCATCTCATGGAACACAAATTAGCCTCAGGAGATGTCATGAATGTCCTATATTTTCTTAGATTTCTACAGCAAAAGTTTCTCTGAATAAAGTTAATGCTCACCTCTATCCTTAACCCAACCCCTACTAATACCATCCCCACCTGGATTTTAAAGAGATCCATATGACAAACTTTCACTTGAAAAAGTTTCTAAATATTTAGAAAATTGTATTTTAAAATTCGGTCTAATATATTACCAAATGTCTTGCATATAAGAACCCATATAATAAATTCTACCTGCAAGCCAATGCTAAGAGAAGTTCACCCCATTTGCAAATGTGTATTTCTTTTGATGATGAAAGTTGTATAATACAACACACTTTTTTTTTTACTGTCGCCGGACCCCCAGGGATTTGTTCGATCTGAGTGCCACTCACACTCTGTGATGTCAATGTTCGATATTGGTCTCTGAAGCATTTATGTTCACTGGCTTTTTTAAATTATATTTGTAACAAACAGAAAAAGATGCATAAATACTGGCAGTAGATTGTTGCTTACCATAGGGGAGGGAGACAGGAGGATGGCAAAATAGATCAAGGGGATGAAGAGATACAAACTTCAAATTATAAAATAAATGAGTCATAGGAATGGGCATACAGCATAGAGAACATAACCAATAATACTCTAAAATCATGGTATGGTAGCAGGGGGTAAAAACACTTATGGTGAGCATTTAGTAACATATAATTATCCAGTCAAATACGTTGTACATCTGAAACCAATATAATGTTGTATATCAACTACAGTCCAAGAAATAAAAATAAATAAATAAAATTGTATTAGTTCATCTATTTTTACCTTGCCTTATGTGTTCTAATATTGCATTCCGCTCAGTTCTTGAAATACTTGAAATTGGAGCAAGAGGGTATGATTGGTAATTCATAAATAAATGAATAAATAATTTATGTAACAGTAAAATTAAATTTTCATCTTTTTTTAATTACCATGGCAAATGAAAACTGCTGTACATATTTGTAAAATATGTGATGTGTGGGATGGACAGTTTATGGATTAAAGTGAAGACTCTAGTTCATATATGAAAATTCATGTTGAAGGGTCTTGGAAAGGATAGAGTTTCAATTACAATAACAGACTCATGTGGCTTTATGTATTAAGAAACTATGGGCAAAGCAAAAAAGAAAAAAAAGAAACCAAAAATTCCCAATGGCTTAAACATGAGCTCCCCATCAAAGTTACAGGGATGTACCAGTTGCAGGTGTGATTTATGATGGGGTTTACTTGTCAGATGGGAAACTTTAAGTGCTGTGTTGCAGAATGAGGCACAAATTATTTATTGGACAACAATTAATGCTTCTCCAGAGCAAATTTAAAGACAAAAAATAAGTAAATTAATCAGAAAGCAAACAAATATGAAGCCAGTGCATGTTTGATCTTGCTCCTCAAAATAAAGCTAAGACTAGATCTTTTTGAGAAACAAGTTATGAATACATAAAAGCAAAATTTGGTCTAGAGATTTCACAGTTGTCTTAGAAGAGTGAATTATTGTTCGATCCTAATTTCAGGAGTTAGAGCCGCTTTGGGAAGATTAATGCTATACATACTGTCAGGAAAGGAGTAGAAATAATCTTGAGAAATCAGATTTATATTAATTTTAAAAAATTCACATGAGGAAGGGTGCCCTGAAAGACCCAATTTTTTAAGTTCCTATATTTATAAATGGTTGACTGGGCTCTTCTCCACCATTCTCATACCCGATGATAAAGCCCATTGGAATTCACAGAAGCATTTTTTTAAAGAGAGAGAGTTTTACAATATCTGAGAAGCCACACCTTCTTCCCAAAGAACTTACCAAAACTCGGTGTTGTACCAATGACCCTTGAACTGGGGTGAGGGGTAAGTGCCACCTGAAGACTGTCTGAATGGAGATGCTGGTTGGGTCTACAAGTGTTCAGCTGGGGGTTGTGAAACAGTCCACTGAGGGGCAGAGCAGTTTCAAAAGCAAAAACTAAAAGCTCTGAAGGATTCCAGACGCAGGCAGAGTCTGAGCAGTCATGGCAGTCTTCTATTACCAGGGGACAAGATAAATCATGAGAAGGCAAACGTGGTCTGGAGAAAGATCAGAGACAGCATGTGGAGGTTTAACTAGGAGGCTTGATCCCAAGTCATGACTACTGTGTAGACTGCCCTTGGGGACTTTTGATTGATTCTGACAATCAGAACCATTGGTGAGGGAAGGGGTTGTTTGGTTTTGCCCTGAGAAAGAGTAAAACCAAGCCAAATTCCAGAAAGGCCAGAGTCCATTCTTTGGCAGTGTCTGTCCTGAAGTCCGTAAGATCTCTGCTGTGCTCCCCACGGTCCTCTTCCACCCCACCCCGCTCCTCACTCTCCCTCCCACGCTGAAGCACCTCTTCCCCGGGTGCGCGCAGACACAGTGCTCCCCAGCTTGGGCGTTTCAGTTTCCTTATCTCTTATTCATCCTCTGACACCTCTAATCCGGAATCCATCCCAACCTCCCCTGAAATGATGCTTGCTGAGAACAGAAGCCCATGGTGCTAAATCCAAATAGCATCATTTAGTTTCTTACTTGATCTCTCAGGAGCATTCAGCAATGTTAACAATCTCCTCCTTGAAATCTTATCTGCTTTCGGTATTTTTACCTCTTAGTTTTTCTCCTGCCTCGTTCATTCATTTGCTCTCAGCTCTGCAAGGTAAACTCCTCAAATAACATCAAAGGTTGGAGATCCTCGTGTTTTTTCTCTATATATTCTTTCCCCTTTCGTGCAAGTCTTTGATCACCAACAATTACCATCTAAATTTCAATTACTCCTTTATCTATATCGCCAGCTCAACACTGTCTCCTGAGCTGCAGACCAACCATCAACTAAACATGTCCACTTCTCTGTTTCAAAGTCACTTCTGAGTCAATATGCCTAAAACGCAAGATGTCCCTCCACAAGGCACATCTTTCTCTCGTGTTCCTAGTCTCTACCACCTGCTTTCCCGTCCATGCAGCCTGCACCTGAAACCCAGGTGTCATCCTTGCCACCTGCTGCTCCTCCACCATTCATCCAATCAGGTGAGACCAAGGCATGACCGTTCTACCTCTAACATTTTTTTTCTTTTTTTGAAATTTTTTATTAAGGTATGATTGATATACACGCTTATGAAGGATTCTCCTGAAAAAACAATGTGGTTACTACATTCACCCATATTATCAAGGTTACTACATTCACCCATATTATCAAGTCCCCACCCATACCCCAAGGCAGTCACTGTCCATCAGTGCAGCAAGTTGCCAGAGATCCACTATGTGCCTTCTCTGTGCTACACTGTTCTCCCCGTGACCCCCACACCATGTGTACTAAACATAACACCCCTCAGTCCCCTTCTCCTTCCCTCCTCACCCTCCCTCTCACACCCCTCCCCTTTGGTAACCACTAGTTCATTCTTGGAGTCTCTGAGTCTGCTGCTATTTTGTTCCTTCAGTTTTGCTTCATTGTTATACTCCACAAATGAGGGAAATCATTTGACATTAGTCTTTCTTCACCTGGCTTATTTCACTGAGCATAATGTCCTCCAGCTCCTTCCATGTTGTTGCAAATGGTAGGATTTGTTTCTTTCTTATGGCTGAATCGTATTCCACTGTGTATATGTACCACCTCTTCTTTAGCCATTCATCTACATACGGACACTTCTACCTCTAATATTTTTATGTTAAATCTTTCCAGGGCCTCTGCTGTCTCTCTAGTCCAAGCTAATGCCTAGTTGACCTACGTCACGCCAATAGCACCTACCTTATCTCCCTTCTCCCTACTCTTGTTCACCGAACTCCATTACTCAAAACAACACAAATGAAGGGTTCTTTAAAACATGAATTTGATTATGCCCCTTTCCTGCCTAAGTCACTTCAGTGGCTACTCATTGTTCCTACAATCAAAATCAAAATCCTTACATAATTCCTAAGGCTCTATGTGATTATTCAACACACAGAATAGGATTTTTCAGGATATTAGGTTGTATGTCAGTACATCAGGCAAAAAATTTATATAACAAAATTAGTCTTGAAAATTACTTAACCATAGAAAATACGATCTTAATTACATAATACTTATAAGAGGTGGGGGAGGGGAGAAAGAGAATAATATTAAAGTAACTCTTGGGGATTGAACAGTGGTTAATATCAGTGACTTTGGAGTCTGATTATATGGTTCAAAACCTCCTGCTCCCACTTAGAAATTGTGTTATAGGGAAAATTACTTAACCTTTCTAAGCCTCTATAAAATGAAAGCAATAACAGACTCTAACTGACAGATTTTTTCAGTTTTTTCAATGAATTTATATAGTAAAGCTTAAACCTTTGGGAATAGAAGGAATCACTGTACAGTTTATGGGTGGGTGGGACACTTGACAAAGGCAAGAAACCTAGATACCATAGAAGAAATTATAGGGGTTTTTTTTTACTATTTCAAAAGCTGGAAACATTTTTGTTCATAAATATATATCAATATACAAGTGATAGAGTTGAAAAAAATATTTCAGTGCCAATGACAGATAAAGAATTCATGTCTACATAATGCAAAAAGCTTTTACAAACTGAGAAGCAAAGAAAAAACAACTGAAATAGACCACTTGGCAAAGAAAATAACTAGCAGGTCACAGAAGGGTGAATCCACATGGTGAGTGTATAAAAAGATGTATACGCTCATTAAAGAACAAGAAAATGCTACTTTAAGTAACTGTTACACTCATCAGACTGAGAAATTTTATTTTTAAAAAGTTAACATTTACTGCTGGTGAATACATGGAGGGGACCATGCTCTCATACTTTTCAGGTTGAAATAAAAATTATGTAGACTTCTAGAGAAGTCAAAAAACCAACATGTTTATACACATCAACACACACATAGCGGCAGAGGAATAGAAACAGTTAAATTAATTATGGTCCTTTGTATCATAAGAGTGTTACACAGCCATTGTGAAGAATGAGTTAGAGCCAAACCAATTCACCCCAAAGGATTTCTATAAGACATTGTTGAATGAAATCGTCACAGCAAGAAAGACTTTTTGCAGCAAATGACTATTATGTTATCCATTTAAGATAACAAGAAATGACATCCTATCACCACCCCAATCCTAGCTTAGAAGTAGATAAGCTGCTATGCATTCATGACCAACACTTTAGAAACAAATTAGTCATTGCTCCTCTTCATGGAGAAGATCTTGATGCTTCTCTAATAATCAAGATAAGAGATAAATTCAGTTTGGGTTGCTCTTTTTGGAGAAACTAAAGAGCTGGCTTCTTTGTTTCCCTTGTGAGAGGCATTTGAAAAAGCAGGCACTGCAGCTTATATCACAGACAAATAAAGCATTATTATCCTGAATATATTCAGAGCTTCCATAACAGACAGGAAAAAGCAAAAGTTTTATTTTTTTCAATGGTTTACAGGCAAGTAAATGTTCATGGGTAAAAAATGTACAGAAATATGCTCAACTTCACTCAGGGGATTTGTCTTGTGCAAACTTAGATAAGGTGGCAGGAACTACGTTTCCAAAAATTCCCTTAGCTACACAGCTCCAGGTAAGTGGGCACCAGGAAATATGGCACATGGGGCTTGGGGACAGGAGACAAGCAGGAGCCATATGCCTTTGACACTCAGTAGATCGGTGCCCAGCAATATAAAATGATGCCGCTGCTCACATGAACTGTCTCTCTGTTGGTTTACCTTGTGGTGGGGCTACAGCCAGGCTGCAGCAACCCCTCTCCTGCCAGATCTCTGCCTTTGCCTTCTCACCCTCCTGGGTCAGATGCACTTTACCTGTGAAAGGGAAATCATTCTCTTTCAGCTAACTCACCACCTCACCATGAAAGAGGCTTAGAAGAACTAAGAGACCACTTCAGTTTACAGTCCAACCTCATGGATTCTGGCTCATCTTCCAGGTTCCTGCTTATCTTTGCTTCCCCTAACTCATGCTCTTTATGTTCTAAACTGCCTGATTTTAGGTTGCAGCTACATACACAGAAACAACAGCCATATAGAATTTGTTTCACCAACTCTCACAATTGCACTGTGTATTATACATGTTTCCTAGTGGTTCTGATTTTTAGATTGAACTCAGATTGATGCCTTGCTTAAAATAAAAGAAAGGCATATTAAAACTTCACTGAGAGGCAGAGCCAAGATGGTGGCATGAGTAGAGCAGCAGAAATCTCCTCCCAAAACCACATATATCTATGAAAATATAACAAAGACAACTCTTCCTAAAATAGAGACCAGAGGACACAGGACAACATCCAGACCACATCCACACCTGTGAGAACCCAGCACCTCGCGAAGGGGGTAAGATACAAGCCCTGGCCTGGCAGGACCCGAGTGCCCCTCCCCCCAGCTCCCGGCGGGAGGAGAGGAGTCAGCAGGGAGGGAGAGGGAGCCCAGGACTGCTGAACACCCAGCCCCAGGATTCCGGACCAGAGCACAGACACAGTGCATGCATGGGGTCCTGGATACTAGGGAAACAGGGCAGCAAGACCGGTGAGCGGGGGCCTGAGGCCAACACCAGAGAACAAAGAAATGGGAGCAGCTTTTTTTTTTTTTTTTTGGCGAGTGCTTTTTGGAAGCCTTAAAGGGACAGGGACCCCAATACTAGGGAAACAGGGCAGCAGGACTGGTGAGCGGGTGCCTGAGACGGGCACCTGAGGACAAAGAAAATCACGTGTTTTTCCTTTTTTTTTCTTTTTTTTAAAATTAGTTATTTAATTTTTTTTTCTTTTGTTGTTGCTGTTGTTGTTTTGGTTTGGAGAATGCTTTTTGGAAGTCTTAAAGGGGAAGGACAGGACACTTAGCCCAGAGGCAGGGAATCTGGAGATCTCTGGGCACTCTAACCCCCTGGGCAGCAGGGAGCACAGAGGCCCCTTACGGAGATAAATAGCCTCCCGGCCACTCCCCCTCCAATAGGGCTCCACCATTTTGGAGCAGCAGCCCCAGCCAGGCCACGCCCACAGCAACAGCAGATATAAACCCCATAGCAACTGGGCAGGAAGCAGAAGCCCTGTCTGCTCACAGCTGCCAAGCACAAGCCACTAGAGGTCGCTGTTCTCCCAGGAGAGGAAGGCCACAAACCAATAAGAAGGGAAGCTCTTCCAGCTGTCACTCGTACCAGCTCTGCAAACTGTCTCTATCACCATGAAAAGGCAAAACTACAGGCAGACAAAGATCACAGAGACAACACCTGAGAAGGAGACAGACCTAACCAGTCTTCCTGAAAAAGAATTCAAAATAAAAATCATGAACCTGCTGATGGAGATGCAGAGAAAAATGCAAGAGCAATGGGATGAAGTCCAAAGGGAGATCACAGATGTCAGGAAGGAGATCACAGAAGTGAAACAAACCCTGGAAGGATTTATAAGCAGAATGGATAAGATGCAAGAGGCCATTGAAGGAATAGAAACCAGAGAACAGGAACATATAGAAGCTGACATAGAGAGAGATAAAAGGATCTCCAGGAATGAAACAACACTAAGAGAAATATGTGACCAACACAAAAGGAATAATATTCGTATTATAGGGATACCAGAAGAGGAAGAAAGAGGAAAAGGGATAGAAAGTCTCTTTGAAGAAATAATTGCTGAAAACTTCCCCAAACTGGGGGAGGAAATAATCGGACAGACCACGGAAATACACAGAACCCCCAACAGAAAGGATCCAAGGAGGACAACACCAAGACACATAATAATTAAAATGGCAAGGATCAAGGACAAGGAAAGAGTTTTAAAGGCAGCTAGAGAGAAAAAGGTCACCTAAAAAGGAAAACCCATCAGGCTAACATCAGACTTCTCAACAGAAACCCTACAGGCCAGAAGAGAATGGCATGATATATTTAATGCAGTGAAACAGAAGGGCCTTGAACCAAGGATACTGTATCCAGCATAGCTATCACTTAAATATGATGGCGGGATTAAACAATTCCCAGACAAGCAAAAGCTGAGGGAATTTGCTTCCCACAAACCACTTCTACAGGGCATCTTACAGGGACTGTAAGAGCTCCTAGAAAGAGCACAGAACAAAACACCCAACATATGAAGAATGGAGGAGGAGGAATAAGAAGGGAGAGAAGAAAAGAATCTCCAGACACTGTATATAACAGTTCAATAAGCAAGCTAAGTTAGGCAGTAAGATACTGAAGAAGCTAACCTTGAACATTTGGTAACCACAAATCTAAAGCCTGCAATGGCAATAAGTATATATCTCTTAATAGTCACCCTAAATGTAAATGGACTTAATGCACCAATCAAAAGACACAGAGTAATAGAATGGATAAAAAAGCAAGACCCATCTATATGCTGCTTACAAGAAACTCAACTCAAACCCAAAGACATGCACAGACTAAAAGTCAAGGGATGGAAAAACATATTTCAGGCAAACAACAGTGAGAAGAAAGCAGGGGTTGCAGTACTAATATCAGACAAAATAGACTTCAAAACAAAGAAAGTAACAAGAGATAAAGAAGGACACTACATAATGATAAAGGGCTCAGTCCAACAAGAGGATATAACCATTCTAAATATATATGCACCCAACACAGGAGCACCAGCATATGTGAAACAAATACTAACAGAACTAAAGAGGGAAATAGACTGCAATGCATCCATTTTAGGAGACTTCAACACACCACTCACCCCAAAGGATAGATCCACCAGGCAGAAAATAAGTAAGGACACACAGGCACTGAACAACACACTAGAACAGATGGACCTAATAGACATCTATAGAACTCTGCATCCAAAAGAACAGGATATACATTCTTCTCAAGTGCACATGGAACATTCTCCAGAATAGACCACATACTAGCTCACAAAAAGAGCCTCAGTAAATTCCAAAGTATTGAAATTCTACCAACCAATTTTTCAGACCACAAAGGTATACAACTAGAAATAAATTCTACAAAGAAAACAAAAAGGCTCACAAACACATGGAGGCTTAACAACATGTTACTAAATAATCAATGGATCAATGAACAAATCAAAATAGAGATCAAGGAATATATAGAAACAAATGACAACAACAACGCAAAGCTCCAACTTCTGTGGGACGCAGCAAAAGCAGTCTTAAGAGGAAAGTACATAACGATCCAGGCACACTTGAAGAAGGAAGAACAATCCCAAATGAATAGTCTAACATCACAATTATCGAAACTGGAAAAAGAAGAACAAATTTGGCTTAAAGTCAGCAAAAGGAGGGACATAATAAAGATCAGAGAAGAAATAAACAAAATTGAGAAGAATAAAACAAGAGCAAAAATCAATGAAACCAAGAGCTGGTTCTTTGAGAAAATAAACAAAATAGATAAGCCTCTAGCCAAACTTATTAAGAGAAAAAGAGAATCAACACAAATCAACAGAGTCAGAAATGAGAATGGAAAAATCACAACAGACTCCACAGAAATACAAAGAATTATTAAAGACTACGATGAAAACCTATATGCCAACAAGCTGGAAAACCTAGAATAAATGGACAACTTCCTAGAAAAATGCAACCTTCCAAGACTGACCAAGGAAGAAACACAAAAGTTAAACAAACCAATTATGAGCAAAGAAATTGAAACAGTAATCAAAAAACTACCCAAGAACAAAGCACCCGGGCCAGACGAATTTACCTCGGAATTTTATCAGACACATAGAGAAGACATAATACCCATTCTCCTTAAAGTTTTCCAAAAAATAGAAGAGGATGGAATACTCCCAAACTCATTCTATGAAGCCAACATCACCCTAATACCAAAACCAGGCAAAGACCCCACCAAAAAAGAAAATTACAGGCCAATATCCTTGATGAATGTAGATGCAAAAACACTTAATAAAATATTAGCAAACCGAATTCAAAAGTATATCAAAAGGATCATACACCATGACCAAGTAGGATTCATCCCAGGGATGCAAGGATGGTACAACATTCGAAAATCCATCAACATCATCCACCACATCAACAAAAAGAAAGACAAAAACCACATGATCATCTCTGTAGATGCTGAAAAAGCATTTGACAAAATTCAACATCCATTCATGATAAAAACTCTCAGCAAAATGGGAATAGAGGGCAAGTACCTCAACATAATAAAGGCCATATATGATAAACCCACAGCCAACATTATACTGAACAGCGAGAAGCTGAAAGTTCCCTCTGAGATCGGGAACTAGACAGGGATGCCCACTCTCCCCACTGCTATTTAACATAGTACTGGAGGTCCTAGCCACGGCAATCAGACAAAACAAAGAAATACAAGGAATCCAGATTGGTAAAGAAGAAGTTAAACTGTCACTATTTGAAGATGACATGATATTGTAAATAAAAAAACCTAAAGACTCCACCCCAAAATTACTAGAACTGATATCAGAATACAGCAAAGTTGCAGGATACAAAATTAACACACAGAAATCTGTAGCTTTCCTATACACTAACAATGAACCAATAGAAAGAGAAATCAGGAAAACAATTCCATTCACAATTGCATCAAAAAGAATAAAATACCTAGGAATAAATCTAACCAAAGAAGTGAATGACCTATACTCTGAAAACTACAAGTCACCCTTAAGAGAAATTAAAGGGGACACTAACAAATGGAAACACATCCCATGCTCATGGCTAGGAAGAATTAATATCGTCAAAATGGCCATCCTGCCCAAAGCAATATACAGATTTGATGCAATCCCTATCAAATTACCAGCAACATTCTTCAATGAACTGGAACAAATAATTCAAAAATTCATATGGAAACACCAAAGACCCCGATCAGCCAAAGCAACCCTGAGAAAGAAGAATAAAGTAGGGGGGATCTCATTCCCCAACTTCAAGCTCTACTACAAAGCCATAGTAATCAAGACAATTTGGTACTAGCACAAGAACAGAGCCACAGACCAGTGGAACAGACTAGAGACTCCAGACATTAACCCAAACATATATGGTCAATTAATATTTGACAAAGGAGCCATGGACATACAATGGCGAAATGACAGTCTCTTCAACAGATGGTGCTGGCAAAACAGGACAGCTACATGTAGGAGAATGAAACTGGACCATTGTCTAACCCCATATACAAAAGTAAATTCAAAATGGATCAAAGACCTGAATGTAAGTCATGAAACCATTAAACTTGTGGAAAAAAATATAGGCAAAAACCTCTTTGACATAAACATGAGTGACCTCTTCTTGAACATATCTCTCCGGGCAAGGAAAACAATGGCAAAAATGAACAAGTGGGACTATATTAAGCTGAAAAGCTTCTGTACAGCAAAAGACACCATCAATAGAACAAAAAGGAACCCTACATTATGGGAGAATATATTTGTAAATGACAGATTCGATAAAGGCTTGATGTCCAAAATATATAAAGAGCTCACACGCCTCAACAAACAAAAATCAAATAATCCAATTAAAAAATGGGCAGAGGAACTGAACAGACAGTTCTCCAAAAAAGAAATACAGATGGCCAACAGACACATGAAAAGATGCTCCACATCGCTAACTGTCAGAGAAATGCAAATTAAAACTACAATGAGGTATCACCTCACACCAGTAAGGATGGCTGCCATCCAAAAGACAAACAACAACAAATGTTGGCAAGGCTGTGGAGAAAGGGGAACCCTCCTACACTGCTGGTGGGAATGTAAATTGGTTCAACCATTGTGGAAAGCAGTATGGAGATTCATCAAAATGCTTAAAACAGACTTACCATTTGACCCAGGAATTCCACTCCTAGGAATTTACCCTAAGAACGCAGCAATCAAGTTTGAGAAAGACAGTTGCACCCCTATGTTTATCGCAGCACTATTTACAATAGCCAAGAATTGGAAGCAACCTAAATGCCCATCGATAGATGAGTGGATAAAGAAGATATGGTACATATACACAATGGAATACTACTCAGCCATAAGAAGAGGGCAAATCCTACCATTTGCAGCAACATGGATGGACCTGGAGGGTATTATGCTCAGTGAAATAAGCCAAGCGGAGAAAGAGAAATGCCAAATGATTTCACTCATCTGTGGAGTATAAGAACAAAGGAAAAACTGAAGGAACAAAACAGCAGCGGAATCACTGAACCCAAGAATGGACTAACAGGTACCAAAGGGAAAGGGACTGGGGAGGATGGGTGGGTAGGGAGGGGGAAGGGGGGGAAGAAGAAAGGGGGTATTAAGATTAGCATGCATGGGGGGATGGGAGAAAGGGGAGGGATGTACAACACAGAGAAGACAAGTAGTGATTCTACAACATTTTGCTATGCTAATGGACAGTGACTGTAAAGGGGTTTATAGGGGGGACCTGGTACAGGGGAGAGCCTAGTAAACATAATATTCTTCATCCAAGTGTAGATTAAAGATAACAAAAAAAAAAGAAAGAAAGAAAGAAAGAAAGAAAGAAAGAGAAGGGGGATTACTCCCTGATAGGATAAAACTGACTGTAAATTAATGATTAATGCATGCTTTAAATATCCTTAATTTTGATCACTTAAAGGGTGTCAGATGATCAGCTATGGAGGTACACTTTTCTGATAATATTCCTTTCTCTTAAAAAAAAAAAAAACAGTTCCTGTGTGGTGACCTCCAATGGTTCTACACAATGGTATAAAGGGTATATCAAAGTGTGGGCAAAGGGTTTGTTTGTGTTTATACAGAGGATCAAAGCCTAATTTGGCTACCCAGAAAATGAACTAAGATACGATATGAAGAAGAACTTCCAACATCAGCACTCTCTGGAAGAGTCATACCAGAAGATGATCATCAAAAAACCTCAACAAAGATCCAGGCGATGCTGCAGTTGTAGCTGCATTCATCCCACCGGTTCCTGGACTTGCCATTGGAATGAAGAAGGAGATATCTAAGTTGGCCTCTGCATACAGTAAAACAACAAATTTGACTGGATCTATATGTTGGAACTCAACCAAGAATTAGGAGAAGTGCAAGTTGTAGTGCTCCAAAATCTTACAACTACAGACTATCTACTGTTAAAAGAACATATGGGATGTGAACAGTTCCCAGGAATGGGTTGTTTTAATTTGTCTGATTTCTCTCAGACTGTTCAAGTACAGTTGGACAATATCCATTATATCATAGACAAATTTTCACAAATGCCTAGGGTGCCTAACTGGTTTTCTTGTCTTCACTGGAAATGGCTGGTAATTATAGATCTGCTTTGGTTATGTAACTGTATTCCTATTATGTTAATGTGTGTGCGCAATTTAATTAGTAGTTTAAAACCTATACATGCTTAAGTTACTCTACAAGAAGATATGTCAAATAAATAACCAATCTTCCCATGTTTTCTTCCGTCTGCTACCTCTATAGCTTTTCTTCTTCCTTCCTAATTACAACCCTTAAATAGAATTCGTGCCTCATATCAAATTTACCGAGTATCATAAATCCTCCAAGTGGTAAAGATACCTCAAGACAAATGCTGGGCATAGAAGCCACAGGGCATAAATCTGCAAAGAAGTAAAAAGCTAACCTTTTCAAACAATATGGCTTCTCTCTCACTTACCAACTTTACATTTCCCTGTATGGCCCCAGAAGATGACTGGTTAGCCAGAGACGGGTAAGATTCCTCAAGGGAGGAACAACCTAAGACAGGCACAGTTTCAGGAGGGCCATCAGGTGAGAAATTGGGGATCAACAGAGGTGAGGCTTAGAACCTCACCCACCCTGTTTTGAGAGAAATCTTCTGCATCCGTGGATGTTTTATTGCCCTTGTCTAGCTTGGATTAACACTTAGTCTACAGGCACACACCTGATCATCTACAATTGCTCTCCTACAACACTAAACTATGTTTTCTACCTTTATCTTGCATCTACCTACCACTCACTTCAGCATTTTATTTAAAATAATAATAAAATAATAATAAAGGGAGAAATGTGGGATTCACATATAAATCAAGTATAAAAATCAAATGAATATTCATACTTGACCTGATTGTTTATAGTTCATAATGAGTGATCAAAACTGAAAGTTTTTGTGATGACTGCCCTTTTACTGTTCACCATGTAAGAACTTATTCACTATGTAAGAATTTGTTCATGTAAGAACTTGTTCATTATGCTTCAGAAGACTGGAGACTGACGAGAATTAGACTGGGGGTGGATTAATGATTGTGCATTGAGCATTGACTCCCCTATACAGAATTTTATTGTTGTTAACAACCATCTGATCAATAAATATGAGAGATGCCCTCTCAAAAAAAAAATTGGGAATATAAAATATTACAACCACATTGGAAAACAGTTTAAACATAAACCTACCCTGAGACCCAGCCACACCACCTTTAGGCATTTATCCAAGAAAGATGAAAGTAAATCTCCATACAAAGACTTGTAAATAAATGTTCATAGCAGCTGCAATTTTTAATAGCCAAAACCTAGAAACAAACCAAATGTTTATGAGCAAATGAATGGATAAACAGATTGTGGTATATCCATGTAAGGGAATACTACTCAGCAATAAGGAAGAACTGCTTTTACATGCAACTTGGATGAATCTCAACATAATTATACTGGGTGAAAGAAATGAGACAAGGCAAGAGTACACAGATTTAATGAAATCACTATCAAAATGTCAGCAAACTTTCATTGCAGAAATGGAAAAACTAACACTAAAATGCATCAGTATTGCAAGGGATCCCCAGTTAGCCAAACAATGTTGAAAAATAATGATAAACAAATAGAGTAATGGAATAGAATTGTATCTGTTAATAAACCAATGGATCTAGGTTCGAATGATTTTTTGCAAGAGCACCAAGAGCATTCAGTGGGGGAAGGACAGCCTTTTCAACAAATGGTGCAAGGACAACTGGCTAGCTGCATGCGAAACAATGAAGAACACCTGCCTCACTCCACCTACAAAAATAAATTCAAAGTGGATCAAAGAACTAAATGTAAGACATAAAACTATAGCATTCTTAGAAGAAAATATAGAGTTAATCGTTCATGGACTTAGATTAGGAAATGGATTCCTAGATATACCAAAAATGTAGATGGATTGTATTTGATCCAAATTAAAAACTTTTGTGCATCAAGACACTATCAAGGAAGTGAAAAGACAACCTACAGAATGGGAAAAAACATTTGGAAGCCATATATCTGATAAGGGTCTAGAATCCAGAATATCTATAAACACAACTCAACAAAAGACACAGAACCCAATTAGAAAATGGACAAAGGATTCAAACAGATACATTCTCTGAACACACATGAATGGCCAACAATACATGAAAAGATGTTCGACATCATTAATCATTAAGGAAATGTAAATCAAGACCACAGTGAAATACCAATCCATACCACTAGGATAACTATAGGTTTTTATATGGAAAATAATAGGTTTTTCACTAAGATGTGGAGAAATACCAATCCATACCACTAGGATAACTATAGGTTTTTATATGGAAAATAATAGGTTTTTCACTAAGATGTGGAGAAATGGTCACCCTCATACATTGCTGGTGGGAGTGCAAAATGGTGCAGCCACTATGGAAAAGTTAAACGTGCAATTGCAATATGACCCAGCAATTCTACTCCTAAGTATATGGTCCAAAACATTGAAAACACGTATTCAAAAAAACCTTATCCAAATGAATATTTAGAGTAGAACTATTTGCAAGAGCCAAAAGGTGGAAAGAACCCAAATGTCCATCAACAGATGAATGGATAGACCAAATGTGGTATATCTTTATAGTGAAATATTATTCAGATATAAAAAGGAATGTAGTACTTATTCATGCTGCAACACAGATATGCCTTGAAAACATTAGGCTAAGTGAAGAAACTAGATACAAATGGCCACTCAGTGTATGATTCCTTTACATGAAATGCCGGAATGGGTAAATCCATAGAGACAGAAAGCCAATTAGCAGTTTCTAGGAGCTGGGGATGGAGGCCAAGGAGGAGCTCCTGTGACCGAGTACAAAGTTTCTTTCTGGGACAATCAAAGTGTTTTGGAACTAGGTAAAACTAAAGGTCATACAGCATTGTAAATGTACTAAATACCACAGAATTGTCCACTTAAAATGGTTCATCTTACATTATGTGAATTTGATGTCAATAAAAGAGAAAATAATACATATGATTTCCTTTGTATAAAGTTATAGAGAATGCACTCACCTAAACAAACAGAAGACAGATCAGCGGTTCCCTTGGGATAAGGGACAAGGGGACGCAAGGGAGGGGTATTGACAAAGGGCACAAGAGAACCTTAAAGAGTGGTGGGTATGTTCATTACCTTGATTATGGTGATGACTTCATAGTTCTATACATATGTCAAAATATATGTGCAATGTATTGTATGTCATAACACAATTTGCAATTAGTCATACCTCAATGAAGCTGAGAAACATAATAAATGATAGAGCACTCTGTGGATTAAAAGATCTTAGACATATTAACAATTGTACTGTGTGAACATTATTTATATCCTTATTAAAAAACACATTATAACACATAAAAGGTACAAGGGAAAATGGGAATGCTGACAGATAATTGACAGCCCTGAATTGTTATTTTTGTTAGTGTGAAAGTGGTATGTGGTTATGAATCTTTTGGAGATACATACTGAGATATTTACAGATAAATTTATATGAACTCTTACATATGCTTTACAATAATCCAGATGGGGTGACTGGAGGAGGGGGTAGATAAGGTGTAGGTGAAACAAGATTATCCGAGTGTGGACCCTTGATGAAGGTTGGTGATAGGTACCTGGTGGATTTGGGGGAAGAGATTATTCTCTTTGCCTTCATATATATTTGAAATTTTCTATAATAAAAAAAATTAAAAACCAGATAAGCGTATACCTATATTCTCCTCACATAGTACAAGATTTAAAGAGAATCTCTCATAATTTTATTCCCTTTTCAAGCTGTAAAGAATGAAAAGCTGTGGAGATTTTACTCAGTAGTGTGACTCAGACCTGGTGCTACCACACTAAGTGACAGTTTCACAAAGTCCAAAGGTCAACAGATAAAGGAGGAACTGACACAAAGCCAATGACCGACGTCTTGGCCTGCTGAGGCAGGACTGGCTAGGAGTCTCCTAGCATCATTTGGAGGTTGAAGGGATGATTACACTTCACTGACATTTTTCAGACACTGAATTCTATGTTTTCAATACCAATCTTCGCTCACTCAACTACCAAGGCAAAGGGCCAAAGCCTTAGTCTGAGATCGATCTGAGAAATAGCTTTAAAGCATTATTTCTACCCTTATTTCTGAATGATCAGAAAAAAATGGACCCTTCAGAGATAATATAAACTATTTGTCCCCTGTTCTGGGCAGAAAACTGGTATTTCTGATGGATGGGAGAAAGTTAAATCCATTTTGGGAAAGAGGAGGTGATGCAAGAAGCTAAAGTCCCCAAATGTTCTGGGCTGTATTTTCAAAAGTTAAGAATATTTTTAAACTATTAACTCCTCAAGTTTTATTTATAAATATATGCATACCTCCCTTCCATTAAAAAATTCCTTCAGTATTTGTCATGCTGTTCATCTATTCTATGCAATTGTCGTAAGTCAGTGTCTTTACTGAGAACACAATAGACCCAACAATTGCATTGGGTTTTCTGCTCAAAACCACCCAAATGTAGAACTGGAATATACCACAAAATCTAGGACTATCCAAGCAGACTTGCAGTTTGTATGGATATTAAACAAGGATCTTTGTTTTTTAAGGAGCAGATGGAAACTAAGTTCCAATATATAATGCTACTAAGGCATTCTGTAAAATCAGTTAAGAAAAGGTTTCGGTTCAGAAAACTTCTACTTCTACATGGAAAATATAAAACACACATGTCAAATCATTATGCACTGCGTCGTTGCTACCTTTTTAAAATAAGGAAACAGATGAGCAGAACGATTAAGTCTGAGTTGGAGACAGGACTAAAATTCTAACCTTATAGTCCATCTGGCTTTAAATCTTGTGTTCAATCTACGTCCTCAGCCACTTCCTTTCCGTTGCCTACATATCCCAACAGCACTGTTGCCACTTTCCAGGACTTTCATTTTCCTCCATCGCTTCAGCATCCAGGTCCCAGTGTAAGAGGCCTGCCCCGGCCCGTTACCACCTGTGCCTGGAAAGGAGCGGTCTGTTAACTCTGGAGATGTACTATTGAGAAGTCCATCTGGCTCTCATTCATACGCCAGATTTCATGGCAACCATATTTGCCACTAATAAAGATAGTATTTTGTTTTCCACCTATCTTGTACCTTTACCTGATTTCTCAATTGGTTCAAAACCCAGTGGGGCAAGAGAGAGTGTTGTCTATTGGGCACAGTCTATGATCTGGCATCACTATTTTAGAATATATGCTACCAAGCCTGGGTGGACTTCACCTCTACCTATTGAGAAAGAGGATTCCTTCTGCAAGTCAATATTGTTAGCAAATACAGTAGTTGTTTAACCTGCGCGTGTGCACACGCACGCACACGCACACACCCCCAAAATTAGGTTAAGAAAATATGTGTTAATTTGCCTCTGAGGAACAATTTTAATTATAAATGAAGCTTTTTTATGCCTTAACTAGACCCAGTAGGACTTCTCTTTGGCAGTCCCTACCTTTTTTTTTTTTTTTAATTTTTAGCTGTCGGTTAGAAATGTTCTTTGTAATTGAAAGCAATAAAACTATTTTCATTAAAGGGGGAGGTTCTATAAATCAGATTGATATTCTCCCCCATAACCATGAATCATTAAGATTTTGTTTAGGCTTCTCTAACTTCTTCCCCTATTTAATTAATATTGAGATGCCTTCAATTTGCGAGTACAAAGCAACAGCTTCTAAATCCAAGAAGCCTCACAGTACAAACAGAGCTCGTGGCACACAGAGCCAGGCAGAGGTACTCAGCTCCTCCAGGGTTCTCTTAAATACAAGTCCCTAGCCAGCAACCAACATATTTTCTTAGCAAGAGGAAAAATATTTCACAGCATGTTCAACTAGTTGCTGTGTTTTAGCTCTTAAATAATAAAAGTCAAAAACCAATGAAGTCAAAATAATGACTTTGAACGCATGCAGAGACCACAAGGTTAAGACTCACTGGAACAGGTTACCAATTACTGCAAAAAAAGCAAGCAGGTTTATGATCAGATAGTCCATAGCATTAATTCATAGCTTAAAATGCAATAATCAAGGATTCATGTCAGTACTTTATCACTCACATTTACATGTTAATGATCATATGGAGAATCAGAATAATTGTTAGAGACACTGCACTACTGGAGAAATAAGGGATTATCTGGGGTTTCATAGATAGCAAATGGACCATCAGAGGCCACTACTGTACATTTCACAGTTCATTTCAAGATGCATCCACGTGTCACAGCCCCAAACTCAAATACCTGTGAGGTCAAATAGGTAACAAAACTAAGTGACACGGCCCTAGGGTACTAGTTCACACAACCTGTCCTCTAAATTCACAGCAGGTGGCTACATAATGTCTGGAGTCCAGTATAAAATGAAAATGCAAGGACCCTTGTTCAGAAAGCAGGAAAAAAAGTGGTATGAAAGGCATGAAAATACGAAAGCTTTTCTTTTCTCCCCAGTCTCTGTGCAGACCCTGTGGTGTGAGACCTAAAATTAAGGTGTAATATTCTGTGCTGCCTTAACATATGAAGCCAGGAGGGTCTCCGTTCCCCTCTCTGCTCCTGCAGATAAGGCCCCCCACCCAAACACCCTTCCTCATCATGGGGAAGGATGTAAGCACATGCCTGCTTCCTCCTGAGTTCTCCGCCAGCCCCGTGAATTATTCAAACAAGTCAATCCCATCCTCCCACGGGAACCAGGGGACATCTCTCCCTCTTGTTCCTGCAAAGCCAGCCTCCCTCAGCCTCTGCTGGTTCACTCTGCTCCTGGGTGCAAACCTTCTGTGGCCCTGTGTGGCCTGTAGTTTCCTCCTCCCTGGAGCTGTGAAAATATATGACTAAGAGCTGTCAAGCTCATCTGTGGAGTGTCAAGGGTCATGCATTCAAACATCCCACACCCCACATCACATGCCTGCACATGAACCACAAAAGGCCAGGGTCCCTCTCGCACAAGGTGCCAGACCAGCACACCACGCCCCAACCATGCATGAGGAAGCTGAGCCATGCATCTGCTCTTATCATGCAGATATCACCCCAGCTCATGGCAAATGGGCAACCCCCAGGGGTATTGCAGTGTCAATGCCAGGTCATGCTAGGTGCCCAGGTGAGAGGAAGATGCAAGGCTCACTCTTGGCAAGTCACCCACCAAAAATACCACAGGACTGTCAGCCCAAGGCGGAGACAGCCGCTGCCACATCCCACTCTGAGATGCTATAGGACAAGCATGGCCAACCCTGGCCCTCCCCGCATCCATGCCTAGACCCCCACTAGAGGAAGAGGACGCAGCTGTCATGAGGCAGGGATGAGGAGGGGGTGCCCAAAACGGCCTGGGGCCCCAAGAATTGGGGAGGTGAGAAAGTGCCTTCCTCCTTCCCAGGCATGAAGGCAGTAAAGTTCTGGAGATGGGACTGCACATGAGTTGGGGCTCCAAACCTACTAAATGCTCTATTGTCCCATCAGACTTCATTTTCCAATCACAGATTTAAAGACAAAATTGCTAAGAATTTTAAGAAACCATAAAGCATTAAGCCCCAAGCATGGAGCCATGCCTATGAAGTTGGTCCTGGTTCTCAAACATTCAGCATCTCCAACAATTCAAACATTGCAATGTTTCTATTGTACACTTACGTCTGTTCATGTCACGGGATTTCAGTGGCACCTCTTTTATAAACTTGCTATCTCTTAAGAGCTTCAATGACCAGAAAAGTTTTCATTCTTACTGAATTTTTCAGTAAGAAAAAAATCATAACTTATTTTCATTCAAGTGTAAAACCTGTTGAAATTTCAGTAACTTTTTTTTTTTCAGTTTGGCCCATGGCTCTTCATGTGATTATTTCACAAGGATGTCTTAGTATGTCACTTTGCACAGATACAATTAGCTTGGCCCATTAAATATCTAGGCATGTGTTTCATATCTATAAAGAAATTTGTTCTTTCCTTTTCTGGCCTGAAATGTACCCTTTCAATGTATCTTTCACTATTCCAGTTTTGGTAGAGATGGATACAGGAAATACTCCAACTTCCTCTTAGTTCTATGACGTGGAAATAGCCCTGCACGCATGACTGTTAGCGGCTGCCAACATCAGCCTCAGTGTCGGGGGAGCCAGCAGGATTGGGGGTCATGTACCCCATCTGAAGGGCACCTGCATCACTCAGCCCCCAAATCACTACCACATGGAAATGTGGGCCCAGGGCCACTCCCAAATTTTCAAGAAAAGCCAGCAATTCAGATTTTCACAGGAAAACAAAACTAATTGGTAAATGCTGACAACAAATTAAAAGCAAACTTTTTAATGCTGAGCTAGCCCACAACCAGGATGATCAAATAAAAGGTACAGGTAGCATTCAGCTGCAGGCACCATTGGGTGGTCTCTGATACGGGAAAAGACTACTGCTCTCATAAAAATCCCATTTATGGCTGTCATGACATGCACCATGTCACACAGCCACTATCTGTTTATGTGCCTTTCTCCTCCACGTGACCCTCTGCTCCGACTGAAGGACATCTGTCTGGACCTGGCACAACTCCCAGCACACACCAGGTGCTAGAGAATTATTTATTAAATGATTCAAATTCAATTAATACATATGGAAAACCTATACTTTCCAGGCACTGAGGTGCAGCAAACAAGCAATGGTGGAGCTCACGTTCTAAAATGAATCTTTCATTTTAAAGACTTTCTTCTTTCACTTTCAGTGAGGCTTTAAAATCTCTAAGTTCTTTTTAAAATCACATCTATCAGCCACAGAAGGTCAGATGATGGGACTTTATTCTGCAGAACTGGACCTTCTACCAAGAAATACATTAAAGATCATGGTTGAATTTTGGTGGAAAGCCCCCTACATTCCTCAAGTCCCTTGTCCACATAATACCCACATAGTCCATCACATGGTCACAGAGGGTTGGAGCCTATATTTGGCCTCCTGACCCTTGTTTTAAAGTGGAAGTCCCCTGGGCATGCCCCATTCTATGTGGTTCAACGACCACCACAGCTAAGACTGCCAACCTTCTCTCTGCCCTGCTGCATTCGTTGGGGCCCATTCACCATGATCCACAGCCATTCTTTCAACAGTCATTAATTGAGAGCCCAATATGTACCAGGCATCCTAGGAGCATTTGGGGACTACAAGACTAACTAAACATGGACTGTCCTCTCAGTGTGGTCTCAGACTAGAGAAAGACAATTTTCTCTTACTCGATCTAACTTGCTTTTTGGTCCACAAATCCCCCCTTGCAGAAGAATCAGCCGTCTGTCTGTCCATCTTCCTCAGACCTTTTTCCCAGGCGCAGACCCACCGCCCCCCAGCATGCCATGATACGACCAGTGGGGGCCGATCCACGGTGAACCGGGCCCATGAGTGTACACTGGCCCGGCCTGCTTCAGCATCTGATGCCACGTTCGCCCTCATGGGTGTGCCCCTGAAGAACAGCGCACCTTTATCCCAGGCAGGTCCACCCTCGTGCTGCCGTCTCTTACTGCACGTGTGACCAACTGAGCCAGAACAGCTCTTAACCTAAAATGTTTTCAGACATTCTTGGATGAAGTCTCCAGAATAACTATCCTGGTTCTTTCCAAATCAACTGCTACCTGGAGACCAATGACCATCCTGCATTAGTAACCATAATATTAGATACCCTTTATAGCCTACTGGCTCGGTTCTCGACCTGTCCTGGACACACTGCATGTAGTGTCTAAACTAATCCTTATAATGACCTGGAAAGACATCAGTTCAGGGAATCTAGATTATGGCACCAGTATTTATTTGGAACTTAACACTGTTTGGTTTACATAGGACAGAATATCTTAATTCTCAACTACTTTACAGGCACCCTGACCCTGAGGACCTCAGATACGGATCTCTCACATGCCACACACAGGACATGAGAACCAGATTTTCTCTGCCTGACCTTCATGAACCCATTTCTATGAGTCCACAGCCACATGATCATCTTGGTATGGGGCATTCTGCTATGCGGTCACCAAAACTCAAAAGGGTAGAAGGGCACGGATGTAGACACCAGAATCCTCTTTTCCCCCAATCATTTACTTTGACTTCCCTCCTCTAACCATCTGCCCCACCTCCCTCCAGGTGGTAGAGAGCCTGGCTCCCTCTGAGTGACCCCGAAAGCATTTCACCCTAGCTATTGCCCTCTGATTCTCGCTTCCATTGACTAGGCTTCTCCTTTCCCAGTAGAAGAGCTTTCTACCATTTCCTATCTAATGAAACTTGCCCTTAACCCATGCATGTGCCCTTCTCAATACTGTGTCTTGGCCCTTGATATGTTAAGGGATAGGAATGGAATTTAGAGAACCATTTTCTCTTTCAACAAACCCTACCTTTCAATGAGACTCAAGAAAAATCTGTTTTGAAACTCAAAAGTCAGCCACAAATCCCCTTGATCTAAGTATACCCCCAAAGAAATTAACATTTTAGGTAGATGAGCTGAATCTTTGGACAACATAATTTATGGAGGATAAAATGTGTTGGTATAATGCATTTTTAAAACATTATCCCAGAGTCACGAACACTCAGAGTAGAAAAAGGTTGAAGTCGCGTTCATTATTTTCTGTCTCAAAAAGGTTCAAAAGGAAATAATCTGCAGGCTGAGTATAATGCAATTTATCGCCTTCCATCCGCATCTCCCTTCCTGGATGCAAGAAGTTGGAAGAGGTGGATATGGGATCCTGTACCACTCTGTCTTCCCTTCCACTCCCATCGCTAATTCACTCCCTTTCTAGATGATGCTTTTATCTATATTGCCTGAAACATTGCTGTGCTTGCATCAGGCCAAGAGTTAACATTTTTAAGAGAAGAGTGATTGACAAACTTTTTTATAGTATCTATGAACTTATGCTGATTAAGTGACATTTCACTATTTCTGGACAGTTAATGAATCAAATCTTGGATGATAGGTGTCTGGAAATGTATCTATGCTCTCTGGCATTAACTTGTGTTAAAACTAGGCATTTTAAGTGTTTTCACTCCAAAGATGTTTTTATGCAATCTTACATTAAGGTATATCCTGGAAAGTCCCTCTTTCTTTGAGGTGATAAAATTAAATGTCTTACCCAAAGAGACTCAGCTAGCAAGTAGCACAACTATGATTCAATCTCTCTTGCTTTGCTTCTAATCTATGTTCCTAACAACTAGGGTAGACAACGTCCCTATAAATAGTCATTGCTATAGCACCATGGTTTGGGACAGAGGACGGTTTGCTTTTGACTCAAGTCCTGAATCAACAATACAACCTATGACTTCCCCAGGACACCCTGCACCTATGCTTTCTTAGTTATTACCTGCCTTCGAGATACCTGCCTTCATTTTATTTTCCCATTATCTCCATTTAATCTGCTATTATTTTTATTATTAAACCCCAAAATCTGCTTAAATCTTTTCTTAGAATAAAGCAGTAGTTAAACATTAACCAGACCAGCTAGACTGCTCATAGAAAACTCTAGTAACTACAAACTGATTGTCAGAGTTAGAACCAGCAACCCTGGTGTGTGATGTCCCTACCTTGGTGACTGAGTGCCATTAACCCACCCCATAAAGCCCAGACCCTTCCTCAACTTGGAACAGGGCAGGATCATAGGGATGATGATGTCAGAGACTGAGCAGGACTCCTGGGAAGGACAGAGCCTTCCAGAAGACTTAGATTGACCACCTCATGGCTGAACCCACCCTTCTTTCTATTGACAGAGCCAATGCACGCAGCCTTCCTTCTGGGAACAGGGGTATCAAAGCCCCCACATGCTTTTCAGTATCTACAAGTGGACTCGTTCCCAGTCCCCAGGAAGCAGCACGGAACATTGGAAAACATGAGATTTTTTTTTAAAGCCCGCTATCAGTCCTTACTGGCCATGTGATCTTAGACAGTTACTTAATTTCTTGGTGCTTATGGTAACCCATCTGTAAGTTTGAACCACCAATACCTCCTTGCAGGTTTGTCTTAAGGAGCACATGCAAAGAACCTGCTTTTGTGTAGAAATTGGTTAACAGTAGGTGGATGCACCAATATCTCTCAACCAGAACACTGAGTGGTATGCATGGCATCTAACGGTGCTGCCGCAAATACGGCATTCTGAAGGTTAGAAGGTTCTAGGTGTCTCCTGCATGCACTATGAATGATGGTACCCACAACAGGCTTTGACATCACTCTTCATTTTCTTTTGTTTACCAAGTTCTATTAAGTTTACCCACCAAATATCTCTAAAATCCCTTTTCTTCTTTCTGCTGTGATCCTTATCACAACTTGCCCAGATCACAGTTTCCTTATAACTAGAATTCCTCCTTCTATTCCTATCTACCCTCTCCCAATACCTCCAACTTTTAATGTTTTCTTGCTTCTGTTGGTCATTCCTCTGCCTCAAAAACTCCTATTCATTCCTCAATACCCTACTCATTTATTACCCTATGGATAATTTTTTTTGATTCCCTAAATAGAATTTGTCCTGTGTGTGTGTCCCCAGAGTACTTTACATTTCTCTTTGTAGAGCAATGCTCCCATTACTTGTAGATAGTTTCTTTAAATCTTTCTCTTCCACTAGACTTCATCAGTTTCTAAGTATAGGAACCATATTCTATTCACATTTACATTGCACAAGAACTGAATAACAGACTGCTGAAACATACTAGGCATAAAAACCTGGTTTTATAAACTAATTTGCTAATTAATGTAAGAGTGTTGACAAGGTTTGGGAAGTTAGATTGAAATTTGACACAAAATAACCACACTAGCATGTGTATTTTACTTACGGGTATTGAAGACTGAAGATGGAATGCCAGGGAAACACCCAGAATGTTTGGCAGGTAGATGGGGTACACTTAGTCTTAGGAATGTAACAATCATATTTTTTAATGACTAGAGAGGAATCCATCCACCACATAAATTATTTTCTCCAAAATATTGAAGTCGTATGTCTTATTTTCATCCCAAGATCATCTATTCCTATCTCCTTCATCTCTTCATTGGCCTGATGTTAAATTGGTTAGGTCATTTTTTTCTACCTAATTAAAGGCACACTTCAGGGAGGTGGGAGATGGTTCGAGCTGTCCTTCATCTCCCACACCATCCTGCAAGCATTCCCCAGCAGCAGAGCCTGGATACCAGACTTAGACCAAGATGAAAACTGAGAGCAAGGAAAGAATGTGAAGCGTTGATCATTGCCTCAAAGTTGGGAGTTGAGACAAAGCCACAGAATTCGACACCACATTAACTCTGCTTGTGCTGAAAGGGAGAAATATCTTTTAATGTGCTCAGATTAGAAATGTGGAAGAGAGTTTAAGGCAATCTAATTTAACCCCAAGTTTCCTGGTATTATTGACATTTTGGACGGGATCATTTTCTGTTGGGCATGGGCAGGTGTGACGCTGTGTACTGTAGGATATATTTAGCAGAATTCCCAGCCTCTACCCATTGGATGCCAGTTGTGATGACCTAAAATGTCTACAGACATTGTCAAATGTCCCCCCCCACCCCCCTGCCGGGTGGTTAAACTGACCCTTGGTTGGGAACCACAGATCTAACCCACCACACACAAATAAAAATGTCTCTAACTCCGTTATTGAAAGCTACCTTTTCAAATGCTTTAATAATGACAAAATATAGAACAGTGCCAAACTAATATTTAGGTAAATGACAGTGTTCATATTATCCTAAAGATATGATCTCTAAACAGCACTGAAGGAATGCAGAACAGCAAAGAATGTGGAACAGACTTTGATATCACCTCAGTCAAAGCTTTGTTTTGCGTGAGAAATGGAGGCAATCAGTCATGCACCAGGCTTCTTTTCCCTTGATACTGCTGGGGGTAATGTTGTTGCGTGCTCTGAATCCAAATCAGAAGCATTTAACATGATTTCTGTTTTAAATGAGAAGCAAAATTCAAAGGCGTATTTTTCCTGACAAACCCAACCATCAAAATCCCTGATGTTCAAATGAGAGAACTCATCTACCTTTTCTGTGATTCAGCCATCCCTCAGCCCAGTCACCAGAAATCTATAAAACCAGAAAAAAGGACCAATTAGTACTAATCCAATAGAAAAAGTATATTTTCAAAACAATCTTTTTGCAACCTCTCCAGGTCTTAATTTCTTCACCTCTAAAATCAAGTGATAAGACCTGTCTCATAGATTGATGAATATTTAATGAGACATTGTATATAAAGGCAGTAGTTGGAACACGGTACATATTCAAAACTTTAAATAATCAATTTGAATATATTTTTTTCAGTATGTTACTCTGATATCACTTGAGAAAGACTAGAATTTGTTGCCTAATAAACAATCAACAGTAAAGAAGAACCGAAAGAATTATGTACATATGTACTTACTTTTGTGCTTCAAGAAAATACAAAAGATAATAGAACTACTACTTCATATAAAATAACCTTCTAATCCCTGCTTCTTAACATTTAGCAAATATCAGACTCTAAGTTGGTGGCTGGCCTTTTTTCCTACTGATATTTAATCTCCAAAAGTCATTTGACTTATAGGATGTGTGTTATTTTAAAGAATGGCAATTTTAAACTTCCAAAAATCATAACACTCTCTTCCACTAAATATTACCATTTATCAGATATATGAAAAATAAATCAAAACCAAGCCTGGAAGAACCAACTCCTAATGCAGAGAGCATCAAATAAAAATGACCATGCAAAATATTTTTCCACGCTGCTCCAGACACCAAGCCAAGCCTTCTATGTAGATCTTTTGATGTTCCATGACGTGCCATATTATAATCTTATTCCCCATGGTGATTCTTATTATTCCCATCTTACAGATGAGGAAACTGACGCTGAAAGAGAGTAGCATGCCCAAGGTCACATCCCTGAGTGGAGCCAGGATTGGATCCCAGGTGCCCCAACTCCAGAGATTGGCCCCTACCCATTGAGAATTATGCCTCAATATGGATAATGGTCCAAAGAGACTGGGTTGCTCTATGCTACCACGTCAGCTTGGAAACAATGAGTTTGACAAGTCCCATAAAAACATATTACCAACTGGGGCTCATGATGATTTCAGTGCCTAAAAATAGCAGTCTCAGGCTGCTTCCAGGTAATAAAAACACAAATCATGAAAGCTGGCTTCTCATAGATTTGCTTGTCTTTCCCGTTGACATGTCACCAAGCAGAAAACTCAAGAAGGAGTCCTCTTTCTGAACAATTCTTCTCCATCAGAGATTTTTAATTAAGTCTATCCCTTGAATAGACTTCAGGAAGTCTAGCTACACTTAATTTATATATGCAGAATTTTGCATGTATCAGGGCCCAGAATTTTGGCAACAAAAATTTAAGAAGCCCTGTTCTAAACCAAAAGAAGTACATGGATCAGAAGCCTATTAAGAACCTTTTAATTCCAGGATCCAATGGGATCTGATTTTAAGATGTCGTAGTATCTACAGCCAACTCCACAATCAGTAACAATAGACAATAAGTATCAATCTGTCAATACGTCATATTCATGGAGAGTCAAACTCAAGGGACACGTATGCTTCAAATTGGAAGATTCAATCCAGACTTTTGTCAAAGCACTTACTAGACAACCAGTGGGCACCACAATGGCACAAATCATTCAAACATAAATTAACATGGAGCTCCTGCCTTCACAGTTTATTATGGAAGGCTTTATAAAAATAAATACTCATAGTAAAATAACGCATAATAAATTAAAATATTATGAAGAAATGCAAAGCGTTATAAGAGACCAGAAAGCAGTAAAATGATTAACTCCTCAGTAACATGAAGAGTTACTGAAATCAAATGACATTTGAGCAGAATCTTGATGGGTGGGGAGGACCTTGCCATACATACCACTAAGTTACCAGCACAGAGATGTCTCAGAAGAGAGAGACAGTCCTACCTTCCTAGAAAAGAGATCTACGGAAAGGAGAGGCCAGACACACAGGCTTAGTATGTGATCTGAGGCAGAGATACAATGACTCACTTCAAATATTTTTGGAAATACCCTGCAGATGATAATGAGAAGCGCTGGAGGAAACTGTGAATGAGGACAGTCCTGTGTTGGAATGAACACTCTGAAAGCAAAGGAGGGGCTTTATTGGTGGAAAAGGCCACTTCGGAGAGAGATGAGCCTCAGGACACATCACAGAAACAATGGGGGCACTGAGAGTCACAAGAAGAAAGGGATCAGAGGGAAAAGTGGGTACCCTCTAAGAAACTGGATGCTAACTGGCCCAATAAGAAATGCCAAAAATAGCTCCCTACCTCATAGTGTACATGGGTCTCATCTTACCTCGTTTTAAATAGGACACTTTTATATTAATTCCAGTCGCAGACATAGATGTGACAACATTGGACAAGGGCCCTAGTACCTGGGGGCATCGACACTCCACCTGGCCTTACTCTGGACACTGTGCACATATCATCTCAAGGAAAGTATTCCAGGAGCTCATTGGTGTCCTTGCCTGGCAGCCAGGCCAGACATCCACCTCCTGCATGGGTCAGTCCTACGGCCCCACCAAGGAGGCCCATTTTGCTCCATTTCTCTTGCCCAGCAGCAACATGAATCACCCTTTGTGTGACATCTGGCCTACAAATCAAGTCGATGAGTGCGCACAGGCCCTGCCAGCACAAAACACAAGCCAGTTCCCACCGATCAACAGTTTCCTCCCACCAGTTCCCACCCATCAACAACTGCTTCAGGATTTCTGAAGAGAGGAGCTTAAGCTTCCCCGCACCCAGCACCACACTGGGCTTAAACGAGGCCAGACCACCCTTGGGGATCACAAGGCTCTTAAAACGTCAGAGGCAACACTGCAAACCTCTGACCCTCCGCCGCGTTCTGTGCAACAGGTACAGATTTCAGACGCTGCTTCTTAAAGCGTGTGCTCTGCAGCTTGCCGAGCTCAGGCCCGTCTTCCACAAGGGGATTTGCACTAGTAGCCTCATGCCTGGTGCCTTGGAAAGCCCCCTGAGGCTCGTTTCCTCGCTCTCTGACATTCAGTCAATGATGCAGCCCGTCAGCATTTTCATTACTTAATAAGTCTGCTGCGTAGAGGGCTCAGACCAGGAGAAGAAGATTGAATGGAGAGAAAAATGAAGGCCTCCAGCCACTGGTGTGGACAAAACTCATGCAGAATAAAAATGTCAGCATGCTCTGATGTCTCCGCCTTTGGTACTTTGGGGTCTGTTTTGAGAAAAGACTGTGTTTATTCAACGGATATTTACTGCACTTTGTGGTACACTCCAGGGTGGAGAGGAGAATTAGGAAGTCCTTGCCTCAAAAAAAACTTGCAATCTAGAAAGGAAAACAGACTTGGACACAATGGTAAAAGGAAGCAAATCAAAGTAAGTGAGGAAATCAGAAGCAGGAGGTGTGGTCTGAGCTGCACTGATGCTAAGGCAAGAAAGAATTTTCAATCCAGTCCCAGACGGATTATTAAAGGGAGAGAGTATTAGGATCAGACGGGATAGACTGTTGTTCTGATGCTAATATTAATAAGAAGCTCGAATTTGAACACAACATGAGATTGCTTATCTAGCTGAATAGTCTGTCCACATTTTAAATCTAAATGGCACTTGAGTGGTTATGTTAATCTCAGTTTCAAGTTTTAGGGCCCTAACTTTCAAGTATAAGATAATGATTCCGCAAATGAGGTTTTCATGACAAGGTGCAGAATGTGAGAATAAAGCAACCTGCAAATAGGAACATGCACTTTGAGCAGTGAAACTGTCTGATATTGAAAGTGACCTTGAGGTTTCTCTCTTCAACCTCAGAGAACCGCAGGAAGAGAAAGCAGTATTAATGGTGGAAATAAAGTAAGATAGGTGTTTAAAATGGTCTACAATGCCATTCATTTTTAATGATCTCAGATGCTAGAAACCCAAGGAAGGAAAGTCAGATTCAAAAATAACTTGCAAGCCTTAACCTGGTACCATATTTTACAAAGTTTCTAAACTTCCCTGTGTTGCCTTTCACAGTATCTCATGGGTATTGTGCTTAGGGATTAGACAGGGACAGGGAAAGAAATGCATAGAGAAAGGTATATTATAAAAGGCCTCTAAATAAAGAAATATATGAAAGCACAGGTCAGCCCACATAATTGCAAGAGAATCTCACATCACTGGTTCATGCATTTATTTCATTCAGTCAACAGAACTTTACTGAACCCCTAACATTTGCCAGGAACTGTGTTGGGTAGCTGGTATTCCAGAGCTTGTCGCCCAGGAGACCATACCAGGAATGTCCATGGATCAAAAATTGTGGATAAACCATTTCATTTTTTTTTATGAATTAAAAATATGTAATGGTTATTCTTTCTCATTCTTTCAGACAGTTGGTCAATTGCTTACCCAACGAATGGAAGCATTTAATCTGTACCAGGCATTTTCTTGCATCTTTGCAAGACACCAAAACTAGTAGATTGTAGCCTCTCTGCTTCAAGAGACCTGATCAAGGATTTCCAGTAGTTCCAGTTAGTTGTGAGCGATAAAATAATTACTACGTAAATGAAATGCTTTAAACAGTATCAGGGAGAGGAATTTTTTTGATTCTAAGGGACAAAGGGAGGTGGCATTTGATGTGGGTCACCACATATCCATAGGAGTTTCCCAGGCAAAGAAAGGTACAGGAAAGACACTCTTGACTGCGGGCAAGGCCTGCTATGGGGCTGTGGGCCATGAGTGTGTGGGGACTCTAGCCAGGGGTGCTGGAGAACAACGTTTGGGGCACACAACCTGACTTCACAGCACAGAGCTAGGCACCGACAGGAAACTTTTGACAGTTCAGTGAATTTAGACATAATTCAGTCCACGATCAGGATGCCTTCAGACACATACACCCAAACTTTATCAAGCACAGCTCAGAACACTTAACTTTGGCCCAAGAGCAAGCAAAGAGCTATTTTGTTTTGCCTAGAGAATTAAACACTACTGCCTTCCAGGTCAGGCTGAATTTTGAGTGGACACTGAAATGTTTAGTCTGTGGGGACACACAGGGCATCACCACAATGCTGTGGTTAAAGTTCATCTGTCATCCCCTTGTGCATTTATTCAACAGTTTTGCATCAGTCCCTGCGGATGCCAGACACCATGTTAGAACTGTGGGGTATAAACTGTGATGAAATAGACATAGAAGAGCTTGATAGAAGAATCAGGAAGTCAGGCAATATAATCGGTGCAGTGTGTCAGAGAAGCACCCTAGCAGGGACCTTGACCTCGCCTGGGGAGCAGGGCTCTACGTCTCAGGAACGAGGTGCCTGCTGGGATTTCATTCAGCAAAGCCCACTTAGCTGCGGTCCAAGCAGACCTAATAGCTGACAATCCACCAAGCAGGTCTCACCACGCGGACTTACCGCTCCTCCCATAGATGTGCTCTTCCATCTGAACGCACACTACCAGCAAGAGAAGCAAGTCCCTCTGCGTGTGACAGAGCTCATTCCGGAGTCACCACTTTCGCTGTCAATCTAGAGCTGCTCTTGAATATTGTCCATAAAACTCTAACTGGAAAGGGAAACAAATGGGTTTCATAGAAAGGCTGTGGCTGATGCTATCACTTCCGTCAGGAGATGGGAGATTCCAACGCCAACGCCTGTGTATAATTTACCCATCATGTCTTGAATGCCTAATTACTGTTTTTGCAAGGTAGACACATTCCACACACAAATATTGGAATGACATAAAAGGGTAGTTGGACAACTGATGCCATAAAGGGAACAGACGAGGAGCGGAGACTTTTTTGCCACCGTTTTATTTCACGCCTTATGATGAATACACACTGCAAATTCCTAATCGCCTCTATTATCCACCTTGGATTTCTTTTTCTATGATCACAAACTCTCTCCTACCTTCACATACACCCTCATCGCTTCCAGGGACCTGGAAAGAACACTCTTTGTTATTTCTTCAATTTTATCACAAACAATTTTTTGGGAGGCAGAGTTGTTTACTCCCTGACCAATATTCTTCTCTAGAACATACGTACGAACAATGGCTCCACCCCCCACAGAACTCCCAACCAGCAGGGAAAAGCGCTGGATTTGGAGATACGAGGTTAAAGTTTGAGTTTGATTTTGCTGCTGATGGCACATTATTTTAAGGAAATCAGATAAATTCACCGAGACCAAGTTAATTCACCTGTAAAGGGGGCCTAATTCCATCTGCCTCAGAAATTTGTCCTGAATAAACTAAATCAAAGACTTTTATAAACCACAACTACTCTTGGTAACATAAGGTATGATTAATTAGGATCAAATAAGATCACAGTTAAGATCTTGTTAAGCATGGGGCTTTGAGAAACACACAGAATGTGTGGCACGGAATTTCTTATGCAGCCAACCAGACTGGGTGCATTTCCACAACCAACCTTTGATGTTTAGGATGTTTTAGGACGACCTCCTTTCATTACCAGCTGGGGAAAGTCTAGAGGGTCCTCAGTGGCAGGATACCCAGGCAGGATGAACTGAGAGTATCTTAGGAAGACTGGATGACAACTCTAAAATTCAGCAACTCTGGCCAGAGGCTATGCCCCTATAGGGGAGGTGGGATGGAAGAATGAGGAATCCCCTCGCCTTGCTAATGGGTTTCAGTCCCGGGCAAGGTCACTATGGATTCAATGTGACCAAAGAAATGACAGGAGATTGTTCTCTTGGTGTCAAAGAGCTATACCCAACTTTATTTTCACTAAAATCCCATTTACTCGGAGCAAGTCTGCATGCAGCAAGCCAGTCTCTGCCTCTGAACCTCTGTCCTCGGCTATGGCACCACTCCAGCCTCTGCTCTGCTCTCCTGCAGCCTTGCAGCCATGCCACCATGTGGCACAGAGCACTGGGCGGAGCTCTTTATATAGAGTCAATAACAACGCATTGCCCACACATGTGCAGTGAGCTAGCCAACCAGGGCCAGGTGGCAATCCTGGCCACAGGAACCTTCATTTTATCCACACCCACCGCTCCAGGGTTCTTGCATCTCAGTCTGTGTGCCCTCAATCCTCCGCAATGGTCCCTGTGCAAGGAAGGTAACCAAATTGTAACCAAATTCCGTAATCTACAACAATATACAAATAATAAAAATTACAAAACATTATAATAACCCTCAAGCCTGAGGGGATCCATTGCCAAGTGGTCACCCTGGCTGTATTCAAACCAGTTCTACTCAAAGGAGTTACCCAAGGCCCACAGGTGGGCCTTCCAGTACCCACCTTCTCCAGCCCCTGCAGCAGGAAGTCGTGCAGACACACAGGCCGATTTTGCTGCTCTGTCTCTGCATCCGCTTCATCCTGAGCAGCCAGAGCCGCCGCTCCTGCCTCAGTTGTTGCCGCAGCTCCAGTCCACTTTCCTCCCGTCTGTTCCTGCCTTTTCACGGCAGCCCACACCTGGGTCCTCGTGACCTTCACGGGTCCCTTTAAATCCCTCCTCTAAGAAGCAGATCGTGTTTCCGTTTGTGCCTGAGCCCGCGGATAGGACCAGAGCACGGGGCGCTCCCCGACCTGCGGAGGGGGCCGCGCCTCCCCTGGAGGAGCCCGCGGTTGCTGAGTCCATCGGGCTCTCCACCAGCTTCCAGCCAGGTGGGGTCTCCACCGAGGAGGGGCCTCCACCCCCACCCGTTCGTCAGACCTCTGCTCCCCCATTTCTGGGGCTGAGGGGTGCACTGCATCCTTCCCCTGCCCCGCGGCACCTGGCAGCCTGCGTGCTCCTTCTCCGGCCGCTGCTCCTTCTCGGGCCGCCTCCTCTTGGGCCTTTACAAGTCCCACAGCACTTCATAGTGACGCCATTTCAGTCAGCAACAAATTTTCTTCCTCTTGGGGTGGACCCCAGTCCCCCACCCCTTCCCAGCGCCACACGTCCACAGGCGGACACCCGAGCATCTCCCGTCCGTAGAGGCAGCTGCTGAAACACTCCTTCCAGGGGGGCACCTGTTCTTTTTCCTGGGTCACCCATGAACCCTGCTGACTTCACCAGTTGTCTTGCCAATGGGTTTCAGCCCCAGGCAAGCTCATTATGGATTCAATGTGACCAAAGAAATGACAGTAGAACGTTCTTGGGGTGAAAGGGTTTATACCCAACTTTCTTTCCATCTGGCAGGTCAGTCACTAGAATCCTGTGCACTCAGAGCGAGTCTGCAGGCAGCAAGCGGGCCTTGCCTCTGGGCCTCTCTGCCCGCACAGCCCTCCTCTGGGCCTCTGTCCTCAGTGCTGCCACCACTCCAGCCTCTGCTCTGCTCTTCTGCAGCCTTGCAGCCGTGCCACCATGTCACCCAGAGCCCTGGGTGGAGCTCTTTATATAGAGTCAGTAACAATGCATTGCCCACACGTGTGTAGTGAGCCAGCCAACCAGGGCCAGGTGAGAATCCTGGCCACAGGAATCTTCATTTTATCCACACCCTTTCTGCCCCAGGAATTCTAAGGCTTAACAGCAAAAGGGGCCTCATGTCCCTGCTATGGTCAAGCCAGGTCAGAGCTCAGGCCAAGAGTCAGTCAGCAAGAACCAGGTGGAACCTTTTCAGGCTGATGACACATGAACTTGAATTTCAGAGCGGCTTTTGATGAAGTCTCAGTTCCTAAACCCAAAAGTTCATTCACTTCACCACTTCCCTTAATCTATCGGATATTCTAGAAGTACTCAGCCTTCTCCACACTGACCCACCGATGCACAGTCCACTTGGCCAAAGAGAGAGAACACACTGTCCAACTCCCCAGATGTCCCCGGAACATAGGACATCTTGACCAGGAATGGTAGAAATAGCACGGCACCTTCCCACTTTGACCTTGGTCTGGAGCCCTGCATGTGCAACGTCCCCTGTGCCCCATGTCAAGCCAGAGCACAGGAACCTGGGCACCAATCCTGGAACCTGAGCTCCCCAGGGCAGCTTTTATAGCTCTGCTATGGTAGTTACTTTTTTAAAGGTCAAGATTCCTATGTTTATTTTGACTGGTGTTTCTTGGCCCAGTCCAGACTGGAGGGGGGTGGAGGGGATGAAAAAGAAAATTGACAAAAATAGATTAATGGTTTGCAAGTGAAATTTACAGCTCATTTTGGGAAATGTCCCCTAAGAACCTTGCATTATTTCATTGAAGAGGGCAAGAAAGAGTGACATTTCTGTTCAGCTCGGGGCACATAGGAGGCCAAAAGTAAATCCCAGGGAAGGAACATCTGGCTGGCGAACACAAAGGAACACAGCACCTGCAAAGTCCTCATGTGTTAACTCTGTGACTGGTTGTCCATTATCCACACAAAATAGGTTTTGGGCTGGAAACAGGCTGTTCATGCCAAGAAAATCTGGAGTGATAACACAGCCTGTTTACCTTGGAATCCTCCCCATCCTCACATGGGCGGGCCCTGCTGAGCCAGGACAGCTTTGGAACATTTTTCCGCCTAGCGCCTCTTTGCTGAAACCTCTGTGAGTCCGGAGCAGAGGACCAGAGAAGGGGTACTGGGGATGAGGATGGAGGACTGCTGGGCTTCAGGATGCGGTTATATTATTTATTCCTCGGTGATGATTTTCTGGCAGAACTTTTCCTTTCTTAGCATCTGGAAGGGTTGCATATATCAAAACAACACCAAAATAAACTGTCTTAACACCCACACTTACAGGAAACTTTACCCCAGGGGCTCAGAGTGCTTCTAAAGGAATCAGAAGGCCTGTGGTGCACAGCCCCACCCTTGGCAGCTGTGGTTGTTAGCCCCGAGCGCGATGCACTGTGTCCCTCTTTGAAGCATCCTTAGTCTAGATTGAAGAATTTCCCCCAAAGAGACCTCGCTGACAACAGCTAACGGTGCCCATGGCAGAAGTGTTCCTCCCCGAAGGCAAACCTCTTCATTGCCAGGGGACCCCCCCCCCGAGCCCAGCTCCACCCCGACACCACCCTGCGTCAAAATGCAGCTGGAGTCTGAGGAGTAGAGTGAATACCAGGAGCGTGGGGACAATTTAAAGCCTGGAATGAGAATGTAGGAAGTATCCGTAGAACAACAGAACTCAAGTTTATTTGAGTCTCAGCTTAAGGCCAGTGTAGACAATTAGAATTTTGCATGCCTTTTCGCTTATAACTCTCCTAACAACTCTACTCTCCTTTCCTACGCTAGGGAGAGCAGGCCCAGGGAGGGGAAGCAGTCCTTGCAGGGCCACATCGCCCAGCCTAATGGAAAGGCTGGACTTTCACCCCTCATGTGTCTGGCATTTTTCCACTGGACCATGTGGCCTGGGGAAGGCTGACATGCATCAATATTCCTTTTGCTTCCAAATTTATTCAGAGAAACCCAGCAGAGAGCTCGGTTGCCTGTCGGTTTCTAATGGCGGAGCCTGGCCTCCATTCCTTCTCTTAAGCCTCCTTATCTCAATCTGAGAACAGGAAGAAGGTTAAGGTGCGCAGACAGGGTAGGGAGAGCTTGTCCAGTCCTGCCCATCCCTGCCTGGGCTTGGATCTTGAGTCCAGGCTCGCTTCACACAGGATTTATAGTACACGGTGCAATATGTGTGTGCTGTATTGCTTAAGGGCATTCAGCTTGACTCTAGAAAAGAAGAGAAACAGACCAATGAGAATAAAGGAAATAGAGACACAAGTCGCTGGTGAGACTCATTGAACAAGGCTGAAGCAGGTAGAGCATGTGCATCCTAATGGTGGGAAGGATGGATTTTTCAAACTTACTCCAAGTATACTTGCGGCCCTCAAAATTCACCAGGCCTTAAATTAACTGGCCACTCATTGGAAACACCCATTTTGGTTCCACCTATCCTCTGCCTAAAGCACGCAGATAAAACCAGCAGGGCCCCTGGCGAGCTACGGCTGTCACCAAGCCCACTAGTCTGCAGGTCTCACAAGAACCAGTGTGAGTTCGCCTCAGGCACCCTCCATGTGCAGACCCCTGGTTCGTTATGGACTCTGTGCTCCTCATAACCCCAGCAGGGAAGGCTGATGTGTCAGGGAAACAGAGGCCCTCAGCATTGCCGAATGCAGGACTCAGGGAGGGTGGTCCCTGTACCCTGTTTGTACCCACCTGAGAGGTGCTACCCCTCCATCTCTTTCCCTTTGCTGCTTGCTGTATCAAATGAGTTTTTTAAACCATGTGATTCAGACATCTGAATGGGGCACTTGAATCTCTCTGCTCCTGACCTCTGCTTGGAATGCACTTGGAAGGTGCCACTGCAATGAGATGATTTCCCACGTAACACATGACCTCCAAGATTCCGCCCACCTTTTAGCATTTTCTGGTTCTTGCTCCTCAAAATCCTGGTGGAATGTGTCAATGGCAAAGAAAAGCAAGTAAACCCAGGAAGATGAACATGACTTTTTAAAAAGACAATACCTATGAATTACTTCCCGAATGTCATCATGCCTTTGGGATTTGTATTCATTTGCTGAAAATCCACTCAGTGTACATTGGGCTCAGCCTGTCAGTAGGCATGTTTACCATTCCTAAAGGCCTCTCCCCCATGCGCAGCTTAGGGAAGTATTACACTGACCTTGTAAGGTTCTAACAACAGATACAGTTATTTCTATTTTACAACTGAATGAACTGTGTTTGAGCACGTAGAGAGAATCACCGAAGGCTAGATGGCTACTAAAAGACAAGTCCAGACCTAGGATCCTAAACAAATGTTCTTTCTACTACACCATGTATACATTGAAATGAATGTAGATTCCCATCCACTCGTGTAGGAATTGAAAGCAAAGATAGGGAAGGAAGGAGAGACAAAGAGAGAAATAAAATGGATGGCAATGGATGATATAATATTTATATTTTTCATATGATATGTATAGGCGGAAGCCCTCTTTTGTGTCCAGCAAGGTTCTGTGCGTTTTATCCACAGTACCTTTTTTCCTCAGAGTGCAAGAAGATGTCACCATTCTTAATCATAATTGATGAAAGAGAGACTAAGAGATGTTCCTTCTGTAACACACCTGATTGCCAGTCGAGAACCCAGATTTCCGACCTAGGTGTGCTGAGCCTAATACTTGCTTTCTGAGATGCCATGATTGTATTATCATCATTGTCAATTAAGAATCCATAAAATTTGGGGTTTTTTTTCTTTTTAAGGACTGGGCACTGTTACAAAGATGGACATTTAACAATACTCAAAAAGTATATTCCACAAAATGTCCCTTTCCCAAAAAGAATGAAGTTTACATGTTAAATTATGAATTGCATGGCTTTTGACTTAAATATGCAATAGAGAACAAACAAAATACCTTGCAAGTTGGGGACTCTCTTTTATCTTTGACACCACCTTCTGATCTCTTCCCAAACAGAGATAAGAAAAGGAGACCATAAATCCAATGATCAGGACTTGTCTTGGCCAAATGTGTTGGGAAAGGGGTATGACTTTGAGAGGACCAAATACAATGTGTGGACCTTATTTGAATTCTGACCCTAACAGATCAAACATATAAAGACATTGAATATGGACTTGTTGCTAGCTTAACTTTAACAAATTGTTTGGTTCTTGCTTTATAAGATGTGATGTTACTGCAAATATATAATAAAATGTCTTTACTTTGTAGTGGTACATATGTACAAAGACAATTACAGACAAAAGTCATGATTTCTTGGGTATGCTCTAAAATATGCTAGAAAAAAAATAAGATGAAGAAAATGTAGTAAAAATGTTACTAATTCTAGTTGATGCTTATATAGGTGTCTCCTGTAAGAGTCTCATACCATTCTACTTTTATGTGATTGAAATTTTTCATAATAAAAAGGAAAAAAAAAACATTATGTTGGTAGCAGAGGAGGATTGGAGAGAAGGAGTAGAAAAGAGAGCCCAGGATGAAAGTGGCCTGGAACGAAAGTGTTGGGGACACCTAAAAAGACATGGTAAAGGATAAAAACAAGATATGAACCCCCCCTCCCCCCCCCCCCGGCAAAGGGGCTTAGTCTGGAGTCAACGTGTATGCATCGGATGTTGTGATTTATAATAAGAAATATAGATTTGGTCTTCATTCCTGTTCCTGGCACAGGGTTCTTAAGGCCCTTGGGATTTATGCTAATCAGGTCACTTTTGGAAAGCCCCTAGGTAACCTAAAGATGGGGTCGGGTTGCCAGGGGAACCAACCACGTGATTAGAGGGTTGGAACATTCAGCCCCACTCCGAATGCGGGGCTGGAGACTGAGTTCAATACCAATGAGCAGTGATGTACTCGGTCATGCCTGTGTAATGAAGCCATCCGAGAAACCCACAAGAACAGGATTCAGAGAGCTTCCAGACTGGGAACACATGGATTACCGGGCAAGTGGTGCTTAAAGAGGGCACAGAAGCTCCTACCCTATACCTTGCCCTACTCATCTCTTCCATCTGGCTGTTCCTGAGTCATACCCTTTTACAATAAACTAGTCATCCAATAAGCAAAATGTTCCTCTGAGTTCTGTGAGTTCCTCTAGCAAATTAATGGAACCCAAGGAGAAGGTTAATGGAACCTCTGATCTACAGCAGTTGATCAGAGGCACAGCTGATCTGAAGTGGGGGTTGTCTTGTAGGACTGAACCGGTAGCCTGTGGGATCCGATGCTGTCTCCAGATAGATGGTATCAGAATTGAGTTGCATTTCAGGACACCCAATTGATGTTGGAAAATTGCTTGGTGGTGTGGGGCAAAAACACATGTTGTAATGCATCATCTCATTACACACTGTCATCATGGATTGCACAAAGTACATGCAATTGTGCCAAATGACAGATGAGAATGCTGAGGCTCACAGAGATGAAGACCTTTGCCTACAGTCCATCGGGGCCCTGAGTCACAAAGACGTGCTGATGGGTTGGGTGGAAAATGGAGAAGTGTGTTGGGCAGGAATCCAGTGGAACTTCTATGAAAGCAATACCAAGTTTTTGCATGAATCTTCATTTGAAAATGGGGTTCTCTAACTGAAAAAGAAACAAAAATCAAAGATTGGAGAAGTAAAGCTGAATGTGCTAGCTCAGAAAACTTAACCCACGGGTTCATGACAACATAAAGGAGAGTCACAGGTGAGAATTCCCAAAAGGGGCTTTTCAAGTTTTCTGAATTTGTGTCATCCTCAACCTCACCGCAATTATCTCTAAGATTTCACCCACAACTGCATGCAATTTGTACCCAGAAACTTCCGCACACTGTAGTGATTTGGTTTTGAACTTGAAATTGCTGGGGTGGGGGCAGGGGGGAGGCAGGAAGAGAAAAGATGATTTAATCGGGCAAGGCTGAGACCCGAGGGTGTGGTCTTTGAGAGGACGCCAACCCAAAATGCTTCTACACTGGAACAATGGCCTCTGATTGGGGGACCCTTCAAGTCATATGCAAAATGGCCTTTTAATTGGGGGGCATTTCTCTGCTTTGTGTTCTCCCTTAGGAAACAGATTTCTGCATATTCCTTGAACCAGATGCAGAGCTCTGTACCACGGCTGCTTGTGTAGCTTTTCAGTGGATGTGATCAGCATCCCATCTGCCACAACAGTGGAGCTCCAGGAAACTGTGCAACTTAACAAAAATAGTAATAATAATGTTGGGTTGATGTTTGGCTGAACCCTTTGCTCACTGTGTGGCCTTGGGCCAGTCAGGTGACCTGCTTGGGTCCTAATAAGTCAAACCAGATGGAAAAATTGAGTAAGAAACAGGGACTTCACTGGAAAACAGATGCTACAGCTGAGCTCAACATTTTTCTTTTTTTAGTAAATAAATTGGGGGCCCAAGGGGAGGAGAGAGTGGAGAATTGTTTTGAATATTCAAGAGCAACTCCAAGCTGAGAAACAGGGAGTGTTTATTAGAACCTCTTTCCAGCAAGGTCACCCTGGCCTCCAATTCTAAAGACATTCAGCAAAGCCCAATGGCACCATTAGGGTCCAGAGAACTTCTGCAAAGCCTATTAGATCATAGGTAGCCTCCCGTTAGACAATTTAACCTTTGATGTCAAGGTTCTTGAAGATCACATTTGTTAAACATTGCCTCACTGAAGCTCTATGGATGCCTATTGAAAATCACAAGCCCCCTTCACCCTGACACTCCCATTGTCCTCCCATGTTAATTTTTGGCCAGCCCCTTCATTGCTACATAGCATCTAATGTGGACTGTCTAGGTTCTCAGCCCCCACTAGGAGGTAAGCTCCTCCAGGGAAACAACCTTAGTCCATTTCACCCACTGCTGTGTTTCCTGTGCTGGACACGGTCCCAATAACTCAGGTGTTTTCTCTGGGCTGGAGAGCTAGGAAGTTAAGTGTCCCGGTTAAGATACAAGGAAGCCACTAGCATACTAATGCAACAGTTGGTCTTGTCAATCTTGAAATGAACACCCCATCAAATGTTCTCAGTGTGACATGGTGAGACTGCAGGGCACAGGCTCCAGACATCATAGTAACAGGCTTACTCGGACTGGACTTGTACAGCTTTGTTCCTGCCTTCCTACCTCCGGCTCGGCATGCTCCAGTCCACCTCCAACCCGCTACCTGCAGGCTCATTCCAAATAAGGAGCCAGACCCCAAGTTCCCCCCAGTACTTCTCATCGCCTATATGATAAACTTCAGACCCCACACAAGGCTTTTTGATCTGTGCCCAATCCACCTTCCCTGCCCTCATTCCTGACCCTACCTCTGTCATAATGGGGTCACCCCACCACCCACACTGTCCCTTGCCCTTGCACTTTGCTGGACTCACCGTGGTCTCCATATCTTCAAGCATTTTCTCTGCTTTTCCCTGCCTCAGATTCCCTTCTCAGCTGTCCAACAACCACTGGCTTATCCCACTGAGCTCCACACCTGCTCCTCTCTGACTCGTTCCCTGCCCACTGATGCCTGTGCCCCACAGAGGTCCCTCCTGCATCTCCAGAGAATCCCTAGGATCCCGTGCTGCACTGTATTATAATCACTGGGGTGTTTCTCTTCCCTAGTAAATGGTTAAGGTCTTAGGAGAGAATTATCTTGTTTATCTCCATGCCTAGCCCGGGGCCGGACGTATGTACAGGACCTTTGCAACTGTCAGATGAATGAAGGATGAACAAGTTTCCCTGCTCGGGTTTAACAGTTCCCCAGTTTCTCTCACCCATACAGATCGCTTTAGTACATCAGGTGGGCACTGAAAAGCTGCTCTAACACCAGAGCATCACTTTCCTTCTGTGGCATGTTCTGTCAGAGGTCACACTGTAATTGCCTAATTCCCAGGTAGAAAGCTAAGATTAAGGGTGTTAAAAGATAAACCAAGGCATATAAAAAATGTAAGCGTTTATCTGAGCAAAATTCTATTCCAATCAGGCAGCATCAAACCAGAAGCGGTGAGGAGAACTCTCTGGACTGGAGCTGGAGAAGAGACTTGTCCAGAGAAAGTATAGAAACAAAGAAAGGAAATTATTTGATTGGCTACAGCTTGATGCCTAATTGGCTGCTTGCCATTGATTGTCCTTAGCGTTTTGATTTCATAACCTTGAAGCATTCACACGCTCAGATTTGGGTTTGCTTATACAGGGTGCCATGGCATTAGAGCCACTTCTGTCTCATGGTGTTCTTGTTTAATTTAAAAGGGGTCTGAGTTTCCTTAGCTTAAAGGGCTAAACCAAGCAAGTGCTCTAAACCAAGATGTATTGCTAGAATGAGCAAATGTATAGAATAAGCAAATGCATGGGTAGAAAGGAGGGGGAAGGGGAGGGGCAGAAGGGAGTAAAAGACAGAGAAGGAAGTAGAAGAACCCAGGTCAAATCTAGGGTCTGGAGTGGGGTATAGAGTAGCCCTGCCCAGCTTCATGTCTTCCCAAACTTCCCAAGGGCTACCGGGCCTCCTGGTGGCTTCTGAAGGTTTTCCCAGCAATTGCCAGAAGAGTAAGAGTTCCGTGTCTGTGAGCAGGAGACATCTGAGGGTAGCCGCATGCTTAAAGTCCACCTGCACGCTGGGCTCTCCTTTGAGAAGTGGCCCCCTTGGGCTTTCATAGAGCGTGAGGCAGTGCTGACCCGGGATTCTGTGAATTGAACAGGGATCTGCAAGATACTTCAAGTCTCTATTTTCATGCCTGAAAGTGTATATACTGCAAAACACAGTTTTAAGAGCTGGTCTTTGTTTCAAGATAAATAGCTGCTGAAAGAAAAAGCATTCCAAAAATTAATTTTCTTCAAGATGGGAGGCAAGAACAGTCTAGAAACACGTGACTGAACTTTGCTTTTCAAATGAACTATGCCAAAGAAACATTTGCTTTTCCCTCAGTCTTGGAGCCCAATCGTGTCCTTCTCACGCTCAGGGAAGAATCAGCAATAGAGACACAGACGTTGCCATTCCATGCCTTTCTTTCGGAACTCACCTTTGCCCGGGCACGTTTCTGACCGGGGAAAGCTAACGATGGCAGCCAGTGGATTCAGAGAAGCACTTGCTGACTCAAGACCTGGGTTAGGGCCCTCTGCCAGCCCCGCAAACCTGCCCCATTCAGTGCCCTTTCCTCCCCAGCCTGCTGACACTCAAATTAGTACAACATTCTCTTTTCCTGCCTCTGCAGATCTGAGCTTTGCCCAGGTGTGGCTCGTGTCTAAACTTGCCTTAAATAATGGGTCCAAGTGGCGTGTGGGCAGGGGCCTTGTGCTTTTCAGTCAACCATGCATTGGCCCCAGCGACCAGCCAGGAACACAGCAGGCACTCAGGACACGGTTGCTGCAGGTGCAGAGCCAGGCTGTATTGTTTGCTTTGTGATTCCTGATCCCTTTGCCTCATTTTCAGGCCGAGAAAAGGTAGCCCAACACTGTAGTGTGTATTCTTCAACGTGCCTTTGCAACTGCTATGTTCCAATTGACTGTGAAAAAGAATCAACTCCATGACTGGTAAGAAAGAGAAAGAAAACTCACTCACGTGGCCCCAGGCTCAGCAAACCCTCTGGTGGAGCTGGAGCAATGCTCAAAATGCCCATCCCAGGTGGCCTTGAGGAGGAGGGATCACTGTCACCTTAGTCATTCTCTTCATCCAAGGTAGCAGTGTTTGCTTGGGCTGGTTTTGACTTATTGATCTTCCCTACAGATCATATCTCTCACTTAAAAAAAAAATAGGTATTTTCAAGCTTCTTTCACCTATTCACTTCCTTCTTTTTAAAGACCTTAATGAATTCATACCAATATTCACAAGCCTTCTTTAGATCCTGTAATCAAAATCTTTCAGAGGTCTTTGTCTGAGTTTTCTTAGGCTGCTGTAACAAAATGTACCATAGATGGGGTGGTCTAAACAACAGACATTTATTTCTTCACAGTTCTGGAGGATAGAAGTCTGCATTTGAGATGCTGGCAGGGCTGGTTCCCTTAAAGCCACCGTCCTCAGCATATGGACAGCCGCCCTCTTCCTGCATCTGCCCGTCGTCTTCCCTCGGTGTGCATCTGTCTTTGGGTCTACATTTCCCCTTTTCATAAGGACACCAGTCATAGCGCATTAGGGCCCATCCTAAGGTCCTTCTCTTCACTTGATTACCTCTCTAAAGACCTCATCTCCTAGGCAGGTCACATTCAGAGGTACTGAGGATGAGAATTCCCACATATTTGGGGGAGAACAAATCAACCAATAACAGTCATTTTGTGTGATTTTAAACATGAATAAGCTGTTTTTAAAAAAAAAAAAAAAGACGTAATGCTGGTGATAATTAACTCATTTAAGAGATCGTAAATTCCTCCAGCTCCAACCCCCAAAATAAACAATAAAAAATAAATAAATAAATAAATAAATAAGGACTACATCCCCAAATGCCTAACTGCCCCCCTGAAGCAACCTAAGCCCACCGGCTGGACTTCTCCACTCCTGACTGATCCATCACCTTTTCTTTATGCTTCTACACTATTGGACCCATTGCTCTAATCCAGGTCTGTGAGTTTAAAGTAAATCAGCAGGCTTGACTATTACTAGGTAAACCCACCAAAGAGGAGTACTTTCCTGACCAAGGTAAGTTAGACATGAATTACAGGGTGCAGCCCGTGATGCCATAAAGAAAGCAGGCCCGCCCCTAAGAGTTCACGCAGAGAGTAGCCAGCACATCGCATCTGGGCTGAGAGGCAATAGCCAAGCTGAGGGAAAAAGCTAAGTTCAGTGGCCATAGAAAGATACCAACATATGATAGCAGGATGCCAAGATCAGTGCCAAGCTTCAACCTTTGCTGAGAGAGGTTTGAAGAGGAGCCTTGGGGACAGCCACACAGCTGGACAACTCCATGGTGCCGCACAGAGCTCTGCCAGCCCAGATTGCTCTAAAATGTCCAAGGGATGTGTCTCCCCATGGTTACCAGAAGTCCTCTCAAGGCATCACCCAGTTCTGTCATTAAGTAAGATAGACAAAAGCTACTCAGAATTCCTGGAAAAATGGAACCAGTGCCTTCCCCTTAAACTTCGAAAACTAGAGGCTGTTTCCTAGGAGTCAAAGACTACACATTCCTTGTTTTCTATTATTTTCCCTCTGCAAGATCTTTTAAAAATATTTTTATCGATAGGTCCTAACGGGTGAACATGGAAAATATGGGGCATGGCAAGTTAATTAAGAGCAAATGAACCATGTTCATGGCAGAAGGCACGCTCATGCTGACCAATATGTATCTTTTTTCCATTTACATTTTATAATTGTTAAGCACAAGAACATCTGACAAAGGAGGAAACTCAGAACCATAAGAGTTTCATAAATCCAGTAATTCTTCACGGAACCAGTACTGGGTGCCAGGGGCTGGAGAAGCAAAGGCAGTGGAACAACGCCCTGCCCTCAGCATCTCCCAGTCTAGAGACCCAGACCTGCAAGGAAGCAGACAGTAACCTCAGGACGGAACCAGGAGCCCTAGGACACCCTGCACTGTGCATTATCCCCGCACTGTCCAGAAACACTGGGCTGGGGCACTGAGAACCTAGGGGTGAGGAGAGGTCATCTGGAAGACCTCGGCCAATAGCGAAAGCCATTCAGAAACTCAGTCTGCCCCCAACCCAGTAACGTCAGAGGCAAACCCAAGCTTGACAAATGCTTTCCTTACTCCTGGGGAAATCGTCCTATTCCTTCCTTTCCTGGCACAGCCCAGACAGGCCAGAACACCATGCATGTTTGACTCTGATGAGTATCTGTCACTGAGGCATAACCTCTCTTATTTTTAACTGAATTATAACATAGATGTATAAAGTAAGCAAATACCAAGCATAAAACTCAATGCATTTTTTTTTCATAAATATATGCAGACTAAATGCAACCTACATCAAGACACAGGACATTCTGAGCACCCGGAAGGCCCCCTCATGCCTCTCCCTGTGACTACCCACACCCCCCTAAGAATTAACCACCATTCTCATTCCCAACACTAGTTATTAGTTTTGCCTGTTTCTGAACTTCGTATAAATGGAATCACACAAAATACAGCCTTTTGTGTCTAGCTTCATTGGCTCATTTTCATGTCTGTGAGATTCACCTATGTGTCTGCATACCACAATAGGTTAGGTGTGTGTGTGTGTGTGTGTGTGTGATGCTTTCCGTTGTATGCACAGACCACAGTTTATTTGTCCATTCTACTGTTGATGGAAATTTAGGTTGTTTCCAACTGGAGACCTCATGCATAAGGTCAATTTGAACATTCTTATGCCCATCACATATATACACAGTTCTCTCAGATATACACCTTAAAGTAGAATTATCTGATTGAAGGACACAAATATATGTAGTTTGGGTAGGTACCACCAGTTTTACAAAGCAGTAACACCCAGCAGCGTCTGAGAGCCCAGTCTGAGCTATAATCCTAGACGCAAGCTCCCCTCAGCATCTCACTGTGCAAACTAGGAGTCCATCCAAGCAGATGGAGAAAGCTGCAATATGTCAAACTGACTCCAGAGATAGCTGTCTCCTGACCCCATGCTATTCCCTCCTGCATGAAGACTAAATGGAGGAGAGTTCGTTGGATATGCTAACGGGGAAACAAAAGCTAAGAGGACAACAGATGCATGTAAGCTGGATTCTGCCAGCCAGCCAGCCTCTAGGATATGGGCTAACAGCATCTATTATGACGATCTCCCTGCCAGTTTCTTCCTAACATTGGCTGAGCACCCTCATTACCATTCAGCTAATGTGGGCTTACGGACCAATAAGGCTGACCTGGGATCAACTGGGGACTGTGCACAACTACTAGTGGCTTTGGACACCTTCTCCTGGGGAAGTCCTACAGAGCCAAATGTTTTTTTTGAAGTCTCGCTTCATTGGCCATTTAGCAGCCAGCCATAAGAAAATTACACGTGTTTGGTGATACAGAGGTAACATGACTCCACGGAAGGAGTGCCAGGGAAACAGTAACAATGCTTTTGAAGCTCTGTGGCAACCAACTCGTCAACACACCTTGGGGGAAGGTGTACCTTTCAATCTATTATGAAATCAAGTAAAAGATAAAAAGCAAGACTGAGCCTGCTACTACCCTCCAAGACTGCTCAGAAGACATTTAAAGACACCACAAATGGCTATTCTTCCAAAATACTAAAGTTTCCTACAACACAGGGCAGCAGGAGAACACACTTAATGGTGTGTTTCTTTAACAACATAAAGACTAATAAAAAAACACTGACTGTAGGGCAATGCTTTTCACACGCTATCCTTTGCTCTTCAAAATGGCATTTTGAATTGAGCGAGGCTAGTGTTCTAGTGTGATTATTATCCAGCTGCCATCATTGGCCAAAAGGGTTGTTTCCCGATCAAAATAAATCCTGAAGTAAAATGTGCAGACTCCATACATTTGAAATGTCTCCATTCCTAAGGAAATGCCAGGTGTTAATTTTTTTTATTTTTAAGATCAGAACGAGATATGAAACCAAGGAATATGAGCATACACCTAAATGTAGGTGTTCCGTATAGACAATAATAATACTGTGAAATTTCACGAGGTCTTTCCACAAGTTCAAGATGTTCATTTTAGATGATCCCATAACCATGAACAGAAGTTTTATTTAAAAGAGAGAGCCTTTTGCCCTTTTAGAGAGGAAGAAAATTCTGCAGTGCAGTATAAACTTTTAGATGCTTTGAACAGACATATTTTACTTTGACAAGAGCTGGGTTTTTTCTTTTTTTTTTTTTTTGAGAAGAATCATTAAAAATTGTGGTCTGGCTTTCAAAAATCTGTGTTTCTATTTTGAGACTGGGAGATGTATTTTTCTCCAAACTTTCAAATGTTTCAATGTGGGTTCAAGGTCAGGCAAAGAATCAGTGATCGGTGTAAGGGAACAGGATGGTTTCTGCGTTCTCTCTACTGGGAGGAATTTTAGGCCATTAATATCTGAGTCTTCTACAAGATGTGTGTGGGTGTTCTGAGCTGGCATACAGGGGTTTGGGCTTACTTTATGGAAATAGCTATAGCTTGGGGCTCTATTGCTGTCCTTTCCCTAGAATTATTTACTGCTGCACAATCAGCAAAGGCTTATGTCACCAGGAGCCCAATGCAATCACTGAATACAAATAAGCGACCTTCTGCCCAAAGGCCAAATGGGAAGCCCTCACCCCCATTTACAGAGGTGCAAAATCACAGACAGTCTGAAGTTTTGATGTTCAACTGTGATTTATGTCTCATGATTCAGGAAAACGGATTGACCTAAGAATCCTTGCCCCATTCAGTTGCTCACCACTGCCAAATCTATCTGGAAGGGACGGCAGTCATAATGACCACCCTCCCATATTAAAGAAGAAAAAAAAAGTTCATCTTTCTCTGCATGGGTCAACCCAAGACCATCCCAGCTATTATTTCCCCATTATTGCCTCTGTCTAAGAATAACCTTGTAGCTAAACAAAACCAGCAGAGCAATTACATTTCAAACTTCTCGTGGAATCTAGACTTCGTGGTAACCCGACACCTCAAGCCCCTGACCTCCTGGGGAAGAAATTGGTGTCCTCTGCTCAGGGCGGAAGTGAATTATACCCCAGAGGCCCCTGGGTCACAAGCTGACATTCCATTTGGTTTGTGGGCAAAACAGTTCCTTTTTCCATTATTTTGCAATTGACACCAGTAGGCAGTAATTTCATTGACCTAAAAAGTGAAGTCACCAGAATTGTCTCTTTAAAACGAAGAGATGGTTTGAAATATGTTTAAGTTATGGTCAGTAAAGAGAGCTCTGGCACATTGCTAATGGCCCACAACTCTTTTTCAGCATGTGGCCTAACTTCCTACTGAAGATTTCATCCAGACATTTGCCGTAATATGCTGCACGTATTTGAAGCATATAACCTTAGAGAGATTTTTTTTTCTAAATCCCTCAACAACCCAGCCTGAGAAAAATGGAATTAAAGGATTGTCCCTTGAAGCCATGAACACTGGCAGCAACCTCTGAAGGCTGACCTTTATTCCTGCATCTGACAACTTTTTGACTACTGGGCAAGTTACTCTCTCCCCCTATTTGTAATCAGATCACAAAAAGATGTAGAAAAACTGTCCCAAGCATCTGTAAAAATGAGGAATGTATTTATTAATTCTTTTTAGAATAAAACCATTAAGTCACACTGCAAATGGGTTTCTTTTTAGGGTGATGAAAATATTCTGTAATTGTGTGTTCATAATTCTGTGACTGTGCTAAAAACACATTGTGTGGATTGCACACTTTTAATAAATGAATTATATAGTATGTGAGCTATGCCTCAATAATGCTGTTAGATTAGCAAAGAGAATTAAGTCAGGATGCTAGTTTAACTATCACACAATTATTTTTAAAAACTAAACAATTCAAACAACCACTTTCATAATATTTGAATAAGTTATTGAAAATATATTGAATAAAATATATTTCAATAAAAATTGAAAATATTTGAATAAGTTAAAACAGCAGTTTGACTACCTCAGTGGTAAATCTTTTTTAAAGGTTCTACTGAAATAAAGAATAAGTTTTCTCTCTGTATATGGGTATGTAACACTACAGTGTAGCATCATTGCAATGATTTGATTTAGCCAAGCCTATCTGCTCATTGTAATCTCAGTGAGAAATGTGATGCTTTATGTTAACCAGGTCAGTAGCTGCCCATAAGACCTGGGATAGTGGGGGAGCAGCCAGCACCATTTTGAGGGACAGGAGTCATTGCACAGAATGTATTATCACTGCTCCACCATCAGTGAGACTTGGAACATGATTTTTTTTTTGAGAGGGCATCTCTCATATTTATTGATCAAATGGTTGTTAACAACAATAAAATTCAGTATAGGGGGGTCAATGCTCAATGTACAATCATTAATCCATCTCAAGCCTAATTCTCGTCAGTCTCCAATCTTCTGAAGCATAACGAACAAGTTCTTACATGGTGAACGAATTCTTACATAGTGAATAAGTTCTTACATGGTGAACAGTACAAGGGCAGTCATCACAGAAACTTTCGGTTTTGATCACGCATTATGAACTATAAACAATCAGGTCAAATATGAATATTCATTTGATTTTTATACTTGATTTATATGTGGATCCCACATTTCTCCCTTTATTATTATTTTTATTTTTATTTTTAATAAAATGCTGAAGTGGTAGGTAGATGCAAGATAAAGGTAGAAAACATAGTTTAGTGTTGGAACATGATTTTTGACTGCTGCAGTGGGTCCACTACATGGCAGGTGGGACGGTAAATTGGCCCAACCCTTTGTAAAAGAAAAAAATAACAATAGGTATACAAAACCCCAAAAGATGTCTATATCCTTGACCCTGTTGTCACATTTATAGAAAGCTATCTCAATGAAAGAATACAAAAAACTATGGCCAAAAATGTTTCTACATCACTTCTGGTAATAGACTTTAGAAGACAACCTAGGAAGATGTGTACGTACATACAGATGTAGAGATACACCTTTGCGGAAACTGTGAAAATCCACTTGGTGGTGTATTAGGCAGCTATGAGAAGTATTCTCATTATGTTAAGAAAGATAAAAGCAACTCTATATGTACTATGTTCACAGCCCTTTTAAAGGTACAGTGAGATGGTTTTCAAGATACTCCCACGTATCATTGGCTAGGTCTTCCTTTTAAGGAAGGAGCTTAATTCCTCTTCCCTTGAGTGTGAGTGGAATTTACTGACTTGCTCCTAGTGATCAGAACTTCATAGAAGTGATGATATGTCAGTTCCTTTTTCCATTATTTTGCAGAGTGACTCAGAGTGTTCTCAGAGTGACTGCCATTTCCATCTGGGGGCTGGTCCCACCTTTCTCTCTCATCTCACTCACTCAGAGGAAGCCATGCTAAAAGGCAGCCCTGCAAGGAGGGAAGGCACCTGCCACATGAGACGCTGAGGCAGCTGACAGAGAGGCCCGTGTGGTGAGAGACAGAGGCCGGCCAGCAACCACACGGGTGAGCACAGAAGTGGGTCCTTCCCCGGTCAAGCCTTCGGATGGACCACAGCCCCAGCCAACAGCTTGATGGCAACATTACTTGAGAGCCTGTCAAAAAACCACCATGCTAAAAGAATAGTATGCATTGCCTTAAGCCACAGAATTTAGGATAATCTCTTATGCAGCAATAGGTAACTAATAGATAAGTAATAGAGAAAAATATAGAATAATAGAAAAAAATAGAAAATACAGGAAAATATACCAAAAAATGCAAATGAAGGTACATCCCGTGACAAAACATTTTCCCTCCTTTTGTCTCTCTCTTTGAATAAATCTGTAATTAAAAATATGTATTACAGTCTGCTTGAAAAATATTTTAGCTCCTTCATTACACAAACAGGAATTTAATCTTTAGATATCTGAAGGACATGAACTTCATTGTTGTTCAGAGATACCTGTGGAGTTGGGAAGGGGAATGCTGTCTCTTTAAGCTGCAGCTGCTCAACACATAGGCTTGGATGCATACACCATTATATATTGTTCCTTTCTAAGGGCGCCACTGATTCAGCAACCAAAGCAATCATTGAACTGTTTTCCTGGTCACTGTGGAATTTACACAGTTTATACTGATGCAACCATATTCTGTTACGCAGCACTTATTGAACAAATGCTATGGATTTGTAAGAAGGCCACTTACTAACTCTGCAATCCAGGGTACTTCACCCCTCTGTACCTCAGTTTCCCCATGTGTGAAATGGTAACAATCATCTCCTTCTCACAGAGCCGCTGTGTGAATTAATGAAATAAATAGGCAAAGCATCCCACATGGGGCCTAACACAGAAACACTTCTCAGAAGTGCTCTTGTTATTAAGAACATTAAGAGGATTCTAAACACCAGAGGGTCTCAGTGGTTAGTTTGATGGGTTACCCTTGGGTGAAGGAATCAGGACCAGCTCTGTCATGACAGACTCAAGCAAGCTAGGTTCACTGCAGACAGGGCAACACTTAACAAAAATGCCTTTTTTCAGGAAAAATTACCCTGCTGGCTAGCACCTAAGAGCTCATTTGTCACTGCTGGAAAATGACTACATGGACCCAAAGCTTTTGTCCATTTCCATCTGCCTTGATAGGATTTTTTTTAATCCTCAAATTATGGGCATTTGTCTTGATTCTACCTGAAATCAATCGCTGAACTTAGAAGTGTGATTGCAGCTCGTCCAAAGCCAAGAAGTGTGATTGATCAGGTTCTCGGTACGCAGTAAAGAAATAATTGGTTGAGGGTGTTCTCTGGACTTCCAGGCCACCTAGGCTAATTATTTTTAAGCACCAATTTGCATTTAATCAGAGCCTGAATCATTTCACTCCAAAGGTGGTGTGTGCTAATAATAGGGCTTTTAGCCCTATTCATTTTTCAGGGCAAAGAACCCTCTCAGTTTTTAATTAAAGACAGAAAAAATGTGAAAGTGTGTGAACTTGCCTTGCCAGGAAGTGCCTTTTCGGGCAACCAAGAAGTCACACATTTTGCCTTCACAGAGCAGACCAGCCATAATCGCAACGGCATTACCAGTACAGGCTGTGGTGTCCACTAGGGTCTGGACAAGACATCCTACACACAAAGTAGTGGCAGAATCTCACCAACTGCTTTTGTGGGGGGGGCTATGCCTTCTGTCCCCAGAAAACTGGCAGTTTGTGCCAAGTGGGTGTTATACTTTGACCCTCCCCAATAAGGGGAAACAAAAATGGATCTAAACTTCTAAACAAAGCAAATATTATTTTTGGAGGTGTAAGCAAATGAGCTGCACCTGAAACCAGACAGTGTGGGTCTCACTGGGGTTAATCAACTCAATTCATGGGCTAGACAGCTCTAAGCAAAACAGAAGGGAACATTCTGGAGAGAAAAGCTGCTTCAACAATCATGTAACTCAGGGTCTAGTCCTGTTTCTGTCTTGCTCACTTACTGTGTGACATTAGTTCATTCTTTTACCAGCACTGCTGGAAAACGGTTAATGAACCCAGAGCTTGTGACCATCCCCATTGGCCTCAATAGGATTTTATTATTTGAAGACTCCTCAAATTTGGGGTGTTGATTTTGTCCCGAACTAAAATCAATCTCTGAACATAAGAGGGTATGATTCCAGCTCTAAGCTCCCCTCCATGGAAAATGAGGGGGATGGATTAGGCCAGTGGTACTTAAGTAAGAATATGAATCAGAAACTCCCGAAGTACAGTTGAATTCTGAAGCCCTGTGTTACTGTGGACACCATAATCCAGCACTTCTGGGGCTTGGGCCTGGGCACCGGTTCTGGAAAAATGTCCGCAGTTGATTCTGATACACATTAAGGACCAAGGGCTGGATAAGCTTTTTCCCATTTCTGGTATCCTGGAGGTCTAACCCTCCTGCCCATAAAAGTCCTCAGTGCCTCACTTCACTTCTTCCAAGGTTGGTCCTGAGGCTGGAATATCAGGATGGACTTCCCGGGTTAGAGAGAAGGCAGCTTTCTTACAAAGGGCTGGCAAGTGCCTGGCATCACCCTGAAGATGTTACATGTGAACCAGAACAAATTGGCATCCTAAAGAACTCTCTCCACGTGTTCCCACGCACGCACTCAGAGCTGCCAGGCAACATTGCTCTGCTCCCCAGCACTGCTCTGATGTTCAGCTCCTGGTCAATTAGCAGACCGAGCGTCCTGTTCTTCTGTGATTAGGGACCAAGGACCGGATGACAGTGAACATGTGAATAATTACCGAACACCCAGACATTATAGGCGTTACTTCTTTTCATCCACAACACAGTCCTCTGAGTTGTCCCTACTGAACACACAGGGAAGTGACCAGAGAATGATTGTGCCATTTAACCAAGGTACAAAGCTACTACTAGGAAAACAAAAAGCACAGACATGAAATGGTCTGCATCCAGGAAGCAATGGAGAGGCATGATTTAGCAGAGAGAATCTTGGGACTTTCACACTGCAGTTCTCAATACGCCAATCTTACCTTCATCCTTTTGAATAAATATTAGCCAAGCACATGCATGGGGAAGGGACCTAGCCCCCCAAGTAATCAAACTGGGAGAGGCTGTTATGTCTGAAAAATAAAGAGAGTGCCCAGCAAAAATAAAGGGTCCCTTGAAGTCCTTTAAAGAGGTCATGAGTACAGCAGCCCCCACACACATGTGACATGCTCTGTCCCTCAGGTCACTGCACTCAGAAGGCCCCACGTTTGGCTTAGTGTGCTGCTGTCCCTGTCTTGAAATCCTCCGTACCTTTTATAACACGGGGCTCTGTGTTTTCATTTGCACTAGGCTCCAGAAACAGTGCAGCTGATCCCAGTCATGGCAACTGTTCAGAAGAGTAAAATATTAAGAATATTTTCCGCTAGATGAGATTTCAGCTTTTGGAGCACACGGCCTACATTGTGTTTCTGCAGGGGTGCTAATTGCAACCCTAGCAGGTGGCCAGACTGGAACGTGCACTCCAGGCTGACTCCGAAGTCCACCACCCCAAGGCTGAGAGGACATGTGACTTTCTGAGACACAGAAACAGGGTGGTTCTGGTCCAGCAGGATACTGAGGTGCTTGGATCCCGGCAGGTGAGAAATCCACACACTCCCACATCAGGTTTTGTCACCACCCCCCGCACAGAGGCCAGCACACACCCGCCCCTGAACTGTTAGGCCACTCCCCTCTGACAGAAAACGGAAGCCAGCTCCCAAGGCAGGGGGCCTTCAATAGCCAAGACATGAAAAACCACCACCTACCACGTTCATTTTCTCTTTAATTCTTTGACAGTGGCATTGCGGGCAAAGCTGTGGACAAGACAGGCAGGATCCCAGCTCACAGGGATCCTAAAGTCATGCTGGGGGAGGGGTCAAATCCATAAATCATTAGGACATTTCCTAAAAGATGAGAGATACAGAAAGCAAAGCAGAGGGCTGCAATAAAGAGATGGGGGTGCAGGGCTGGGTGAAGCTGGGGGCTACTTTAAGTCCTATTAAAACCCTCAGGAGGTGGCCTAATCATGAGAGTCAAATATGTGAGCAGATCCAAGGCAGAATGCTCCAGGCACAGAGGGCCATAAGTGCAAAGGCCCTGGGGCCACAACAAGCTTATTGTGTCCTGGGGAATGAAGAGCAGGGCAGCCGGACGAGGGAGAGAAGGGAACCATTTATGGATGCAGACAGAGGCCAGGTAAAATGGAGACTTGGGCCCCACCACATCCAAAACAACTACCTTCCTATACCTGGAGTACCATGTACCAGAGAGCCCTTGACCTACTACCCCTTTCATAGGACCAAATAAGTAACAAACATAACATGCTTGCACTTGCCCCACAATGAAGCGGCCAGCTTGGCATGTCAAGGCGTCAGCTGCATCTTGAGCGGCTGTGATCCTCACTCACTCTGACTGTGCCTGCTTCCAGCCAGGCACTCTCCCAACCACTTAACAGGTGCAACCTCACTGAATTCTTTCAGCAGTCCTAAGACGTAGGCAGCGCTCTCCCATTTTGCAGATGACAGCACTGCGGCTCAAATAGGTTGTTATGGAGCAAAGCCACGCACAGCCATCCAAGTAGCAGAGTTTACGTTCCATGACCCAAGCAAGTCTGTAGCTACTAAGCTCTTCTTTCTGCCAGGCTGCACAGTGACCCTCCTGCCCAGCTGCAGGCTTTGAACTCATGGCCCATGGTCCCACTCTCCTCAACTACTCTCACGTCCCACCAGCTCCCCCACTGAGCCTCTGGCAACATACTGGCCTTCACTGGGTGCCCCCAGTGCCTTTTCACATCCAAGCACCTTAAGCCAGTGAAGAGTTGTTGGAGACAAAACAGTGGATTTGAACCAATATTGAGACTTACTTTCCTTAACCCTTTCATTACCCAAGGTGGATCATTAATTTAATACCATTGCATTTAATACCCTTTCAGATGGGATTCCTTGTTCTCACCACAACAGGCCAGTTTCCCTGGTGCCTATGTGCCCTGAAGTTTGGCAGCTGCAGTCTGAGGGCAAGAGCACAATTTTTACATTAGCCCATATGCTCTGCCCTGGGTCAGGGACGGCGTCCAAGTCCCTTACGTGCACCGTGCCTTTGTCCTCGCTTGCAAACATCCTCCTCCATCCCTGGGTCAATGCTCTGGGCCACATAGTAGGTTAGACTCAATATACATCATGTCTCATTCTTACAAAAGCTCTCACAGGAGAGTTTTATGTTTGCCCCCATTTTAAAGATTAAGAAACTGAGTCTCCAAGAGATGATGCAACTTGCCAAGGGTCACATATTGAAAAGGCAAATGAGCCACATTTCAGTTTCCCTCCAAAGTCCAGCCTCTTCCATCTCTGAGGCATGACCTCCCTGAGAAAGCCCTGCAGATGCCTGTTCCTGGAGAAACATAAGCCCACGGCAGGATTGGGGGTGGGGGGACCGAGGTGAAGGAGTCAGAGGAGGCCTGCATGTCCTCTGGAGCCAGGCCCTGTGAAACGGATCCCCAGGCATGAGCCCAGCCTGCATACGGGCCCACACTGTGTGTGGCCCACGATCCAACACTGAAGCTGGTAGTGTCTGTGGTTCCATCATACCATCTCCCTGGCCTCTAACTGCTGTCCTTATGCAAGTCACACACGCATCCTCCCTCGAACGTGCCCAGGACAACAGATCCCAGAACTCAGGGCAAGCGAGACAGCAGCCAGTGCCAGCTTGTGCAGCCGCCTTTCCAAGCCGATAAACTACCCTGCTTCTAGTTTCTCTTAATTTAGAATTCATTATGTCTTTCTCTCCATGAAAGATAAACCAATAGCTGCCCTTGACAGCTGTTTTCTCCAGGGTCATTCCTTCTATCTGCCCAGCTACTCTTTCTTTGGGGATTTGAGCGATGTAATGTTAGTACTATCAGTTTCATTCAATCCTTCCAGCGTGGTCTACAGGGACTAGGGAGGCAGCCAGGCTGAATGCCCTTAACTATTTGTGCACTGCGCAAGCCAGGAAGGGAAAGAGGGACACAGAGAGTGAGGCTCCAAAACAAACAAAAAAAAACTTCTAGTACCAAATCTATGCAAAATAAATAAGGAAAAATGAGAGATGGCAGCAGCTGTAGTGTTCGGATCAGACCACACTCTGCTCCATACCTGGGTCCAGTGGGCAGCTTACATACGCAGCATACTGCCAACGGGATGCTCAGCCCTGGACACAGAAAGAATAGAAACACCCAGGAAATGATTGACCAGTGAAGGAAGGAGTTCATCCCTTTGCACCTTTCTGTTTGACACTCTCACTGTGGACAGGTCACAGAGGGAATGCAGACTTGTATGAACAAGGGGAAGGGTTCCTATACCGTGGGACATTGGGTTGCTCATGGGTAAGGTGGACTCGGGTTTTCTGAGAATTGAGTGAAAAAGGTCAGCATTTGGGAAGCCTTACCTCACACCGGCCCTGAGTGGTACACACAATGCTCAGTTTTCAAGTGAGTAAACTGAGGCTCTTTTGAGTTTCAGCAACTGGCTGAAGATGATGCGACTCAAATGTAAAGATGCTGGGATTAGAACATAGAACATAGATGAAATTAGTGGTTCTGCCGGGGACTTTGTTCCCTGTAAACTTTGACAACGTCTGGAGAGATTTTTGGTCGTCACAGCTGGGAGGCTGCTACTCATATCGAGAGGGCAAAGGCCAGGGGTGCTGTTAGACTGCCTACAATGCACAGGACAGACCCCCCAGACAAAAATCATCTGGCCCCGCACGCCAACAGTGTCATGGCTGAGGAACTCGGGAGCCGACTGACTCAGAGCCCACGGAGCTGAGGGTCGGGGAGGCAAGCGAGGGGACAACGCAGATCATTCAAAGCAACTGTTAAAATAATTGCACATGATGTTTTATGATTCTTTCACTTCCAATCAGGGCCTTGGTCCCTCCCACATGTAATGGGACATATGGAAAAGAAAATTTCCAGGGCTCTACAAATGATCTCCATGCATAATTATCACAGTTCATCTAGAAGAAACTGCACAGACAAGTCCCCAAGCATGGCCTTGAGATTCCACCCCCAACTTTTTCCAAGGCCTGAACTCGATTTCCTCGACATGTAGGAAGCATTTTTTTAATGGTGATCAAAAAAGAAAAGCAACGTAGGTCAGACCTCATCCAGAAGTCTTCAGGAACATCTGCGCTTCATCAGACCCACAGGCTAGACTCAGCCTGATGGCTACACCGGGCTGTTTCTCTGCACATCAAGCATCCCCTGCATGGACCTTGGAGCTACCAGGAGATTTCCCTTGCCCTCAGAGGAAACAGCCGACTTCGAGGTCAAGGGGGAAAATATGACCTGGGAACAGATTAAGGTTGGAGACACGGGCTTCTCATAGACAGTCTAGCAATGAAAGAGCCTACCTAGTGAGGTAAGCTGCAAAACTTCTCTTAAAACACTGATCTGATCAGTCGTTTTTGAAACCTAAAACCCCACTGAGCCCTCATTACAGTTCAAACCCCTCCCCTAGCAAATGGGACCCTTCCCCACTGGGCTGCAAGCAGCCCACCCCAGGCACCCCATCCAGACCCCTGGCCCCCTCAGGGCCTTCGGCCCTGCTGGGCCATCTCTCTAGAAGGTTCCTTGAAGCCTCCCTGACTCACCTTCCTGGGCACTCAGCATGCCGCCAGCCCCAGGCTTTCCTCTGTGGTGGCACTGGGTTCAGCAACCTGCCAGATTCTAACTCCCTCCAGCACTGAGTCCTCATCTTACCCATTTTTGTCCCCAGCCCTAGTGGACTGCAGAGCTCCGTCAATAAGATGAGTGAAAACAGAAGCAGTGGGAAGTTGTGAGTGTAACGCTTCCCTGTTATGTCCAAAGGCCTGGGAGTCAGAGAGCTTTGGTTTTCTCACTCCTCAGTTACTGCATGGCCAAGCTTATGCCTGGGACTTCATCAGACAGATTTCAGTCTCCTTATATGCAAAATGGGGGATGAGAAGCAATGCCTACCTGGTAGAATTATCGGAAAGATGAACAGATAATGCATGCAAAGCATTTGATTAGCACCAGGCCTGGAGAAAATATGCCATTTGAAAAAAAAAAAAGCTTCCTTTCTTGGGAAAGAAGATACTATGGACAGTAAGAGGCATTTTGCTTTAGTGTCACATTGATGAACAACGAATTAGACTGATGTGTCCAGAATTCTATAACGGCCCTCATGTCCGTTGCCACCAAAGGGAGAAGGGTTTGCAATGGCATTGGCATGGTGCCTGTGCCCTGACTTGACTATGAGATGCCCTCTGTGGTCAACTACTCATTGAAGGAAAGAGAAGTTCCCGCACACGTTCTAGCAACTGCAGCCAAAGGGCAGCAACAATTGGTGCAGGTGAGAAGGGCAGGATGCCACAAAACTTGGCACCCTCTGTCCTGGAAGAAGCAGAACTTGATGTTTTGTAAGAGATTGCTTTGTTCGCAAGCACCCACTTCCCCGTGAAGAAGGCGATCGCCATCTCTGTTTAAGAGCACGCTTGAGGCAAAACTACCGATGCTCTGGCTAGAGACACAATGCTGATCGTCTTCTCCTGGCTCCCTCCCTCCCCTCTGCCCCCAGGTGCCCCTCCCTCTCACCATACCGCCTCCTCTGGTGTCCACTGTTGGCTTCTCATTAGCACTCCAGGGAGGCGGGGAGATGTAACCAGACCAGGTGGGCGATGGTATCAGCCGGCCCCGAGTGACGGGCACTTGGACTAAAAGCCTCCTCCCTCTCCTGTACTGTGATTGAGTTTCCCTCTCTCACCCAGACCCCCCGCCTCCTAAGAGGCAGTGGCAGAGCCAGAGGGCTGGGCACCACCCCCCACTGCCACCAGCCTAGCACCCGCAAATGTGACCAGCCTGCTTGCCTGAGTTAGAACGTCTCTCCCACTTGGACAGCCAGTCTGTTAGCTCTGGGCAGGCTGGGAGCACAAACCAGAGGGACCATCACTCAATTCCCCTTCCCCGTCCCTGGAATTCCAGAGGCTGCAATGCCAAGGGAGAAGGAGTTAGAGGTAACACGGACACCCCACTGCTGAAAGAGATCTGGGGAGTAGGAAGGGAGGCCCCCAGCACTGGAATCTGCATGAAGCAGAGACGGAGCAAAAAGAGTTTTCCTGCCCCCAAAGAATGGCCATGATGAGGGAGGGAGACCAAAGCTTTCAGAGGAGTTGGGGCCCTAAATGTAGTCTTGGGGGGTAGCCAAGGACCCCCTGAAGCTGATAATGGGCAGGCGAAGGAACTCTCATAGAGAGAGGGTTGCCCTGGACAAACCAAAGCCTCTGCTTGCAACTCTTACACAAAAGTCAAAAGAAGTTGCATCTTAAGATAGATGGTGTGCTTCTCACCGTTCCCCTCTGGCCTCCTCATGCAAATGGACTGGCCAGTCAGCCAGTGTGGTCACTTAGAAAAGAGGGCTTAGCTCAGCTAATTCACTGCTACCATCTACTTCTGCACAGCCTTGTTTTATTGGCCTGACAGCTTGGCTGCAGTCCAGCCAAGGTTCAACAAGAAACTTGGCCATTTCATAAACCCACGTGTCTTCATTTTATTTACAAACAATAAAAAACATAAAACTGATTCACACCCCCAAGGAGAAAGGGAGGCTTAGAGATCCTACCACGTACCTGGGCCTGTCCCCTACATCACCTCCTAGAATCCACACGTTGCCTAGGGGGTAGTTCTCTCTCCCCATTTACTCCAAATCTCACGGAAACCTGGGAATTTGCCTGGCAACCTCCCCTCCTCACTATTACAGTTGGCAGTGACAGCCACTGCCAGTTTTACCTGCCAAATAGTTCTTGATTTTATCCCACCCTTGCTCAACCATCTAACTTTAACTGACATTTCAAAACAGCATAATTACCTCCTCCTCCAAGTGACCCAGTTAGAATCGAATTCTCTTCTATGCTCCCACTCCTTGATCATGTTTCCTTTTGGGTCTCTTGGTAATGTGATTTTTCTAAAGTATTGTCTCCCCTGCCAGACTGTCTACAGCTTGCAGGCCCAGCCCTGTGCCCCGGAGAGTAGCCCTCTCTGTCCAGCACACATGGAGTGGGCGAGGGAGCCATGATTTAAAGAAGCGTCCAGTTCTGTACACAATCCCAGGGCCTGGCTTCTCACCCAGGCTGCCTGCTGCAAAGCCTCTGGCTTCCTGTCCTGTGTCATGTGTCCCAGCATAATTCTGAACCCCCACTTTCCATTGCCTGCTGGAAGGAGTTGTAGATTCCACTGTCCTTGTGATGCAGACACGGCTCCAACACAACAAACTGCAACCCCAAGCACATACACCCCAGCCGGCAATATAGAGGATTGATGGTTAAATTTTGTTCTACAACTGGTGCTGTAATTCAATGACTTTGTAGATTAGGAGAGTTGTCATAGATTATCCTACAAAGGTAATCATCCTAGTTCCTGAATTCCAAGTGATTAATTCATAGAATTTCAAATCCCCAAATGTGCCAAGTACTTGATACATACGAGCTTGTCTTAACTTCATAACAATCCTATGAAACGGGAAATATTATAGTCATTCCTCGTTAGAGGTAAGGAAGGTGAAACAGAGAATGAGAATGATTAAGTAATTTGCGCAAATTCCCAGGATTTAAAACCCAGGCAACCTAGCTCCAGAAGTTCCTTGACTTGATCTCTACGCAAAAGTGTTCCTTACTCAGATACTAATATGCTTTATTCAGAAGAAGCCTAGAAAATGTGGCCTGGAAAAATCTGAGAGAAAACCTAATATAATTGCATTAAATTTGAGTGAGGAAAGCAGGCCCTCCTTCACACCCGTTTACTCGATTTACACCTATCCTAACAAGTTACCTTGTTTCCCTATCAAAACACACAAAATACGGTAAACTATAAAGAGGCAGGAAAGCTGCTATGTATTAGCTGACCACTTAATATATCGGGGTAGGAGGGGGAAAAAGCCTATATAATGGCAGGCTGGAAAGACACAGCAACCTGGGGACATTTGTGGAGGGGTAAAAACACTAGAAATCACATTTCTGCACAGGTTTGCTCATTCCATCTGTGCTGGAGAGAGAGGGCTACTCTCTGGGGCACAAGGCCCCGGCTGGGCCTGCAAGCTGTAGACAGTCTGGCAGGGGAGACATACTTTAGAAAAATCACATTACCAAGTGTCCATCAGAACAGCCTTGCATTACCAAGAAAATATTAAGTGTGTTTTACTCTATTTAAGAAGGCAGCAATGTGCAAGACACATTGAGATGAAGATCAGAAGGAGCTTTTGACTTTAAGGGAGTGAATTATAACCATATAATTCAAAATATGCCATGTCACACATGTGGAATGGAATTAAATAAAAACGACACTTACGTGGAAGATGATCTTCTAAACAAACAAGCAAAAAATATTTAGGGAAGATCACCTAAAGTCCTCAACTGACTTAAACTTTAATGGAAGTTGCTTAGCCAAAAAGAAAGTAAGTCTGATTCTGAAGAAATGATATGCCTATCTCAATACATCTCTCAATACCTATAAAAGAGACAGTGGATGAGGAAGGAAAGAGGATAGTATGCTTTGTTAGGGGGTTTCAAAAAGCCTGAGAAAGAGACACTGCAGCATGTATGTGGAGGGATCCCCACCTGTTAGTGGATTATTCTGCTCCTAGTGGTTAATGGTGTCTTTATCTGTTCATTTACATGTGTTAGGTTTCATTGAAATTTTTAAATAGAAATAATAATGAAATACCTGGGAAATATGTGACAGAGGAGTGACGGAAAGGAGACGCTCTGAAGAGCAAAAGCTAACAGCTGGATTGTGAATCACTAGTCCTGTGTTTTGGCAAAAATCAACCCTGAAGCTAGATGAGGGTTTCCCATCTAACACGGCTCCACGCCTCCTGAGATGAACAGAAGCAGGACTAATGCACGGTGGGGAGAAGTCCACTGCAGAGAAAATAAGGACTCCAGCTTCATTTCTGATTTTTCCCCAGTCCATATCTTTTGAAAGATGGGATGACTTTTAAAGGTCCAGAGAGCTCTGTTCCTAGTCCCACACATCCCTGGCCATGAAGAATCTGTTGTCTTTTGCAGAAAGACACATTTCCTGCACGTTGTCTATAGACCAATGCCAATCACTCACAAGACCCACGGTGCCATAGGGGTGAATAGAGCTCAGATTAGTCTGAAGAAAGGAATGGAATGGTGGGTGGCATGACTTCTTCAGTCCCCTCCTAATCTTAGATCCAACATTATGATCACAAATTCTTTCGTTTTTTCCTTGTTTCTTTAGCTGGGTGCTGAGACAAATGGACACTGGCGTGGGGTTGAAAGAGCAGGGCAGGTGGGCATGGGAAGGAGAGGCTGTGCGCTCTGGAGCCTCCTTCAGAATCTTCTGGGATTACGTCGTTCATCATTCTCCATTCAAAGGCAAACCCTTCGCCTGGAAATTCCGAAGGCGTATCTGGTCTGCAGACTTCCTTTCACTTCTCTGATCCTTTGCTCAGCATCCTAGGTCCCGGGAGAAAGTGGGCAAAGGGCGGGAACAGCAGAGCAGGGGCAGCTCCTCCCCAGCTGTGGTCCTCAGCGGCCTCTTCCCTTCCATAAGCAGCACTGCGTGGAGGTTAATTCAGATCATAAAAAGTCAATAATGCAAAACCCAACTTGGTGTTTTTTCTATCACCCAGTGGTAAAGAGGCTGTGAGTGAAAAATAAAGGACGCTGAACAAGGCTGCTTTGGGCCAGAGGAACCGAGGACGGCCTGGCCAGGGGAGACAGCTTTCAGTAGAGGCTTACCTCACACGGCTGCTCCGTCAAAGGCCCTGGAACACAGTGGCCCTCACTGGCTATACCAAAGTCTCCTTTTCAGAACACACATTTATAAACACATTTTTCTGGAGTAAGAACATTTTTTAAATAGCCTGAGATTTCTTCAGACTCTGTGGTCAGAGGCCCAAGAGACTAGGGTCTGTTTTCCCAGCACACACACCTGGTGGCTCAAGGATCCACCTAGAGGTCGAGTTAAGTTCTGTAACCAGCTGGCTTAACCCAAATCATATAGGACTCAGCTCTGTAGCAAACAGACCCCTTATATATAAACCCTTCATTTAAAAGCCAACAACAATTAAACATTATAGACACGGAGCAATCATAGAAGTCTCAAGATACACACTGCCATCCATTAGGGGTACCAATTTCAGTCGTATTCCTGGGAAAGGCCACTCCATTAAAGCGACTGACTCACTGGATTAGAGCTGTCCCGCCCCATGGCGAGCTGGGGGACAACGTTCCTGGGTGCTACCTTCTCTGTCAACTACAAAGCTATGAAGAGACAATAAAGTCCCTCTTACCTTCACCTGCTTCCAGCTTCTTCTTAGCAGAAGCACTAACATAAATTATGGTTCGAGAAAATGATTAGGTTCCCTTTTCATTTTCTCGAACCATAACCATAATTTATGTCAGTTCACTATTAGTGGGAATAATTGGTGCAGCCACTGTGGAAAACAGTATGTAGTTTCCTCAGTAAACTAAAAATAGAAATACCACATGACCCAGTACATCCACTCCTAGGAATTTACCCAAAGAAAACAAAATCCCTGATTCAAAAAGACACATGTACCCCCATGTTCATTGCAGGACTGTTTACCAAAGTTGCCAAAGTATGGAAGCATCCTAAGTGTCCATACGTAGAATGGGTAAAGAAGATGTGGTACATATACACAATGGAATATTACTCAGCCGTAAGAAGAAAACAAATCCTACCATTTGCAACAACGTGGATGGAGCTGGAGGGTATGATGCTTGGTGAAATAAGCCAGGCAGAGAAAGACAAATAATACCATTATGATTTCACTTATTTGTGGAATCTAAAAGAACAAAACAAAACAAATGAACAAAACAGAAATAGACTCATAGACCCTGAGAAGGGACTGCTAGTTACCACGGGGGACGGGTGGGGGTGGGTAGGTGAACTAAGTGAAGGGGATAAAGAGGTACAAAATCTCAATCATAATGTAAATTAGTCACCAGGATGAAAGTACAGCATAGAGAATATAGTCAGCAATTCTGCAACATCACTGTGCTGACAGTAACTACACTAGCTGGGGTGAGCATTTATAATGCAGTTAACTGTCCAGTTGCTATGTTGTATCCTTGAAACCAATATAATATTGTATATCAACTATACTTCGATTAAATAGTAATAAAAAAAAAAGAAAGAACATGTTCAGGTTCCAAACCTTTCTGTTTAAAATGTCACAGACATACCCTTCCATTCTACTAAATTCGCAAATAGGTAAAGTTGAACATACAGACACATGCACTATGACTGATGGACAGGCAATGTCTGGGTAAATTGAGTGACATTTGGAAATTCCTGCCAACTTTTAAGGTTCATTTAATGACAACCAAAGCTGCTACATTTTTCAACCACTGAAATAATGCTTCTTGACCTTCTTTAAGGAAGTGGGAACAGACTTTATCCCCTACCCCAGCACTGGGGCTACCTAAGCAGAGTGGGGACCCACCCATCCAGAGCCTTGAATGGCTGTGTCACTGTCGCCTCACTGATGCCCCCCTGGTGGCCACAGTGGTGCCCTGCCCATCTTGCTGCTCTATTGCAATCCTGGAACTCCCAGCAGCCCAGAGCCCAGGGCAGCTGAGTGGCTGGACGGTGCCCATGTAAATGGATCCCTTCACAGAAAAATTCCATGGGAGAGTCAGAAACACAAGACCCAGGTAGTTACTTATGATGAAAGTAAGTGCTTCATTCATTTAATCAGAGCAATAGAACTGCAGGTGTGAAAGGACTCTCCCAGCAGTGTCCACCTGCCCCAATCTAGAAAGGAACCAGGAACCAGGCTGACTTCGGCTATTGGAGTGATGGAGAGAATCTACAGTTTGGGACTCAGCACACCAGGGGGTCGGGGAGCAGGGGGGAAGGCGCACACACCCATGCCCACATGTGCACGCACAACACAAATAAATATTCAGTCTGTGTAAACATGGCCTCATCCACGTGCATTTGGCGAGTTAGTTGATGATGGTTCAGAATCATTTGGGCTTGCTTTGGGCTCAGTTTGTCTCCAGTCCTCAGCTCTGTGTGGCCCTGAGTTCAGATTTGAACAATAGTCTCAAAATGCACCATGACTGTAAAGTCAAAGAATCAGAGCATCATCTGACCATGAGAGAGTTATCTGTGTTTAAAATTTAAGCAGTGAACACAGTGTGAGTCAGTAAGGTGTAGTTTTTTTTTAAGGGCAAATATACACAATTAACTCATTAGGCAACATTTTATTGAAATTTAATGTTACCTTTAAAATTGAAACATATGTTCTTCAAATTATTTTAAAACTAGAGTGAATGAATCAACTAGAGCAAATAGTTCTAAAATTCATATGGAACCACAAAAGACCCCAAATAGCCAAAGCAATCCTGAGAAGGAAGAATAGTGGGAGAAATTACACTCCCTGACATCAAGCTCTACTACAAAGCCACAGTAATCAAGACAATTTGGTACTGGCACAAGAACAGACCCATAGACCAATGAAACAGACTAGAGAGCCCAGATATAAACCCAAGCATACATGGTCAATTAGTATATGCTAAAGGAGCCATGGATATACAATGGGGAAATGACAACCTCTTCAACAGCTGGTGTTGACAAAACTGGACAACTACATGTAAGAGAATGAAACTGGATTATTGTCTAACCCCATACACAAAACTAAACTCAAAATGGATCAAAGACCTGAATATAACTCGTGAAACCACAAAACTCTTAGAAAAAAACATAGGAAAAAGTCTCTTGGACATAAACATGAGCAATTTCTTCATGAACATATCTCCCTGGGCAAGGGAAACAAAAGCAAAAATGAACAAGTGGGACTATATCAAACTGAAAAGCTTCTGTACAGCAAAGGACACCATCAATAGAACAAAAAGGCACCCTACAGTATGGGAGAATATATTCATAAATGACATATGCAATAAGGGGTTGACATCCAAAATATATAAAGAGCTCATGCACCTCAACAAACAAAAAGCAAATAAGCCAATTAAAAAATGGGCAGAGGAGCTGAACAGATACTTCTCCAAAGAAGAAATTCAGATGGCCAACAGGCACATGAAAAGATGCTCCACATCACTAATCATCAGAGAAATGCACATTAAAACCACAATGAGATATCACCTCACACCAGTAAGGATGGCCACCATCCAAAAGACAAACAACAACAAATGTTGGCAAGGATGTGGAGAAAGAGGAACCCTCCTACACTGCTGGTGGGAATGTAAATTAGTCCAACCATTGTGGAGAGCAGTATAGAGGTTCCTCAAAAAACTAAAAATAGAACTACCATTTGACCCAGGAATTCTACTCCTAGCAATCTACCCTAAGAATGCAGCAGCCCAATTTGGAAAAAAACATATGCACCCCTATGTTTATCACAATACTGTTTACAATAGCCAAGAAATGGAAGCAACCTAAGTGTCATCAGTAGATGAATGGATAAAGAAGATGTGGTACATATACACAATGGAATATTATTCAGCCATAAGAAGAAAACAAATCCTACCATTTGCAACAACATGGATTATGCTAAAGGGTATTATGCTCAGCAAAATAAGCCAGGCAGAGAAAGACAAGTACCAAATGATTTCATTCATCTGTGGACTATAACAGAGAAAAAACTGAAGGAACAAAACAGCAGCAGACTCACAGAACCCAAGAATGGACCAACAGTTACCAAAGGGAAAGGGACTGGGGAGGATGGGTGGGAAGGGAGGGATAAGGGCGGAGAAAAAGAAAGAGGGCATTACGATTAGCATGTATAGTGCATGGGGGACACGGGGAGGGCTGCGCAACACAGAGAAGACAAGTAGTGATTTTACAGCATCTTACTATGCAGATGGGCAGTGACTGTGAAGGGGTATGTGGGGGGGAACTTGGTGATGGGGGTAGCCTAGTAAACATAATGTTCCTCATGTAATTGCAGATTAATACCAAAATAAAAAAATATAAAAAATAAATTTAAGAAAGGGACTGGGGAAGGTGGGTGGGGAGGGAGGGATAAGGGGGAAAAAAGGGTATTACGAATAGCATACATAATGTAGTGGGGGGAGATATGGGGAAGGCAGTACAGCACAGAGAAGACAAGTAGTGATTCTACAGCATCTTACTACGCTGATGGACAGTGACAGTAATGGGGTGTGGAGGGGGGACTTGATAATAGGGGGAATCTAGTAACTATAATATTGCTCATGTAATTGTACATTAATATCAAAATAAAATTTTATATATATATATATATATATATATTTAAAAAGAGTGAATGAAGAAAATGATTCCTAACTATCGCGCGATTGCCGATGATCATTTTGCCCTGTGGAGGAGGAGGTATAAAAACTGACCTACTTCAGGGAGCCAGTTCACCTGCTGCTCCTCTGCACTCGGGGCCCCCACCTGGAATGTCCCTTCCCAGGCAGCCCCATGGCATGGACCCACACTTCTTCAGGCTCTGCCCAAATGCCCCCTTATCTGGGGAGTCTTCCATGACCATCAAGCCGCATCCATCAGTTTTTTTCTTCTTTTCTTCATATCTCCTACCACCTGTCAAGTTCTGTGTTAGTTGGTTCGTTGCTCACCATGTCCACCTTCCCTGGGAAGCCCCTGCCCCCTGAAGACAGCAAAGACTGCATGTGTTCTTTTTGCATGCTGGTTTTTAGTGCCCAGAACAATGCCAGACCTGCCCCCAAGCCAACACTCAGTAATGTCATGGAAAAAAATAAAACTCAGGAGATGCTTGGATCAATTATTTACACTTGGCTGACTCAGAATGCCACCTTTATTCAATAAAATCACCTCCTCTAAATACCAGGGCAAAAGCTTCCATTTGTGATCTCCAGAGCGACTGTGTTGGTGGTGCGAGAGAGGATGAATTCCAGAAAACAGGATGGCCATTTGCATGAACCATGAGGGAATCTGGAGATGCTGCATTCTCTGCCCCGGAGCAGCGCCACATGCCGGAGACTTCCTGGAACTCTCGTTTTCTTCACATCTATAAAGAAAGCAGGAGCACCAGCTACTAAGCACGCACAGACTGACAGATCTCAAGAGCTCCAGCTGTAAAAGTGTGAAATTCCAAGAGGAAGATCGCTAAGCAGATGAACACAATATGACAGGACAAGAAACACCGGGGAGCTCGTGAGGGGCAAGGAGCAATACCACTCTTGGCTGGGGACACCCTCATCCCAGCCTTTGCATAACGGGGCACCTGCCTTCCTTTGCTCTGAACAGTGATGCATCCATGTCACTCAAAGTTCTCAGTGGAAACACCCACTCCTCTAACACAACACACCCCCCTCTCTGGGCTTTCCATAATTTGCCATTGAACTATGTGGCCACCAGTTTCCAACTGTTCACATGAGTTCAGATTTAAAATTTTCTTTAAAATCTAACAAGGCAAGCTTCGTCTTGCTCATGTACTTTTTTTTTCTGGGCCAGTTTTACCTGTTCTTCCAAAATAAATGTTTCCAAATGAATATTAGAAATATCATTCCAAGTTCAAACACCTACCATTGAAATTCTGATTGGAATTGTGGTAAATGCATTGACTCAATGTAGGGAGAATGGACCATTTTGCAAAGCGAGGTCTTCCACCTGAAGCAGTGGGTCCTTCCGTTGGCAGCAATTCCTGCTGAGCCTAGAGCCTCCCCACGGCTGCTGGTGGGAAAGGAGAGACATGATCAACGGGAAAGGCCAGCCACCCCCAGAGTCTGGGCTCACTGTCCCTGTGCTTGCTCTGCACGAGCCCAGGCAGCTCTGAGCTGGCCTCCTGGCTTGCAGAACTTCCGCATAAGCAGAGATAAACTCATCTCTGAACTTCCCTGTTACCATTGCCAATCTAAGTCACTTCTGCAAACCCTAAAAAAGTTTAGCCTCTCTTGACACAGTTTCCCCTCTTGTTCAGAGCCCTTCATTTCTATTGCTTTCTACACTGTTCTACCCCATATGCCTTCCTTTGTCCTTTCTCTTCACCTACATGAGGCTGTTCATAAAAAATTAACATTTACTATTATCAAAAGTCAAAAGGGGGTTTTCCTCAGGCTCCTCAGGAGTGTCCTTGACACATCAGGAAATAGCCCCAAACAGGCCATCGATGTGGCAAAAGTCAGGCCCTCCTCCTTCTGACCTTCTGGATGAAACAGCCCCGCCCCTCCCACCTCCTTCCCTTCAAGAGGGCCCCTATCTTACCCTCTCACCTGAAGGCCACCTGCGATCCCGTCTGCTGGAATGTTCGCTTCAGTGCTTCAGTCTTTAGTGATGAAAGCGTAGCAAGAAAAATGTCTTTATCAGGAGGTGAGCTTGCAACGTCCTGCTGTAAGAAACTTCTTCCCCAACCAGATGATTGTTTCTTTCTCCCGAAATCTTCTCAGAATCACCAATACCATACTGGTCAAAGAATACCATTCAGAAGCTGTAGGCACCGGCTGGGTGGTCACCAAGGTCCTCGGTGACACTATGACATCATCCACAGTGTGGCATGGTCCATGCACCTCTGCTCCAATGGAGGAAATGAACAGGGGCCAGTGCCCCCCTGCGGCCAGCCCAGGGAGACTGGTATTCCCCGCTGAGGAGGGCAGTTCCTGAATTCCTGCACTTTTAACACCTCTCCTGCTCCCCTGTGCATGCAAAATAGGTCAAACATCTATCTGCAAACCCCCAGAAAGTTTTGGTGCTGCTCCTAAAAGCTCCCTTAGAGCCGAGAAATTGCAAGGCAGCCTGGCAGCACTTTCCTTGGGTGTCTTCCATCTTTGGCATGTCCTTCAATTCATCAAATGTTAGAGGATGATATACTAGACACAGGTCACGTTACTGAGCACGCAGGGCAAAGCACGTCTGCCTATTTCAATGGCAGCTTGGTGACGATGGAGCAGCGCTAGCCGTGACCTTCCCCCAGGATGAGTCTTGGAAGGGTCTGTGCCTGCTCGACCCTGAGACACGCACTGACTGCTCCACGCAAACATTTCCTCTGGCTCAGCTTCGCAAAAGCCTGGCATCTGACCCCTCATCTACAGCTCAGTCATGTTCCATCCAGAGAATTGCCTTTGTCCCCCTTCCACCACCTCCCCTCCTTGCAAGGCTAGTCGTGACTTCAAGGTCACTTCATCTTCGTAGGACCTTTAGCCACTGCCCTTCCCGGAGAGACCTTCCTGCCTAACAGTCGTGTTATACCCAGGAACCAAATGTGATGAATAGGAAGAGAGAAAACTGAGCTCTTTCTCAAAAATTGACTCACAGAACCCACAACAGCCCTTTGCTGGAGAGCCACTCTATAATTCCCCATTTTACAAGTGGGGAAATTGAGGGTTGGAGGCACAGTGCTGCCCCCCACCCCCACTCCAAAACTGGCCCTTCAGGGTTTTATGGCCATGTGCCTCTGGCACCCATGCCGGACCTACTGTTTCCCCCTGAAAACTCATCTCTTTGTCCCAATGTGGGTCTTACCTTGGAGGGCATGAGGAAGCCACACCCCAAAGGGGGTCTGAAAGTATTCTTTCTGCCCTTTGCCCTCCACCCCTAATGCTCCTGCCTCCCCCTGTGGTCGTGGCCTCAAGCCCGCACCTTGGCAGGACTTGCCTGCCTCTATGTAGTGGGGTTTCACCATAGGGACTCCCATTAGGAGCTGCCTAGAACAGTCAGGCACAAAATGGTGGCCAGATCCAGTGCTTTGAAATGGGGGTGCGGCCTGCACGAGCTGTGGCATGCTGACCGGGAGCGTGGCAGAGGGGATCTGATGGGTTGCTTCTATCTGTGGAGGTCATCTATACTCACGACCCATGTTGACCCTTTCCAGCCTTGCTCAGCCTGTCTCTCCACTGCCCCTTTTCTCTGGGCCCCATGCATGCTCTCAGCAGCTATACATAAGGCTGGGGTAGGCAAAGGGGCTGGGTTGGCTTCAGAGTTTTCTTTGGATCCTGCAGAAATGTGGAATAGCAGTCCTGTGTCCCTGACCTGTTCCCCTCAGAGACCTCCAGGTCCTCCTTGGCTGCCCTTAGTCTATCCTCTCTTCCCCTCTGGCTAACCTCTTTTACCTTTTACATTCATAAACTCTTGCCTCTTGTGTCTAAGAAACATGTTTATGTGGGGGGGAAAAAAAGAGCTTCTGCCTATCTCCAGACCCAACAGGCCATGGAAGCTGGCACTTCTTGGAGGCCAGTGGCCAGAGCCTCCCCTCTGACCGCCTTCCCCAAATCCGGCTTCCTAATCCCCACAGCCTCTGCAGAGAACCTCCTCACCTCTGTGCCCTTGCTTTATAGCATCCCTGACTGACAGCTCTGCATCTTAGATAAAATGCAGCCGCCAAATCTGACAGAGTTTGCCAGAGCCGCCCGTGGCCTCCTGCCCGCATGGGCCTCCCTTCCCAGAGAACATCATCGGTGATGGCTTCTCTTCCCCTTTGTCTAACACCAGGAGGAGTGAGATGTATGTGTGATCAAGAAAATGGTTGTGGAGAAGGGCAAAAGCACCCCTTCAAGCTGTAGTGACACCACAGTGTCCTGATGTCCCTCCTGCTTCTCTGGCCACCCCTCCTCAGCCTCCTCTGGGAGACCCTCCTGCACCCACTTAGGCACCCTGCTTTTCCAGTCTTCTCCTTGGCAGTCCCCCAGTCCCCATGCCCATGGAGTAATTACCTAGAAGCGGATCATTCACCAATTTCAATCTACAGGCTGGACCTCTCCCAGGACTTGCACAACCAGATGGCCCCCTTTTTAAAGACCTCTCAACTCAATATGCCCCAAACCCAACAAATAACTGTACCCCTCAGATGAGCCCTCCTCCAGTGTTTGCTTTCACAGTGAGGCACCCCTGTTTCCCAGCCCCATGTGCAATTTTCCCCCAGGGCTTGTCATTTTCCTCTGTCAGGGTTACATTGTCAACCATTTCTCCCCAATCCCCTCCAATCCTAACTACCAGCATTGAGCGATGGGGTCTCTTGTCCGATCTCTGTTCCTGCCTTATTCTAGCTTATGCTCCACACAGCAGCTGGTGTCGTCTTTTTCAAAAACCCAAATGTGATGATTTCTCTCCTCTGATTAAAATCCCTCAATAGCTTCCCAAGACTTCTAGGATAATGAAACCTCTAAGCATGGTCTGCAAGTTCTCGTCTTCGCTTCCTTCCCCAGCCTCGGCTTGTACCACTAGCTCACGCACCTTCCTCCAGCCAGGTGCTCCTACAACCTACTCCCTTCACACAGGTGCTCCCTAGACTGGGAGCTCTCGCAGGGGGAAAGTCTGACCCTGTTTGCCTGACACTTTTTGTATCCCCCATACGTAGCTAATGCCAGGCACATAGGTGTTCAATAGATATAAATGAATGGATGAATATGCCCTGTCCCAGGAGAACCAAGTGGAACCCAAAGTCAAAGTCTGGGGCCCCAAAGCCAGCTGACTGGATGGACCTCCAACCTCCAGATACAAAACAGTAGAGCTGTGTTAAAGAGACAATCCAATCAGAGCAGGAGCCCCAGCATTCCCAGTTAAGACAGAAGGCCAAAAGAGAGCGGGCTAAGCCTGAGGGATTTCATGTTTCTTAGAATGCCCCTGTGACCCCAGGGGCAGCTACTGTGAGCTTCTTCTGCATGGGCTCCTCCTCCTTCAAGGCCTGGCTCCAGCCCTGAGGATGGAGATGCAGAAATGGTTGCAGTCTGGGGCTAGAGCTGCTCTGGGGCAGCCGCGGCCTAGGGTCCTGCAGAGTTGCCGCAGGGGCTGGGCGAAGTGAGAAGGCAGGAAGTCCTTGGGCCCACCTTCCCTCTCCTGGGTTTTCCAATGTGCCCCCAGGAGGGTTCTTCTCAGCTGAGGCAGGAACTGCCGGGTGGTTGTAAAACAGCGAGGAAGAGTCAGGCAGCAGGCCTGTCTGGAAAACTTGAGCACTTGAATTTTAATTTCAGAGTTCACGTTGAATTGCTCTGCTCTTGATGCTAAAGTTGACTGTCTGGACAACCTGAGTACAAATTGGGTGAGATAACTGACACCATGCGTTGGTGTGTGGTTACTGTATTAACGGAGGCTGAGCCTACTCAGACAGTGAAAGCCTGGCCCCTGTGCTCAAGGGCTTGCTGTCTACCGGCTATAGAACCAGGCCACCAACCCCCAAGAATTCTAATGGCAGAACATTCTGATGGCAGTTGGAAGCAACAGTTAAAGCCAAGCCTCAGGGCAGGGCAGAACTCATAGTCCAGGGAAGGACACAGACACACCAAAGGGAAGCTCAGAGAAGGGGAGGCCTCTAAACCCACAGCCAGGGCTGAATTAGATTGCCAGAGACAGAGTCAAGCACAGATGTGGGCCTAGCAGCCTGAGAGGATATGAAAGAGGAGCTGGGGGCCCAGGGCACCGAAGGGAATGAGGACCCAAAGGGCCAGTGGGCCAGTAGGCAGATTGTCCACTCTTGGCCTCTGCTCGGGGCCTGCCCTAGAGATAAGAAGCCCAGTCTCTTCCCCCATCCACTGAGCTAACAGGCTCTTTGCTCCATGGGCAAGAGTCACAGGTGCCTCTGCCTCCAGAGCTGAGCTGGTGCTTTGCAAAGGGTGTTCACTAGGAATCAGGACATCAAGTCCAGATGCATCCTTTCTACAGGCACAGACGGCAGCGAGTCTTAAATATAAAACCCACTTATTTATTGATTTGTTCACTCATTCAACAAACATTTATTGAGCATCTGTTGTATGCTGGACATGAGGAATTTAATAGCAGAAAGACAGCCCTGACTGACAGAAGTGATCTCTGTGACGATCTCTGTGACAGGTGGTTTTAAATGAGGAGTACCTGGCACCCATGAGAGCTTCCAGCCCTAATCTAGATGTAGGGCTTCTCCAAAAACCATGAATCTAAAAAATCTCAATGCTGAATAGGAATTGCCTAGTTGAAACGGGCAGGTGAGGGAAGGCAATGGTGTTCTAGGTAGAAGTGACGTCTACGTGCATAGACAAGAGGGAGCATTGTCAAGCGGACAACAGAGGGCCAGTGGTCAGGAAGGAGCTCAGGAAAGAGAAATGAAGGTGGAGAGGCAGACATGGGCCAAACCAGGCATGCCCTTAGAGGTCATGTAGAATTTTAATTTCAGAGTTCATGTTGAATTGTCCTGCTCTTGATGCTGAAGGCAAAAATACAGACAGCCTAATATTAAGACCAGAGCGTGAACCAAACAGGAAAGGTCTGAGACATACATCATAGAAAATGATGAGCCTATGTGTATTCATAGGCAATACCAAGCCCCAAGGTGTGATGAGCTATGTACCACATGTCCTGAGAGAACCACTGGATAATATCCTGAGTTCCACTCTGAATTTGCAACTAAAGAGATTAAACACTAGATACTTTACTCATCTCCAAATTCAAGTGATATGCTCCCAGCAATTCTCAAAATCATAAAAGGAAAAAAATGAAAGATGCAGGAATAGTCAGAGATATGAAGTAAATGGTGAGGCAAAGTCATCCAGTTATGTGGATATGTGATAGTAATTATTACTCACACTTGTCCATTACAGAACTTGAAACATTCATGGTGAAATTCACCCAGAAGACAAAGTTGTCACATCTATCAGAGAACAGATGCTTCGGCCACTCCTCATTGTGGGACAGGCGACATGGCGACCTCAGTGAAGCCATATTCAAATAGTTGAAAGAGGGAAAGAAGGAGGTGGGGGAGAGGGGGTGCCACCAGTGATTCAGAAAAGATAATCTGATGAATGCAAAACATGACTTGTGGATGAGCACCCAAGTGCTCGAGAAAGCCTTCTGCCCCTGGCTTTAAGCTCTCTGGCTTGTTTCTGTGTATTCTGACAACCTCCCAAATACTTCTGACCCTGTCACCTGCCAGAGCTGCTCAGAATAAGTTCTCCAGTGGCTTCTCTCCCCTAGCGCCACGCAGCCCAAGGTTGCACGCATCTCTCTGAGATTCTGACAGCCTCACCTCACCTCCCCCCAAATCCAACCAGTTGCATCTTTCTCCTCTTCCTCCCAGCACTCTTCTCACTTCCTCCAGCTTCTACATACCAGGAGCCTCAGTGTCCCCAGAAAACAGACTCCAGGCATCGTGTGTCCATTCACAGCTAAACTCTGAGGTCCCCTAAAGCAACCCAGCCATAGCCCTTCCCAGCCCAGGCTTTCTGCAAAGGTTCCCTGGAGGCTCTCCATCCAAGAAAGTGTGAGCAATCTAGAAGTGGGAGAGCCCTAGAGCCCGAAGTGGCTTAGCCATTCCAGGAGGAGACAGAGGTGCTCTGTCCTTTGCCCTGACTCCTTCCCAAACTGAGATTGGCCCCATTCTGTATTACTCCAAAATAAGCTGCACTTAGCTGTGATGCTCAAAGAAATGAAGCATGTCCTCCCACCTTCTTTTAACAAATATAGAATCCAAACTGATCTGAGAGACACCCTCTCCCCAGCCCAGTCCCCAGGGGAGGCTGGAAGGATTCTGGCTGCTCTGCTGGGTAGGGATTTTCAGGGTCAGGGATGTTCCAGCAAAGCCTCAGAGAGGCTGGGCCGGGCACAGGCACCTTGGCTGCATCCCTCTCCATGGCTGTCTTCTCTGACCCACTCCGTCCCCTCTTCTCTCTCCATCATTTACAAGATTGTGGGGTGAATGGAGGCTCAGCCTGAGATGCCCACAACTACGAGAGAGAGATGGGCACTGTCCCCATCCCCTGCCTTGTCCCCATCCCCAAGACAACAGTTGGTTGGCACAGCAGCCCACACAGGCTGGGGCACCAGCCTCTGCCCGCCTTTCCCCTGCCAGGCAGAGGACCCCAGCTTCCAGATAGATCCCAGCCCCTTCCTTCCACCCAGAAAACCCTTTCTGCAATAGAGACCATCCCTCACCCTGAGAATCCAGCAGAAAGCATTGTCAAGCTAATCCTGAGCAGCCTGGGTTTGGCATCTCCCGGCACTCGCACCGGCCCTTCTAGCTTCCTTCACCCAACTAAGACTGAGCCCTCCGTTCAGAGATAACTGCATGTTCTGTTCCTCACTTTTATTTTCCATTTGTCTTTGGATACATCTCCTCCCCTTCTCCTTCCCTCCCTTTTCCTCTTGATTTCTTACTTCCTGAGATTCTGTGAACTCACAAGGATGATACTAATCTCGCTCATCACTCACAGACTCTTATTTTCCATGAAGCCTCAGCTCTTGGAGTTGAGAGCAAAGGGAAACTGCGTCCAAGTCACTGATTTTTTTTTTTCCACTCAAAGTGACTTTTCTGTAGTTTTTTGAGCTGGAATCTCAGCAACTTGAACACTAACCAGTCCCCTCCTGGGTTGAGAATTACTCCAAGGTCAGTCTGCAGAAAACCATACATATTTAATATGACATTAAAAAAAATTGGATGTCATCAGAAATCTGTTCAAGGGACCAACCTTGGTTTCAAACACATTGTTATTCTTTTTCTTCATGTGATTTCCTTTATTAGTTCACATATATATAGTGTCACAAATATTGATATACCTGGTTTTGTTTTTATTTCTATTGTCTTTTCCAAAATAAAAAAAATTAACCAGTTAGTTTTTAACTAAAAAAAAAAGAAATGCAGAAATAGTCAGCATTGGGCAGGGGACCAATCCTGGGGCACAGTGACATTTCCTGCCAAGGCCGAAGCCGTGGACCAACGATTGCTTCAAGAAGACCACAGGTTCTTTATCTTGACAATGCCTTTCTTCTTAATCTTCCTTCAAAACCCACTTATATGTTTGCACTACAGGGAACAGCAAGAATTTTAGTGATCAGATGAAGACTCCCATTTAACTTCTCTTTCATACCTAAAGGTTACATTCTTCTAGATGCCAACTTGAAACAAATCCCCTAGATGTTCTGAAATACCTCCTTAATTCATTCCACTACCATCCACATGGACTATGCACCATGCCCATTTGTGAGAATTCACAGAAAAAGCCATGCAGAGAACTCACATTGCTCATCACACCAATACAGAAACTCTGAAATTCCTCAGGATCCACAGTGGGGCCTGTACTCACCTTTGAAGCCCGCCACCAGTGGTCACACACCTTCACTGGGCTTAGTTTAACAAATCAAGCACTTTGGTTCAGAGCAGGTGTGGCGGACTAAGCACCATTTTATATTTTGGAATATATGAAGTCTTGGACACAGGGGCGGGGGTGGGAGGTGTGTGCGTGCACACCCATGTGTGTGGACAAAGAGTCATGACTGCAAAATCACGCACATAAATATTTCCGACTGCCATGCTGATGTTCTGGCAAAGGGTGGGGGTAGAGTGGGCGCTCTTCCACCCACTTCTGGTTTCCATCTTCTGGTTTATTAGTCCCCCCTTTTGCCGTAAGGGTGATGGGGAATAAAGACACGCTGGTCAGTGCTTTGATATTTCAGCCACATCTCCTGAAGCTGACCCACTGGCTTGATCTGTCCTCATGCCAACATCACGCCTCCTCCCAAGAAGCCAGGCCTCCCTCCCTCCTGGTTGGTCCTGGCTCTGTGGCCACCCAAATCTAGAATAATCTCTGGGTCCAGGTACTCTGTGACTCAGGTCATTGGCAGAGGTGCCCTCTGGCAATTGAAGGTGAGGCAGAAATAGGGGTGGGGAGGGAGATGCAGAATGAGGTGACCTGGATGGACGGACTCTCTGGATGCGTCCCCGCCGCCAGGCTGATGCCTCCAAAGCCTACACCTTGGTCACAGTCTGCTCTTTCCAAGGCAAAATATCATGCAGTAGGGCCCGATGTGTATGAACGTGATTTCGGTCCCGACTTCTGGCCCTCTTATCAAGCCTGGGCCTGTGTGGTCTGATGGACATTTCGACGTTAGCCTCATATCATGAAACACTCAACAGCTAGTATTTCTCCTGCCCTCTTCCTGCAGAAGTGCTGCTAAGCAAATGGCAAGGAGGCCTCAAAGCAAGCAGCAGAAGCTGCTGCTAGTTGTGAGCAGGCAGTTAGCTGGGCTCAAGGCGCCCCCTGTGCCAAGCCCCTGGGCTTGGGGGTCAAGAGTGGGTGCAGGCTTCCAGGTCTAATCTTCTCAAGTCAGGCACGTGCAGTGGCCTTCCTAGAAGAGAACTCATGCTACTTGCTCATGCACTCTGCCATCCGCAGCTCTCAGGACGGCTTTTATGATCTGATGAGTGAACCAAAGGAAGCAGTCAGCTGGACCCCTAAGGGCCTGATGACACACACGCAAAGACCCATGTGTCTCAGCATCTTCTGAACAAAGGAAGGTGATGAAGCCATAGTTTTACACAAAAGCGTTCAGGAAAGGAGGACCTCTCCAGCCTGGATCTGCCTGCACGTAGGTCTTAGGGTGCAAAATATTTGAGGCTCTGTTGGAAGTTGTATTTTTGCCTAAGTAGCAGAGGAAAAAAATGGAATTTCCTTTCATGTAAATTAGAGGGCTGGGGGTCTTGATGATCTCCAGAATCTCCTGTAACTCAGCACCCAGTCTATAGTAAGGAGGCCTCACTTCTCTGGGGGAACTCTGCCTGGCCTCCCTCCCTCCACACGGGGGTCCTTCTGAGACACCACTGGTGGCAGAGCATGTCCACACCATGCGGCAAGAAATGGGCCTAATGCTGCTCTTCAGATTAAAACTCTAGCTTTTAAAATGTGTGTGCTCTGAAGCAAGAAGCCGGAGCTCGTGCAATGTTCAAAGCGTTTTCATTCCACCAACATGTGTCGAGTACATTTATTATGGGCTGGGAGCGAGAACGGGAAGTGGATTTAGTAATAGTCCCCGTCCCCAAGCAGGTCACAGTCTGATAGTGAAGAGGCAGGAGCAGCTAAGGGAAGTCCATCTCTTAGGAGCTGACCTGAGCCAGGCAGCTACACCCCCCTCTCTGAACTGGCAGACGGACGATCCTTGAGGGAGGCTTTAGAATGACCATCCCTTTCTAAGTCGTTGTTCTTTACTCTCAGGTGCATAAAGGCGTGGACTCAAGTCTTCAGGTTTTGGCTGGTGAGGATATTTTCAGTAACAAGATAGAGATCTAACAGTGAAAGACCAGTGAATAACTGGACTCAATCCGCTTTTGCTCTTCTTAGAAGACAAAACAGTGCCCAATTAGCAACTGTCTTTTTGCTCCAAGAGCAGAACAAAACGAGTCTTGAGGGTACAGGTCTTACTGGAACCAGCTGACTGAAGCTCTATTACGAGTGACTATTATGAGTAGGGACAAGATTGTTTATGCAGAAACCTATAAAGAATTTTTTTCCTAGTTCTGAAAACAGGGTCTAGGAAGTAAATTGCTATGAAACTAGGGGAAAGTCGGCATCTTAAAAAAGAAAGGATTTCATTGCTTCATTAAACCTTAAGACACCAGGTACAAATTATTCCAATGCATGGGTGGTGATTTCTGCCCAACATTCCAGGCTCCCTATAGGGTAGGAACCACAGACCTTAAGAAATAGAAGTGTTTTTGCTCTTTTTTTTTTTAACTCAGATCCATCCAGTAAACATGTTAGGCTTGAGTATATTTTGGAATCCTGAAGACAGTACCAGGAAGGTCAAAAGTTTGTCCTCACCCCGCCAGCTCCCTCACGGCACACTTTCTCTTTCCCAATCTCCATGTCCATGTCAGGACTGCCTCTGATCTGTCCCGTCAGAGACTCCAAGAAGCCTGACGACACTGTCCTTCCCTGCAACAGAGATGTTGGCTTTCAGTCCTTTCCCAGTACATTTTCTGCTCAGAATTTTTTCCCCAATTCACTGTCCTGACTGCCTTGTTCATCATTTCCAGGACCTTGACCCTCTACCTTCCTCCCAGGTCCGATTTCCCAGCAACCAGAGGATTCTGTCCCCTGCCTCTGGGACCAGCACAGGCTCTCCTCTCTGCCCCGACGGCAGCCTGGATTCCAGGGCCCTTTCTCCCTGGTGCCTTGCACACAGCACCCAGTGACAATACAGCTGCTGGCTGAGCGGCCTTGTTGTTGCACAGGACAGAGTAACAAGAGTTATGAACAAGTCTTAAGTTAGTCACAAGTCTTATGAAAACTGTAAGGCGCCTGCTTCTGGAAGCCCTGTGTCTCCCCACCTTCGCTTCCAAATCATGCCACACAGCCTCTCCAGACCCCTCCTGGCCCAGCCTCCTGGCTCTGCAACTCAGTCCTCTTCTGGCTGCCTTCTCTGCCTGGCCAAGCCCCCATGCCAGGCCTCTCCCTGCTCAGCAGCACAAACTCTGGGAAAGCATCTCCCTGGCCATCCAAGTGGAAGACTTTCTGCCAGCCCCACCTCCGGGAGTCTTGCACACGTGCGAGAAAGTCTCTTCTTTCTAGAATGAAGGAAAAATAAGAAGGCCCCATCTGAGACACCACCACCTTCGCTTGGCAACACACAGTGGCCAAAAAACCACTGGCTGATGAAAGTCTCTGAAGGAGCAGGGTCTCCACAGGCAGAGCCCTCTCCCACCAGGAGGGCCCAGCAGCCACTGGGCAAATGCTGAGAGCCTACAACTGCCTTAGGACCCAGAACGGGTAACCCTCATGCAGGGGAGCACAGGATTCAGAGTGCCAGGAGGGATCACCTTGCAGGGCCCACGCTGCCGTGGGGAGGTTTAGCGCAGGAGCTAAAAGAAACCAAGGCCAAGCAGACTAGCTCTGACGAAGAGCGCCTCCTTTCTAGCAGAAGGAGACTGTCACAGAACAGAGAACAGAAACTGGAAAAGCAGGCCAGGCATCTCCGTATCCCTCCTGCGCTCACAGGTCTTCTACGAGGTCCCTTTGCACAGAGGCGCTATATTCACTCCCGACTGCTTATGTCCAGGTCAGCAGCCTCAGGGAAGGCCTGGGGCAACCCCTGCCCTCACAGACTGGTCCACAAGACAGCGTCTACCCATGGTCGCTATGCTTCTCAAGCCAGATTCTTCAGTGACAGACAGGCGCTATGCACCTGTGGCCACCCAACAAATCCCTTCTGGGCCTGGGATCAAATATCCACCCCCGTCTAATCCGATGGGGACAGGAGAGCATGACTGCCTGGTAGGAATGTAGCTGGCCCAAATGCTGACACCAGGGTGGGGCGTCAGAGATGGGCGTTCACCTGTGGTATGATGGAAGTAAAAGTAACTTCCAAGGGCCGAGCGCCCTCCCATTCATTGGTGGACATCTAAGGAAGGGCACTGTGGTTGGCAGGCATGCATGTAAGCAGAGGAGGAGCCGGCAAGTATGAGCAGCCACAGATAAATTAGGGAGCCTGAGGACCAGGAAAGGCCTCAGAGACCTGGCCCACAATGCAGGCCTCAGGGGTCTTTGTTGCAGACAGCAAAAGGACAGGGAAACAGAAGGGCTGGCCCCCTGGGTGCAAACGGGAAGGAAGGGGTGACTTGGGAGGATGAGCCACAACTTTGCCAAGAAAGAGTGAACTAAAAAGGAGGGAGAGGTGCAGAAGGCCAGGCTCACCCCCTACCCCCCAAGTACTGTTTGTCAGAGAGGACCCTGCGTGCCTGCTTCAGGTCTGAACCTCAGGTCCCCAGCTGATTAATTCTGCAGCCCTGCTCTGTGCCTCAGTTTCCTCCTCTGTAAAGTAAAAGTGGTCCCTATTTTCCAGGGATAGTATTGATATCCCATTTTTCTCTGGGTTCACCCACACTAAGTTCACAGGCCTATTAACAGTCCAGAGGCTTCCCCTAAGTAGAGAAGTGACTTCCTCCTCCGGGCACACTTCACCCGCACTGATTTTCTCTCGGACACCCCACATTCTGCCTCAGCTTTGATTACGTAAGCTCTCTCCCTCCTCCCCATCCAGCCGCCCTGGGCAGGCGGGTCCCTCCAGGAGCCAGCGGCCCAGGCCCTGGGCAGAAGCAGGTGTTTAGTGCACTTAGCAAGCCGCCCACCTAGGGAGTCAGGGCGCCACCTTCTAAGACCAGCTTTTGTCTAATCACTAGCCATGTGCAAGCAAAGGATACCGTGTGGATGGACCTCGGTGTCCTTATCTGTGAAATGGGAGGCTTGGCCAAAAGGGCAAAGGTTGACCCCCAACAGCTCACTCAGAGCTCAGAGTAGTTCCCCAGATATTTTGATTTTTCTTTTTTGCACTATCCACCTGAAAGAGGAGATACTTTTCAAAAAGGGGGAAAAAAAACATAAGTGAAGCCAGCTCTTTTATTCTGTCCACTCTCCAGTCTTAACTCTGTTGGTGAGCCAAATCAGAGAGCCCTGGTCTTGCCAGTCACACCAACCTCTGCACAAAAGGGGACACTTTAAATTCCATGGAGCCCCAACCAGTGCAGAAAATTGGGCCCACAGACTTCAGCTCAACCAAGTGCCATGAAACCCTCAGGCCAGGTGCAGCGCCGCCCCCTCCTCCAAGAAGCCTTGCCTGGACAGAGTGGATGTTTTTGCCCCCCATGCCTCCTTCCCCAGCCGTGGCCCAGTCCACCAGCCAGTTCCTGCTGCTCTGCCCACGTGGGCACACACGTCTGCTGCCCCCTGCTCGACTGTGGGCTCCTTGAGGGCATGGACAATGCCTTTCTCTCTGCCTCCAGCAAGCATGCTCATTTTGAGACAGCTAACCCAAAGATGACTAACAAATATTTGAGACATATTTTAAGTGAGTAAGTAGGTTTGGGGAAAAAGTACACAGTGGTGCCAGTCACAGAACTAAAGGGCACAGACGAAAGACAGGAATTGGGGGGTGAAGACCATGAGTCGTTTTGGAGGCAATGACTTGGTGCACCCACTGAAAGGGTGCAGTCTAGGCGGAAGCCCCTTGAGACATAGGGCTGGAACTCGGGTGAGTCAGGAAGATGTTTGGGACAACCAACGTCCTGGCTAAGCACCCTACCCTGGGTATGCATGAGGCCAGCCTAAGAGAGAGCGGTGGCCAGGCCACCGAGGCTGTCTTCTGGAGAAATCCATCTCTGAGGGGACAAAGAGGTTGGCGTGGAAAAGAGGGGAGCAGAGGATGATGGAAGGAAAGAAAGGAGTTTCAAGAAGGAAAGGCGGTAAACTGAGGCAGGGTGGTTAACAGAGTGGTTTGGGGAGAGATGGAGGGACAAGGGCAGGACAAAGGCAGGGGAAAAACTTGACCCTGATGGGCCAGTGATGCCTACTGAGATGGCAAATTGAGGAACAATGATAAAACAAGGAGGAAAATGGATGTAGCAGAGATTTCTTATAAACAAAAAAGAAAGCCCATGAGCCTTAGCAGTCCCTCTGTTCATTTTTGTTTTTATAGAAGTATGATTTTCTAATCAAGCATTAACCCAGGATAGCAGGTGTTGAGGCTCTCCAAGACTTCTTAAACTAGTCACTGGCCACCCCTCTCTCCGCCAGTAGGCCACTTGTCTTATGGGAGAATGGCAAGAATGACAAACCCCATTATGGAAAGCCTCCCCAAAAGGACAAACTGGATCCCAAAGGCACCCTTGCACTCCGGGTCTGGCTGCATGGCATCCAGGAAGGGTAGCTTCTACAGGAGGCTAAAATGGGAGAGCAGCCATTCCTAAATCACCACATAAAGTATATATACAGACCAAAAGATGCCCTCCCATGTGTCCGAGGATCTTTCACACCAGTCTGCTCAGAGACTGGGGAAGGAGCATGGAGGAAACAGAGAGGGCAACACAGCCCCTCTCTTCCAGAAGTTTGCAGCACGGTACACAAGTGGTCCCTAGAATTGCATGCAAAAGATCAGGGTCCTCTTGATTTTTGGAATCATCCTGGCCTGACTTTGGGGGACTCTAGAGCTGTCTATTGCTAGCCTTGAGTAAGGAATAGACACTCCCTGGGCCTGTTTCTTTCCCTGTGAAACAGGAAGAACTTTTCAGGTCCTTTTGGGAGGACTGGAACAACCATGTATTCAAACCTCCTGGCACGATGGCTGGCATGGACATACAGACTGAACGAAGACTTGCCGTTAACGGCTATGGATGCAGGGTGACGATGGAGTTCCCAACCAATCTAGAAAGACTGGCAGAGAAAGCAGAAACAGTTTCTTGGAGAAAGTGGAAATTAAAATAAGCCTCAAAAGATAACCAGGGTTTTATCTAAACCAAATGCTGCTTGTGACATTTCCATCCAGTCATCCATCCATCCATCCACCCATTCATTCATTCATTCATTCAACAAATATTTTTGGAGTGCCTAGAATACACCAGGCACATTAGGAATCTTCGTAACAAGTCTTACGCACACGTTAGCACTGAGACTTGGGTACTTGGTCCAGTTAACACAACGAAGCAACCATGGTTTTCTGGTCTGTTAGTGGAAAATAAGCCAAGCTTCAAGCCCGGGTAATTCCTGTTCCCCTTTTCCTTACATGTATCAGAAATACCATAGAGAAATGATCCATGGCATGAATCTCTAAAGCCAATTGTCGTTTTTCTTAATGGGATTTTTTTTTCTGGTTTTCCAGCTACTCTGGCTTTTTACAAACAAGTGTCTACACATTGTACGATTTCTGCAGAAAATAAAACTCCTTGTCATTATACAAGGCAAAGCTTGAGACATTCCTTTGTTGAAGTTCTTCATTAAAGAATCAGTCTTCACTCCCCACAGGGAGCTTATTCTCAACAGTCAAAGGAAGATGGGGAGCATGAGAATGAGATGTTAGAAGAGGGGCATCCATTAGAGCTGTTTTTATTTTTCTTGGCCAGAACCTCATTTTTGAAAATAAAATGTAAATATGTATGAAGTTTATTTGACTGGTTTCTTCTCCATCCAGCTTCATATGCCTATTTTTCTAATTTCTGTGCAAAACTCAAGTGCACAGTTTTCACCTGTGGGTCTCCCCACTCACAGAGAAAGACAGCAGATGGCCCAGCCCAGCCCTAAGGGAGGCTTCAGCTAGATCCTGCAAAGGAAAAGGATAGAAGCTGCTCACGGTAATCTACCTGAGGGTCTAGAGCCTAAACCCTACAGTTCGAAAGGCCCTCAACCCTCGACCCATCTCTTCCTAGAGCGCTTGTCACATGGAAACCTGCTGTCCTACTACTCAGAGAGGAAAGGCCAGGTCCTGACTCTTCAGAGGACCTCAAAGAGCTGGAATGATACTTCTGTCAACTGGGAAGTGACTTTTCCCAGTTGTGGCTGAATTGGATTACCCATTGTTGTGGATAGCTTGGATTCCCTCTCCAGACTGCAGACTTCCTGATCCTCTGCAGGTAGCTGGCCAGAAAGGGACCAAGCAACGTTTTTAGAGAACTTTCTAGTGACTAAAGCATTTGTAGAGCAATAGTTGAGACCTGTTTTTAGTCTTGCTTGTGGGTCATAATAATGACTACCTTTTATTATGCCAGGTCCTGCTCTTAGTGTTTCATACATGGTTTGACTCACATCATCTTCAACCCTAAAAAGCCTTGTTACTCAAAGTTTGGTCTGTGAACCATCGGCATCACCACCATCCTGGACCTTATTAGAGATGCAGAATCTCAGGCTCCACTACAGGCCAACCAAATCGGCATATTCATTTTAACAAGTCGCTGTGGGTTTCTATTCCACTTTTAGAAATGCTGCTCTAGTTTTGACTGTCACCCCCATTTTATAGATAATGAAAACAAGGCACAGTGAAGTTTGGTAACTTGCACAAGAATATGCAGATAGTAGGTAGCAGAGCCAGGATCCAAATTCAAACCCAAGAAGTCAGGGGTCAGAGCCCATGCTCTTGTTACCACAGGATACTGACATTTAATCATCACTTAAACATGTCCCCAAAGTAACTTCTTATTCCTAAGCCCCTCCTCTTTCTGTCAGTGTCTCTCCAGAACACTGGTCTCATTGCACTTCCCTGCATAACATGTTCAGTGTCTCCTCAAGACTTGCAAGATCAGATTTAAATCCTTTGTTATAGAGGACAGGACCTCTGACAATATGGTGCCAGGCCACTTTACTGGCTTCACCTTTCAGCTCTCCCTGACTCCCCCACACAATGCCATGGAGGAAGAGGTTTCAAATTAGACAAATCTTTTCCAAGAAGCCCTTAGACCAGAGGGTCTCCTCTTTGTCATGTCACCCAAGCTCAGGACACATTTGTGCCCTCTCAGAGACTGGGTGTGCTCTCTACCTAGAATGTTCCTTGTCCTCCACCTGACAAAAAACCAGGTGCTCCTACAAATGCAGGGCCAAGTGTCTTGTCAATGCAGAAGCATTTCCCAACTCCCTCAGCCAAATTTGACCACCTCAGGCCCTCTGCTCTCTAAGCACCTATATCACACCACTTTGCGGAGTCTCCTGGTGGTAATGGGTGCATGCCTCTCCCTCAACTCCACCAGGCGACCTCCACGCAAAGAGGCCACACTGCATATGCTTTTAGGCCCACTGGGCCCCCCACACCACCACAGTGTCTCACCCATGGAACTGAGCCCCTCTGAGTGAGTGAAACGTGTGGGCTGCCTGGTTCTGCTGATGAACGTGGAAAGTGGAGCACTTTGCACAGTGAACCCGCTACTTAAGTAGAAAGAAAGTTCCACCTTCCAGATAATGTTTTCTTTCTAGTGGTCCTGCAAGAAGTAGCCCAGAGTAGTTAATGAAGAGCCTCGTCTTTGAGGACACCAAATTCCTCCCCAAGCCTTATACAGGAAGCTGGACAGTACAGTTTTGCGACCAGCCATTCTCTTTCTACAGTGATAATTGAGGCAATTCCTTCAATGTCCCTTTAGGTTACAATGTCCTGTGACCTAAAGGTGATATGTCTGAAGCCAATGCCCCAGCCATTTGGAACAGTGATACTCAGCCCTTCGTGATGGAGAGGGAATTTTTTTGGTTGTTCATAATTTGGAGTCACCAGTTACTCCAAGGTACATTTCCTTTCACTAAATTCAACACCCAATGCTGGCTCAACTTGCCCCGTAAAATAGGCTTTTGTGAAATCCAGGCACTTTTGGAAGCTGTCCTGAAAACAGAACCAACTTCTGGATTATACCCACCTACGTGGCGGGATTTGTTTCTTAAAAAACCTCAGATGCCAATACTTCCTCCAAAATATCAAAGAAAGGCCCAGAAATAGGAGAAAGACTGTGTCAGAAGAGGGAGCCTAAGGAACTTCCCCATTTTTTTTTTCCTTATCATTAGAGAATATGCCCATTTGGAGAGCGCCTCCACTGTCAGTACCGGAATCGGCATTTTAATTACCCCTTGACACTTCAAACCTTTTTCACAGCCACAGGTAGCCTTGAAAAGAGGTGCCCCTGGGTGATGCGTGGGACTTACTTCTACGTCTCACCTGCTGCTGTCTAGAAACGGGGGGAGAATGGTTTGCATGTGTCTGCCCCGGTACAGTCTTTTGCCCAGGGTGCTCAGGGCCCCCACACTGCCAGCCTCAGCCACGGTTCTCACTAGCTCTCAGCCTGTGCGAAAACAAACCAGACAACTCCAGGCCTCGGGCTGTGCTCTACTAGTTCCCATGGGCCACCTCCCACCTGCCCATTTGTCATTATCCTAAATCCCTCAGGTCCCTCCAAGTCCAGCCCCTGGGCTAGCACAGTGTAGGCCAGCTGGAGATTTGTGTCCCAGAAGGGCAACTCCCAGTACCCCCCCAGTGAGGTGCTCCCTGCCCCCTCCCTCACTTGACGAACAGCTTCTGAAATGCTACAGTAACTGTCATTGAACATATCTGCCCACCTGCTCCCACCATTTTGGCAGCCAGAGCTAATTTATGTCCCACTAGTGTACCAGGCCCCTCCTGAGGACTCAACAAATGTGTGTGGGATTAGTTGGATAAATAAAACTTCCTTGAACTTGTATGAATACTAGTTTATGATTACATACAAACATATGTTTATGAATGTACATGTGGGTAATAGTGTTGCCTAAGTACAAATTTAGATATCGCTGTATTACAATGAAGCAGATTCAAAAGAGCAAGTATATTGAGAAAAGTCTGACTCATACATTCTTTTTCTGTTAAGATTAGGGAAGTGCCAGTTTCAAATAAAATGGTGTTTATATCACCCCCATGCTGTGGGTACAGAACAGCAAGGCAGAAAACCTAGGTGAGCCAGAATTTTGCTGCAAAAATGTAGCTTTGCATCAGTCACTACTGACATGGTACAGGTGGGAGGGGTTTATATAGGGATAGAGCAAAATGCCATGGAGGAAGAACTTTCGAATTAAAGAGACAAATCTTTTCCAGGAAGCCCTCAGACCAGAGGGGCTCCTCTTCTTTTTTCCCTAAAAGGCTATAAAGTCTTTCTTAGTACAACAAGAGGCACCACAGTAAGAAAGGACTTGAAAACACCACCTCACTCACAAGGGGCATCAAATTCCCAACTCCCAAGACACCCCCACTCTGAAAATTTGCCTAACAGCAATCAGCAATAGAAATAGCTATGAAAATAAAAATATAGATCCTGTGTTCTGGATATCTGAACCCCAAGTACAGGTAGCTTCCCTGTACTTTACAAATTTTTTGGAAATTGATTTTGAAAAACTGCAGCAGAGATTGAAATCCTTTCAGTCACTTGCTAGTGAGAAGCGCACATGGTGTGGGTAAGAGCTTGGAGCCAGGCTCCCTGGTCTGGAATCTGGATCCTCTGTTAAGAGCTATGATTTTTAACAAATAACCTAGCCTCACTATGTCTCAGTTTCCTCCTCTGTAAAATGGAGATAATAATACCTTGTAAGGTTGCTTTGAGAAACAGGTTAATATTGAGGAATAAGTGAGTTAACATTGTCAAAGTGCTTAGAAACACGCTTGCAGATATTGAGCCCTGCTGTTAAAGAGCAATGTCCAGTGCAGAGGTGGCCAGTGTGAATCAGAAGAAACAAAAACAATGATATGATATGCATCTCTTTTGTGAAGTGTCTGATCAAGTCTTATGCACATTTTCATTGGGTGGTTTGTCTTTTTATTATTGATTTCTAGGAGCTCTTTGTATATTCTAAGTGCAAATCCTTTGTCAGATATGTGTATTTGAAATGAACACATCAAAAGACACTCTATACCATTAGACATTAAGGAAATGCAAATGAGAACCATGATACCATTACTTACTAGGGTAATGCAAATTAGAGCCACAGTGATAATATACACACACACAGAATGGCTAACATTAAAAAGCCACATTACACCAAGTGTTGGAGAGGGGGTGGGGCAACTGCAACTAACCCGATGTACCGCTGGCGGGCATGACAATTTAGGGAGATAGTCTGGCAGAGTTACATAGAGTTAAACATTCACCAACCACATGACTTGGGTATTTATCCAAGAGAGAAAAAAACATGTGTTTACACAAAGACATGTACAGGAATGTTCACAGCTGTTTTGTTCATAAGAGACAAGAAACAACCCAGATGTTTATCAGCGGGAGAACAGATAACCTGTAGCGTATCGATGTAATGGATCCGATATGCACAGTGATAAAGGTGAATTTCATGGACATTATGTTGAACAAAAGATGCCAGACACAAAAGAGTACATACCATGTGCTTTCATTTATGTGAAGTTCAAGGACAGGCAAAAACATAGAGGCAGAAATCAGAAAGTAAGTTATCTCTGGGTGGAGAAGGGTAGGGGATAGGGGGGCATGATTGGAAAGGGCCAGAAAGGAACTTTCTACAGCAGTGGTTTTCACTGGGGGTGGTTTTGCCATCCAGGGTACATTTAGCAACATCTGGAGGCATTTTGATTGTCATGCTTCTGGCATCTAGCACACAGATGCTGTTAGCTACCCTACAATCCATGGACAGCTCCCCACAAGGAGTGATAGGGCCCTACCTGCCAATAGTGCAGAGGTTGAGAAAACCTGGTTACAGGGTGATGGAAATGTTCTATATCTTGATCAGTTACATGGGTGTCAAACACATTTATCGAAACCCATCAAACTATTTTGCCGTACATAATTATATCCCGATTTTAAAAGCACTGCATAGAATGGCAAAAGGAAACCAGACCAGGAGAGAGATGTCCCCTTGGCTACAATTGGCTTCATTGCTAACCTCCTGAAAAGGCACTGTCATGCTGCAACTGCACCAACATTGTATGTATTTTGTTTTAGTTAACCATTATTAAACATATGCAATTCACCTAGAGTGTGAGTTCCTTTACTCCCCGCTAATCCTTTCATCCAAACCTACCACATCCCTGAGCTAACCACAGTCCCCTCTAGGGTTAAGATCCCTCAACATCCTGATGGAGAAACCTTACACACGGTGAATAGGTAACTAGTGTTTGGAATACTTTCCCCCACACAGTTTGGAAATACTGAAAGATAAAATTCTTAGTAGGGTTTTATTTTAAATAACAGACCTATAGGAGATCATAAAAAGCTACAAAGAATCTTTTGAGAGAACATCAATGCATGAGCAAATCCTATCACAGACCATTCCTTGGTTCAACATCCAGGTACGTGCAAGTAAAGAATAACAATCCCATCACACTGCATAGAGCTGGAACGTTTACATAGTGTTATCATGTATAATAGGCTAACTGACCATCACAGAAACTGAATGGTAGAGGAGATACTAATCTCCTCATGAGTAAGTTAAGTCTGAGAATTCAGAAGACTTGCTAAAGTCATACTAGAGGATTCAGAACACAAATCCATAGTCCTGTGGGAGGGCATGGATGGGGGAAGCACAGAGCACAGTCTATGGAGCACAGTCTAGGATGCAACAGGCATCCTGGAAACTGAGCCTCTGTGTCCACTTCTGGATGACATTCTGGGTACCTGAGAACCCAAGTTCCTTGTCTAAAGAGCCCATGCCCACTTCCATGGCCAACACTGGCATCTTCTCCAGTCTTGTTGCCCTAAGGATAGACCACACCACCAGTGTGAACATGCCTGGGTCCAAGGGGTGTCCACAGGGCAAGAGGGAATGGTGTGGATAAAGCTTGGGCTTGTGGGTGGTATCCTCTACATACGGGCATGTAGGCTCCTTGCAGGTTGGATGCAGGTTGCAATGAGAAGAAAGGGGCAGGCAGGCCGGTGGCCATCTCTCCGCACGCTGCCATGTCCTGATAAGCAAATACAATGAGTCTGAGAACTTTACATTTGACCCTCGCCTTCCAAGTCGTCATGAAGATATTCTTGTCAAAGTAGGACAGAGCGTTAACAGTTTTTATTTTGGTTTATAACTTATATTTTATGTCAAATAGTATGTGGATCTTCTTTTGTACTCTTTTTTTTTTTAATTGAACTATAGCTGACTTAGGATATTAGTTTTATGGGTACGACATGAAGCTTCAACAATTACATACATTACAGAATGCTCTCCATGATAAGTGTAGTTACCATTTGTCTCTCCACACAAAGATATAACAGTACTATTGACTGGATGCTGTACTTTTCAGCCCTGTGAGTTATTTATTTTACAACTGGAAGTTTGTACCTCTTTATCCTCTTCACCTGCTTCATCATTCACCCCAGTTTCCTCTGTATGGTAACCACTTGTTTGTTCTCTATATATAAGCCTATATATATAGATTTCACATGTAAGGGAAATCCTATGGTATTTATGTGACTCTCTCTGACTTAACTTCACTTAGCTTAATATCCTCTAAATCCTTTGTTGTTGCAAAGGCAAAATTTTCACTCTTTTTTGTGGCTGAGTAATATTCCATTGAATATATATACCCCCTCTTCTTTATTCATCTATGGATAGACACTTAGGTTGCTTCCATATCTTGGCTACTGAAAATAACACTGCAATAAACATAAGGATGCATATATCTTTTTGAATTAGTGGGGGGGTTTTTTTAGGTAAATACCTAGAAGTGGAATCATTGGATTCGATGGTATTTCTATTTTTAATTTTTTGAGGAGCCTCCATACTGTTTTCCATAATAGCTGCACCAATTTTCATTCCTACTAAGAGTCCACACGAGTTGCATTTTCTCCATATTCTCACTGACATTTATTTCTTTTCTTTTTGGTCATAAGCATTCTGACCAGTGTAAGGTGACACCTCACTGTGGTTTTGATTTGCATTTTATTCATGATTAGTGATATGACCATCTTTTCCTGTGTCTGATGGCCATCTCTATGTCTTTTTTAGAAAAATGTCTATTCAGGTCCTTTGCCCATTTTTCAGATTATTTGTTGGTGCTGAGTTGTAGGAGTTCTTCATGTATTTTGGATATTAACCCCTTATTGGATATATCGTTTGCAAATATATTCTCCCATTCAGTAGGTTGCCTTTTCATTTTGTTGATAGTTTCCCCTCACTGTGCAAAAGCTTTTTAGTTTGATTTATGTGGAATCACAGAAAACCCCAAATAGTGAAAACAGTTTTGAGAAAGAAGAGCTGAGCTGGAGGTATCATAACCCCAGATTTCAAACTATATTACAAATTATAGTAATCAAAACAGTATATGGTACTGGCACAAAAATAAATATACAGATCAAAGGAACAGAATAGACAGTCCAGAAATACCCATGCCTATACAGTTAATCTACCACAAAGGAGATAAAGAGTACACAATGGGGAAGAGACAGTCTCTTAATAAATGGAGCTGGGAAAACTGGGCAGATACATGCAAAAGAATGAAACTGGACCACTTTCGTACACCATATACAAAAATAAACTCAAAATCAATTAAGTCCTAAAACCATAAAACTCCTAAAAGAACACACAGGCAACAAATTGTTGGACATTAGCTTAGCAGTAATTTTCTAGATCTGTCTCCTCAGGCAAGAGAAACAAAGGTGAAAACAAATGGGATTACATCAAAACTTCTTCTGTTCCTGTTCTAGGCCCTACTAACATTTGGGCAGATATGAGGCCAAGTACAAATGGTAAATTCAAGAACATACAGTTGGGCTGCAGTCCCAGAAGCTCCAGCTTTAGTGAAAGTAGTACAAGGGGAGTTGAAGAGACTTTGCATTTGCCTGGGAAGTCCCATTCCTCCTGTCTTAGAATTCTTCTTTTAGAATTGTTATTGTCTTTCTTCTCTCTCCTCCCCACCCACCACTTTCCTGGTAAAGTGAAAGGAGTCTTGGGTGCCTGCTTCATATCCATTATTTCTAAAATACTTTCTTATGCGTCTAAATTTAATGGGAATATCACTGATGCATCACTGTTAAGTTTGGGCAATTATTTCATGTGAAAACGGTCACATAACTATGCACTCCTAATTTTCTAAAATTTATTAGCTACAGATACTCAATTTTATCAATTGAGTTTTGGCATCTATTAAAATGATAAATTTTTTATTATTGTGTGCTCTGTTGATATGAACATTAAATCATGTGTCTCCTAGTATAAATCCATTTTTAGTTGTTTTATAATATTGAAATGTTGGTATTTAGGATTCTGTATCCTTATTTATATGCAGTATTTTTCTATACTGATACTTTCCCCTATTTTTGTCTGATTTTTTTTAAAGCCAAGAGCAGTTAACAGAAGAATGACGTGTTTTTTTGAAATTTGTGAGAATTCATTCATAAATCCATCCAGTTTGGGAGATTTTTCTAAATACTTTGAAAATTTTTTATTTTTTTCCTTCAATATTTGTCTCTTGTACTTATTGAGTTCCTTGAGATCATCTGGGTCTTATGCACATTTCTTTCAAAATCTTACATTTTATTGAGATTTCAAAAATATTATAATTATACAAGATTTTTATAATTTTCAAACCTTTTTTTCTATCTGACCTGCATTTCTTTACTCATTCCCAGTGCGGCACAACGCGGTGTCTCTCCTGCTCCTGATGAGACCTGCCACTTGCTTTTCTAGTTCCACAGTTTTCAGTGCTGGCTGCACATTATTCTTGAGGGAATCTTTTTTTTAAATTTTTTGTATGAAATACTTTCACTCCATTTATCCAAAAGTAGTTTCTAATTCCACTTGTGATTTCTTCTTTGACCGATGTGTTGTTTAAGAGGGTCTTGTTGAATTTCCACAATTTTTTTCATTTTCAAGTTTTTGTCTGATACTGATTCCTAATTTCACTCCATTGTGGTTAGAAAAGATACTTTTTTAATTTACATTTTTTTCAGTTTATGGAGACTTGTGCCCTACCATATAGTCTACCCTGGAGAATGTTCCCTGTGCACTTAAGAATGTATATTCTGCTAATGCTGTGTGGAGTATTTTATGCATGTCTGTTAGGTTTAGTTCATGGTGTTGTTCAAGTCTTCTTTTCGTCTCCCATGCAAGATGTTCTATCCATTATTGAAAGTAAGGTATTTAAGTCCCCAGCTAGTAGAACTGTCTATTTGTCTCATCAATTCTAATTTTGCTTCATATGTTCTGGCTTGTTTTGGGGAACATATATGTACATAATTGTCATACCTTCTTGATGGATTGACTTTTTGTCAACATACTTATGTCTTTCTTTGTCTGTTGGAGCAATTTTTTACTTAAAGCCTGTTTTGCCTAATAGCCCAACTATTTTTTGGTTGCTATTTGCATGGAGTATCTTCCATCCTTTCACTTTTAACCCATCTGTGTGCCTTTAGATCTAAAATGAATCTCTTGTAGACAGGTGTAAATACATTATTCCATTTTTGTGCATTTTAATTGGACAGTTTAATTTATATTTAAAGTGATTGCTGATAAAGATTTTTTTTCTATTTGCTTTTGTCCCTCAATTCCTCCATTGCTGCCTTCTTTTCTGTTTAATTGATTTTGATTCTCTTATTTCTTTTTATGTACACTTTTTAATTATTTTCTTATTACCTCAGGGATTATAATGAATATCCTAAATTTATAACAATCTGGTTTGAAATGATACTACTAGAGCTTCAGTAACATACTAAAGTTCTGCTATACAGTTCTGTTCCACCCCACCTCCCACCCATTATGTTGTTGTTGTCACAAATTTAATCTCTATACATTGTGTGTCCACGGATCTCTGACTTTATCTTACTTGGGGTTCATTAATCTTCTTGAATATCTAGATTCACATCTTTCAACAAATGTAAGAAGTTTGGGGTCATCATTTCTTAAAACATTCTTTCCGCTTCTTTCTCTCTTCCCCTGAGATTCCCACAGTACATATGTCATTAATGTCTGCTGGGGTCCCATAGATCTCTTAGATTCTGTTTATGTTCTCTTATTCATTTTTCTTTCCGCTCCTTACATTAACTTAACTATCTTCAAGTTTGGTGATTCTTTCTTCTACTTCCCCTACTCTGTGGCTGAAAACTTCTACTGAATTTTCTTATCAAGTTTTACACTTACTTTAAAACTACAGAATTTCTCTTCGGTTCCTCTACATAATTTCCATTTCCTTATTGCTGTTCTCTTGTTTGGTGAGACATAACTCTGGTTTCCATTAGATCTTTGAGCACATTTAAAAGAGTTTATTTAAATTTAAAATCTTTGTCTATTAAGTCCAATGTCTGAGCTTCCTCAGATACAGTTTCTGTTAATTTTTTTTTCCTGTGAATGAGCCATTCTTTCCTGCTCCTTTTCATGTCTCATTTTGTTGTTGTTGAAAACTGGACATTTTTAATATAATGGTAATTCTGGAAATCAGATTCTGCACACTACCCAGGGTTTATTATTGTTCTATTGTAGTAGTTTGTGGTGGTTAGTTTAGTTTTTTTTTAACTGTTTTTGTAAAAGCTGTATTCTTCCTTGAGTGTTGTCACTGAAGTTTCCGTCCCATTAGCTTAGTGGTCAACTAGCAATCTGACAAAGATTTTCTTAAACACCTGAAGCCAAAAGAAAAAGAGTAAATATTCTTCAACTCCTTGCAGATTGCTTCAGAGTTGTTGTACTCCTCCAATGTTTAGACAGACTCCTTTAATTTCTTCCTTAGCCTTTGCTTTCTGCTGCACAGAGCCTAAATATCAGCCAGACATGCAAGCTTGGGGTCTTCTCAGGTCTTTACTAAGCACATCTCTAGCCCTGGGATGACACATTGCCTTCCAGTTTCCCCAGCCTACCCAGGAGCTCTCCAAAGCCCTGTTCACCCATGTATCTCCACCTTCAGTTTCTTCCTTCCTAGGCTTTTCAGTCTGTCTGCTGCTTACCCAGCTGCTGTCGCTAACCCCAGGTGGCTTCAGGGTATATACCACTAACTCCTTTTGCAGCTACCATCCAGGAGGCAACTCCAGTCCTGAGAGTTCCAGGAGGACGAAACAAAGGCAAGACCCTGAGCAGGTAGCTTATGATGCCATCAGACAGGCAACCCACAGCCACAATTCTTTGGGAGCAAAGCTCATATTGACGCCTTTGAACCAATAAGCCACACCAGGTATGGAGGCTGGCATAGACCGCATGGCCACGGCTGAGCTGGGAAAAGGAGAATTATAGGTAAGTAAGTAAAAACACCATAGTGCTCTTACCAAAATTTAGCAGCTTTTTCCTTTGTTAAATACCCCCCAGTTGTTGCAATTTTTTTTATTAGATTCCAGAGTTCTGAAAAAGTTGCTTCTGGCTGTTTTTGGCAACTTATTCTAGCATCAGTGGACGGAGGGATCCTTAGGGTTCCTTGTTCTACCATTTTCAATGATTCACTTTTAAACTTTTTCAATGTTCAATTTTTCAGTGGAATCACCCAAAAGTCCATTTTAAAAATATTGATGTTTCATTTATTGCCTGGCATAATATCAACATTTCTAAAAATTGTGAAGGTAGTTTGAAAAAATATGTTTGTATCCTTTCAGACACAAAATTTTATTTGTATATTTTAAATCAACCTTCACTCATTTTTGCAATTACTTTATACACGCGTTGTTTATTAGTCAGAGGTGAATGATGCATTTAGTCCTCTTATTGCTACTGAATTGTTGCCTTTTCCTCATATTTCTAAGTTACCATTTTATATGTTTGTACTGTTATTCATCATACCAAAATAAATGATTTCTTCATGTTTACTGTGGCTTGTACTCTTTAGCTCTTTGTTCCAGTTAATGTTTTTGTCCAAAATTCTATTTTGTCTAACGTTAAAAATGCCATTTGTGCTTTTTTTCTTTGTATTTTTCACATCTATTTTGTCATTTGTTTCACTTCAATATGTAATGTTTAGGTGTGTCTCTAAGCAGCATATAGCTTCACTGGATTTTGCTTTATAACCAATTTCTTATCATAAAATAACTGCACTTTCATCACATTGCCTTGTGCTTTTCGATTGTTCGTTTTCTTTTCTACTTTCTTTCATTTGTCCTTTCTTGTTCTACTCCACTTTTTTTCTTTGCTAAATAGTATGTTTTCTTTCATCTGCCAACTTAGAAATTATGTCTGCTTCTGTTCTACAAATGATTGATTTTAAAAATATTTTTGAACTCCTTTTTTTCTCTGTCAATGCCAAAAACTAAATGGCATCCACTTACAGGCCCTACCTGTGAGCAACTATATTTAGCCTGTCTTTCCTTTATTTCTTGTTTGCTTTCCTAATTTTCCAGGTTGGAATTTAATAACCTAGGAGTTTAGATTCATATTATTTCATACATTTGACATTATTTATTCTTTAAGGAATAATTTGTGGTGTTTGAGCAGTTTTATAACCATGTTAATAATCGCTTGGACTTATATATATATATGCCTTATAAGCTTCATTGCTCACCGCCGACTCTATGAAACCACAATTCCCTCATTCTTGAGATGGTGATTGTCTTGGACAGCTAGAAAACATTCCAGTCTTTCAGGGTGAGTTCATGGGTAATCTTGGAAATTTCTGCATCCTCATGGCAGGTCTGGGACTTTCGATTGGAGGGGCCAATTTACCCATGATGCTTAGAAAAGGCAGGTCTCGAGCCATATCATTTCGACCCAGATCAAAAGAAGTTGGGACATTCTAAATGAAGTATGGTATTACGTTGGTCTTTTGAAAGCCAGCAAGGGGAGAGCAGAGGTGCCTCCAGAGCCAATAGCTATTAGAGCAGGAAGTTTCACCAATGTGTTCCAGAAAATCTCATCTGCATTTTGGGCAGAAACCCAGGAGTCACTCAAGCCAAAGCATCCACTCATTGTCTGAAAAAGTTGTCCCCAGTAGCCGTCAGCCACTCCCCGCATGGCCAGCCACACCAGTATTGGCAGGAAACACACACCTCCATGTGGCCTATGGTGCCTGGGAAACTTCTAGGAGTGAGGTCAATATGGTCCTTCAAAGGTTCTGCGGCCCACATTTCCTGCCACGCCAGCCCCTCCAAAGCAGGGCACGCAGGTCTGGAATCCCTTTTCTGCATCCTGCAGAAAGACCTTTGTTTTCTTTGACAGAACCCACCTCAAATGCCAATGCTGGACAAGTAAAGACTTTTCTCTATAAAGATGAGAAAAAGAAGAAATGCCACAGAACATATAAATAAATTGCTTGGGCACCGAAGAGAGATGGTTACATGGTGAACATGCAATGGTTACATTCTAAAGCAGCCATATTTTAGAATTCAGCATTTAGAAAAGTAGAGGCAGGAGAAGGTAGGTGGTCATAACAGGAAAGTATCTTACAGGGCAATGGTAGGGTGTGAGTGACACCGCCAAGATGTGTCACCTGGGACAAAGAAACTGGTGCATCCAGTCCGTCGCTGGTTAGGGACAAAGGAGAACAAAGATAAGGCGTAAATTCTCGGGTGCATTCAGCACTTTCCACTAGGCAGGCACAAAGTGGACACCAGTAGCCCAAAAGGAGTCTTCCGAGAAAGGGCTTCAGGTCGCAGGGGCTGGTCCTGGGAAGTATAAGCATGTGACAATAAAATTATGAACACAGATCTCCAAAGCTCTGAGCAGAGCCCTGACCTTGCCCACCACACACGTACCACAGACGTTGGCTTCAGGCAACATTTTGACATCAAGCACACATTCGGCCACCAAACAGAGGAAGAGCACCGGTAAGTGGCTTGGACGGACAAAATAATCGCATGCGAGGTTTTCCCTGGTCGGCCTACGCTAGTATAGGTACGCTGGTGAAATAATGTGCCATAGACCGTAAGCATTCCAGTACTTTTTTTAAACAACTTTGAGGTATGACAGACACATGAAAAGTCACACATATTTAACAGACACGATGCTGTAAGTTTGGGGGTAGGTATGCACCCTCTGGTACCTTTTCTAAACAATTGTTCACTATAACTTGAAGTTTTATTGACTCAAACTAAGCCAAATGTTCCTCCCTCAACCTGCAGGAGGCACTCACGTCATCCGGGGGTTCTTGTCACGACGGGGTTGGAGTTGGGCTCTGATGATGAGTTGAGAGCACAATGCTGAGCTGGAGAAGTGGCACCAAGAAATGTGGATTTTCAGAGTCCTTCCTGTGCCCCAGCTCTCAGCAAGCGCTAGTCTCTGTCTAACCAGTCTCTGAGTGAACTGCCAGCATCTCTCTACTCACAGACAAGTGTATGTTGTCCAAAACAGCAATTAACCCACCACTCCCTCTATGGGAATTTTTCTCCCATGTTCACAGTGTCGGGACTATAATCCATCACAGTTCAGGTCAGATCAGGTTTTTGCAGGCAAATCCGTTTTGGTACTAGTTTTGAAAACAACTATGTTTTTTCAAATCTATTCACATTTTGGAAGCACAAGTATGGAATCTCAGGCCTTTATTAAGAGAGTTTCATTGTGATTCCTCACTTCCCACTCACCTTCCAAGCTAGCTGTTTCTCTGAACAAGGGGAATCGCAGACAATTCCTCTTAGATCCACGAACAGCAATGGAGCAGAAATTCCTCAGTTTCTGGAATCACCCTACAGCACTAAGGCATCTCCTATTTTATTTTCCAGTGGAAATCAGGGAAGAAAGGAATGTGTTTTCTCAGACTGGCCTCTTCCCCAAAAGTCCTGCTCATGGCATAGAACCCTGGAAATAGGGAGTTAGGGGGTCAAGAGACATGCGCTTTCTGATAAGGTATCCTCCTTTGCTAAACAAGATCTCATTATTACTGCCAGTAAGTATGAGGTTCTTTCGTTTTTACTGCAATGTCTGCTGGTGTGTGTATATATGTTTGCTATTTAGTGTTTCTTGGCCTCATTTCAGTCAAATACCTCTTTTCAACATGCAGATCCTCTGAGGCTGCTATTGTGTGCATTCCCATAGAGCTGGCATCAATGTCAGGAACATTTACACCAGTCAATTATTCACAGACCCAAGTATATGCACTTGCCATGTCAGTTTGGAAATCACACTTAAGTTTTTTCTGGATTTAGAGGACAAAGCAGTCATCCACTCTGTCCATCAGGATGGAAATGTCTCATCAATCGCAGTAAAATCATCAAAGAACTCTTCATAGAGAAAATGTTAAGTTTAGGGAAAATAGAAAATTGTTTATCTTCCTTGCCTATCATAAAAACCAAACTTTGCCTATTTATTGGTGTGTCCAACCTAACAGTCTGAAGCACACCTGGACTTAACTAGATGTGGCAGGTTTAATTCTTTGTAGACCGGTATTAAAAGAGGTGTCCAGGAAACCGTGTTGGAACTAACTCCAATCTATGCCCAGAACCCTACCCCAAATCTCACACATCATGAAAAATCAATAGATCATCAATATCAGGAGAACACTGGTCTTTATCTCAAGCCCCCACATCGCTTCAGAACTTGAGTTCTGGACAAAGAAGAGTTTTAGGACTGGAACCCAGGATGAGGCCTTTGGCATCAGGCAGCCCTGACTTCACTAGGTCTGGCCCTAGCTTTGGAAATTCATGTGACCTCTCTAAGCTTCACTTGTTCCTGAAGTGCGCTTCTTACCCCTTACCCCACAGGTTCATTGAGAAAAACAAGAGAACGCTCTTGAAAGCATCGCCTATGACATTAGGAACAGGGGAGGCCCTCGGAAGAGGTTGCTATCAGTGTCATGAGGGAAAAATTCTCACCCCAGGCCACTGCCTCTGTCAGAAAAACAAAAATATATTACAGCTGTTGTGCTCTCTAGTCTGCAGTATTTTCTCTGAAAGACGGCTCCAAACCCGGTTTCCATACCGACGGCACCCCATCAGCCACCGACCTGCAGCAAGTATATCCCTTGCTGCAGGTTGACGGACAGAAGCACCCAGACCAACTGCTAGGTCAACATGCTGGTGGCAAAAGCCTCAGGGGGTGGCGGGGGTGGGGGGGCTTTGCCTCCACCTGCATGACGCTAGGAGCATGGGACTCACCTCAAAAAGTCTTTTTCTTCAAAATAGCAAAGGCCATGGGACAAAGCAGCCCACAGCCAGTGCCATAAAAGTACAAAACAAGAGCCTTGGGCTTACGCTCAGTGTTGGGGTCCAGCCTTGACAATGAACAAAATTTGAAGGGTTACTGGAGGAGAGAATGTTGCAGATTGAGGAGAGATAGTCAGGTCCCTGTCACCAGCAAAATTATCAGAAATAGAGCTGACCAATCAGAGCCCAGTGGGATGCAGCTGGCCTCTCAGCCTCTGTGTTACGTGTGCTGTGGTGGGGGTCAGGGATAAGGGTACAAGCATCCCTGCGTCCTGTTCCTTCTGTGGAGCTTCAGCTTCACTTTTTGTCTCCTTCAACATCAATTAAGGGACACATTCAAACGAATTTTTCTCTGCCCACTGAGGGCTAAGAGTAGAGTGGGTGAAAATGCATTAAAACGATGCTTCACCTTTAGCAATTTTTATGCAATCTGTTTCTGTAACTTAAAACATAGGGCACAGAATCTTAATATTCTGCCTCCTAAACTACTGACTTGGGAATAGACCTTGCATAATCTTCTCCACCATAGGCAGAGTCTCCAGGAGAGGTCATTCCAGAAAGTTCTCCCATGCTGGAACATCTGTGGCTCTCAGATATTTCATTCCTGGCCCAGCCTTCCTGTTTGTGCCAACCACTGTGATTAAAAATGCATCCAAAGTAAACCTCAGGCAACCAAGCCTCCCTTGGCAATGTGGGGGGCACTTGGAGTTGGAGGGTGGTCACCCCAAATCATTGCAAACATTGCCCCAGGTGCTCAGCAGCTGGCTGGAACGGCTTGTAAAACTCTATCCTTCCAGCTCCTAACGTACTGAGAAGTAACCCAGGGGAACACACAGCACTGTCCCACCTGTGGAAATTAATGTTGCCAGCTCAGCATATTGGCAGAGAAAAATTCACACAGCAAACAAACCCGCTGAAAAATTGGAAATATTTGCTTAACAGAAGCACATTGATTAAAGTCACTCCAAGATCAAATTACTTTCCCAGCCCCGGCAATTTCACCCTGGAGGGCAGCAGACTTATATCAGCAGAGTATTGATGAAAAACTCATGCAGTGTCTAGATGTACCATATTAGGGGTGTTAATCTCAGAAGTGGCCCATAATTTTTCTCCTACACCCAGAGCCTTCATTTGAAGGAGTGTAATTCCAATACAAACAGTAATAAGGAAATAAAATTGTTGATGTATGTCTTTCCAATATCCATCTTTGGTAAGAAATTTTCATTTCTATGGTCAATTAAAGCTCATCTTAAATAAAAAGTTAAGCTCATTTCAAATAGACTTCCAAGGTTACTTGGTGTCTCAAATCCCCCACCATTTCAAAGGAAAATAAAGGGCAGAGCTAAAATCCCTTCTGAACTACAAGGGCAAGCAAATCATCAAATAAATATGTTTAACATGCAAGTTTATTACAATAAAGCAGAGAAATTAGCCATCCCAGGAAGGATTCCATTTTACCATGGCAGCATCACCTGGTACGTGAAGAGAAGGGCATTTGAAGGCAGGTCCAAGGTCAGCCAACTACTTAACGACAGTTCTTCAGTTGTTCGAAAAGGCTGGTTAAAGTATCTCTGCCGACCCCCAGCCCCCTCAACCCCCACCCCCGGCAGTTACCCAGCTGAGACACCAATTCCTCATTACAACCCCGAGGATAACCCACATTCAACTGGTCACAGTGTTTTAAATAATCTGAGATGGAGCACAACTCTTTATTTTAAATAATCTGAGATGGAGCACAGCTCTTTACTCTGCACAGCTCTGCTTCCTAAATTTAGCTCTGATGAAATCAGGCCATCTCAAACTCTGGCTCAGGAGGGCTTCTCCTGCGGCCCTCTCGGAGATGAAGGGGCCCAAGCCTGGAAAAGCAGAAAGCTCTAGTGCAGGACCCCTCACCCCACATACCCAAACACGCAGCAGCCGCCAGGTCCAAGGGCCTAAGGGTAGCAGCTCGCGTGGGGCCAGCTCACTGCGCAGGCCCAGACCCCATCACTTCCGCTGCCCTGTCTCTACCCAGTAGGACCCTTGGGCTGCCTACCACTCCCGTGCAGGGTGTTTGGACAAGTCAAATGCTGGGCTCAGGCCTGGACTCACCCTCCCTTCTTTACTCCCAAGCATGAGTCCCCAGGCAAGAGAATGCAATTCTCCCCCTTCCCGGGCCCCCTTCTCCAGCTTACGACAGTCCGTACTTATCAAACTGGACACCCAAGTTATAATGACAGTGAATGCTTCGAGAAGTTCCCCCTCAGGGATCAAGGACCAGCTCCCTACACCCTGCCAGAAGTCATAGAAGCCACTCTTCCCACCCAATGACCTGCCCTCTAATGGGGCATGGAACACACCCGCCATACACACACACACACACACACGCACGCACGCACACACACAAGAGAACAACAGGCATTTAGAATGGTATCTGCAAAGGCTGATGCTCATATTAGCTCATTGGGAACGCAGTTGGAGGTGGGGGGCAGGGAGTAGGAATGACAGGATGGAAGAGGTCGAAGGCATGGGAGCGGTTGGGGACACCAGCCCAGGACGCAGGAGCAGGGAAACCACCGTGTTTAATCACCAAGGTTCCAGGAAGTGTTCTAGGTGTGTTTTTTCTAATTTTTCTCATTTAAACCTCACATTACTCCTCTGGGAAAAAGCCAGGGTTCCAACACTGGCTGCACACTAGAAGCTCCTGAGGATCCTTTAAATAATTCAGGTGCCGAACTCCATCCGGATGAATTAACTCACAATCTCAGGGGTAGGGCCCACGCATCCATGGTTTTTAAAAGCATCACAGGAAATTCCAGTGCACAGCCCGGACTGGGAATCATCCTGCCAAAAAACGCTAAGCTCCTTCCTCATGCTGTATTAGGAACTAGCCCCCGTGGAGTCTGGGAAGAGCAGCCCGCACTGGATACCTGGAGATAGCGCCCCCGGGGCCAGACACACTGTTTCCGACCATCTGATAGACCTGCTGAAATTGCCATCAAGTGTCCCCCAGAAGAACTTGTAATTTTTGCTTCGCAGATTCAGTTAAGGTCTAAATTGGAGTTCAATTTTGCTTTCTTAAACTCCTAAAATTCCTGTTTCCATCTTGAAAATACAGATTTGTAGCTTGTCAGATGAGAAGTTATTTTCCTTTTCACCAAGACGGAGAGCCGCCATGCAGGAGCTGACTCCTGGTTAGAGGATGACATGCGGTAAGCAGCTCAATGTCATTTTGAAGAATACCTTTTTTTGGCCTAAGAGAAAATGCGTGCTCTACTTCCTGACAATTGATTTGCAAGGTTCCAATTCAAGTAGCAAATTGCTTCCGTTGCCCAGGTATTTCGTATCTTCCATGAGCACTTAGATAGGAAACTCAATTATTTCTTATGCTGACCACGAAATGACAGGAAGAATTGCAGTTTAAATTTGGGATCATTTCTCTACCTTTTTTTTTTTATATCATTTAAAGAGGCCTGGGTTACAAATAGATTGGGGTAGTTGTAAAAAAGAGTGTTAATAGTATCGTTAAAGTGGCTTTTTATCCTAAGAAAAGGCTTAGCTCTCCCCAACCATGTGATCAATGCTGATAATACCACCTGAGCCCAGAAGTAGGCCACAATTCACACCAGCGTCATTGGGGAGGCAGTATTTACAGCCCAAATCCCCCAAGATATTATGACATCACCAAAACAGAGCCATGAATAGCAGTAAAAAAAAAAGTCTATTCAATCACCCCAGATGCTTTCTGCTCAGGAGAGAGAATACCCAGGGCTAGGATGCTAGTGGCCCTAAGAAAGCAGTATGACCCCCCAGGGTGTATGCTTTAAGAACTTTTTCCCATTGCTCATGCCTGCCTCCATCGCCTGCTCTAGGCTGTTGTCAAGAGAAATTGCTATCAACAAATAGGAAAGGGGAAAATGAAGATGTCAAGGATTCCATACCACCATCTGAGCATGGGCAGCTGTGGCCTAGAACAGGAAGGAGCACAGTTCACCTGTAACTTTAATTGGGCAGTATCCATTCTATCAGCATGACTGTCATCTGATACTACTGTGTACAGTACACAAGTACAGAAGAAACACACTCACAGACACAAGCCCTTGCTCTATTCAAGGCTTAACCAAGAGAAGGCAAGATGATAGGTTGAGCAACAGCCCCAGCCCTCTACTACAGACTTTGTAGGGGCTACACACATCCCTGCAGGAAGGCATCACCATTCTTATCTTACAGCTAGGGAAACTGAGGCTCGGAGAAGCTAAGTAACACAGTTTCTATAGCTGGGTTACCGAGAGCCAGCCAAACTTCAAATCCTTGCCTGTAAAATTCCCCCAAGCCTGGGCCTCGGCCCCTTCTGTTCTTCTCGATGTGGGCACAAGTCACCCACACTTGAAGAGGGAGCCCAGCACACACCCCTAATTCCATGCTGTAGTATGTTTAGTCACTTCAGCTGATAAATAATCACTGTTCTGAATGAGCAAAATACAAACACAAAGGAAAGAGAGATGAGCAGAGTCAGCAGGAATTGATCCGGTCCTGTTTGTCACAACCCCAACTACGTTAGAATCACTGTAACAGGATATTAAATGCGCTGCTTTCTTTAGTGTCAGCCTCTCCATTTTGGCAGAGGTCCCAAAGGCTGACAGCAGCTGGTGCCATGTGCCCCACTGTAAAGTCACATGGTGGACACATTGAGCTGTGCACGCAGGGGGCACAAAGTGACTTCTTCCAGCATGGGCTGAACACCCACCTCTACCCTTTCAAAAGGCAACAAGAGAGAGGGGCTTCCTCTGGAGGGGCTGAGTGTATCTGGACAGTTTTCCACCCATCTCCAAAGAAGAGGGGTCTGCGGCATCTGTCCCTTCACTTCAAGCTGAGTGGTGGAACTTCAAATGTGTAACAGAGAATTTTGGGGTAATAGGAATTGGCATCTACTCCTACCTGGAGAAGGCCTAAAGGCAAGAGGCCGTGGTCAATGCTCCCTGGCCAATGGCACAGCATTGGAGCAAGCTTTCCCTCTACGAGATGCTGGAAAAGGTAAGTGGGTTGTTTTTTGTTCTTTGTTTTTCAGAGAAGAGCTAGCCAAAGCTCCCATCCAGAAGGTTCCACAGTGTATCAATTACTCTAGCTTCACCTTAAGTCTTTGCATCATATAACTATCCTCCCAAGTTGTTCTTCAGGAATTCTTGGTGGTGTTTGATCCCTTGATCTTCCATAAAAACTTTGGAGCCTGTTTGTGATAGTCCAAAGAAAAGCCCCATTATTACAGCTCAATTGATGAAGGATCATCCCCTTTACGATATCCAGTCATCCTATCCACACACATGGTATGCCTTCATTCATTTAGGTCTTGAAGACCTAAATGAAGTTTTATCTATTTTGTCTATAAAGATCCCAAATATCTGTTTGTAGATTTGTCTCCCAGGTTCCATATTTACATTTGATTGGCTTTTTTTTATGATATCACATATTCCAATGGGTACCTAAATATTTGTTTTACATTTTTTATTTTATTATATTTTATCATTTTATTTTGTGTGTTCTTTTATATCCACATAAGCTATTAAGAATTTTAATAATTTGCCCATAGATCTTTTAGATTTTCTGTATAGATATTTGTGCTCAAGGGCATTCCTAATACTTCATTTTCATTTAATTTGTTGCTCTATCTAGGTTTGCAATGCAAAGTTTAAAAGATGCTGCTAGAACAAGAATCCTTGTCCTATTTATTACCGTAAAGTGTTTCTAATGGTTTATCACTAAGTTTGAGATTTGCTGAAGATTATTAGGGGGATTGCCTTTAACAGACTAAAAATGTTCTCCCAGTTTGCTAAGAATGCTTATCATAAATAGATGCTAAGTTTTATTGAAAAATTTTTCTACATCTATTGCCACAAATCATACGCTTTTTCTCCTTTGTGTCGTATAATGGACAGCAATAATAAATTTCCAATTTGAATCAATCTTACATTCTAGTTCTAACCTCATAAAACCTTTATGCCTAACGCATATTTTGCCTGAGGTTAACATAGCTCCATGAATGAGCATTTATGGGCTATTTGCTAAAAAGTCTTTTTCTACTCATGTTTACAAACGTTCTGTGTCCTGATGTTTCAGATTAAAAAGCATGCAACTGGGTTTTATTTATTTTTATTCCTTTCTGACCATCTCTGTATACACTGGCAAGTTTAGTATATGTATATATATACACACACACATACATATACTAAACATATATGGTGAATATATACATATATGTGGCAAATACTAAAACATTTGAATTCAACTGATTTTTTCCAATGTTACTCTTTTCTCCTTCTTTGCTTTCTTTAACATTGTATTGTAGTTTGTGTTATTCCATTTTCTTCATCTACTGTGTAGAAGTTACGTAAACTATTTTATTCCTCTTAGTTTTTGACAAAACAGTGTCTGGAAGTTCAGTGAGACCTGAGTAAAGAAGAGGTTTTCTTCAAAGAGGATTTGTATTTACTGAGACCAGTTAGCAGAAGGCACCACCAAACCATTACTACTTTAAACTCAATGCTCTGCTTGGGGTCTCTTGGAATTTTGGGGCAGTATAAATTCTAGCTCCAGACCCAGTGAAGGCCAGATTGTGGTGAAGAGTTCTCAGTGGACATGGTGCTTATTTTTTATTTTGGCTTTGTTATTCTTGCTGTGTCTTTCTGATTCTAGAGCCCGCATTGATTCAGGGAAGTTTCTTCTTGTGGGATTGAGCATGTGCACAATCCTTGGTTCCCTAAAGGCCCATCTCTTGTTTGCTTGCTTGTTTATGCCCAGTTATCCCCATTTCACATCCCCATTCCCTTCCCTATGTAGCCAGCCATCTCATGTGTTTGATGTATCTACTTGCTTGAACAGCATCCCCCAAAAAGTCATGTCTACCCAGATCCTATGAATGTGGCCTTCTTCGTAGGCCCTTTGCAGAGGCGATCAAATGACAATCCGGTCATGCAGGAGTAGGGTAGGTTCTAAATCCAACACAACAGGTGTCCTCATGAGAAGAGAGAAATTTGGACACAGAAAGATACACAGACACTCAGAGAAGGAAGGAGGCAGAGATGGGAGGGATGTATCTACAAACCAAGGGACACCAAGGATTGCCAGCAGCCGCAGAAGCTAGCAGAGAGCATGGAAAAGAATCTTTCTCCCAGCCACCAACACTTTGATTTCAGACTTCTGGCCCCAGAACTGTGGGAGAATACATTTCTGTTGTTTTCAGCCACCCAGTTGGTGATATTTCCTAGCAGGCCTAGGATCCTAACACAGTGTAGATCCTTCCATTACTTTGTTTTCTTGCAAAACATGAAGTCAGTTCCCGTGACTGTAATTCTAATTCACATAATTGAGGTTGTGCTGTGGATCAATTCTGCTCCTTGCTCACTTCTCATAGGACGTTTTTTTGCAATAAACCCAATAAACCCATGGCATAGAATGCCAGTAGAGTGCGTTCACATGCTCCCAATCCACTACAGTGACAGTGATAGGCACTGCAAACAGCTGGTGTAAACATCTGCACACATGTCAACTGACTTGTGTAGCAATTTCTTTGGTTCATATGCTCCAAAAGTAAGATTGCCAGGTCGTAAGGACTATGCATGCTTTAAATAACTCCTACTAGTTTGCTTTCCAGAATGATTCTACTTTTCTCTCTCTTAGTAACTGTATGTGAAGGTTTCCTCTGTCCTCACAATCCCACCAACCCCTGTCATTTTGTAGCTTTTTACATTTTGCCAATAACAGGTAAGAAGTAAGGTCACATGGTTATTTTTGTTCCTCTGATTAATAATGAGTTCAAGCAATTCTTCACATGCCTGTTAGCTTTTTCTATAAATTACCTGTTTGCATTCTTTGCCCATTTTTTTTTCTGTTGGGATCATATCTTATTCTTACTGATTCATAGGAGTTCTTTGAATATTTTAGATGGGCAGTTCATAGATTTTGAGAAAGTTCTAAACTCAAAAATAGTTTGGAACCCCAAGAGCTTTTGTTGACATTTATTACATCCATCAATATTTACTCTTTTAGAAAATAAAAAACTAAAAATATTTTTAAAGAATTTTTGACACATTTGAAAAGAATAATAAATTCATCATGTGTAAACAAAAATAAACTTCTATGAGAAATAATATATTTTTTCCAAAACAAATGATCTAGTGAGGAGAGAAGAAATGTTTTTTCATTTTTCCAAATCTTGTTTTGGGTGACTTAATAAAAGACAGTTGGATGCTTATGTCTGCTTTGCATTCTACTTATTGCATTATTTTGGTTGAAGTATGTGTTGATATATGGTTGCAGAAGGGAGGGTTATTTCAATAGCCTTTGCAGTTAGTTTCAGATATTCTTTGATAATACATTAAAATTCATTAAGTAGTAGTTTCTTAAAGGCTATTTGCATGCAGAATCCAGAATTATATCAATGAGCTTTTTGCACACTGTAACATAAAAATTCACTGATCTGTCTTGCATTTTCAACAGATCTTTATCCACGCATGATTTTGTAGCATCATTCATGGGTCACTGGGGAAATACTAATTTCCCGAGTTGTACAGATCTTCTATATGTTGATGTGTTTCATTATACAGTATCCAAAAAGGCACTTTTGCTAATGCCAATCCTATCACAAAAGCCTATGAGTATTGGGAAGCTATCAAGCTCACCATGGTGGATATAAGTTTTCCAAAAATTCCAATCTTTGCTTGAAAGCTTGAATGTTATTGTTGACACACACTGCCCATCCTTTTGTTTGAAGCTAATAAGCTCACTTTTTTCATTTCTGAGAAGTCAAGGTGGGAAGGGCTGGAATAAGAGGCAGGTGCTTCCCTTTCAGTCTGAACAGACTCTATTCTGAAAAGCTACCGAATCCAGCAGCTGAGCCAGGCCGCAGCTCTCAGAGCTGGAGGGTGAGTGAAGCCCCGACTCAGACCCCGCACTCAGCAGCAGAAGGCAAGCTCAGCCCATCCTGTGGCCACCCGCCTAGGAGCCCAGACAGGCAGGGCTGGCCCGTCAGCCCCACAGACCCAGGCGCTACCTGTAGGGACCACTCTCCAGCTGGGTGAACTTCTGTGAGTCTCAACCGCCTTCGCTGCAAAACAGACATGATGAGAGCAACCTTCAACCACAATTTCTTGAGCACCTGCAATCTCCCAGGCTCTAGCTGCCAGCAATGGACCGGGCTGGAGGAGCCTGTACTCTGGTGGATACGTGTGGGGCCCTGTTGTGAAGATAAGGGGTAGGATATGGGGACAAACACCAAACCCAGCTCCCAGGCGCGATCTCTATTACCGAAGGAACTTGAGGCATTATCTACCTAGACCACTGCCGCTTCTCCTCATCTATCCAATCATTTCCCAGAAGCCCAAATAATCATCAAGTGACAATCACGCTGATATGAAACCCCACACGTTGGTTAGCTCATAGGACACTGTTGGGGCAAATATGTAACATAGTTCATGCACATCTCACCATGTGTACCCCTAGGGTCTGAGCATCACAGTTGATTCATCAAATCCTCTAAAGAGCGGGAACAGATTTCAAATGTGAGGAATTTTAAATGAAATTCTTTCTCCCACACACACTGACACGTACACACAAACATACACACTCTTTCTGCCAACTTTAGGCTCCATTCTTTTAGGGTCTTCAAGGAATTTTGGTCTCCTAGGAGTACATTATAAAATGCAAATAACCCAGGAGGGGGTCACACCTAATGCCATCAACAGTTTACACTTGAGTTAACAATTAACTCCTTGAGAGGTTTACAGCTTGTTGGACTTCAGAGAGACCTAAGATCAACTACCAACTCTCTCACCCAGCAAATGGGGCCCCCCAAACAAAGAAGATACTCAGGCCTGGAAAGGGGAAGCACTTCCCCCAGATCACACAGCCCATTGGCTAAGAGAGTCATCTACAGAGAAGCAGGTCCCCGACTCTCACTCCAGTCCTCCAAGGCCTCTCTGTTCCTTTGGACATGTCAAAAGCATGAGTCTAAGTTTCTGTCCAGAAGGGCACCCCTTCCAGGCTGCAGATGCCTGCACAATATCCCTACAGCCCAGGGAGTTATTCTAGAATCTGCCTCAGGCTCTTTCTCTTCTGAGTCCCACCCTGGCCACTGCCTCCATGCCCAGCCAGCAGCCTGCCTCCCCTGGGCCGCCTCCTGCCTCCCAGCCTGGCTTCCCTTCCTCAGAAGGCTGCCTTTCAGCTCTCCCTTTGCCTGCACTGTACAGGCCTACCTGGCCAAGCCTGAGATCTGCTCAGGGCCAATTTCAAAGGCCTTTTTTAACCAGAAAGAGGAATTCAACTGCTACTGTGATAAATGCATCTCACAGAGCATGTAGGACATACCCTATTGGGTGGTAAGACAGAAGAAAGAAAAGACAAGATTTGAGAAAACCAGGTAGGGGAGTGATGTGTCCTCAGGGCAGACCCTGAGGCAGGCCATCGCTGGACAGAAACTTGTGGAGCCACTTTACCCCAGGGACACCTGATCTCACATCCAAGTTCCTCACAGAGGCTCTGGGGAGGGCACGGAGAGGCGGCTAAACCTCAGAAGGCCAGGCCTTCTGATGTCACAAGCTGCCGGAAAACCCTTCCATTCAGACTTCAGTCATTCAACGTCCCTCATTTCCTTCACTATGAGACTTCAGTTTTTATTTTCAATTGAAATGGTCACTTAAGAAAATTGAAATGCATGGAATATAAATATTAATGTGTTTGTGAGAGCAGAGACGGATACCCCATTCTTAAGACAAACCAGCACTTATTCCTTACAGACAGGGCCCCGCCCTTTACATATATTATCTCATTGAACCCTCATAATCCCCACCCTGCAAATGTGCACACCCAGCAGAAAACACCAATGAGCTGCTGAGCCCACCGACCACCTGCTCAAGTATCGCTAACGTGCACAAAATTAATGCAACATAAAAAATGGCGATCCACGTATCGTCAGGGCTGGGAGAGACCCTTTAGACCATCTAATCCAAATCATCTTTTCAAATGTGGACACTGCAGCCATTGAGAAGGGGCAGTTTGGGTCACACACAAGCTGGTGGAAACAGAATGGGGACAGGGAAGCCCACCCTGCCCAGGCTGCCATTTGGAAGGGCCGGGACTCTCCAGTTCTGTGCACCAGAGCCAGGACGCTGCATTACATCGGAAACCTGGCATCCTAGGGCAGCCCACCTTACCACTAAGGTCACGCTTCTTAATTTGGGGAGACTTGTTCAAAGAACCTATGGCTGCTATGGAAAACATGCAAGCCGTCCAAGTCTTATCACAACTTCAGAGGGTCGCCTTTGTACCCTTCTCATACCAAGCAGTGTCCCAACTCCCTATAGGTCCTCATTCATGGATCACAAGGTAAGAATACTCCTGAGCAGTCTTTCCAACCTGCTTACATTAAAGCATGAGCGACTCAGGAGGTACACCACCACTTCAACCTCAAAAGCTCACCCTGTGTCCCCTTCACCTTCCCCACTCCTCCACCAGCCCTTTAGCCAAACTCCTTGCCTGCCGCCTGAGACAATCTAGAAGGATTATATAATTATGAATGCGCACGTTTGTTTCTTGGTTCAGCTCCGTCTGCCCTGACACAAAAGCCTTGCTTGCATTCTGGGCTGGGCTGCACAGTGTCCCCCAGAAATTTGTATCCACCTGGAACTTCAGAATGTGACCTTAATTAGAAATAGGGTCTTTGTAGATGTCATCAAGTGAAGGTAAAGTCATACTGGAATTAGGTTGGACCCTAAGGCAATGCTTGGTGTCCTTCAAAAAGAGGGAAAACCTGTAGAGAGACCCACACAGAGGGAAGACAATGTGAGCACACGCGCACACACACACACACACACACGCGCACACACACATGGCCATGTGAGGGCAGAGGCGGAGTTTAGGGTCATATTGTCACAAGCCAAGGAACAATCAAGGATTTCAGGACTCCTCCAGGAGCTGGGAGAGGCAAGGAGCTCTTCCCTAGACCCTTCCAAGAGAGCAAGACCCTGCCAACACCACGATTTCAGATTTCTAGTCTACGGAACCATGTGAGAATAAATTTTTGTCTTAAATCACCCAGTTTGTGCCAATCTGTGATGACCGCCCTAGGAAATCAATACACATTCCTGACCTATTTCTGCCCTACTCTGCCTGCCCTCCATGTAACTGCCATGTTTGGAGAAAGTTGGTGCTTTTCCAGGGGAACGCTTTTCATAAGTAATTAAATCTACATCTAGTCATAGACGCCCATCCCCAGAATTCAACCAAATGTCTCATTAAAAAAAGAAATCTCTTCAACAAATGTGCTTTCTTTTAGTCCTAGTGTAGGATCCATGAGCGAGATCCATGGGAGCTGCAGGAAAATTTCCAGGCATAGCGTCTTATACATCCTTAGGCCATCGCCTCCACTCACGGAGGGCTCATCCCTGCCTCGCTCCACGTCGCCGCCCCTTCTCCTCTGCCAGCCTGTACCCACTCCCCATTCTTATGAACTAGACCTTGGTCTGCTCCTTCATGTTGCCCCAGTCCTGTTTGCTCATTAATCAAGTGTGCTTCATTATAAAAATTTGTGTCTGTAAAACCCATTTTTCCTCATTTCTCCTTTCAACTTTTCTATCTTCTAGGAATCAGGAACACATGCTTCAAATATACACATATTCTGGAGGAAGAAAATGATTTATCACATAAGTTTGCCACTTAAGCAGTTTGAGCAGAGTTGGGGTGATGGCTTATCTGGGAGGTTGACACAGGATTGTAGGGGACACTATTAGCTGCCTCCTGGCATCCCTCCCCTGATGTAGAAGGTCCTCAGCTTGGGTGGGATTGAACCCAGCCCCAGGTCTGTGAGTGGGCCCTGATTGATACAAACCATGGTTCACCAGTCGGAGTAACCTCACCACTGAGCACAAAGTTAGCTCAAAAATAGACACAGGAGCTAATTTTGTCACAGTGAACAGTGAACTCACAGGATATAGGGTGTATGGGTTAGAAATAACCCCTCTTCTGCTCAGTGTTAAGAAGAAAGCATGCATTTCCCCCTCTGTTTGTTCCTGGCAACTGTCTTGAGACCATGTGGGTAGCCAGCCTTACTGTAGCTGATGCTATGGAAAGCACAGAGGAGAGAAGGAAAAATATTTGGTCCTCAGTGTCATCCTGAGCTCAAGCTTTGCTGGGCATCAATCCTATCTCTGGACATTCCAAGTGCACAAAATCTGTTACCTTTTAAGCTAGTTTGCTTTGGGTTTTCTATAGCTTGCAGCCAAAAACATCTTAACTGATACAGAATTTCTTGAATCCAGTGGGAATTTTGGATGGTCTTACGTGACATCTAAGAATGCTACAAATCCTGAAACAGGTACTGAGGAGATGAAGCTTCAGGGGAGAATAGCCCTGAGCCCTAAGAAGTCCCTCTGGGATATTCAGCATCGCTGTCACTGCAAATAGCTCCTCTTATGTGGACTTTTAAAGATCAACCAGCATCCAGGCTTCCCAAATTGTTGCTATTTACAATAGCACAAGTTGAGAATGTTGTAATTTTTTTCAACCACCACTGTATCTCTCAAGTCTGGCTCAGTCTGACCTGAAGGCATGGTGGGGAGACCCTGCAAATTCTCCCTTCCCTGCATCCCTGCTGGCCTCCTCCCCAACCCCCCTTCCCATTCCCCACCCCTATTTACCCCTGTGAGCCTTCAAAGGGTTAAATGCTAGAGCCTTGGCTTTTAAGAACAGCTGGAAACAAAGTGCTGCCCCAGGCTGACAGCAACCAACAAAAGGTCAGGAGGTGGAGGGAGTCGTTTTCCATGGGAATAATTTTCTAAGGGAAATGGTAAAGTTATTTAAGTCACCAGGTGGGACACATAAAGGACAATCTTTCTTGGCTCTCGAGAAATGGATGATGTTTGACCTCACAGATTTTGCCTGTCTCTGGTTTATACAATGAACCCAAAACCTTGATAACATTAAATGATTTTATATGTATGTTTTATATATACACACACACACACCATCCTTTTTTTTATTTTGTAAAAATAATGTCACCTCTTTGGGAATTAACATGGGAGAAGGGAAAGAGGAACACAAAATGTTCATACCCTTTGACCCTGTAATTCCAATCTTGGGACTGCAACCCCAAGAAATATATTCAACAAGGGAAATAAAGTTTATGGGCAAAGATGTCCACTGCATCACTATTTACGGTAGGAAAAAAAACTAATGGGTCAGCAAAAGGGGATGAGTTAGTAAATTATTGCTCATCAATGTGAGAGAATATCATGGGCCATTAAAAATGCAAAGTGACAACATGGGAAATGTCGCCTGACAAAGAAGACATAGAACAATATGCATAGGACTAGTGCATCTTTAGTATATAAATATGGGAACATGAAGCAATAATGAAAAATCTTCATTGGAGCAGGAGAATCATGAGAGATCCTCTTCTTTTTCTCAACTTTACTTAATGTTAATTTCTGTTCTCTGATTAAAAATGTAATTTTGTTGCAGAAATGAAAATGTTCATAAATTGTAGAAAGGGTTTATTATATTCACAGGGGTGACAGTACACCTCTGTGAATATACTAAAAACCCTTGAACTGTACCCTTTCAGTGAGACAATTGTATAGTATGTGAATTACATCTCAATAAAGTTGCTGTGAAACGTGATTCTGTTTTTAAAAATTTGAGCCATTCTCAATGAAGAGAGAAAAAGACCTTTGTTTTCAATATAAGTGCCATTCAACAGCTGCATTATACAGGACTTTTTAATAAATTCTCAACAAAATGTAGTAAGTTAGTGGCAAATGTGATCTGTTTTAAACAAAGCACATCCAAGGTGCTTAGGGAGACAGGATCCTCCCTGGCACCTCCTGAGTTGGGACAGTCACTCACGGAAAAACATTCTGAAATCAGATGGAGTCCAAATCTCAATCGTAGTATTGCTTTCGGCAGCTTACTTACCCTCTCTGGGCCTCTGTTTTCTTTTCCATAAAATGGAGTCAATTCCACTTTCCTAATACTGTTGTGGAAATTAAAAGGCATCATGCCTGTAACGCATCAGAGAGATAAAAGATGTGCAGGAGCTGTTATATTTTTATTGGGATATGAAATACAGAGATGCAACTGGACCAACTTCTCAAATTATTTAGAGTTTTGTTCAGGGGAAGGGTCCACCCTTAATGATGCCAAGTGGTTCTTCTTCTCACAACAAGCCTGGGGAGTGGTCTGCACATGTCCGTCTGTCAGAGCTGCATCTGTCTGAACTACCCCCCTGAGAAGCCGAGGTATTTTCTAAGAGGCTGACTGCTGATCCTGGTCACTCATCCCCAAATCCTTGCCATGATTTCCCACGTGGCCTCTCCCACATCATCGGAGCATGGAAAGGAGAGAGAAAAGCTTTATCCACAAGATCCTGAACAGGTCAGTTCCATGGAGTGAAATCAGCTTGACCAGTTTCCAACAGTCATTTCAACTCCAACTGGAGATTTTCACTCACAATAAACCGACTTCCCCCTTTAAGTGAATATCCTGCCGCCTTGGAGTCATCAAGTCCCAGGGGTGACTGTGTTCTCCACCCCCTTACCGCCTTCACACACAGTCAGCCTTGTATACTCAGGACACCTAAAACACCGTTCTTTCCTTTGGAAAATGGAACTTGACACAATCCAACTCATGCTATGTGGAAGATTAAATGAGACAAAACAGGAAAATTCTCTGGCACATGGCAGATGCCCTGTCAATGGTAATATTATGCCCTCTTCCCCCTTACGCTTTAACTGATGTGTTTCCTTCTAAAACAGGTTCATCCTCTTCCTCTTTCCCTTTCTCCTTAACCCCCCAGTCCCACTGCCATGCTCTGATTTTTTCTCCTTCCCACACCAGCAAATCCCACAACCTAAGCCTCCAAATGTCAGTCAGTGCCAACTCAGCCCATGGCATATGGCCCTGCACAATCGAACCATGATCTCATCCAGTTGGCCTGTTATTTTTATAGACTGGTATTAAGAAGCATAAGCCAGAAATTTTATATACACTGTCACGCTGGGTATTCTCAGGCCTGCAGGGCAGATGGAGCATTCCTAGCATTTTACGGTACAACACACGGTCCTCTAGCCTCCTCTTCAGACCCCCCACTCTCCAGGGGCCAAAGGGAAGCGCTGGAGGGCTCCTTGCTCCATTCTGCCCTCTCTCTTCCTCGTTCACCAGCCAAACATGCCCTGCCCCGCAGCCGTGGGCAACAGCAGCCTTCGCTCTAAGGGAAAGAGAGCAGATCCCCAGAGAAACAGGGAGGATGTGGGGCTCCTGGGCAGCCCACCGTGGAACAGTCATTGAACAACCGTAGACGAGGAGGCTGAGCTCCTGGTCGCTGACAAGCACCCCTGGGCTGGGCCCGGGAACGGTGCACAAAGTGTGGAGGAGGGTGGGGGGAAAACACAAGGATTTCACAACTGTTGGACACGTTATTAGGATGGCCAACACTGCAATAAATCATCTGTGCAAATTATAAAACAGAAGCCATGAGGTTTTGTTCTGTAATAATGTGAGATCTGGTTGTTGCTTTTTCTGAAAGTAGAAAAGGAAACGCTTTGGTCTAACACAGGGAGGATGGCCAGTTGGTTAGCACCACGCCATACCTCCGCACAAGCTTTCTCCCTCTCTCCCTCTCTCCCTCTCTCTCTCCCGCCCACTCTGCTTTTCTTCACTTATTACACACATTTCTGACTCTCAGTCACTCAGCAGTGTGTTGTCATCAGCTGTGGGTCTCTCCTGGGAACTGCAATTATTGGAAAAAACGGCCACCTTGACAGGTTTCCTTCTTCCTCCCTGGCAACCGCTCCACCTTTACCTCGCAGGCCCCACCCGCCGCCTCTCCCACCCTGCTCCTTTCTTTCTTTCCTTCTCTGTCTGCCTCACCCCTCACCTGGACGGGATTGCCCCTGGAGGAGAAGGGAAAGGGTCACCAGTGTCTGTACGTGAGGAGCAGCCCTTTGTTGCCCTCCCACACAATAAATGAGTTCACGGCAGAGACGGGCAAACATGTTACCAATCTCTCCGAATACTGCGATGGTGACGTGTGTGTGTGTCTGTGTGTGTGTGTGTGTGTGTGCATGCGTGTGTGTGTGTGTGTGTGTGTGGAACACACCCCGCCCTGGCCGGCCCCAGATGGGACACACACATCCCTCTCACCACTTTACTCTTTCCCTCATTCAGACTACAACTGGAAAAAAATTGAGCTGGCTCCCAGCCTGAGTTCCTAAGTCCTCAGAGCAACTCCAAGACAAAGATGAATAGTCACACCTACATTCAGCATTTCAAAAATGCTGGTAAAATCCGTGCATTGACCCAGAGGAAGATGATACAGGCTGCTTGAACTGTCGTAGTCCTCTGCTTTGGCTCAGTACAGTATTTTCTTAATCTGGGATCCAGCTATCAAGCTTACGCAGATCAGAGCCCTGGAGAGGCCAAATATTTTTTATTGAAATAAAACATGAGGAAAATAACGACTACTTGGCAAAATAGTATGCTTAGTAAGGGGGAAAAGTCTTTCTAAACTCAGGACTAGTAAGCAAAGAACCTAGAATTAAGTGACCCACCACTGAGAAATAATCAGGGATCTGAATTCAACCTGATTCAGCAGAAAAATCCCTTGGTAGCTGTTTAAGTCAAGGCCACTATAAAAGTAACCCTAAAGCGATAGACAACAGCTGCTTTTCACTGGGAACTGTTCTGTGGCTTCTCAGGAAATGATGCAGTATGGATGTCTCTATGATTCACTGTCCCACACTCTGGGAAATGGAAAGGTGAACATTCCCACTCTTGACCCAATCCCTATAGGTTAAGAATGGCCACGTAGAATTTCATCATATTGGATGAACCATCTCTAACGGGCTCCAAAATGAACAATACAGAGAAATATACAATCTGGACCAGCATATAGCTTCAGACCGAGAGGTGTGGCTGAGAAGGTAGCACTCCGGAGAAGTGTCTGGGGTCTGGAAATACATTCCTCTACTAACCCATATAACTTCACCATCTTCCGAAGTCTGAAATCCTGCCTCTTCCAAAACCCCAGATTAGTCATAATCACAGCAAGCAATTCTTTTGTACCTATCACTTCCCACAGGTCTCGTGGAGTCCTGCAAATGACATATGGCCATGTCTGTAATAACAGGTCATATTTAGCTATTATTTCCTACTCAGCTCATGGGCAGGGTCCCCCAGCTCCTCCCAACTATTTTCGGGAGATCCAAGAAGTGTATCACATGTGTTCCCCCAAAACAGCACGTGACTAACCTTGTCCTTATCTCTTCAGGGATGTCCAAGAGTGAGACCACCCCTTCCACACAGGCTGTGTCCCATATCAGTGTATCTTGCCCTGTGCCCATTGGCCATGGAGAAGCCACTCCTGCCCACGCACTGCTTCCTGCATCACCAGCTTGGATGCCACACCCACTGGGGACCACCAGGGCTGACCGCCATCACTGTCATTCCCACTGGGTAGAGGCATCTCTACTGGCTTCTTTACCTGGTCAGCAAATTAAAAGAAAATGTTGCTTTGTATGTGTGTGTGTGTGCTAGATGCTGCTGGGGGCATATCAAAGCCACACAGCTGTGCTCCAAAGCTTAGCAAGTGTTCCAGTGAAAGCAGCTACTTCGTTCTTTACTCAAAGCCTCGGTCTCCAGAAGACCCAGATGGGGGCCTTTGGGGGTCCTGGGCCATAGGCAGATCCAGTGAGACCCAGTAGGACCCGTATAATACACTGGCTTCCTTCCAATGGCTGGAGCTTGGTAACACAAAGCGCGTGCGTCTGCTCTCTTGTACCCTTAGGAAGAGCTCTTTTCTGCCCTCATTACAAACTCACCAGGAGGACCTTCAGGTGTGCTCAGATACCACCATCTGCTATCAGCGTATTTCATTTAAGGAAGGACACACTATCAGCACAAAAGCAAACTGAGATGCTGCCCTTACCATGAAAAGTGTATGTGTGAGTATGTGTGTGTGTCTGTTCTCTCCTAATCCTACAATATGATGGAGGGCAAGGGTGAGGAGGCATAGCAAGGGGCATCTGAATCTTGGTGTGTGTGGGAGATTTCAATTCAGGCAGGAAGAAATGCCCGTCCCCACCCCCTTGCTGGCCAGAGCTTCTCCTTCTTGAAGCCAATGACATCATTTTCACATTCTCTGTGCCTTAGAGTTGCCAGCTTATCTGTCTCACCCCCTTTACTAGGTCTGCAACTCTATCAAGTTTATTCATCTCTCTCTCCCTCCAGTTTCTGGCGTAGTACTTGGAATATGGTGGGCACCCAAGAATATTTGATGATAAAATGAATTAAGCAAGTGATCAATCAGTTAACAGAAATAACACTATTGTATTTGTTTCTAATGACAAAGCAAAGTATCTTGATTTCCTGCACCAGATTCACATTTAAATTTAGCTGTGTCAGCCTCTGTGGACACTGTTACTATGGGAATTTATGACCAAACCATCCAGTATTTAAAGTTCTCAGCAAAAGCAACACCCAGGGATTTTCTGATTATAGAGTGTTCTATGCTAATGCGCATGTGAACCATGGTTCAGGACAACCCTTGAAAATAAGAAGCCAATCTTTTCCTCCCTGGCTTTGTAGGAAAACCCAGAGGCATGCCAACCTTCCCAGAAGCCATTTCCATTGTGCTGATTCCTGTATCCACACATGGACCTGACCAGCCCTATATAGAGGTTGGACTTGTGAGAGCTCCGTGGAAATTGTATACTCAAGGATTCCAACCTGCAGATGTGGAGGGGTCTTCAGTGCTGGAGATGTTGACATGCTGGGGCAGGTAGTCAAAAAAATACACAACTAAACTGACCTTGGAAAGACAGGCCAAAGGAGACAGCATGAAAGTAAAAGGAGGTGCAGAGAGGAAAAAGCAACGAAAAGGGGAGAGGACGGGAGACAGGACTTTGCACATTCAAGGGAAATCCCAGAGATAACCGGCAAAGCCATTGCAAACTCTGGTGGCATCTTAGGTGGCGAGTGTTCATGAATAGCTCCTGCCAGAAAGATGTTTTATTCCCAGAATTTGGTATCATTAGAATCTAGCTTAAGAGAGAATTCAGAGTAATCCTCCTGGGAAGGAAGGTTCAGCTGGGAAGGTTTATAGCAATGCAAACTCCCAGGCCCTCCTTTCACAGGCAGACCTTGATTCTGTAGGTCCTGAGGTCTGGGGGTTGCTCTGTACCAACAAGCTCCCAAGGTGACTGGATGAGCAGCCCAATTTGGGAAGTTCGCCTTTGGTATGTCAGCCTCCCGAGGTAACGCAGGAATCCATCTCTGCTCTCACTAATAGGTGCCCATCTGCTTGAACTCTTCCAAGAGCCGGAAGCTCATTACTTTTAAGATAGCCCTACTTATTAGAAAATTCTGGGTGTTTTTTTTTTTTACAAAATGCTCACATCTGCCTCAACAAGTGAGTTCTACCAATTTAGAAGAAAAAGAAAAAGGACAGGGCAAGGAATTGAAGATGTTTATTCCTCTGGGCCCCAAAAGGAGGAACTTTATTGGAAAATCAAGCTCCTGTGCAGTTTTAACATACTTCATTCCTTCCGCGAAGGTGTCCAACACCTAATTCTTATCAAATGCAGGTGTTCACGAGGACAAGTTTGTGTTCTTATCTCTGATAACATGCAGAGCCTTCCAACTGAGTGAAAAAAATATATAATCACCCAGAAAACCTCCTCTACTGGGTCAATTGGGAAAGTAGGACAGAGTTGCCATTTCTTCCCAATTCTTGTCAGAAAAAGACCAACTCTACTTGACCTCCTAAGGGGGTACAAGGAAGACCAACACCTGCCAAGCTGGAATGTACTACACAAACTCTTCCACAACCACAAACCAGGCCGAGGCTCTTGTGTGTAAACTGACAGGCTCCTAACAAGCTGTGCATCATCCATTCTTCGAAATCCTTGAGGAAACTTTTCCTGTTCTCCTGCTTGAACTTTTTGTGTGCCCGTTTTTAACCAAGCTTGGTAATCTCCAAGAAATCTCCCAGCTCTTTGAGAAGAGGCTTGCTGGCCCCTCTCCACCTGCCAATCTGGCTGCTCCCTGTTAATCCACAGCTGAGTTGGCCAGGAACCCCAGTTCTGTCTGTACCCAGGTCTGAGAATGCCACGTTAATGAGAAAGAGGAGGCGGCCCAGGGAGAAGGCCGGGCTCATCTGTCAGTCCCTGCTGTGAAAAGCACTTGCTGGGAAACCAGGAAGAGCTCCTGGCTGAATCGCTGAACAGAATAAATATGCCAACCTATGCATTCAAGGAGAAAGTTCTGCAAGACATGAAACCAGCGACAGCAGGGTGCGAATTGATGTAGCCAGCACCCCTCCTTCCCTGGAGGACACTGCCCCCGGGCTCAGTGAATACAAGGTGGCAGGAATGCAAATGACTTCCCTGTCTCTGTTCTTCCTGGGAGTGATTCTGGATGGGTTGCTCTTTAGGAAACCCACAGAGAAGCCAGAGCACAGGTAGCCAAGGGTCTGAAGGGAGATATGAAAAGAGGGCAGCTGGACCCTTGAACCGCCTGCAGATGATACACAAGGAGGGGACAGGGGCCAGCACAGGATGCACGCTCCATCAGGGCTCTCCATTAGTCCAAGAGCGAGTGCCTACAGTCCACCCAGCCGTCAAACCAAGCAGACAAGAGACGGCGATCCAGAGGACTGACACTTGGGAGGCATCTAGAATGTGCCAAAATCCAGCATGACCTGATTTCATTTTCACTTCCCTTTTACAAACGAGGAAGAGAAGGAAAGAAGGAATACACCTAATATCCTAAGTAGTAAGTAATGGCAGATTGGGAATCCCGAGAGCATTCACTACAATAGCTCACCATTCTGCTCCGAGAGAAGTAATGTTTTCCTCAGAATCTAAGACATAAGGACTTGCCAGCCAGGTTGCCCCATCCCCTCTCCCTCCCACTTCTAGGCAGGCCACTTTTACTCATCTCATCCCAAACCCAACCCGCAGCCCCCATTCCGGAAGGGTAATCCCCATTAATACACTATTGTTCACCAGTAATTGCGTCGCATTTGGCCCCTCATTTTCTAAAGCCATGAGCAATTTCTCCCCTCTTCCAGCTTCTTGAAGCTTTTGTTTAAGTCTTTAAAAGACAGGACTTTCCAAAGAAATAATTAAGGCTTTCATGCCCTACACTTCTAACAAATAAATTTTGACCTCATTTCATCCCTTTGGATGGGAGCAGTTTTCTGGCACCTTAAAGGGATTTCCATTCAATTATCCTCCGGAATCCTCTTTTCTCCTCTTCTTTCTTTCAGCACAAAAAGCTTCCCATTTGCCTCCAAAGGTGAAATTAGGTGCTTGTCCATTCAGCACCGGGCAGAGTTTTAAATTGGATGAAATAATAACGCTTCTTTGAATTGCAGGACTGCCTTCACAGGAGGAAATTAGAATCCACCCCCACGAAGCAGCGCCACCATCTGTGGCTTCTCTATTCTCTGTGCTCTGGGGAAAGGGGCAGAGGCAGAGCGGGAATTCCCACAAACACACAAAGCGTCTTTTAGAGAAGTTTATCACAGAGTTAGAATAAAGCCAGGGCGACTGTCCGTCAACCCGCTCTGCCCCCGGCGCTCTGCCCGGAGGAGAACCTTTCAGCGCGCGACCAGCACGCCACGTTGTGAGCATTTTCTTTCCAAAGGGCAGAATGAATTCAAAACGAATGATGATTAAAAACAAACAGAAGGTGCTGTAGGGAAAAGTGAGAAGCAGTAGTTGAGAGTAGCTTGATCTGAGCCCTTATCCCTTAACTTGAAACAGTCTCCCCCCAAGACGTCACACCTAAAGGTGAACAGTCCCTTTATAATCTGCATAAAGCATCTAGGTGTCTCCCCTGCACTCAAGCCCACCCCACCCTACTTCACACACACACACACACACACACACACCCAGATCCTAGACATCCAAAAGAGTAGACAGGAGAAAGCCTGACCAATTAGCACCCTCTAGTAACTGGAGGTCTTTTTAAAAACTCGGATGGGAAGAAGGTCCGCTACACGCCTTCTGCAGCATGCCTGAAATGCCTACCATTTTCTATCACGCTGAAATGACTTCATTCCTAAAAGGAAGTAGGGCACATGCAACAGCATGACCGGGATAACCTGCCAAATTTGTAACAGAATTAGAGATTAGCTTGTCTAATTCATGCAGTGACACCTAGCAGAGGCAAGGGCCTAATGACTTGCTCAGCAAAGAGCAAATTCTGATGAAGCTCTGGCAGAGGGGGAAGCACAGCAGCAGGGGCAAGCTGCAGGGTCACTGGGCTCCTGCAAGGGTCCGGGCACAGGAGAGAAACCAAAGGCAAAAACGAGCCAACTAAGGAAGCTTTTCCTGCTCAGAATATTTGGACCCACCCAGACACTGTGACAAAAAGTTAAAAAATAATAATAAAGGGGGGTTCGGACCACTGTCTCTGAGCCCAGAGGGAACACAGCTTCCCCGGAATCAGGCTGTGGATACCCAGACTCCCTTTCGGGGGGAAACGTGAACTGTCTCAGCTGTTGCTTTAATAGTTGATCTCAGAAAGTCAAAGCGCAGATTGGTGGCCCCTTCCCAAGTTTCTGATTCAGCTGGGGCCTGAAAATTTACATTTCTAACCTGTTTCTATGGTTCCTGATGCTACTGGCCCGGGGACCCTCGCCAAGACCTAATGATCTTAGTAATACATGTCTGCCTTAGTGACATGTCTGGCCCTTGAAGTCCACTGAATTCCATCATTAACGCGTGCTGCCGTGGGGACATCAACAGTTTACAACCTGTGTGTCTTCCTCTCTTTTGTGTCCCTGCCATCCAGAGAAAGATTGTTGTGAAGCAAGAGTTATGGCAGGAAAGCAATTTTTAAAACCTAGCCTACAGCCCTGGAAAATGATTAAAAGTGAATTTGGAATGTCCCGGGCCACACGGTTTTAGAAAGCACCAAAAACTGAAACCAAGCCGAATGCCTTTCAGGGGCTGATTGGTCCGACCGAGTCTGGTACCCCCTTACAACGGAGGCCCACTCTGCAATGCAAAGGGATGGATTCTTGATACAGAGCACCCTGGATGAGTCTCTGGGGCATTGTGCTGCGTGAAGGGAGCCAGTCTCGGAAGGTTGTCTACTGTGTCCTGCCTTTCATAGAACGCTCTCAAAATTAAAAAATTATACTGATGCAGAACAGCTCAGTGTTAAGAGTTAAACTGGGGGAAGCTACCAGAAGGAGGGCTTGGGGGGGGGGGGGCGGGTGAACAGGTCTCTATTGTGATCATGGTGGTAATTATATAAATGTGTCAAAATTTCAAGCATCGCACACAACTTTTTTTAAAAGGGGGTTCGTAGACAGGCACATAGGCAAAGGGGATAAAAAGGGACAAACTTCTGATTATAAAATAAATTAGTCACAGGGATGAAAGTACAGCAGAGGAAATACAGTCAATAATATGGTGATAACTTTGTATGGTGACAGATGGTAACTACTCTTACCATGGTGAGCTTTTTGTATACAATTGCTGAATCATTATGTTGTATACCTGACTTCAATATATTATATATCAACTACATTTCAATTTTTAAAAACAGTGCATATAAGAATGAGTAAAATCTGAGTATAATTTGTTCTTTGTGGTGCTGCCTCACATACATTTCCTGCTTTCCATAACTGCGCTATCCTGATGTTGGATGTTATTATTGGGAGGCTGGAGAAGGATAAGGAAACTGTACCATTTTTGTAACTTCTTTGTGTGTCTAAAGTTATTTCCCCCAGAAAAGTTTAATTTAAAAATAACACCTGCCACACCTGCAGAGGGGAGAATTTATTTAAATAAACTCTAAATAAACACAGGAGACAGCAGGGTCTTGAATCTGTAACTAACACTGCATAGACTTGGGCAAGCTATCTAATGTCTGTAGACTTTACTTTTCTCATCTGTAAAATGGGAGGGGGATTAGACTATATGATTTTTCTAACATCCCTAGTTTTCAGGGTAAAACCCTAGGCCCTAAGACAAAACTGTTTTCAGTGAGGGTACGCCTGGTACATCTGAAAAAAAGCATCTCCTGAAACAACTTTCTCACGGCATTTCTGTTGATTTCTGATTTCCACAACTCTGCAAGAATTCCCTCCTTCGGGTTTACTGTGGTTCCCCAGCCGTGGTCCCCAAAGTGCCTTGATTCTGCCCAAATTTGAAGAGGATTGCCATGTCTCTTTTGTCTCCACTATTCCTATGTGCCAGGAGTATGCTGAGCTGAGCCCTGGGCAGGGGACTCACAACCAGGGAACTATTGCTCTCTGGGGAGGGGCAAGCCAGAGCTTAGCGGGCAGACAATGAAGTCCAGGACCGAAGGACTCAAGGAAACGCGAAGACAACCAAGTATGGCTCGTGGACAGAAAAGATCTTCGTGAGTCTGTGAGTGCTGAGTTGCAAGCAGACGGCCCAGTTTCCTTTAGCAGAAGTGACTCCATGACAGCACACAGGACAGAACCCACTAATGGCCGATGCCTGCCTGACAGTGAAGAAATACTAGCAAACATGCCTTGACTTTTGTAATCCTTTAACCATCAGGTAGAGTCATATGGGTTTGTATTAGGATGTTTTCAACCAGCAGGAACAGATTCTACCACCCAATGCCTTTAAAAAAGGAAAATGTAATGATACAATTAACTAGAAGTCCACCGATAGGGCGGTTGTTTTAGATCTGCTCTGTCCACATTTGACTGCTGGGCATTTAAAATGTGGCTAGTAAGAAGTGAAATGTGTTCTAAGTACACAATACTCCCTGGATTTCAGAGACTTTGTACCAAAAAACACATAAGATGCCATGAATTTCATATTAATAAACTTTATATTATTAGTATTGATGTAATATTGTATTAATATATTGTATTATAATTATTTATATTAATAAACTCTATTATATAATGAAATATTTTAAATAAACTAATCAGTTTTTGCATTTTTAATAGAAGTACAGTTGACATAACATTATAATAATTTCAGGTGTACAACATTGATTCCACATTTATATACATTATAAAATGCTCACCATGATAAATATAGTTACCATGTGCCACCATACAAAGTTACTACTATTATTATTAACTATGTTTTCTATGCTGTACCTTTCTTTCATCTCTGTGATTAAAAAGTGTAAGCTTCTGGTTGTAAAATAAAATATATTATTTAATTTCATCTGTTTCTCTTTAGTTCTTTTTAATGTGGCTCCAAGAAAATCTAAATTGCATATGTGAGTCACATTGTATTCCTACTGGACAGCCCTGCTTTAGAGCCAGTTTTCCTCCAGAATATATTTGGCACTGTCTCGAGACACTTTTGATTGTCATGCATAGAGCTGGGAATGCCCTGGCATCTCCTACATAGGGAACAGAGATGCTGCTGACTAACCAGGAGAGCACAGGAAAGACTAAACAACAATGAACGATCTGGCCTCAGATGTCAATGGTGCTAAAGTTGGGAAATCCTGAGGCAGGGCATTCTCCTCTCTGCTGTTGACATTTGGTTCCTTTTAAAGCCAGTTCCCCTCATGGTGCAAAGATGGCTGCCTACAGCCATCTTCCTCGTTGGTGTTTAAGGAAAGAAAGACTGGATTCCCTTTGCTCTCAAGACCAAGAAAAACTTTCTCCCCTTAAAGCACCATTTTCACTAACAAATTAATGGCGTAATAGAAAATATACTTTTATTATGCAATTTTTCCATTATTATTTTCTGAAATAGACCTCGTATTGGAACTTAATTGTTACAAGGGGTAATGGCTATCCAAAAGAAACACATAGATCTCAGGTAGTTACTTCAACAAACTGCTTTAAGTAATCAAAGAAAGATGGGTTCTTTTCCACCACCACACTGGCAAAACAGAGTGTTCTTATTAAGTGATGTTTAATCAATCAGTTTTATTTCTCACCGAACCAAATATCCAAATATCTATTCGGTTATAGAACCAAACAATCTTTCTTGTTATTACTTACTCTTCAGATGAAATTCAATAAACCATACATGGCACTTTTAATTCAAATGATTTTCAGAAAATGTCATAGTGATTATGTGGACAATGGGAGGGTCAATGAACTGTAGTATTTAAGCAAAGACATTCTCCATTTTTAACCAAATCAATATTCAACCACCCTAGTGCCCAGAAAAGCATATCCCCACAGATAAGGGAAGGGACTTAAAGTTTATGTTATAGAGAGAAGGGGAAAATGTGCTTTTTATCTTTTCCTTTGCAAAAGGGAACCCGAGATTTGGGTTTTTCAATTTTTTTTTTTGAGATATGTACCATAAAATACACAAATCTTAGTGTACCACTTGATGAATAAAACCCAAGAATGTGAAAACAGAAAGGCAAATGCCTCTCATTTGGTCAGAGTGATCAGATATCAGGTGAAAGCTTCTCAAAAAGTCATTCATTCAGTATCCCTCTGACCCCTCATTTAAAGACATCCACTTTCATTCGCCTTTCTCTTTATCAGGAGTTATCTCCTCTCTGTCTCCATAGAATCTCATATAACTGAATGGGCTACAGGGAGAAGGGAAGACTCTAGACCTCAACCCCCCTTGCTCAGGCCTTCCTCAGCCCCACGGGTCCCCTTCCCCATCACCTGCTCCCCAGGCCCAGAGTTACAGTAATGTGGCCATCAGTACAGCTCTTATTAACTAGATAACTGGGAAGTCCCCTTCGGAGAAGAGAAAAGGCACCCATCTTTCTTTCCCACTGTTCAAGCAACTTCACTTTGGTTAGCATGGTAAACCTGCCTCCTGAAAGAAACTCAAAGAAAGATACACTTCTTGTTAGGATAATGCTAAGTGCTGTAACAAAGAAAACCCCAAATTGCAATGGCTTAACAATCAAAAGGCAGTCCTAACACTTCAATGTCTTTGCTCCTGGTTGGGCTGGAGGACTGAGGTCCGACCAGGGACCTAGGCAGAGGCTCAGCCATCCCCCACATGTACTTTCCAAACATGCCTCAGGGTCACCTCCGTGCAGATAAGTGGGAGGGACACACTCCGCTTACCCACTTCTACCTGTGTCACCACCATCATCTCCACTCAGAGGTGAGACCAAGTAACCTTGCTACCCAGGCGGCCACTTCCCAGGTTTATCCTGAACTGCCGAGGGGCTCCTGAATGGGGTGGACGGTTGGCTTTCTCTGCCACAGAGGTCTCCCAGCATGTTCATGGACCTCACACAAGGAGAGAAAAAGAAAGACAGATCTAAAACCTCATTATTCCAGAAGCCTAGGGTCTATTCCTTGAACTATGTATTTGTCTCTTGCAACAAGCCCCAGATGACACATTTCTCAAAGACCGTTCACTGTAATTCTGGGGTGATAGGAGTCTTTTAAAGGTGGGCTTTGGATTCCTCAAGGTGGTTATAAATCCCTGCTCTGGCACTACTTTCTAAGTGACTTTGGGTAAATTACTTAACCTCTCAAGCTGATTCCTTTTCTCTAAAAAGAGGATGCTAATATCTGCTGATCAAGTTACTCAATGACACGATGCATCTGAAGTGCTCAGCCAGTGGCTAGCACACAGTAACGCCAAGTAAATGTTAGCTGTTGCTAGTAAATGTTCTAGTTTATGTGAGGAAATTGTTCTTTTAATCTGCAGAACTCTTCTGAACCCTGGTTCAAATAAGTCATAAGAAATCCAGGCTCCTTAAAAATCCATGGAACAGTTAAGAGGCTAACAAGTTTTAAATTAGGATTGATTCATGGTATAAGAGAGAAGTCAAGACATTTCTTCGAAAACACACACTTGAAATAGCCTGTCTTCCTTTGAATTCTGCAAACCTCATATTGAAAGAATCTCAAGGTTTGAAACAAAATACACTTATTTGGTTTAGTTTACTTTGTTGACCATATTTTTTATGTATGCCTTTGGGCATGTATGTATATAAATGACCATCTTCTTATGCAGAGTCATACACACATATTTGTAATGGACCCAGGGACATCAGTAATTCATGAGACTTTTTTTTCTTTATAACCTTAAAATCTAAAGAAATGATAATAGATGATGTTAGTCTGAATGGGGCCAGATTCCCATCTTTCAATGTTCCAGAGAGATTCCAGCAGCTCCTGGACATTCTCAGCCAGGTTGGATGCAAAGCATTCTGGGCTTTAGAGACAAATACCGAAGTGGGGAATTCCAATAAAAACTGAACAATTCTATGGCCATTTAATACTTCGAACCTTTCCTTGGGATCTTCTTCCATATTGATATTATTTTAGGTTCCCACTCAAGCAAAGTAATCTAACAAGATTGTTTGACATGACAGAAGGAGAAGGGAAAAAATATATGAAGAGAAACAAAACAGGACTGAGTCCGGGGCGCACTGTAGTCTTCACCTTGTTCTTGGCTTTTTCATCACTTCTCTGTCCTTGGTTAAGCCCTTAATACAGCCACCAGTGGACTTTGCCCCTAACAGTCCCTCAACAGATTGCAGAGGTCAGGGGACACAGAGATACTGGGAACAGAATGGGGTGGGGGAGGGACCGAGCCAGCATCCTGCTGCAGGGAGTCCCACATGAGTGGGACGGGACCCAGACGACATGTCACCGGTGAGGACTATGACCTGAGCCAGCAGGTTGGAAGAACTCCAAGTCAAGAGCTGGCAGAAACTGAGGCAGATGGACATTGGGTGAGAATTAGGATTAAAAGTGTCCCGACTGACTGCCATGACTAGCTCCAAAGTATCTACAGCTTGACTCGGTGAGCCATCAGCTGCACAAGTTGGTACACGGGGAAGACCTCAAGGGACATTATGAATTTTCTGTAATCTGAAGAAATGACTGTGCTTCATGATCTTTTTCTCTAATTTCCCACTGAGCACTAGCTTTTTTGCAAGATTCTGTTCAGAGCCCTGAAAATTCTAAGCTGAAAAGAAATGGTCCTTGCCCTGGAGGTTCTCAGGCCAGAGAGACAAATGGACAAACAGACAAATGCATGTAATGAGCCATGGGCACAGTGGAGGAGCATAAATCATAACAAACCACGGAAGAGCTGACAAGGGAGAGGGTGGCAGTGTCCCGGGCTGGTCTTCCAGGCCTCCAGATCTCATAGGCAAATGGCTGAATAGCAGTCAGCTCTAATATCACTTACCAATTTCTTTATAACAAGCCACTCAAAACATGTATTATTGTTCCTAATTTTGAGGGCTGGCAATTTGGACTGGGTTCAGCCAAACCGTTCTTCTGGGGTCGTTCATGTCTACCATCATCTGGCGGCTCAGCTGGGGCAGGATAGTATGATGGGATTTGCGTGCCTGACTATTAACCCTGTCTACTTCCTGGGTTTCTCATTTTTGCATGATCTCAGAGAGCAAATCCCAAATACAAAGGCATCCTAAACTTATGCTTGTATTACATCTACTAATGTCCAGTTGACTAAAGCAAGTCAGTTGGCCTGGCCCAGAGCTATGTGGGAGAAAACTGCACAGGGCATGGACATCAACAGGTGTGGTTCACTGGGAAAATCGCTGAACACTCTGTCATAGCTCTCTTCTTTGAATTATCCCAGATCTGATGTTAGATGTGGTGAAGGAGCTCCCCTCCACCTGTCTCTTTCCTCCACAGAGGAACCACGCTTAGCTAAGGGCCTGGGGCAGTCAACTCTGCCCACAACCAAGGCCTTCAAACCTATACCAGCTCCTGGGATGAGGATCTGTGGAGTAAAGATGGGCCTGGCCCCCTCACAGCCCACCCGTGCAGAGTCTTGGGACCCGGGACCTGGGTCACCCAATCATTCCTGACCCAGATAGCAGGAAAACAAAGGCAAAGAGAAGGTCCTAGAGAATACACCCAGGAGAACTTGGTGGCTATTTGGGAAGAGCAAAAGCAGAACTTGATAGCTTTGGGGTCTCTATGGATTCCAGAGAACTAGGAGTCACTCCTAAGGGTCACAAGCACCCAGCATGTTCATGTCTCAACAAGACCCTCTAGTGACCCACTCAAAATATCTCCCCCAGCCCAACTCAATTAAAGATACACACTTAACTATTCTTTGCAAGGGCACAGAATCTGTGTCATGAAGAACTAAGGAGGTTGCCTATCCTGATTTTTCTGCTCATTAAACAGAGGCCCAACGTGGCTAAGTGATCAACAAAGTAATAATTTTAGAACCATGAGGAGGTAGAGCTAAAGGATTGAACACAGAATCCTAATTTGTGCTAGATATTAAAGATTTACAATCCCCTGAATAGTCTGATAGCTGTGGCTTTTATTCCCATCCCTGATTAAATCAAAATGACATTTGCTTAATCCAATGATTAGATAAGACGTGAAGAGTTTGAATAATCTTCTTTGAGATAATTTTTATTCATGGAATTCATTTGACCATAATTTTTTCCAATTTTCCTGAGAAATAATCGATGTACATCGCTGTGTAAGTTTAACGTACACAGCATGATGCTAGGATTTACATATATTGTGAAATGATTTTCACAATAGGTTCAGCTAACGTCCATTTTCTCATGTCGATAAAATAAAAAGAAAAAAGGAAAAATTTTTTTTCTTTGTGAGAATTCATAGGATTTACTCTCTTAACTGCTTTCCTATATAATCACACAGCAGCGTTAGTTATAAAACTTTTCATGTAGAAAAGTCAGAGGCAGATCACCCATTTCTATTGGTCACAACCATTTTTCTATTCATATTTGACTTTTTTTAATAGATTTTATTTTTAGAGCAGTTTTTGGTTCATAGCAAATGCATTCGACTTTTCAGCAACTTGTTTTTATTAAAGCACAAAACTATGGCCATTCTGTTACTACTGTAACAAAATGTTGAGATATTGAGATCAAAGAAGTTTCTCTGAAGCTCTGTATATTTTCTTGAGAGATAGGTAGATACTTTTACAAAACCCAGGACTTGTAATCACTGGTCTAATTGACTGAAGGAAGCAGAATCTCACACACAGAGCCTAAGGAAATCAGGACTCATTCAAGGCAAGGTTACTCTACCTCAGCACTATTGACATCCGGACCAGAGACTTCAGTTGTATGGCTGTCCTGTGCATCAAAGGATGTCTAATAGCATTCTTGGCTTCTGCCCACTCAATACCAGCAACAGACACACACATACACACACACACACTCCGCCCTCTCCACTGCCCCTCTCTTATCCCAAGTCATGACCATCAAAAGGTCTCCAGGCATTGCCAAATATCTCTTAGGGGGAAAGAAATCATCCCCAGTTGAGGACCACTGATCTAAGGAAATCATGGTGAATCTGAATCTAAAATACACTTAATATGCCCTATCTCTGCTTTCTTCACCTTTTATAACAAGGCACGGAAATCATTAGAGCTACATTTCTTGATGACTTCTACATGCTGTTTGTCAGCATCTCATTTCATCTTCACAACAATTTCCTAACTTAGGTATGTCATTACTGAGATCTTTGGCAAAGAATTAAGACTGGAACAGAGAAGGGAGGAATATCACAGACCCGTGGACATACTGCCTACCGTGAGATGAAGGCCTGTTAGACCTTGAATGGAATCATGCAAGATGTTCTGTATCAAATCTTGATACTTAAATTCAAGGTTGGTCCTTTTCTTTAAAATCCACATCTCATGTTTTCTTCAGTACTCAATATAAGGTCTTCTATTTGTTTATAGACTCAGGCCCAGCAATAGTGATCTCAGCTGGGTTTTTAGCAGATAAACAAATAGGTTTGGATGTTACCTTATGTAAAATGAGCCAAGTCCTTACACAGCTGGTTTCAGTGTGTTTCTACCCCAACCTAGCAGACTGTTGAGAAACAGTGTACGTTTAGCAAGTTTGCTCCTTCAGAGAAAATAGCTTAAAATTTGGTACACAACAGATACCATGCTAGGAACAACATTTGCCATTTTCACCTAATCCTTTTAACACCCCTTTGAGGGAAGGATTATGATCCTCCATTTTCTGATGTGGTAACAGAAGTTTGGAAAAGCTTTAGCCATGCAGCTCTGTGGCCGCAGAGCTTGGGTTTGAACCCAGGTCTGTGCAATGACAAAGCACTCTTAGTAGTTTAGCACCTTCCCCAGACTGCTGCACTACACCTGTCTGTGAGTAGCACTAATTATGGGAGAAAAATGCATGAGGGAAATTTTAGATTAAGTCCACTGTTTGAGATCTTAATGGCACCAGAGATAGACATGTGCATTTGGAAATACCTTTGGATAGAAATGAAGTGGGCTGAGGGAGAAGAATTTAAAGAACATAACTCAGTCAGCAGAAGGAATATGTCTCCACCAAGAAGCAGGGATTTCAGAGGAAGCAAAAGGGAGCATGTGAATTTGAAAAGCAGCAGGTGGGAACCAGGAATGTCTTTCTACACATGAGGAAGATTTGAACTGTGGAATAAAGGGATTGCGTTGAGCTGCTTGCTCAAAATTTTCTGGCAAGATACCCTTCTCCCTCTGGTTTGATGGTGACCCCATGGTAAGTCAACCAGGTGTCTGTGAGTCCATGATGACCCCCTTCTCCTATTCATCGCATCACTATACAGAAGGGAACCTCAGAGGGAAAAGGAGGGAAGTCAAAGCCAATTGTGTTTTCATCCCAGCTCTCTGGATCGGAAGACGCATCAGCAGCGCACATGAGGGCAACGTGCTCTTCCCAAGTCCATGATGAGCCTCCACTTGCCCCTAGGGGACTTACATCATCACCAGGCATTTATGTTTCCTTGACAAGCTAAGGTCAGGAGGGTGCTGCATCTGGCCTGAGATATTCCATGGTATTAGCTGGCGGTTCCTCAGTTTCAAGAACTGTGTTCCAAGATTCCAGGAGTGACGTAAGGACAAAGCAGACCTACATCAGGTAGGTGGAGGCCCCCACTGTGCAGCGAGGGGGCCGTAGAAACATCCTCTGGGAAGGAAGGCTTACAGCACCCAGGGGTGGCAGCATGGCAGGAGGCTCACCAGACACTGTCCTCTGGAAAATGGTCATCAGGACAGGAGCGTCTGAGGCAGCCATTACCCCAAAGGCTGCCCAGGGGCTCTTAAGCCCCTTCCGTGAGGGAGCTCAAATCTGATGGTAATTCAAACTCTTCTGTTTTATTCCTTTAGCTGCTCTTTGTCAGCTCCCCAACCTGCCAACTTCCAGGTCTTAGGGGACACACACAGCATCTGCACGGGAGCATCAATTTTAATAAAAAGTCTGGCAGAGAAAAGGTCATTTTTACTCTGAAGCCAAAGAGATGTATTATGGGGTAGGATACCAAACTCACAAGAATTTTTTTAATTAAAAAAATATAAAGATTGTGAGTAACTATCATACCTTAGTTGAACCATGTCAAAGACTGACTCTTGCTCAGATCTGGGGGGGGGGGGGGGCGGGGGTGCCGTGGGGGTTACATGTTTACTTGTTTCTAGTGTTCAGAGTACTTCGGGGGGAACTGGAAGAATCCCGCACGTGAACCTGGACTTGTGAGTCCACACGGGCTGACCCAGGGCCTGGGGTGGGCAGGCGCTGGGAACAGTCTTACTGTTTCAGGGATGTCAGAGCCCAGCCGCGAGTCACAGATCCAACCCAGGAAGATCCAGTCCACTCCAGACTCAAGGTCTTCCTGACCCTTGAAGACAGGCTCCCTAATGGGTCCAAAATCTAAAACCCTCACATCAAAAATGCAGGAGGAAAAAGAGGAGTCAAGGCTGAAAAAGTAGAATAGCAAAATCACAACTTGAGACCCTGTTATTTTTTCCCAGAAGCTCAGCTCCTGGTGACAGTGAATTACACCCACAGCTTCCCTTTTCCTCCAGGTGGACCCAGTGGGTAAGACCAGGCAGCCACTTTTCCAGTTGGAGACCCCCACTGGGTTTTATTTCAAGTCTGTAAAGGTTTTCTTTGTGTGCATGTGGAGGGGTGGGGGGAGACAGGGAAGACAGATGAAGAATCTTTGGACAGTTTATAGGGTTTTGGCTTTGGAGTGTTTTTTTTTTTTTAACTTATGTTTTGACAAGAGATACAGGTGTTCCCCTTTGGGACATAAACTATACTTAAAAAAATAAAAATTCCTGAAAATCCCTTTGGCCCAAAAAAGGGGGAAAAAAAGCAGACAGACAACCTTTGGGGAGACAATACCTTTCTGGCAGGGATTGAATTGTCTGGGATAACACTGTCCAGATTCCAGTGTGGAAATGTGCACCGAGGGGCCCGCCGGAGATCTGGGAGCCATTAACTGCAAGAGCAGCCCTTTATGCTCTTGGCTCTGCTCGCAGCTGTGCGGGAGGGAATTCTGAAGGCAGGATGCAAGGTGCCGTTGTTAGCAGAAGGCGTCCCCTGCCTCGAAGTGTGTGCAGCCCTCCGGTGACCCCCTCCTGCCCCCACCAGCCAAGGGCAGGCACGTTCAAGGGAATGCAGGCAACAGTTTCTAGGGAGGAAAAGAAAACACCCTTCCAGTCTGAAGGTGTTTCTAATTACAGCAGGCAATTACCCACCTCCACGACATTTAATTGCTACAAACAAGATCACAAAAGAACAATTAACAAGCAAAAGCAGGCCCCTAGCCATTGAGTCCAGAAAGAAAAAAAAAGGAAGTCCAGGGAGGAAGGGAGGGAGGGCAGGCCTAAGTCCTGTACAATTTGTCAGGAGCCTGTGTACAGTTCTTTTAATCAGCTCTGCACTTCTCAGTCATCCTGCGAATGTTCACTTGTGGAATCTCAGAGCATTCAGTCTGCCACCGGCATCAGCCGTGAATTAAGGCAGTGCTAGCAGACAGCGAGGAAAAGACCGACCAACACGGGTTATTTATGGGTTGCTCACCTGAATTTCCCAGGCTTCCGCTAGGGCTCATGTTGATCTCCAGAAGGTCGGAGCCATCTGGTTTTCCAGTATTGTCAACATCCCTGGAATTCCTTTGCATAAATTATGATTTTGCCCAAGGCTTAGAAACTAGGATGTTGATTTCATGGTCAAAATTTGGTTCATCTAAAATGGAGAAACCACGATTCCTGAAGCCCAAGTCCTTGTGCATGACGCTGTTCATAGAAGAATGTTCATACCTACGGTGACGGGTTGAAGTGTGCCTCCCTCCCAAGTCACACATGGAGTCCTGTGCCCCGTACTTCAGTGTGTGATCTTATTTGGGAAGAGAATTGTTGCCGATGTAATTAGTTAAGGTGAGGTCACACCACAGTAGAAAAGTCCCCAATCTGATATGAGTGCAGTGTCCTTATGAAAAGGGGAGATTTGGGTGCAGACACTCTGAGGAAAAACACCACAGGAGGGGAAGACAGGGTCCCATTGGGTGATGCCCCACAAGCCCAGAAACAACAAAGATTGCCAATAAACCACCAAAATCAGAAGGAAGGCATGGAAAATTCTTCCTCAGAATTTTCTTTGCTGACATCTTGATCTCTGACTTCTAGTCCCCAGACGGTGAGACAATAAATTTCTCTTGTTTGAGGAAGATAGCCCAATGAACTAATACACACCTAAGGATTCTGCCTCTTGATGCCCTTCCACTGGGCCCCTTCCCCGTCCTGGTTCACCACCAGCCTCATGCAGTCACTCATCACCTTCCACCTGGACCATCGCAACTGCCCTGCCTGCCTCCCAACTTCCCCTTCCTCAAAGATTTACTGCACCAAAGTGATCTTTCTTTCCGAAGCTGCAACCATAGAACCTCCGGTTTGGAATCATGAGAAAAACATTTTTTAGAATGATGACTTCTTGAGTACATTTCAGATGCCAGTTACTGTGGAAAGCACAGGAATACAAAGAAAAGTAAATCAGTTCCCACTCCCTAGGTGCAACCAACCTGATACAGTGGGTGAAGACAGACACTTGAGACATCCTTAGACAAAGACAGTGCGAGCTCTCCCTGGGCACTCACGGAATAATACTGAGCATGGGCGTTTGGCCCATCCTCGGGGAGGCCACGGATAATGAGGGGCTTCCGATTGAGAGGGACACTTGAGCCGCACCCTGAAACGCTAGTTCTCACTCCTGGCTATGCACTGCAGTCACCAGGCAGCTTCCCAGACACAGAAGCTTGTGTCCAATGGGACCTCAATAGTGCAATCTAAGTGGTCAGGTGGTGGGGGATGCTTTGTTTTAGGAAGTTGCCCAAGATGTCCCAATGAATCTAATGTACAGCCAATTTTGAGCACCTTTGCCCCAAAGCACTGATTCTCTGCATACGGAAATCACGGGGAGAATTTTCATAAATTCCAATGTCTGGGTCCCAACCCCCTAGAGACTTGATTTAATCAGTTTGGTGCAGCCAGGGATTAAAGAATTTTTTAATGCTCCCCTAGTGACTATAATTTGCCGGCAAGGTCAAGAACTACCACCTAATACGAATGTGTCTCAAAATTGAATGCACATAGGAATTGCCTGGAGATCTTGTCAACACGCGGTGTTCTGCAGGGCAGGGCAGGGCGGAGCCTGAGATCTTACCTGTCTAACGAAGGCCCCAGTGCTAATGTTGCTGGTCTTACAGCCACAGTCTCAGTTTTCCAAATCCCCCTGAAGGGACTCTTGGTAATGCTTAAGTCCCTCCAGTCGCTTCTCTGAATCAGCCTAACAGTTACACCAGACGTGGGCTCCATAAAGGCAGAGGCAGTGTGTTCCAGCCCCATGGACAGATTCCAGCTGCCTCCGAGTATGGGGTAAGACACACATCACCAGCTAGAGACCAACTCCTCCCAGAGTGAGCTTTGCGGGCCTTTTTAAGTAAGCCAAGTTTTTGCAAAGCAGGATGCATTTTCTAAGAGATCCAGTCGTGCGCTACATCCCTCTCCATACAGAGGCAAGCTCAACCCCAGATTCCTCCCTCACACACTTACACGATGCCTTCCTTACCTCCCCTGCCCTTCTCTACCCTCTCTCTCCTTTACCCCGGCCCCTGCTGAACCCAGACATCATGCTCAAGAACTGGATTCAAATTCTGACACTATCACTTCCTGAGTAACCTTTTTCAGATCTCTCCGCCTCTCTAAACCTCAAATTCCTAGCTTCAAAATTGGTGGCTTTATCACTACCTTTACACGCTTGAGAAGACAGATGGGAGTGTGCTGGGCTGGGCTCTGAGCCCTGCTGTGAGTCTACCCGCCTAGGAAACCCAGTGCATACTGCGGCCGGAACACACTCTGAAGCATCTGTGGGATCCGGGCAAGCCACTCGCTGACACTAGGCCCTGATGCCCACCCATCGAGTGTGTACCCTGACCGGTCTGCTCAACTCCATTCAGCACCTCTTCCCCTGTGCCAGCCTCTCTCTATGAGGCACTGCCCTGTCCACTGGGCAGCAGCAAATGATCCGAGCCCAGTTGATGTGTCCACTGGGCATCTGTTGAGAGACCATGGGTATCCCATTATTTAATCTGGTTGCCACGCTGTCTCTGGGCACCACAGGCTTCACCAACCCTGGGCCAGGTAGAACATTGAAGTCATTAAAGAGCTGGGGCCAGGAGGGAAATCCCAGGAAGCAAGATCCTGGAACGCCCGGAGAGGATGCATGGGCCCCCCTCGGGTGACTACTCCATCTCCACATCCTCCATCTAAGTTACTCATTCATCTAGTAAGCATTCTTGAGCACCTACTGTGTGCCAGGCATTGTGGTAAGCACCAAGAATACAAGTCAACAAACACATTGCTTTTCAGAGAAATTCACAAAATGATGAGAGAGAGAAGTGGCCGAAAGACAGACAAGTTAGGAGACAAATTTAACATTCTGCCATCAGAACAGCAGTAATGACAGCAGGCGAGGCTGATGGAGCTCCTGCAATGTGCCACATATGATAAACATTTGTGGCATTTTTTCCTACAGCTGCTGGAACGAAGTACCACAGACTTAGTGGCTTCAAACAACAGCAATTCATTCTCCCCCAGTTTTGGAGGCCACGAGTCCAAAAACCAAGATGCCATTACAACCATGTGGCGTCCAAAGGCTCTAGGATGACCCTTCCCCTTGCCTCGTCCAGCTCCAGGCGGCACGCCTTGACTGGTGGCTGCATCAGTCCAGCCTGCCAATTTCACGTGGCTTTTCTCCTGTGTCTCAAATCTCCCTCTGCCTCTTTTTAAACAGTCATTGAATTTAGGGCCCAACCTAACTGCAAGGTGATCTCATCTTGAGTTCCTTAACTTAATTACTTCTACAAAGACCCTTATTCCAAATAAGGTCATGTGCGAGGCCCCAGGCAGCCATACGTTCAGAGGGTCACATTTCAGCCCCCAGCAGCACCTTCCCCACGTCACCTTAGCAGCTCCCCCAGCAGCCCCCTCAGGCAGCACGCTTAACAGCCTCAGTTTACACCTGGTGCAGCTGAGACTCTGAGAAATTAACGACTTGTCGGAGATGACTTGACCAGTGACGTGTGAGCTGGTCTCTCTGATGTCCTAATACCACTTTCGAGGGCCTCTCCTCCACAGCTGGAAGCAGAGTGGGCCAGGCCAGCCTGTGAGGTCAGAACCGATTCTCAGATGGAAGGAGAGCTGAGCCAGCCCTGAGGTGGGGACGTGGAAGCCAGAAGCAGAACCCAAAGGAGGGCACCCAGGAAGAGGGGGTGCGTTTGTGGAGCCCGGGGTCACCCAGATCCCTGTTGGAGCGGCACCTACAGCTAGAACGTGGGTACAAGAGGGAAAGAAGTGAGCCCCCGAGAAGAGGGCTCAGCAGGGCCCAGGGCTCAGAGGGGCTCGGATGCCACAGGTAGGAGTATGACCTTTGTCCTCCAGGCTGTGGGGAACCACTGGGCAGGGTTAAGCTAGGGCAGGAGAATGCAGATGCTAGACTCTGGGGGCACTGACCAGCACGGATGGGTCCACCTCCTGTCGGCCATCCCTGCCCCGTCCCAGTCCTGCAGGTGTGAGGACTGGTGACCTACTGTGACTCAGCACCCCTGGCATCCAGGACCCCAGTCCCCACATCTGTGTTGTTTCTGCCGACTGGGCTCAGAATGTCAGCCTAGCTCTCAAACAAGGCAGCTTTTGGAAGGCATTTCTGATAGCGACGGCCACAGGATATCTTGTCAGGCAAGCAGTCGCCATGCGGGAATGAGAAGGTGGTGAGCGGTTGAGGCAGCCCACCTCTCTCCCCGAGGAAGGCAGAGCTGGTCTAGTCCCTGCACACTCAGCAGAGCACCCACAGAATGCACCCAGAGGTGAAAGGAAGCAGGAGAACACACACACATCCGAGGAGGGGGCAGCCCCATCCCCGCTCCAGCGCCCGGACTGCGCCTGGACCACAGCCAGGAGGGTGGGGCAGGCTGACACAGAGCGAGCAGATGCTTCCAGCCTTGGGCGCAGCAGCCCCTGCCTGAATGCCTGCAAGCACACATCAGCTCCTGCCCGCATGCCTGTGGCCAGCGGTGCGCAGATGCTGGGCAGGCTATTGCGCACTGGAATCCTGTGCATTTTGTGGGCAGGGAGGGGGTCACACATAGCCCTGCCCTTCACTGTGGAAATATTCATGCTTCACCAGGGACAGCTGGGGGGTGGTCGGGGTAGGGGGGGCAGTGGGGGTGAGAGGGATGCCCCTTCAACCCACCCTGAAGACAAGCAGAGTGCCAGGCCTCAGCCTCCGAGTAACCACCTCAGGATTTTGAGTGAAGTACCAGCAAGATTGCTAGTGTCGAGCCACGTGCCCAGTTGCAGCTTTCCATGACTGATCATCTTTTTTTAAGGAAAACACATTTTCTGTGGTTTTCCCAGTTGAAGAAAATCAAAGAATTAAGAGAAATGTTGGTGAATTGAGGAGACAGGGCTAGAAGCTCAAGTAATCATACCCGATTTCAGATCATGTTTATTGAAAATCCACTGTGAGTAGGTACTAGGCAATCATATTCTGTGGCCTAGCACCTTGGGCTTCTTGGTTCTTGAGGCCAGTCAGGACCCCTGTGGCCATTTCACTCCAGTGCATTTTGCATAATGATTCAGACCCAACATTTCTCCTCTGTAACCTGCCTGCCTTCCAGCTATTAGACACCAAAGGGCAAAGAGGATGGGTGCTTTCATGCATGGAGTCAGCCGCCTGAGCTTGGGCTAGGCTCCATGTGGCTCAGTTTCCTCATCTGTAGAATGGGTCATAGCACCTTTGGCATAAGGTCCTGGAGATGAATGAACCTTGCCTGTATAAGTGCCTAGCCCAGTGCACGGCACATGGGGAAGCCTCAGCAATCTCTTATGACCACCCAGGGAACCTCAATTCCCCCACTTTCAATTACTCTCTGCCAGGTTTCCTTAGCCACATGAGCCAAAGGAAAAAGTGATTCTTTTTCCGATTGCAGCAGCCACAAGACTGTTTGGTAAATTTGGAAAATGCAGAACTGCACCAAGTAAAGAATTTTAAGTTGCTTATCATCTAACTGATCAGGAAATACATGTATCTGTCATCACTTCATTTTTCCTGTCCAAAATTTAAGTCATCCTATCTATTTGGTAACTTGCTATTTTTCACTGAACTTATTGAAAATGTGTCCCATTTCACAGTACCGCATCATTTTCAAACCTTCTCAGCCAATCGCCCACCAGCCTCCCACCCTACCCAAACCCAACTTCTCACTTGAAGTTCACAGCCTCACCTCTGTCCTCTCAGAAAAAAAAATAGGAAATATCAAAGATCCATTAAGTCCTCCACTTTCCTGTTACTAAACCTACAAAACCATGTAACCACGCACACTCTCTCCTGTTTCCCTCTGAGACTACAGTTCATTGCCAGCCCAACTTGGTCTTCCGAAATCGACTCTGGGTCCTACCTTCCCCAATCTGTCCAAGGTCTCCCCTAAGCCCCAGGGGGGAAGATGCAGCAGCCTTCCAGCCTCTTTTTGTGAAAGGCTCAAATGCACCTCATTACCACATTTCCAAAACAAACCCCCAACTTCTCCCTAAGCCCAGAGCTCAGTCAGCATTGTCTGCCACGCAGCTGTAGACACAAGAGTCTCAAAAGTCTCTCTTGATGCCTCCCTCCTCTCATGCATATCCAGCTGGTTGCTTGAGTCCATTCACATTTAATTTTCCAGATATCCCTTGAATGTGCCTACTTCGGTCCATCTCCCTCACCACCACCTCTCTGCTCTCACCTGGACTCTTAGATCGCCTTCTAACTAGCCTCCCTCATCCACTATGCCCTCCTTCTAGTCGTCCCCCAAACTATCATCTGGATGGTCCTTCTCATCTGTTACATCATGCCACTCCCTGGCTCAAAACCCTTCAGTGGCCTCCCAGAGCTCTTAGAATAAGTAAACTTTTACAAACCGGCTTCCGCGGCCCTGCAAAGCCTGGCTGGTCCTCGCCTCTCCAGGTCAGCTGACCTTGGTCTGCTTCACATCGTCTACAGCCCAGCCACCCCAGCCTTCTCCTCATTCCCCACCCGGGTTCTGCTCCGGCTCATCACAGGACCTTTGCATTCACTGTTCTCCATCACAGGACCTTTGCATCCACTGTTCTCTTTGTCTACAGTATTTTTTCTCTCCTCTTTCCTAGGTACCTCTCCCTATGTATCTCTTCCTCAAGATGCCCTTTCTTAACCTCTTCTACTAGTCTCAATCCCTCCTTTGCTATGAGTGAGAAACACACGTTATACCTGCAACTTGATGTTTGTGTGTTTGAGGTCCATCCTCACAAGATTCTGATCTCCCCAAGGGCAGGAGACTCATTTGATTTTCTCATATTTATGCCCCCAGCACGTAGCCCAGTGAATGAGCCAAAGGTTCATCAAACTCAACAGATCAAAGACTGAACTCAATCTTCTCCCTGAAAAGTGATTTTCATGAAGTATATCCCCTCCCACAGAATAACACCACCATCCATCTAGCAGTGTAGGCAGAAGGCAGAAGCCTAGAAGTGGTCTGTTATAGATTGAGTTGTGTCCCCCTCAAAAAAGATATGTTGAAGTCCCAAACCCCAATATCTCAGAATCTGGCCTTATTTGGAAGCAGGGTCATTGCAGCTGTAAGGAGCTAAAGTGAGGTCATATTGGAGGAGGTCACACTTGGTGGGTGCTACATCCAATATGACTGGTATTATAAAAAGGGGGAGTTTGGACACACACACACACACACACACACACACACACACACACACAGTGAGAATGCCATGTGAACATGAGGACAGAGATCAGGTGATGCTTCTATAAGCCAAACAATGCCAAAGATTTGCCAGCAAATCACCAGAAACTAGAGAAGCCAGAAGGAACCAACTCTGCCAACAGCTTGATTTTTGGGCTTCCAGCCTCCAGGACTGTGAGGCAATGAATTTCTGTTATTTGAAGTCACCCAGTTTGTGGTATTTTGTTACAGCAGCTCTGGGAAATTAATACAAAGTCCTTGACCCCTCACACTCCTTTATACTGTCCCCTCCCCTGACAATATCCAATACAACACCATGCCCCACCAATTTTACCTTCTAAATTGCTCTCCAACCCACCTACTTCTTACAATCTCCACCTCCACCAGGTCCAAAGGCCCCTCATCCCTCCTGAACTAATGGCCTACCAGCTGGTCTCTCCATATCCACCTCAGCCCCTGCAAACTTTACTCCGTGCTCCAGGCACAGGGATCTTTTTGCAAACCTGACTTTGTCACACAGTCCCGACTACTCCCTCCCCTCTCACGCCTAGTAACTGCCCATTGTTCCTAGAACAGAAACCAGGTTCTTGGTGTAATGCAGAGGACCTCCAAGTCCTGGCCCTGTCTCCCTCTCCGGCCCTCCACAGGCCTCCCGAGCCTCCCTCCTGCAGCCTAGCTGCCTCCTGTCTCCTGCCTCCTTTGGTTTCCTGAACAAGTCATGCTCTTCCTAAAAAACTGGGCCTTTGTGATGAGCGTGGCAATCCTTCTGCCAGGCCTGCATTTTCCTCACTCAATCCGAGCACCATGTTTATCTGACTCATCCTTCAAAGCACAGTTCAAAGGTCATTGGCTCTTAGAGAAATCCTCCCCCAGCCCTGAGTGAGGGTAAGAGCCACCACTACCAGCTGTCTCCCCATATCATCATTTTCCATCACACCACTTGCCATGATTTGGGATTCACATTTATTTCTGCATTACCTGACTCTATCTTTAGGCTTCATTAGGGCAGAGACCACATCTTTTCTGTTTGCCTTTGATCTCCAGCAGTCGGCGCAGCTAAGGAATAGGGCCATTTGCTAAAGGACTAATAAGCTACAACACTTTTGACCAGTCTTATCTCTGGCCATTTAGACTTTTTCCATTGTTCCACAAATACAGATGGACCCAGAACAACAGATACTATTTGGGCAGGCTTATGTCTTAGGACAAATTACTGAAAGGAACTGGTTGCTCAAAGATTTTAAGGCTTGACCCAATGGAATAGAATTGCTTCAAGTGGGAAAGTAGTAACCAGAACACATGCAAGGGAGGGAGAGAAGGAAGGAGGGAAGGAAAAGACCACTGCCCAAGGTAACAAGGCTTCGTCTCCCTGGGAACTTCTCCACTGAGACTCTGTCCAGCCAGTCGGTCCGAGCCCCACTCTCTCTGTATCCCTGCCAAACCACCCTGGGAACAGCGAAGTCAGACACTCCCAAATACCAAGGTTTCAAATGATAAAGACCCTCAGAAGCAGGGGCCAAGCAGTGCATGGCTTTTTATTCTCCTGCAGCTTTGTTCCAGCAACTTCTCCACCTCAAAGGACTTTCAGTGGCACCAAGAGCCCAACGCTCTACCCATCCTGGTTCTCACAGATTCCCCAGCCAAGAACAAAGCAGCGCTGGCACAGAGGGGGGCCCGCCATCAAGGGGGCCCGGGAAAGAAGAGAGCGCCAGGCAAGTCTGGCAGGCCCAGGACATTCAGTTGCTGCAGCAACTGGAAGTAAAACAATGGCAAAGGGGAGGGGACAGCCATTTCCCTCACTCCCACCAGTTGTCATGGATACTGGGATTTTAGAAGTGAGGGGCTGAAGGGTTTGCTTTATGTTTTACGAACGGTGACTTTTCTCTATCACTTGGCCTGTGTCCTTGCTCCGGGTTGGGGACCTTCCATTCCAAGTCCTCTTGTGAGGAGGCGAGGGAAGTTGAGAGTCTGACCAGAACCCTAAAACCCCTTCCCAGCTAACGCGGGGCAGAAAGGCCTAAGCCTAAGCATTAAGGGAAATTTCCATCCACCAAAATGTTCCCATCGTCACTGCGCAAAGGCCGTCTCTCTCCTTGAACTTCTCCTCGTGGCATTTCAGATTCTCCCAGGAGTGTCACATGTGGCCAGTGGCCTGAGCTTTCAGCTTCATGCCCTCCCAAACTCAGCCTCCTCCGGGAATGTACAGGGGGACTGCAGCTCAGCCCCTTCTCTGACGTTCCCCAGCCTCTTCACCCCGAAGCAGTGCCTTGCCGAGCCACTCAGTGTGGTCTAATGAGAAGGTCGCCTGCTTTGGTGACCACAGGTCAAGGCTCAGTTCTGCTATTCCCCAGAATGACCTTGGGCAGGGGATTTAATCTCTCTTAAGCTTAATTCTTCATCTGTAACATGCAGATTATGGTACCCACCTTCGGCGCCATTAAGGGCATTGATGAGGAAATGTGTGCCCAATTTGGGCTTAGAGCAGGCTGTGCAATGGTGGGAATCAGACTGCCCTCTGCAAGGTCACCCACTCCCTCCACGGTGACACACACATGCACACAATCACATGGTCATATACATTCACACATGCACACGTACACACTCATCCTCTTAGACATCCTCAAGGTTTCATACTCCCACGTGTTCACACTCACACACACCCTCACACTCATGCACTCATGAATATTCAAATACTGTCACACACACACAGTCTCACAGACTCACTTACACACTCTTGCACACTCTTTTATGCACTCAACTGTCCATTTTTGACCTAAAATGAAAAGCGCCAGAATGTCTTCTTTTAGCCTTTATCAAGCAAGAGGAAGCCCACGTGCTGGGTATGAGCCAGTCCATCCATTCCAACTGCAACATGCACTGAGGGTCTAAAACGTGCAGAACACTGAAGCCATAAAGGGCCATCAGGCAAGGCCTCTGGCCACCGGCTCATGCCTGTCAGGCTGCCCTGCTGCTGGAGTTGGGGTATCCCTGAAACGCCCCCTCAGCCCCTGCCTGCCTTCATTTCCCCGCCCTTGGCCACGCAGCCTGAACCCAGGCCATGGGACAAGGACTTCTGTGTTTGGATGGCCAGGGTGAGACCGGGCTCAGGATACGCTGCTCGCTGCAAGCTCCTTATGAGCTAGTGCTCCCCAGCTTCTTGGCAGAGTCTCGCGGGTCACCCCCACACCAGGATCTTTTGACTATTTGGAACAAATGCCATAAACCCTCCTGACCTCCAAGGACAGTCTGTTTTTTCCGATGCCTGTCCTGCACTGTGTGGGGACAGCTACCGTCAGCGGTTGGGAAATGAGTCCAGGAGCTGCTGGGATGGAGCAGGTGGTCCCACATCCTTTGTCCCCATCGGGGTTGAGCCACTCATCATGTCGATTCCACTTCCCAGCCTGGCCAGCCCTGTTCAATACAGTGAAGAAGAGGGGCTCAAATACAGGCCCCACCACATATTAGGCATGTGACTTGGAGTAAGTCAACCTCCCTACTATTTCCTTTTTTCATCTTTAAAATGGGAACAATAATATATCTATCTCATAGGATTGGTGTGAGGAGTCTAAAATATATGTGACCCATATAAATCAAGTATAAAAATCAAACGAATAATCATATCTGACTTGATTGTTTATAGTTCATGATGCGTGATCAAAGTCGAAAGTTTCTGTGATATGACTGCCCTTGCACTGTTCACCATGTAAGAACTTATTCACTATGTAAGAACTTGTTCACCATGTAAGAACTTGTTCGTTATGCTTCAGAAGATTGGAGACTGTTGAGAGTTAGGCTTGGGATTGATTAATGATTGTGCATTGAGTCCCCTATACAGAATTTTATTGTTGTTAACAACCATTTGATCAATAAATATGAGAGATGCCCTCTCAAAAAAAACAAAACAAAATAAAATGTATGTGACCCATTTCTGACCAGCAAATATTAAGTCCTCATAAATAATTGCTTTGTTTTTTATTAGAATTACAATTTATAGCTCTGTTGTTACTCTAGACAAAAATCATATGTATGCACATTAAAAAGAAGTAAACTGAATCACAGAAAATTGAAAGGTGTCAATTTGTTTAGGAAGTGGGATTGGATATTTTTTACCTGAATTTCCCTTTTAACATTGTTCCAATATTTCTGCAATAAATAAAAATCAGAACTATACACACGGGTATCTGGAGTCTGATTTGCAGTAACCACATAAACAGCATATTTTACTTATTTGTTTGCATTACACAAGGGATTTGTTTTTCCTTAAAAAACAAATGGGAGGGCCTGGAAGCACCTCCTGAACCCACAGCTATATGTCAGACAACAAATCAGAAACTTATCCAGACCCCCACATCCAAAGAATTGCACAGTGGAAAGTTTATCCATAAATTTAGCAATAATTTCACATCTCCCTATGTCCAGAATAGAGGCTGCTGGATAGTTGCCATCACGTATAAAGACCATCCTGGGTAAAGCAGAAGGTGAATGCCAGGACTGCTCAAGACACAGAAGATATTGGACCTTAGGGAGCTGGAAGCATAGCTGGGAAGGAGAAAATACTGTGGAACAGGTAGTCGGCAATTAAATTCTCAACTGGCTCGTTCTAATCAGGAGCTGTACAAGCAAGGGCAGATGGAGATGGAGCAGTCAGAGAAAAAGTAAACATTGGTTCAGTCTTGAAGAGTGGACAGAAGCCATCGTTCTCACCCTGGAGATCATCCGAGTGCTCACATTCAACACCCAGCCGATGTAGGCATTCGCCCAGTGCCCTGAGCATTGAAAAGGTCACAAAATAAATAGTGATGAAATGAACTGAATTGCTAAATTATTTCCCTGGGACTTCAGAATACAGTAGATCTGTACAGCCATTGTCTACCTGTGTCCAGTTAAAGAAAATACACTTGCATCTATTGACCAGTAAAGACAGAATTCAGGGGTAGATCTTCCTTTTTAAAAAGTGGCAGAGGTATTGGGGATCACTTTTAACACATACAGAGGATTTACCATGAGCTAGGCACTGTCCTGAGCCCCTTCCATGGATTATCATATTTAATCAGCACTGTAATGACGATATACAGATGAGGGAACAAAGACACAGAGAAGTGAAAAGGGAAATGTTAGGTACTGTGAGGGCAACAGTCAGAATTAGTTTCTCTCAATAGGGTGACTGTCTAGCAGAGAAATAGGAAAGAGATCTGGGAGAGAAGTTGGGGCCAAAGTCAGGAGACTCCTGGTCGCAGGTCCAGAAGTGTGATATTCCCCTGGGAGTAATAAGGTTTCAGAGCAGGTGAGCAAAGCAATGTGCTAAGATTTCTTGCAGATTTTAAGAAATAAAGTAGAAGTGGAAATGAAGAAAATAGAACCACTTTAAGAGGACACTACGGGAGGGCCAGTCACCAGACCCGCCACCTTTTGCTCCTTATGTCCCCAAATGTAAGAATTAGTATCTCCTTTTGATGTCTTATTATCAATCATGGCGATAGTTCTAAATTAGCACCCCAAATCATCTTAATCTATTACCTCAACTAATTCTGACATAAGGAGCTCCTAGCATCTGAGAAACATCAGCTCTCACAGAGATAGGTGATGACTACTGTATCCCCCGCCAGGCTTTCCTTTTCTTTCTCCTACCTGGCCAATCCCCTGCCCTCAGAGACTCAGTGGCAACTGCCACCACACCCCTACCAGCAACTCCCCTTCCGTCCCACAGTCTTCAGCACGGCAGTCAATGACCATGATTCCTCTGTCCCTCTAGGCAGGAAAGGCCTTGGGACAAAAATGATTGACCCAAGTTTATAGATAGAGAAACTGAGACCCGGGGAGGTAAATTGCTTTAACTAATATCCCAACTTTCTTTACTAAGTCTCCCAGCTCAATACAAGCCCTGCTTTTGCACACCCACCTGGCTGATGCTCTATGCAAGCTCACCGCTCTAAGCACCTGGTGGTGGGCTCAGCCTCCCTGTGACTGGCCTCAGATGAGAATGGAACAATAGGCAGGCTCCAGGGACTGTCCCTTAGGGTCAGCTCCAAAGACCTTCTCCCATTCTTTGCACACTGCCTGCTGCTGTGCACGGTAATCCAAATTGGGTTCAAGCCCCCAGCCTCTGTGCTCCATTGTAATGCTATATTTTTTATTCAGCACGAGATCAGAGATCTGCTAAGACCTCATGTTGCCAGCATAAAAGAAGAACAAAGATTTTGTTAATCTCAATGAAAATGAATTCCTCTCATGTTTTCCTGGAAGAAAAAAAAAGGAAAATCATGAGGGTATTACATCAGCCTCTCAAAAACACAGAAGAAATCCCTGCCATCAGGAGATGGTTAAAGCACACGTCCGTAAGAACCGAGCGAAAGAACAGCAATTACACACCCCTTCACCTCTTGCCGGCTTGTTTTATCATCCTGGATATTCAACTGCCTTCTCCTGGGATGCTTATGGATATGATAATGCCACCAGCCTTGAAACAGAGTGCAGGAGAGAAAGCCGGGTCAAAGAGGAGACGATGTTCACAGGATTAAAGTGCAGAGAAGAGAAGAAGGGGGAAAGAGAGAGCAAGAAAGAACTGGCCCTAGAGATTGGGGTGTTTACATGAAATCTGAGGTTCAGAGCCAGAGGAGTCCTTGAAGATCATTAGTCCAATCTTCTCACTGAACACAAAACACACATGTACACACAGAAACACACATGCACATACATACGCATGCACATGTGCCTACATACATGTACATGCATGCATACACATGCATATCTACACATATACATGCACATAGATGCACACATGTTTGTGCATATATATGTACACTTGTATAAGCACAAGTGTATACACATGCATGTACACACACAGAGAGATATGTACACACATACACACATACACATACCTATACACACACACACACACACACAAGGTAGTGAGGTCCAGAGGGGATGTGATGTGTCCAAGAAATCAGATGCTTCATTTAAGCCCACAGGTTAAAGAAGCAGAGACCACAGTGCACTAATCTGTCCAGGAAGAGCCTTGTGTGCATTTCAGGGAGTCTCCTAGGATAAAGAGACTGTGATGACCCTTCTTTATCTTGTCAACACTTATCACTCCTCTGTCTTCTTTAGCATTTGTTCACTTACAAACGTCTGATAAGTAACTGAATGGTATAGTATAAGGGTCCACACACCACAATCCACAAGCCAAATCCCACCTGCTACCTGGTTTTGTGGATCACAAGCTAAGAATGGTTTTTACACCTGTAAAGGTTTGAAAAAAAAACTTTTAAGAGTATTGTACAACATGTGGAAATTATATAGAATTCAAATTTTTGGTGTCCACAAATAAAGTGTGACTAGAACACAGCCACACTGGACACTCAGTGCCACCTAAGGCGCTTTCATGCTGCGGCAGCAGAGTGAATGGATGCAGCAGACACATGTGGTTGGCAAAGCCTAAAGCATTTGCTGTCCATCCCTTTACAGGAGAAAGTTTGCTGACCCCTCATAGTGAGAGGAAGTCTTTGACTGTGTGGGTTCATAGCTCCGCAAGGGGCTCCATTTTGCTCCCATGAAAACTGAAGCACCCCAGCCACTCGGGACCCACTAAGTGGGCCACCGTTTGGGGGCTGTGTGACCTAGGTCAGTTTATGAGCATCTCTGTGCTTTGTTCCCTTTCATTGTAAAATAGAGATCATGTTTATTGGGACAGTATAATTTAAACCCAATTGGATGTCAGCTGAGGTCGCCATGCCCTCCAAGATTCAAATAACATTGATTAAAGTTCAGCCCCACATCCCAGTAAAGCCCAGGTCCTCTTCAACATTCCCCAAGCCTTGTATTCTCTGGTCACTTTGACTCCAAATGCTAGTTCTTTCCAAACATTGAACTCACTCATCTCCCCCCTTCCACAGCTGGCCCTTCCAGTCTGTACCAACCAAGACTTTACAATCCAGCTAGTTCTTCCAAACACAGTCACAAGAGACATTGTATAGGAAGCGGGTTTTGCTGATGGTTTGGGGGACAGAATGACATAGCTACAACCCAGACAATTTAAAAATGGGTATCCAGCTTCTCTCATCTCAGCAGCATCATAACTAGCCCACCAACAGCAATTTCCCCCTGGCCACCATCCCTGCAGGTTCCAGCCTTCTGCCATGCCCTGTAGCCTTCCGCCAACTCACCCACCCCTCCATGTACGTCCGTCCTTTCTTGGAATTTCCCCATACATCTCCTGGCTGCTGTTTTCTGGAGCCGTTCGTCCTCCAGCTATCTCCAGAAACTCAATTTTCATTCCATGTTATACCAGACAATCTATTTACCACCCGGATGCCTATATTTCCATGGTCGTTGACTCCACGATTTTGCTAAACAAAAGGCTGCTCGCTCTATATTTTGCCCTTAGAAGCCCAAACAAGAGAAGAGCATCAGACATACTTTCTCCTTGCCCAACAAGCTCTAAATGCATATTCAGTGTCCCGTCGATAGGAATTGTGTCACCACATCCCCCTCAGAAGAGAGAAGCACTTTTCAGTAGGTTTGGGGTGACTTGCTTTTTCTCTCCATTAAAGTTTACAAAACTGCTTGACACATAAAAAGAACCAGTAACTGTTTTCCTTTCCATGACTTCCTCCCTTAAAAATGCAGACAAATATATTTTGCACATGTGGACTGTGAACACACATATGTGCCCACAATTGAAATTCTCCATCTGGAATACGTGTGGGGGGAAGAGAGGATAGATTGGGTTAGGGAATACCACCTAGGACAAGATAATCAAAGTAACAGATTTCTTTTTCTCCATCATTTAAATGTACCAGGAGCCGAATAAAAGTCACAGGATGAAACACCTTCAGGGATTTCCATTCTTTGGCTTGCTGGACAAGAAGGACTCCAAGACTTTGTATCGTACCTATCGCTACGTAACAAAATCCCCCAAAATTCAGCAGTTCCAACAGCAATGCTTTAGTTCCTCACACAGTTTTCTGGGGGGTCAGTGATTCAGAAAGGCTTAGTTGGGTGATTTTAGTTGCAGTTCTGTCGTGAGGTTACAGTCAAGATGTTGGTGGGGCCCTAGTCATCTGAAGGCTTGACTGGGGCTGGAGGATTTGCTTCCAAGATGCTGCATTCACATGGCTGCCAGCAGGAGGCATCAGTTCCTCACACGGGCCCCTCCCAGGGGACTGCCAATGACACAGCTCCCCCCAGAGTGAGTAATCCAAGAGAAAGAGAGGAAGCCTAAAACAAGAGCTGTAGTATTTTAATGACATGCCATCATTTCTACCATATTCTATTGGTCACACAGACCAACCATGGTACAGTGGAGGAGGGGACTGCACAGGATGTGAGGGACAGACTATCTGCTTCTAGGACCTTTGAGATGCTTTGTGCCATTCCAATACATTCTCTTTCTTACTTAGGCTAGTTTGCATGTATTACCATGGCTTGCAACCAAAGGATCCTGGAATAAGATGGAATTCTCATATTAATGCTCTGCATTTCTACATCTGAGGAAGAATGAAGAAGAAACCCTTCCATACAATTATTGTGAGCCTAATAGTACAAGTTAAAAGCGAAACAAAACAAAGTACTGACCAACTTGGTATTACAGTTCCTATAACAAATTATCCCAAAACTTAATAGTGTAAAACAACCATATTATTTTGCTCACAACTTTGTAGAACACAGGAAAAGCTCAACCAGGCAGTTCACACTTGGAGTCTCCCATGCTGCTGCAGCCAGATGTGTGCTGGGGTTACAGTTGCATGACTTCAGTCCAGTTTCTCTGGGCTGGACATGCAAGATGGTGTACCCACATGGCTGGCAATGGATGCAGGCTGTCTGCTGGGAGCTCAGCTGGGGCTGAGGTCAAACAAAGCCCCTAGATGTGACTTCTCCAGCATGGCAACCTCAGGTTACTGGGTTTTTTAGATAGCAGCTGCTTCCCGCAGTGCAAGCATCCCCAGAACCAAGTGGAAGCTGCATAGCCTTTCCTGACCAAGCCTCATGATTTCTATAACATTCTATTGGTTAAAACCAAGTCATTAAGGCCAACTCACATTCAAAGAAAGGGATCAGAGACTCCATCTCTCAATGAAAGATCTGGATATGGCCAGAGACAGCTGATTAGCCCAAACACGGACCTACCCATGCCACCCTGTGATGGGGGAAACAATGTCTACCACATGAAAGGATTATAGAATGTAAATATCCTTCCTTAGATGAAACTGTCCATCCAGCCCAGGATACCTCTCTGGAAAACTTCAAGTCTTGCCAAACCTCATTTATCAGGCAACATTTTCAGATTAAAGTAACAGAAAAGTCAAGTCAAACTGCCATGAACAATAAAGAAACTTGTTGACTCATATACCTGGGAATTCCAAACGATGGCAATCTTTAGAGCTGGCTTAATTCAGAGGCCCAGCGTACATCTTCCAACCATTCTCTGGCCCCTCTTTCATCCTAGCTACACAGCAAGGAAGATCCAGCTGGCCTGGCCCTCCTATTAGTGCCTGACCATTTCCAGAGGAAAAGAGAGTAGGTTGCTTCCAGACACTGTCCTGGAAGAGTGCAGATACGTTTTTCACACACCCATAGCTAGTCTCTCCGTATTTTATTAGGCCAAATTGGGTTAAATGGCCAACCCTAGCCAATCACTGAGAAGAAGAATGGAATGACTCTTAACCAACAGGCTCACCCCCAACCCCTATAAATGTGATTAGCTCTCATGCATGGAGGAAGAAAAGAAACCTGAACAATATCAGGATTTTCTTAGAAGTTAGGAAGTGGGAAGTGGAAGCTAAGGAAATGACCAACGATATCTACCACACTGCATTGCAGAAAAGTGATCCCTAAAACATCTAAATTAAGTATCATCTGTCTTTTGTTGCCTTTTAGGCCCACAGTGTACAGAATCAGTTCTCTGAAAAGTGGTCCCCAAATAATTCTGCAAGTCTCCAGGAAGCAACCCACGTGAGCTTATGGACAAGTCCAGTGAGTGACCAGTGGCATCTGCAACCCTCTCCTGCTGGGTTCCGGGGGCTTGTCATCCACTGTTGCCAATTCTGCCAGGTCTGTGCCTGCCAGGCATGTCCACCTTCCCCCAGAGTCCCTGTTCCATGGCCAGGTGCAACATGGGGAGAATGTTCTCCGTCCTGTAGGGAAGCCAGCAGAGCGGTGCTCCTGGGATCCCAAGGTGGTATCGGGATTTGCTAAGAGAGAGAACTTTCATATTTTATGTGTGACATCCCCTCACATCCTGACCTAACCCAGGCCCTGCATGTCTCAAAACACAGATATTATTCCTTGCAGATCCAGGCCAGGAGATAATCAGAGTAACACACTCTACACTGTTCAGAATTACCTCCTTCTGAACTCAATAACCAAGCTTCTTCTTCTAATCACGTTTGTCATTCCTGAAGCTCGCGTCCTTCAAGGTGAAGTTCTCTCCTGTGAGGTCCCTTAACCCTCTTGCAAATACACTTCTAATAGACCTTCTCACCAGCTTGCGGGGCATCCCAGGCATTTGTGAACCCCAGTGGTCCAGCTGCATCTTGAGCAGGGACTCCCGACTTGAACTGCAGCCAGGAACGTCAACTTCTTCCCTCCCCTTCCATTTGCAATCTATGATCCCATCACACTGGATCTCACCATCCATGAGGAAGAATGTTCAGTGTATGAGCATCGTGCTACCATGTTCTCAGATGTGCCTCATCTGTGCAACCTCCAATGTCCCAAACTTCGGAATTTCCCATCCACTGCTCTCTTTTCTAGAACTATCTTTTGCTGCCCAATTCCTTCATCTCTCAAATTCCTACCCATCCATCAAGACTCGGCTTTGCACCTCCCACTACGGACATGAGAAATAGAACTGCTGTGCTTGCAAAATTCAACGCAGTGTCTCTCAAAGCATTCACATTGGAAGATATCAAGCTAGCAAGAGTCAAAAACAAAAAAGGCACTGCCCTCCGGTCTATTCTCAAGCAAACTTCCTGGGCATTTCCCTGGACAGACCACATCCAGAGCTCTGACACTGGCAGGCTTCTGCCAGTCATAGACAATAGGCTACCCCTCTGCATCTCTTAGCATCCTCACATCCTTCCACTGCCTGAGCTGCCAAGCCCACCGTGCACTCCCAGGGCTACCAGGCAATCTCTCCCTTGGTTCAGTGCACAGAACCCCATTTGGAGTGTTCTCTCAAATGAATTGGGGTTTTGTTCCTTCCAACCTGTGTTGCAATTTAAAAGACTAAAACAAAGGCCCAGTGTGCCCTGGTGTTCACTCTGCCTGCCTGGGACACTAATTCCCAACAACAGCACACGTGGGAGAAAGAGGCCAACTCTGATTAAAGGGGCCCATGGGAAGGCACCGAGAACAATCTTTTCTTTTGCTTTCTGAAGTTGCCTTTGACTCTATCACCAGTGGCCTCTCTGGCTCCATGCTGCTGGACATTTATAGGCACAAGTGACCAAGGTGCCAAATCAACACCAGGCTAGAACAGGAGACCTCAAGGCACTGGGTACCCACCACCGGCTGAGGCTGGGCAAAATTCTCTTTGCACACAAGCCCTGTTCCTCCAACCATTCTGCTAAACAAGCACCGTAATGATGCTTTATCCATACCTGAAGATGAAGGATCAAGAGAGCCCTGAGCCACAAAACTCAGAGAGAGGCTGAGCTGAATTATAACCCAATTCTGGCTCAAAAGACATGACCCAAGCTTCCAGAACAAACTAGAAAGTGTGGTTCTCCTCAACTCCTAGAATTATAGCTTTTTACAGCTGGAAAGGACCTTTCTAGAGACCATAATATATTCAGCCAAGGCCCAAAGCAGTGAAGAGCCTTGACCCAGCGCACACACCGGCAGGTGGACGGGCATGGGCCTAGGACCCAGGTCTCAGCCTCGGAGGCCAGCGCTCACGGCTCTCTCCCACCGGCTTGCTCCTCTGTCATTGCCTTAGACTACCCAAGGGCCTCCCAGCATGCAGTGCTGACCAGACTGATCTAGGCTGAACAGGCAGCTTGCATTAATCCTGGGGTGACTAGCATCCCCATGAATGTGGCCAAAACAAATCGATCTTTCCCAAGCTGCAGAAGGAAGGAAATCTATAAGCAAGTTTCATCTAGGGACATTTATAACATATGTACGGAGGAAAAATAGCCACCTTTCTTTTGCAAACAACTTTGGAGTAACCCCTGGAGATCGTGACATCCTCCCACTGGAATATAACACACTCAGCAATGAACTGCTGGGGCTCAGACGGCTCCCAGGTCCAAGGCCTTCAGGCTCCATCGGGAGGTACCTCCCTACGTACTCACCATCAGCCCAGCAGTAGGGTGAGTTAGAGTCTGACACAGAGAGCTCAGGAATATAGAAACACAGCACAGAGTCTTGGGGTTGAAGCGAAAGCCCTGGAGGGAAGACCAAAACTGCGTTGAGATAAACAAGGCCATGCCCTCTGCCCCAAGCCCGAGGAAACCAGGTTGAACCAGATGGATTGGCTCTACCTTGCCTATGGAATCCCTCCCTGTTGCGTTTTCATGAGAGCTGGTACCCAAGGTACCAAGCAAGCAGATTTTCTGCTGGCAGATATTTGTCCTCTGAAAGTGATGAACACCGGAGGCAGGCGAGGTAGCCGTGAGTGCAGAAGGGTGACCACTTCCGAAACTGGTGGCACAGAATTAAAGCCCCCTGTACCAGACGTAGGAAATGTTGAGATCACACTTGATTGCACTCTCCAAGAGAATAAAATATGACCTAAGTAGTCCTAATCAGACTTCTCTTTTTAATCCATGAAGGGCAAGGTAAGTGACAAACATTCATAAGAAACCCTGAGTTTAAATATCAATCATAATGGAACGAGTGACAGAATGTAAACCAGTTCCAGTCAGTTAAGCTGGAGACCATCAGGGCGTAAAGTTCCTGCAGTGTTATATTGCTCAGAATTAAATTTTGATTCAAGCACTTGCAGATACCTGACCCCAGGTCGGGGCACATGCACCCCACATCTCAGCTCCACCTACCACCTGAGAGTCACAGCACTGGTGATCCCCTCACATTGTTGCTGGAATGAGATACTGAACATTCGGTGTTCAAGGCACTGCAGGCACCAGTCTAAGCCTTGTCCGTATGGATCTCATTTAGCCTCATGACAACTCTGTGAGGTACTTACTCCTATTACACACACACGTACTGCACAGAAAAGAAACCAGTGGCGTGACATGCCCACGCCCATGCTGGAAAACAGCAGAGTCAGGATCTGAGCCCAGGCAATCTGACGCTAAATCCTGTGTCACCACCACACCGTTTGTCATTCATGCAAATGTTTACCCTGGTTCCTGGCACCACCCAAGTCCTCAACAGCCCTCAGGTTTAATATGGCTCTGATAGGCCTTGAAATGTTAGAAATCATACAAAGTAAGGCCTCTCTGTAAATGTGGCTGGGACACCCAAGGCAGGGCTGTTCAGAGACCAACGGACTCCCTTGCTGGCAGTCCAGGGCCTTCTCCAGCCATCAGATGCAGAGCCACTGTTCTTTAAAGCTGAGCCCCTGCAGCAGGATAGACATGACACACAGGCTGTGGGGGGCCAACCAGAGCTGAAAGAGTGATTCTTTGACGTCTTGGCTTGAGTTTATAACCTCCATCTAAAAATTCAAGTGAGATTCCACCCAAAGTGTTGACCACAGGTGTTCCGAGGAGAGTGACATGTTTCTGATGCTCAAATTGACAAGTGGCTTCCTGGCCATGCACCAGCTGGGCCCTCCCCAGACTCCCCCTTCTTAGGACCTCAGGTGGTGGCAACCACTTAGACGGGCCTGCACGGTGGTCTGTGCCTTTTGTACCCCTGGGTAGCCTCAGTGGTTTCAAGCGATGACTCAGACCTGGCAAGGGAAGGCATACCATGCATGCACACCACAGCTGCTACATCTCCCGGCACACCGCCGCCCACACAGGCTTGCACAATATGCGTGTTTCACCAGGAGGCCCAGGTGCCTGCCAGCATTGTTTATTAGCCCGTGTTATAAAAACCCATGGGAACCTGGCTTCCCTGCCAGCCAACTAGCCTGGTTCCTGCTCTTCTTGACTTTCCAACTGAATGGCACAGCAGGGCTTTGCAAGAACCATTTCTAAACGCACAAGACTGCAGAAATAGTAGGTCGAGTGTGGCAATGTTCACCTCCTTTTACTCATTTCTTATCGGCACTACTCCCTATTCAGCAAGTATCGATGTCACCAAGACACTGGGCAAACATACACTGTTATTTCTACCTACCCTAGCCCCTGAAATTGTAATCCTTGGCTCAGAACCATCTGCACAAGATGAGAAGAAACTTTAACTCTGAGCATTGGAGAGCCACCTCACCTTGGGCCAGGACTATGACATAGGTTGGAAATTTGGGGTTGATCTATAACCCATTGTTTCTTTTCCCATCTAAAATAATGAGGAATATATTCCCAATTAGCATTTTCGTGCAGAACCTTAGATTGTCACTAAGAGATCACTGGAGTTTAGCAGGAGATGTCTGTATATTGTCAAGTGAAAAAAATATAAAGTCCAAAGAGAAGTGTATATTCACAATAACCATGTTTTTTGAAACCTTCTGAGGAACTGCACAGGGTACAAACATTCAAGAATGCATATTTAGAGATGTTAGCATGAGTTATATTGAGATGGCTAGATTCCAAGTGGCCTTATTTTTCTTCATTCTGTTTTTATCTGTATTTTCTACAAAAAAAAAAAAGGTTATAATATGAAAAAGGAAAGGGATTATGTTTGTTTTGTGAGTTTCCATGGACCAGAACTGATCGGAGAGGGCAGGCAGTTATAGCCCAGCTCGTGTGAGAAAGAACTTTCTGCAGAATACCGGGACAGGAAGAAAGGAGTCCGCTTCCAGGAAAGAGGCCAAGCAGAGGGTGGACAGCACATATTGGGGGTATTTTAGATTCCTGCCAAGGAGAAACCCGGTGGGGGTTTTAGCTCCAGATCCTCTCTGTAAACACTCAGGAACTCGATTTTTTTTAAGATTTTAAGAGATATTTATCTTTTAAAGAAGAAATCGTTTTGAACCCTAACAATAGCGATGTAGGAATGAGGTAGGAGGGAATAAGCAGGAGGGAGGGAGGGGGGTGAGGAGGAATCTGTCTGGACCTCCCTCCAAATCCTTGCCCCTCCAGTAAAGCCCTTTTAGGGGCTGGCGCTTTGGAAGCTCTGCTGGAAAGCATGAAACTTGAGACCAGTGGTAAACATTGGGTGACCGTTCTTTGTTCCCATTGGTGCAGATTTCTATCAGAATGCTGAGGGTCTGGTGTTAAGTCCTGCCGGTAACTCAGGAGGTGTCTCTCCTATGAAAGGCAGAGGCGGTGTAGAGGCATTTGTGTATGTATTTTTATATGTCTAAATATGTATTTTGTATTTTTGTTTAAAGTCTGTTCATAATTGCTTCAGTAAAGTAATATTACCTATGTACAAAGTCCATGTAACACCATTAGAGAACAAATTCAAAATAATTTCCCATCTACACACCTAGGAATAGGCTCTGTGAGCCTATCTGGTGTATTTCCTTCCATATATTTTGAAATTCATGTATTTTCATAGAACTATGCACATTAGTGCATTGATCTTTTTGTTCTCAGTTAACATTATATTGTAAACATTTGTCAAGTGTGTAAATATTTTTTGAAGATGTAGTATTTTCATGTAGTTTTAATATGCATTTCTTTGATTTCTGGAAATATTTTAAATATTTTTATTTTTTTCTGCTATTATCCATTAGTATAATTTGATCATTTTTGTATCAAAAGGTGAGTTGGAGTTTTTCTTCTTATTTACTGTGGTCTTGTAAATTTTATTACAAGTACTTTTTCAGCTTTGTAACAGCTTTTTAGTTTGGTTTTGATTTATGAGCATTACATCTGTGAACAATTATATTCACGATTTCTCCACTTTTTTCATGTCTTGAAAGTTCTCTGAACTTAAGTGAAGAGTTAAACATTTGTTTGTCCTTCTTCCAATGTTTTACTTTATTTTTTACCTTTAATCTTTTCCTTTGTTTCATTTGACAGTGTTTTTCAATAATTCTTTTTTATTCACATAATTACTGCATTTTCACTTGAAAAATATATTCACTATAAAAATAATCTCACACATAAGAATGGCCACTGCTAACACTTTTCTGTACTTATTTATATATTCTTGTACTTCTATATATATTTAATAAAATTGAGGTGTTTATGTAATATACATATGTACATACAGTTTGTATCTTTTTTGTTTTTCATTACATCATAAGTATCTTGTTATGTCATTAGTCTTCAAATTTTTTATTGACCATATAATATTTCACCATAGGTATTGCATGATATTTAAGAAATTCCCAATTATTGAACCTTATTACAGTATGACTAAAATAAAAATACTTGTAAGTAAATCTTTGTCTCCATATCTATCTATCTATCTCTCAGTCCATCTATTTATCGATCTATCTTTCCCTGGAGTAGATGTCAAGACATGGGACCTGTAGATCATAGAGTTTAAACTTTTTAGAAGTTTTTAATAAAAGAGATGAATTATTTATTCAGACCGAAAGTCTATGAAGAACCTTCCTCACCACACTGTCCCAAAATCAAGTGGTTTTCAAAGAAACTCTTTGCCAATATCACAGAAAAAGAAAGTAACATTTCATTTTAATTCACTTGATTACTACTAGCACAGCAGAATATTTTTACACACATAAATCTTGACTCCATCTGGAATTTATTTTGATGTTTGATGTATGGAGTGGTTCTGACTTGACTTTCACACAAAGAACCAGTTCCGAGTTGAAAGTTTCCACCCATTTCCCATTGTATGAGGTGCCCTTACTTATACGTGAAAATCTTACAGAGATTTGAGTTCAGACTCACCACTCTGTTTATGACTAATAGGTCTACTGGTTTGATTAGTGCGACTTTATACATTTGACATATCTGATCATCATTCTTTTATGCTTACCTCCCTCATAGCCCATGGTCAAATTCTTCCAAAAAAAATACGTTGGGACTTGAGACTGAGATTAGTTATCTATTAAATCACTTATGTCCCATAATTTGGGACAATTAACATTTTTACATTATTAAGTCACAGAAAGGTGTATCGTCCCATCATTTGAATCTTCTATAGTATCTCTTAATAAAATATGGGAGTTTTTATCATAAAGTTTCCACACATTTCTTGGTAGCATGACTTGGGTATTGTATGACTTTTGTTGCTAGAACTTAATATAATTGCTTTTCTTCTTATGTTTTCCACACTATTTTGTGACTGCTTATATATGGCAAAGCTAGCTACTAATTTTAGTATATTTTGTGGGAATAGCGTTTTAAAATCTAAATGTGTGTGTGAAGTTTTATCAATTATATTTCAGCATCAATTGATATTATCAAGTTGTTTTGTCTCATGTGGTATCACCAACCTGAAAATTTTCCTCACACAAACATGTCTTTGAATTCTTTACATCAGTCCCAGTTTTGACGCTAGCCTTCATGATTTCAGAGTTTGCATTCACATCATGTAGCATGTGCATTTATAATTTTCCTATTTGTGCTGTCAGTGAGAAGTTCTATGATCAGATTTAAGCCAGAGTCATAAAATTTGATTTTTTCCTCCTGATTATCTTCAGCACAGAAATGAGCTCTTCCTTTAAAGTTGAAAATATCAGAAATTTGTCAGGTCCTAGGGCAAATTTTAGAATAAGTTCATTAATTCTTTTTACATTTCTTCCGTGTACATTGATTTGTTTGGGGGTTTTATTCTTAGATCAATTTTTAATTTGCCAAGCAAAATATCCATTTCTTTGAAATTTTCCATTTTTTTCCACGGAATTTATTTTCTTATGATTTTAAAATCACCCCCAAACCTATGGTCTTTAGGTGCTTCTTTTTCTAAATTTACCTTTTCTTTTTTCTTAAGTTTTCCAGAAATTCAATCAGAAAACCATCTCTTAGATTTATTCATCAGTTACATTAGGAGGGTTCTCTCCTTTTTAAATCAGAATTTCTGATTCAATTATAATTTCTTCTCCAATGTTTGACTCGCATTATTGTTCTTTTACCTGTTTTCTTGAGATTATGTCATCCATTCATATTTTTTTGAAAGATAAAATCATTTGCTGCTACCACTTTACCTCTAAGTACAACTTTAGCTACATTTCATGTTTTCAATATAAGTATTCTCTTTATAAATTTTCATATAAACTATTGAGAAAGCAGGCTTGAGTTTTGGAGAGGTTTGGGGACTTTATTGATCATTTCTTAAGTGATTAGACAGGTATTGTTTAATTCTTATTATCAGTTTCAGTTTTTATAGCATTGGAGTTAGAGAATATGACCCACACAGTTTCCACAATAAATTTGGAATCTGCTGACATTTTCTTTGTGGCAATATATCTTTCAATCATTACTGATAAAGATTGTTAAAAAATTACACCACGTTACCATTAACTTCACATATTTTAAACATCTAATTGGTACACTCATTGGCTACTGAGTACATGAAGCAGGGTGTAAGGCATCAGGTTCTGACTTCAGACCCTTACCCTGGATCAGTTGTGAGATTCCCAATCCTCTGTTACCCATCCTCTGAAGTAGGGATGATACTAGCATATACCTCAATGGACTCTCAAAAAGTAATGCATGACAAGGCCCTCGCATAGTAACTGGGACATTATACACACTCAAAAAGTGTATATATTGTAGAATACATAACCTATCAATATAAAAGAACCCCCTGTTTTCCATTTAATGCTTTTTTGCCTTGAAGATCACTGTTTTTAAAGTAACACCACAACCTAACCTGTTTTCTTTGAATCTGTGTTTCTATACAATCTGAGGTTGTTGTTTTATTTTCAATCTCACCACATCTTATTTTAGATATAGTCCATGTTAACAGAACATGACTCATTGGTTTTTAAATATAATTTCAAAGCCCTTATAAAAGACTTTAAATCGTTTATAGTTATTATCTTGGCTGAGAGTTGTCTCATGCCTATTATACCATCTTGTGCCTTTGGCTGTAAGGTTTTCATGCTATATCTATTTTCTCTCATTTGATTTTATGGTCTGCATTTGTTCTTTCATCTATTCTACAGTTGTAAACTTTATGCTCACCATTTTAAAAAAGTCTACCAGTGGCTGCCTTTAACTTTTGGGTTTTTGACTTTTTTCCTTTTTTTTTCATTGAGGTGAAATTCACGGGATGTAAAATTAGCCACTGCAAAGCGAGCAATTCAGGGGCATTTAGTGCATTCGCAATGTTGTGCGACCACCACCTCTCTTCCTTTAAGTTTATAAAGAGGGTTTCCAGTTTACGAATATAACTATCAAAGTTTGCATTTCCCTCAGTAAAGTGACTGTTATATCAGGCTTCCTCTCTCCAGTGTTTCTCTAACATAGTTGGGGTTTGCAACCCATTTATAATAATTAGCAGTGGGCAGGATTTGAAATTTCTTAAAACTCTATAACCTCTCTCATGAATTACGTTTGTTGTCAGCATACAATCTTGAATCCTGGGAATTTGTATTGTGTTTCCTCATAGCGGGTTCGGGTCACATTGTGTCCCCCCTTCCCCCAATATTCATATGGTTGAAGTATCACCGGAGTAGCTCAGAATGTGACTCTATTTGGAGATAAGATCTTTCGAGAGGTAATTAAGTTAAAGTGGGGTCATTGAGGATGGGCCCTAATCCAATAGGACTGGTGTTCTTACAAAAAGAGGACATTTGGATGTAGTCAAGCACAGAGAAAAGACCACCGAAGACACACAGAGGAAGTGGCCTCCTGCAAGTCCAGGAGAGAGGCCGGAGAGGAAGCCAGCCCTGCCTGAGCTCCAGCTCAGATGTCTACCCTCCAGAACTGTGAGGCAACGTATCTCTGTTGTTAAAGCCACCTAGTGTGTGGCACTTTGCTGTGACAGCCTTAGGAATCTAACATATGTTAAAATCACCTTTCCACTGAAGGATCTCAATACACTTTATCACCACCAGCACTACAGGACCACGCGTGGGTGCATGTGCATGTGTGCGTGTGCACACAACACACACACACGCACTTCATCTAGTTAACTCCTACTCATCGACAGACGCCTTCCTGACCACCTCCACCCATCTGTGTTAGGTTTCCTTTCATTGCATTCCATGCTTCAGCTGCCCGGCCATTCATGCAATTATACTTACCCAGCTGTTTCTGTGACAGCAATTTACTCTATAACTTACCCAGTACCCAGATCATTGTTTAGCACATGTTAGGTGCCACCAACAATTTACCAAACACATGAATGAAGCACTGAATAAGTGAAAGACATTCTGATATCATTACCTGTATTGTTTTCACTATAACACACCACTTGCCTATTTAGTCCAAACGGTTTTCATTTCCGCAGAATAATTTTCTTCTATTCCTCTGTGTTGGCCCTTAGCCTATATTTTGAAATGTCTCGCTAATGCCAATTAGGACAACAATACCCACAAAAACCTGGCTTGCAGGCAGCAAGTTTGCGAAAGGCTGCTTTTTTCACATCACTCAGACAAATTAAAAAATCCACCTATCATGAAGGTAAATATCCCTCGTCGGAGCCCCCTGAGCCCCCAACCTATATCTGGCCTCCATGATTTCTTTAAAATAAATAGATCCAGCTGGGAAGGATTAATAGGTATTTTTACAAAATAAAAACATACACAAACCTAGACATTTCATAAAAACACATCCCATGTAGCCCCCATCCTCAGATCCTGTGTATAATTAAAAACACACCCACACAATGTGCTGAATTTGCTGCCAGTAATTTGCAGAGGAGAAAACAATTATTCTGACAATTAGACCCAGAGCCCCCTGCACCTTGTCAAAGAAGGCCAAAGATGCCTGTGCATGCTCCGGCATCACCTTTTAACAGCTTAATTAATTTTCACACTGGTTAAAAAAATCTCAAAATCAGTCTAGGAACCCACCTGTTAATAAAATGACAAATGAGATATTTTTTTAACCCCAGGGGAGTCTTCCTAGCCAGCTTCATTTGCATATTAGAAACTACTGGCTTCCAAGAGCCATTCACTGTGCATAGCTGTTACTATCCATCCAAATACTCTCATTAGCATAAAGCCCTGTATTCCAGCCACAGTGGGGTTCATTTTTATACAGACCATTCTCTGCCCTGGAGCAACTACTCTACCCCTGCAGCCTTGGGTAAAATGTTTCCATCCCATTCGGTAGAAGCACTCCTTTCCAAGACAGGAAGGAAATATGAAATCAGTAGTGCCTCTCAGAACTGATGCGTGGGGACCTGTCTCCCGCTGTAGGTCTCTTTCACATTCTGCTACCCCTCCCCACTCCCTGCTAAGAATCTGCTCTATTGTCAATCAGGATTTCTCACAGCTGTCAGGAAGCCAGAGAAAACTCTTCACTTCGGCAAGGGTCTTTTCACCCCACACCTCCCAGCTCAGCAGAGCAAAACAACAGACCAGCAGGGTGGGGATTCCATCGGAGGCTGACTTCAGGCAGATACATGTGGTAACCAGTCACCGCTGTGCACCTTCTGCCCAATAACGCAGGCGAAGTGTAAACATGCTTTGGTAAGGAGGTAAACTGGGGGGTGGGGAGAGGCTGAAATTACTTTCTTCCTCCTTGTTTTCTTCCCTCCTTCCCCTGCTTCAACTACCATTTCAAAAAATCATGTTTAAATAGCATTAGATATGAATCCTACCCACACACACACACCAAGGAAAGAGGGAAGGGGAACTTGCAGGCAGGGAGTAAAATTTACAGAGCTCCAACGAAGTGCCCAGCAGACTGACTGCAACACCCCCATTTAGATGTCACAGCCCCCCAAGATTGATCTGATCATCCTCTATTGACATGCCAAGAACTAGCAGTTCAGAGGTTTGCAGAAAGCCATCCACCACACAACGGAAAAGAGAGAAGGGCAGCAGCAAAGACTCCAGAACCAGGTTCTCTCTGCTCCTCTGGGTGTAGTTTCTCCTCCCTGACTTCCAGGGTCCGCAGACCCAGGCAAGCAAAGGCTGCACTTGGGCGGCCCCGAAATTCTGCCCAAGGCACCAGCGGGAACAAAAGATACAAAGCAGGCCCATGGCCTTTATAATCACTGTTCCTGCTAGGAAACCGCTTCTTGCCTTCCTAGTGTTTCTCTGAGGCTGATTGATACTCTTGGGGCAGAAAACCCATGAGAAAGCCCCTTTCCCTCTCAAAACCCAGGGCTTCCAGTGGGCTCAGCAAATGTGCCAAGACCCCCCCCAGCCAGCTTTCCATAGTGAATGCCCGTGTGGGGCAGGAAGCAGGCCTGCCAACCACTGTTCTCAGCGCAACGCTCCCCAGGCGGGCACCGGGTTCCCATGTCACTGCTGAGCTCCCCCGACTTTCTGGAGGCCCGCAGCCAGTGATGAATATGTGAGAAAAACAAACATTTGTCCCAGGGTTTGGGAAAGAAAGGAAGAGAAGCTTGGAAAGAGAATCCCTCGGGCAGGCCTGGGAAACCCCATGGGTCTAATTGAAAGCATTTAAAATAGTAAATATGAGATCTAAACCCAGATGGTGCTTTTTCAAATGAAGTGAACCACTCACTAAGCCGATTCCTGGATCACCTTCAAAACAACAATAGGGGACAAGCCTTCCCCCCACCGCTGTCTGGCTGCCTCATCTCACTGTGACTACACACCAGAAAGTCATGAGTCATGAGCAAAGTGGGGGTCACTGGGTGGAGTGGGGTGCACCTGATTTGCTATCTTGGGTCAAGCAGTATTAGGGACATAGCTGGCTCCTCTGCATCCTGGGTCCAGTTCAAACTCCTTCCCTTAAAAGGGGGCCCAAAGGAAATGAAGAAAAAGGTTGTTGAAGCCAAGGGGCCTAGAGAAATCCACCAGGCAAAGTTTGGAGATGGGGAGGTAAGATGACGCCCCACCTCCCTGGCCCCACCCAGTCCCAGCATCCTTGTTTAAGGTCTAACAGGAACAGGAGAAGGGCCCCAAAAAGGGGGACTGAGCAAGTATACCTGAAATCATGGGAGACCCCTCCAGAGAAGGCCAACCCACCCACCTTGTTGATTCACCTTTCATTTGACCTACTCCTGGGAAGATGGACACAGCTCAGACACACCTGGGACTCCCCAGCTCTCAGCTCTCCTCCAAGAAACGTAAGAACCAAGCACTGTGCATCCCAGGCGTCCTTACGTATACCGCGTTTCACCAGGTCTAAGGCACTGCCTAATGTAAGATGCACCATTGTTTTAGAAACCACTAAGACAGAAAAAAATGCCCCCACAGAGTCTATGACATGACATCAATTTTAAGAAACAGACTCATTCCAGAGATGTAACCATGCAAAAAAAAAAAAAGCTTTGATTCTAAGAAGAATCAATGAAATACATTAATAGCTGACATTTACTGGGAACATAGCCGGTGCCAGGCCTTGTGCCAAATGCTTCCCATGGACTTCTCCTTCACTCCTCAAAACTATAATTATCTTCATTTTTCAAATGAGGAAAGCAGGTCTTCAAGAACTGAACTAACTTGCCTAATATCACAGAGTACAGCCAGTAAGCACATTCACTCCTGTCGAAATCCAGAACCCACGAATTTATACTTATTGGGTCCCTGAAACCCCTTAGGATAGATCTTGAAAATATTTGCAGCCCTCACCCCCTTGAGTTTCTGATTCATTAAGTCTTGAGCGCCACTGACGAAACAGAAAATTCATACAAGCATCTGGGTCATTTTGATGAAGGCAGTCAGGGGCTATGCTCAAAGAACCTGAAGGAAGCCTCCATATGCAAGTTCATAAATATTAGTCCTGGGATATATATAGAGAGGGCAGGAAAACACTGCCTGGTTTCATCGGTGGGGGGGGGCTGCTTATAGCTGATGCTGCCATAGTGTAATAAATTAGTGGCCTGTGGCATTTTTAAGAATACTTTTAATACCTTCAGAGCATTATTCTGCCCTGATATCTGAGGACAGGCAGGAGACCAGGGCTGGGCCCAGAACGTGTGTCCCTTCTGGGCTGCCATGTGCAGGTGAATTTGGGTCCACTGAGAACAGAGGGCAAAAAAAATTTATTTTCAAAGCTGTCTTCTTTGGAACCGTTCTCCAGTCCTCAACACAACTCAGCACAGCAGATGACACAGCCTCCAAACGGTAGGCACAATGCATATTTTTTGTTTGGATATTGCCCATGGGTCATAAGAATATGGGCTTGGCTCGGGCGGCGTGGGTTTGAACCACAGCTCCACTACAGTAGCCTTGCAACTCTGAGAATCTCTCTCAACCTATTTAGTCATCTGTAAATGGAGATTACTAATACCTCCAGCCAACCTTATGTGGCTGTTAAGATAAAAATGAGATCTCAGGCTTTAAGCATTTGGCATATATTCTATTGAGAATTCAGTAGGTGTAAGTTCCTTAAACATATGCTGTGTAGTGTTTTTACCTGGAAGAATATGGACATAGAGAAATCAAACAATAGCCAAATAGCAACTCCCAAAAGGAACTCATCTTTATTCTCACTGGGAGTTGTTAAACTTTTCTAGCAAGAGAGCAGTTGGTAGGGACACTGGCTCAGGACTGCTAAGATTTGCATCCTGACTATCTGACCTTAAGCTAATCCCTTACCTTTTCTTATGGCATGAATATCTGAGAAAGACTTTAAAATGGGCCAAAAAAAAAAAAGATAACTGAGTGTTCTAGCTAGTATATCCTCTGAATTACCTTGACCTTGCATTGACTTGAAACTATTTCATAAGCCCGATTGTTGTAGGAAACATAACAGCACAAATGATTCCTGTCCACAGAAATGCAGGTATATCCTGTGGAAAGGGCAACTGGTTCTTGCCCTGTGGATACTGACAACTCATATCTGTTTCAGCATTCCTGACTGACAGTATGCTCTGCGCTTTGGATTCTCCTTTGAACCCATTGTGACATGCTACTGGCTCATTTAATTGTCAAGTTACATAAAATCTTGGACACGTGTTCATTTTAGCATCGTATGAGAATCATGATTTTACTTTTAGAAAGCATTGATCCTGAACACTAAGCCTGCATTCCCTCTTAAGGATGATGAAAATAATAAAAATGTCCACTTCATAGGTGGGAGTGAGGATATATGGGGTTCCTTATGCAAAGCTGAGAGAATGTTCTCAACTTGAAGTTGTTCTCCAGTTTTTTCTTAGATTGATCGCACATCACTGCTTCTTTATTAGTAAGCACTCACAAATCGAATGAATAAATATTTAAGCAGCAAATGACTATTAATTAAAAATTTGAAAGGATACAATTATGATTAGTTTGAGGACTTGGATTTGGGGAGGATTTGGGTTTTTCATTTGTTTTTATGGACACATAAACATACCCTTTGTTGCAATCTTATATTGCTTACATTCATCATAATTCCCATAAGTTATTTCTAGTTTGTCTGAAGATGATTGTATTAATATTTCATAGTGTCCCCAAAGAACACAGTGACTTCCAAATGTTCCATACTTGAATAATTTTGATCTAGGAGCTTCATTAGAAGCAGAGAGGGAGTCACAGCCCCTGCTCCCGATAGAACTATTTTATAAGAATGTGATGATCAAATCATAGTAGTTCACCTGGTTTTAAGGGCTCTTTAGAAAGGGGACTAAGAGAAAAGCAGAAAAACAGAACAGTAGCTTCCATTCATACAGCCCTTAACTGATATGTTTATTCATTCATCAATGAGAGGGACAATTCTCACGAAAGCTGTCCAAACACAGAGCCTATGATGAGCCCCAGCAGGAGTGAATAGAGGCAGACCCCGTACCACAGAGGAGACCGCATTCTGTGATGACTCTTGAAGGAGGAACTGTTTGAGAGGTGAGCAGGCAGGAGAGTTCCAGGGCAGGCGGAGGAACGGCAGGCGCAGAGGCAGATGCTGTGAATGAGCCTGCTGGCCTACGGAAGTGCAGGACATCAACGTGGCTTTTAGATGTTGGGGGAAATGACATAGGGCTAGAAAGCGCAGGACCACATCACTTACAACCAGCCATCGGGACCAGGACCCCCTGTGGAAGGCATTCCTGATCCCAAACGAAAAATGAAGAAAACTCAAGACTAGCAAAGTTCAAGGATCTGACTATATATTTTGTAACCACTGGGGCTGAGTTCTTAAAAACCTCTGCTTTTCCTCAATAAGCAGTATTGTAAAGACCTAAGAAGCACAGAGAAGCAAAAAAAGACATCTGAAGGCCCCAACTGAAGACAACTTTCGAAAATACATCTCAGTCTTGGGGAAAGTTCCCTTATTTATGGTAACAAACAAAAAATTGTTCTCTGGCCAGACCCAGATGCCCAAGGCTCCCTCTGCTTGTTGCTTAGCATGGCCTGTGTTAGCAGATGAAAGTGTCCACGGAAGCACCTCTCTGCTTCCTACCCAGCTGCCTTTTATTTCCCCAAAGCCATTCTTTGCCAGGGAAGCAGCAGCCGAGCTCTCTCCCTCCAGTTCTGACCTCTCCACACTGAAGTGTGTCTGCATGTCTGCTTGTCTTCAGACCCAGACAAGTTCACTATGGATTCAGTGAGACCAAAGAAAAGGACAGTAGAACATTCTTGGGGTGAAAGGATTTATACCCAACTTTATTCCCATGGTGGCAGGTCAATCACTAGAATCCCATCCACGCAGCAAGCCGGTCTCTGCCTCCGGGCCCCTCTGCCCCCACAGCCGTCTCAGTCTCTGTCCTTGGCACTGCCACCACTCCAGCCTCTGCCCTCCTGCAGCCAGGCAGCAGCCCAGAGCACTGGGTGGAGCTCTTTCTATAAAGTCAATAGTAACATATTGCCCACACGTATGTAGTGAGCAAGCCAACCAGGGCCAGGTGAGAATCCTGGCCACAGGAACCTTCACTTTATCCACACTGCCCTACCGGGCAGCTGTCAGGGCTGGTACAAGGGAGGCACTCCAGAGGCTGACAGACCTGGGGCATCCTGAGCTCTGAGTGGGTCTCCGCCACAGGCATCCTTGCAGGAGATTAAGGGGGTTTCCTGGGTTAATATTTCTATTCCACGGCCCTCTGGGAAACCTCTACAGCAAGGAAGAGACGGCCTAGAGATATCCACATGTACACACACTTCTCTGCAAGCAATGGCTGGCATCCAGGCAGAACCGCAGCTGAAGCCATCTGAGGTGTGTCATGATCCTTAGGCACACTCACCCTGAAGATTAAGCAGAAATAAAGGCTCCCTTTCCCTACCTTCTCCCTCTCCCCCTTTTCCATCTGCAACAGATTAGTCTTTAGACTGCCAGTCCGGAAAGGTTGACAGAGAATTCCTCCTTGGCCAAACTCTCAGTCATCTTCCCAACTAGACCTCGACTGTTGGACTACCTATCCACCTTTGCAGCACCCAGTTTTAGGAAGAATCCTGTTAGATTGGTTTACCAGAATCCCCCACCCTCAATATCTGAGCACTCTCCCTGTCTAACCAAATTCCCCATCTCGCACTGTTCCCCTGGTAATGTCTGATCAGCCTGGCCTGCCTTCAGCAAGAATCCTGTTGGGTCATTTTAGCAAGAGCCACACCTTATCCCTGGTGCTGCATCTTAATAATTTCTACCCACTGATCCCACCCTGCTCACTGACTGTAAATCCCCACTTATCTGTGTTGTATTCAGAACTGAGTCCAGTTCTATATGCAAATCTCTTTTCCCCTACTGCACTAGTTCCTGAATAGAATCTGGTTTTATTACTTTAATAACTACCCAGCTCTGGTTTGTCTTTGACCAGGTGTGCAGGGACCTGAGCTCCAAGAGTCAGCTTCAATCACTCGAGCCGTGCTTCCAACTTTCCAATATGGCGGCTGGGACCCAAGTGCTCATGTCAAGTCACGCTCTTCCTTCCCCAAGACACTCCCACTTGGGCACAAAATGAAATGCAGGTCAATCCTGCAGCATGTGTTCCAGAAATACCAGTTTATATTTGGAAAAGAAGAGTCACATCTTTGACCTTCATCGTATGTTATTTCCAAAGCCAAGAACCTCCCCTTACCCTGGAACACATTAGGAAAGGAACCCCCCAGGTTTGACTCTAAGGGAAGAAGCGCATTAAATTCAAATAACAAGTTTAGTGTATTTGGGAAACAATATGGGGAAGGAGATGCCGGTAGGCTTACAGAAATCTCTCTAATCCCTCAGGAAGGGCATGTTTTATAGCAACGTCCACATGTCCTGTGGTGTCCAGGATAGTGTAGCGTCCTTTCAAATAGGTTGGCTGATGTCTCAGATGTGGTGGCTGAAATGGCCGGAGGTGGATGGCCTTTCCGCAGAAAGGCTGACTGCCGGCTGCCCGCTGGGAGAAGTTGGGTAACTGGAAAGAGGCCAGCTTGGAGCACAGGACAGATGACAATCATTCTTTGCACAAAAGAGCCATCAAGCTTACGAACAATATGTAACCAGAGAAAAAATTTTAAACTTCACTGTGTGTTTTACACCTGTTAGTTATTAGCTGCTTTGCTTCTGATGTGCCAAAAATAATTTTGTGTCATGACGTGAGCATTTTAATCACTAGGAAAAAAATTTTTTTTGTACAACGTAAAGAAAAAATAGGTTTACTGTATGTGAGGGGCAAAAGTTTGTTTACAGTCTTTAAAAATAACTTCATCGATTTTTTCTAATTACAACAGGAATACTTGTAACAGGAATGTCAAAACATCCGAAATTATAAAGATGATAAATATCATCCATATTCAACCATCCAAACAAAAACATCTAGGTTCCTAGCCTTCCAGACATTTTTCTCCACACATATATTATCTAAAGAATCATGTAAAGAATGACAAAGAACAGTTCATAGTATTTTGTAACCTGCTATTTCCTTTGGGTTTTGTGTGTATGTGTGCAGGTATCTTTCCACATCAACAAATATAAATCTATGTGATCATTTTTAATGACTCTGTACTATTCCACCAGATAGTGTACCAACATCTTATTTTTCATCCTCTCCTGAGATAAAAATCAAGATGTTCCCAATCACGCTGTGTGATAAACCTTCCTGAGTAGATATCCTTGTGCACACACCTCTTTGCTCATTTGCCTAATTGTTTTCTTGGGGAAAAAAAATCCCTAGAAGTGGATTGAATCAAGCATTTATTTGCATTTCCTCAACTCTTGTTGACCCGTATTGCCAAAAAGCCTGCTGGGAAAGCTCAACCAGTTGTTCTTCCCACAGCAATTTAAGAAAGCGTTTCCTGCACCCTCACCAACTGGACATATTATAAAAACGTGTCAACCTCAGTTCACACCTTTTCAATAAAGCACAGCACTCTTCTGCCCTGTCTTGACCTCCAACGTGCCTGGACAGAAGCCTGGGACTGAGGATGGGAGACAAATGACCAGCCAGACTCCGGGCACCCGGACGTCCTTTCCCCTCCTCTTCCAGGGCTCCCTGGGGGCAGGATCTCTTTCTGTGCCAACTAGAGGTTGATGGGGCTCCAGGGAACGAAGGGGCTAAGGGCGTCATGGCGTGCCTCCCACACACTCTCAGGAGGACACCACTGCACTGCCTACCGCCCACCGTCCTCCTCCATCCCAAACCAGGCTGCAGAAAGCCTGAGGAAGAAAGGGAAAAGGCAAACGCAGGGCGTGAAGACCTGGCTGGACCTGCAGGTTAGAGGGCGGCCTGTTCCCACCAGGGACCCCCTTTCAGCTGCAAACTGCTGCCTTCGACATTTCAATGCCACCCCGGAGGGGGGGTGGGGAGGCAGGAGGGACAGGAGAGAGCAGAGGGGCAGGCAGAGAGAACTGAAGAGGGACCAGGCGACAAAAAACTGCATCTCTTCAATTCTGCCACTTGTTCTTTCTCCCTTTTTTCCCCTCACCAGAATGTGACATTCGGGAGCAGAAGGGTTTTCTCTCACTCGCTTGCTTTCTTTTTCTTTTCTTCTTTGACATTTAAAAACAATAACCTCTTGGGTGCATTGAAAGCTGGGGAGGAGTAGGGGGGAGGAGGGAAAAGGAAGATTGTTTCTGGAAGAACTGAAGCTCAGGAAAGCAGCTTTCATCCGCCCTGTGACTTGTCACTGCAGCCAGATTCCTTTTCATTGCTTTGGAGAGGAAAAGTGAAAAGACTTGGATTTTGCAAACAAAAAAAGGAAATTCTCACCCCCTGTAATGAATGTGCTCGCTGGTGGAAGAGGGAATTGCTTATTCCTTGGAAAGGATCTTAGAGCATCAAGGAACAGTGTTCCCTGGAGCTAGACTCAGAGAACCACAGCAGCAATCCCTCCTATCGAAGGTTAGGGTTACGGTGGGGTCAGAGCCAGGCTCACCTCCCCCGCCATCCCTGAGGCAGAGGTGGCAGCCTCCCCCCGCACCCCGAGCCAGGGGACACTGCCCAGGATCCCCACCCCCGGTGTCCCATGAGGGCCCTCTGGGAAGACCACTGGGTGAAAGAGAGGGCACAACAACCAGGCTTCTCTTTTCCAACTCTTCTTCTTTTCACTCCAATTTGCAGATGAGAAAACTGAGGTCCAGGAAGATTAAATACAATCAATTCAGAGCTGGCTGAACCAGGCCCAGAAGCCAAATCCTTTTCCTTCAAGAGCAAGGATTACCCCATCTCTTGGCCGCCTCCTGGGGCCATCCAGGGAGACGGGAGTCACATCTGGAAATCACAGGGACCCTGCAGCCCTGGTTCTCCCCACCCACTCCTGAACAAAAATAGCAGGAAAATTAAGTGGCGTGTTCCCCTGGGAGAAGGAGGGGCAGGGACATGACTCAAGCTGCAGTGGGAAATGGGCAGGCTTGATGGAGGCACAAGGGTGATGTTTTTATTGATGTTTTCAGTGAGGTCAGCGGGCTGAAGCTGAAGTGGTTTGCTGACCTAGCGCCCACCACGAACCCTGAAAACCCAGGGGAGGAAATGGCTGTGTTCTCATGGCTGGGAGACTAGGGTGAGTGAAGGAGCCCAGGCCTGAAGCACAGCTGCACAGGTGTCCTGGGGCTACTGGCCAGGGGCCACTTTCCAAAGAAACTAGTGATCTAGGGAGCAAGGAATGGGTGGCCTCCTCCAGCTCTCCCAGACCCGCGGATGCAGCGCCCCCCGGAGGCCACGTGACACTTCCCTGGTGGGGACAGGACCCGGTGTTATGGCCAAGGGTATGGGAGCGCCAGGTTCTCCAGCGAGCTGAAGGGGAATGGGACCCGTTAACATATATGTAGTTAGAAAGACATGACCTTATTCTACACCCCAAGCTGATAAAGTGAGACACACGGATTATATAATTTAATGTCTAGACCCTCGTCACAGTACTTTAAATCCCTTTAGCCTCCACATATGACTAGAAAGGACTACGCTGAATTAAAAATACCCTTTTCCTACAGTAGGAAATATTATGTAATGGAATAGACCTTTTTTAAAAAAATAAACTTTTAATTTTAGAATGGTTTGGGATTTTTTTTTTGGAATCGCAACAACAGTACAGAGAGTTCCCACATTCCCCTTCCCAGAGTCTTATGTTATTCACGTCTTACGTTAGTAAGGTATGTTTGTTAAAATTAATGAACCAGTATCAGTGCATTACTATTAAAGTCCTTGACTTCTTCAGATGTCCGTAGCTTTTACCTAATGCCCTGTTTCTGTCCCAGGATCCCATCCAGGATTCCGCATCACATTTAGTTATCATGTCCCCTTAGGTTCCTCTTGGCCTCGATAGTTTTCCAGGTGTTCCTTGTTTTTGTTGACCTTGACAAACTTGAGAGGTATTGATCAGGTATTTTGTAGAATGTCCCTCCACTGGGATTACGCTTATGTTTTTCTCATGAGTTGACTGGGATTATGTATTTTTGAGATCACACAGCAGAAGTGACGTCCTCATCCCGTCTTATCAAGGGCACGTCCTATCACCATGACCTACCGCCCTTGCTGACCTTCACCCCTGACTGAGGGAGTGCATGTCAGGTTTCTCTACTGTGAAGTCTCTCTTCTTTCCTCACTTCCCACACTATCTTCTTTGGAACGAAGTCAGTGCGCACAGTGGGATAACATGGTCTACCTGTTAAGTATCGCGTATCTACAGACATTATTTGGAATTCTTCCACATGGAAGATTTGGAATAGACAGTTTTTAAAATGTGGACTAAAATTACTAACTAGTTCAGCTTCTGTATTTTTCAGAAATAGGTGCTAGAGCATATCAGGTGTTCTCAAATGGTGTTCCACAAAGCTGTAGGGTTCCAGGGAGGAATTTTAAGGGCTTTGGGGGAAAGGGGACAGTGCGCAGGGCTCCAGTCTCAGATTTCATATCACTCAGGGCAGCCCCAATATCATCAGTTTTTCTTGTGAGTATCCCCATAAAATAGATCCAGGGAAAAATAATTTTACTTGTAAAAAAGAAACTTGAAACACTCGAAAGAGAATGCATTTTGCCTTGGTTGACTGTGAATGCCTCTATCACTTCCAATTTCCTAACTTCTAACAAACTTATTGCAAGGTTAGAAACGACTCGACTAGATTCCATTTTAAAAGAGGGAAATATATTCTGTTGGAAAACTGCCTCCCCACCCCCACCCCACTTTTCCCTGGAGAAAATAGAAGGGGTCAAAGAGACAATCATCTTTAAGCAGGAAACCCGCAAGACCAGAAGAACGCTAGACAGAATGTGACCACGAAGAGCCGGCCCTCTAGATCATCCTCCGTCCATGCCGTCCCATTTCCCGTTGAATCAGGAGGCAGGAATGACCAGACGTCTGCATGCACAAAGGGTAAAAGCCCCACCTCTCCCCCTTACTCCAAGACTCCATGCAGCCAGGGTCACCAGGCAACAGTAAGCCCTTCCAATTACTACTCAACATGATTTTCAAAGTTTTTCCTCAGTTTTGCCAGATTTAAGATGACGCAGCCCAAGAAGCCAGCTAAGTGTTTTCCAAAGAATTCTCTCTCTCACCTCTTTCTAAAAGAAGACCTGATGTTGCCCCCCCATAAAGGCTCTGGGGTCCCAGTTTTCCTGTCTACAGTGAAAAGACCATTCATTCCACATCCATGCTGTATAACTGAGTTTTGGAGGAGCTATTAGCCAAATCCACTAGAATCCACCCACTCTTGGAGAGAGAGAGACAACATGGTTTCCTGGAAAGAGCTTGGCTTGGCACCAGGTTGAAGTTTTAATACCAATGCTATTATTTACAGATTGCATGAACTTGAGCAAGTGACTTGACTCCTAAGCCTTGGTTTCTGTGTGTGTAGAATGTGGTGATGACGGCAGCTGTGAGCAGTGATGAGGCGGCATGCGCACCAAGTCTGGGCCAAGGAAGGTGCTGCGTGCATGATAGCTCCTGATATGTTTAAACGCTGGGGGAGATCTTTCCATTTACAGAACCTGCTTCACTTTCTTAATAAAAAGTCTAAAGCATCATTCATAAAGAAGACAGCTGGTACTATCACCCCACAGTGGAATATAGGGTACAGAGTAATATCTTCCATCAGGGGCTACTTTTCAAGCAAACTAGTGACCTAGGGAGCAAGGAATCGGGAGAACTTACTTGCAAGAGATGAGCTCTTACACAGCACTTACAGTGGACCAGGATGATGGCACTAAGCCCCTTTCATCCATGAATTCACTTCATTCTCCCAACAGCTCTACTCAGTAGACACTATTATTATTGTGTGTTTTCACATCCTTATGGTAGTTAAGGACCTGGCCCTAACCCAGCTCGTTGGTGGTGGGGCCCAATTTCAACCCCGACCATCAGACTCCAGAGCCCAGCCCCTGAGCCACGGCTCCTGTGACCTGCTCCTAAGCCACACACTAAAGAGTCTGTCTAAGTCATCTGCCCATGAGCACAGACGTGCTCATTAGCAAGGAGAGCTGTGTGAACCAGGTCAGATTTGTAAGTAGCAGGAAGAGACTCGAGTTGGTCTGAGCAGAAAAGGAACATACTTGAAAAATGCATCAAATACACAGAATGGCTGGAAAGGGGAGTAGCTGTTCTAATATTAAAGAAATGAAAGGACATGAGACTTTTTGGGGAAATTTAAATGAGCACTGGATACTAGGTATTATAGAACTGTTGTTCATTTTCTCAAGAGCGATAATGGAATTATGGACATGGAGAATGCCCTTCTTAGGAGCCATGTGCTAAAGTACCTACAGGTGAAGGGTTATGATTCAGACTACTTGATTTCACATGGTTCAACACATGTGTTCGCCTGTGTGTAGAAGGCGGATGTGCCCACAAATGGGGGAAATGTTCAAACATTGTCAAATCTGAATAAGATACATGCATGTGCACTGTATTCTTTTGATTTCATCGTGAATTTGAAATGTATTAAAATTAAAAGTTAGAGGTAAAAACTCTATTGAGTGAACAGATCAATATCCCCCGTCCTGATGCAGAGGGTTCAGCCCGGCTTCTGCCATGAACCCCACCAGCACTGGCCACCTATCACTCCCACGAGCACCCACAAAGCTGCAGCCCAAGAGCCTGATTTTATCACAGCCACAGTCCAGAGAGCATTTCTTCTGGGCCCTCCCCAGTCCCAGGCCAGCCTCTGGGGCATGCAAGGGAAGCCCGGAAAGGAACATGAGCCATTCCAGCTGCTCTGGTGGGAGGGACAGCCAAAACTAGCCCAGACACCTCCAACCAGAGGTCATCTGTCTATCCCATTCGCCTCGGTTCCTAAGAGTTCAGAGGTTAATGCTTTTGCTAATTGCTTAGTGAAGAATTTTGACTTATCCTCACTAACATTGGATTCTTGTTGTCCTATCTTTGTTCCTTCATCATTTTATTGTCTTTCCACCTGTAACTGTTAGCCACCTCCAATTCTTTCTTTCTTTCTTTCTTTATTTATTTATTTATTTATTTATTTGTGTATAGGTCAGTTACTAATAATAAATGAATGACCACATTAATGTGATATGCAAGGATATGGGAAGAAGCTGGGTCACCTAGCCTGGCTGCCCTCTGGTTCATGACTCATCCTATCTTCTCCGCTACATAACGCAAAATTGAGGACAAGTCCTTGGCCCCTCTGAGCCCCACTTTTCTCCTACGTGACTATATTAAGAGTTTGCATGATTTGGGGCACTTTCTATGGGCCAGAGGCATTACGAGCATCATTTAATTTCTTTCTCATATGACCACCTATGAGGTGGGTCTTAACTTTATCTCCATTTTATGGATGAGAAACAAACTCAGAGAAGCTCAGGGACTTGCCCAGGTTACATGATTAGCAAGCAGGAGTGTTGGGACGCCGGCTGGTCGGGCTCGAAAGCCCACGCTTCATTCCAATCCAGGTCCCCATTCAGAGCAAGGATTTAAAGAAACGCAGCAGTGCAAGGATCATGTCTGTCATATGGACACTCAGTGGCTCTTGGGCTCTCTTCCTGTCTGTCACTTGGTCCACAATCTTTTGCAACTTTTCCAGTTTGATAAACTCCTGCATCCAAACCCATATGATGTCATGAGATGTCAGAAACCTGTTAGCTCTTGGAGGGACACAGGGAAGGCAGTATACACAGAGAAGACAAGTAGTGATTCTATAGCATCTTACTATGCTGATGGACAGTGACTGTATTGGGGTAGGTGGTGGGGACTTGATAAAATGGGGAGTCTAGTAACCATAATGTTGCTCATGTAACTGTACATTAATGATACCAAAATAAAAATAAAAAATAAAAAGAAAGAAACCTGTTAGCTCTTTGGAAAGCTCCGGTCACACAGAAATTAGCTCTCAGGATGTTCTTTCAGCACAACGGACACCCCAAAACTAATCACTCCTTTTTACTAAAGATTGAGATACGGATGACATTTCTATTTCTTCTCCTTTTTTTTCCTCTTATCTATTGACTTTTCTGAGGAGATATAGTTGACATACAGAATTATACTAGCTTCAGGCATACAACATAATAATTCAATATTTGCATATGTTGCACAAAGATCACCACAGTCATTGTAGTTAACATCTTTCACCACACAGTTAGAAAAATGTTTTTTCTTGTGATGAGAACTTTTAACTTAGCAACTTACAAATACGCAATGCAGTATTATTAACTATGGTCGCCGTGCTATACATTACATCCCCAGGACTTATTTATTTTATAACTGGAAGTTTGTACCTTTTGACCACCTTCACCATTACACTTATCTTCCCGCAAGTCTCCTGCCTCTGGTAATCACTAATCTGTCCTCTGTACCTGTGAACTCAGTTTGGTTTAGTTTTAGATTCCACTTCTGGTGAGATCATACAGTACCTGTCTTTATCCCACTCATTTCACTTAGCATAACGCCCTCAAGGTCCATGCATGTTGTCGCACACAGCAAGATTTCTTTTTGTGTGGCTGAATAATATTCCATTGTGTATCTATACCACATTTCTTTATCCATTCACTGTCGATGGACACTTGGGCTGCTTCCATATCTTGGCTATTTTAAATAATGGTGCAGTGAACTTGGTGTTGCAGGTACCTTTTTAACTTCATGTTTTTCTTTTCTCTTCAGATAAATGCACAGAAGTAAAATTGCTGGATCACATGATAGTTCTTTTACCTTTTTTAATTTTAGGGAAGCATTCACCGTGGCTGCACCAATTTACATTCCTACCAATGGCACCCAAGGGTTCCCTTTTTACATCCTCACCACAACACTTTTATTCCAAAACTGGAAAATCGCTTTTCATGTCCTAGAATTTTTTCTCCAACTTTTTTATGGAAGGTCCCTGAATTCCTTTCAACTTTAACACTCTAGTGAATAGGACTCTTGAAAAGCACAGTCTCTTTGTCCAGCAAGGGAAGAAGAGCTTGGCTAGGTGGTCTTACCCTCCCAGCCACTCCCACCCATCCTCCTGGTCCTGCCAGAGTGACCTTCACAAACCCCCGATCTGAGCATGACCTTCCCTACTTCATGCCCTTCAAGGATCCTGCCCTCCTGGGGCTGAAAATGGGTCAGAGGCCTGGCTGGGCTTTCATTCCCTTGGGGCACAAAGATTATTCAGCATTTCCTCTCTATCAGGCCCTGTGCTTTCCTGAACATCCTCTCAGTTCCTGCCTGTTTCTTTCTTTGCATATGTGGTTCCCTAGGCTCCTCTTGGCCTTTCTCACTCCTCTTCATTCTTCAGATGTCAGCCAAGTGTGACGCCTCTAAGAGCCTTCCTTAAACCAGAGTCTGGCTAAGACGACCGGCCCTGCCCAGGCCCACCACTGTGGCCCTGAGCCACGTCACGGGCTCCCCACCAGGGTGCTCATCCCATGCGTGCCATCTTTAGTTCACTTGCCTTGTTCTGCCCCTGAAGTCCCATGTTAAGGTCATATTCAGGTCTCTATCCCTGGACCCCATTCCATGCCCAGCCAGAGCAGATGGTCCACAAGTGGGTCATCGAGTAAGTGAGTCCCTGCCCACGACTTATTAGCTGGGAGACCTCGGGCCATGCATTTACCCTCTTGAAGTCTCAACTGTCTCCCGTTTCAACCGGAGTTGCTAATGACTCCTCCGCAGGTCGTTGAAGTGAGGAGTGAGCAACAGAACATGTGTTTTTAGGTGCTTCTGGCTGGGCCCAATTGGGCCCAAAATTTCCTATCTCCCTGGGGGACTCAGAATCAGAGCACGTGAGTCATGAAAGAAGGAATAAAAAGGCTCCAGGGACACTGAAGGGTACACTGTGCAGCAGCGATGTCTAGGGAGAAATCAGTCAGAAGGCCACCTGAGCCCTCTGGCAAAAGCCAGAAAGGGCGCTCAGCCCTCTGGGAGAGAAGGCGAGGCTGTTTCCGGGGCCCTCGCTTTCACTGGTAATTCAAAGTAGATGCTGCCTTAGCCATTCGTGTTCTCCAAGGGCAGCAGGGGACAAGCAAGGCCTGCAGCCACACTCCATGCCCTCCTCAAGCCTCAGCCACGTTGGCTCCAGCCTGGCCTGCACAGTCAAGACCGGAGACAGGGTCAGGAGCCATGGGGGCAGGACCCCAAAGGCCCAGAAGGAGGTGGCAGGTATGACCAAGGTTGGTGGCAGAGAGAGCTGCGATGGCTGGCTCAGGTATGCCCCAGGCTGAGGAGATGCTCGCCTGTTCCAGCAGCTTCTTTAATTGTAGATTTGAGAAGAAATGAGACAAGAAAATATCTGGAGCAGCCTGCCTCAAAAGTTATAGAAATCACTTATTTTTACAAAAGATAATAAAACAGCCTAGCACAGGTGCCTGAAGTCTCCAAACAGGTCCTGGGTTAATAAGCAGGGCCAGAAAATGTTGGAAAAGTCTTCAGGGAAGTTGTAAATGTTCAACACCAAGGACTGAAACAAAACCCAGAATAAAACCCATCTACAAATATCCTCCCCAGTGGGGCTACGCACACGTCCAGAGGCACCCAGCCACCAGCCACCGTCCCCCTTGTGATACTGACACGGTCAAATGTTGTGCTAGCGGAAGACTTTAATTGGAGCTGAGTTAAATTAATTACATCATTTTGCTGTCTGAGCTTAATTCTGCTGAAGTTACATCATGAAGCCAGGGCATTACAAAGGATTAGGGGCCAAAGGAAAGTTGACGTGAATAAGGTTTCCATATGGCCATGACTCATGCCTAACAGTCGTGCCCCGAACGTGGACCCTCATGACTCACCACTGATATCAGCACACTTCCATGTGGCCCCCACACATGTGGATATCTAATTTGCCTCCCGGTTTAGGCAGAAGTGAGGGAAGCCACAGACGGGCCTCACCATCCCAAATGGGGCGTCTCAAGGTCTGTGCTTATGCTGGAAGATGTTGCGACTCCCTTACTCCAAAAGTAGTGTTGCCTAGGATGCTGGTAGGGGCCATGTGGAAAACAAACGGTCCAGTGGTCACGTGTATTTGGGAAAAGCACTGATAAATGGGTTTCCTCACTGCACGCCTCCTTGGGACTCCAACCTGCTAGTGCTCGCCAAGAATGTCCAGGAAGGCAATAGAGTATGGTGCATTTCCCAAAGGTGGCTCTCCGAGGAACCCTTTTGAAGGGGAATATTTAGTCTTAGCTTCTCCTTTCACTGTCCTCCCTTGCCACAAAGAGAGAATAGCCTCCAGACGGTTGTGTTTCTAAGACGACGGATTGACGTGCATCCCTACCCCTCAGCGTGTTCTGCATGAGTCTGTCCCTTACTCCTACATGCAGAAAAATGTGCTCTGGTTTCCGCTGGAGCACTGCCATGTCACATAGCATGGCAATGCTGAGAGGGACCTCTGGGATTGTTTGATTCTCATGTTGCCATTGAGGAAAGTATGGCCCGTGGAGCAAAAGTGACTAGCTGGACACATGCAGAGCCAAGACCAGACCTGCACTGTCCTGAGTCTCAGTCCGCAACCAGAGGAACCGCTTCTTGTGCACCAATAAACGGTTACTAGTTGATTAGGTGATGAGTTACTAAAGTTGCTAATTACTAGGTCACTACATTGGAAAGTCCTTCTTAGATAAATGGATTACTAGGCAGATCTGGCAAGAAACTTCTTAACAGAAGAGACAGAAACCAACCCTCAACTGATGGGTGGCAATGCAGAAAGGAGATAAACGCAAATGACAACAGCTTACTCTAGGTTTGCATAAAATCCTGACATAATTCTACCTAGAATTGACCACATTATTATTTGGGGATCTTCTCCCTGTATTGGTTAGGGGTGTCAGTTGCAAATGACCAAATCCACTCTAGGTAGTTAAAGCAAAAAGATGATGTGTAAAAGGATATTGGATAGTGCATGGAATCTTTAGGAGGAACAGAGAATGACAGGGTGCCACCCAGCAGGGATAACAGCCAGCCACACCATGGGTCTCCTCTAAGGAAACTCCACTGCCACTACCGTCCAACTCTCAGCACCTGCAATACTAGCCTGGATGTTAAACACTCACAGTGGCGCTAGAAGAGCAGGTAACTCCACTGTCATACTTGTCAGAATACCTGCATAAACTCACCACCTCCCCTTGCTCACATCAGCAACCAGATCTCAAGCAGATGCATCTGTTAGACCCAGCAGGTTACATGCCTCACTCCATGTTTGGATGAAACTGTGTTCCCCTAAAGTTCATATGGTGAACCCCTAACACCCAAGGTGACTGCATTTGAAGAAAGAGGCTTTCTACTAGTAATTAAGGTTAAATGAGATCATTAGTGTAAGACCCTAATCCAGTGTGACCGGTGTCCTTCTGAGAAGAAATGACACCAGGGACATGTGCACACAGAGAAAAGGCTATGTGAGGACGCAGCAAGAAGGTGGCCATGCTAAGCCAGGAAGAGAGGTCCCAGGAGAACCCCAAACCTGCCGACCCCTGGATCTTGTCTTTCCAGGGGTCAGAAGCATAAGAAAATAAATTTCTGTTGTTTAAGCCACCCTGACTGTGGTATTTTGTTATGACAGCCCATATAAACTCATACACCCGCATGCAAGTGAACCTGATAAATATAGTTTGTTGTTTTCCAGACTTAATAATATAGGAGGAAAATTACAAGAGCCAATCACAGACTCCACCACACTTTATCTAAACAACAGGTTATCAATTAATAACAGGAACATACAGGGGCATTTTTTGTTGTAATGGGAAGAGGCTGCAGGCATTTAGAGAGTGGGACCAGGGGTAATAAATGTCCTGTGATGCATGGACCAGCCCACATCACAAATACATTTTACTCAAAAATGCTAACAGCTCTGCCCATTGAGAAATGCTAGGCTAAAAGGTGAGCTTCATGAAGACAGAAATGATGTCTTTTATCTTCTCTCCAACATCAGCACAGAGTCTGGCTCAGTAATGTCTTATTGTGTGGAGAAAGTGTATAAGAAAGGGATGCTTATATGGAGGACCAAAGAATGGGTGGACAGCCCAGCACTACAAGGAGCCAAATATCTGAGCCCTAGAGGACATAAAACTTTAGTGTTCTCTGAATTTCTTAACACTGAACCCTGGGCCTGAAAAGTAAAAGAAGCTGAATAGAGGTGCATGGAAGAAACCGTTTAACTGATTGGGTGGTTAGTTAATAAATGGGTCAGTGGGGGACAAAGTCAGTTCGGAGGGGTGAGCTGGAGTCGGCCACTGGGCTTCAATCAGACACACTGGGGGGCGTGGGGCCATTCAGCCCCAGGTCATGAAACTTACACTCAACCGAAGTGCTCTTGTGACATGTATTCCAACCACCATGATAAAGGCCCTTAAAGGTATCAAGATCCCCACTACCTACGTCACTCTGTAGGTCAAAGAATTGCCCTGGTCAAGCACTCTTAGTAAGTTAATATGTCCTCTGAAACATAGCACGGTGACCAATGACTGTCCCTCAAAGTAGCTTTTTGGATTCATTTAGAATAAATGCAAGTGAGCCTCTTTTTAAAGAGTATGGTTACAGATCGAAAAGATCAGTGATAGAAATTGAAAAAGTTCAGAAAAAGCCCGGCCCAGGTGCCTGCAGTCTCTGTCCTGGTGTGGAGTTGACAGCTGTGCCAGCTGGCGCGCACACGTCTGGACGTCCCCAGCCACCTGCTCCCATCACCTTTGTGAAACTGATATTGTCCGGTGCCCTGCTATGAGTCCTCTTCCAGCTTCTCTGGAATTCACCCAAATTTCCCTCCGGCTGTCATCACCCCATCATCCACCTGGGCCACGACAATTGCTGCCGGGCAGCCCCACCGCCCACCAAGCCTCCCTGGCACCCATCAGCTCAGCTATGCCACATGCATGCCTCTTCTCACCTATTTAACATAACTGTGTTTCCTGCCATGTTTCACACAAGGAAACACATCCAATGAAGCAACTGAAATACTAGTAGAAGAGGGACACAGTCTAGCCATTGGCCTCAGTGTTTCCTGGAAGCCATGACATAAAGGAAGTCAGATGGGCTGTACACATTTCATTAATGGAGAAGAAAACTACCAACTCCTCAAGGGAAGCCATTTTCTTCTTTTTCCCCCAGTTCTACATTAAGAAATGCCTCCTTTGGGAATTTCACAGAGGGGCAATGAGAGACCCTGGGGAACAAAGTCCTTGGCAGTATCACTCACTAAAGATGCAATAGCAGATTTTATATGACGGCTTCTTCCCTCTGAGCCAAGACTATGCAATTTAAGTGCAATTTCAAGAAGGCATCGTTCCCATCAGGCTTATTTTCTTAAATCTGCATTTCTCATGTCACTCCACGGCCCAGAACCAATGCCGTATCTCTGTTCCCTACCGCATCTAAGCGCGTATCTCTAGCCTGTCTCATAGGCTTTCCCCATCTACAGAAACCTGCCCCTAGCACTCCCTGCCTCATCCTCGCCTCGTCCCCACCTCTCTCTAGAGAGTCTTCACCTCTCCTCCCTCCAACCTACTCAGTTCCTGCACACCATGAAGACAGGCCAAAAAAAAACGAGAAGGAAAAAGGGGGAGTAACATGGAGAATGGGAGAGAAAACAAGGATGGAGGCAGCAGGCAGAAGGGAATGGAGGGAGGGAGGACACTAGGACCCTCCAGGGCCGTGGACTCTGCCAGGCAGCCTCAGCCCAAGGGCTGCCACTTCCCTGAACTTTCTCTCCCCACCTCAAGGACCTGGATTTCCCAGTGCCTTCCTTTGTCCTGAACTGCTGCTGCCCAGCAAGTCAGCTCCATGCTCCTCCCACCACATGCCCTCTGGCACCCTAGGCTCTGGCAATACCAAGAATCAAGAACTTGATGTTCCTCCAATCACACCATGGCAGCCTACCCAGTACCCATTCTCCTTTCCTCCTTAATAATAGACCTTGGGATTTATTTAGGGCTGCAATGTGGTCAGCTGAAAGACTGTATTTTACTGTCTGCCTTGAATCCAGGCAAAGAGTGAGCAGTCTCTTTCTCTGGAGCTGATTTAGATAGGAGGAATAAAACCTTGCTTCCCCTTTTCTCTCTCCCTTCTCTTTGCTTGGAACACAAACATCCTGGCTGGAGCTCCAGCAGCCATATTGTGACCTTGAGGATAGAAGTCACATGTCGAGAATGGCCAATGCAAGAAGTGAGGAGTTACCTCCATACCAGCCCTAAATTGCCTGCTTTTGGATTTCTTTACAAGAAAGGAGGAAGCTTTCATTTAGCTTAAGCCACTTGTTTGGTTTTCTCTTTCAGACAGTTAAACCTAAATCTGATAGAACAGCTGTGCATTTTCATGCCTCTGAGCCTTTGCATAACCATCCTCTCTTCCAGGAATCCTTTCTTTCCAGTCCTGTACTTGAACTTGTAGTCATGCTTGAAACCCTCAGGCAGGTACATAATAGTTGTTTAATAAATATCCAAAGAATTACATAATAATTGACAAATGTAAACTTCTAAGAAAGAAAACTAGATCATTTACACAAAAATGAAAATATTCTCTACTCCAGAGTGCCAGCTCCTCCTCAGTCTCAACTCTCAGTGGGACTTCTTTGGTCTAAAATCCTCAGAAGCAAATGTGGTCTTGGATGAGGCAGGAATGCTAGTCAACACTAGACACACTATATGGCACGACTCCTACCAAGAACAAAAAAAAAACCAATAGAGAAAAAACATATTTTTGAGGGTTCACAGAAACACCTAACATTTTTCATACTTGCTTCAAATTTTCCATGAAAATTAGAAGCTGTTTTTCACCCACATTAGAATTGCTTTCACCCCAAAATGGCTTTCATGCTGGGGTGAGGAGCCCAGAGTTCCAACAGGTTCTCCGCAATGAAAAATGGGGAGCAGAGCATGCATACATCCCAGGTGAGAACAGGGTGATATGGAGTCCCCATCTGTGAGGCAGGTGAGGAGAACTGGCTGTGGCCCCTGGGAAATTCTTTGAAGCCAACACTGGCAAGAAAGAGGAATTCCCCTTCCGGAAATGAATATTCAGCTAAGCTGGAACCAATGACATGAGCTTCTGAAAGAAAATAAAGCATGCTGACACATTCTCTGTGCTTTCCCTACGTGGCCATGGGAGACGCGAGGAGGAACTTGCTTTCAGTGCAACTCAACAAACTGCTGAGTTCCTGCTTGTGCCCGGTGAAGAACTGGGTGCCGGGGGTCCAGAATGACCATAGCAGCACTTGGCCCTCAAGCCCTGTATCAGACCCAGTCAGAGGGAAATGACATCATCATTAGCACCTGTGCTGTTATCATCATTGCCCTCCTCCCTGAGGGGGCGGTCATGTCTGTTACTCATAACCTAAGAGATGAGACTAGCCTGTAAGCAGATGTTTGTTAGGCAGTGTGATAGATGCAATGTTAGATGTTTATATGTGATGAAATAGTGAGGAAGAGAGAGTGATTATCTGGGAGGCTCAGGAAAGGTGTAATCAAGAGGGAGATGTTGAACAAGGTTTTGAAGGATACATAGGAGTTTGCCGATCTAAAGCCAAAGTCGGACACCTACAAATTCTTTTGTTTCCAAAAGTCTTTAAATATGAACCTGTAGGATGAACACAGTGTTTGAAGGAACAGCCCCGTCCAAACATTAATGTGTACACGAGTCACCTCGAAATCTTGATAAAATGATTCTGGTTCCAAACATATGGGCCAAGTCCTTCGGAGGAAGGAGATGCTACAGAAACTCCTGAACACTCTCAATATCTGAACTTCTCTTGTCAACCAATTACAAAGGGTTGTCAGGCAGTGCGGGTGCATAGACCATGCTTAGAGAAGCACCAAAACTCAAAAATGATGGGGATTTTTGCCATTTATTCCACCAGAGCTGCCTCCAGAGGGGTGGTTCTCCACTGCACATAGAAATCCCTAAGGAGCCTCAACTATCCCCACATGCAGACCCCTCAAACTGTTACATCAAAAGGTGAAGCCAGGTCTGAAAACCAAAGCTTCAGAGCAAGGGCGCTCCGCTGGTAATTGCTGACGGCGGTGATGTGATGGCTCCCGGGAAATGCTCTTAACACCCCCTTGACAAGCAAGGTCACAGGTGCCCAGGGAGGTATGTGACTTTTCTGGGATCACTTACTAAAAGTGTGCTGGGCCCTGGCCCCTCGCTCCTCAAAGCGTGCTCCCTAGATCAGCAGCAGCTACCCCTGGATGCCTGTTAGAAATGGATCACAGATTGCTTTAACAAAATCAGTTGGCCTCCCCCTCATCCACAAAAATGTCAATATCCAGGGAACCACCTCCTTGTACTTAGCTGCCCACCACTACTCTGCGACAGCAGGGACTGTCCCTGAACAGAACAGAAGTAAGCGCCAGATGCCCGGAATGTGAACCTTGGTCTGTGTGACTGTCACTTCAGTGTTTGGAGCTGGTTCCTCAGTCTACTGCAGACGGACAATAACAGTATCATTTGACAGGATGAAGGACAGAGCCCCATAAGCAGTGACTTCAGTTAAATACCAGCCATGGCTGCCCCACCTGTCATGAAGAGGTCTTCAGCTATGGAGTGTCCAAACTAGTGACAGAGTATCTCCCCTTCACTCCCAGCCAAGAGCTGTTCCCACGTTTCTTGTGACAGATGCGGCTCTCGCTTTTATCCCTCCCTGGACCTTCTGCGTGCTCTTTGTTCCCAGAGCGGCTTAGACAGGAATTTGCAGAGCTGCTGTGGGAAGCTCTCTGGACATAATCCCTGGTGGGGAAGCAGCGGGTTCTCCAGCTGGGCCCAGGTGGCGAGGGTGCAGGCCCGAGGCGGGCTGGGCGAACCCTGCAGCAGCAGAGAAGGGGTGCTCTGCAGGCCTTCAGTGTGCCCAACTCGGCCGCAGAGGTCTCTGCTGGCCCAGCCCCATGGGGAGGGCCAGGGGTGCCCCCTTCCCTGCCCACCTGGCCCCTCAGTCAGCAACCCCAGGCACCAGAGACCCCTCTCCTTTTCCATAATACAGGCCAGCTGGTATGGGGAGCCTGGCCCTGCCGGGCACCCAGCTTGGGGATATCCCCACCTGTGGGGCTACCCTGGAGAGATAAGTGCTCTGAATTATAATGGCTACATGTGGGCGAGGGTTGGGGGTGGTCATTCTGATGCAAAATCAGGTTCAGCTTTGTTAGGAGTTGTGACAACAGTCAGTGACCATTTCTTAAGCCAACCAATGACCCACGGATCACATTTTGAATAGCAAGGACGCAGCACACCTAGGTGTGAAGACTTCCCCTGGCCATTCCTGACTGCACAATGCCGAGGAAGGTGTTCAATACTCTGAGTCTCAGTTTCCTCATTTTCAAGTCGGAGTCATAATCAGCACCTACTCCTTTGGGCTGAGGCTCCTGAGTGAGCAAGGGGAGAAGCCGGAGGTACCCCCAGGCTGTGCCTTCTGTAAGGCAAGAGAGAGGATGATGGGGAAGGTTTGGGGCCCGGCAACACTATGACTTCCAAGAGGCCATGTGACAGCATCATTTTGAAAATCAATGGCTCTTTGAGACTCAGAAATGCCTCATATGGGCAACAAGACTTGGGAAGGCTTTGTTATTAGCATGTAGGAACCTCTCAAAAAATGTTTCCTTTTTCCTATGTTAGATCTCTTTCCTCTGATCTTCCCAGAGAAAACGTAACAACAAATCAACAGGGTCACCCAGGGGCTTCTGGGAAAATCCATTCAAAGACCATGAGCATAAACACCTGTCTCTAAATCACACTTACTAGTCAGGAGCCTCCAGATACAAGTGATAAGAACCCCAACTCAAACTGGCTATAAAAGGTTATTCTGGCTCCCTTCCTTGACAGTCTGGTGGGGTTCAAGCACGGCTGGATCTAGGTACTCAAGTGAAACTGTTAAGAACTTGTCTCTCTTTGTTAGCCAGGCTCTCTGTGTGTGGTGACAAAAATAAGCTCCAGCAGCTCCAGGTTGACAGACTTGGCAGAGATGTTCTTCCCGGAACATTCTAGAAGAAGTCCCAGGGCTGATTCTTCCTGGCCCAGGTTGAGGGCTCTCCCTGTCCCTGAGTGCACTACCACGACCCCCTCAGTCCTGGGCGACATGCCTTCCTGGAAGCAGGGATGGGGCCCCACCCTCCAATCACGTCTACACCGTAGGAGAGTGGCGGGTTCGTTTTCTAGAGCTGTGATAAAGAAGACCACAAACTGGGTCGCTTAGATGACAGAAATTTATTCTCCCACAGTTCTGGAGGCCAAACGTCCAAGATCAAGGTGTCAGCAGAGTTGTTCTCTTCCAGAGGCTGAGGAAAGACCCCGCCCGTGCCTCTCTCCGGGATCCTGGTACCAGCAGTCCCCAGTGATTTTTCCCTCATCATCAAAGCCCTCCAATCTCCCTCCATTTTCTTCTCTTTGTTTCCCTGTGTCTTCATATGGCCTTCTTATAACAACACCAGTCACCGGATTTAAGGCACAGCTCACCCTGATAGAGTACTTCCCCACCTTAAAGACACACCACACATTTGCGAAGAACCTATTTATTTCCAAATGAAGTCACGTTCTAAGTTTCCAAGTGGATATGATTTGGGACAGGGTGGGCTGGGGAGAATGGACACTATTCAACCCAGTACAGGTGGTGAGTCAGAAGACAAAATGGGAATAAGTACCAGAAAAAATAGGGTATGGATGCCTGGTAGGCAAAATCTGAAAACAACAGATGTCCGTAATACCACATAAGTCACCACTCATCAAATTGTCAAATAGAGGAGATCTTACGCCTATATGTTGTTGTGCCTGTGCCTAGAAATGATGGTGCCTAGTCAACTACACAAGAGAAATCCCACCAGAAACCCACTTCACTGCAACCGGGAATCTCTCTATGATGGGAATGCTTCTGAGAAGCTGAGCTAAATTTATAACAAGTCTGAAGACTAAAATTCTCTTTAGGCAAACTCCCAGCTTCCCGGACCGTTCTGACTTCACGTGTCTAGCTATTGAGACCCCTGCCCTCCAGGGAATCCAGCCTCTGGCCACAGAGTCCAGATGTGTCGGAAACTGTAAGGTTGTTTTGTGAGGGCGATGTCAACAAACTCTCCAGCCTCAAGAGACACACCCTCCCTCTTGGCGGAACTGGACCCATCTTTTCAGAATTACCATCACCACGACTCTAACCCAGTTACACATTTTGCTTCTTTTTTCTCCCTGCAGAAGGAAATTCAGCATTTCATTTCTTGGGGAAGAAATAAAAAGATCTAGGAGAAATTAAGTCAAATTCCTAATGGTGGTAATCTCTGGATGGTAGGAGAAAGGAGGGTTTCCCTGCTGTGTGAATTGTTTTGGAAATAAGAAAAAATAATAATAAAGATACTTCTAAGTTAAAATATCTCCTAGTGGCTCTGTGAAGCTCTCTCCAGCATGTTGGCAAGCTAACAACCATTGAGTTAGGATGTCTAGTAAATAAGAAAATTTCTCCCTCAACAACAAAATCTAAATGCAAAGAAATCAGTGGAAACAGAAACGTGCATGTAAGAAAAAAAATCCCAGCCAAGTGACATTTTCTGTTCTTATTTCCTCAAAGAAGCCACGGTTTCCGCTTTGGTGCAGTGAGACAACCCGGCGACCTGAGACGCTGCACACGGGTTGAGAAGTTCCACTTCCCAGCTGTGTGGCTCCAGGCAAATCACTTGACCCATCTGAGCCTCCCCACTTTCTAAAAAATGCCTCCATTTTTCAACTAATTCACATAGTTGTCTTAACACTCCAATGGGTTGAACTTTCAAAGCAAGAACTTTGAACACAGGATAACCATCACTGGGCATCCTTAATTATTTAAGTATGTGATGGCATCTTGCCAGGCCCCAGTAATGCAAACACACAAACAAAGGGTAATCCTTTTCCTTAAAGGGATGGCCTTTTTTGCTTGTTTAACCTCAGGTGTGCTGAAATCAGCACACTCTTCCGCCCAGGGAATGTGAGCAGCACAGCCTCTGCAAGCCTCCACTCTAATTATTGATTTGTTCCCTTTAGCTCCATTCCCCACCCCCACTCACCTCCTCCCTGCTTATAGGCAACTATTTTAATATATAGTCTTTTGTACACATTCCCTACAAGCTGTATATATTTGTGTGTCTATTTTTAATTTGCATAAGTGCATCGTTTACTGTTTCCTTCTGCTTCCTGGAGTTCTCACTATGTTCTCAAGACCTAGCTGTGTTGCTGAGGTATGTCAACCTGTTTCCTCTAGTTGCACCATTGTAGTTCACAAGCATCCATGGCATTGTGCCAGACTCCCTACCACGCTAAACAATGCTGCAGTGAACATCTTTGTTCAGACCTCCAGGTACCAGCTGGCTCCCAAGGTAGTCACATCCTCTGGCAGCTTCTCTCCAGCCTAACATCCTTACAGCTGTGCACACAGGTGCCTGAACCTCCATCCCCACCACACATGGCATTATCCAGCTTTCTAACAGATATGAGGGGTCATCTTGTTTAATTTTCATCTGATTACTAATATTAAGTACTTCTTTGCATGTTTATTCGTTGGGGCGGGGAATTCTTCTACATCTTCTAGATTCTTCTTCGGTTCCTATCCCATTCCCATGTTGTTAGGAGTTACTGTCTTTTTCCTCTTGACTTGAGGATTTTCTTACATAGTCTAGTTATACCGTCTCCTGTTCTGTCATCTGTTAACTTTGTCCCTGGTGACTCAACCAGAGATCCTTAATTTTGATGTACTCAAATTCCTGTCCTGTGATTGGCTGTCAGCTAGATTCTTCCTATCAGCTGCCCAACCTGCTCCCCACACCCCAGCAGTCCCTGTACCAGGGAGCCAGGTCCAAGCAAGCAAAGCCCACCTAGGACTTCAGCCCTCCTGTTGGCTCAAGGATGGAGTCAAAGCACCTCCCTCTGGTATAAGGGCCCTTCGCAACCTAATCCCACACTTTCCCCCTTCTTTTCTGCTAAATCCCCACTTTCATCCCAATCCCCTCCATCCCCCTTCCACAAATCTGCCTTGCATACACTGTTCACGCTTTTAAGATACCGTCATCCTCCTTCTCAGCAGGCAAATGAGAAGACTTTCAACAGCTGCTTTTGCTTTTGAGTACTTGGGGTGGGCTTTTTTTTTATTTTTCCTGTTTATTACACCATTGATATTTGCACATTTAACAAATGGGGTAGTCACTTGGGGACTAATCCTAATGGCCCATGATGTGTGACTGTCAGTGTAGTCATAATCATAGAGTAGTATATAGTAAAATAAGGAATATTGGTATCTCCATTTTACAGGATTGGAGGCTGAGCCTTTGTCAAAGAAAAACAGCACCAGACACGTGTTAAAGGCAGAAAGACAGGTTTTATTCAGACTATTGCCACAGAGGAGAGAGACTGCAAGATAAACTGAGTTCAACTCCAGCTAAGACAAAGGTAACTGAGGTTCTTAAAGGGAGAATAGAGATAGAACAAAAGGAAAGGACTATGGGGATATCAAAAGGGGTATGAAAAAGGGACCTGGGGCTGTGGGGAAATGGAAAGTTACAGAAGGAGTGTGAGTGGAGAATTGCTAGAAATAGTTTGGCAAAGTGGGTTGGGACAATGCATATTTTGCAATTTGATAGAAACGCACTTCCTTGAGCAGAAGCTCAGCATGGGGACTGGGATCACTTTTAGGGACACAGCCTAGGGCAGGCGGAAGCCGGGCTGAAGTTTCTCAACACGGTGCTCAGGCAAGTCCTCTGTGCCGTGTGGGAGCTCAAAGTTCCCGCCTTCCAGCAGTTACATAACTCGCACACGGCTCCGCAAACACCACGACAAAGCCTAGATTTAAACACAAGCCTGCCTAACTACAAAGCCCAGATTCAACCCCTGCCTGCTACTTGCAATTTCACTGAGGAGCCGCCCTGCAACAAACCCTGTGGGAGGCTCAGGAGCAGGTGTGGGTGGGTGGGCGGGGGAGGTACTTAGTCTGCTCAGCTGCCCTAATCGTCCTGGCTTCCCTCTTGTCCTGAGGTAGCAGGACACTTCGGAAAGGCCATGAAACCCACTAGAAAAAAAAAATAGCTTTGTGGAAATGCACCAAGTAAGGGATAAAAAAAAAAACCTTGTGGGGAAGTTGAACGAGTGAGTTATTTAAGGAATATGCAAGAACTATTTGCTTCTTAACGGGAATGTGATTTAGGAGAAAGCCTAAACATTTCCTTCACAAATGAGAATGCTCGCAAGTTTCCAGAAGGCACTCTATCAACCGTCACCATTCTGAGCTACAGTGAACTCCCTGAGTAGGTTTTGGCGAAGAATGCCATTTTAGGAATCACCTGGAAATTAGCCACGAGGCCCTTCGCTGCAAGACACACCCTTAACAAAAAGAGACATTAGCAACACTACTTTCTGCGGCAGAAAACATCAGGTTGTAAAACTCAAGTCCCCCCCAGAGTCTAATTCAGATAATTACTGTTTGCCTCCTAGGGCTCTCCCTGCAGATCCAACCGGCTCTGGTCGTCACCATTACTGCTATTCTTCTAAATTACTGGGCAGGGCAGGATTACAAGGCAGGCCAAGCCTGCTGCAGAGAAAATGGATGAGAACACAATGCACGTACGTGCAGTGTAACATCATCAGAAAAGGGGGCAAGTGGTTTTTCCTGCGCATCAGCCCTTCCCAATGAGATGGACCTCTTGTATTGTCTGAGGACCCCAAGTTCCCCTCCACAACTCTGGCTTCTGGGAAACCAACTGTCCTGCCTCAGCGGCAGCATCACATAAGAGTTAAGACCATCTTGTCAGAGCCAGACTTGCGGGCCCCAAATCCTTGTTCTGTGTAACACAGACATGAGACAGACACACCTTCCTCACGGGCAGTCAGGAGGAGGCACTGATTTTACGTGTCACCCGACACAGAGAGCCTGGGCCCAGCGCACGACAAAAGGCATCAGCTCTTACCTGTCCACCCAGGATAGGGCCACTAGCCTCTCTGAGCTGAGCAGCAGCCAGCGTCATGCGCTGATGATAAATGATGAGTGTTTGGTGCACACAGGTTGCTGCAAAGAGGTGAGCTTTAGGAAGGGTAACAGGCCCTTGTCCTGCAGGGGAGGGAGTGGGCTGCAGGGCTGGGAATGGGTTCTACTGTATCCTGGCTGTGGGGTCTTGGGTCACACACCTCCCCCTTTTATGCTTCAGTTCCCCCATCTAAAAAAGGTCACCGGTTGAACACCTCATTTCCCAATTCTCAAACCTCCGTTCTAGGACTTGAAATCAAGACCTGGACCTGGCTGAGATCTTGTGAAGGCAGAGTTTATAAAATCATCCCAACTTGTGATATTTATATCTATACAGGAAACCAATTGCCTGGAATCCAGACTAAAGTATGAGCCCTAGAAGGAGGTCTTGAGAGACCCTCTCTGCAGACCTCCAAAGGCAGTGCTAAGACTGGGGATGGAGGAGGGGGTGGAGAGGAGTGAATTCCTCAGACGTCTGACAAAGACAGAGAGGAAAAAGCACTTGCCTGGAGGCATTTCCATAAATCAGGAATGCAAGGGGGTGTTCAGAGCCCCTCAGGTACCATCACTGCCATAGCCCTCAGGCAAGCCCGTAATCCCAAGGCTTCTGGTCCCCTAGACAGCTTCTGGCTGAGGGGCCACTGGGGAGCAAGTTCCTGACTCATCCCGCCTCAGCACAAAGACTTGATGCTGGTGCCTTTTCTAGCCATTCAAGCCCAGTGTAGACGACCAGTCTCAGCACCAGTGAAACCCACTCACTCCCAGACTCTGCCCAGCCTGGCTTGGCTACAGCTTGTGGCCTGAGAGCAAAGAGGCATGAATTAGACTAGAGGGGGACAGGGCCAAGGACACTAACCCAGGAGCCAGCTGCCCACGTCAGCTGAGGAAGATTGGACCTTCAGCTCAAGGGTAGATGTCCAAGGCTGCCCAGACTCCAGATGGGTCTATACCCTGCCTTTCAGTTCACACACAGCAGAGGGGAGGGTTGGGGAGGGGGGTAGATGGTCCAGAGAGGAGAAGGGGAAAGTCCCCTGAGAACAGGAGCAGCAGCTCTGAGCCCACCCCTGGCCAGGGCTGGAGCCACTGGGGACAGGAGCCCTTAAGACCTGCCAGGTTGGCAGCCGCCAAAACACCCACGCGCCACGCACCCAGAGGCAGGGGGAGGACTGCTGAGGGCTGCAGCTCAGCTTGGTGTGCTCTGTCCCGCCCAGAGTAAGAGAGGTTAGAGGAAAGGAGGACATCTTACTACCCAACCCACCCTCCAGACTGAGCCCAGCGCTCCCTGCCACCTGGGAATGTGCCCAGCACACACTTGGTGCTCAGCAAATGCTGGAGAAGGCCGGGGCTGATGCTAACACAGATTCTGGCCCCATCTGGGGTCTCGGGCATGCCCCCTGACCTCTCTGAGCCTCAGTTTCCCTCTGTGATAGTAATACTGCTTGCCTGCAGGGTATGTAAGAGATTCAATGGGAGGATGCAGAGGAACCACGTGGTCAATCAACTCCAAAGGCTGCACAAAAGCAGGAGATAAAAAATTGGAAACCTGTGTCCTTATACCTAATATGCTCAGTTACTAGTATTTTATTGCCAAGCAAGGCAAAGAATTATACTTTTCTCACTTTCTTCTATTAAAGCAACCAAAAGAGGAGCTCACAATTTACACACACACACACACACTTTGCCACCTCAACCATGCCGCCCCCAGGGTTCTCTCTCACAGCAAGGGGGCCCCAGCACCCATCCAGTCTGGGATTCAATGCCCAGGGACTCATTACTGACTGACACCACTTCCACTCCCTGGTCCAGTTCCAAACCTGAGTCCATCTGATGCCCTACAGGCCTCCAAATTCTCCCCCCTACCCAGATCTAAGGCCCCAGTGTCCCTTGTCTGGACTATTCTCGTAACCTGCAAGCAGATTTTCCTGCCTCCCCTGGTCCCTGGGCATCCACTCTCCGGACTCTGGCTAGTGAGAACTTTCAAGATGGCACATCTTGATCACGTCACTCCTCTGAAATCCTTCCCAGCTCAGGATAATGTCAAAAAGGGCCTGGGGAATCTGGCCTCTGGCGTCCTGTTCAGCCTCATCCCCAAACTCTCCCTTTTGTGGCCCTGCCCCCTGTTACAGGGGCCCTTTACCAGACCTTTGTCCCTCTTCCCTCAGGCTTTTGCAGACAGCTCTCAGCCTGGAACACTGTCCCCCTTTCTCCACCTGGGAGCTCCCATTCTTGTCTCTGATTCCCATGCAAATGTCCTCCCCCTACAGCATCTTTCCCTAACAATAACCCCTGACCCCAGCCGGATTCCCCCAACCCATGGGGGTGGAAATGCTCCCTTAGCGCCTTGCTGTGTTCATCCGTGCCCGTTTTTTAACTGTTTACAGGCATACCTCATTTTACTGCACTTCATTTTATTCCACCTTGCAGATACGGAGTTTCTTAGGAATTGAAGGTTTATAACAACCCTGCATCCAGCAGGTCTGTCGGCACTATTTGTCTGACTGCGTTGGCTCAGTTCATGGCTTTGGGTCACATTTTGCCAATACTAGCAATATTTCAAACTTTTTCATGAATATTATACTTGCGATCAATGACCCTTGATGCTGCTATTGGAATTGTTCTGGGGATCCATGAACCACGCCCACATAAGACAGTGAACTCAATTAATAAATGTTGTGTGTTCTGACTTTCCACCCACCAGCCCTTCCCCTGTATCTTCCTTCTTCTCAGGCCTCCCTATTCCATGAGACATAACGACATTGAAATTCAACCAGCTGATAATTCTACCGTGGCCTCTAAGTGTTTAAGGGAACGAAGAGTGGGTGATCTCTCACTTCAAATGAAAAGCTAGAAATGATTAAGCTTAGGAAGGCATGTCGAAAGGCAAGACAGGCTAAAAGCTAGGCCTTTTGTGCACAACAGTTAGCCAAGTTGTGAATACAACGGAAAAGTTCTTGAGGGACATTAATGATCAGAAAAAAAGTCATTAATTTTTATAAAGGGAAAAATATGATTAGAAAGCAAAAGAGCCTTATTGGTGATAGGGAGAAAGTTTGAGTGGTCTGGATAGATCAAAGCAGCCACAACATTTCCTTGGGCCAAATCCTAACCCAGAGCAAGGCCCTAACTTTCTCCAGTTCTATGAAGGCTCAAAGAGGTAAGGAAGCCACAGAAGAAAAGTTGAAAGTTAGCCAAGTTTGGTTCATGAGTTTTAAGGAAAGAAGCCATCTCCATAACAGAACTGTGCCAGGTGACACAGCAGGTGCTGATGGAGAAGGTGTAGCTAAAACTCATGAAGGTGGCTACACTAAACAGGTTTTCAGTATAGACAAAAACCACCTTCTTTTGGAAGAAGATGCCATCTAGGACTTTCATAGCTAGAGAGGAGAAGTCAATGCCCGGCTTTAAAGCTTCAAAGGACAGGCTAACTTTGTTATTAGGGGCTAATGCAGCTGGTGACTTTAAGTTAAGCCAATGCTCATCTACCATTCTGAAAACACTAGGGCCTCTAATAATTGTGCTAAACCTACTGTGCTTATACTCTAGAAATGGAACAACAAAGCCTGGATGACAGCACATTCATTTACAACATGGTTTACTGAGTATTTTAAGCCCACTGTTGAGAACTACCACTCAGAAAAAAAAGATTCCTTTCACAATAGTACTGCTTAACAATACCCCTGGTTATCCAAGAGCTCTGACAAAGATGGACAATGTGGTGAATACTGTTTTCATGTCAGCTAACACAGCATCCATTCTGCAGCCTGTGGATCAAGGGAATTTTAACTTGCAAGTCTGGTTATTTAAGAAATACATTTCGTAAGACTATAGCTGCTGTGGATGGTAATTCTCCTGATAGATCTGGGCAAAGTCAATTGAAAACCTCTGGAAAGAATGCCCCATTCTAGATGCCCTTAAGAACATTTGTGATCTGTGGGGAGACGTCAAAATATCAACATGAACAAGAGTTTGGAAGAAGTTGATTCTAACTCTCGTGGTTGAACCTCAAAACCAGTGGAGAAAATAACTGCAGATGTGGTAGAAGTAGTGAGAATTAGAATGCAAAGTAGAACCTGAGCATATGACTGAATTGCTGCTATCTCCTGATAAAACCTTAACAGTTGAGGAGTTGCTTCTTACGAATGAGCAAAGAAAGTATTTGCTTGAGATGGAATCTACTCCTGGTGAAGATGCTATGAAGATGGTTGAAATGACAACATGGGATTTAGAATACTGCATAAACTTAGCTGATAAAGCAGCCGCAGGGTTTGAGAAGACTGACTCCAATTTTGAAAACAGTTCTACAGTGGGTAAAAAGCATCTCTTGCTACAGAGAAATCATTCATGAAAGGAAGGGCCAATCAATGAAGTAAATTTCATTGTTGTCTTATTTTAATGATTTGCCTCAGCCACCCCCAAATTCAGCAGCCACCACTCTGAGCAGTCGGCAGCCATCACCATCAAGGCAGGACCCTCCACCAGCAAAAAGATTAGGGCTCACTGAACTCAGAGGTTGATCAGCATCTTTTAACAATAAGGTATTTTTAATTAAGGTGTACACGTTGTATTTTATTTAGATATAATGCTATTGCACACCTCATAGACTATAATATAATATAAACATAACTTTTATACGCACAAGGAAACCAAAAACTTCACTTGACTCACAAAAAATTCACTTGACTCGCTTTATTGTGATGTTCACTTTATTGTGGTGGTCTGGAGTGGAACCCGTAATATCTCCCGGGTATGCCTGTACTTGGGTGATTTTTCTTACCTAGGTGTCCACCACCAGATTGAAAGCCAATCTGTAAGTGCGTCTATTCTGTTCACCTCTGTATCTTTAGGGATTGGCTGGGCACATGCGAATCAATGATTGCCAAATTAGCAATCCCATGGGAATAAAAACTACCTTTATTTTTAGCATTTTTAAAGATCCTTCCGGTAAATTTTTTTCTTTTATCTGAATGGCCCTCAAGTAAATATGCTGTCACTGATCTGAGGTGGTGTTTCTCAAACATGGCAGCATATGATATCAATAGGGGAGTTTTCAAAAAATAGAGAAGCCCAACTCCCATCCCCAGAGAGTTTGTTTAAAATGGTCTGGGAGGGATCGGGCCCTTGTATCTTTGTGTATTTCCCCATCTGTTTTCCTCGCCATCAGGACTAAGGGTGCAGCATAGGCCCAGCGTTGGGCCCAGGGGTCAGAAGGCAGTAGCGTCTTCAATCTAGAAAGCCAATCTGACCTCAGGGAAGCACAGCCATCAGATAGGGGATATGGCGAATAGGTTCCAGCCCTCAAATCAGGGCAAATAAGATCCAGGCTACCTGCCACTGCTCTGACCAAGCAATAGAACAGGGTAGAACCCCAGCAAAAGCCTAGACCTTCAGACAGGCTGGCCATCGCATGAGGTGAGGCCGGTTACCAGGGGTGCCCACCCACATACGCACATGGGCTGACCTCAGGCTAACAGAACAGGTCCCTGGTGGCCAGACCAACTGCAGTGCCCACCTGCTCGTGAGGACAGGGGTCTGATGAACTGCTGGCATGCTCTGCTCTGGCTTAGTCCTAGATGTGTCTGGCCCATCAGGTTGAAATTCTTCAGGGCCTTAAACCTGCTGAATCTGGGGACAGCAGAGACTAATTACTGCCAGAGAAATTCCTCTATAATTTTCAAGGCCCATTTAGAGTCTGATGCTTGGAAAGCAAATTCTATTTATTCAAAGCTGAAGTGCTAAAAGCTCCCAGTAGACAAAGGCACTATTTATGAGCCTACCACCCCCACCTCTCGCCTTCTAGCTTCGTTTGTCCGCTCAAAGTGTTAGCTGTTTTTGTCTGTTTGTGCTTTGTTCTCATTCTTAAAGTTGGTTCTGTGCTCCCAGAAAAAGACAAGATTGACAGCTTGAAGAGAGAGCAGCCCTCCCTTCTTGGGCCTGGAAGGGGCAACATCTCCTTGGCCATCAGCCAGCCTGATTTAATGTCCTTCCTAATGATGGGAAAGGGCCGGTGATTAAAAGCCTGCGGAAAAGGCCCCATCAGGAGGCGTGGCAAACCCAAGGGACCACCAGTAGCCGGCACCCCAGGTAGCCCACATCCGCGCGGGGTCAGATTTGCCACAGATGTGCACGGCCCTCACCCACACCAGGCAGCAGCCACCAGACACCCCTGGGCATGAGCCTGGGGAGACATTCATGGTAAAACAGAGCTGCCCCCTAGAGAGCAGGGACACTGGGGAATCAGCTAGCGCTCCAGAGAAGAAATCGGGGAGAGGGACGCAGCAAAGAGGTGTCGCTGGGGAACTGCATTCCTCACTCTGTGAACAGATGGACAGATTTCAGGTAGACAGGGAGTGGGCCAGGGAGTCAGAACCCCAAGAGTTTGAGGGTCTAGATTGAATGCCACGACCACACAGAGACGGAAACAGCATTCCAAGTGGAGGAGGCAAACAAGGCCAGGGGCACCGAGCAAGCCACACACTCAGCCCTTGGGGCAGAATGAGTGGCTGAGAATGGCCTCACCCTGGCGGAAGCTGCAGGTTCTGGCTTAACTCCTCGTGTTTGTCAACTCCTCCCTTCCTTCATTCCTCAATGCTGTTCCCCCCACGAGGCCTGAATTCCTCAGTCTAACGAGGTTTGTGGATTTCAGTGACTGAAGGGGAGCAAGTTGCAGTTCACTGTCCCTACGCCCTAGCAGAGGGACAGTGGCCCAGCAAGGGACAGAGGGGAAGGTGATAGCCTGCACCAGGCTGGGAAAAGGGACACCTGAGCACCAGCCTTGGAGTTCCCAGCACCCCCAGCAAGACCCTTAACCTGTCTGGCCTCACTTCCTCATCTGGGCAATGGTGGAATTTAAAGATGATTATTTTGTCTTTCCTTGATTCCTGGGGAGCTGGAGGAAAGAAAAATGGTATGGGTCCTATGGATCAGGCCTTCCTTTCCCTTTTGCAATATTTGTCTCCTCATAAGCTGCCTTCAATATTCATTCCCATAACAAGTCATATGGCTAGGAAGTGTGTAAGCCAGATTTTGACCCAGGAAGTCATGCCCTTATAGCCCTTATGTAGAGCTTCTACCCAACACTGCCTCCCAGTAGGAATAATGCAATACAAGAACACATTCATGAGATAGTCATGAATCACTTCGCTTTTGCTGCCACCCCAAAAACTCCGACTTAGGGGATGAAACAATACTTACTGTTTCTCGTAATTCTGTGTGTAAACTGGGTGGTTTTTCTGGGCTAGGCTGGCTCAGCTGGGGCTGGGTGCTCTAGGATGGGTCTGGTGCTGGCTTGATATTAGCTGGTATGACAGGAGCCGACTCAACACCTGGCAGGAGAGCCGGTACCCATGCCTATGGCTGTGAGTCAGGGTGCTCAACGGGACAGCAAGCCTCAAAATGCATCACATTTTAGTTACATCACATTTGTTGATGTCACTTGGCCCAGGCCAGATTCAAGAGATGGAGAAATAGACTCCAACATAAAATGCTTCATCCCTCAGTTACCACTGAGAAATATACATTCAATTATCTATCCACCACCTCTTCGTGGCCAGAAAAGGCATCTTAGGTATATGCACCATGCTAGTTACCACTGTCCTTTCCCCTTTGTCTCTTCTGAACAGAGCCTGGCCCTTGGCTGGGGTGCAGTGGGCTCCCCAGATTGCCTTTCCAGTGAAGCTGGCTGTGAGCACAGTTACCGCCAACTAACAGAAGTAACAAGACAGAAGAACCGAAGGATCGGGGAGAAAGTTTGTACTTTCCTGACGCAAGATCCTGTTTCCTGCCCACACCCCAACTCTCCCCTTCCTGCTTCTTCCTTCCCACAATAGGGACGGGAAGCTGGAGGGACTGCAGTGAACACCTGTGACCACAAAGCCACAGACCTAAGCATGGAGGCAGCAGAGCGGATAGGTGCAAAGGGCTTAAGGGTGTCTTGGAGGCACCGTTCCAACCCTAGACCTGCCAGACCTTATTATTGCACAAGACAGACAAACCCCTTACTTGTTGAAGCCACTATTGAATGCACTTCTCTGCCACTTGCTGTGGACTCAATACATGGAGAGCTAAATTTACAAAAATTTCCCCCAAACCTGGTCCTCTACCAGGCTTTGCACAGTGCAAGCCAGAAATCAAGGGGCATCATGGATTATCCATTTACAACTCAGTCTTCTGAGCTGAGATGGACCAATTATCTCGGATCTGCCTTTATTTCCTCTTCCATCTCCAACTGACCTCACTCCCCTGACCCTACTTCAGTTTCTAACCAGCCACCAGAGTGATCTTTTCCAAGTACAGCTCATCTCGGATGATCCCCCTGCTTACAGCCCACCTCAGGCACCCCCACACTAAGGAGAGAGACCCCGCAGCCTGGCAAGCCTACACCTGCTCTCCAAGCCTCTCCTTGCTCCAGGGCCCACTCACTCTCACTAGGTCAATCATTCCCAAATTTGTCCCAACTTAGAATCACTGGGTTTTTTTTAAATTCAACTACATCACAATCTCTAAAGCTGTAGCCCAGGCACTGGGATTGTTTGAGGTTCCCCAGGGTGATTCCAGGGTACAGACAATTTTGGGAACCACGGTTTTCTTAACCAGGTGGCGCTCTCCCCACCCATTTGTGGGCCTTCACATGTGGGCTTCCTCCTGCCTGGACCACTAGCCCACCCTACAGGCTCCCTCTTCCCCCAACGCCTCATCCTGCTCATCCCTCAGCTGGCAGTGCAAGCGTCACTATCTTGGGAAGCTTTGCCAAGCCCCCTAGTGTGTCCCAGTTCCAAACGCTCAGGGCCCGCGACTCTCTCCCAGAGCGCTTCCTGCAGCTGCCATCATCCTTTCCCTGTGTGATGATTTGCTCAGCGTCTTTCCCCCACCCAGCTCTGAGCTCTCTGACCTGAGGCCCTTTCTGGGTCCATTGAACCTGTCCCGGGCTGCATACACTGGGCTTCACAGGCGCGCCACACATATTTGTTGAATCAAGGGGTGGTTGGGGTCATTTCCACCTGTAGATAAGGACGCTGAGAGTAAATCTAAGAGGTCCTGTGAGAGTGTAATGAAGCATGCGCAAACCCCAATGTTAATACTCTTCTGGACCAGTAGCAAGCCGGAAATTCACAAACTTCATCGGCATCATCTGGAAGACTTGTTAAACGCAGCGGTACTAGGCCTCAACCCCCAAGTGTCTGAAACAGCAGGTCTGGGATAGAGGCCAGGAATCTGCATTTCTATCAACATCCCAGATGGTGTCGATGCTGCAGGTCTGGGAACCACCCTGGAGAAACCTGCCCAAGCTCCCCATCTAGGACCTCGTGGCTACTGGGTGCACTTGGTACCAGGGAAACGTCCAAGTCAATTCAAATCCACCTTTAACCTAACAACTGTCTTTTTTTCTTTTCTTTTTCTTCCTGTTTTTTTTTTTAAGTTTTTATACAAAGGTTATATTCATACAGTCAGGATTTGGTGTTCATCCCAAGCCTAAACAAGGGCCTCTCTCCTCACCCCCACCCCGCTGCCAGAGCCCAGCTGGGGCAAAGCCCAGGGCTCCAGATATGTTGGCAGCCAAGTGGCAACGGGGTCTGGCAGGCCCGTTCCGATCCCTGCACACCTGACTCCTGTCCAGGTAAGAGACAAGCATGAAATCGTGCCTGGAGAGACATGGGCAGGCTGCAGCCCTTCCCGCAGCCCTGGAGATTTCCAGAAGATTCCCTGAGCCACACTTTCAGACACCCATGGTCCATGTAAAACCCCCCTCCCTCTACTCTTTATTCTTCCTTTCAGCGTTTTTCAACAAACTGTTGTATTTATTGTTGCTTGTTATTGTTCAACAAATCTACGGGTATCTTTATGCACATTTGGGTGCGTGAAAACAGGCTACCAATCTTGCATTACCTACAGCTAGTTTGTTTATATTTTGAAGTCCCCATCCAAAGATCTGATGCTCAGAGATCTTCCCGGTCAGGAACAGTGGCCACACACACACACACACACACGCACACACACACTCTCTCTCTCTCTCTCTCTCTCTCTCTCTCTCTCTCTCTCCATACCTCCATAATAGCTCATTTCAGGAGCCATGGGATTGCCATGCCAGAGATATTATAAGTAAAAGTGGTTTCATGGAAAAAAACTGAGAAATCTGGAACACTTTGAACAAAAACCATGGGGTAGAGGGGGTTTGGAGTGTAGGGGAAATGCGTGTTTTTGTAGCTCATTACTAGCCAGAGCTAAGACCACATATAACACACATTCATCTGCATTTCACACAGTGGAATTTTCGAAGTAATTACGCTGTGACTGGGGTTTACCCATTCACAACTTGGGAAGACAGCATTTGTGTCTATTGTTCTGTTAATTAACTGTGTCAACAAGATTGCAGAGGAAATGTTTTTAAAGCCTCTTAAGAGGACAAACACTTTTTAAGCACCTCTCAATACTTTAGGAATACCAGAGGGTTTAAATGAGTGATAAACAGTCACTAATTATAGTCATTCTCAACTGATTCTTACCAAGGATCTCTTTATTAGACAACACTTGTTAACCTGGTTTCCACTACAGTATGTATTTAAAGAAGATCGAGTTCAATTGAATTCACATCTGCATTTATCGAGTTTCCTGTAATGTGTTGAGTAATGAGAGTGATTATTCCGAAATATGCTGTCATCGGTCCTTCCCCAGTTAGCCAAAAATGATAAGATATAACTCTGCATTCAAAACCTATAACCATATAAATATGACATACCATACATTGTATTAATATTGCAAAGATGTCCCATGACAAGCACCGAGTTACCCTCTTTACCCCCAGTACCTAGCACAGGGCTTGTCCTGAAAGGCTCCAATGTGTGTTTGCTGGATGAACAAAGGAGTCACAGAAACAATACAACCTCCAAGATGGATTTTTCCAGAAGACGAAAGGAGAGGAATTAGCGTTACCCAGTTTTTGAAAAACAGGGCTCTCTTTCATTGCACGTTGCCAATGAGCAAACACTGAGTTAAGCTTTTTAGTTGCTTTTCCTTAGTCAAGCCTCAGGACCTATAAGGAGCATTCGCCCAGTGTGCCCATTTTATAAAGGCAGCTGGTGCAACAAGGCTGTGGAGTGCGGGAGGGAAAACAGAACCCAAGTCTATGGGGCTCCATGCCAGTGCCTTCAACCACTGGGCCCCATGCCTCCCATGTGAATCCAGCCCAAAGGACTCAGCCTGGTCCACGCACCCTGGGACCTGGGGTCTTAGCAGCTCTGACCATTTAATAAAGCAAAAGACACCAGAAGCAGAGCTGTTACCAAGAATGAGGAAGAAGGAAGGGGTGGGTCAGGTAAGGAGAGCCAGCGGGGAGTTTTGGGGGGGAGAGCTTTGCACAAAGCACACAAAGGGTTGCCCCATTTTTCTCTCCTTTGTCTAGTCAAAGCACTGTGGCCATCTAGAATAACTGCCCAGTACAAACCCACCCACGTCCCATTCACCACTAAAAAAATGGCTTTCTTGCCATTGTGATCTTTGAGAGAATTAGCTTAGCCAAGTAGGAAATACAGCAAGGTGTTCCACATGCTGTAGTTAGCAATATTATTGTTGTTCCTTGAATCAATGCTTCGCGGCAAGTAGGTTTTAAAAGGAGAAAAGGAAAATGAAGTCAGAATCTGTGAGCAGTTTTAATCAAAGAAGCTGAGAAAACAGCTATACTTCAGGGTCTTAGATTTCAGCGGGCATAAGCATTCCCAGAGGGAATTCTTTTTCTTTAATTAAAATATAGTTGACATATAATATTATATTGGTTTCAAGCGTATAACATAGTGATTCGACGTTTAGATACATTACAAATGCTCACCCCAGTAAGCATAGCTACCATGTGTCACCAAAGATATTATAATACTATTGACCATATTCCCTATGCTGTACTTTTCATCCCCATAACTAATTTATTTTATAATTGAAGGTTTGTACCTCTTTACCCCCTTCACCTATTTCATCCATCCCCCACCCCACTTCTGGCAACCACCCCTCTGTTCTCTATATTTATGAGTCTGTTCTTAAAAACAGGATCTGGAGTCACATCACCAGAGATTAGGCTAGGGTGAAGCCTTGACTTTGCCTTATGATTCCCAGAGCCCAGCAACTTATTCACTCATTAAAAATTTATGTATTGAGCACCTACTATGTCCCAGGTCATGTTCTAGATGCTGGGGATACAGCAGTACAAAAAGCACTCTCTCCACCCAAACCACAGAGCTTGTATTCTAGAGCAGGGAGACGGGCCAGAACTAGAAAAATCTACAGATACTGTGCCAAGTGGTGAGAGGGGTTATGACAGGGAATGAGGGGTATTACCTCTTTTTCCTGGTATGCTGAGAAGCTTTTCCAATAAAGGAACAAAGCAGATTTCTACACAAATTTCTACCAACCGCAACACAGTCAAAATTCAGGTGCAACTGCTTTAGATGGATTTAAAGAATTTTTGTTGTGTGCTTTACAGCCATGGTCTGCTTTCAAAGATACAGCAACTCTGCATCACTAATTATTGTGACTCCCAATTTACCCACAATTCCATGGGGAATTCAACCCCACATCTAGCAAAAGGGGTGCTGACAAATGACCCAGGTGACTGATAATTTCTGAAGCACAGTTCCTGAGAGGAGAACAACTCCCCCTGATAGGCAGTAAACATGCACAGGGGTAAGTAAATCATGACTTAACTATATGACAGTATAGTAATGCAACTATCTAAAATAATATTTAGAAGCAGTTTCCTTTAATGATTTGGTGCAATGCCATATGAAGCACAGAGCATACAGAACAATATAAAGAAAACACTGTGCAAGAATATCAAACGAGACAGAAATATGCCAAAATGTGAGCTTTGTGATTGCCTTTAACTGGTACATTTCTTCAGCTCTTTCTTTTTCAGTATTTCCCAAATGTGTCTGTTATGATAAGCAGGTATTTCTTTTATGGAGGAAAAATCATGAAAAATATTTCATGCATAGCCTTCTCTTTCAATGGCCCATGCTTGCAGTTGTGAGCACGGCCCCTCCCTCAGGTGTGAGTGGCCACCCCGCTCATATTAAGTCTATGTCACACTCCCTTCCCCCAGAAGCCCCTTCAGGGAGAGCCTGAGCCAGACTCCGCCCACAGTGCCCAGAGCCTGGGTCTGATGGTGCTCATACCTGCTACGGAAGGGAACACCCGCTGTCTTCATCCATCACCTGGGCTAGTCCACAGAGTCACATTTTGCAAGACATATGAGGGCTCCACTTGCACATCCTTCAGCATCTCACTGCTATAAATTCTCCTGGCCCTTATTAATAAAATATAATGGTAATTCCTAGAATAATGGCCTATCATCCAAAGTCACAGAATGACAGACCAATCAAAATCAAAATGAATTATAGGGCTTGAAAGAGATGGTGGAAGGCTGGGTAAATTCTGGCTTCCAGAGGAGCAGCAATAGGCCCACGCAGCGAATCAAAGGAATAATAGTCAATCCCACTGTTTAAGCTGCTTGAAGAATAATAATAGGTTCGTAGGGCAAATCCTAACCCAGACACGGATGATTCACCAGAGATGTTCGATGACATTTGATGGGCTATAACCTGACCTCCACCAGCCACGCTGTTTAGTTTTCTGTATTGTGCCCACTCCCTTCCCCTCCCAAAGCATTTTTATTAATTTTGCTCCGTTTAAGTCTGAGTTCTTGGTTAACAGCTCTAGATATGGCTGCTTCTTCCGTCGTGAAAAATATTCCACACCTTTGGCTAAGCCCAGCTGGGCCATTTTGAGTACAAAAGAGAAATCTTTAAAACCCAAAAACATCCCCGGGGGCCATCTCTAAAAGAGAACCAGAGTATCTAGGAGGACCCAGAGGGTAGATTTGTGGTTCACTCTTCCACCACCAACAGAGCTGCTGACTGGAGAGGTCCCTCACATGGACTGAGTTGGGGCGACACTAACCACACAGGTCCCTGCGGTGATGGCGTGCCTGAGTCCCCCAAGCAATCCCGGAGAGCCTGGGACCCCCTCAGATCACCTGCCACATCCTCACAGTGAGGGGAACTTTCATCCTGGTGGCCCCCAATTTCCTGCATGCTCATCCTTCGTTAGGCTCTAAGGCAATGAGTCTCAGTCCTAAAACTCTAGGGAGTTTTTTAAAAACATCCAGGGCTCGGATCCTCCCCCAAGAGTTGATAGCCTAACTGTTCTAGATCCTGGCTACTCAGAGCACATGGCAAGAGCATCTCAGAGGAGCTTGTTAGCCAGAATTTCACACCCCACCTGAGACCTAATTAATCAGAATCTTGTATTTCAACAAGATTTCCAAATAATTCTCATGCACAGTAGAGTTCAAGAAGCACTCCTCCAGGTTAGAGTCCAGAAATTTTTTTATTCCCCAAGTTAGTCAAATGTTCCACCAAGACTAAGAAACTTCCATTCCAGTTCCATCATTGGCCTTTCCGTCTTCTTGCCAACCACGGCTGAGCCCAGAGTCTAGTCCCTACTTCATCCCTCCCCTGAGAGGCTGCTGGGAACTGTGGGAAATTCCCTCCTAACCACTCCTGCTCCCGAAGACCTATCGCGGCCAGCCGCCTGGGGGTTGGTCTCCCCACCGCCCCATGCCCTGGGATTCTTTGATTCCTTTCCCATCCGGTAGCTGACTGTCTCCCTACCCTGTCTGGGGGACTTGGTTCCTGCCATCTGCCCTCTCCCCTGCCGTTTTTAATTCTGAGCAGCTTTCAGTACATGGATTTCCACAATAAGAAGCACTGAACACAAAGGAAGGGGAAGCTTTTCCTTCTCTGCCTTCACAGCCCCATCTCCTCACCAGCACATGGCGCCATGGCGCACATCTCAGTAATGCTGATGGTGTGAAGACAGAGAAAAGGAGGCAGACGTGACAAGTGGAGACCGCGGGGAAGATATTACATGTTCTCAAAAGAGCAACAGCCCTTAAACAACAACCACAGGCCCATGTGGGCCAAGCAGGAGACAGAAACGTGGGGCACTATGTCGCATTCTCACATGAGGCGTGTTCCACACAAGGACTCAAAATAGTGAAGGCAGTCAAAGATCCAACACCTAAACACCTACAATTTCCCAGTTTCAAACTGCGGCCCCAATGCTGAAAGACAGCCACTGTGCAAAAATGGCCACGGCAATTGGGGTTGGTGACTGTCACCACCTTGCAGGGCATGGATACAGAAGCAGCACCCAGCTGTGGAAACGGCAGGGTCCTTTTGAGCCTGGACTGCTGGGCATTTAAAAAAAATAGACTGAGGTTTACTGAGATTTTCTGAGATGAGACTGAGAATAGGTCCAAAATCTCCTCACCTCCCTCCAGCCCCTTACAAACCTCCAAAAACTTCAGAATGAAAACTGGGAAATTCTATACTCCCAAAAAACCCACTTTGCCTCCAGCTACACTGGGAGGCTATGAAGGTCATGTGGTAGGACACTCTCCCTGGCGGCCAGTCACAGATATTCTCAGAAGCCAGCGGACAATACAAAATGCTTCCCGTTTTGTTTTGTTTTCTGTTCGGTCTCTACAGGGGCAGCCTCTGGGTTCTGTGCAAGCCAGGGTGCTTCCTGCAGTTTTCCAGGTTCAGTAAGTCTGGGCCAAATGCTGACAGAACCAGTCATCATTATCTGTGACTCCCCCAAGCAAGCCTGGAGATGCTTTAACTTCCACACAGGCAAGAAGGTAGAGGCTGAAGCAAAGCCTTGACGAGGAAACGGGAAGCGGCAGCCTCCTGCAGGACCAGCCATCACACAGTGAACCCGGGCCTTGGTTAACCCTGAGATCTGTACCAATGAAGGCGTCCTTTCTCCACGTTGTCTGCCCTTGAAGCAGAGGAGACCAAGCCCCCTAACAAGCTTGAATGTACTCGAAGTCTTAAGCTTTATCTGAAAAGTTCAGGCCAATCTTACAAGTCTTTTCTAAAAAAGAAGTTTTGAAATTCATTACCAGTTAAACTATTGAGCAGACTTCTAGAGCTGGTTAAGATGGAGCAAGGCAGCTACCCTCTTCTCTCTCCCAGTGGTTACAACTAAGAAGTCAGTCAGGATATACAAGGCAATCAGCAGAGAAGTCTCAAAAGGCAATGAGAGCAGGCAGATGGAGGGGAGACTGGCGACTCTTCTCCTCTCTCTGGCCTCTTCCTGCTTCAGCTCAGAGCCAGCCCCAGTCACAGAAATGCACCACAGTGCTAGGAGGCTGAAATCTCACATTTTTAGCTTAAAACCAGGGAAAGGGAACCTAGACTGCTGGGAAGTGTTGGGGAGTCATAAAAAGGATAAAGTTTGGAGAAATGGATTGCAAAAGGATTTACATGGAGTTCCACACCCATCTCTGAGCTGTGCAAACGTGTGCCTGACCTCAGACAGAATACCAGAAGCTTTGAGAGATGACGTGACGTCCAGATCATCCCTCAGGCCCCAAACTCACATGGGAGGGTCAAAACAGTTCAGCAAACATTTAAAAACTGAATTAATAGAGGATTATTAGGGCAGTGAAATTATTCTGTAAGATACTACAATGGTGGTTACATTTTATTATGCATTTGCCAAAATCTACAGAATATCCAGCACAAAGACTGAATCCTAATGTGAACTATGGAGGTTTGCTGACAACATGTCAACGTATGTTCACTGATTATGACAAATGTACCATTCTGATGCTGGAGGTTCCTGATGGAGAAGTCTGTGTGCACATGAAAGGGCAAAGTATAATTAGGGACTCTCCGTGCTTTTCGCCTAATTTTGCTGTGATCCTAAAACTTCTCTAAAAAATAAACTCTCAAAAGAAAAAAGATAACTTTTTTAAAAAACTAAACTAATATTAGAACCACAGGCCACAAAAGGCAGCTCAGGACTTGAAGCCTGAAACTAAGTAGAGGCCTTCCCACACCCCCACCCCCAATCCCCCCAAAAATTGACATTCCCCAGGAAATTTCAACAGGACCCAGAATCTCATAACAATAGTCAAAATGTCCAAAATACACTCCAAAATTACACAGCATACAAAAAATACAGAATAAAGTAATCACAGATGTCAATTCTGAGGTTACCCAATGTTGGAATTATCAGAGATCTTCAAACAGACCTTCTAACCATGCTCTAGAAAGTAAGTAAGAACTCTCTTAAAACAAATGGAGAGAGAGAAATTCTGAGTAGAAAAACAGAAAATATACAAAAGAACCAAATGAAAATTTTCAGACTATTAAAGACAACCCCTGAATTAGAAATTTTATTGTTTAAATAGAAGAATGGAATTGGAGGAAGAGTTAGTGAACTTGAAGAGTCATTAATATAAGTTATTCACGCAAACGTAATAACAAAGGTTTTAAAAAATAAGCAGTCTCTGTTTATAGTTCATAATGCATGATCAAAACCAAAAGCTTCTGGGATGACTGCCCTTGTACTGTTCACCATGTAACTTATTCACTATGTAAGAATTTGTTCTCCATGTAAGACTTGTTCGTTATGCTTCAGAAGATTGGAGACTGACGAGAATTAGGCTTGGGGTGGACTAATGATTGTGCATTGAGCATTGACCCCCCTATACAGAATTTTATTGTGGTTAACAACCATTTGATCAATAAATATGAGAGATGCCCTCACAGAAAAAAAAAAAAAGTACACACTTTCAATTGCAAAAATAAATAAGTAACCGGGATGTAATGTATAGCATAAGGAATATAGTCAAAATATTGTGACAACTTGGTATGGTGATAGCTGGTACCTAGAATTGTCATGTATATAAATGTTGAACCGCTGTGTTGTACACCTGAAACTAATGTAATACTGTGTGTCGACTACCCTTCAATAAAAAATACTTATCTAAAAAAATAAATAAATAAGCAGTCTCAGGGACCTGCAGGACAATATAAGAGAGCTTAACATACGTGTCATTAGGCCCCAGAGGAGAGGAGAAACAGATTGGTGCAGAAAGAAAATATTTGAAAATCAGAGCTAAAACCCTCCTTAATAAAGTAACAGTTGTAGATAAATAGATTTAAAATCAGTGAACACCAAACCAGATAAACTCAAGGAAAACTGTATCTAGGCACATCATAATCACCCTGCTGAAAACCAAAGACAGAGAAAAATGACACATTACGTATAAAGGAACAACAATTCAAATCACTGAAGATTGCTTATCGGAAACAATGTGGACAGAAGGAACTGGAACATCTTTATAACATGCTGGGGAAAAAAACAACTGTCAACCCATAATTCTATATTGTGAAGGTATCCTTCAGAAATAAGTGCAAAATAAAGATATTTTAGAGGAAAGAAAATTAAGATCATCATGTGAGCAGACCTGCTCAAAAGTGATAATAAAGGAAGTTCTCTATGCAGAAGAGAAGTGATAACAGAGGGAAATGTGGAATTTCAGTACGGAAGACAAACAGAAATGATAAATATCTTTACCATATATTGAAGCAATGTTGTCCTCTCAAGCTTTTTTAAATGTGTGTGGCTGATAAAAGCAAACTTTACAATATTGTGTGTCTGGGTTTTCAATGTATGTAGTTGTAACACATATAACAACTAAACTTAGAGTGGAGAGTATAAAGGGACTCACAGATGGTCCCAAACTTATGGTTCAACTTAGGATTTTTTGACTTACAGTGGTGTGAAAGCAATAAGCATTCAGTTAAAATCATAATTCAAACTTTGCATTTGGATCTTTTCCCTGGGTAATAATAATACTCTCTCATGATGCTGGGCAGGCAGTGACCCACAGCTCCCAGTCAGTCATGTGATCACGGGGTTAAACAACCAGCACACATACAACCATCCTATACCCATACAACCATTGCATGAGATGTTTAAACTTCATTATGAAAGGCTTTGTGTTAGAAGGTTTTGGCCAACTGTAGGGTAAGGTAAGTATTCTGAGTACATTGAAGGTAGGCTAGGCTAAGCTCTGATGTTCTACAGGTTAGGTATATTCAAGACATTTTCTACTTAAGATATTTTCAGCAGGTTTGTCAGGATACAACCCCATCATAAGCCGAAGGAGAGCTATATATGGTTGTAAGGGGTCTATATTTTACTCAAAGTGGTAAAATATAAATTCTAAGTAGTCTATGAAAATTAAGTATGGAATTGTCATCCCTGGAGCAACCACCAAAAATCTATAGAAAGAAACTCAAAAAACTAATAGAAAAATTAAAATGAAAAACTAAAAAAAATTAGGCCAAAAGAAAGCAGGAAAGAGAAAACAGGAATGAAAAACAGAGAGGATATACAGAAAACAATTAAAGGTCAGCCTAAATTCAGTCATATCAATTATTAATGTAAGTGGTCTAAACATACCAATTAAAAAGTCAGAAATTGTCAGATTAGATTTAGGAAAAACTTTAAAAGACCCACCTATATTCTGTCTATAAGCAATCTACTTTGGAAATAATGACATAGATGAGTTAAAATAAACAAATAGGAATAGATATATAATACAAGCACTAATCAGAAGAAATTTCAAAGAAAGTAGACTTCAAAAGGAGGGACATTATATGACAATGAAAGAGTCAGTTCAGTAAGACATAACAATCCCAAATGAGTGTGCACCTACCTACAATGAGTATGTCTCAAAATACATGAAGCAAAATACATTAATACTGAGAAGACTGGAAAAAGAAATTGATAAATTCACAGTTAGATATTTTAATACTGTTCTCTCAGTAATTATAGAACAGTAGACATAAAATCAGGAAGATATAGAGGACCTGAATATCAACCATCCTAATTCAATTAATACTTATCTTACACTTTACCCAAGAAGAGCAGAATACACATTATTTTTGAGTGCACATGGAATATGTCACCAGAAAAGAGAGACTTTTCTGGAACCTAAAATACAACACTAACAAACTTAAAATAATTGAAATACAAAATATGTTCTCTCGCCATAATAGAATTGAAGTAAAAATCAGTATCAGAAAAATATGGGAGAAAATCCCCCAAATACTTGGAAATTCAGCGGAACACCTCTAAGTAATCCCTGATTAAAATCTAAAGGAGAATTAGAAAACAGTTTGAACTGAATTAAAAATGGAATTATAACATATCAATATTGAAAACAGAAAATCAATAAAGAAAAATCAATGAAACCAAATTCTGGTTCTTTTTAAAGTTCAGTAAAATTGATAAAATTCTAGCCAGACGGACAAAGAAAAAAAGAGGGATGACAGCAATTAATAATTCCAGGCATGACAGAGCGGGTATCATGACAGCTCCAAAAATAGTAAAAGGAAACAGAAATATGACAAACAACTTAACACATGTCAATTCAACAGCTTAGATGAAATGAACCAGCTCTTTAAAGATGCGAACTACGAAAACTCACTCAAGAAGAAATAGATAACTTGAACAGTCTTACAGCTGGTAAATAAATGGAACCGTTAGTAAAACAAGCAAATAAATTCCAAGCACATATGGTTTCTGTAGAAAATTCTAACAAAGGTTTAAAGGGAAAAGAAAAGCACCAATTCTACACAATCTCTATAGAAAATTTTAAGAGGCAAGGAAATACCCCAACCTATTTTATGAGGTCAGCATTAGCATGAAACCAAAATTGGTAACGACAGTACAAGAGAAAACAAGTATAGACCAATATTCCCTATGAATACAGAAGAAAAAATCCTCATCAATTCAAACCCAGAAATATTTATATTTTAAATAATATATCACAATCAGGTGGAGTTTATCTTGGAATAAAAAGATGGTTCAATATTTTAAAAATTCAAAATCCACCATATTAAGAGACTAAAGAAGGAAAACATGATTGCATCACAAAAAGCGCTTGACAGTATTCAACATTCGTTCAAGATAAAACTCTCAGCAAGCAGAGAATACTAGAAATGTTCTTAACCTTACAAAGGAAATCTACCAAAAAATTACAGCTGACATCATATTGTATAGTGAAAGACTGAATGCTTTCCCCCAAAGATCAGGAGCTAGAAAAAGATGTCCACTTTCACCACTTATTCAACCTTGTACAGGAAATCCTAGCCAATGCAAAAGGCAAGAACGCAAAGTGCATACATATTGGAAAGGAAGACATAAAACTGTTTCTCTTCATAGGCAAGATTGTCTATTTAGGAACAGCTCTAGAACCACTGAGTTTATCAAGGTTGCAAGATATAAAGTCGACATATAAAAACCAATGGATTTTCTATATAGTACCAAAGAACTATAAGAAACCAAAATTTAAAAAAACATTTACAATAGCTAAAAAGCAATGACATATGTAGGTATAAATCTAAAACAATATGTGCAGGGTCTGGATGCTGAAAACTTAAAAACAACAATGAAGGAAATCAAAGAAAACTAAATAAATGGGAAGGCATACCATGTTCATGGGTTGGAAGACTCAGTAGTGAAATTGTCAGTATTCCTCAAATGGACCTTATAGACTTAATATACCACAATTTAAAATATTACAATAAAAATCTCAGAAGGACTTTCTAATAAATATAAACATGATGATTCTGAAATTTATATGGAAAGGAAAAGGAGCTAGAATAGTCGCAACAATTTGAAAAAGAACAACAAGCCTGGAGAAGTCATATTATCCAATCTAATAAGTTACTATAAGCCTAGAATAATCACACTGTATTTTAGCAAAATCCATAAAACATAAATGAATAGAACAGATTAGAGAGTCCTTATATAAAACACATAAATATGGTCAGTTGATTTTTTTTTATAAAGATGAAAAATTGAGAAAAGGTAGTCTTTTCAACATATACAAAGGGACAACCATATGTAAAAGAAGAAAGAAAACCTTGGTTTAATGCCTTCCATATATAAAATTTAACTAAAACTGGATAACAGACTTAAGGTTAAATGTAAAATTGCAAAACTTTGGAAGAAAACATAGGAGAAAAATTACATGACTTTGTATAAAACAGAATTGTTTTGACACCAAAAACATGATGACTGAAAGAAAAAGTTGATAAATTGCGCATCATCAAAGACAGCCTAAAGAGAATGAAAATACAAGCTATATACTGAAAGAAAACACTTTACTTACATCTGACAAAGGACTCATGTCTGCAATATACAAAGAACTCTCAAAGTTCAATAATAAAAAATAATTATGCATTACCACTTATGTTATTAACAAATAATTTGTCATAATTTATTATTATATATTAGTTATTCAAGAATAAAAAATAAGCACATGAAAAGATGCTAAAAGATATCATTAGTCATCAGGGAAATGCTAATTATTACCATGAGATACTCTTCATACTAACATAATGGCTGACATTTTTAAAAATTAACAGTACAACTGCTGATAAGGATTTAGAGCACTTGAATTCATATGTTGCTGTGGGAATGACAGAGGCTTTGTGTATCATAGCTGCTAGGGGACCCCAGCAGACTGCTACACCAAAGGGAAAAAGATTTCTGGGGTCTTGTGTATCCCTGAAATAACCCATATTGCTTCTGCTCACAACTCTTTAGTCTGAACTCTTCTAAGACTCTGTCCAACCACAGTTAAGCTAAGAAATGAAGTCCTACCTATGCTCAGAAGAATGGGGAATATTTATTAAGCTGTAGTGTTTACTACGATTTCTAAACTCAGATTCCCAGGAGAAAGAATGCGATTGGCTCCATCTGACTGAGTTGTCCTCCCCACTTCAATTAACTAGCCTATTGCCTGGTGGGGGAGAGGAAACTGTACATTTCATTTTTGTCTTGGAACGTGAGATGAGGAAGGCAAATCACAGGCTCACAGGGCAAGCAAACTGACCAAATAGAAATAGGACCCTTGGGTGGGTGTGTGGGAGGGACAGGACTGATGGATTAAGAAGCATAAAAAAGGCAGTAGACCTGCAAGGATGACAATGGCAATAACCAATGCAGCAAATCCCCATTTACCAAACCTCAATCTCCCACCAGGATATACCTTCGAGGAAATGTTTCAATAGTGTAGCTATTGACATACCTGCAAGATAGAAAACGTCTCAATCTGTTAAACCATTATGAGGACTGAGCTAATAAAAGCACACTCTGATTTTTCTGCAGCTCCACTACCTAATTTATGTACCAGTCAAACACAATTTTCATTTAATCAAGAGCTATCTTGTCCAACCTTTCAACTGTGAGTAACTTTGTGCAAGATGAAAATAACCTAATCCATCCTGATGCTAGAAATTTTTGCTTCTTCTAGGCCCTTACTGCCAACAAAATGCCAGGAATCTTGCTTCCTTGGATGGTTTATTAAAATGCAGCAGACCCAGATTTCATTAGGGCTATGTAATGGTATATTCTGCCCACCAACTAATGCTTGCCAGATGTGCAAGCTCAACCACATCTGCAAGCACCAAGCCACCTGCTCAGAGTGGGCCTGCAGAGCCAAGACAGAGAGAATGCAGCTAATGCCTTATTGCCCTCTGACTGATGCAACCTGGAGCAAAAAATTAGATTACACTGGGGCAGGGGTGTTGCCAGGCTGAGATGGCAGAATTCAATGTGGCAATGGTTTAAAGTTATGGCCACCAGACTCTGTTCAGCATATTCCCTGGACTTCGGCACCCATACATTTTGAGGCTCAACATTCCCTTTGCAACCCCAAGGATGTTGAATGAGTCCTTTAACCTCCCTAGGCTTTACATTACTGAGCTGCAAAATGGGAACAACTACAGGCACATGCAGAGATGCTGGGAGGAAAAAATGACACAAAATATGAGCAATTGCTTTGCAAAGTGAGAAGAATATAGTAATTGCTCAATAAATGTCCAGTCCATATATGCATTTTTCTTAACATGCATGAAGGGACAAAAACCTGGATCTCTCTTACATTCTCAAACCATGTCACCATCACATACACACACACATACACACACACACACACACACACACACACACACACACACACACACACACACATCTCTCTCTGTCTCTGCTTCTGTCTGTCTGTCTCTCCTCCTCCTCTTTTACTCTCTTACTCCCCCCCTCACCCCACTCCCAGCTTTGGCTGGGATTATGCTATAATGCAGAGGTTGGCAGGAAGGGTGGGAGGGGCAGGAGGGACAGAGCAGCTCATTTTTTCTGAAAGTAAAAGGTCATGAACAGGCAGAGCGGTGAAGTAACAGAGACCTAATCTCTGCATGCCATTGCCAGGCCCCCAGAGCACGAAGCCATGCTGGCATGAATCATGAGCGCTACTCATATACCCCCAAGAAATGCACAGCTTAGTTTGGTCTGGTTTTCAACTTTATATAAATGAAATCATCCTTAGCTATTCCTATGACTTATGCTTTGCATTTAACGTTATATTTTTTAGATTGATTCAGGTTGATGCACGAAGCTACAATTTATTCTTGTTCACTACCATATAATATTCTATCGTGTGGCTACACCATAATTTATTCAGCCATTGACGGACATTTGTGCTGTCGCCAGTTTTTTAATATTAGTGGCAGCTGCACCAAATATTCTTGCACTGATAGGCATGATCAGAAGTTTCCCCAAGACATGAAGCTGGGAGAATACTGCTGGGTCACAGGTTAGCATATTTTAAGCTTCAGTCTGTCATCCCAAATTATTTTTCCAAAGAACTTGTTCCAGTTTACACTCTAATTTCCTAATTCTTGGCAAAAACATTAAAAAGGGCCTTAAAGAATGTTATCCCTGCAAGCAGAGGTTGTTGGAGTTTCAGACTACTGGCTGAACCAGTTCCCACACATGCCACCTGGATGTTCACAGTCACAGACATTCCACCAAGGGAAGGTGAGGTTTTGTCACATACAAAACTTCTAACAAAGAGAGTCTTGAGATGTGTGGTTTTTGCGGCCCTCTAGCTGTGGGGCTAAACCATCCCCAGGATTAGCTTGTACTGTTCAGCCGGGGAAGAGAACACTCTGTCGCTGCTACTGGTTTTCACATGGGGATGGTGGAAGCTGGCATAAGCCTTCACTTCCAAACCACCTTTCACCCACAGGCTCCTCCAACTAGACTGTGACGTCTTTGAGGACAAGGACCATACTTTTCTATCTCGTTTGTATCTTCAATGCTTAGTATGGTGCCTGCACATCATAGGTGCTCGATTAAACTTCATGTAATGGAATTAAGAGTTAATCACTTTGGCAGATATTACAATGTGTTGCCCAAATCTGTCTCCTCACCCTCTGGGCACAGTGCCAGATTATATTTCCCAGCTTTCCCTGTGGTGCATGGTGGCCATGGGACTGAACTCTGGCCGATCAGCTGGGAGCAGAGGGGATGTTTGCCAGCTCCAGTCCACCATCAATACCTCCTGTAGGACACTCCGTGCTCTCTCTTCTCCTGACTGCTAGCTAGATACTTTTTTCCCCCTCAGCCATCACCTGGGTTCACATCATGAGAAGTGGCTATGGCATCTTTTTTAAATCAACCAAGGAAATAAACATGTTCCCTCTTTAAAACAAACAAAGCTGTGTGAGAGGCTCTTTGTGTGTTTTTAGTATGAAAGAGCAGAGGCACACATTCATGATTCAGACCCTCAGGTGATTCCCTGCTCAGCTGCCCAGACGAGCTGCCAGCCTGGTCCTGAATGCTTTTCTGCTATTACGCTATTTATACCCACACGCCCCTTAACGTATACCCACTGGCTAAAGTCAGGAAGCATAAGGAACAATGGTGTTGAAATTCAACGAGGAAGTCACCAGGTATATTAATCATCTAGTGCAGCATAACAAATTACCCCAAACTTTAGTGGATTAAAACAAAACCACTTATTATCTCTCACCGTTTCTGTGCGTCAGGAATCTGGCACAGCTTGGCTGAGTCCGCCGGCTCAGGAATTCTCACAGGCTGCCCGTTAAGGTGTTGACTGGGGCTGTTGTCGTCTCCCAAGCTCCCTGGGTGGTTGTGGGCAGGATTCAGCTCTCCATGGGCTACTGGGCTGAGGGCTTCGGGGTCTCCCCAGTGTTGGCTGGGAGCTGCCCTGGAGGGCGGGGTGAAGGCTTCCTCACAACATGGCAGGTAGCTTCATCGGCATGAGCAAGTGAGAAAGGGAGGAACAGACAGCAGAAGAAAAGTCACCACCTTTTACAACCTAATCTTGAAAGCGATATCTCATCTTTTATTCATTAGAGGTAAGTCACTAGGTTCAGCCCGCACTCCGGCAGAAGGAACCATTTCGGAAGCTGCCTTTCACACAGGGAGCTTAAAAATGGCAATTCTACCACTCCACTCCTCGATTTTGCTAAGCCTAATCTCTAAATTTCATTTATCTAGTCAAATGTGTTAATAGCCCTTCATAGTCAAATGTGTTAATAGCCCTTCAAGCTATCTCCGACATCTCAGAAGCCAATGTTAAAGTGAGAAAACTGTAGTGAGAATTCTTTCCAATCTGCTTCGTCCTTTACTGGGAATGAAGCTGTCCACTCCCTCAGTGGGGTATTTGGGAGAAATTAAGGCATGTGGCCCATTCTCCTCTTTTATGTCAGCACTTAGAAAATAAAACGAAATTCACACCCAGTAGCCAGTTGACTTTTTTAAGTCAAAATGCAGGGAGTCCTAACATGAGGTCTAAAAAGCTAGTCTACCGATGTTTAAGCTAATGCTAATTAGATTTCCATCTGCATTTTAACATTGTGCTTCTCGACTGTGATAAACTGTGTAATTTGAGAATGTTTGTTAACAAATCATGCTTTTGTTACATAATTAAAGTAAATCAAACAGCTTGGGGGTTGGGGAAAAATGTTTAAAGCGTCTTAAATTTTACAATACATAACATGCAAAAATGACAAAACAGTTTCTTCTTTTAAATCCTACAGGATGAGGAAAGGTAAGAGATTAGATGACCCCCGAAGGAGGTTCCAGGTGCAGAATTTTAAGGGGCATCTCTCTACATTACATACCCTCCACTTCTCTCCAATTCAGGTGACTATGGACGATCAGACACACTGGAAAAGACCCACCACAGTTTGTTTCCATGGCCCTACAAGCAGCACAGATATGGAAATTTCAGTCCCCAGTAAAGCCATGCATTTTAATGAGCTGTGGCCAACTGGAATGACGGGATCCTTCAGCCATGTCAAATGCTGCCACAGCTGGCCCAGGGCAACCGAAGCTGCGACCGCCCTGGGATACCACCCTGTGTCCAGTCACACCCGCATGAAACCTAAATACAGAGCATGTATTTCCAGCTAGAGCATGTAGTGTCCAGTAGAAACTCGGGCTAAGTGGAGAGCAGAAGGTAGTGGCATTGTAGCCCAACGTGAAGTGTGTTGGGGGAACACCAGCTGAGACCGGAAACAGGAAGGAAAGAAATAAGAGGCACGAGCCAAAAGGCAAACCCAATCAGTCTGGCACCCTTGCAATGACATTTTAAAGTGTAAGGTCAGTCTGAGTTCCAGAACCATCTCTAGATGTTGAAATGGCTTTTGCCAAATGCCAACTTGGTAAATTTGTTCTTCCTTTGGCTCATTAAAAGAGAGCAACCATCTATGCATTTGTGAAAAGAAATATGACCTTCCCAGAGTCTACAAGCATCTAACGGGAGGCTGGCATAATCTCTCCCCGTGGGCCAGTTTTGCTCTTCATGTCAGCATCTATTTATTTATGTTAGCAAATATTTATTCTCAAGGTACCTGAGAAATGGTCCCTGTCTTCCAAGGGCTTCCAGTCTGGCATAGAGATAGACTAGGATAAAGGTGATTAGGACCTTTTCTACAGAAGTGGTGATCACTACGCTACAAAAGGACCCTGCAGGGGACCCTAGCGCAGTTGGAGATGGGGGATTTGGGGTTACAATTAGCCACCATGGACTTAGCAGTTTAGCTGAGACCTCAAGGGGAACGGGAGTGATGCAGAGAAAGGGCACTCAAGGTACAAGGTCTCTGCATGTAAAGAGGCAAGATAAGGTGACACGGTCTGTCTGGCTCTGATCATAGCACCATGCCTATATTAACTCATTTTATCCTCAACAACCCCACGCAGCTGCTATGATCCCCACTTTACAAATGAGGAAACTGAGGCACATGGAGGTTAATTGACTTTCCCAAGATCTCCCAGTTAATGAGTGGCTGAACACTTGCTTGTAGCATATTGGTGGGGGTGGGGGGAGATGCAGGCACGGGTTGTCCCAAAATATCAAAGCAGGCAGAGGCCAGATCATGAAGACCCACACATGTCACATTAGGAATTAGCAAGCCCTGAAGGGGTTCAAGTCGGTGACAGTAGGAGCTAACATGAGCTCTAGAAAGCTCATATCATGTGCCACGTGGAAAATGTATTGGTGGCAAGCAAGGTCTGTGTGGGTGACCAGCCATCTGGTGAGAGTTGCCAGTGGCCTGAGCTAGAGGAACAAAAATGAAGTGATGGGACCAGAACGATTCCTGGGACCTTTGGTAAGGACAAACAACCGGACAAAGGCTGCTGGGATGGGAGAGGGGAGGGAGGGGGAGGCACCGAGGCCAACAGCCCGGCTTCTGGCATGGGCCATGCCCAGAAGGTAGGCCACCAGAATTCTCTGAGATCGTAGAATAACAACAGTGTGGACTGGATTTATTCCTCAACTATTTAATGGCACTAGGCTAGACACTTGGAATGAAACATCCACCCTGGAGCTAGCCCTGCCAGTGTGACCAGAATATTCCCAGACACGGACTCCCTCTCCTTTGCACAGTGTTTGGGAGAACAGGGCCAGCCCTGGTGTCTCTTAAGTCCTCTGGTCTGTTTCTGTATAATTCCTTTACTAACAGACCCTGGCTTTGGCCACCCCAGGAGGGACATATGACCCCAAGAATGAAGAATGAGATACACCCAGTTTGCTTCTGGACTTTTCCATCCTCACCCAACATGTCTGAATTCTTTCTTGAACCCAAATCAGGTTTAGCCCCAGGCATATTTTACTGACACATGTGGGTTTTAAGTGAAATGTAATCTGTCTATTTCTGATGGTTCTATACTTATTCACATGGTGTGAGGAAACAGCTACTTGACATGCAGGAAACCTTCCCAGACATTTAATGACATTTTAAAGCCTCCTTTTCTTTTGTCTTAGACACAGGAAGTAACAACTTGCCAAGTGTAAACAAACCTCCTCCAAGATGTACGAATCTGATTTTAAATGTCTTCTCAGATGTAAGTCTAAGAAAAATACAAGGGGTGGAGAAGGTGTAGAAAGTATGATGAAGAAAAGAAAGAACACAGTTTGAGCATTTGAATAAAACAAAAGGACTCTTAAAAAAGAAAAGAAGAAATAGTCACCAGTGATGTGATTACAAGGCCCAGAGTCATCCCTGGCCTGCCATGTTACTTGCACAGGGGTCTCATCTTCAGTCCCTCCACAGAAGGTGCTCAAAGACGCTAAGAGAACAGATACACCCAGCGGTAGACTGTCGCTTTGTGGATATTTCTCCTCCTGCTAGAAGAACCGGCCAGCCTAGCCTCTGTTGTCTTCTGCCCAGCCATCACCCAGGACCCACCTCTGAAGCAGGTGGTTTGTGAAGAGTTCTGAGAAGCAAGGGTGCAAAGCAAGAGAGAGCTTCTCCAAAGAGGCATTTATAGATGGTGAAATTCAGGGAGAAATGTGCCTTCAAAAAAAGGCCGGCCCTGTGGTGCATGTGGGAGCTGCACCCGAAGAAAATACGCCCTCTCCTCTTGGCCCTACCCCCTCCCTGATGGGGGTTGCGTCTAACTGGGTCCCCGTTATAGAGGGCCTGCCGATGAGTCCCCAGTGAGGGAAGGAGCTGATGAAGAATTCACTGGGCTGACTTACGGAGAGTGATCATAGATTACTTTGGGTTTGTCCAGTCGGTATTCTCTGGACCAAATGTAATCCTAATGATCACAGAGTGAACCAGCTAAAGCTGTCAGCAGGGGCTCTGTCCTCACCCCAGAACCAGGCAGAAAGACAGCAGGGTGGGGGGCGGTCCAGACAGGATGCCACTGGCCACCGCAGGGCTCCGTCTTGCTTTCTGTCTTACATCCTTGGCTCTTATTCACACTGAGACACTGAGAAGGGGGCTTCCTGGAGACCCGGACCCACAGCCGTGATAAGCATCAGCCAAGCATTTCCCTCTCGTCTGTCCTCCTGTTCTTCTCCTGCTAGAAGATGAGTTTCTGATGTGGCTGCAGTTTCTTCAGAGTAAGGAACCCTTGTCACCCTTCTGGGTGTGTCTGTTTGCCTGGGGTATTTATTTATTAATTTGTGCCCAGCCCCTTCCACATGGAATTTGAAGTGGCTACAAGAAAACTCTAAAAATTGTAAATAAAAAAAAACACCAGAATGGAGAAAATATAAATTGGGTCATCTTGGCTTCCAGCTCAAGATGGTGACCCGAGAGCCACCAGACATCATCTCCTGTCCCTCCCCGGAGCCTCTGAATTAGAAATGCAGAAGAACAGAAATGCAGACTCCATGAGCTAAAAGGAACCGAAGCTGATACGACCCTAAAGCCTTCTGAGGCCTCCACCATGCTAGGGGCCAGCAGGTAGGAAGGGAAAACTAATTGGCTCAAATAAAGATAAAACCTGTAAACACACCCACAGGATATGGTGCCTCCTGGCACTGAGCCAGTCCGCAAGAAACACAGCTGCCATCTGCCTCTTTCTTCTGGGCCAGTGGGAGGGGAGCGCCATCACTGTGCAGATTGAAACAGACCTCATTAAACTGGACCATTGTGTTCGACTGAACACAAGACCGACGTAAATTCCACTAGGAGACCCAGCGACAAGCCACCGCTGAGAGTTTTCCCTGAGAGGTCCAGCAACCCAGCTTTTCCCTGGAGATGCTGAAATGAAAGGAAGCAGCTTAGGAACAACTAGGAAAACAACATCAAACAACCCGCCCCTGCCAGAGAGGAGGGATGGACTGAAGGTCAATTCTAGACCGTCCACATATTACAGTCTGTCTGCAAGCCAATCAAGTAACATAAATGGCGATGGTAGTATTACCCACCCAGAGATACAGTGGAGCTCAATCAAATAATGCACACAAAGACCGAATAATATAGCATCTGCCAGATCGGAACTACTCATCAGCGACTTTTCTCGCTATTATTCTCACTATACCGTATTTACAAATTTTATTTTTCATTATAATAAATAAAAATTAAAGGGCCAACAGATACCGAAAAGTGTTCATTTGTTTAAAACGTGAACCCTGTGGTCTTGCAAGGTCCCACTGATACTCCAAGCATTCACTTACTCGGTTTCCCCAAACCAAGCTCCAGGCCCAAGTTGTGGCTGGAGCTGGTGGGCAGTCCCTCAGTATTTTTAGATCCTGGCTGAATGGTTTCTCTCCTTTTTCAAAGGGGCCGGATAATAGCCTGCCACTAAGAAGAGCAGTTTTCCAGTTCAATCAGTAAGTCTCTGGGCTTCATAACCACGCTGGCATGCATGGGAGGTCAATGGGCCACGTTCGCCCACAGACCCTGAGCTGATTGTTCTAACACTGGCCAGGCCCACCTCCCTCCTCACATCCTGCTCCTCATGACCTGTCAGGACACCAAAAATGGATGTAAAAATGTTTCCTTTCTCAGGAGAGAGATGGAGAAGGACAGTGGGAGGTCTGGACTCAGAATCGTTGCTATCTCTTCTGAGATGCTTGAATCTGCAACTAGCAGGATTATAGTCCATAGAGATTTGGGGCTTAAAATTCATCTCCACACTGCAGAATTAGGAAATGGGTCTTCCTTGGGAAATTCTATGGTCTGAATATTTGTGTCCCCTCAAAATTCCTGTATTGAAACCCTAATATTCAATATGATGGACTTAGGAGGTGAGGCCTTCAGGAGGTGATGAGGGCATGAGGGTGGAGCCCTCACAATGGGATCAGTGTTCTTATAAGGAGACCCCCACAGAGCTCCCTCACCCCTTCCAGAGTGACCCGGAATGTAGGGATACAGCCAGAAGTCAGCTGTCTGCAACCCAGAAAAGGGCCTTCACCAGAATCCACCATGCAAGAACCCTGATCTTGGACTTCCAGCCTCCAGAACTGGGAAAAATATATGTCCGTTGTTTACAAGTCACTCAGTCTATGGCATTTGATTATAGCTGCCAGAACAGACTATGACAGGAAAGGTAACTGGGGCTTTTATTCGGATAGGCAGGGCCTGAGGTTATGAAGAATCCTCTCCCACACCTGGATCTCACAGGCATTATTACTCCCATCCTACAGACAGGACACTGGGGCCCACAGATTGTCGTCTGCGCAGGGTCACAGAGCTAGTTGATGAAGAGGCAGGACTTGAACTCAGATATTCTGATCCACATGTATGCCCTTTTTCAGTACTCCAAGATGTTTGGGGCCCAGTGGCTCACCATTCAAGTCATTCCAGCTCAGGGCCACACTCGCCCCACTCCGCCTACGTGCCCGTCACTCATCTCAGGACCCTGAGGCCCACACCCCAGCCACTGGCCCTCGTCTACCCAGCAGCTTATAGCCTGTTAGCTGTTCCTCTGTGGTCCGTGCCTCCTAGAAGCTAAGAGTCCCCCCTCACCAGGCAAGGCAGCCAGAAGGAGCAACCCCACCTCGAAATGAAACTCCACTGTTTGCCATGTGGATCCGGAACTCAGAAAGCCCTTTGATCTGGCAAGACCCCTTCTGGAAACGCAGGCAAAAAAGAACTCAGGAACAAAAGGCTTGTGACAGACTTCCGAACAGCCGTGGACTGAAACCAGCTAGGAACAGGGAGTCGTGTAGCAAACTACTGCATATTCACTAGCTACAGCGATGTGGCAAGTAAAAACTGTATTTAAAAATACTGCGATGTAGAAAACACATATGATATCAATGTACAAGTGCCATGTAAAAATGTAGGATCCATGTAGGATCTTGTTTTCCATGTAAAAACAAGGTAGGATCTGTTACTTATGCTAAATAGAGGACTATGACAATGAGTATGTTCATTCATTGATTCAGCATAGATGTATTGCCTGCTATGTGCCAGTGTTCTCAGCTTCACAGTTTATATATATATAAACTTCATTACTTTAGCAAAAGAAAGGCAATCATGTGATGAAACAAAAAAGAAAATGGTGAGCCAAAATTTGGAAGCACTTTAAATTTCTCAAAATAAATACCAGATGTTATTGCTTATATGAGGCATAATGCTTTTTATGTATCTAAACTTTACTGATAGCATTAAGCAATTCCATTTCCTTTAATATTAACATACCAAAGTATAAAAATACACACACAAAAAGAATGCTCTTCTTCATTTTCTGCTGAATTCCTATAATTCCTTCCTGATCCCCTGGACATATTGCCTTTTGACATCTTCTTTATATTCCCTGAACCCCCAACACCATTACCGCCACCCTCCCAGATGATATCAATTGCTTCTTCCCTTGTGTTTCTATAGAATTTTCTATAAACCACTATCATACAACTTATCACATGATTTCCTAATTTTTTTGGCCATCTCTTCTGCTAGAAAAAGTGCTAATTATCTTTATATCCTGTTTCTTGCACATGGAACCCCACTCTCTTCCTATGTCCATGGTAGACATAATCAATCACAATTTTCTTCATCACTGAGCCTAGGCAGGATTCAGAATGCTTTTCAACATAATGCAATCAACAATTAGGGTTGGCATGCAAGATGAAGCTTAATTGCCAATCAGAGTTAACACAATGCCTGGAGCTGGGTGACTGCACCATAAAGTTTTGTTGATTGAATAAGTGAAATGAGTAAATATCATTAGGTTTCCGGAAATAAGAATAGTAAATTAATAAGGTAATACAAATGCCCTATATGAAAACTAGGACAGACACATAAACAACTAATTAGCAAATGCAGACATGGAACCAAATAATCTTCATGAGGGTCACCCAGATTAGCTCAGCCACATGATGTAACTGAAGTTAGGTCAGACATGTTGCTAAAACCAATGAGGCTGATCAGCTGTGATGAGTCATGATAGAAAACTACTGTCAGTATAGCTTAGTAAGAAGCAGCTATACTGTAATTTTGGCATGCAAGATCTCACCAGGGTCTTCGTTCACAAATAAGTATAGGTACAAACATGAACACAGTACAGGAAGCTTCTCTAAACATTTTAAAATAAAATGACAAAAACATGTTCCTGGGAAAAGCCACAAGAACGCACTAACTTAACACTAAGCAAAACACTAAATATGTTTTCATTTCTAAGGTAATAAAGCACGTAAAAGTTATTAGTTCTTGTACTTGATAAGAATACCAAAAATCTAAATTTCAAAAGTTTGTAGTCCTAAGAAAGGACTTTAAAATGAAAGTACCAGGCACCTTCTCTCCATTTATTACTGCCCATGTTCCCATAGGCTCCTCAGCCCACAGGGAGCACCATGTTACAATGAGTTATCCCTAAATGCATCCAACTGGGGCTGTACATCAGAATCATCCGGGAAGCTTTCAGTATAAATACTCATGCGCAGGTCCCACCTCCAGAAACCCATTTCCATTAGTCCAAGAGGACCTGGACATGGAGATTTTTAATGAGCTAACCTGTGAAATTATTCTTCAATATCGGCCAAAGAGAAGGCTCTAGAAAGCATATCTAAATTTGCATGTCAAAAGTAAATTTCAATTGCTCTAAGACTACACTGTTCAACAGAGCAGCCAGTAGCCATATACAATATTGAAGCAATTGAAATGTAACCCGTGCTAGTGAGGTCACAAAGTTTTTATCGTATGTTATTTTACTAAATTTAAGTTTAAAGACTGATACTCAAATTATTGGAAAAGTTTTAAATATGTTTGAAATGAGTTGGCTATGTGAATCTACTTTTGCAACTGTAAACTGTGTGAACTCTAAATACACATCAAGTGTTTCTGATAGTTAATGTCTGAATTGAGATATCTTAGGACTATGAAACACCTACTGGATTTCACAGAGTTCATAATTTTTGTATTGACTACATGTTAAGATGACAATATTCTTGATACATTAGGTTAAATAAAACATATTACCAAAATTAATTCCACTTCTTTCTTTTTACTTTTTTAACAGAGCTACTAGAAAACTTTGAATTACATATGTACATTCTGAGGAAAACAAGCAACTCATAGCCAAACATAACAAGACACATGGGCATCATGCAAATGTCAGTAGACAACAGAACAGCTGAATCGGACTCAAATCGTTTAGACATTGGAATTATCAGACACAGAATATAAGTTATATTTAAAGGAATAGAAGAGAAATTTGAATAAGAAAGGACTTTTAGAATAACCAACATAATTGAAAAGGAACCAAACAGAACTTGTAGAAGTGACAGTCATGCCAACTGAAAGTAAAACCTTAATAGAAGAGACACAGCCAAATGGAAAATTTGTGAATGGAAAGATGGTTACAAATAAAACACTGAAAGATACAAAATGCAACACTGACAAACATATCTGGAAAATGTGAACCTAACATTAAGATATATGGCAGATAAGACAAGAAGTTTAACCAATATTTAAATCAGAATTCCAGAAAAAAGTATCATACAAAATGGAGTAAAGGTAATATTTTATGAGAAAATAATGGGTTAAAATTTTTCAGAATTGTTTAAAGGCATTAAGCTTCAGACCCAGGAAATACAGCAACTCTCAAGCAAGATAACATTCACAAAACATAACAGAGTGGCAGAAAACCAAAAAAGAGGACCTCTCAAAAACAGCCACAAATGAAATGAAAAATAGAGCTCTCCAAAATTTGTGGGATGCAGAAAAAGCTGTGCTTAGAGGGAAACTTACAGCATTTAATGCATCAATTAGAAAAGAAGACATTTCTGATAATGAATCATAACCTTAAACACATTTTTCTAAGCTATCAACAATGTAACCATGCTGGAAGAAAGACCGAATTATATGTGCTATTCCTGTTATAAAAATAATATTGTAAAACCATTGTCATACAAGCAGGTAATCAAAGACTGTACTGCCAAAAATGTAGGAGAAATTATTATAGATACCAGTTGATTAATACCCATATTAAGTTATTATGATGTCTGTAGTATTTTCCAACTTCTAAAGTTTGTACAATGCTGTAATTTCTAAATAATAGTGAATTTCTTACCAAAAAAAAAACATACATGGCTCACATTATATTTCTGTCAGTCAGTTTTCTCTTGGGATTTGGATATCAAAAAGAGCACAGAAGTAAAGTATTTTGAGTGCAAATAATCAGCTCCTAATTTCAGTTTTGCATTAATCTAGAATTCTCTTGAGTCACTAAGGACTTACTGAGTGATCACATGCTAGCACTCAACTAGATGCTCCATTCAGGCACTGGGGAGGGGAAGATATGCCCACCTGCAAAAATTCAAAGCAGTAGGAAAACTCAGATACAATGTGCTTTCAAACTCATTCTGCTATTCAATGCCCCCAACAACCCCGTGAGTTATGATTATTTAATTTACCTGTTTCACAGGGAAGGAAACTGAGGCACAAAGTAACCTGCCCAGGATCACACAACTCACACAGTGAGACAACAGCACCTGGACTCGGGTCTTCCAAACCCAAATTTTGAACTTTCCATTTCATCACACAGCTTCTCTGAAATATTAGTTGGAAATTCATTGTACATGGCTCTTACTTAACTGCAAGCCTCTTCTCGGAACAGACCATAGCTCTGCCCAGTCCAGCAGTTAAGGTCAGAAAACCCAGCAAATCTCTCTCCTCCACACCTCTAGAAGCTCACAGCTTGGCCCGGTAGCCTGCCGGTGACTGGGCCCCAGGGGAGGGTATATAATATGGGGGGCGGCCTCCTCCCTGAATGTTTGCCAAGGGCTCACTCAAAGTGAAGCCAGGGAGAAATGCTTAGGCAGCTGCCTTCCTAAGCTGCCAGGGACCAAGCAGATTCATTGTCTGATTACTGGACTCCAATAAAAATAAAGCCAGGGAACAGGGCTCTGGACATCTCCAACAAAGCTGTTTCAAACAGAAAATTGAATGGGATGGGGTGTCATAACACATCCATCAACAGGTCCTCACTGAGCACCCATGGGGAACCCAGGTCTGGAGCCATCATTAATGAAATGTCCAGTTTTTCAAACTCAAAGAATCATCTCACAGATTTCCAAGACAAGCTAAGATAGGTAAAATGTTGCTTTCAAGCACTGTTTTTAGTAGAAATGATGGGAATTCGGGTCCGAGGGGATCCTGATACACTGTAGGGTGTCGGCTCTGGGTTCTGAGTTCAGGTCAGAAGGCCCTGGAGCAGAGAGAAGGCTTGGAAAATGCCTAGCATTTGCCTTTCAGGGAGCTGGCAGAGGGAGTAGGTTCTGGATGGCTCCCCCAGACCCTCTCCTGCTTCCTCCAGCCTTAGGAGGAAGCCAGACCTGAGCCCTGGCTAGGGGCACATGCCCTGTGCAAGTCCTGGTCAGAGTTTGTGATTTCCTTTTTCAGGTTACCAACAAATTAGGGATTTTTAGTACTAGGGCTTACAAAAAGGTGATGGCTCTCTTTGTAGCATGAATAAAGATATCTCTTTTAGAATATTTGCCAAGCCCAGAAGAGCAGCACACAATGTAAGTGTGCAAGTGAGAAAACACGTAGGTGTGCACCTACATTCCTGGACGTCAGTATGCATGTGTGTGTTTTTATTGATCCCCAGAACCTTAGAGTTTTATACAAGGATATCTTGGGAGTAAAAATAAGTTTCCTTGTGGGAAAGGGACATTGTCATTAATTGAACACCTATCTACTGCTTGCCAAGCCTGTGCTGGGATGATTCAATGAGATCATTTACGTGAAAGCACTTGGTAAGAGAAAAATCCCTCTACAAGTATTAGGGGCTATATTACTTTATTATATTCTGAAAATCAAATAGAGTAGAAACTTATGGAAAAGAGGCATGACATGGTGGTAAAGAAAGTCACATTATAGGATTTGAGAAGGATGATTTAGGAATAAAATTGAGAGAGCATGCAAAAGTGAACACCTTCCAGCAGCAGAGAGAGTGGGGAGCCGTTTCCCTAAACCTGCTTTTTCCAGTGTCAGCTGATTATTCCAATGTCAGGCTCATGAGATTGCTCTGATGCCCATAACTTCAAACCCAGAAGCAGAGATATTCCTACTCCGAGGTCCTGGAACTCAGGGCACAATGGAAGAGAGAGCTGATAGCCTTTGCAGTAGAACATCCAAAAATAATAATCATAATAATAATTGGATTTAGATGTTCTTCTCAACATGAGCCAACAGAAAGCAAGAATTAATATTCTATTACTACTGCAACAAATTACCTCAAATTAGTTACAAATTTAGCAGATTAAAACAACGCAAATTTATTCTTAGTTCTACTGTTCTGAGTGGAAAATCAAAGCGTTGGTCAGGCAGCATTCCCATCTACTGATTCTGAAGAATCAGATGGGGCTTTGGACTAAAACTACCAAGTATCTTTTAGAAAAAAAAAGAAAAAGTCAATTCTCATTAGTCTATGATGATTATCATAAATTAATTTATTTAATATTGCTTATTCTGATTTTAGGGGTAGAGTAAGGCAGAGAGGTGTATTGAAATGAATTCTTGACCTCTTAGACATTTGGTTCCAAGAAAGGTTTCTGATAAGGACTGTATCAGTAAAGACTCTGAGAGTTTGGAACACAGAAAACTCAACTCCAGTTGGCATTACCGAATAGTACAAACTTCAGGGTTGGCTGGATCCAGACACTCAAATGACCCATCAGGACCCAATCTCTCTCCATCTCTTGGCTGATTCCTTTACCAAGCTCTCTCTCACGGCAAAGAGGGTTACCAACAGGCTTACATCCTCACAGCTCCAAGGGCAGTGGAAAAGAATACTTGTTTGCAAGTTGTTCAACCAAAGTCCTGAGATAAGCTCTGTTTAGGTCTGATTGACTAATGGGTCAACTCCCCATTCCTGACATATTTACTGTGGTCAAGAGGCTGCCATATTCTGACCACTTCCGACTCCTTCGGTACTGAGAGAGAATTCTAGAGCTGAGGATTATAAACAGCCTCATTCTAATGACTCAACCTTGTTTCAGTTTATAGACTGTTTTTTTCCCCAAATGAAATTGAAAGCAGAGCTACTCTGTTCTAGAATAATGCAGAGGACTCCAGGTTATTGACGCCACCAGGGACAGACAGAGAAGCGTCAGGAACCCACACTCTGTAAGTGCCAGGTGGAACCCTCTGTTTCCCTGGCCTTTAGACCAGCCTTCCTGAAATGCATTCCACTTGATATTAATTGGTGCCCCTTCCCCACCAAAACAGATCAATTCCCTGGTCCATCAAGTTTGGGAAGTTTTTGGTTCAATAAAGTCAAAGACTATTTTTCACTACAGGACATTTCAGAGCCTTTAGTATTCAAATGTGTGTTGTAACTCTCCAGGGGAAAAACACAACATGCAGAATTTTCCAAACCTATTTGAATGTGAACCTTTCGGAGTACCTCTTAGGACGAGTGTCCCCCAAGAACAAACTCAGGATCGTGCGGCTCTGCGGGTACCTTGTTTTCTGACCAGTCCCACCTTGCCCTGCCCATCCTTTTAATTGAGATCACAAAGCAATAAAAGATTCCTGAGGAAGGCGGGTTTTGTCTCTCCATCACCTCTCTGGAATGTTTCAAAATGAATATCATAGCACAGAGATAAAACCCAAAAGAAAGCCTTCTCCATCCATCCTGTTACGAAGTCTCCGGAACCAAATTGCAAAAACGCTGCAGGAACTCCAGCTTCGGTGGGAGGAGGGACCACCGGTGGGCTCCGCCGAGAGGACTTTTGGCCGCTGCGGGAACTCGCATTCACCTCTGGCAAACCTCTGTCTGCAGCTGCACAAGATCAAGTCAAGCTCACATCTGTTCCCCAGACGCCTGACACCCCACCCCAGCTTCCCCATCCAACAAAGCCTGGCCAGGTTTTCACAGTTAATTCCTCCAGGGCCCCTGGCTCATCTCCTCCCTTCGTGCTCCTATGAATTCTCAGACATCAAAGCGGCCAGTTAGCCAAAGCTTTGTTTGTTCAGCATTCAGCAGAACACCTTAAATTCCCAGCTTGAGAGGAGACTGCAAGAAGGTCAAACATATACTATTGTCAAAAAAAAAACTTTAAAACAGCAAGACATGACCAACGTATTCGCAGAGGAACCGCTATGATTTCTCTGGGCTTCAGGGTCCTGTGAAGTGGGGCCCTTCCCCCAGCAAGTTTAATAGAAGAGTCTAAGGGGAAGGCAGCCAGAATTTTCCTTGGAGGTCACTCTGAGTTGACTCAAGCGGGATACTGATGCTGAGATGGAAACTGGGAGCTACTGGTGCAACCCAAAGGGTCAGCTCTCGAATTAAAGTGAGGTCTAAAATGTCCATTCCAGAGTGCCCTTCTGATCCCTCCAGCCCCGTGTTGCGGACTGTTTCTCCTACCTCTGACCTTAGTTCACAAAATTACATGGCTCTTTAGAACGGAAAGGTTATCAGTCTGGACATTTTCAAACTTTTTGACAGAAGAAAACATTTTCCCAAAGTCTTAAATGGGACCCCAATATAAAGCAAGAGTTGGGGGCTGTGCGGGTAGGTGGGCCTAGACTTCCACCTCCCCGGCCTTCCCTCCACCATCGTGACTTTGGGCTCCCACGGTCTGAGAAGTCCCTGACATATGTAGTCCAACCCCTTCAGTATAAACACTGAGGAATAGAGGTGGGCAGGGAATGCCAGGCTCACGTGGCACACAGGAGCAGACAACAGACACCACCATAGCCCCCAAGTCTCATGTGATCCAAATCTTAAGACCCCTTGAGAGCTTGTACCTTTGCTCTTTGCACAGAAACTGTCTGCAGATTGGTGGGTCCTGCCTTCAAAACGCTCTTTTTCTGTTCCCACCGTCACTACCTCCCACCAACACCTGGGACCCCTGCAGGCTCTTCAGTTGCTAGATTCTGTTTCCTAAATTCACTTAGCCTTTAGAGTCACCTGGGCACTTGTTAATACCATAGATTCCTGGTCCCAGTGCTAGACCAAGTGAATCAGAATTTCCAAAGGTGAGTCCAAGAAGCTGTGGTTTAAATAAGCACCCCACATAATTTTGATGACTGACCAGCTTTGGGAAGCATTATATTGGATGAAGCATTGAATGTTCCTTCCTCAGGTCCACCACCAAGTTAAGAAATTCTTATATTAAATCACAGCCCCTAATGCTTATAGGATCATAATTTCATAGGACTTCCTCTGGAGATCCTTTTGGAATTATTTGGGGGTGGGGGAGAAAGGGGTGGTCTCTGCAAAACCTTTCACTTACTTATTCTAAAAAAATAACCATAGACTTGTGCAAATATTTATCTGTAAGGATACACATTGCTGCACTAATAAAATAGAAATGTTCGACAAGGAGAGAACTGAGTCAATAAATGTTGGTATGTACAGGTAGTAAGTATACATTTACTCAGATATAATGTTTAGAAGATTAATAAATACATTCACAATATATGTAACATAAACACAACATGTTACAAGAACAGTAGGATTAATTGTTTCATATGCATAAAAATCCTGGAAAGATAAATAAGAAAATTCTCTCTAGAATGGAGGTGGGATTGATAGCCATGTTAATTTCTCACTTGTGTTTTTTCCAATCTTACAAAATTTCTATAGAGAATCTGAATTTTGGAATCTACAAAAACAGTTATCTTTAACTTTGGGAGGGGAAAAGAGCACGATATGGGATCAAATGATAATTTATAAAAATAACTATTAAACTCTTGCCCATACCTCTTAAAATGATAAGGAATGGTTTGATTGTTCTTGTTATTATTGTTTTCAGAATAAACTCACAAAAGCTCGGGAAAGCAGGCAGGCACACCATCCACAGACAGTAAGAAATTCCTTGATACCCTTAGATATTTAAGGAAAAGCAATCATGTAAACGATGAGGATTAAAAGAAAATCTCCTAGTACCTAGGGAAGGACAGATTTTTATGACAGGAGTGTTAAGATTTTGAAGACTCTATCCATGAGGTCCAAGTTCACTAGAAGGAAAAAAGAGAGGCATGAGGGAAGGGGGATATCAGAAAACGAATAGATAAAATGCTCAGTGGAAGAAAGACATGCGCATTCAGATTGAAATAGCTTCCTGAGAGAAACAGAAAATAATAACCAAAAATATTGATCTCTTTCTGAGCTAGGCACTAGGCTGAGTGGTTTCCATGCACCATGTGTACTAATCCTCAGAGCAAACCTGAGTTTGGAGCTATCATTTGCCCCATGTTACAGTCAGGAAACTGATCAGAGAGATGCTAAAAACATACGCCCAAGTTCACACAACTAGTAATGAATGGAACTGGGTGCTTGGAAATTTTTGTACACCTGTACAATACAAACCAATTTCTAAAAAATGTCTAGAAAGGGATGAATCTCACCTTTAAAGAAATGATAAACAGACTGACATAAGACTTCTTCAACAACACTGGGCTTTGCAACACCCATAGACCAGAGCACCACAGTCACAAAGCACATTATTCAAACCTAGAATTCTATATCCAGCAAAATCAATTAACCATAAAATCAAGGCATTTGTAGTCCTTAAGGACTCAAGGTGTTTATATCAGACTCTCACTGAAGAATTACTCAAGAATACTGAAAAAAGATGAAAAATTAAACAAAAAATATGGGATTAGGAAATAATGGTTAAAAATAAGTGAATAAAGCTTATAATGGAGTCTATATGAATACTGAAGCATAATGCAAGAAGAACCGGAGCAGGAATGAGCACAAGGAGAAATAAGCTCCCTGGGTAATTATTACATGGGAGACGGTGAGATAAAGGAGGAGGGTGATAAAGTCAAAGAAGAAAAAAAATGAAAATGAGAAAGTATTTATTAATAAATGATTGTGAGGACAAAGCATATCAAAACTCACGTAGCCTGATGCGATAAGGCAAAGCAGCCTCAGAAGAGGCAGAAATCCAGCATGGAAGGATCCCAGGGCTCAGAACTGCTGCGGAGCAGGGTCACCGGTTCATGCATGTTGGAATTTTAACTTTTATTGTGCTAACAGAAGCAAATTTTTATCACAGTAGGCCACAGAGATTTTCAGGTGTATTTGGGAAAAGACATAGAAATCAAGACATTGTCACAAAAACAAAACAATTCTTCACTAGCAGACTTGTCCTAAACGAAAATAAAGAAAGTAACATAAATAAAAGAATTGCCCTAAACAGTAATTCAAATGCACATGAAGAGGCACAGAGCGCTGACACTACGTAGTATAAATAGGATAGTTACTACATGGGTAAATATTGATGACAGCATACATTTATTTTTCTTGTCTGTAAGTCCTTTTTTCCTCCTATCTGACTTAAAAGACAACTGAATTAAATAAATTTGAATGTTCTTAAAATTATAAAAGTATATTAAGTTTATAATAGCATATAACGTTTACAAATTATGATAGTCCTTGTATAATATATATAAATACATAATATACAAATACATAGTAGTTATATTAATAGTATATTATATATAATATAACAATGCAAAAAGGCTTATTTAAAAAGTGATTATTAATCTGCTACGCTGATGGTCACACATAATATGTGGTTACAATAGTATAAAGGAGCAAAGGGGAATGAAGAGATCACGAATACAATTTGTAAACATTAACTAAATTCATATTAATATGAACTAGATTGTTCTTAATTAAGATATAAATGATAAGCCCAGGGCAACCTCTAGTAACTCAAAAATATATAGTAAATGAAGCAAGAAGCAAATTAAAATAATACACTGAAATGTATCAGTTTAACACATCAGTAGGAAAATGATCAAAGAATATGAACAAATCATACTCAAAAAATAAATGGTGATAAATACATGAAAAGATGATCAACCTCACTAATAAATGGGGAAATGTTATTTTAAATGGTGAGATATTTTAATCCATCAAATTAGCAAAATTTAAAGACTGTGCTACTAAAGTATGAGAAAATGAGAACCCTTGTACTCTGGCGATGGGAGTGAAAATTAGTGTAATCTTTGGGGAAGGCGTTTCGATTGAGTGCATCCAATTTAAAATGCATGTGCTCTTTGATCTAATGAGAACATGACCTTGAGCGAGACACATCTCTGAACATCTTTAAAAATAAAGTCTCTTATGATAGTTGATTAAAATGAGAAATGTAAAAATACTTTATAAATTCCTAAGGTTTATCAAAAATACAACACGAGGAATGTGCCCTTTTCTCGCCTCCCTTTTATAGCAGCCGATAGAAGAGTCCGTGTGGGTGGAGACTCACCTGTGTGGAGAAAAACTGAACATGCTCTGCTGAACATCTCTTTAGGGTAGGATCTGAGCTTCCAGAGCCCGAATGCGGGCAGGCCTCTGCTTACAGGAGGAAAGGTTACACAGGAGGAGGAAGAAAGGGGGACTAAGGGAGCCTGCGTGCTTTACGACGTGTCCCTTCTCCAAAATTCTTCATGCCCTTTGTCCCCCCCAAAATATCATCAGCAACATTACTCAACTGATCTGAGACTGTGGGTCCACCACCTTTAATTCCTGTATCCTCACCAATCCTCATGTATTCCCAGAAAGTAAGCACATCTCACGCACACGCATGCTGCCCCAGCACATGCCCACCTGCCCACCTGCCCACCCACCAGCTACCTGGCACACATGTTTTTCCTCACTTACTTAATAATATTATAGCCTACATGGAGTTACCATTGGCAAGATTGTTCCTGTGATATATAGATTGGTAAAATAATAATAATAATAATAATGATGATGATGATAATGAAAGCTCCCTCTTCTGATGCAGGAGAATATTCTTTCCTTAGTTTATGGGCCAGTGAATCTTGAGAGTTGTCACGAATCACCACTGGCTAGCTCTTGGAGAAACGATGCTCACAGCTGTGCCATCACGCACAGACTCTGGAAGCAAGGCCTTGGTCTTGACCCCCACGGCAATACAAAGAGGTCCTCTGCACCAAAGAGAACTGTGTGACGCCAGCTCTCACCTTGACTGCAAAGGGCAGGAACAACCACCTGTTAGACTTCCAATGAGACTAGGATAATAATACAATGAAATGAAATAATGTAGGTGAAGCATTCAGTGTCACGCCTAACATACAGACAGTGCTGAGGAAAATAAATGTTTCCTTAGCAAATGAATAACGGGCTTAATAAATTCACCTTGCATAGTGTGTGAAGAAGCCTCCTGTTCCTGTAGCCCCAATATCAAAAGGTAAGGTCTTATCCTGGAAGAAAATAAGCTCGGAAAGATTTGATTTTCTTGCAGAGCGTAGGGATGAGTCCATTGGTTATGGAGTCTATACTGTGGAGAGATGAGAAAGGCAGAGAGTACTCGGAAGAGGGGCAGGAGAAAAAGAAGGAAATTGTGAGGGAGGAGAAGGGAGGGGGAAGAAGGAAGCAGCAGCCTGAGGAATCATCATACACCAAACATTTCCAAAGCTTCTCCTCCATTACCTCCTATCAGCCTCCCAGTAGACCTAAGAGGCAGGGACTCTCACTATGTCCATTTCACAGATTGGTATATTGAGGTACAGGGCAGTTCACTAACCTACCCAAGATGCACGCAGAGCAAGAACTTAAACACTTCCTTCTACCTCCAGAGTCCAGGCTCTTTGCTCTACCCAACACTGACTCTCAGGAAAATGCAATATGAAGGAAATTCCCAATTCTTCCATTGTTCCACAGGAAGATGGACTGAGCAGCTGATGAGACACTCTCTCCCACGTCTGCTCATTCAGGGCACTGGCCTCACTTTGCTGCAAAAAGCTCACTGGTCTACCTCCCGCCAACCCAGTTCCTTAAGGGCAGAAATGTTTCTTCCATCTGTCAATCAGGATTTGCCACAGGAAACTCTTGTCTTCATCCTCACACCTGCCGTTCATTAAATGCTGAATCCAGTGGGGGTGTCCTGGGACCTGTAGGTCTGTACATCAACAACACTGCGTTTCTGGGACGCTGGTATGTTTGGAATTGTCTTTCTAAATCCAGCTTTTCCAGCTGCTCAGAGGAGTCACCATTCAACAATGCAACACGCCTGCCATGCTGATGCGGACTCCGTAATCCTACAGGGCGCTCCCAGTTTCATGAGGCTGACTTTTACTCAATCAAAGCAATTTGCTAAGTGGTCAAGACTTATGACTATGTTTCATTAACTCAATATAAGACTTTTTATAGAGATAAATTCACAAGCCAGAGAAAATCCTTTATTGGCCCATAGATCTCTTGTCAGCCACTTTGCTAACAATCTTAAGGAAGCCATGACCTTAAAAGTCAGTAAAACAAGTATATATATATATTATATATATATGGAAACACATTTTAAATGTTTCATTTTTTTATTTAAGGAAGTATTATAAATAGAAAAAAGTAGAAGATTCCAATAAGCAAAAAGGGGAGAAAAAAATCACAAAATCACCACCGAATTAACTACCTTTAGTGTTTTAACGTATACTCTTCAAGACATTCCTCAATACATGCATATTTATACAAAATGTGATTGTTCATGCTGCTTTTAACCTGCTCTTTGCACTTAACATTATGAATAACATCATTCTAATTTTCCATGCTTTTTATCACAGCTCGGATTGCACTTTATTGGAACTTTCCATGGTGTTTTATGGCCTCAAAATATTCTGCAGAACGAACATATCCTATTTGCTTTACCCATCCCCTACTCTCGGATATTAGAGCAAGCCCAGTGTTTTGCTCTTATAAACAATTCCTTAATCGTTTCAATGTTTTGAACAAATGCCCCTCAAAAAATACACACCATCTCTGGTCTGAAATCATGTAGAATCCACTCGTGTCCTAAATTTCATTTGCTCTCCAGATTTTTTTTATTTCTAGATTCCTTCTATCCTGTCAACAAGCCATTTTACCCATCCCAAACTCCCTCTCTTGATCTTCACTACTCCCTTCCTGGCTACTCATCTACTAGTTTTTCTGAAACAACTTTTTTCCCTTTGATAAGGCCCATTTCTGCCATATAGCCTCCTTTGCTTTCATCCACTCACCCTTCGCCCTATTGACTCATGCCGCCCTCTGAAGCCTAGTGTACAAAAGACACACGCAAAGCCTTCTGGGGATCAAAGGGTGAATACAGCACATCCTGAGCCCTAAAGGAATTCAGAGTCTGATTGGAGATGCAAGGTACATACTCACAGTGGTATTCTGGTAAATTGGCTCTCTGAGAGGAAAAAAAAAAAAACCTTGAAGTGTAGGTTTGACAATTTCCACACTGTAAAACAGTTGGTAGCCAAGCTACCAACATGATGTGACTGAGCTCAGAGGTGGGAAGAGATGCAACGCAAGCCAGCTCCAGGGCATGACCGCATGTGAGAAGCTAAAATACATACATATGTGTGCATTCACATACATGTGTGTCCATATACATGTATCTATGTGTGTACATACACACATGTATGTTTTAGCTTTTCATGTACGTGTAGTCCTGCACGTGTGTGTATAACCAGAGGAAATATTTAGTAGGCTCTCATGTCATCAACATCTTCAACACCATTTACTGAACATTTATAATGTGACCAGCCCTATGTTCAACACTCCATATGCATTGCTGTACAACACACCCTTAGGACGAGGTATCATTATTATTGCTAATTTTGCAAATTTATCTTGCAAAATTGGAGTCTCGAAGAGGGAGATAATTTGCCCTTGTTTGTTCAAGTCAGTAAGTGGTGAAACCTGATCAAATCAAGGTCTATCCGCTGCTAGATCCCAGGCTCTAAGGACTGCGCTCTCCTACTGCTTCATGCCAGGGAGCTGGACCTCTGGATTCCAAGGCACAGACTGGCCATGGGTCCCAAGGGGTGGACTGCCACTCCCGCCAAGTGACACACCCAAGCCTGCTTTGCCATTACAATCCCGCTCTTCTCAACGACAGCCTTTAACACCCAAGTTGCCCTTCAGCTTATTATAATTCTCTCTTATATCGTTCTGTTTCCTACCAAAAGCTTCACTTGGTCTCTTTTTTTTTTTTTAACTACAGTTGACCTTTGAACAACACAGGTTTGAACTATGCAGATCCACTTACACACACTCTTTTTTCAATTGGAAAAGTTTTTGGAAATTTACAAGAATATGAAAAAGCATTTCCTTGGCTCTAGCTTTCTTTATTGTTAGATTACAGTATATAATACATACAACAAACAAAATATGTGTTAGCTGAGTATTTGTTATCATGTAAGGCTTCTGGTCAATGGGAGGCTCTTAATAGTTATGTTTGGGGGGAGTCCAAAAGTTATATGAGGATTTTCGACTGTACAGGGATTTAGCACCCCTAACCCAATCCCTACGTTTGTCAAGGATCAACTTGGTAGCTTTTATGTGTCTATCTGTTTACATTTATCTCCGGGACTCTTGTTTTTTTATTTCTGTCTCCTTATCAATTGTCATTGATAATTCTTCCTCATGAAGCCTGGGAGACAAAGAACTCATATAAGTAGAAGGAATGCATATATATAAAGAGGCAGATGAAAAGCCCAAGGGGTTGGCCAGATTACAATGTGTCGGCAGGATAAGGCTGCCATTCAGAAGGCACACAGGCATGTATAAATGGGAGTGTCAGTGCAGGAAGGTTGCAATAATTCCCCCATTCCTCAGCCCTGGGGAGTCTGAATCTAGTTCTCCAACAGAAGGACCTGAGAAAATTGGACAGAATTCAGCAGAACACCACAAAGATGATTAAAGAATTGAAAAATGAGACCCACAAAGGCAGGTTCAACACACATGGAATCTTCCTTCTGATGTAGACGGCTGAAGGCAGAGTGAAAAATCATTTTCCCCTGAAGGCAGGCATGAGGAATTAATACTGCTTGTGTATTTACCACGTGCTGGGCACTGTTTTTGGCGTTTTATGTGCATTATCTCAAATAACTTACAGTAACCCTTCACAGTAGGCTTTATTAATCTCCACGCTTTCATATGCGTAATATAGTATCCACAGGGGTTCAGGAACTTGTTCCAGACCACAGGGCGGACACATGAGGAATCAGAAGGCAAACCCCTGTCTTGTGGGCTCTAAAGCCCATATATTTTCCACTTTAAAGACGGCCTCTTGTTGAGGCGGCAGTTTCTCAATAGCAGCACAACTGACATTTGGAACCAGATCATTTTTTGCTGTGGGGGCTGCCCGGTGAAATGTGAGATATTGAGCTGCATCCCTGGCCTCCACCCTAAATGCCTATGGGACTCCCCAGCAGTAACAACCAAAAATATCTCTAGATATTGCCAAATGTCCCCAGAGGGCAAAATCAGCTCTGGTAAACAACCACTGGGTTAAGGAAGTTCGTGCCTTTAGCTAGTGCCCACGATTCTCCATTTCCCCTGAGGATTTTTTTAAGCATTTTGGTCAGAAGTAAATTAAGAATGTTCTAACCATGTAAGCTGTTCACTCAGGCACATTTTGCTTCACAAGACAGTCGGCTTCCTGAATGTCGGTGAACAACCTATAAAGGCCTTTCCTTCTCAAAGATAATTTTCAAAAGGGCTAACACTTGCAGGCCAGTTGAGCCAGGCTGGGTACCGTTCTAAGCACTTGATGTGTATCCGCCTGTCTAATCCTCACAAGAGCCTCTGACGTGCCTTTTACAAGGATTCCCGTTTTACAGATGAGGACAGTGAGGCAAAGGGCACAAAGGAAACGCCCACGGTTTCACCATTAGCAAGTGGCAGGGCTGAAATGGGAACCTGGACAGAAGATGGCCAGACCCTGTGCTCATCACTCCTACCCAGTCTTGCCTCTGACACTTTGTTAGGGCAGCAAGAATGACACCCTGTACCTGAAAACAACCACGTTGCCAGAGTTAACCCTGCACAGGGAGCCCGGAGGACCATGGACAGCATTTGACACCCTCTCTGCAACACACAGCCGGAAAGAAACCACCTCAGATGAGTTCTGGTCCCTAGGATGATGGCTGGCAATATCACAAAAAAAAAGCACCTGAGCAGCTTCTTTGAAATGAAAATTCTGAGGCTCCAACCCTGCAGACCCAGGCCCCTGGCTCTGATGTGAGGCCCAGGAGTCTCCATTTTAAACAGGCTGCCAGGGCCCTAGTAGGTCTGGTGAACTTGGCTCAAGGGCGAGGCCCTGGGACCTTGGGTCTAGGTCAGCATAAAAGTTGAAGGGCTGGATGTCTGTGTCCCCCAAAATTTATATGTTGAAGTCCTACCCCTCAAAATGAGAGCATTAGGAGGTGGGGCCCTCATGAACGAGATTAGTGTTCTTACAGAAGAGACCCCAAGAGCTCCCTCTCCCCTTCCACCAAGTGGGGACACAGCAAGGAGGTGCCAGCCAGGAACCAGTAAGAGGGCTTCCACCAGAACATGACCATGCTAGTGCCGTGACCTTGGACTTCCCAGCTTCCAGAATCACAAGAAATAAATTTCTGTTGTTTTAAGCTACCCAGTATGGTGCAATTTTTTATAGCAGCCCAGACTAAGACAGGACCCAGGACCCAGGGAAGATAATAGACAATCCCTGTGCTAATTTCAGGAGTGGCTTTCCTGAAAGAGATCATGAGATCAGCAGGTAGATTAGAGCTGCCTGCCAGGGTGCAGGAATGGAAATAAGGAAATGCTTGATACGTATCTGCCGACCCTGCTCAAGGGCCAAGGTGAGCTTCATAGGCATTCCAGACTACAAGCTATCAGTTTTCTGCAGCTTCCAGCAAGAAGTCTTAGCATACAAAGTCACACTCCTTCCAGGAGACACCTATTGTTATTAACATGCATCACACAGAGGTCATTACAATTAAAGCAGGATTAAAAGTCCAGGTGCTATTGATGGCGACCATCCCAGACCTGCCTTTATGTTTGTCACAGCTCCTTCACCAGGTGCCCGTGGAGAACCTCGCTCCTCTCCTAAGCACACATTCAGCAGCCCAGGGTGGTGGCATGGGCTCCCTCTTCCTCTTCCCCTTCTGTGGGAACCAGCCCGGCCAGAGGACACAGGCAGGAGGCAGACAGTCCTCTACAGACTGGAGTAAGATAAACACCACATGAAACAAGGAGCCGTGTTCAACTCGTGCCCTGCTGTCTGCCCCATATCCAGCACACAGCGCACACAGGCCCAGCGCATACAAGGCACCAGTGAATCTCTGCAGGACGAATGAATGAAGAATTGGTAGGGGACCCATCAAGTGACAAGCACAAAACAGAGGCTGTGATAAGCCTGGTCCCCTTATATCATAGAAAATGGCCAAATGAGGGTTTTCACCTGCACCAGAGGCTCTATGGACGTCCTGAAGGTCTCCCTCTATGCCACCTGCCCATTGAGGGGCTTGAGTTCACTCTTTCACTGCTTTTTTGAGCTCTTAGAGTTTTTATGGGAGATTTCACAGGGGAATTGGATCACATCGAAGCATTTAAAAGTGGTTTGGGGAGGGTAAGCATCTAGTACTGTATATAATTTTCAAGTCACCATATTCTGGAGCCAATATAATCTTGTATACCAACTTTAGTCCAATAAAAAAAATGGTTAATTAAGATGGTAAATAAATAAATAAAACTGCTTAGGGGAGAAGTTCTGCTCAGATGACAAGAAATATGTTAAGAATCAGCACCTTCCTGGTGTCCCTGATAACCCCATCCTACCCTCTGTTCTCTGTGGCTGGCCAAAAGTCTGCCCCTCCCAGACCAACTGGGCTTCCCTCTGTTCCATCCCCACCCCCACCCCCCACCGATTTTCTGCCTTTTCCCATGCTAGGTCACTTGCCACCTGCAGAGCTCAGCATTTTTTAATAATCATAGTAAAAATTATAGTGAAATTCACCACGCGAATCCTCCAGGCTAGATGCTGTTCCCCACGTCACATGGATTCCCTCACTTTGTTCCCCCAATGGCTCGGAGAGAAGAACCATTATATACAGATTAGAAAAACAAAGTTAAGTCAGCCTCCTCCGTGAAGGCTTTCCTGACTGCCCCTGCTGACAGTTGGCCACCTTCCTCTCCCTTCCCAGCCTTCTGGAGCCCGTCACAGCCACCCACTGGCGTGTCATTCCTCATCCACGCCCGGGTGTGCGCACAGTCCTCGTGATGGTCACAACTAACACATTGTACTAGCGTCTCAGGGCCATGTAACAATTACCACAGACGGGGCAGCTTAAACCACAGAAAGTTATCTCCTCGCAGCTCTGCAGGCTGGAATCCAAGCTCAAGGTGCCGCAGGGCTGGTTCCTCCGGGGCCTCTCTCCTAGGCTCTGCCTTCTCCCTGTGTCTCCGCATCATCTCCCCTCCGCATCCATGTCCTAACCTCCTTTTCTTATGAAGACACTGGTCATACTGGATCAGGTCACCCTAATGAACTGCATTTTACCTTAATCACCTCTCTCAAGACTTAGCTCCAAATCCGGCCTCATCCTGAGGTGCTGGGAGTTAGGAATTCAACATAGGATTTTAAAGAGGACAGAGTTCAGCCTGTGACATGTGGGAATCATGGTTTACAACCCACAGAAAAGAATCACATTCGTTACCTCATCTGGCGGCACAGTAAGTGGACTGTAAGGAGGGCAATTGTTTGTTAGTGTTATATTATTGTCTTCTCCATGCCAGCCCCCACTCGCTGATGAGAAGTTTGCAGCTTCACCCAGGGAGGGATCGGTGGGCTCAAGGCTGCAGACTAGACCTCTTGACCCCACATCCTCTCCTCGTTGCACAGCGTGGCAAGAGACTGGTGTCCTTAGTGCCCCTATTTGATTTTAAAAGTGGGTAAAGGCAGGCCCCCAGCAGTGCCCATACCTCTGGGCTGTGACACCAGGTCTCCATGGTGGGAGCCAGGCAGGGTCTCCCCTGGCAGCCCCCATGGTCAGTGTTGCTCTGGAGCCCTCCACAGGCCATGGAGCCGTTTCCCAGCCACACTGGGAAACATCTCTGTGCAATGTTCTCGCCTGCAAAGTGCAGCTCCTCACACCTGCTGAAGGTCTGGATGTCTGGACACCAGGAGAGGGTTACCTGAGGGCTGAGGGAGCCAAACAGGGGAAATGCCAGGGGCCGTGCCTGCCCCCTTAGGTGCCCTCATGCTTGCCCCACAGGACAGAGCAGGTGTGAGCTGTTTGGTGGGCAGTTGGTCAGCCCCAAGACTGTGGAAGAAGCCATTGGAATCCATGTCCATGCCTAGACAGGCAGCTCAAAGCATCAGCAGGTCATTGAGCCGTTTTTAACCAGAAAAGGCAGGGAAGAAAGAGACGGTCTGAAGCACTCAATCTCCCATGTTTACCAGGACTCCGTGAACCTCTTCCTTGGGTCCCTGCTGGCCAGAGAGCTCCTCCCTGACAGGGGTCTGGGCCTCTGCCACCTCCACATTGAGACCTTTGTTTGGGTCGGTGGGGAGGCCAGAAGCCCAGTGGCTGGGAGACCCTGGGGGCCTAGCCCCCCGAAAAGCACATACTTTTCAGTTCAGAAGCCCTTCTCAGGGCACACATGGCAAACCTCTTCTCCCCAACACAGCCCAGCATGGCCCCTTCCAGCAAAGCAGGCCCTGGGACCTCTGTGTTTAAGCCCTGAACCGTGACTGGGGCCTATTTTCTCTGCCCAGGCTGTGACCTTACCTCCCAGGATGCCTGCCATGTGTCTGTGGATTTTTCTCTTTCCCGCCTCCTCACATTTTCTGCATCTTCCCCATCTGTAAATGGCATTGCTCATGGCGGGAGAGAAGCCGGGGACCACAGGTATGTGTCCCGTCTCTGCTGGGCCATGGCTGGGTCCCGTCAGGGGCAGATGCCCACCGTGCCTGAGCCCAGCGGGGGGAGACGAATGCGTCCTCCAAGTGTGGTCAAAGGAAAACTTTGTGCTCCTGCGTGGCTGTGTGATTTGGGCCAGCTCTCTCCTCACTTTCGACTATTTTTACTTTGGAAAGACAACCTCCCCTGTCTGGGCGCCCCTGCCCTGCCGAGGCAAACAAGGTGGTATGAAACCATCAAGTGGTTTTGAACCCAGAAAGACCCGGGTTCGAGCCCTGTGCCATCCTTTCTTAGCTGTCCCTGACCTTCCTCCTCCAGAAAGTGCGGATGTTACAAGGGGAGGGGGAGAGCACAGCCCCCCCCACTGCCTTGGCCTTCGTCAGGATGAGGATGCAGAGCCTACACGAAGGCCCGTGCCTGGGGGACTCCATAATGCCAACCGCGTTCTCACCCACCCCACTGGGCCCGGGCCACCACGAGGAGAAGCACCGAGGACGCCGGTCACTCACGCTCACACGCGACCTGCCGCTCCCAGCGCCCAGGCGAGCTGCCCAGGAAAGGAGACCACACGTAATTCCACATCAACCTCATAAGAAGTTGTTCGGAATTTGTTTCTTAACAAAATTACATTGTTATATGTTATGTTCAACAATGAGCTCCTCTCTTTAACAAGAGATGTGGGTCTATCCATTTGTAAGTAACAGTCAGATTTTTACCTTGATGGTGGGCCCTTCCTACTGTGGAAATTAAAAGGCAGGATCCATAGGGGCCCCCAGCTGCTCCTGCTTGCAGGGAAAACTGGGCTAACTTCCTCTGTGTAGCCAGGAGGGGAACACATTGTGTGGCTGACGGGTAATCAAAGTGGGGGCTACATAAGTATTCCCCACCTCAGACACTGTCTCCCTTCCCCACCCACACCCCTCCTTCCCCAATGCCCCCTACCCTGTGCAAGGCGTTCCCCTGCAATACCCCCCTGAGCAGCTCCTGCTGGTGGAACAAGCCCCACTTTGGAGTTCAAGTACTCCCAGCTCAGCTCCTTCCTGGCTGTTTGACTTAGAGAAGTTGCTTAACCTCTCTGAGCCTCAGTAGCCTCATCTGCAAAATCAACAGGGCTGCGGCAACATCCTCCTCTCGGGACTGAGGACAAGATGGAATGAGATGATGCTCCCACCCTGTGCTTCGTCCCCATCCCAGACCAACAGAGGCTGCCCAGTCCTGCCCCAGCAGCAGGCGGCAGCCCAGGGAGACAGGTAACAAGGTCCTGGAGGTCCTCCGACGTGGGCCTCCCTTGAAATCGCCCAGGCTGAATAAGCCCGACCAGCTCTGGCAGCAGCTGGTGAAGGCTGCTGGTGAAGGAGGTAGGTGGGCAGCAGAAGGAGATGGACATAATGCTACCAACACAAATTTGATTTTTCATGAAATCTTCCAAATTTTAAAGGTAGCACTTTATGGGAAATTTAGGTGGCCATTACAGAAGATCTAGAAAGTACAAACAAAATACAACCAATTTTTAAATGATTGTCCGTCCCCACTGAGAGCAGCCCCCATGGGTGATTGAATCCCTTCCTCTGTCCTGCATCTGCGATTTGTTTTCACTGGTTGACAACTGCCTGTCCTATACCCTGCTAATGTCTTTGCATCCTGACTTTGGAGTCTGACGTTATATGGTCATAAGCATGAGGAAATGGTACTCCTATTCCGCAGTTTTATTGATGAGGGTCTTCAGGTTCTAGATAACTTGGCCAAGGTCATACAGAAGAGCCATTTGCAGTATTTCCACCAGCTACTGATATTTACCTCCGCCTCTGGAAAACCACTGCAAATAAAAATAACACAAGCATTCACCCTTCACTTTCCACTAGGGGTTTTACTCTTTGAGAAGTACTTTCAGGACTGTTATTTCTTCCTGTCTTTCAAACGTGTCTGCGAGATGAGTAGGAAGGCTACATTGTGCCCATTTTACAGATGAATGTAAAACCACGAAGTCTGCTGAAGTCACAAAGATGGAGGTAGGGGTGAGAGCAGACTCCGGCTTTCCCCATTGAATTCCACCACCTTCTTGGATGGCCCTGGGCCACCCAGAGGGCTTAGGCAGGGTGTGGAAGAAGTGATGAAAGTAAGATGGAACCAGCAGGAGGTCATAGAAGACTCCCAAAGGAGAATTCAGAGTGAGGTCCATAAACACCGCTCTTTGCTGGTGATTCCTCCTCTAGTAGGGCATCCGCAGCCAGGTCTTCATGTCAGTGTTCTCAACAGATGCTAAGCCACGTGCTTCAGAAAATAAGGCAGTGAGTCCTTCCTCCTCTGACCCAATTCACAACTTTAAAACCCTTCTCCCGGAGGGTTTGTTAAGGGTCAGAACCTCAGTCAAGCTCTAATTCCAGTGTAACCATTGGTAACTTCAGGAGTTTGCTCCAAGCTTCTCCTGAAATGCAGAGGGGACTGGCTTTGAAATAATAGTTTCAGATCTTGCTTTCCACCCTTTCCTGGATGTCACCGAAGTTTACACTGTGCGCCTGGCAATGAACTTTGACTTCTTGTGGACACACCAACTCTGGCACTGAGCTGTGTACTCCGAGGATGGAGGCACATCCCGTTCATGCTGAGACAAGGCTGCTGGCACTGGGGAACTCCTCCCAGGGAGGTGGTGGCAACTGGCTCCTCGGCTCCCTGCTGAACAGAAGCCAGGTGAGGAACTGCAAGAAGCAAGCCCACACACGAGCCAGAATCACAGGCAGAGAAGAGATGCTCTGGTCCGTGTGAACAGTGGCTGCCCTTTGAGCACTTACCAGGTGCCAGATGCTCAGCTAAATGCTTCACATTTTTAATGCTATGAGGAACAGAAAACATTGGAAATTCATTGGCCCATAAGGCCCAGGGGTGGTCCTGGCACAACTGACCCGGGGTCAGCAGACATACCCAATCTCTCTTTGCCTCTCCCTGTCTGTCTCTCCCTCTCTCCCTCTCTGTCTCTCTGTCTCCTCTCTCTCTCTCATATGCTCAGAGGTATTTATGCTACATGGCTGTTTTCACAGAGCTTTCATGTCTGAGTTATCATCTGGAATTTCTATCAGACTCCATCTGCTCCCAGGACTGTGTGCAAAGAGTAACATCCAAAGCTCAGAAAAGGGGGGGCATAAAATGCTTTTATTTGTACTGACCTGGAAAGTTCTATGATCCAGAATGCATGAAAGGAAGTCAGAAAAAGGAAAGAAGTACAGATTATCAGGCCTGGTCACAGTCCCACAAGGAACCTCTCAGACTCACATAGTGTGGTTTGGTGGTGCATAAAGGAAGCCCCAGCACGCGCCTCGTGTCCAACAGGGCATCTTTCTGAGCCACTGTGCCTTACCTAGTGGAAGCATATGCAGGCCTGGGTTGAAATCCTGGCTCTACCACTTTCTATGCATGATCTTGAATGAATTATTGAACTCCTCTGAGCCCCAGGCCCCTCCGCTGTAAAATAGGACTAACAATTCCTACTGCGGAGGAGCATTGTGAGGATTAAACTCATGTAAGGCCCTTAGTGCGGTGTTTGGCATGTAACGAGCGCCCAGTAAAGGTGATGTTGGGGGTTCCTGTGCTGAGATGAGGTGGTGGTGACAATGGTGCTGGTCATGGAGGGGACAGTGGAACAGGAGGCCAAGAGGGTGCTGGCAGAGATGGTAGTAGCGGAAGGTGTCTCTTCATTCCTGCACTTTCTACAGCCCAGTTGCCCTTCAGGAAGGCCGCGCGTATCAGCGACAAAGGGCCCCTGCCTGTCAGCCACACTTGTCCCTGAGGGCTTCCACAATCACCAGGAAGGCCTGCAACCTAATTTCCGCAGTAGTGGGTATGAGGGCCCCCACCCTGGTAAATAGGAGCCAGGCTGTGGCTGAGCCCTGGGAGGGCTGTTGTGAGTAGACACGTGCATCTCTGTCCTTCCCTGGGCCCCGGCCTTTCCGTTTCCTGCCTAAGTAAGAACCTTCAGCTCACTTAAGGGTGAAATGAGCTCTGGGTCCATATGTATATATATATATGTACATTTTTTTATTAAGGTATCATTGATATATACTTCTATGAAGGTTTCACATGAAAAGCAATGTGGTTACTACATTCATCCATATTATTGAGTCCCCCCCACACACTCCATTGCAGTCACTGTCCAGCAGTGTAGTAAGGTGCCACAGAGTCACTACTTGTCTTCTCTGCTACACTGTCTTCCCCATGACCCCCCCACCATGTGTGCTAATCAAAATACCCCTTAGTCCCCTTCTCCCTCCTTCCCCACCCGCCCTCCCCTTTGGTAACTGCTACTCCCTTGGAGTTTGTGAGCCTGCTGCTGTTTCCTTCCTTCAGTTTTGCTTCATTGTTATACTCCACAAATGAGGGAAATCATTTGGTACTTGTCTTTCTTCACCTGGTTTAATTCACTGAGCATAACACCCTCTAGCTCCATCCATGTTGCTGCAAATGGTAGGATTTGTTTTCTTCTAATGGCTGAATAATACTCCATTGTGCACATGTACCACATCTTTATCCATTCATCTACTGATGGACACTTAGGTTGCTTCCATATCTTGGCTATTGTAAACAGTGCTGATAAATATAGGGGTATGTATGTCTTTTTGAATCTGAGATCTTGTTTTCTTTGAATAAATTCCTAGGGGTGGAATTCCTGGGTCAAATGGTATTTCTATTTTTAGTTTTTTGAGGAACCTCCATAATTGCTTTCCATAATGGCTGAACTAATTTACATTCCCACCAGCAGTGCAGGAGGGTTCCCCTTTCTCTGCATGCTCACCAGCATTTGTCGTTCCTTGTCTTTTCAGTGTTGGCCATCCTAACTGGTGTGAGGTGGTATCTCATTGTGGTTTTAATTTGCATTTCCCTGGTAACTAACAATGTGGAGCATCTTTTCGTGTGCCTGTTGGCCGCCTGAATTTCTTCTTTGGAGAAGTGTCTGTTCAGACCCTCCCGCTCTGCGTCCATATTGTCTTTAAAGTTTGCCACTCATTTCTTGATGCTTCTGTTTTAACTCTCATTGTTTTTGCGATTATGAGGCTCTCCTTGGTTATTAGAGCTTGTTCTTGGAAGGGTGAGGCATTTCCTTATGGGAACTGGGGCAAGGCAGCAGGATGCTTCTGCTTGTATGGAGGAGAACACTTGTGTCTTTGTTGTTCACTTTGGGCTCCCTAGTGTGAGATCTCAAGTCTAACAGGAACCAAGAAACCAGGTCTTCAGAGCAGACAAGGAGCTGGGGAGAAAAGTCGGGGGAGCTCGTGAGTGACAGAGAGACACTGTCCCATCAGTTTGACAGACAACACGCCATCTATGAAGATGTCAGTAAGAACGACATAAGGGGAGTAGACAGTGGGTCCAGAGTCAGAGGGCCAGGTGCAGGTCCTGGCCCTTTAGGGGCAAATCATTCTGGCTCCCAAAGCCTCACTTTCCACGTGTGCGTGTTAGTGATAAGCATGAAAATGGCCTCCCCCAGAGGGAGGGGACTGGTTTTTAAGTAGTGAAGAGCTCTGCAAAGGCAGGCCTTTTTCATTTTTCGGAATCATTTGAACATCTCTCTGCAACAACCAAACTTCCATCCTTCAGGGCAGGGCTGTGGCTCCCAGCTGTTCCAGGGCAACGTTCCTGGGCCTGTTGCCCTCTGTTTTCAAGCTCCTTTCTCAAAACCCAAATTGTAACGAGGTCGGTAACAAACTCCCTTGAAAGGGGGTCAGGGTTCATGCCCACACATAGCGCTGACTTGTGGTCTGTGACCAGTGTCATTAAGAGAAGCCTGTGGTACATTGAGGTTAGGAGGCCAGCAAACACTTTGCAAGGTAATTTGCATGCATGTGTGTCTTGTTGGCTTGGCAGTCTATTCCTAAGGAACATCCCCAAAAAACAGGGAATGGAGTGATTTTTTTTTTTTATCAACTATACTCTTTTCTAACACTGCCATTCCCACTAGCCTGGAAATTTATATGCAGTAGGATGCAGAGTAAACTGAGTGACATCAAAATATCCAGCAGAGTCTCATTTAGAGGACCCTGTAATGCAGCAAGAGGGGCGATGTCTTATATGTCCCAGCAGTTTGAGAAACACTTGGGTTCACTGAATGCTGGGTACCTGAGAGCCAGCTCCTACCCTTCTGTTACCTGTGCTTTCTATCTGTCTTCCTGCCCTGGCTGCACTGCTTGTTTTAAGCTCAATTAAAGTTCCCCTTTCCTGGGAAGCCATCTCCTGCCACCACCCTCCACTCCCACAGCCTCTAAGATAAGGGGTCCCAGAACCACTCGGACATAAATGTCCAGACTCCCGTCACTCTGTGCGGGAATCACTGCTCTGACAGTGTTCCCTCCACCTGACTGCGAGCTCCTTGAAAGCAACATCGGTGTTTTCTTTCCTTACATCTCCACATCTCCAGACCCAAGGAAATTGGAACAATTTCCAGTTAACTGGGGTCAAGGACTCCTTTAGAATTCACTGTCACAGAGTCCTAGCACTGCAGGTGACGACGATATTGATGGAAAGACAACCCAAAACAAAGGTAAACATTTTGCCTGGAAATTTTTAGAACTGAATTCCAGAAATCGGTGGATACATGTCAGAAAAGGTCTTCTACCCATTCATGGCCTTAAACAATGAGTGTCAGAGAGAATGAATACAAGTCTCCTAAGGATCAGCGCATACACAGTAGACTCTTCTGGAGCAATGATTGTGGCTTCCCCAGAACGGGGTGGTCTGGCTGCTGTTGAGCCAGGTGGGCTCAAAGACACTTGGCTTCCTTCTTCCCCTCACCAGCGATGCCAGACACCCGAGAAAGCAGGCAGTGCAATGGGGATACTCACCCCCGACCCCTGTCTGCTTCTCACCACTTCTGAAAATGATGATTTGATTGCATTTCTAACCATGGGGAAACATCCTAAACTCCTCATAGCCAGGCAGTGTTCCCAGAATGTACCAGATGCCTGCCCCCATCACCGTTAGAGGTTGGTCTGGTTGGGAACCAAGAAACTCTTGTGAATCCTCAACCAGAAGATTGTTTTGCATCTTTCAGTGTTCTTGCTGCCATATTTTCAATCCCAAGGCTTGGCTAGAGATGCAAACGGAGTTGCGCCTTCCTGCTAAGCAGCAGATATCTGTCCCCTAGCAGAAGGGGAAAGTCTCTTTTAAAGTCACAGCGCAGATCAACATAGCAGAGGAAAGTGACTCGATTTGCCTTTAGTCAGAGAATGTAGCTTGATGGCCCCCCTGAAAAATATCTCGACTGTGTTGAATTCAGCCTTGCAAATAACTTTTCAATTATTTGCCCCTTGTCCAGACACTGATGGACACTGAATGATTAAAAATGATCCCATAGGAAACTAGACAAAGGACTTGAAGGAGCCAGTTACAGAAAGAAGAATCAAATGGCTTAAAAACATATCAAATTATGTATGGCTTCATCAATAATTTTTATAATGCAAATTAAAATGACCACAGGTATCATTTCATCCCCAGTCGAATTACTACTGATGTTACAAAATTATACCAGCAGTTGTGGGAAGAGGACAAAGAAATAAACACAAGTATCCACTAGAAGTGGGAATGTGGCAGATTACTGGAAGAGTACTTAAAAATACTGAGTGAAATCCTAAGAAATGTGTGGGGGCCCGGCCTATGGCCGAGGCTGAGCCCCACTCTAGCTGGACAATGCCCTAAAGATGGCGCCTGCTTCCCTGTTGGGATTGGCCCAGCAGACTTCCGTACCCGTGCACAGCTCGTGCTGCCCGCTTAGAGTGGCGCGTGACACCTATCCGCTTAAAGGTCACGCATGATACTGTCCCGGATTGGTTGGGTGACTGAATATAAGGGAGCCCGCCGGGAGGGAGAAAGAGCTGCCCGACAACTGCTGTAACTGCCGCGAGAGATTAGACAATAAAGCCTAAAGAAGAATCAAGACCTTGGGCATGTTGCTTCGGTCCTTGAAGGGTCACGACAAAATGTACCCATCCTTTGATTCAGCAGTTCCACTTCTTGGAATATATTCTAAGGAAGTAATCAATGCTTACCTTTGTGGCCTATTGCAAGGATCTATATTACAGCATTGTTTGGATAAGAAAAATCTAGAAAATAAGGCAGCTGAACAATATGAGCATGAGAATGTTACACTATGTACATGTATAGACTATTACAGAATACAGTGCACCTCCAAAAAACTCTTCAAAGTAATAGGACTCAGCAAACTTTTTCTACGAAGTGCCAGAGAGCAACTATTTTAGGTTTCATAGGCAAAAGTCAAGATCAAGGATATTATGTGGTACTTATAGTAATAAGAGGAAACAAATTCCCGTGAATTTTGTATTGACACATTCAAAATGCAAGACTGACAGAATATGATCATTTTGTAATACAGTCCTAATAGTGAGACTAATCTAATTCTTCTTTTTGCTCAACTGGAGTTCAAAGTCAGTTTTCCTTATCATCCAACTGATTGCAAATGCTCATGTGGAGAAAGCATTCTAGCTCAAAGTCTGAAGAAAAACAGACAGCAGACCAGATTTGGCCTGGGCCTGCAGTTTGCTGACCGCTACTGTTTAGGAATACTGGCTATGTGGATGAATATGCATGAACTATATTTAAGCAGACTGTGAAATAGTATAAACAGTGTGTGGAATGGTTATTGGTGCTGTTCACCAAATATTTCCAGTTCTCTGCCTATCCAGGAAGCTAGACCTGCATTTCCCAGTCCCTGATTATATCTGACCACATGACACGTCCTGAACAACAGGTGTCGAGTGAAAAATAACACATTACTCCAAGGCCAGACTGCGAGAAAATATTTGCAAATCACATACCTGATGCCTATCCAGAACATACATTTTTAGCACTCTCAAAACTTAATAAGAAAACAAAAGACCTAGTTCTAAAAAGGGGTAAAAGATTTCAACAGACACTTCACCAAAGAAGACCTGTGGATTGCAAATAAACATATGAAAAGATACTCTACATGGTTAGTCACCAGGGACATGCCAATTAAAAACACAGTGAGATATCATTTTACACCTATTAGAATGGCTAAAAAAAATTTTCTAAAGAAACTAACAATACCAAGTGGGGAGGAAAAGGAGCAGCCAGAATCCTCACACATTGTTGGTGGGAACACAAAATGGTACAGCTACTTTGAGGAATGGTAGTTTCTTATAAAGTTCAGCATAGTTACCATATGACCCAACAATCCAGCTCCTAAACATTTATCCAAGTAAAGCAAAAACCTATTTTCACACAAAAACCTACACCTGAATGTTTATAGCAGCTTTATTTGTAATCACCAAAAGCTGGAAAGAGCCCAAATGCCCTTTACCTGGAGAATGAAAAGCCATCAGTGGTATATCCACACAATGGAGTACTACACAGCAATACAAAGGAATGGAGCTATTGATAAATACAACAAGGACGAATCTCAAATGTATTCCCTTAGTGAAAATAGACCCCAAATATCAGGTTACATATTGTTTGATTCTACTTACGTTACATTGTGGAAAAGGCAAAACTATAGAGACAGAGAACAGGTGGCTGCCAGGTGCTGGATATGAGAGTGGACTGACTACAAAAAGGGCAACACGAGGGATATTTTGGGGGGTAGACAGGGCAATTCCTTATCTTGATTGCAGAATTGGTTGAAACTCATAAAACTGTGCACCAAAAAAGGGAAATTTACTGTGTTTACATTTTAAAATAAGTGTTTTTAAAAGTAGCTAATGCCTATCCCTGAAGAAGAAAAAAGTAAAGAAACACAAACACCACTGTCTGGGCCTCATGGGTGGGCAGCTCAGCCCTGCTCAGTCCAAAGAGCCAGCCTGGCTTCTGGGCCCTCCCTGGGGCCAGCAGGTGTAAGCAGAGGCCCCAGCAGGAAAGGTGATGGAGCACGGTCTGCTAGTACAAGGCCTGTGGGCAAAGGGAGGCCTGAGGTTCCCATTGCTGCCCAGTGGGGCACCTGCAGCGAGGACCCAGAAAGGCAGGTTCCAGCACACAGCTCTGCCTTTGGCGCCGTCTGACCAAGCAGCTCCCTGTGGAGGCAGAGATTCGGCCACATTCACCTGACTGTTGTATTTCTCTTCTTCTAGATGCAAATCCTCTTGAACAGAAGCAAATGGAAGTCAGAGAAAGAGGTTTGGCAGAATCAGCCACCTGGGCTGCATGCCTGGCTGAATCCCTGGGTGAATCCCAAGCAGAGTGTAAAGAGGGGACAACAGGTCCTGCAGGAGGCTCCTGCCAGTCCTACGCTTTCGTACGGTGACCTTCCTGAGCCACACACTCGCAGCCTGTGCTGCCGAGGCTACATCATTCTGCAGATTAAATGAGGTGAAGCACAAAGCCTGACCCCAAAGAGTACCAGGCTGGCTTTTGTCAGTATGACTTTTGTTCTGCCCCTTGATCCTAAGATCTGCATCCTGGGATGGGAACCCTGGTTGAGGGTGGAAGGTAAAACAACCAACTAGTGTTTTATCAGTACCCACATGGCCATATATGCTGCCACCACCTGTGGAGTGCCCCCAGGTACTGTCCCCAAGCCCTGCCCCTTAAAGACCCAATAGGTCCAAAGAGGCTGTGTGTGTTTCCACAAAGGAGCCACAGTGAAAGCTCTGTTCTGCACAGAACCGGACCCTCAGCTCCCTGGGGAAGGGTGTGGGTCTCACTCATCCAAGTTCCCGGGGCACTTGGCAGCAATCACAGGCTTGGGTCACGTCCAGGGATGGATGATGAATGAATGGATCTCACTACCTTCACTGTCACCTGTACATGTGAGACCAAACACAAGGGATCAAAACCAGTGAATAAAGCCCAGAGTACCAGGGAGGTACCAGTCCTGGGCTGCCGTTCACTAGCTAAGTGGGACTGGACCACAGCCTTCCTCTCTCCTGGCTCAGTTTCCTCATTCGTACAGGAGGGGAGTCTGTGGTATCTCCCTCATAGACTTGCATGGGGATTCAATGAGGTAATTCATGAAAAGCAGTTAGGACGATGCCAGAAACAAAGCCAGTGTCAACGAGAAGTGGCTACCATTATCATTATCATACTCATTCTCTCCAAGCAGCTGTATCCACAGAACGAAGCAGCCAAACCTGAAGCCGTGAAAGGTGGACTCTGTGGCATACTTGATGAAAGGGGCCAGATTATCAAGCATAGATTTGTGATGGTCCTTTTCTCCCCTGAGCCCCCAGGAATGGAAGACAATAACCAAACATCCCCTCGCCACGTCTCCTATCATCCCCAGCGTCCCATGTGCACTGCTGCTATTTGTCCTGTCAGTGTGTTTCTCCATCACTCTCACTGGGCAAATCTGGCCTCATCAGCAGCCAAGAAAAAACCAGCAGTGATCTCAAGTCTTCAGAAGGTCAGCTGGAGAGGCAGCATCTTCCTAGCAACAGTTACCAGGGAAGATTATGAGGGTGGACTCAACTCCCAGGGGAGATGAAGATACAGAGGACTGTATAATTGGCATTTGTCTGAACGGGGCCAGGGGGCTTGCCACTCTGAAGGGCGTAGGCAATGTCTTCCGTTAATGTGGTGCTCATTCCTTTTGTTAGGAGTACCGGCTGACCTTTTTGTTTTATTTGATGTCATTTCATTTTCCTAAAATATTAGAGCTGAAAATTATCCAGTCTAAATGTTCCTAGCCCTATCAGACCCAACATCCCATTTTTATAGCAAATATTTTGCTATATCCCCTTTTACTATTCTTCATGGAATTATACATGCATAACCTACCTAAGTACATAATTTTAAAAATAAACCTAGTGCCTTATAATTTAAATAATATAAATGATAATTTATAATAAACTAAGATGAATTTCAGCACACAAATGCTTATGAACAAATATACTTAGAAGACATAATGAACAAATGTTTATATCTAGTTCTGATACATTTTCCCCATTTACTCTTTCCAGCCAACATTTTTAAATAAGAGCTAAATAAGTACATTAGCAATAGGTGCAGAATCTCCAAGAATTCAGTGCCTGCAAGTACAGAGTTAGAGAGTGCTACCCTGTCACCTCAAACCCTAAGAAGGGCATTGTCACCAGTGACATGATTTTTCAAAACGGTGAACATCTCCTGGTAAGACTACCAGTGAGACAAAGGACATGCTTTCTTCCATTTACATGTTTCTTGCCTTTCTAGAAAATTTGGTCTATCTGAAAATCATGAAACAATGGTTTGGGTTTACATGTAGAACATAGTTTCGGCTCGAGACCCGGGTGATTACAAATAGTTTTTTACCTCCTTGAAGAGAAAAGTTGGTGTACGTGTCTCAGACACTTTGTGCACTACTGTGCCCCATCACTGTGACAATCAGAAATGGCTCCCCACAAATTTCCAGAATGTTCCCTAGGAACAGTTCAACCTCTTCCATCATAAAGCTGGATAAACAGGTTCAGAGATAAAAAATGACTGGTTCAAGAAAAAGCCGAGATGAAATCCAGACTCTTCTAACTCTCAAGTCAGGGCTAGAACAATTAGCTGGAATGTTATGAACCCCCCTCACTCCCTGGAGGTGTCAGCACCATGCTAGGAGATGGGCTGACATTATCCACGGTTCTATTCGTCTCCCCCAGGCCATTTTCAAAATTAACCTTGATTTCTGATTACCAGTAATTTCTTGCTGTATACCGAGTCGTGAGCTCTTTGTGAAGCTCTGCTTTTGGTGTAAAGACATTGTTACTTGGAGAATGAGTTATTTCTCCACTCAGTACTCACTTCACTTGGGATGGCTTCAACAGAGTCTATCAATGCTCAAGCAATGCAGGAAATGGGAATGAACACCACGTCGTGGGCCACAGTGAAGAGTTGTTTTTACTTCATCTTACATGCAAAGGAAAGATGTGATGTTCTGACATAAGAAGAAATATATATTTGGTGTTCATCCCCAGTTTCCCCCACTAGACAGGGCTTGGAAGCTCCATGCCCTGCCCCCACACACCTTGCCCTGTGGGTCTCTTCCATCTGACCATTCCTGAGTTGGAGGCTTTATAATAAGCCAGTAGTCTAGTAAATAAACTGTTTTCCTAAGTTCTGTGAACCATTCTATAAAATTATCAAACCTGAGCTCATGGGACCCTCCAATCTGTAAACAAGTTGAATAGAAGTTGTGACTCATCTAGAGACCCACCACTTTGGATCAACACTGGAAGTGGGGAGCAGCTGGTGGGACTGAGCCTTTAACCTTTGGGGTCTCTGCCACCCCTGGGTAGATGGTGTCAGAATTGAATTGAATTGTAGGACACACAGTTTGTGTTGGAGTGCTGGAGAATTTCTCGGTATGGAAACCCCACATATTGGGTGCCAGAAGTATTCTGTGAGCAGAAAGAAATTATTTTTCCTTTAAAAGGTACAGCTGGGTTTTAAGAATAAGAGATTTATCATCTGATTTACTTTTTTTAATTATTAAATGTCATAGGTTAGTATCATCATTATTAAAGATACTAATTGACGGACACATGTTCAAAGGCCATGTTCAGGATGTTCAGAAACTAGAAACTATAGAGGAGGAGAAGACTTTGTGGATGGTGGTGAGGAGAGGGGGTGGGAAAGATGAATTCAGATGTGGAGGTGCCAGTGAGACATCCACATGCGAATGCCACAGGCCTTTGGCAATGTGTCTGAGCTTTGCAATGAAGGGGCTGGGTTGGGGGTCATAATGAAGGATGAGAGGGTTGACACCACAAGATGAAATTAAATCACTCACACACACACGCTGCCCCCACCAAAGAAATACAGATTCGGGATAGAATGCTCAGGAAAGCCCATATTTCAATGACAGAAAGAGGCAGGATGCTAACAAAGGATGATGAGAAGGAACAAGCAGGTGAAAAACAGTGTTGTCAGAAAAAAGAATCATCGAGAACACGCCTTGTGCTAACAGTTTTACGACATACACATCTTGTTTAACCTTCACAGCTTGAAGTGGGGCTGATGTGATCCTGGGCTTACAGGGCAGGCAAACAGCAAAGCAAGGGTAACATGCCCAAGAATGTACACCTAGTAAGAGGTGTAACTGGAAACCAACAAGGCTGACTGCAAAGATGATACTTCAACCTCCAGCTAAATTAAAGAAAACTAAGAGCTAAAATGTTGTGTCTTGGATCTAGCATTATAACAAAAGGCTAAGAAAACCCAGAGGTTCGGCTCTCAGGGTTAAGCTGGGGGCTGGGACACCTGCTCAGGAGAGCCCTGCAGGCATGAGCAGAGCCAGGGACCGACTCCGGCCCTGCCATTCTTCATCAAGATTCTTACCCTTGTGGAATCCTCGGCACAAGCATGAAGATGGAAAATTTATCATTATGGATGACAATGTCTTCTCAACAAAGCAAATGCCTCAAAACAGATGGACCCAGACAAATGAGTAAATGGATGGACAAAGGAAACACGTGTCCAGTCTATTATATAGAGCAAATGAATCTGCTATTCAAATGTGGAAAGTAAATTGATTGTATCACTGACACTGGCAAGTTCTCGTTTCAGTCCTTAGCTGTTGAACATCTACGTGAAACAGCTATGCCTACACTCGTAGGAAGGATTTCCCGGCACACAGTAAGAGAAGATCTCCAAACCCACCCCTATAAAGAAAACCAAGCGTGGAGTAACTGGTCCAAGCCTTCCAAGGGAACGGTTTCCTCTTATACTGAATGAAACTATCCTCTCAGAAAAGAGATGAAATTCATTGCTTGTCCTCGACCTTGAGGGCTCCTTGACTTTGCCAGTCTCCTCCAAGGAAGAGGAAATCAGATGATGCCCAAAGTGAAATAATCACAGCCCTGCTGAGCTGGGGATGATGGCGATTAAGAGAAGTGGACATATTGAGAATAACTCAAGCTAAATGCAAGACAATCTGTGCCTGTGTGAGGCCTGGGCCGTAAGAGAAGGAGCGTTAAGGAATGGGGTCAGTTACCGTTGTGGGCAAACGTGGGAAACGACAGGTTGAAGTTGGGTTTTGGACTTCCTGAACTTGAGGTCCTTTGGGACATCCAAGAGGTCAGCGTGGTTCAGGAATTCCATGGAGGGGTCTGAGCCACCCTCATGGAAGTGGTACCAGATGCTCTTCGGGATGAATGATTCCTCCCCAGGTTAAAGACAGGAGAGGTGAGGGAGCCTCAGATCCTATTCTCAGGAATTTCCAACATTTGATGCCAGTGGAGGAGGGAAATCTGCAATCCTGCAAAATCAGGGAACTGTTCATCAGGAGAGCCGAAGGAAGACAGCGTTTCCAGGAGGAAGCAGTGGTCTGAGCTCAGCACCGCTGCGAGGTCCAGAAAGAGGAGGTCCACAGAATATCCAGTGTTTGCAGTGACAGAAGGTAATTAATGCTTTTAGCAAGATCAGTTACGTGGTGTCATGGGGACAGGAGCAAGACTGCGGCAGGATGAAGGGTGGCAGTAAGAAAATGAACATGGAAGGGCTGCAAAGAGCCCCCAAATCTATCTCCTACAGCACTTGAAATGCATTCGAGTACCAAGTTTCTGCACATGCGCACAGGACAGCAAGGGCGCCCTCTGCCTCCCGCACCTTGCTCCTTGGCCTTGGGCAAAGAGCAGTGCCCACCCCGGTGCCCACCCTTCTCAACCACTTCCCTCGGGGGAGAGGAGAGAACATGACAGTAGCACCTCTCGGGGTGCCTTCCTGGCCAGAAGTGGGAGCCACTTTCTGGCCCCTATGCTGGACCCAGCTGACTGGTGGCAGACCTCCAGGCGTTTCCCCTCCCAACCTGGAGTTCTTTGTATTTTAATGAATAGCTTCACTGTGCGTTTTAATTGGCTTTGCAGCCGTATACTGCATTTAATATCAATAACACTACGAATAACCTTTGGAGCCACTGCTACTTAAGATGGGGTCCCCAGAGCCACAGCATTGGTGTGACCTGAGAACCGGCTAGTAATGCAGAAACCAGACCCCACACCAGACATGCTGACTGAGAACCTGCATTTTAACAACACCCAGCTGGTGTGCGGGCACTTCTGCACCTGAAGGCTTTCATTTGGAGACTGCATTACATGCATTTATTCCTTATTCCTCAAGACAGTCCTAGGAGTCAGGTGGGTGTCCCTATTCATACTTGGGGAAAGGGTTCCTAGAGGTTATATGCCCACCACCACTCAGCTATAGAGAGGAGGAGACAGGATTTGAACCTCTTCTCTTAATCTCAGTACCTGCCTCACTCAGATGGAACCTGTGGGGAGCTGGCGGTGGGCCCACCTATGGGGAGGAGGCAGCCCGAGGGCCTCCTGTTTCTGGTGGACAAGCTGTATCAACAGAGCTCTGTCCTCATTAAGGGCCCAGGGGAGGGGGCTTTGCCAGCCATCTCTACAGGTATGTGCATTGGGGGGACCCTGGGAGGAGGGTCAGGAAAAGCTGTAGAAGTTGTGACACTGAGTTGAGCCTTGAGAGATGGGAGTCCCCAGGCAGATCTAGACAGCTGGGGACACATCCAGGCAGAGGGAGGCTGGTGGCAGAGACCTGGATGCAGCACCCTGAGAAATGCTGATCCGTGGGGGATCCCTGATCTTAACATGCAGCAAAGTCACCTGAAGAGCCTGATTAAAAAATTAAAACCTCAATCAGACAACACAAAGAAATAAAAGCATCCAGATTGGTAAGGAAGAAGTCAGACCATCACTATTTGCAGATGACATGATATTGTACATAAAAAACCCTAAAGAATCCACTCTGAAACTACTAGAACTAAAACTGAATTCAGCAAAGTTTCAGGATACAAAATTAATACACAAAAATCTCTTGCATTCCTATACACTAACGATGAACTAGCAGAAAGAGAAATCAGGAAAACAATTCCATTCACAATTGCATCAAAAAGAACAGAATACCTAGGAATAAACCTAACCAAGGGAGTGAAAGACCTATATCCTGAAAAGTACAAGACACTCTTGAGAGAAATTAAAGAGGACACTAATAAATGGAAATTCACCCCATACCTTTGGGTAGGAAGAATTAATATTGTCAAAATGGCCACCCTGCCTAAAACAATCTACAGATTTAAAGCAATCCCTATTAAAATACTGACAGCATTCTCCAATGAATTGGAACAAATAGTTCTAAAACTCATATGGAATCACAAAAGGCCCAGAATAGCCAAAAGCAATCCTGAGAAGGAAGAATAAAGCAGGTGGGATTATGCTCCCCAACGTCAAGCGCTACTACAAAGCCACAGTAATCAAGACAATTTGGTACTGGCACAAGAACAGACCAATAGACCAACCAATAGAACAGAATAGAGAGTCCAAATACTAACCCAAGCAAATATGGTCAATTAATATATGATAAAGGAGCCATGGATATATAATGGGGAAATGACAGCCTCTTCAACAGCTGGTGTTGGCAAAACTGGACAGCTACATGTAAGAGAATGAAACTGGATCACTGTCTAACTATATACACAAAAGTAAACTTGAAATGGATCAAAGACCTGAATGTAAGTCATGAAACCATTAAACTCTTAGCAGAAAACATAGGTAAAACTCTCTTGAATATAAACATAAGCAACTTTTTCATGATCATATTTCCCCGGGCAAGGGAAACAAAAGCAAAAATGAACAAGTGGGACTATATCAAACTAAAAAGCTTCTGTACAGCAAAGGACACCATCAGTAGAACAAAAAGACATCCTACAATATGGGAGAATATACTCATAAATGACATATGCGATAAGGGGTCGACATCCAAATTATATAAAGAGCTCATGCACCTCAACAAACAAAAAGCAAATAAGCCAATTTAAAAATGGGCAGAGGAGCTGAACAGACACTTCTCCAAAGAAGAAATTCAGACAGCCAACAGGCACACGAAAAGATGTTCCACATTGCTAATCACCAGAGAAATGCACATTAAAACCACAATGATATATCACCTCCACCACTTAGGATGGCCGCCATCCAAAAGAAAAACAACAACAAATGCTGGTGAGGATGCAGAGAAAGGGGAACCCTCCTACACAGTGGGTGGGAATGTAAATGAGTTCAACCATTGTGGAAAGCAGTATAGAGGTTCCTCAAAAAACTCAAAATAGAAATACCATTTGACCCAGAAATTCTACTCCTAGGAATTTACCCTAAGAATACAGGATCCAGGATTCAAAAAGACATATGCACCCCTATGTTTATTGCAGCACTATTTACAACAGCCAAGAAATGGAAGCAACCTGATTGTCCATCAGTAGATGAATGGATAAAGAAGATGTGGTACATATACACCATGGAATATTATTCAGCCATAAGAAGAAAACAAATCCTACCATTTGCAACAACATGGATGGAGCTAGAGGGTATATGCTCATTGAAATAAGCCAGACAGAGAAAGACAAGTACCAAATGATTTCACAAATCTGTGGAGCATGAGAACAAAGCAAAAACTGAAGGAACAGAACAGCAGCAGAATCACAGAACCCAAGAATGGTCTAACAGTTACCAAAGTGAAAGGGACTGGGGAGGGTGGGTGGGAAGGGAGGGATAAGGGCATTAAGGGGCATTATGATTAGCACACATAATGTAGGTGGGGGCAACAGGGAAGGCAATATAACACAGAGAAGACAAGTAGTGACTCTGTAGCATCTTACTATGCTGATGCACAGTGACTATAATGGGGTATGTGGTGGGGACTTGATAATGGCGGGAATCTAGTAAGCACAATGTTGCTCATGTGATTTGTATATTAATGATATCATAATATAAATGAATAAATAAACAAAAAATTAAAACCTAATTCCCCGGCCCAACCAAGAAAAAAAATTCCAATTCTGTAGATCTGGAAAGGGGTCTGAGAATAAGCATTTTCAGCTGTATCATCCCAGGTAATTTCTATGCAGGTGGTCCCCCAGAGGGCGCCCTGAGAAACACAACTAACTGGGTGTACTTGGCTGACCTCCAGGGAGGAAGAAAGAGGATATGGGAAATAGAGACTTTTTTATTCCTGGGGGCTCAGAGATTGGAGGAGAAAGGTCCAAAGAGCCAGAGGTCAGACTGCGTCTTAGAAAGAGCATTCTGCTCCACGGCTGCCTCTCCCACGAAAACGTAAGCCCCTGTTTTTGCTGCTACTGTATTGACACCTGAGTGTTTGGCACATAGTAAGTGCAAAGTAAGTCTCGAAGGGAAGGAGGGAGGGAGAGTGAAGGGAGGAGAATGGTTTGGAAGGTTACAGGGCTAGGACTCTTACTGTGGTCTGAGCAGGGGATAGGATCTGTCTCTAGCAGGGGAAGGGGCCTGGGGAAGAGGCACAGAACTTAGAATCATCCTCACACGTTCGAGCTGCAGAGGCCTTACAGTGTTTCTTGGGGGCATTGCTGTATTTCTGGCATGTTTGAAAATATTTGTGAAACTAAAAAAATGTATGAGACGTAATCAGGGCTGAAATGCCCTGCAAGGCTGGTTCTGCCTTATCCACCCCAGAGCAGGCCGACATGTTCTGGGCTCATTCCATCCAGAGGTTTCATTCCGGGTTTGGCAGTCAGTTTGGGGTTTTTGTGTCCTAGAGACATTTAACTCTGTACTTAATTTAGGTTTAATAGGCAGCTATTATATTAAATAGAGACCAGCTGAAGTGATTATTTAAGACATCGTTATGGTTGTTTAATGACTGTGGTTTGACTGCTACATCTCAATAAAGGTTTTCCAGTCCTGGGTTATTATTAGGATTTTGCATTCAGTAACCATCCCCACCTAGGCACTGCGACCTCTTTAACTATTTCCTGAAGACCTGGAAGCTTGCATCTCTGCTTCTGCCCCTGGTCCCCAGACTGCTGAGCGTCTGAGAAGGTATGAGTAACCACAGAGATCAGGACACTGGAGTGGAGACCACGTGTGATTGTGCAGGAGGGCCTGGCCCTGCAGACAAGAAGCAGGATCGTGGTTGCACACCAGCTCCAGTTTCAACCCGCCTGTCAGCAGGGCGCAGGACCTGCCTCCCAATGGCAGCTTCGTGTGGCTTTGTTGGAAAGCTCAGAGGCCACAGCTGAATCCAGGAGGGGACTAAGAAGCTTGGGACTTCTGTAGGAGAGGAGAATCTGTATGTGAGAGAGAGAGCCAGGAAGAAAACTAAAAGGTACTAGTTTTCTAGAAGGTTCCTTTTGTGCTGTGTTATTTAAAATGTGATTAATGGTCCAAAAAAGAACCATGATCCAACAGCTAGAATGTTGGATGAAACAGTTAAAAGGAAAGATTTCACCAGCAGCTTTTCAGATAAGGCAAGTCAGACGTTTGGAGACCAGTTCTCACGTAGTGCTTGTTTGGGGCCTTGACAGTGAGCAGGTAAAACTTTGGGAAGTGTAACTTTCCAAACACCTGGGAACAAATCAGAGCTCCCACTGAAATTACAGTATCCCCTCCCTTATCCAAGGGGAATACATTCTAAGACCTCCAGTAGATGCCTGAATCTGCAGATGATACCAAACCCTACATATACTGTTTTTCCTACACATACACACCCATGATACAGTTCAATTTATAAACCAGGTAAAGTTAGAGATTAACAATGACAAATAATAAAGAACAATTATAACAACATACCATAATAAAAGTTATGTGATGTGTTCTCTCTAAATATCTTACTGTACTGTACTCACCTTCTTCCTGTGAAGGTATGAGATGATACAACGCCTACGTGATGAGGTGAGGTGAGGTGAGTGACGTAGGCACTGAAGTAGCATTAGGCTGTTTTGACCTTCTGATGATATGTCAGAAGGGGGGCATCTGCCTCCAATCCACAGTTCAGGATCGCGGGTAACTGAAACACTGAAAGTGAAACCGCAGCTAAGCAGGGAGTTACTATAGTTACGTTTATCAAGGTGGGCAGGACGTAGAGGATGTAAACCCAACGTCAGCCCAAAGCAGTCATCAGTCCCCACCTCCACTCACCTCCCTCCAGCACGTTTCTCCCCAGACCCTCTTACACACCACAAAATTACCCAACCTCAGTTGCATCTTCTGTCCCAAAAACACTTTCTGCCTCAAATATCCCACTTGGTGTTTTTCTTAAAAAAAAAAATTTTTTTTTTGAAGAGTTACTTAGTGTCTTGCCAATAGGTTTCAGCCCCAGGCAAGTTCACTATGGATACAATGTGACCAAAGAAATGACAGTAGAACTGTTCTTGGGGTGAAAGGGTTATACCCAACTTTATTCCCGCAATGGCAGGTTAATCACTAGAATCCTGTCCACTCAGAGCGAGTCTGCATGCAGCAAGCCGGTCTGCGCCTCTGGGCCCCTCTGCCACCTGCACAGCCATCACCTGGACCTCTGTCCTCGGTGCTGCCACCACTGCAGCCTCAGCTCTGCTCTCCTGCAGCCGTGCCACCGTGTTGCCCAGAGCACCGGGTGGAGCTCTTTATATACAGTAAATAAGGTATGGCCTACATGTGTATAGTGAGCTAAGCAATCAGGGCCAGGTGAGACTCCTGACCATGGGAACCTTTATTTTATCCACACTCCACCCCTCCAGGATTCTTGCATCTCACTCTGTGCACCCTCAATCCTCTGCAATGGTCCCTGTGCGAGAAAGCTGGAGCATTGTAACCAAATTCCATAACAACAGATGCTACAACAATATACAAACAACAAATTATAATAACCCTCAAGCCTGAGGGGATCCATTGCCAAGTGGTCACCCTGGCTGTATTCAAACCAGTTCTACTCAAAGGAGTTACCCAAGGCCCATGGGTGGGCCTTCCAGTACCCACCTTCTCCAGCCCCTGCAGCAGGAAGTCGTGCAGACACACAGGCCCATCTTGCTGCTTTATCTCCGCCTCTGCTTCGTCCTCAGCAGCCAGAGCCGCTGCTCCTGCCTCAGTTGTTGCCGCAGCTCCAGTCCACTTTCCTCCCGTCTGTTCCTGCCTTTTCACACCAGCCCACACCTGGGTCCTCGTGACCTTCACGGGGCCCTTTAAATCCCTCCTCCGAGCAGCAGACCGTGTTTCCCTTTGTGCCTGAGCCCGCGGATAGGACCAGAGCACGGAGCGCTCCCCGACCTGCGGAGGGGGCCGCGCCTCCCCTGGAGGAGCCCGCGGTTGCCGAGTCCGTTGGGCTCTCCACCAGCTTCCAGCCAGGTGGGGTCCCCACTGAGGAGGGGCCTCCACCCCCACCTGTTCGTCAGACCTCCGCTCCCCCATTTCTGGGGCTGACGGCTGCACTGCACCCTTCCCCTGCCCCGCCGCACCTGGCAGCCTGCGTGCTCCCTCTCGGGCCGCTGCTCCTTCTCGGCCGCCTCCTCTCGGGCCTTTACAATTCCCACAGCACTTGGTAGTGATGCCATTTCAATCAGCAACAAATTTTCTTCCTCTTGGGGTGGACCCCAGTCCCCCACCCCTTTCCAGTGCCACACGTCCACAGGGGGACACCCGAGCGTCTCCCGTCCGTAGGGGCAGCTGCTGAAACACTCCTTCCAGGGGGGCACCTGTTCTTTTCCTGGGTCACCCATGAACCCTGCTGACTTCACCAGTTGTCTTGCCAATGGGTTTCAGCCCCAGGCAAGCTCACTATGGATTCAATGTGACCAAAGAAATGACAGTAGAACGTTCTTGGGTGAAAGGGTTTATACCCAACTTTCTTTCCATGTGGCAGGTCAGTCACTAGAATCCCGTCCAGTCAGAGCGAGTCTGCAGGCAGCAAGCCGGGCTCTGCCTCTGGGCCTCTGTCCTCGGCGCTGCCACCACCCCAGCCTCTGCTCTCCTGCATCCATGCCACTATGTTGCACCAAGCACTGGGCAGGGCTCTTTATATAGAGTCAATAACGACACATTGCCCACAGGTGTGTAGTGAGCTAGCCAGCCAGGGCCAGGTGAGAATCCTGGCCACAGGAACCTTCACTTTATCCACAGTAAGGCAATGTGCAACTGAAATCACTATTTCTGCTTTTTGCTAGAAAGTAATTGACTAATCTGTGAGTCAAAAAGCTGGTTTTAGCCAGTTCCGGCCTAAGTAGAATGTGCTTCCCCACCTTCCTGTGTTACAACCCCCTGGCTCTCAAAACCCAAGTTTTCGCTATAAATTCTGGGAGGGAAGATTGGCCTGGATGTCTATATCACCCCAGACCATGTTCCCAGACAACTCACAGGCATCTTGGTCTGCGTCTGTCTCCCCAGAGGCAGCACTGCAGAACTGCCAACAGCTGAAAGTTATAAATAGGACAGTTAAGGAGGGTGGGGGATCGAGAAGCAAGATCTAATAAGTATTCAGATGCAACAGGCCAAGAAAGCTCTTTGGAGGGACAGAGAAGAAAGATATCAGTGATGTGCTTCTAAACCCAGCTGGAATGGTTTGTGCACATCAACTTCATCCATTAAATTTGTTGGTCACAGAAAACTGACTGTCAAAGAAAACTTGAGGAATTTCTCTAACCCAGTGACACTGCTTGGGGAATATCATTTCCTCCAGGTTAGTGGCTGGGGGGCCCTTGTTGTCCCCTCCAGGACGGGAATTCAACCGGAAACCTGAACGTGGCACAGTGGCCATGACCTTGACCTGGGTGTGCATCCACACCCAGGCAGTTTCCACGTGGTGGGCAACTGAGTAACATGGGTCTCCCAGCCTAGATCTGAGGCTCCCTCTCTGTCCTACTTGCCGTTCAACTCCCAGTGCCTAGTACGGCGCCTGGAGCGTAGTAGGCGCTCACCACTTCATGCCTTCCCTGCCCAGCCTGGCCAGCCTCTGCCCCACAGCATGTGCCTGCCCCATCAGAGCTCTTGCCCCGCTGTGCAGCAGCTCTGCTTCCCCCTCTGTCTCCTCTCAGGCAGTTTCCAGGCTGCTCTTTGCTGCAGAGCCCCAAACGCCTCACAAGGCTGCCTGGCTTGCCAATGTTCTTGGAACAAATGAATTGCTCCCTAAGGAAGACGCACACAATTTGAAGAAGCTCCCACTTGCGATGCTTGCCTATTATATACGTTAACAATCTGGGACTTCTTTCTTTATCCATGATGTCATATATTCCTCCCTCAGAAGTATCGTCAGCCTGGGAATTATGAGTAAGCTGTTCCTTTATAAAGCAACTCAGGAAAGATGAGAAACTCCGCCTCCTTGGAGATGTTCTGATATACCAGGATCGGGAAGTTCCGTGTGACGGCCAGCTTCTCCAGTCAGGGAGAACTCACCGCTTCCTCTTTGAATCTTGGGACCTGAGGATCCACACGGAATGCCCAGGAAGCAGATTCTTCCTTTGGTCCACCGACCACACTTAGGTGGCGCCCAGAGCCTGGCTGTGAGTGCTCACTGACGTCCACTTGGCCCACAGTCCTCTGAGCCAGTCCCCTGTGCCAGGCACTCTCCCTCCGCATGCCTGACCTGCATCCTGGGAGGAAACCGAAATAAACATTGGCCTGCTTACTCGTCTCCCCAGGCCTAAAAAGCCTGGTGTGTGTGACAGAGGAAGGCGGGCAGGTCTGAATGTATCTGTCCCCAAAACAGCAGGCAGGAAAAGGTATGGTTTTCCCCTGCATTCTTCAAATTATACTGTATAGTAAGAAATTCATTTTTAATCACCATCTAGTATAACTCAGACATATTCTGATGGTCAGTTTGATGTGTCACTGTGGCTAGGTTATAGCCAAGCCAGTTCAAACACTAAGCTAGGTGTCACTGGGAAGGTATTCTGGACATGTGATTAAAGTCTGCATCGGTTTCATTGAAAAAAAGGAGATGGTTCTAGATAGTCTGGGTGGGCCTGGTGTGATCAGTTGAAAGGCCTCACATGCAGAGCCGAGGCTTCCCTGAAGTAGAGACTATCCGGCCTGTGGACAGCAATTTCCATGTGGGCCAGGGAAGTCCTGCTGCTCTCCCTATGGGCCTGTCTTGTGGATTTTGGACTTGCCTTGGCAGCCCCCACAATCACTTAAGATAATTGTTTGAAATAAATCAACCTGCCTCTGTCATTCCCTTTCTCATACATACAGGTATGTTTATTATAAATATGTGTGTGTTCATATATATATAATGTATACACATATACACACACACGGACCCGTGTGTGTGTATTTGCATGTTTATATATGTATTTCCTCCTGGTTCTGTTTTTCTGGTGGAACTCTGACTACTTCACAAATGGACACACCTACAGCTAAAACAAAAGATGCCCAAGACAATGGGCTACTCTTCCTATTAATGAATCTATATATTCAATGCTGGTTCAACCCTGTAAATCAAGTTTATATTCTATTAAAGGGTCATAAGTTGCAGTTTGAAAAATTATCCAATAACAGTGAAACTGCCCCCACACACACCCCTCTGAAAGCTCTGGGTATTAGGAAAGACACCTTTCCCAAAGGAACTCTTGAGGGAAACTGCACCCAGATTGTACCTGATGATTCCGCCCACGTAGCATAAGCAGGGTTCTGCGAGGCAGAGTCGGGAGAAATGTGGACGCCCCCTCCCAGGAGAGGGGTGCCGGAGTCAGTAACCTGGGGTCACCGAAGAGGCAGAGAGAAAGGCAGACCGATGATGGGTTCCCTGGAGGGCACAGCACTGGAGAGACAGGCTATTCCTTCCCAGGAGCAGAGAAAAAGCCACAAGGACCCTTGGCAGAAACGCAGTTGGAGACAGCATCACGGAGCCACAGGGAAGAGGGTGGCTCTCGGTGGCAGGCTGCCCACAGAGAAAATAACTTGCAAGGCCCTCACCTGCCGGGGTGATGGACCAGGGACAGGTAACTATACAGAACAGAGGATGCCAGTCCTAAGAACATTATGGAAAAAGAAATCCGAAGGTTTTAGCTTATCATGGGCTCAATCTAAACCAACTGTGTCTAAAACAAATTAAACTGTCACAAAATATCAACAGCAAGTTGCAGAAAACATGAAACATTCTACCTAGTTTACACAGAAAGGGAATTAGGTCTTACAAAACTGATGGCAGGGCTGGCAGAGCAGGCCTGGAGCTGAGCTTCCAGGAATGACTCCAGATTACTAGCTGTCACCTTGGTCAAGACTGAGAAGTCACATAACAGGGAGGTCATTGTCTCGGCTGTGGGATGGGGGCCACCTCACACCTGCTTGGGCTCCCATGCTGGCCTGACCCTGGTACCCTCACCTGCAGTCATCAGAGGAAAACGCAATGCCTCCTCATCAGGAAAAGCTGGTGGGGATGCAGCCCATGCACCCTCCCCTTCCTAACCACCAGCAATGCATCTGTTCAGGGTAAACCAGAAAACCACAGTGCAAGGAGCATGGATAACGGGGCCTACAGCTTGGCAGCCTCTGGGAGCACCACGGTAACCTCTGCAGAGCCGACCCACCTCACCTCCCACCAATGTGTCTAGGAACACACAGAAAAGCAAGCAAACAAAATACCCAGAAACTGGAGTGCCACTGAAAACAGCTGACCTGCTGCCAACATCTTGGAAGAAATTATGTCAGGTACAACAGCTATTTGGTGTGTTGTGAGGACACAGTCGGTGGTGGGCAGAGGGCACATACACAAGAAGTATGTGGATTAAGAGAAAGTAAGGAGGGCCTGCTTGGGGTTCAGAAAAGAACACAGAAATCGTGGCCTATGGGATACTGTTTTTAAAGATGACCAGAATAATTTGTACCCCCAAACTCTTCCTCCAACCCACCTGCCAATCATCCACATTACTGGCACAGGCTCTGGGGGAGCCCATCTGCCTGAGTGTGAATCTTGGCCTCATCACTTACAGCTGTGTGACCTTGGACAAATTATGAACTTCTCTGTGCCTCTGGTTCCTTTTCTGAAGAGGAAAGAGAAGGAAAATAATTGTACCTATCTGCCTAAGTGAGTTAATACATACAAAGCTCAGTAATTGTTATCAGTTGCTGTGGTAAATTACACACCCATTCAGGACTGAAATCTAGCCACAAAAGGGCTGAAACTAGTTAGAATAGTATGAGAGTTATTGAACAGATATAAAATCGGCTTCCTTGCAGGAAATTTAGAAGCAAAGAGGTGGTCAAGCACATGGGATCTTACAGACTGTCATCCCAGGTTAGGCCAGGCTCGGGTGGACTACGTGCCCCAGGCGCAGAGCTCTGGAAGCGAGAAACCCCTCCCCGGTAAGCGTCACATATGTTTAGGGCCATGGGAGAGCTGGAGATATGTAACTATGTAATGAGAGAAGCTAGAGCTTGAGAAGATAGAAGGCAGCCCCAAAATCCAGAGGGTGGCCCCTGCATTTCTGCACTGATCTGACTCGGACATGCTGGCTAGCTCGCTGCTGTGCTCCCAGAAGGGAGGAAGAAATGAGCCTCCAGCCATGCGGGACTGTCTGCCCTTGGTCCACCCCCGGCTCTTGAAGGAGACTGATGAACACAAGCTCCTCCACAGGTTCCGGCTGATGCCAAGCCTAGTGGTGTTCTTAGCATTGTCTGGGAGCAGGGGGTGAGCAAGGGCCTTCTCTGTTACGTCAGATGGAGGGTGGACATACGCATGATCATGAGCAACTGGCATCAAGTTCCTGCCTAGGGCAAATGTGAAAAGCCTTTTCAGGCAATGCGTGTCCGTGCTGGCAGAGAGGACAATTATGCCTACATCGCTACTGATGGGTTCACTGGCCCTTCATGCATTTCCCCAGGACAGACACTCTCATACCTTTACCAATGGAGGTGGGTCTCCCCAACGTTGGGAATGAGCTGGGCCATCTCTTTTTTCCTGAATGATGATTTATAGGGACTGAGATGCCACCAATTGCCATCATAAGTGATCCTGGGGGCAGTGGAGGCAACTGTAGAACAACTCGAGGCAAAGTCAGAGCCCAAGTTCATGTCTATTTAGATGTCCTCAATCTGAGCAATATGAACTATCAGATGACATAACATGAATTTCTATCCATCCGCTAAGGTCAAAGCAGTCACAAAAAGAAAGAGAAAGAGAGAAGCATACATAGTTCCTCTTAAATGCACCCTGCTTGAAAGAAGAGTTCATAGCTGCTGAAGGCAGACGAGCAGGCCCTGTGGAAGCTGTCGGTGAGGATGCCAGCAGCACCGACAAGCAGCCCCCTTTGCAGGGCATCTGATTTCTCATTCAGCGTTGCAGTCCATGAGGGCTCCATTCCTGCAGGGGATTCTGGCACAGACCCAGAGAGCTGAAGTAGAGAGACATGAAGATCAAGTTCATGATCAGCTCGTTGGATTCATTTTAGTAGGCACATCCTCCTGTGGGTATGATCTTAGTGGTCCAGTACTGAATGTCTGGGGCCTGAATACAGTGAGGTCCTTAACAACAGTTCATGCCTCTGTGTAAAGGTTTATTTCAATCAGTTTGGGGCCGGTATACTTTATGGCCAGTGTCCTGATCTGAAGTCAGTCCGCTGGGCAGAATTTCCTCTGTCGTGGGTTCTCAGCAATTTACCACAGTCGGAGTGGAGTGCAGCATTCCCATGGATTCCCCACCTCGGGGTGAGCTGTTTCATCATGATGGTGCTTTCTCATCAGTGGCGAGTATTTTAGGGGGATCCTCTACTAAGCAGCAGTCTGGCTCAAGAGGTAGGTAGGGCCATGTCTCAGGCTAATGTGTAGACAGCCACCTCTTCCCAAGGATGGCCAAGGCCAGGTTTGGGCTTTGCTTGGAGGTGCCATTTCCATCTCACAGAGAAATTTTCTCAAGTGTGCCACCTTCTGAGAATGAAGTTCCACCAAGCATCACTGGAGAATTCAGGACAGGAACACGCTCCAGGTGGGAGGAGCCCACTGGGGGGGTGAAGGAAGTGCACGCAGCTCAAGGGTGTCCCAAGCCACCTGCCAAGTGCAGTAGGAGCACCCCAGGGCAAGTGGTGGTCACAGCGAAGTGGATTTGCCGCAGCAGGAAATCGCCAGGAAAGGGATGCTGATAGTCAGGGAAGAGGGGATAAGGTCTTTTGAGTCCACAGAAAATCTGCAAGATTATGTAAGCTTTGTGGCAGAAAGCTGGGGGTTTAATAGAAAGGGACAAGGTTGCAGTCAAAGAAAGTCTACAGCCACAGATTTTAATATTTTTATCATTGCCTGTACTTGAAAATAATACAGAAACTAAACATTAACGCATAAAGTTTAACATTAAGCAATAATATAAAAACTAAAATACCTTCAACTCAAGATATCTCAAGCCCAAGAATAGTAGATGAGAGGGTATGATAAAGTTACGCAGAAATCAAGGAAATAAGCAACTAGTAGAAATGATCAGTAATTCCAAGACCAGGTTCTACAAACATGCATTTTCAGAAACCTCTGAAAAACCTAACATGGATTTTAAAAGAAAGGAAAGCAGCAAAGAGATCACAATAAAAGGAGTTGAAAGCGAGACTGATGAACAGATGTGGGGAGTTTTTTTAGCTGTAAAAGAACACAGTGGTATAGCTTCATGCTAATAATTTGAAAGTCTCAATGAAATGGATCATTTTCTGGGCAAACACAAATTACTAAATTTTTCCCAAAGAGAAGTAAAAAAAATTTGTCATGACCAAGAAACATGGAAGAAAGCAAGCCAGCTTAAAAGAACTAGGTGCTGGAAACAGGCTTTGAGGCCACTGTCCCCAAAGTATGATCTCTTAAGTGGTCATGGAACAGATAATCCTCACGTTTTGCCAACTGTTCCAAAGTACAGAAAAAGATGGAATACAATCCAGTTTATTTTATAAAGCTAGCATAGCATCAGGGGGAAAAACTCTAAAAAAAGGATATTGCAGAAAGGTGAATACATTAATTTCAGTAAGAAATAGACACAAAGATTCTACTTAAATCCTAATTAAATATTAGCACACTGAATTCATTGGTACAGCAAAAGACAGTGACAGCATCTAGGGAGACGCAGTAGACTGTACACACTCCTGCCATTTGCCACAGCAAGGATGCACACATTTCCTGTGGGTCATATGACACGTGCCTGGGCAATGGTGCCTCACCCAAGACAGGCCACAGAACCAGCATGCCACTGCCGTGGAACCATCCTGACAAGAGTCTGGCTGAAAGAGGTGCTCAGCAGACTATGTTATATTTTTCTTCTTTTAATTGTCTGTGTTTTCCTGATTTTCTACAACAAGTGTATACAATTTACTTTTTTTCTTTTTACTACAGAAATTACTTTTATAAACAGAAAAAAATTTTAATATTAAAACGGGCACCATGGACTGTATAGAAAGGAAAAGTTTGCCGTTTAAGGGATGTCTGAAGGAGGCTGTGACATTTCACCTAGAAAAGATTCAGAGGACATTTACCACACATCGGAAGAGCATCAACTCTCTAAATACCTGGACTATAAATAATAATGATATTTGAAGGAAAGACGGGCCTATTCTGTGATCTTGCAGATGCCAGAACAAGGATCTGATTTCCAACCTTGAGGAGACAGATTTCCATTCCATGTGAGGACAGCCTTCCCATCCCCCAGGGCCACCCAGTGTGGATTAGCTGTTGGTCTGTGTTCTGCACCAAGCTGTGCCACCAGCTTCTAAATGGTGGCCTCAGTGGCTCGTCCATTCTGGGATCCCTGCCCACCAGAGCTGGCTTGAGCTGGCTGTTTAAGGCTAAATCCAGCCGGAAGGGGCTAACCCATAGCTGGTACTTTCGGTAAGTAGTGTGGACCTACGATCGACTCAACCTCAAGTAGGTGAGTCTGTACATGAGGATGGTCCAGGAGAGATGTGCCATCCTAAAGGCTTGCTTGGGCTGATGGGAGCAAATGGGGCCAGGGGTGCAAGGCGGTGGAACCTGGGCTTTAGAGAGAAACTTTCCCTTCTCCCCACAGACAGGGAACAAAGCCAGTAGGCACACCCATGAAAGGCGATGAGCCCCAGCCCAGGGCTGGGTACTGGGATCACTCCTCTCTAAGTGGGCTAAGGTTGCTGTGCCCTGCTGAGTAGCCCCTTGGTCAGGGTGGAAGCTTGGTGCCCAGAGGCCCAGGGATCCATTCTTCCTCAGCCCTCTGAAGACAACAGCCTTAAGCCCGGCCTCTAAGCCCCCAACAAACTGCTCTTGGCCAGAGCCTGGCCACCTTTCCCATGAAAAGGTCAGTGACGTGGCCGCCAGGAATGCTACCTCATCCCCAAGCTCCATGTCCTCGGTCTTTCGGCTTCCCAAGCAGGTCCTTCACCAGAGGTCACATTCACCCCGGTAACGCTTGGTGGCAGAGGACACAGGAAAGAGAGGCATGCGTTTCTCTCCCCCTGTTCTTTACCATAGAGTGGTGAGGTCAGTCAGCAGCCGGGCTGCACATCTGTGTAAGTGATGGGTTTGGTCCACAGAAATAGAGCCTGACTTGGCTGGAACCCTTCTGCACACTGGCTGCCATTGTTCTGGGGCGTTTGCAGCAGCACATACTTCCCTACAGTGGAGAAAATAGCATGTAAAGTGGTAGGAGGACTCGAGTCACCGGAGTCGCCACATTCACGAGTTACAACTAGATGCCCCTGGAAGGCAGAGGGCAGGGGAATGTGCCGGCTCCTTGCCTGTCGGGAAAACCCTGCGCCAGTCCCTGGCTCCCTGCCCAGCCTCAGCGACCCCCACCAACCCTCCAGCCCCCACTTTGCAACCCCGTGGCCCGTGTGCCTTCTCGGACCCAGAGGCCCTCCCCTGCTGTCCACATCACCCCTCAGTTGCCTGTTCCATTTTTGTGAATGTCTCCTTGCCACCCAAGACACATGTCATGCTCCGTCCCTGTCATCTCCTACCGACTTGGCCGTGCCTCTCTCATAGCCCCAGTGACACTTGCTTGTCATTGCCTGCCTGTCCCCAGGCTGTGAGCCCCTGGGCAGGACCTCTCTCTTCTCACGGCTGCATCCCTGGCACCATGCCAGCCCCCCAGCAGGCACTCAGCAAGCGCTGGTGCACAGATTGTATAAAGCGACCGCGGCATCCTGGATGTGTGCTCTTTTTATAATCCATGCAGCAAACGGTATTCTGAAGCCAGAGCGGCTGAGTTTAGCAAGGCTGAAAACCCGGAGTGCTCACCACCCCTTTCGTGACTCTCCGAGGCATGCTCCCTGCCCCATAAATCAGTCAAGGTGGACATGATTATTGTGCACTTTCGTTAACTGCCAACCCAATCAGTTCCCATAAAAAAAAAACTGGCATTTTACATAAAGTTGAAAAGGGCCACTGGTTTTGAAAGTGCATGTAATGTGGTTTCCTGATGGCTAAGGAACTTTGGGGAAATATTTATTGTGCTCACGAATGGCATTCTAGCTATTGTCTGTGTTCCCTTTTATGGCATCATAAAGATTACTTTGTATAGTCAGACTGGCTGACATCTTCATCAAATCCCCTAATGTGCACCTTTGCAGAAGGATCATTTGTGCCAATGGGTGACAGTCAGCAGCGTTCAACAAAGGTTTATTGAGTGCCCGCTCCAAGCCAGGCACCGAGGAATGGGCTTTGTCTCCAAAGCTTTCAAATCTGCTGAAAATACTCCCAATTTCACAGGCAGTCAGAACAGAAAATGGTTTGCTCTAGTCTCCCCTCTGGGGCCTGCTGGGTGAAAATGCACCTAGAGCTGCCCAGGGAAATGAAACATCCCTTCGTGGACCTTCCAGAGCTCCTGAAAGCTTTGGAGAACTTACCAGGTTCTGCGCACAAGCTCTGACTCTAAGCAGCTGCAGGCTGGGGCAACCAGAGCCGCTCAGCCACAGGACCCTCCCGAGGGGAGTCCAAGAGACTGGGGGTCGCAGGAAGACCACCAACCTCTTCCCTCCCTAGGTCAAAATTCAACAACAGCTTCACAGCTGCGGGAACAACATGGCTAGTTAACCCCTTCAACTCCAGTTTCTTCACCTACAAAGGGGATAATACTGCCTTACCTCCCAAGAAGGTTATAAAAATTAAAGATAATATAGAGTACCTTGCATAGGCAAGGCACCAAATGGATGTCCAAAATAGGCTCATTTCTTTGTATTCCTTCAGGCCACGCAATGGCCAGATAAGACCCCCCTACCGCTACCCGCTAGCCCCCTACCACACACAAGTGGCAGAAGAGATGGAGAAAAGAGGACACACAGAGGAGGAGCATGTCAGAAGGAGACGCAAACGGCCTCGGCGACGGGCCAGGCCTGGGAGGGGAGGGAAAGGAAAGGGTTGGCAATCGTCCCCGGGCCTCTAGTGACCACGTGGGTGGTGATGCCACGGCCCACGGCCAAGGGACAGCCACAGGTGCTTTGAGAGCCCTCAGCTCTGGCTTTCGCCATAACCGCTGCCCCATCTCACCCGCCGTCTTCACTCACCAAACTCCGCTCCTCCTCGCAGCCAAAGACCTTCCTCCTACAGGAAGCCTTCCTCGCCATGAGAGGAAGCAGTCCCTCTCCTTTAGGGTGGTGTTTGTCCCAGCACTCTGTAGTCACCGATTCCGCCCCCTCACTCGAGTAGGGTGATGTGTCTGGGCGCCTGGGACAAACAGGCGGAGGACAGATGGGGCTGAGGAGACCATGCGTGAGCTCACTGCCCCCATCAGCACCCTGGCAGGACGTGGAATCCAAGTCAGTGGTTCAAATGGAAAGACTCTGGCTAAGAGAGAGGCTCAGAGGAGACGGACAAGGGCACTCAGAGAGGAATGCCCAGTGCCAGGGGCACTGGGACCTCCGGGGGGAGGGGAAGGAGTGATATTACCGGAATTGGGATTGGGGGGGGGGGCGGTGCTGCCTTTGCTCATTCAAGGTGCCAGAGCAGGAGGGGGTGAGAACATGCCGGTCTACTGTCCACCCCTGGGCTCAGCCCATGGCTCTACTAGCTACTGTCATGGACTGAGCCGTGCCCTCCCTCCAAATTCATATGTTGAACCCTCACCCCAGCACCGCAGAGTGGGACTGTATCAGGAGATACAGTGAGAAATTGCAAATGCAAATGCTGTTGATGAATCAAACTCAGTGTTCATTTATCCATGAACCGCAGGAGGTAATTAAGGTAAACACGGTCATTAGGACGGGTCCTAATCCAGTACAACTGGTGTCCTTAGAAGAGGAGGCTTGGACACACAGACGCAAGTGGGGCTCAGGGAGTGGGAAGTGAAGACACAGCAGGGGAAGGTGGCATGTGCTAGCCAAGCAACAGGCCTGAGGCGCTCACTGTGCCCACAGCTCCATCTCTGATTTCTGGCCCCCTGAACTGTGAGAGACACAGCTATGTTCTGTGTTATTTTATAGGGCAGTTCGAGCAGGCAGTACACCCACCCAGCTGGTATCCAGCAGACAAACCATGGGGCCTGTACTGAAACCACTCTGAGATGAATTGAATACAGTCCTCTTAGAAGCTGACCTCTCCCTGACCATGCTTTGCCCCTTAGAATATATGTTGGACACCTGTCCGCCCTTGCTGTGACTGGTGTCCCCAGCACCTTGCCTCCTGGGCCACCGCCTACTGGGACATCCTCTGCCCTCGGATAAGCCAGGGGCTATTGTCACAAGGTGGCTGAGGCCCTCTGCTCCCACTCCTCTTGAATCAACAATGCCACCTCTTCAAGCCCTTTACTCTTCAACAATGCCACCTCTTCAAGCCTTTGATGACTGAAAGGAACATGGAACAGTGGCTCAAAAGCAAATAGCAACATTCTTTCACTGCGTTTCCTTCCAGTGCTGCCTGGCTGTGCTGCCTATCATTCAGGGGTAAAGGCTTCCAAGGGACAGGCCAGGGGGCATTTAAACTGTGAGAAAAGCCATTGATGGTTGCCACGCTGCTGGCTCCCTGGGTATAGGATATTGATAGTTCATCGATGCTGCCCCTCAGAGTTTAACCACGTGCCTCCCTCTCCGCTGCAGCCAGAACAGGTGCAGTTCCAACCTTGGGGACAAAGAACTCAGCTGCATGCTCCACGGCAAGTAGAGCATATTTTCTTTGTTTTAAATGATTTGTTACAAATGATATGGTTATGTGAGCCCAAGACTTAGCCACCACCGTCTCCTAGTTTAGGTATTCACTCACTTCACCAGTACCCACTGTGATACTCAATGCACTGAATTTGAACCCCCTTCCCTCTACCAAGAAACTGTGGCCCTGCTTACCAGGGTCCTAAAGATCACAGCAAGGTCTTCAAGCAGTGTGAGGGGCTGATCCTCACAGTGAAACACTGTCTCCCCTGCGTGCAGGGATTTAGCTGCCTCTCAGTGTCATCACTGGTGTGAGAAATTGCAAATGCAAGTGCTGTTGATGAATCAAACTCGGTGTCCATTTATCCATAATCTCTCTGGGCAATCTCAGCCACTATGGGACACATCTCTGCTCTGAACCGATGTTCCCCAGGTCTGGACCTTTGTCTGCTGTGACAATGTCTTTGACCCCAAACTGGAGCTCCCCACCCTCGTGGCATTCTCCGATGACCAGCAGACATCTGAAACTCAGTGTGACCAAAACTGAACTCAGTCTCTTCGCCCAAAACTTCATCATCAACCGCATCTGTCTCGGCCTATTGAACCAGCCCTGTGCCCGTACCATATTCATGCAAAATACTTTTAACTCTTCCAATGACCAATGGCCGCCACCAGAGCCGGTGAGGCTAAATGCTTGTCATCTCTTTGCCACCCACTCCTTCCCTCCAGCAGCCTTGGCTGGACTGGAGCAACAGACTCTAACTGATCCCTCATTTTCTCTCCAATCCACTTTTCACCCTGAGCTGCCCAGCTCTGATCTTCTAGGGTCAATTTCACTTCCAAACCTAATGCTCCAACTAGACAGACCTGCCTATGGTTCCCCAAAACATTTCAACCCTCCAGGCCCTCAGTAAGCTGTCTGCTGTCCCAGAATGCCCTCTTCTGGGCTGCCTCCCTGACACCTGACCCCACCCTCAGGGTGGACCACCCGCCTTCTGTGTCCCTGGAACAGGCCTTCCTCCACCATCGCACTGTCGTCTGCCTTGCGGTCCTTCACTCCTGGGTCAGTCTCACTGATCAGGAAAGTGAGCCCCATGTTTGCAGCTGCTGAATCCCCCACGTCTAAGCAGCATTCAGAGAATCCCTTCCAACTTGCCATCCAAAGGAGAGTTTCTGCCTTGTCAACAATCTTTCCCTTAGTCCTAGGGTGGCCCCCAGCCTGACCTGAGAACACAGCCGGTCTTGGCGCACAGACTCTGTGAGACAGTACCCATGGGGCAGTTCAGCGGGCTGGACCAAAGGAAGGTGTCCCCCCAGCTCACAGCAGGGGAGCCTGCCCTTCAGGGGGAAGAGAAAACAGTGCAAGCTCCTTCCCTGCCCACAGTGAGCCCAGTAGCCCCCGGAAATCCCCTCCTGTGCCCCATGAATTCTCTGTCACCTAGGAGTGCTCCTTGGTATTTATGAGCGTAGGGAACACTGCCCTCACAGGCCTTTTACCCCCTATTTCATCAGCCAGGAACAGTTGATGGGTTAATACTTGCTTTTCTTCTCCAGATGTTAGTGGCTCCCTACCGTGCAGACAGGTCTCATTCCCAGGGGGTCATTTCACCCGGAAGTCACCCACAGGAGAGCATGTTCCGGACCCTCAGCTTGACCTCTAGAAAAAAACAGCAGGATGTGGAAACCGCAGGGGCCCCAGCTCGGAGGCCAGCTAAGCTTCCAGATGAAAGCAAGCGTCAAGGGGAGGAAAGCACCCTTCTCAACAGACCCCCAGCTCCCATGGGCTAGTTTCTCATAAGGTACCATAGCACACCTACCCAGAAGTGGTATCTCCAAACGAGTGTCCTCATCGCAGAAATCACTGCTCTGCCGTCAGCCTTTGCTCCAAGTACTAGGATCCCCAAGCCAGCAGGGCGTTTGGAGTCAGGTGACTGCACAGAGCCTCAGGGAGGCCAAGGCAGGAGCAGCCCCGGTCAGCCAGCCCGCAGACACCAAGCTCCCACCGTGCAGTGGGCCCCGTGGGCTCAGGACTGAAGAATCTCAGCTCTGCGGGCTCTTATTCCCCAGGTGGCAGACAGCAGAGGAGCCCGGAAGTACCTTAAAGCCCAGAGGAGTCTGGATTTCCTTCTCGAGGCAACCAGAAATCATCCAGGGCTTTTAAGCTGGAAAGTGACATTTTCTGGTTTGCACTTTGTGAGGGCCATCTGGGAAGTACGGAAAGAATGGCTTTGGGGAGGATAATAGTAGAAGCAGGAAGCTCGGTCAAGAGTTTCTGTAGTAAATCCAGCAACTAAGGAAGAGTGGAAGGTGGAGCTGCTCCAGAGATGGCATTTCAGAAGCGGATTTCAGGAGTCCTTTGGGGGGTACCCCAAAGATGGCAATGGGAGAGTGAGAGAAGGTAGGGCATCGGGGATGCCTCCTCCCTTGAACAGCAGGGGGTTTATAAGATGGGAAAGGTTAGGTGTAGGGAAGAGCCATTTGGGGGAGGAGACAACCAGAGCCTCGTGCTGGGGCATTTCAAGCCTGAGACATGAGCGTAGTGATGCTAAGGAGGCAGTTGGACACGTGAGCCTGCAGCTTGTGGGTGGGGAAGGGGAGTCTGGGCCGGAACCAGAAAGGACCTCAGAGACAGCAGGAAGAAATAGGATGACGTCTGCTATCCCAGGAGGGAGCTCGATGACACAGCCCCAGAGTTTCCCATTAGGAGACAGGTTTGTTCCAGAAGAAAAAAATAGAATGGGTTTTGAAGGGAAGGAATCAGAACAAATTCTCTGCAACAAAATCCCAAAATTCCCGTGAACTGGGAAGTGGGCGAACCTCCAACAGTAAAACCTGCCCCTGACGCTGGTCCTGCCCACACTCCCTGTGGCCTCAGACAAGTCACTGCCCCTGTTTAAGCTCAGTGTTCCTGTTAATGCAATACTGATCTAACTCTAGTTCCTGCCCTTTGTGCCTGCAGATTTCAGTCTTGAATGCGTGTGCAATTTATCACAGCAACTGCTAACAATTACTGAGTGTTACTATGGGCCAGGCAGTGGGCGAAGAGCTTTATATAGTATTAACTCACTCAGGTAGATAGGTGCAATTAGTTTTCTTCTCTTCAGAAAATGAAACAGAGGCACAGAGAAGTTAATAATTTGTCCAAGGTCACACAGCTATAAGTGGTGAGGCCAGGATTCAAACTCAGGCAGACAGGCTCCGGAGCCTGTGCCAGCAAACTCCATGTGAATGATTGGCAGGTGGGTTGGAGAAAGTTTTGGGGTAAAAACAAATAATTTTGGTCATCTTTAAAAATAGTATCCCATAGTTCAGGATTGCTGTGTGATTTTCTGACCCCCTCCTTACTTTCTCTGGTCCACTCAGCTCCTCACCTCGGAGCCCAAACCATTCTCACACTTTCACCCTTGGGCCAGCACAGTGCTCCATCTGGGGCAATGCTCAGGAGCATAGAGAAGGGCCCTGCACCAGGAAACTCCTCCAGAAAGATGCAGAAGCCAGCTGCAAGCAAGGATGCCAGTGAAGTGCAGGCACATGTGTCCCAGGTACTGTCTCGATGCCCGCCTAGGACAGCTACAGACCTACGGCTGTTCTGATGTTGGGCAAATGCTTCTCTCTTTGTAATGGGGCCGGCTGAGAGCAACTGATCACTGTCTTATGCGCTACAAGGCCACCCTGGAGTCTGCAAGGGTGGAGGGTTTAAGGAAGTTACCTGGTAAGTCCTGGCTCCTTAAGCTCAGAGCCTGGCAGTAAGATCAAGGTGCTGGAGAATTATTCTGGGTAGAGCCTGGTTCCCACTGGTGGGATGGTGGTGGGGAGGGGTGATGGGGGGTGGGCGGTGGGAGGGGGAGTGATGGTGAGGTGGGAGGGGAGCAGGGATGAAGAGGAAGAAATGAAGCCGCTGAAACTAACTGTAAATAGCTAGTTATTGTTTTCAAACATGAATAAGTATATATACCCCCAGTGTGGAACTGAAATCCAACTTAAGAAGTGACAAGGTGATGATGGAGTAGGAAAGGAAAACTTGGCCGAGATTTGGCCATAAAAAGGAATGAAGCACTAATTCATGTGAAGTGAAATAAGCCAGTGACAGAAGACCAAAGATTGTATAAGTCCATTTATGTGAAGTAATTGAAATGTCTACCGTAGATAAATCCATAGGGACAAAAGGTAGATTTAAGGTTACCTAGGAGGAAGGAGTAGTGGGGGTCATGACTAAAGGGCCCAGGGTTTGTTTGGGGGATGATAAGAATATTCTAAAATTAATTATGATGATGGTTAAACAGAGGATGTACTAGAAACAAAAACCATCAAATTGTAAGCTTTAAGTGGGTAAATTGTATGGTGTGTGAATTATATCTCACTAAAGCTGTTATGTATGTTTCAATGCACTGAGGCTCTTGTCATATGGGGCTATGGCTATAGATACTGACTAGCCTAAATGACGATCGATGAAATGCTGACTATTAATTCAATTAGTGAAGAGCCACCCTTCTGTCCCAAAAGACTAGAAACTAATCAAGAAATATTGCTCTCCAAAACTACTTGCTCAACTCATTCTATTCCTAGACTTGTTTGGGGGTTGGAAGGAATGTCCTAGCCAGTCAGCTGGGAAATGTGAAAAAATAAAATACATGTTTCATGATAAACATCACTTCTGTCAATTCCTGTTGTTGCAATATGTGCAAAAACAGAAGTCTCCCTGCAGGGTGTGAAAGTGAGAGCCAGGCAGAGAGGAGTCGTGGAGCGCAGCCAGGGGAACACAGCATCTGATGTGAAGAGGATGCTGGAGGGACACATGCTGAGTGGGGAGGGAGGGGCTGGGTATGGGGCTCGAGAAAATGTACATGTTGCAATTCATAATCTTGCGGACCGCACTAAAGCAGACTTGATGGATATTAAAACCAAACTCTACTTACACTTTCAGTGATTATCTTAAAACTTGGTCCTGCCCTAGTCCAGGGGTTCTCAAACTTGAGCTGCTGCAGAATCACCTGGAGAATGTGTTAGAACACAGCTTACTGGGACCCAATCCAGAGCTTCAGATTCAGTAGGTTTGGGTTGGAGCCTGCAGATTTGCATCTCTTACAAGGGCCAGGTGATGCAGAGGCTGGACTGAAGCAGCCAATTGGTGGACCACACTTTGAGGAGCAGGTGTGGAGGGAACCTGCCAGGTGCACGCCAGTGCTCAATGAGATCACGCAGAGGACTCTTCCGCAGGCATTCGGCGAGACGGGTCCTGAGATGCTCCAGAGACAGAAAGGGTTAAGGAAGAGGCATTGGTCTACCCCGGGGAACACCTGCTGGGGGCCCTCATGAGGTTTAGATTGGATTCTAGGCTTCTTGCTTGTCGATTGCCGTCAGTCAGGTCATCCTGTAACAAATCGCCTTGAATTATTGAAATAGTAATAGGCACAGCTGGGTAAATAATGCACAGGATGGTGTAAGTCTATGTTCATTAAGGGATTACCCACACTGCAGGTCTCCCACTGGGTCTGACTCAAAATTATTTGTTCCCACCAACCTGCAATTTCTTGCTGCTTGCCCATCTGCAAACTCTCCATCGGGGAAGATTGAAATCCCTCCTGCATTTCTCATAGGTCTCTGAACACAAGGTTTCGCCGCACATATCCATAGAGTAGCCACACAGACACGCATCCTAAGGGTCTTTGAGCCATGCTTAAGTGCAGATGCTAAGCGTTTAATATCTCCTGATGATAACGAAACTCATGATTAGAAACAAGTTGCTCTCAATTACAGGCTGCCTTAATAGCAGATTGAATTTGCCTTAGAAGCAAATTAATGAATTTGAACCCAAGAAGCCTTTATTTCCAAAATGCAAATTTTATTTGTGTGTGTGGTGAGAACATTTAAGATCTGCTCTTTCAGCAAATTTCAAGTAGACAATGCAATATCGTTAACTACAGTCACCATGTTATACATTGGGTTATTTTTTAGCCCCAGTGAAAGGCACATTAGGCAGTAAGATGTCTTCATAAGGAAACTTTCCCTGTAATGAGATATGGTAGAGACTAGCCATGGTAGGGCTGATGAAGATTAAGCTGGGCTCCTTGGAAAGCATCATGAGACAGAACATGCAAATCACCATGGAAACCAAGCCATGTTTTTATTGAATAATAGGTTTGCTCATTATCCTAAAAAGGTAAGAAAGTCTACTGCCTAAGGGGAGATCAGAGTGAGTATTAATGAGTCAACTAGCAAGAAAATGGAGGAACGGGGCAGCTTGGAGTGTCCATCTCTTCCCAACCTGCCAGGCAGGGGTGGTACTCGAGGCTGGGCTGCGGAGGGTCTTGCTGTCCTGTCCCCAGCCTCTGAGCTTGCTACTGCCTCTCTGATGTTTCCAGTACACTGGGAGCCTCCCAGACTGTGAGGACAGAGGCCAAGGAGAGCAGACGAGGCTGCTGCTGTCCCAACCTGGAAGTCAGCCTGGCCCTCTGCTCTACCCACTACAGGTAAAAGGCTGGCCCAGAACCCGAAGACAGGACAGGAGTGGGCACCCCACCCAGGTCACGCACCCCAGAAACTCTCACCCGTGTCAGCTCACTGAATACTCTCTTAAAACCAGGTCTGGACAAAATGTCACATTCGCTGAGCACCAATTCTGTGCCCAACACCAGGGGCCCTTCCTTTTAAATGCCAATAATCCTGAGCATAAGGGAATGTAAAATATGAGAGATAATGATCCTCTAGGTAAACACGGGCTAGATTTCACATACATAAATTTGTCACACTGATTTCAGATCTGTTTATATGTTAAGCACACTTCTGATCTAATTTAAATAACGTTTGAAATACTTACCTTTAGTTGGGTAAATCCTTCCTTCTGTGTCCCTATACTTTTATTAATCTAAGTATATGTCGTTAAAAAAAATATTGTGTTTTAAATTTTATATAATTGGCAGCACATATTTATATTCTGCAACTGGGTGTTTTCATTTGAAATGAAGTTTTCAAGAACTGTGGGTATTGACAGTGCAGATCAATAAGTGAGCTCAGCAGTGCTGTTGCTTTATTTACCCTGTGACTAGAAAGGCACTTACAAGGAGTCTGTGTGATGTACATACATCCTTAGGACTTGAAATTTTGAGACCTCGAATGTGGTTCATTTATGAAAATGCTCTCTGTGGGCCTGAGAAGTACACACTGTCTTTCTTCATGCAGTTGTATGTCAATTAGATCAAGCATGTTAGTGGGCTATCTTACGAATTTGTGTCTACTTAATCTGGTTTCTAAAGAATTTTGTTTAAAATTATAATAATGAGACTTTACCCATATCCATGACTTGGATCCTCACGACTTTTCAAAAACATGTATGATATGAGTCTTCCAGATAAAGGTGAGGCTCAAACCTGAAGCTGCGGAATGGCAGGCTCCGGGCTGGAACCTCTGCCGCAAAGGCAGTCGTCTTCTGGAAGTCAAGGCTTGCAGCTGAAGCAGTGACCTAGCCAGTGGGGCAAATAGAGGCGATTTGGCCTGTATTTACATCCAGATCTGTAAGGCTCTGAAATGATAACCTTCAACCTCTAAGCAATTATGCAAATCTAGCAAACAAAAATCTGGCCTCTCTGAATTACATCCTGCTCCTCTGCATCTGGAAGTTTTGCTGGCCTCGCCCGCTGACTTTGGACCGGCCCCCTGACATTCCCCAAGTACCACCTTCCATGGATGTCCCTACATTCGCCAGGCCCCCTAGGCCTCACACCCATGCTTTCCACTTGACTGCCAGGCAGCGCAGCAATGGCAGGTTCCTAAATTAACAGCCAAAGCATGACCCCGAACATCTCCCGGCCTTTATGTCTTTATTTTCTGCCTGTTAGAATGGAAACTGAAATGGTGGATTCACCATGACATTAACCTGGCTTAGACATCAAAGCGCTTTCCTTGCAAGGTCTCCCCTCTAAGGCCCTGTACTTAATTCTGTATTCATAACTTTGTTTTCTCAGAGAGGACTTCAAAACTCTTATGAACTTCAGGCCACCCGAAACCTGGATCTTCCCCCACCCCTGCAGAAATGACTTCTTTATCTTGGCGATCTCCTAGTCAAGTAGTACGGCACCGTGGGGGAGCGCGCAGGTCATAATCTCAGGATTAAAGCTTAGGTTGGAGACGCAGGCTAAGGCCCCCCAAGTGCCCTGTCTCCTTCACTTGCACGTCAGGCTGTGCGCCTTCCCCACCCTGTGGGACGCACCGGCCTTGGTCAGCCCCGCTCCACGGCGGCCTTCAAGCCAAGGGAAGGCCACAGCTCCCAGCTCGGCAGGCCGCCTGGGCCCCACCCGGCTCCAGCTGTGTCCACTGGGCTTTTGGGGAAAGGCCAGCCCAAGCCAGATGATCTGACATGATGAGAAGGGAAATTCTCTGCATTCCTTCGGCAGAAGACATATGCCAAATGCAATGCAGTGAGGAGAAGCAGGCTGGGGTTTTCCTGGGCAGCCAAATGCATCTTCAACCCTAACAGAGCTCAGTGTGGAAAAAACTGGGTCACATCTAATGAAGTGGATTTTCCGGGGGAGCTAGTGTCTGCTGTGGACAGAGCAGGGGGTCATGGGGGCGGTGGGGAGACCAGGGAAGGGTGCAGGACCAAGCACTGACATACACTCCCAGTGCACAGGGACTTCCAGTTTTGGAAAAATGTCTTCATAATCCCAGAAATGACCCGAGGAACAATCAGATTACATTATTTTCTCCAGTCGTCAATGCACAGTGGGGGTTCCAGATGAAAAGGCCAAAAGCCTGTTTTTAACTCTGTGGGCTCACCGATGGCCCAAAGCTTCTCACAAAGGTCCTTGCTCCCAAAGGCTTCTTTTCCTTTCTCATTAAGACTAAAGGAGGTTTGGTAGGGGAACCATCATGCTGTCCGTCTGAGCTTCCCAAGCCAGCTTCAGCTGGTCAGGACATCTGAGGGGTGTTCAGACAGCTGGCCAGGGCCCCTTTTCCTCACTGCCAGTGGGCCATCGGTGACTGTGACTCTAGAATCCCCTCCTAACAGCCCCTCTTTGAAGCCCCTGCATTTTAGTCAGTAGAAGCTTCGGACTGTCTGGTCAAATATACCTTCAAGACTGAGTTGATAACTTCCTCCGTGAAGCCCTGTCCGACTGCCTCCCACCTGGAGGCCTGATCATGCATCTGCCTGCACCCTGAACATCTCTGCATCATAGTTCGTACAATTTCATAGAATGTCCACATGGATTCTATCTCCCTCGCCAGTCTGGAGGCCTCACCCTCCCACCCTCCCCTCCTGTGGTTCTCGAAGTCTCTCCCACTCTCTGGACTTCGTGAACACCTTGCACTTCCTGCCCATGTAACCATTCTGATCATGAGCCACCATTTTACATAAAAAAAGCTTTATAAATAAAGCTTGACAAATCAGGAAGCCAAGACTTGAAAAGACTGTGTTGTCCAGAGGCCCAACACCGGTAAGTGTCAACACCTAGAGGTGCACGTGAATCTTTCACAGTTCCATGGCTACAGGCTTTTAAAAAATGGAGCTATCGGGAGGGCAAAAATCTAGAACACAGCTGCCCTACCTTTAAACAGAAGATTGGATGATAATTTTTGGGCAGAGGTGCTAAAAATACAACACAGTCACAAGTTAAAGTGCCTTCAAAGGCCAGGCAGGCACTGTGAGTGACTGAAGCAGGCTGAGCAGAGACTGTGACCCACCTGAGAAGGTGTGCCCACCTAAAGGGCCCATTGTCTATTCAGATCTGCCAGGCTGCTGCACACAGGACCGCAGGCCCAGAACTGCTGATTTTATTTTTGTAGTCGGAAATCCAGAGTTTAATGTAAAGCCTCTAACATTTTCAATGTTGGCACTGAGGACCAAGCAAACACATCTGCAAGCTGCACACAGCTCACAATCCACCAGCTTGCAATCCCTGGGGCAAACCCACTCTCCCTGGAGATGGGATCAACCAGTGCAAATTAATTTAATTCAGCTCCAGTGGCCCTTGCCCACTCACATGGCACCATCTTGCCATGTAGAGAATGGGGTGAAATCGTATTTCGTAGCATGCTGCTGGCATCACTTTGACTGCTACCTTTCTTGGAGGACTGGACCTTCTGGGGACTGGAACACGAAACGGTGGCTTTCAGCCACAGGCTGCCTACTTCAACTTCACTTCCTGTCTTCCCTAGTATCTTTCTCCTCACAGCTCGTAGCAGAAGGACCTCCTGATCGTGATCAACCAATAAGCCATTCAGATCCATCAACCTCCCAGAAGGAGACTGTTTTTTAATGTGTATCTGACTGGGATCCCATCAGACTTCCCACTACTTTCTTATAGGATCCCTTTCAGATTGTTCTCTGGGCGCCTCACAGAACCCCACACAGTATTTGCACAATGGTACACATTTCACAAATGTGAAGCAGAAGAACAAATGGTCCCCCAAACCTTCAATGCACTTTCTTCTCCCCACCCCTTCGCAGGAGTTTTCATCGTAGACCGGCTGAAAGGCTAGGTTTCCACAAGCTCGTATATGTCGGCTACGCCTAACATTCCTGAGCACCTGTCATGTCCCGGGCTCTATTCTGCATCGAATCCTTGTAGCAATCCTCCAAAATGAGTCCTAGCTTGGTCTACACTACAGATGAGAACAGAAAAGCGCAGAGAAGAAAAAAAAATTAAGTGGCAAAGCCAGGATTTGAATCCAACCCAAATCAGTTCCAAAGTCCACACCCAGGGACACCAGCTGTATGACCTCCGTAGGTGCTATTATCCGCATTTTACAGATGAGAAAGAGGTCAGAGAGATTACAAAACTCTCTAAAAATCATATCCGGCTGATAAAAAGCAGAATTCAGGTCACCGTTACTTCAGGCCAACTTGAGGCGCATACCCAAGGAGCCATTCTAGCTCCACTTCTACATTTTAACAGAGGCTTAGTTGAAATGAAAAAATTGATTATAGTAAGCGGAAGAAAACAGTTTAAAGCTGGCTTTGCTCTAATCCCTGCTAATCATGCCTTCAATTAAAAAGCTGATAAAAAGGTTCACATGAGCTTAGTGTGTTGGACGGTCCCCTTCATTTGGAAGTCGGATTTCTTCTCTGTTTACAAGTATGCACTCATCTCCCAGCCTCTTGCTACTCAATGTGTGGTCTATGGACCAGTGGCATCAGCGTCAGCTGGGAGGCCCCTGGGAATGTGGGATCTCAGGCCCCACCCTAGACTCAGGGAATCAGAATGTGCGTGTTAACAGCACCAGGTGATTTGTGCGCACAGGAAATCTGAGAGCGCTGGACTACGAGACCCCAAGAAGCCTCAGATACTAGCCATTTCATGAACAATTCTCTTCAGTGCATCTATGGACCGCACGGACATTAACTCGGTCTGTTACCAAACACAAAATCTCTGCCCCGAGACGCAGAAGAGCCTGAGGGGACTGCAGTGAAACAAACGTCTCAGAAACCTCAAGCGGCAGGTGAATGAGCCCACTTTGGGGGCCCAAAATTACTCCAGAACCCTCAGCTCCTGCTGCACCCAGCCATTGGCGTTGTCTGCCCTGGCGACTCTGCCTTTTCCCCCAAGATACCCACGCACCCCTCTCCAAGTGCTCTGGGTCTGTTTTTCACAGAGAAGCAAGGAGGGGTATCGTGGCTTCCAAATTCCTTGCTGAATGACTAGAGAAAAGCTGATCTTTTGCCACATGGAAAGACACTCAGAAATGAAGTAATAGGGGAATAGCAAGGGACCTTAGGGGCCGTCCATAAAGCAAGCCTGGGATGGGTTTGAGAATGTCCTTATAAAGCCATATGGCGATTCCTCGGTGGCTGAGCTGTGGGTGGTACGGGGCTGAGACCAAGACCGTGGAATCCTGGGTTAAAGGAAGGTCGAGCTGCTTCAGCCACCAGCCAAATCTACAATTAGTCCTTGGGGGAGATGCTCGGGTAGGGACCCTTGGCTGAAGAAGGGCCCAAGCCCTGGAAATCCAGGAGCCTTCTCCAGAAGGCGGTGCTCGGCTTTTCTCGGGGCCTACTGGAATTTCATGATCCTGTTCACACTGTACAGATGGGAATTTAATAATTAATTAGGGAATAGCTCACCCCAGAGCCCTGGCAGGGGGGATTATGCAAATCAACGGAGATGTGGCAAGGGGCCGAATATTTTATTGTGTGTTTAATTTGCAAATACTACCCACTGAGAAGGCTTAGGCAGGAAACCTATCATCATAATCATTATTATTACTCATGCAAAACGACTTGAGTTTCCATCAGACCTCCTTCCTTTCAACTGCTTTCGCCAAACACTTTTCCCAAGAAATGTAATGTTTTTTTTTAATGAAAAGAAAAAGTAACTTAAGTGCTAAAGAATATTAGGAATGAAATGAACTTGTTTGGAAAAAATAGAAACTAGCCTAGACCTTACCTTTGCTCAATCTACAATTCTTTTTAGTCCTCAAGTAGCTTCCATCCAGGTAATTTTCTCTCCCGTGCACACTGAGTGCCCAGGGAGATAGGAAGCCGGACGCCAAAAGAAAGCAGTGGGTTGCTTCTCATGCATGCCACACACTACTTCGTGCACCAGAGAAGCCACCCCTTGATTTCGAGTCCCCCAGTACCCTTCCTATAAACCTCCTCTGTTGAAATAAGCTGGAATCGTTTTCTGCGGCCTCGTGAACAAGGTCCTTAACTGCTCTCTCCTGTGTGGATAGTAGGGCTAGAGAATCACACACCCAAGGGCTCACCCCACCACCACAGGTTGAAAACTCAGTCATCTAAAACAGGGTCAACAAACGTTTTCTGTAAAAAGACAAATAATAAATATTCTAGGCTTAGCGGGCCATACGGTCTCTGTTGCAACGTCTCAACTCTGCTGTCATAGGGAAAAGGAGCCACAGACAACATATAAACAAGTGAGCATGGCTGTGTTCCAATAAAATTTTATTTACAAAAACAGGTGGCGGGCCAGACTGGGCTGCCATCCGAACTTTCTGATACTTGGTGTTCTGTACAGCGTTTCTCCGACTGCATGCAATTTTATTCTTTAAAAACCACACACACACACACAGAGAGGATGTGTCTATGACTCTGAGCATGTGTGTATGCAGACCTGGATAGATCAGATTAAACCATCTGTTCTCACATTTGGCAATGATCAGAAGACCAGGGTCAGCTTTGTGGGCATTGTAGAGTGCCCAGTCAAATGGGGTGCCCCATTCAGAAGGGCTCCAGCCCCACCCTTGATTTAATGTCCTGCTGTCACTGTCTTGAAATTCTTAATAATTTTTGTGAGAGCTTCATACTTTCATTTCGCACTGGGCCCCACAAATTATGTGGCCAGGTCCTGCTGGAAATATACAAGCACCAAAGCTTGTCACCACTGGGGAGGTGCTGTGGCATCCAGTGGGTAGAGGCCAGGGATGCTTCACAACATCCCACTATACATAGGACAGCCCCCTCAGCAAAGAATTACCAAAACGTCAATAGCGCCAACGTTGAGAAACACTGCATTTAACCACGTAAAATTGCTGATATTCTACCATTTTTTGACCTATGAGTAAAATTAATTTGTATGGTGCAGCCTACTTTATGTTTTTCACCTTTCTAAGACTTGTAAAAATCTTTACAAACCAGGAAAAAAAGTCCCCCCTCAATCTATGCATTTCTAATTTCTTTTTGCTCACTGAAAATAAGCCTCTTTTAATCTGCCCCCCCAATTTGTGTAGTCGTGTATTTATCTGTTTCCTGTTATTTCTAGAAAAGTGACACATGCAAATGGCACCAGTTTTTAAGATGCTGAAACACACTCAATGAACGTGAATCTCCTGCCTCCGCAGACCCCCACCCCTGGCGCGCCGTCCCTGTTTCCCTGCTCAGAGCAATGCCATTTTATCGTTTTCTCAGCTGTCCTTCACAGACATTTTGTAAATGGGGGCATTTTATACTCAAGGTTACTCCTCTGTTTTCCTTACAAGTGTCCTTCATCAGCCTGCCTAAAACACTCACCAGGGATCCCTTATAGTGGGTCTGATTCTGCTTTGCTTCCCAGATTTCTGGGCCACCTACTTCTACAACAAGGAATCTTCCAGAGCCTTCTCCAGCGATTCTGCCTCCGGGAACCAACTTACTAGATTCTCCTGCTCCTTTTTTGAAGTCCTGGTGGAATAAAAAATAGCATTCCATTTTCCATCTCCTAATTTCTCTCCCTCAGCGCTCTTTGTCACAGAACACATTACTGCTCTATTTAAAGTCTGTTGGGACCCAGCGCCTGTCAAAGTGGTTGAACAGAACAAAAAGCTCTTGAGTTTGATTCAGGCCAAACCTATACATAGACTTGACCCTCATTCCTGTTCCAAAAAAGAGCAGGAAGGAGCCGGATGTGGGAGGCGCTAACTTCCCCCGTATTGATTTTGATTTGCAGAGAAGGAAGGGACGTGTGGTAGATGTAACCACACATTTGCTCATAAATTATTAATACTACCTTTGAATTAAAAAGAGAAAAAGGCAAGCAAAAACGACCAGAAAAGCCTAAGCAGGCTGCGAACACTAGTTCAAGAGCACGATTAATTATTTAGAGGAATTTGACCACTCTCTTAAGTCAAGGGCAACATTTCTAGCTGGGAGAAGTAGAAACCCTGCAGGAAAATGCGGCTTTGGCCCCAGGCACAGCAGTGGCTGCTGGGAGGGCAGCGGGTCCCTGAGAATCCGCCCTTCTTTCCCATCTTGACCTTTCAACTCCCACGGCCGCCCTACTTTGTCTCCAAGGAGGAAGGCTGCAGGCTTGTTTCCAGCAGCCGTCGGAGGAGGTAGGGTGAGATGTCCCAGGGCTGGTCATGCTGCTTAAGGTAGCTGCTCAATGGGGCAGAGATGCCTGGGCCACGTTCTCACGGCTGCGGTCCCAGATCCATAGCGTTCTGGCAGTCACCTCTCCCAAGCATTACAGGTGGCACCCTCCATGGTGACACAGGTGGCGAGCATGGGAATTCAGGGGAGATGGTGTTAGGGGATGGGAGGAAATCCCTCCACCAGTTCTTCTAGCCCCCCAGGGTTGCCACTGTATCATCCTTGAGGGTACATGGATCCTTCTGGGTTCTGGCCACATCCCTGTCTAAACAGATGTCAGAAAGAAGGGTGCAGGATCAGCTGGGGGTACGAGAAAAGAAAATAAACATTTGGAAGCACAACATTGTCTCAATTTGACGTCCCAGGCTTTGCACTAGAAAAGTTTGTGCAGCCGTGTATGTATGTGTGTGTGTGTATGTGTGCATGTATGTGTGTATTAAAATGCACAAAACATAAAAGTTACCACTTTAGCCATTTTAAAGTGTACAGTTCAGTGGCATTAAGTGCATTCTCTTGTTTGTGTAGCCATCCCCGCCACCCATCCCCAGAAAGTTTCATCTTCTTAAACTAAAACTCTGCACCTATTCAACACCACTCCCCATTTTTCCCTCCCAGACCATGGCAAACATCATTCTTCTTTCTGTCTCTGAGTTTGACAAGTCAAGGTGCCTCATGTAAGTGGAGTCATACAGTCTTCATCCTTGTGCGTTGGGCTTATTTCACTTAGAATAACGTTTTCAAGGTCAATGTCATAGCAGGTGTCAGAATCTCCTTCCTTTTTAAGGCTGAATAATATTCCATCTTGTGTGTTTGCATTGTGTTTATCAATTCACCTGCCCGTGAACACTGGGTTGCTTCCACCTTTGGGCAGTCTGAATAATGCTGCTATGAACAGAGGGGTGCAAATATCTGTCCAAGCTGTGTCGCTCTTTAGAGAATACATATCCCCAAGTCTCACCTTCTGAGATTTTATTTCACTAATTCCGGAATAAGTCCTGGGAACCTGCATTTTTAACAAGACCTCCAGTGGATTCTCACGCCAGACCAGGTTTGGGAGCCAAGGAACCAGATCTCTGAGTGAACTGAGCTAGTCCTGGCAGCAAATCCTCTTGAATTTCTTTTGTAATCAGATGGTTCCTTTGTAATCCCACCCTGACAATGAAAATGGAAACAGCTTCCATTTTGTGAATGTCGGCTCCAAAAAGCCTGAACAAAGTGAGTCTGATTTTCCAGTTTACAGCCAGGCAACTAGGATTCAGACACATCTTAAGCACCAGAATTCAAGCTCATCTCTGACTCCAAAGACCTTGCAGTTTGGCTCTCGGCCTACACTGCACTGACTCCCCAGAGCCTGGGGCAGCCCTCCTGCGTAACTCCAGGAAACACCCAGTGCCAGGGGATATGAGTAAAAGGAGAGAAATGGGGCTGCAGTAGAGTGGGCTCTCAAAGTGTGAGATGCAGCGTCTGTCAGAGGGGGCTGCTGCTTCATTTCTGGAACGGTGTCATCCACAGCTTGGAAACAGTGAGTAGGGCTAGTGATTTGTAAATGGTAGGTCACCTTCTTACTGTCTTTAAGGCAAAGATGCAAAGAAGGTCCAAGGAGACCTGGACATGCTTGCTGCCGTTGGTGACTCTCCCACCTCATGACTGAAGATGGCATTCTTGGTATTTTGTGTGCATGATCTCACTGAGTCCTCACATGAACCTTTCAGGGAAATTTACCATTTTGCAAACGGTTAATTCTCTCCTCTTTACACCTGTGAGAGATGAGTGGCTTCCTTTGCCCATCCATGGCCACTCAGCTAGTGCCAGAGCCAAGATTTAACACCAGAACTTCCTGACGTGAGAATGTGCGTTCTCTCCCCCTCACTCCGCTTTCTCCCCCCTCCTTCCCCACTTGCCATCCCCAAAGCAACCCCAAGGTCCTTTTGCCCCATCAGAGCATCACAGATTAAAAATCACAGGACTTGAAGTATACAGGAGAAAAAGAAGGTTCTCATTGTTTTGCAACATTTTGCTAAAATTCTCATCTAGCCATTAGAATTTAGACTCTGGGGTTCCCAGAAAAGGGGCTTCTGTCTAACGAAACCTACCGTATGTTTCCAAGCTCCTGTAATACTGTCTTGTTGCTTAATAAGTTTCCAATGGGCATTTTCAAGCAACCACTAAATGAGCCCATCACACTTCCGGTGACATTTTACATAGCACGTCCAGTGCCCTTCACAGTGCTGCAGACATGTTTATCTCAAGTTATCACTGACTAGATGCAGGAGTGAATGAATGCATGCATACTTCTCATATGTCTTGAGTTGACCTGTTTGAATGCTGCATTAGTTCTCCAGAGAAACAGAACCTATATATAAATAAAGACAGAATTCGTTTTAAAAATTGGCTCATATGATTATGGGAGCTAGCAAAAAATGCATTGGGCAGGCCAATGGGCTGGAAACGCAGGCACAGTTTCAATGTTTCAGTGTTGAGGCAGAATTCCTTCTTCAGAAACTTCAATTTTTGCCCTTAAGGCCTTCAACTGATTGGGTGAGACCCACCCACATTATGGAAGATAATCTGCTTTACTGAAAGTCAACTGATTGTAAATGTTAATCATATCTAACAAATACCTTCACAGCAACATCTAGACAAGTATTTGATCAAAGTTGGCACCATAACCTAGCCAAGCTGACACATAAAATTAACCACCACGAGCACATACCTCCCGAATCTAGAGATTTATAAAAGTATGCGTCACTATGGATACCAATAAAGGGAAAGAAAATAAAGATGTTCAAGACTGACAACTGTTAATAATAAGATTACTATGAATTTGTAATCACAGTCTAGTGTTGGGATGTTGTTACTATTTATATCCTGCTTGCTTACAGAAAATATTTGAAGAATCAAGAGTCAAGAGCAGAACTCCAGAAATTGTCAAGAGAATGAAAATGATTGAGTTTCACTGAATGTTCACTCTAGTAAATAAAAACATTATATATTCTTTTACCTCCACTAAGTCATAGGATTGGGAAACTATGAAGGATCTCAATTTGGACACTACTGTTTTATCTAAAAGAAATCCAGGGCCAGAGAGAGAGATTTACTGAAAGTCATATCCAGTTCAGCCATGTGCTCCAGCCACTCTACAACCAAGCCACATACCCAGATGAATCTAACCTTTACTGGCTACCTACCATATGCTAGACTTTCTGCCATACACCTTGCTAGGTACTGGCAGTATATGCCAGGCTTTCTTACAGCACTTTATGCATATGAAGTCATTGAATCCTCACAATGATACTTCAAGGTGGGTACCAGGATCACCCCTGGTTTACTGAAGAAAACCATGAAGCATAAAGAGCATAAGTAATTTACCTGAGGTCAAAATGCTACCCAGCCAGCTTGTCAGAATTCAAATCCAGGCAGAGGGCTCCTGAGTATGTGTTCTTATCCATCATGCAATACTATGGTAGGGAAGACATAAGCATAAACAAAGTTTGTTTGTTTTTAATGTGTTGGGAGGAAATGGTATTAAACAGGAGACTTAGGAAGTGCTTGGGAGTTACAGAACTGAGAGACATGAGTAGAGGCATGGGGCATGGCTAGATCCAGATTTTGTGGGGCTGAAGCTAATGTAATTTGGGGGCTCTCCCTTAAAATACAAAATTATAAATACAAAAATATAGACATGAATACTTACTTAGAATAAGAAAAAACTCGACAAATTGCAAATTTTTAAATGTTGATCAAGTACCACAAACATTATCCTATCCGAAAAAACACTCTTTTTATTAATTTACTGCCTCATCCACCTCTACAACACTTTTATCCCTACATATTTGTCCTGCATTCTCTCTGATTGCCTCTTCCTGTGACAAGTTAATATTTCCTAGAGAGAAAACAGATAATTCCATCCTTCCTCTGACATGGTTGATAGAAATCTTATTTTTTATTCTTAACAGTTTAGAAAGAATTCTTCCCACTTCCCAACTAATTTCTGTTTGGGTCATGTAAATTTTAAGGTTGTTGTCAACACTGAGAAAAGCTCTCAAGGTTTATATATGAGCTGTGACATCTCAGGGTACTTTGATTTTCTTATGCAGTGACGAATGTTACGGTCTTCCAATTCTTTGAATTGAAACTCATTAACCAGCGAGCTGTTGATTTCCTCATTATAGTGTGTATTATAAGTTTAAATTATATTATTGATGTCAGTGTTTGGGGGCAAATCAGCAAGAAACTTCATCTTTTCCTAATGTGTACATATGATTCACTCCTCTTAATTAATTGGATTATCAAAAAAATCCAAGTGATCAAAAAAATCACTTCTGTTAGACATGGAAGTCTTGCAGCAGGGCGGGTGGGGGGTGCACGGGGCAGGCAGTACAGCACAGAGAAGACAAGTAGTGACTCTATAGCATCTTCCTACGCTGATGGACAGTGACTGTAACGGAGTATGTGGTGGGGACTTGATAATGGGGGGAGTCTAGTAACCACCATGTTGCTCATGTAATTCTGTATTAATGATACCAAAAGAAAAAAGAAAAAAAAGAAATAGAAGACTTTCTCTTAATGAATTTCTGCTCTTGACACATCTAAAAATTCTTTTATAACTTTTTTAATGTTAGAATTCCTATTGGTTTCAGTGTTTCGTTTACATTTGGTTCTAAGTTTACCTGAATCTGCTCTCAGTTCTTTAATAAACAAATTTGAAGATGACACAATAGGTCCCCTTTCATCATCATCCAAATTAGGAGTCTGCAATTTCTTCATTTATGGAAATGTTCCAAACCTCAATCCAAATCCTAAGAAAAATGCATATTCAAGGTTTACCAAATTTTGGGGTAAGGTTTTTTCCACTTGTTTATGTTCAGGCTCCTCTTCCAAGTCAAACTTGTATTTTAGAGTTCCTGACACATCCGCACATTGCAAGGCTTGAACAGCTTCAGAATGGAGACATTCTCATGACACCTATATTCTGGGAAGAAAAATCCAAGCTTGGCCAACCTGAAAATAAAACATATCGGATGCAACATAGCGAAGTAGTCAACAACCTTAGGCATAGTGGAGGCAGCTTGCAGACAAGGAAAGAAGATGCCAGAGGTGACTCCTGGTTGCAGTTAAAACATCTTATTTTTGCAAATTTGCAAAAACTGATGACCATGGGAGCACATGCTAGGACCCTGCCCAGGGCCTTGGAAGGATCCCGACACTGAATTGGCAAAGCAGAGAGAAGCTGAGCATCCTGACAAGGAGAGAACATCAACAAAGTCCCCAGGGCAAGGGCAGCCCAAGGCCGCTGAGCAAGCCTGCCCTGCGGGTGATGAGGTGCTCAGGAGGGTTGTGGCTTGTTGTTGTTTTCCAGAATACAGAATAAATTAAGGGAGAATGGGAAGTTAGTATTTAATGGGTACAGAGTTTCAGTTGGGGACGATGAAGATCTGGAGATGGATGGTGGTGATGATTGCACAACAATAATGTGAATGTACATAATGCCCCAGAACTGTCCACTGGAATACAGTTAAGATAGTAAATTTCACATTACATATATTTTGCTGCAACAAAATAAACTTGGATAGAAATACATTTTCTATTTTAAACCATTTTTTTAAGTTGAGATAATTGTATTTGCACAAGGATTTTTAGAAAATGACAGAAAAATCTCTTACACTTTACCCAATTTCTCCCAGGTAATATTTGCAAAACTCTAGTACAATATCACAACCAGGATGTTAACACTCATACAGACTACCCCCATCTTTTTCAAATTCCCATTTCACTTGTACGTGTGCGCGCATGCGTGTGTGTGTGTGTGTGTGTGTGTGTGTGTGTGTGTGTGTGTGTAAAGTCTACACAACTTTATCACCTCTGTAGGTTGGAGATCTACCACCACCGTCCAGCTACACAACAGTCCTCACATCACAAGGATCCTTCATGCTGCCCTTTTATAATCACACCCATCTCCCTCCAACCCTGCCTCCCATCCAAACCCCTGTCCTCCATTTACAAAATATTATCATTTACAGAATGTTATATAAATGGAATTCATATCATTCATATATACATTCTTGGTTTGGCCTTTTACTTCCAGCATGATTGCCTAGAGATCTACCCAATGGGTTACATCTATCAACAGTTCACTCCTCATTGCTGAACGGTGCTCCACGGTACAGATGTGTCATGGTCTCCTTAATCTTCTCCTTTTGAAGGACACAGCTAAACTACCTAAGGGCACTTCGGGGCTCTTATGAATAAAGCTGCTATGAACGTTTGTGATTAGGTATTTGTGTGAACATAGGTTTTTTTTGGGGTAAATACTCAGGAGCACACTAGCTGGATTCTATGGTAGTTGGATGTCTGGGGACTGTTGTGAGGACCCACGGATCCACACGCAGACCAATCATTTTCTACAGCACTTGACAGGTCACATGCACAACCAAGTGCTATTTTTCAATTGTATGTGGATTGTTAGGATTTCACAAACCCACCTCAATTGGTCTTTCTAAGAAACCATTGAACAGTTATCTAGGGTGTTTTTTCCAGAGCTGGGCCATTTTACATTCCCACCAGTGATGCATGAGTGATCCAGCTTGTCCACAGTCTCACCAGAACTTGGTGGTGTCACTATTTCATTTCAGCCATTCTGATAGGTGTATAGTGGTATCTCATTGGGCGTTTGATTTGCATCCCTGAAGACTGCTGGTATTGAGCATCTGGGATGGGGTGTTGAGCACCGGAGTGGTGTGGTGAAGGGGCACTTCACAAAGGTCATTATGTGGAAGTGGTTCCAATAGTCCCACAAAAGGGTTACTGGGGGCCTAAGCCAGTCCATGATGGTGAAGGGAAGGGGGTGGGGGGTTCCATAAATGCTTTAGTAAGTCAAGTTGGCCGAATATGAGGAGCAGTGAGAGAGGGAGACCACCGCTGAGCCAGGGGGAGGAATCCAGAGTTGCTTCCAGGTTTCTGACTCAGATGGGGAAGAATTCAGTCTGGAAATGTTCAGTTTTACCTATGAAACATCCATGTACCCCACAGCAATCGGATCTAAGCCTTCAAAATCAGGGTTAAATCTGGGCTGCCGACTACACTTGGAAGCGCAAGAGATTCCCATCTCTAAAATTAGTGGGGAGGGGCCTGATTTCCTAAACCTCCAGTCTATTGGTTTCCCTTTTGGGTCAAGACGTCGGGCGTCTGGGGACTGTTGTGAGGACCCACGGATCCACACGCAGACCAATCATTTTCTACAGCACATGACAGGTCATATGCACAACCAAGTGCTATTTTTCAATTGTATGTAGATTGTTAGGATTTCACAAACCCACCTAAAAGTTTTAATTGTAGATTTTTTTCCATTGTGACTATTCTTCAGTGAGATAATAAAACTGCTGAGACTGGTCCCCTGGGTTTTTTTGTTTGTTTGTTTTTCGGTTTTTGTTTTGCTGAAAGCAATCGAGCTCCTGCTTTCCTTCCGGCAGGCTCCGTGCCCCCAGGCTCCCCAGCAATTCATCACAAGTGGCTGCAAACCCTCCTTCCAATCTCGAGAACCCCGCTTCCCAGCCCTTTCCCCTGCAGAAGCCCACAGGCTCCAGGGCCTGTCCTCTCTGAGCTGAACCGGGACCCCCTCCTCCAGTTCCCTGCACGGCCCTGGCCCTGCCGGAAAAATGGTGCCAGGCGCCTGTCCCAGGAGCTTCCAGCGCCGCAGTAAGGTCTCCTTCGCAACCCTTACGAAAATGTTTAAATTACATTTCCCGAGCCCTTCTGATCTCCAAGCACAGGGCATCCCCACCTCCGGGTATGCAGTATGAAAACAATCTAGCCCCACGGAGCCAGAGCCAGGCAGAAGCCCTGGGGTCTCCGTGGGGACTCGGCGCTGCAAAGAGCAGCTGTGCCTTAATAAGTACGAAGTAATGCGAGAGAGTAGGGCCCCAAAACACGGTGCGGGGGATTCCAGCCTTATCTTCTAGTATTTCATAAGGCTGCTGCTTAACTGTAATTCCAAAGAAATTGAGGTTGTCTTTGAGAGGTAAAAGCGATCTTGGCCTGTTCTATTACTGAATTGCAGTTGCTGATCCTTTGTGACACAAAAGTCATAGGTCAAATCCAAGATCTTGCTGCAAATTGGGTGGGGGATTGTTCTCCCAGAAATATGAGACAGGCCTCTTATCTCCTAATAATACCTCTAAAATCTCCTGCACTGGGAGTTAGCATGGATGATGACACAGAAAGCAATTAGGGGAACCCCAGCCTGCTTCCATTTAATTGATTATGTATGTTTTTCGCTCTGGACTCCAAAAAACTTTTTTCCAACAGAGAAAATAGTGAAGCTTCTTTTTACTTGAATTGTCTTTTTGCCTTATTTTTGGAGTTTTCTAAAATTAAAAGTCCACTGTCCAGACCCCAGTTATTTAAAACAAGCTAGTTAACTTGTGTTGCATAAACTGGCCTCTTAAATAATATCCCTGGAGGCTCGGAGATTCCTGAAATGAATCCATCTGAGGAAGCCAGGAGGTGGGGAGGGAGAGGAGAACTAATAATTGAGGAGATACTGCCCTCACTGTTCCTGGTTTTCCTTCCAGAATCTTCTCAGGCACCCCTCCACAGTCATGCCAGCCTGGTAGCCTCGGGGAGGCCCACCTGGATTTGGCAGCCCTGTCTCCTCCTTGGGGCAATGCCAGAGGACACCTAGTTCTCACTGTCTGTAAGGAAAAGGCCCTTCCAGCATTCCAAGTGAGTTGGTGTCAGTTTGGGGGGCTCACTGCAAATAGCGCCCCAAGTTTCCTATTAAAACAGAATATCACAGCCACAGTTACGTGGAGAGCCTGTCATTGAAAGCAGCAGATCTAGTGATTCAGGGAATTCACAGATAAGAAAAAAAACAGAGAAACAAATACGCATTGGCTAGCTTTTTATTTGGCAGAGAAAGGATATTTTTTAAATAACCATTTCTACTACACTGTCATTTCTTTTAAGAAAGGTGTTTTAACTCATGCACATTTGTGCACGCAGACACATACAGAAAGATAAACCCTCAGAGTAAGGAATAGCCCTTTAGCTGACAAGGTTGAGCTTTCTGGAAAGCCAACCCCTGTTTAGAAACCCTGGTTTGGGGTACCAGTCGCCTCCCTTAGCTGTGCATGGGGTCCTAGTCTACGTCTGCCTCATCTCTCAACAAAGATTAGTGGGTGCGAGAGCCTCAATTTTCGGCTAGCAACTTCTCCAGCAAACGTACGTGAGAATGAACACCACCACCTCCCTGGAGAAAGAGCAGAAAAATAAAAATCTAACAACAAACATGTTGTCCCCATTATTAACCACTGTTCATCACCTTCAGGGTGGGTTGCCAAGGTCAGTTTAAGTCTGAAACTTCTGGATCCATCTCAGGGGTGATAGAGGCCTGGCCCAAAGCTTGGCCAGCCCTGTGGTGTAGCCTACGGTGGCGTCAGCTGTAGGAGGAAGCGTTGTCTGCGTATCTTACCATAAGGCCTGAATATCTCCAAATGTCCCAGAGAGTCCCTGGAGGCATCTCTAGACCTCCGCTCGCGGGCAATGCTCTGATGCCCCACCGATACCCGTCTAATTACAGTTTGGTTGGCCCCTGAATTGGCCTGCAGGATGGAGAAGCAGAAACCCTCGTTCTGATAAAGAGGCTGGTGCCTCACTTTGTGGGCAACGAAAGATTCCGAAGCAATTTGTAAGGGACTGGAGGCCTTTGAAAGGGGGACGCACTCGTAGCTGGGTCTATAATCCTGACCTCTGAGGCTCAGCTGACTTTTCTTCAGCAGTGAACGTCCCCAAGCATCAGCGCCGAGACCGATTGATATTCTAACAGGGAGAAAGGAGAGGGCCTCGTGGGAGTTTGGAGCGCAGGCAAGAATCGATTTCCTTCATTCCTGCAAATGTTCTCCCACCTGAAAGAGGGTCTCTGAGGATGTAAGAGGAAACTGACAGCTAAGGAACAATGCATGGAGACCAAGCTGCTTGTTTTGAAAAGGGGCCAAGGAGATGAGTAGGCCATTAGAAAAAGATGAAAGGAGTAAACATAAATGTCCAAGAAATTGAATTAAAATGTTCAACACCACTGCTGACTTTTCCAAAATGTGCATTGATACAATGAAATGCCATCTTCAGCATGTCTCCTTGGCTCAATAAAAAGTTACAATAGTCTTGTTCCCTAGGGTCTGGGGAAACGAAGGCCTCACAGGAGGAAGGGAAAAGAACTGTAACTTTTCTCCAAGTCAGTTTTGCTTTACATGTCAAACCTGCATTTCCTTTGACTCCATTGTTTCACATGCGCCAAAGTTTCTAGGAAATGGTGAAGAATGTGCAAAGATGTCTCTACATAAAGATGTTCGCTAAATATCCAACCACAGGAAGTTATTGAAACTGGTTACGGTGCTGCTAAGTAATAAAACAAGGGAAACTCAAGTATTATGGACATTGTATATTTGTTGAATTAGAAAGTGATGAAAATATACTGTTATGCTTTAAAAGGGTTTCAAACAGTAAGCATACCTTTTTTTGGGCAACTCATTATTTTATTCAACAAATATTACTAAGCCAGAGGAATACATCACAGGTCAATTCCTTGCTCTATATTACAAAGATTGCATTTACTGGGCTGGTGGGGGTCTAAAGATTGGATAACAACAAATTAATAAATTAGTGAGAATACTATCATCTTACGATAACTGCTATGCAGAGAAGTAAAGTAGGTGACATAATAGAGATCTTTCTGACGTTTTGTACTGAGGTCTGAATAATGAGAAGAAAACAGCAAGTGTTCCAGGCAGAAAAAGAGCTTGTACAAAGGCCCTCAGGCAGGGACTAGCTTTAGATGCCATGTTTAGCTAAGACTGGGCCATGTAGCTGAAGCAAAGGGTAAGAGGGACAGAGTGGTGGGTCATGGGGTAGGAGAGGGGGTAGGGGCTGGATTATGTGGGGGTTTTGGTAGAAGGTAAGGAGCTAGGATTTTAATCTAGGTACTATGGGAAGACATTGCAGGTCTTGAACAAGAGACACAATCTCATTAATGTTACTAAACTTCTCTATGGCTACTGTGTCAAAAAATGTGTTTGAGAGCACAAGAATTGTGGCAGCAACGAGTCAATCGGACTACTGCAATAGTCCAGGCAAAGCTTAAGGGTGGCTTGAATGAGGGTAGGACATGGAGATGGAGAGACATGGGCACCCTCAGGATTTATTTCTGAGTTAGTACCAACAGTATTTCCGAATGGATGGATGAGTCCTAGGACTTCCCCTCTTTCCTCCTGTCCCCCCAGTTGCTTCCAGCTCCAGGTCCTTCCCTACCAAAGTTCATCTAAACTTTGGGTGCTATGGGATGACTTGAATGGTAAACTTAGCACCCTTTCCTCAAGCCAACTCAAGCTGATTTTCATTTCTTGCAACCCTGACTGAGGCCATCAAACACCTGTTGTGTTACAGGCCTCCCAATAGGCCTTGAAGAAGGGCACACCAATTGACACAAACAAAGCTCCAATTGGTGGGCAACCTGCCCAGTTCAGAGGAGCACAGCAAGGATTCAAACCCAGGTCTTCAGGGTCCAGAGCCAGTACTTTCTTCTCTGTGCCATGCTTGTTCAACAAGATACACCCAGCTGCTAGTTGCCTACCAAACACTGCTGGCTGTACATCATACTGTAAGTCCCCTTGTCTCATAAAAATAAAACAATGCCTGCCTAACTTCATTAATTTGCCAGCCACCCTTTCTGGTGGGTGTGGACATATGACTTTCTACAGTAGAATATTAGAAGAAATAATGATGCATGCAGAATTCTTTCCCCTTCCTGCAGGCAGCAAGCCAGGCTTGACAGCAAACCAGCTTTAATTATGCAAATCACAATAAGCCTTGGGGGATGGTGAAACAATGACTTGGAAGAGACCAAAGATCCCCAGAAATAGGTGTGACTCAGTCACTTCCTGGGAAGTTCAACCGAATAGTTAGAGGATGTCTAAATGTCTCCCTGAGCTTCTCCATGGTTCACAAGACTGGCAGAGCCCTCCAAAGCCCACCAGGAGAAGAGACTGCTGGCAGAGATTGCCCTGTGGACCTTGGGTGCATTGAGCTGGAGGTGACGGCACTACATTCATACTCCACCAGCTGTGGCAGCCTTACAGAAAGTGGGGAGTGAACGTGCTCCCCATCATGGTGGGGTGGGTGTTTCTGGCTTACGCCTAGCAGAAAGGTAGGGAAACGACAGTAAAGAGGGAGGGGACACATGCTTAGTGGGAAATGCACCAGTTTGGGACTCAGATAGATAGGGACTCCAATCCTGACTCTACTATGAGCTCATCAACCCACTTAACTTCTTTGAACCTGAGTTCCCTGTAAAATACAAATACTTAGATGCACTTCACAGAGTGTTAAAAGGACTAAGGAAGCACCTGTACCACATTAGAGAATGTTCTAGCAAGGTGGGGGCTCAGTAGATGGTAGCAAAACAAAACCCAAATGGATCCTACCTTGAAATAAAGAAGTCAGCAAGCCTACCCTCCTTGCCAAATCCATGAGTGAGCACAGCATGCCAGCTGGCCCCAAAGTCTCTAAATTGTCAAGGACAGGCTTCTGTGGGTGCTGTTGTGGGGCGGGTGGATATGCTCGCTGACCACATCCCAGCTGTTCTCCTGCAACTGTGGTTGCCCAAACCCTCCAACTATTCTCGTGGCTAAACCAGCCAGGAAAGCAGAGTCAAAGCCACACGGAAAAGGCTGCTATAAACGGTCACCTCATTCTGTTGTCCAAATTCTTAAAACAACAATGAAGGAATGTGTTACTTGCTTTCTATCCCTGGGGCTAATAATCCACTTTTTTTTTAACCAAAAACAACAAAATAAAACAGCACTTCATTTGGCCTTGATTATGGTCCTTACCATTAGCCAGCAAATGACTGGCCTGGTGAAAGAGGGCTACACAGAAACAATGAATTAATTAGGTCTTCCCTTTTTTTTTATGATGGGCCCAGACACATGGGTTTTTAGTGTAAACAACATGTGCATACTATCAAATATGGAAAATCAGGTGATTTTTCACAGTATGGTTTTGGGGCTCCTTCTCACACTGGGCTCACGATGGTTGGTCTGACTGCCATCCATCCACTGCCTTTCCAAGCTTCTCTTCCTGATTTCCCAGTCTCTGTAATGAGCATTTACCACCTCCGACGCTTTGATATTCCTCCATCTCCCACTTCCATAGAACACTTGGATCTTCCATCGGCCCCATACTCAGCACATTGAGTCATGCTCTCAAACATATCATGCCAGGATTAACAGAATCTTCTGGCTTGTCTTCTGCCTCCTGTGTCTCCAAACCATCTTCCATTGAGCTACCTAAGTAAAGTTTCACTTACATTATTACATTATTCCTCGGCTCATGGACCTTCAATGGCTCCTTATTGCTCATTCTACAACCAAGGTTCTCTTCAATATGGCACTCACCCTCTTCGCCCATCACATCTCTTTTCCACTACACACATCCCAGCTAGATTTAAATGATTCCCTATTGAACTTGCCCACCTACGCCTTTATTCATGTGATTTCCCCTGCCTGGCGTATTCACCCTCCTTCCCTATCACCCATACTAAAATCAAATCCACCCATCAAGACCACGTCAAGGGACACTTCTTTCATAAAGACTTTTCCAATCCTTCTCACTAGCAATGACCCTGTCTTCTAACCCCCACGACGATGTATTTTCACTTTCCTTCTGTCTCTTTCATTTCTCCCCTCTACCTGGCAGTGTCAATCCCGAAATGTCAGTAGGGACTTCTGAGCACCGTCTGCTTGGAAGACTGGCCTTAAAGCTGCGTTTGCACAAGCACCATCTCTCACTAGAATTACATGGAGAGGGAGCCGATGAGATGGAAAGGGGCTGCCAAGGCCCGTCACCCATGCCACCCAGCCACGAGGCCTAACTGCTCTTCTTGCTCCTGCTGGACGACGAGTGTCTTAAGGGTTAGTCTGTGCTCCTCAAGTAAACACCTGCAGCGAGGTCGCGCACTGGCCAGCGAGGGAATAACTGCTTGACACAAAATACACTGGTTCCTCTGGGAGGCATCCTGCCCGCACAGCTTCCTCAGGTCGGTGCAAAACAAGTAAGTCCCCGCCACCCACGCCCTCCTGGTGTCTCACTGAGGCCACGGGTGGGGCCGGCAGCCCCTCCTTCCTCAACAAGCTCCCGTGAGCACTCCTGACCTGCTTCTCCGTTAAAGTGCCCTTTCATTTTTGAACCTGAATTTACCCCAGAGAATGTCATGGAGTGGCACCCAAGGCCAAGGGACAGCCCCGGATGCTGGCCCTGGGTGAGGAGGCATGCCAGTTCACCTCCCATGGTTTTGTCAGCTGGAAAGAGATCCTTCATCAGTTTCACCAAGAATGCACTTGTAGAGGCTGTACTCTCACCCAGCAGGTGCCACCCCGCATGTGAAACAGAGACGGCAAATTGCTCCACGCCCTGGTAGCGCTGGCTTTGCGCATGCTGGGCGTGGTGCCTCCTCCCACCAGCTTGGCCCCATCAGCCGCAGCGCGCATCTCTCTAGGCTAAAAGCTGTCCTCATAAACAGGGCTTCCGCAAGGGGCATAGAGGAGGATCCGGTCACGGCACATATCCCTCACAAAAAAGGGACACGGAAAGAGTAGCCAAGGAGGGATGGGGACCCCAGCTCTCCTGTTTTCCTCTAGAAATGTGAGGCCAGATTTCAGCCTCACCCTAGGCAACTCCATGCATTGGAAAAGAGAGAAACTTAGATTTTTTTTTTAACTCTTGAACCCAGGTTAGCCTGTTTCCTCTTCATAGTTTTAAGGAATTCAGGCCTTTTGCAGTAAAGAAAGACAAGCATTCCCTGGAGCTTTCTATTAGGAATGTTTCTAGAATGTTGGTTGAAAGCAGTACATTTGTTAATTTGCACCCTAAACACACCCCACGGCCTCATTTCATTCTGAGGGCTCATGTGTATACTGCAACTGCCTAAGCGTGGTTCCAACTTAATCAAGTACTTAATGAGTAACATTAATATTCGTTGTCTTCGCCACAGGAGCCTATCCTCATCAAGGTAAATAGCTGCTGGCCGCTTCCACAGCCTGTTGTTAAGCTAAGATGGTCCGTCCTCATACAGACAGTCAACTGTTTGTCCCCCTAAGACAGGAAAACCCTGCTGGGTACCTTCCAAAGTCTTTATTTTAAAACAAGATGTTTCCACGTATAGATCTTTTGAAAATGCCAAATGATTTGGAAGAGCAGTAAGAAATCTTATTATCTGGGTGATAGTCATTCAGAAATTCTGATAGCATACCTATTATGTGCCAAGTACTTACTAAGTGCTGGGGATGCAGTAATGACCGCAGGAGGTCCTGGTTCCTACCCTCTTGGCCCTCACAGTCTGGCGGAAGAGGGTCACAGTTATAGAAGGGTCACTCGTATGATTGCATAATTGCGAAATGAGATCGGTGTTAGGAAGGAAAAGCATGGGGTCTGGGAGAACCTTTCCCTAAGGGGGAGATACTGGAACTGAGCTGAAAGATTGAGTGAGGGAAGGAATTAGTTACTCACTGAATATTAGGACTGGAACACACACACCCCAGCATCAAGTGTAACTCCAGTACTTGGAGGAAACTGAGACCTGGCAGAGCTTAATGTTTTGCCCAAGGTCAGAGCTAATTATAGAAGCCAGCAATTGCAATATCCAATCCCTTTCTGCTAAATCACATGGATTTTATGTACATCCCAGTTATAGATTATCTCGGTATATCTGCCCAATAAAACGCAGAATATTGAGTTAAAACCACATCCCTCAAGACCACAATCATAAATAATGATTGCGTTTTAAATGTGGATGATACCTTTTCATTTTGCAAATCCAGAGAGCTCTCATCATATCAAAATCCATGACAGTTTGTTTTCTATAAGAACAGGAGGCTTCCTAACCCCCTCTAAGAGGCAAATCTCTCCCTAACCGTGCGATGCTAATTTGGGCGTGAGCTGTGCGCTCAGACTGACTTCAGGCCCCAGCTGGGGTTTCAGATTTGGACACGGCGACTGGGTGGCCCTTTGCTGTTTCACTGCAAGGGTCTTTCCCTGGACTCCGGAGCCTCTGGGGATTTACCGCCGCCGTGTTCTCGGCAGTGCGTGCATGTGCTGCATGGTGAAACATTCTTTAGAAAAGCCCGTGAGAATCCACTTGCATTCTGAGTGTGCTTGTTAAAAGCCCGGAGCACGGACTGGAAAGAACCGCAGTGGAGCACACCCCGACCCGAGGTTACCTCTGGGGAGCAGATGCAATGGAGAGGAGATGTGATACGGTCTTCCTTTTACTCTCGATACGCTTGCGTTGTGTGAAATTGTACACAAGAACGTATTCGTGTATTACATATTGAATAATACATAGGTATTAATTTGTAAAGGAAATTCTTAAAACTAAATTCTCCATAGAACAAAGGTGCGTCTCCGCAGGGAGCAGCCTCGTTCCTCCTGGAGGTGACTGTCTATGCCAGAAATCTCAGAGCAACTCGCCCTTGACCACCAGGGCACTGAAGGGGGAAAGCGTGCTCCCCGCAGCCGCCGCAGCGGGAAATTAGGAAAGTTGGAGGCACCTCGAGGGTCGCCGCACTTGCAGCCCGCGCCCCCCTAACTCGTGCGTTTAGGGAAGTCTCGACTTCGGGGCGTGCGCACCCCCGTCCCCCCCCCCAACTGGTGCAGCGGCGAGAGGGTGCGGCCGCGGCGCGCTCGGGCAGGGCGTGTGTGCACCCCCGCTCCCCTCCGGCCCCTCCCCCGGCTCGCGCGCGCTCGCCCCCCGCCCGCGCCCCGGGCGCCGGGCCCGCCCCCTCCCCTCGGCGAGCACACGAACCTCGCGGCGCGGCGCTCGGCGGCGGCGGCGGCGGCGGCGGCGGGTGGGGGCCGGGCGAGGAGGGGGCTGGCCCGAGCCGCCCGCCGCGGCAGTCGTCTCCCGAGCGCGGCCCGCGCCGCCCGAGCCGCTTGGCTGGGAAGCCCTCGCCCTGCGCTGCCGGGCCGGCCCCTCCAGCGCCCGCAGGCATGCAGCCTGGGAGCAGGCGGCGCGCCCCCGGCCGCTGCTGAGCCGGCCGGGACGGCGGGGACCTGCGCCTGCCGAGCCCCTTCCGCCCTGCCCGGGGGCCGACGAGCGGCGCCCCGGCAGCCCCTCTTCGCCCGCAGCCGTGCCAGCGCCCCCCACCCCCCGCGGGCCGCAGGGGCCCATGCAGCCGCCAAGGTAAGCGCGGGCCGGGCGCGGGCGGGCCCCGTCTCTGACCTCCGCCGCCGCCGCCTGCCCGGCCCGCCGCACCGCTCCGGCGCTCCCGGGCTCCGCGTGTCATCTCACTCCCTTCCTCCCCAGATCGGCAGCTTTGCTGCGCCTCGATCGCTTTAGCTCTTGGCGGCAGCAAAGTTTTTGTGGTTTGGTATTTGCTTTTTCCCTGAAACGCTCTCCCCGGGCCGCCGGCAGCGCGCGTGGTCGGGCAGACCCGGCGCACGCCTGTCCCACTGTGTGCGGGCTGGGAGCCCCGCGCTCCGGCGCCGCACCTTCTCGCGGGGAGGCTGCTGCGCCCGCCCGCCGAGCCTGGGACGCAGCCGGCCTCCGGGCTGTCCCGCCGTGAGCAACCCCTTGGCCATCCCAGGTCCCTTTCTTCCGCTGGGTGCCTGGATGCCCAGCCAGCTTCAGAGCCGCGGGAGTCGGCGCCGCGCCCCGTCCAGGCTGGGATCGGAGCGGTTCTTTGCGGGAGAGACCGGTGCGCGGGAAGGTGCGGGACTTGGGATGGTATTAAGGGGCAGGATTCCAGAGGGGCCTCGGCTTTCCTAAGTGGACCCATGGGCATGGCGCGCGGCGCACAGCGACGACTCCGAGCCACGTTCGAACCGTGGCGCATCCCAGGGAGCAAGCGGGGCTGGGGGACAGGTGTATTTAGGGGGATGCCGGATGCTGGGGACGCTTGGAGGCAATTCTAGATTGCATTCTGTTAACGTAATTGCATTAGATTTGCTCGGAGGTAGAATCAATTCCCCCAAATTGAGATTTTTAATGGGAGCCGCGAGCTGCTATTATGTGGTGTGGTTTCGGAAGGCGTGGGGTTGTATTTACTTTATACAAATCGAGTGTCTTTCGGACGGATTCGGGGAAAGCGCGCCATCTAGCGGAAATGCTAGGCCGCGCGTTCCTTTCAGGCGGAGAAGTTGGGTGTCCTCCGAGGAGATTTCTGCGCCCAGCCGGGAGGCGGGAACCAGCCGTCGGGTCCTGGGACGCGCTGCTTGAGCGCCCCAGCGCCTCCAGCCCTGCACGCGGGGTTCTAGGGACAGAACTTCAGGTCGTACTGCTGTTAATGCAAGGAGATCCGTCACCTTCTCCATCCGGCTTTAAGGTGCCCCTGCCAAAACCTAACATAAAATGTTAGTGGATGCCACTGCGTTGGGCATCTCTCGCCGAAGTCTGAAAAACCTGTGCATGGACCTGACTCCTCTGTGCATCACAGACGACCAATTTTCAGGCAAATCGTGAACCATGACCCCTAGAAGAGATTGGCTATGCTCTGAAGGGCAGGTAAAGGAGACTTGGGAAAGGGGCTTGTGCAGATCTGTACGAGAACAGTGCAGTATACCAAAAATGACATTTTTTTTTCTGGTACATACAAAGAAGAGGTTTCCTGTGTTCCACTACCACAGCGGGTTATAAGCAACCCCCCTTATAAGGGACATGATCTTCAATTAACAACTGGGGCGGACTTTGCTGGAACACAAGCAGAGGGGACAAAGGCACTGGGTGGGGCACCCACACATCCAGGCGAGAAGCACATTTCTCTGTGGCTGGTTTTTGCTGTACCTTCCAGGCCAGATGATATTAGCAATGAGCTGGGTTGTCCCTATTGCAAAGGGTAGGTGGTTCCTTGTGGAGCAGTGCGGTGTTCTGCTTATGGTGAAGACCCTTCCTCACTTAAGATTCTCTCGGCTGGGGTGGTGGGAAGGGATGTTTCAAACTCAATAGCCATGCTCCTGTCATTCCCTCCCAGGGCACAGGCAGGTGCTTGCACTCTAAATACACATGTGGAACGGTGGGGGGCTTATCTGCCACCCCGCACCACCATACTATCTCAAAACTGTCTCTCTTTTTGCAGATATTTAGTTAATAACCAGATTTGTGACAGAAAGGATCTCACAGTAACCTGGCATTTATTCAAGGAGGGCTTCTCTTGATCTTTGCTAAGCAACCTCTGCTTCCTCTCCTTACAAGCCTCTGCTAGGTGGGACTTGCTGCCTTCGGGGGTGTATAGTAGTACAGAATGCAGACATGAGAAGCTCCTATTCAATATGACCCTTGGTTCTTCAACCCCACATGGAGCCGAATACAGGCATTCTTAGATGAGAAGATGCGAAATCAGATGACTAAGTACTGAGCATCCATAACCTGGGGCCAGGGAGTTTTTCAAGCCGCTCTGACAGTGATGCTCGAAGGAAGCAGGTGCTGGCATTTCCATTCCTCAGAAAAAGAAACAAATGCCCAGAGAGCTTGAGGGGCATAGCTGGTTCTGCAGTTTAAAGTGCTTTTTTCCCCCACACACAATCTTGCTACCAAGTGAATTAAACTTAAGCACTTGTATTTACCAAGTATGGACCCAAAATGTGGTCCTGACCTAGGACGTATGATCAGCAATCTCCCGGGAAGTCAGCCATCCACTGAGCATAAACCAACAGGGATTATCAGAAACCAGGGCAGGCTCATTGGAATTTGTTAGTTCTGTGAAATGAAAAGGGCACTATTCCTTAAAGATCGTTGTTCTAGGACTTACAGTATCCCAAAGGTAAGTTCAAATAACTTGTAAATGTCTGTCAAATTCCTGTGGCTCATTTGAATGACTTTGCTTTTCTAATAACATCTATTGTTCATTCATTCAACAAATGTAACTCAGCATAAGTTTGACCTGAAGAAGGGAGGCTCCAGGTTTTCCCACCTGTCTGGTATCCAGCCCTATTCAAAGAACAGGCTCTTCTTTTTCTTATTTTGACTGAATGACAGCTCAGTTTAAGCCTCCCTTCATTTAGCAGCAGAGCTATGAAGGAGCAACGAACAGGGCAAGGGGAAAAAAACAAAGACCTCCTCACCCTAGCTGCGTATACAACATCAGGCAGTCTGTTTCCTTGGTGACAGATGAACAGATGAACATCTTTTCAAAGGATGCCCAGTTTCTTAGCCAGGCCTGACCTATGAGTAGAAAATGCTGTATCATCTTGGAACCCAGGGATCTGGGGCAAGAATACCTACCGAGGCACGAAGCCCTACAATCCTAATGGCAGGAGGAAGAAGAAATTTTGAAATTTGGGCAGAAATTGAAAATTAATGCAAATATCTTTAATAGCTTCATTTAAAACGTACATAATGATAATAAAAATGCACTGTGTGCCTACTACCTACTCCACTTATAAAATCATTATAGTATCCAGATTACTGGAGTAAAGAAAGTGTAGAAAATAATTACAAGCTCTCTGGTTGAGCTCTGTTTTTTCAGTTGTTTATTTAAAGTAACTCTACAAGATGGAGAATTTTTAAGAATCAAGATATTGGATTTGCCCAGAAAATCTGAAAATCTGGCATAAACTTGAAAACAAAAGATTCTGTCAACTATCTGGTAAAACAAGACAAATCCCTATAGATTCTGTGTCCTCCACAGGGCATAGCAGAGAACAGCAGATATGACCAAAAATGCCCTAGAACTTGTTGATCTCCATCTCTTAGGCATTGTTTAGAAGTTACTATCCATTACGGTTTCTCCTGTGTTTAGTTTCTTCATCTTGAGGGATGTTCGGATCTCAGGGTCTTTGGCAGCAGCTTCCCCAGGCTGACAACAATGATTAGCAGGGTGCCTTGATAATATTCTGCTCTTCCTCTGCCCCTGTGAGCAGAGATACTCTGCCTACTTCCCCAGTAAGACTTTCAGTACCATGACTTGATTCTTAGGATACTTTCCTCCTTGCAGATGTATGCAAACCATCTTTCATCTTCTTTAGGAGCTGCGAGGAATTTTCTCCCTAATGCCTTCATTAAACAAGATTAGGTGGAAATGTACAAACATACAAAGATTTACGCACGATGGCTTCCTAGACATTGGTCATGTTATAAGCACTGTCAGCCCCAGTACAGACTTTCTGCTCTAGAAGGCACTCTCTGTTAGTCCTACATGCATTTCCCAATTGACCTGTACCATGAGGTGTCCCTTACCTCCAGAGTAGCCATAAAAACTGTGATGTCTAGTTGTTCAAGGTGCCATCACAAAGTTGTAGCCTCTCTCACCAAGTCTGACCCACTTGTGAGATGACAAGACCTTGCCAGTTACCCCTTGCAGAGATGCCATTTTTCCCTGGCCCTAGGAGGAGCTCGCTCAGAAAACATCTGCTGGGCAAAAACACTGGGCCATTGTAGTGACTGAGAAATTTGCTGCTCTGTGTGCGTTTTCAGCCCCTGCCCTGGCATCCTGAAGAACAGATCACTCTCACATGAACATGGCCCTTTGGCAGCAGCTGAGAGCCTGGCTAAGCTACTACGTGGTGTTGCCCCCTCTGCATCCATCTTGTTTGGCCAAGGAATGTGTGGGACCTCAACTTGACACCAGCCCCTCATGCAAGTGTGTGCCCTAGAGAGCCACCACAGAGTCACAGCAAATGTAAGTTCCTGATAGGAATTCCCCAGAGGCCCTTGTGATGAAGTCTCCCCCACCTCCAGGGTCTTCCCCTTATGGACCCTTCAGAAAAGACACCATGGGGATCGCCAAATCCCACTCTTTTTGGTTCAAATTGCCCAACCTGGCTTTAGCTCAAGAACTCCCAATGCATTCTAACCATGGACCCAAGCAAAGGCACGTCCCTCCGGCCTGCCCCTCTCTGTCTGTTCTCTTCCTTGACCTGCCCATGTGACCCCTCAAGGTGTGCCACATACTTCCTCCAGGACACGTAATAAGCTTCTCCATTCCAGTGTCTCTGGTCTGTTTGCAGAACCGTGGCCCACCGACCGGCACCCTGAGCTACTCAGCAAGTGTTACCTTGACAGATTCGTAACAGAAGAGCACGTGGAGATGCGTATTATAGAATCATAAAAACCATAGGGTTTCCTCAAAACAACCAGTACCTTGGAAAGAATAAGAACATTGTTTTGAAAATTTTTGTTTACATTTAATTTACATTTACATGCCCATTTACATTTAATTTAATACCCTTTATGGAAGGAGGTGGAGTATAAATAATAGATTTGTTAATGCAACTGCATCTTCTCAGACGGGCCTCCCTTTATGTAAGAGAGGTGAAGCCAAAAGCAATGAAGAACTTAGAGACCAGGCTCACCTGTAGACATGATGAGGGTCACGAGGGCTTCCCCTCCCAGGACCAGACCTGCAAATATTGCCCGACACTGTGCTAAGTTCGGCAGGTCATTTTGAACAAGGGATTCATGAAGGTTAATTTATGTTGGTTTTCTCATCCAGTACAGCTAAAATAGTTTGATAGTCAGATTTCCGAATACTGGTTTCAAAATGCTTCCCTTACTATATCGTGAAGCATACTTGGCTTTGTGTCTTTATCTCAGGGACGTGTCTCAGTAAAAGACAGATGCCACCCTCTTCCATGCTGAGAGGGTTTTACATTGCTGTTATTTTTCTCCGCAAAGAGCACTTTGAGAAGGGAGATGCCTAATCTCCCAGATGTCTGATTTCGTCATGAGTAAATGGATATTGGCGAACTCCACTGACTTCAGGCCTGGTGGGGAATGGATTGCACCCCGTAGGTGGGGTCCAGACCCAGTGAGTGCAAAGCAAATCCGAGCCCAGATGGCAGCCACTCCCTACCTTCCTGGGTCAGGGACCAGCCTCTGGGGAAGAAGCCCATCTGGCTTTGAATTAGGGACATGCTATAAATGGCTCACAGTCTGAAGGGGCTGCAGTGAATTCACACCGTAGAGGGGTTTACCTACACATCTTATGATGTAACCTGTTGTTCAGAGGTATTAAGTTCAGGTAAGTGCTCAGTGACAATTTGACCTAAAAAATACCACTTAGCACCCAAAAGAAAAAGAATTCTTTAACTATTTCAATTTCCTAAAGTTTTTGGGGGGGGAAGAAAGGGATTGTTTAGGGGGTAGTTTCTTTTCTTAAAATGTTCTTCTATCTTTGTGTGTTTGTGGAAAACTGTACACCTCTAAACATATTCCCGTTTCTAATGCACGACTCATCAGTATAATATGGATCATATTTGACAGAAAACAGTAAACCCCGGGTGAAGAAGAGAAGCAACTGTGGCTTGGTGGGAAACTTGGCATCATAAGGCCTGGGTTTGAGCCTCTCCCTGCCAATTCCATTCATGGTGACCTTGGACATGTCACTTAATCTCCCCGAGTCTCAGTGTGCCCATCACATAGCTGAGACGACTCTCTCATGTGGGAGACTTGGTCTTACGGTGGTTGTCAACAGAACTTGAGAATAACTGATAGTGCATTTAGAATCCACCCAGAAGTCAAGGTTATCTAGGACTCTTTGGGGAATTCTGCAGATTTCCCCCTAACTGCCACATATACAAAGGCTATAGCAGCATCAGGCACATAGGACACCCTTAGAACCCAAACAGTGGTTCTCCCCATGATATGAAACTAATACTGTCAGCCACTCACGGACACTCACTCATGCCCACCATCTATTCTAAGTCGTCTATTGAATACATTTGTCTGATCTTCACCACAGCCCTCTGAGGGAGCTAACATATCCCCATTTTACAGATGAGAGAACTGAGGTTTAAAGAGTCTGTTTGGTCGGACTGCATGTTCTTAGCCAGCATGCTGTTGAAGTGAAGAAATTCCCCCAGCCTCCAACAAATTTTAAAAAAGGAAACCATGGTGGTAGAGGAGAGTATCAGATGAAGTGACCCATGTGTTGCTCTCTCTGGATTGGCGCTCTTCCCACCTCCCATCAGCTGGGGATCTTCTGCATTTCAGCTTTGCATTAGCCATTCTAAACAATGTTGAATGTGATGAATGACTCGGGTTATCTGTTCTTGTTGCTAAACGTCCATGGTATTTGTGCTTGGCACCAAATTGTTCAGTAATCCACAGACTCCAGCCTCTGCTGGTTGAGACACAGACTCACTGTCAGTTCAAACAGTTGCCATTTGGTGGATAAATGGTTCCAAGCTTGGTTCTTCTCCCAAGAACTTACTGGAATAGGGAGAGGTAAATGCTGGGTGGTCTGTTCTCCATTGACAGGGGCCTGGTGTGGCTTGGTAAGGACACCCAAAGGTTGCTTTAAAACGAGATGCTTTGAAGGCGTGGTTTCAGGTGTACAGTAGTATTGATGGGGATTATTGCTGATGAATTTCATGCTGATGCTAAACCAAAAACGTCACTCTTCAAATACTATTTCCTCCTTGCTCAGCTACACATTCGCTTGGGAACCCAGAAATGTTACAGATGAGACCCCCGAATGGCTCCTTGGAGTCAGGTATGGGCAAGGCCGGTTAGTTACAGAACCAGTGCCATCCTCTGGATTCCCAGACACTAGACTGGAGCTGGGAGACCCGCCTGCAGCCAGGCCATGATGCTGCAGATTAAGAAGCTGAGGGTCCAGAGATAGGACAGGACATGCAGGGGCCACATGGCCAGAAGTGGAGCCACCCCAACTCCCAGGAGTCTCTCTTTCCCCACATCCACTGCAATGTCTAAAAAGTCTCAGTCTCAATGCTGACAATTAAGCAGTTCACAAATGCTGTCACTTTCATACTGGACTTTGTAGGCAGAAGATCTCACAAGCTGCAGGCCAGAGAACAGGGGTGCTCTGGAGTCACAGCAGACAGGACGCTCAAGAGAAAAGTGAGGGGAGCCAGGCTCTCCTCTCTGAAACTGCAAGTATACGCTGGTTTATAATCCCAGTAGAGAGGAATGGGCGAACTACCAGAGTACAAAATGTGACTGCGTCAAGAGCGTACTGAGAAACTCAGAAGGAGAGGTGAGAAAAGCAAGGAGCCATCCAAATAGCATGGAAATGGTTCTCGAGAAATTGCTAGCGGGCCATCAGGAGGGCTGCATCCTCGCCTGGGCTGAGGCTGGGGAACATACGGGGAGTCCTTGCTTCTGTTCAGGGCAAGAGGGTGACCCCATAAGGTGGAGTACGTTTAACAGGGAAGACCAGACATCTTCATGCCTGGGAAGGAGTTGGTGAGCTCCTCCGTGGTGGCGTGCCCGCCAGCAGTCACACAGAGCCCCCCCACACCTCACTCTGCCACCAAGCCAGGTGGGTGACCTCAGGCAGGTTACTTGCCTGCTGCAGTGTAAGTTGAGGTAAAGGTGAGTCGTCTCACTTCCAAATGAGAAGGGACAGAATAAGCATCTTTAAACAGGAAGTGAAATCCAGTTAGAAGAGCGGGTGTAGGTTTTTAAACATGTTTTGGCATCCCTCACATGGACTATTTTATATTTATGTCTGTCTATTCACGCATCTGTAAATCCCCTTTAGCTGCACTCAGCTCTTTCATAGGACTATTTAAATGAGAGAAAAAATAGGAAATACCCACTGGGGAGGGAGCAGTCAGGAGGTTGCTTATAGTTTTTAGCTAAATGATAACTGGCTAGATTGATTAATCTTTTATGTGCTTATGTGCACATCGAAATATCTAGAAAGAGGTACATGAAAATGTTCCTAGTTACTGCCTCCAGGTAAATTATTTACCTCCATAGGTAAAGGGACCTAGTTTTGTTAACAGGAAGTTGACTTTTTAACGTGTATTACTGTTTTGATTTTTTTTAAATACATTTGATGCTAGATTGAAGAAAAAGGAAAGCCCAGAAAATGTGTCCTCCCAGCATTTGTCTTTTTATATCTTCCCAGCACAATGAATATGTCCACACCTACCAGTAGAGCTGTGCTTCTGGGAGGTTCTGAGGGGTGCAGTCCATATAGATGTCCCAGGCCAAGTTGGTCTACTGGCCCTGGAAGTTCCCAGACTCCATTCCTGAAAGTGGACTCCCAAACACGAATACTAACCTACGGGGCAGCTATGATGTAGGGTGTGCAAGAGGTGAAATTTTGACATAGGGTATTTGAGTGTGAGGTTGATGGTAATGTAGATGTCACCAAGTCTGGTACTAGTGACATCATGCCTTGCAATCTAAGTGTCCTGTTTGATCTGTCTCTACATCTGACTTTCCCCCTGGGCTGCCCAGAGGGGCACCAGGACAGCTGCTCATCTGAGAATCCCCAGAACACCTGCTCAGTGAGTGCTGGGTGAATGAGGAAAAGAGAAAAACAATAAAGAAATAAGTAAAAAGAATCTGCCTTGTGTGGGGGGAAAGTGTTAATTAATCTGATCACACCCATTTAAAGACATGATCACAAGCAAATAATATCTGCTGATGCGTTTTAAATCCCCATGAAAGAATTCAGAAAAAAAGTGAGATACTTCTTCAGCTTCTAAAGAAAACTATAGCAATGTCTGGGAAATTTGTTTCAAAAAATCCATTAAAATATTGGAATGAAATCTGTATGCTTTAGTTACCAAGAACAAACATCGCTCATAGTGGGGAGGGAGCACATAAGCCAATAAAATCATGTGCACACACAGAGAGGAAAGAAGTGTGCAGCAAAAGCTAAGAAAATGAGAGAGAAGCACGCTGCAGTAAGACTTGTGGAAATCAACAGTGAATAGGTTCTAAATGCCACAGTAAGGACCGCAAGATTCCCGAGGCTTTGGAAGAAGAGAAGCAGGGAAAGACTCTCTCCTAAATTGTTATGGAAACAGCAGGTCAAGGAAATTCCATGGCCCTCTATCCTAGGACTGTCTGCAGGGAAAGGAGCAGTGGTAACTAAAGTGACATCCTGGTGGCCAAAATGTGCCACTGTCTTTCCACACCAGGCCTGTGCCCAAGGGCATGCACACTGGGACCCCTGCCCAAGTAGAGAGCCCACCCATCCAGGAAGGGTCACTCTTAATAGCCATTTTGGTGGAATATATACTAAACATTTTCTGAAGTTCCAATTAACTGGACAAATTACAACACACTTCCTGAAAAGAGAACATGAAACTGACCAGTCTTACTAGCATGAAACAGCCTGGAGATTAGGGCGAAACCCAGGGATGAATTACCTTTAGACTTTTCAAAATTCCTTCTGACAAAATTCCCCCCCCAAGGATCATTTACAATAGTAAGTTGTTCCAGAATGTGGGGGGAAATTGCCATGAATTGGAATTGTCCTTAGAGACAGCAAACAAAAAATAGGATAAACAGGTACTTTTCTGATGAAGAATTATAAACAGTGGGGATTCCCAAGGATTGCTGGTGCTCCCAGACTTTAAAGTTTAAATGTCCATCCATCATCTGAAGGAGAGAGTGCTCAGATGTTTCCAGGCCTGTGGATACAATGAAGGCTCTGAAGACAGATGGCAAACAAATGGTGATTAAATGCAGGACAAGCTTATGAGTTAGCAAGAAAATTCATATTAAGTTTTTTGCAGGGCAAGCCTCAATTAATGCATTTGGGAGAACATAATCCAAATTACAGGAAAATAGACTTTGTCCTGTTTATAGCCACAAAAAGGGATCCTGGGGGGGTCTTTGCAAAATGTGTGTTTGCTAAAGGCTTTGCAGGACCAAGTGTTCAAAAAATGCTAAAATGCTCTGAGAAATGGTATTGGAAACTAAGCAAACAATAGTATTCTCCCTGGGCTATACCCAAACCAGGCAGTTTTCTAACTTTCTCCTAGAGAAAAGTATCTCAGAATTGTAGAAAGGTAAGTCAGGTAATCACCCAGGCAGAAGGCCCTCCCAAGAACCTGGCTGCTTTGTTCTTTAAAGACTTTGGTGTGGAAGGAGGAAGCCTGAAAGGTGATAGGATCCCAGTATATAAAACGTCGAAGGTTATTGTGTTGAGAAAAATGACATTTGTTTTTCTGAGTTGCTGCCTAGGCAATGACTACCCTACTCATACCTAGAGTCTGGACATTTAGATAAGGAATTGTGTTTAGGATTCCTGCCATAAGTTCCCACTTTGCTTTTCCTGGGGCACCTTTTAAAATAACCACTTACAGTCAAGCCTGCAACCACCTTATGAGCAGTAAGTGCTTGCTGCCCTCTGTCTCCTGCTCACTGGTGAAGGACACTTTCCCCTGCCTCAGCGCACCCTCCCACACACACGTCCTGCATCTGGCCCCTGCAAGTAGCACATCTTGTGACTTTACTTCCTTTGTGTGTGTGCATTGAAACTGCACCTTCAATCAAAATGACCCTGTGGCTTCACTCCCCCAGCGTGGGATCTGGGGTGCTGAGGGAGCTCCCTGCCAACCCCCGTGGTGGGGGACTTGTGCGTCCTTGCTCAGCTGGTCATAATCTGTGTGTTCTTCATTCAGTACAGCAGCTCTGACTTCTTAACACAGTTTTGGGAAGAGTGAATCAAGTCTGGTTCATCAAATCTGAGAGGCCCAGACCCACGGTAGCCCTTGATGTTTGAAAGAGGAATTTGGGGGATAAATTCAAAAGGATTGGGTCCCACTCTGAGTTGTAAATTGAAGAACTGAGTTCCTGAAGACATGGTATAGGAAAAGGTTTTCAGAGGTGCTGGGTGGAGAGGGTGGGAGGAGGCTCAAGAAATTTTGCCAGGAAATGAATGATGGATTAAGAGCCATCGCCAACATATCCCTCTACTCCTGAAGTTGGCGAAAATACTTCTTGGGACCTGTGTTGGGTCATTAGCTTCCTCTTTATTAGTCAGGAGTCTGTGTGTACAAGTGAGAGAAACCTAAATGAAGCCAGTTTCAGCAAAAAAAAGAACGTTGTTGGCTCCTATTGCTGGAACAGGTACTAGTACAGCTCAGAGGAGCCAAGGAGGAGCTACAGGGAGGATAACAAGCTGAACAGTGGTCTGGGGAGGTGGGGGCTTAGCCCTGAAAATCTCTATCAGTCCCCCAAAAGCTCACCATGGTAAAATGCAACTTTACCATTTTAAAACAGTAAAAACAGTATGCCAGCTCTGCAAACAACAGCCTCCACCCACCAGCACTCAGACCCTCACCTTCCCTTCTGATTGCTTTCCCAGACCCCAACCTCTGTAGGTATCAGAGACCAGAATTGGGGGCTTGCCCATAGCAACAGTCTCAGGGCAGATTCTAATTGGTCAGCTTGGGTCATGGGCCAGTCTATGCTTATTGAAAGTGATTGTTGCGTTATCTGTCTTGCCTTGACTCTTAAGTCCAAGAGGATAAACTGGTTGACTCAACCTTGTCCTTATGTGCACCCAGGCTCAATGGAGGGTGATGGAGCTTAGGAACCTGGGGAGTCCCTATACATTAGTTACCTGGGAGAGCTCATTGAAAATGCAGATGCTTAGGCTCTACATCCAGGGATTCAGATTCAGCTGCCCTGGAGTGGGGCCTGGGCATCTGTATTACTGCTAAGCCCCCCACAGTGGTCTCCCAAAAGAATAAATCCCTCCCTTTCTAGAGGCCGTGTGTGGGGCTCACAGGTGCTAAAAACGTACACCCTAGCAAAGCGTGCGCCATGCGCTGGCCTTCACAGGCTGTCCCCAGCCCCTGCCCTCTCTGCAGCCTCACCTCTTTCTCCTATAGCCACCCCCAAGCCCTCCCAGCTCCTCAGGCAAGCCACACCTTGGTACATGTTATTCTCATTGTTCCTTCTGCCTGGAATCCTTGCCCTGCTCCTCCCTCCCTTGCCCACCATCTTCCCCTGGCACACACCCACACTGGGAAACCTGTCCTCCCCACCCTGCACCCCAGGCTGGGCTGGAGGCCCCTGGCGCCTGTGTTCCCTGTGAGAACTGTCTCCTCTGTCAGTCTGTGTTACGCTTTATTGAAATATCAGTCTTACCTTGACTGTAGACCCAGTGCAGACTTGCATCATTGGCATGAACGGCACATACAGCCCATCAGGCCGGGGGTTGGTGTGCAGTTGATTAGCCAGGAACTGAGTGAGTACTTAAGCTCATTCAGCCTCAGTTTCTTCATCTGCAAAATAGGGGTGATAACAGAACCTATCTTAGCTGAAAGAGTCTAGATACGTGAAGTACTTAGCCAGCACCTGACGTAATGTAAGCATACACTGAAACATTAGCCATTATTACTGCCACACTTCCTAAAAATGAATCCTTCAAGACACCCGGCAGACTCACCACCTTTCTGGGAAAGCCTTCCCTAGGTAGTAGTTCACTCCTCACCTCTCGCTTCCCCTGGCCTCCTCTAATACCTGTTTCTACCAGCAGGTCAAAGATATAGGCTGTCCTATTGATTGCTTTATCCTCTAGGGACTAGCATGCAGTTGTCCTGTATATATATGTTTTGACTGATGACTCAGGCTCTGGATTTGAGAACATCCTGTCCATACCCAGAGGCAGGGAAAGCTGGCATCCCTGTCCACCCCTGTGGAGGGTGTGGGTGGTGGTGGGGGCTCCAGCCTTATGCAGACCCTGCCTTTCAGAAGCCCCCTGCCCTTCCTCCACTCAACACCAGTGCCTGAAGGTGGAGAGGGAGAGATGGGGGTGAGGGTTCAGTGGTGGGACCTCCAGCCAGGGCTTGGGGGAAGGAAGCAAAGCCGTGCAAGAAAAGGTCTCTACGCTAAGGTCCAGGCTACAACCTAGGGGAGAATGTAAGTGGTCAGCATATAATGCGAGCTATTTGTCTGAAGCCAGCTGCACTCTGAGTTAAGTGAGCTCCTATGGTGAACCGAGTGCCAAGTTCCTAAGCCCAGCCTTTGAAGAATTTCTTATTCCTGTAAGGAGTTGGGGAGCTGTCAATAACTGGTTAGTTTGGCCAGTATCTACAGATTCCTCAAGGTCAACCCCACCCGTACTGCTCTGTTTGGGGCTGGATTTCTCTTGATAGTCTATACCATGTCAAGTCCAATCCCCACATCTCTGATGTCCAAATTCAGCCTCACACATTCTCCACGTGAGAAAAAAAGCCCTTTGCATCCCTTTCCCAAATCACTTGCTTAGGCCGTGAGAACGGGCTCTCCTCCCAGAATGGCAGCCAGTCCCCTCGCAGAAGCACTGTGGAGCTCCCACTGGCCTGGTGCCCCTCCCAAATTGTATTTGTTTGCAGTCTCGATATTAGTGACAGTCTCAGCAACTTGTGCCTTACAGATGAAGGAACTGACGTGGGGTCTAAAAGTGTGTCCTTGCCACACTTGGGCAAGGACAGTGCTGGGAGGGCCTGCTTCCCAGCCTTCTGAAGCCTGCACAGCCTCTGCTCGGTCCGGAGTTGCTCTCCGACCCAGCCGTGGTGGGGGTGGGGGTTAATTTATTGCTAGGGCTGCTGGGAATGCTAATGGATCCCTTCTCTCTCATTAGCGAGGAGCTTTAGAACCAACTTGTGAAAGGCAGAATCCAGCCAATGGTGTTAATTGGTGGACCTCAAAGGCCCCTCTGTGCACTCTGGCCCCGTGCCTGCCTCAGTGTGCTGGGTCTGGCCCCAAAACGCGCCAAGCCTCGGAATGTCATTCGAGACCTGAACTTTGTGGTGGGTAGACAAACCTGTAGCATTTTGCAAACTGGGTCTTACAGTGAACCCCGGTTTGGGGGAATGATAATTAGAGCCTTCTGGACTGAGACTGAAATATTTGAGGGAAATACCATTAAAAAAAAGAAACCTGAGGGCACCCTCACTGTAAAGGTGAGCGAGCAGATGCCATCACGGCATTTTGCCCTAAGGAGGCAACAGCTTCCTTCTGCACCCACCCCCACCCCCAGCCCCCCGCGCAGCTGGCTGGGACTTTAGCCCCCGTAACTGGAGAAGCCAGATCCAGAAGCGTTACTGCTTCAGAGGGTGCTTTAGGGACACGGAGCTTTCTTCCCGGTGCCCCGGGCTTCCTCCTCCAGATACACTCCCCTCCTGGCAGGAACCCCCCTAAATTCAGACACAGCCTCGCAGCCTGTGCCGCCTTCAGCAAGTGAGCACTGCAATAGTGCCTTAGAGAAACATCTGAATTGGATAAAAACTCAGAGATTTCACCCCCACCCCACCCCAAGAACCAGATGAGCAGTCTTGGAAGTGAGGTGAGGGGGGCCAAGGAGGGATGGACCAAAACACTTGCTCTGGCCTATGGCCGTTCCATCCAAACGATGTTTCCCAGAGGAAGTTGCCAGTCTCTTAAATATCCCACCAGCGGCAGAAGAGCTGCCGGGCCGAAGGATCCTTGGGGAGGAGGCGTTTTCCTCCTGGAAAAATAAGCGACCAAATTGAGGGAAGTCGCCACCCTGATGCCCTCCCCGGAGCAGCCTCGGGAGCCTTGCCCGGGCAGCGCCAGGTGGCCGGGCCCTGCGCACTGGCGATCCACACCTCCTCCGGGGTGGCAGCCGGCCTCCTGCCCCCTCCGCCGGGCTCGAAGGCCCCCAAGTGGGGAGCGCAGCCCGGGCAAGGACTCGGGAAGCAACAGCAAGGTGCTTGGCGGGGCTGCTGGAGGCAGCGCAGCCCGGGCCGGGTGGGTGGCCCGGGGCCGCGGAGGGCGGGAGCCTCGAGGTGCGTTCGCGGCCAGCGGCCAGCGGGCCGTCCCGGAAAACCACCGACAATTCGGAAACGGGTTTTCCAGCCTCCCGCGCCGCGGACACCTCTGAGTGAGAGAAATGAGCCAGGGGGTGTCGGCGGCGGCCTCGGGGCGGCAGTCTCGGTGGAAGAAGGGGTCCTGGGGTTTGTCTGCTAGCAGCGTTTCTAGTCGGGTTAGATGTTTACAAGGCATATGCGGGAGAGGGGGGGGCGCTCTGCCGCCCTCGCGCTGGGCAGGCCGCCCCGGGGCACTGAGGGGGAGCCGCGGGGGTCGCGGAGCGGGGGCGCCCCTCCAGCCCCGGCCCCCGGCCCCGAGGCCCCCGCAGCGGCTCCGCCCCCCGCGGGCCGCGCTGAAACCCGAGCGCGAGGGGGCGGGCCGCGCGGCGCGGGGGTGGCGGGGCCGCGCGCACATTGGAGGGGACCCGAGTGATGGATGGCGGCGGGGCGCGGGGGAGCGCCGGGCGCCCGCGGCCGAGAGGGGCCGAGCCTCCCGGCTCGCTGCTCCCGCCGGCGGAGCGAGGCTGTCCCTTCCCCGCAGCGTGATTTACTGTCTCCTTTTCTTCTGAACTCTTCTTCCAGGGAGAGGCTGGTGGGAACAGGCCGAGCTGGATGGATGGGTATGGGGAGAGGGGCCCCGCGCTCAGCCCTGGGATTCTGGCCGACCCTCGCCGTCCTTTTCTGCAGCTTCCCCGCAGGTAAGGCACTGCCCTGTCCTGGGGGCCGCCGGCCGCGCGCCGGGCCACACGCCGGCCAGCCGGTCGGAGCCGAAGTGCGCCGGGCCGCCGCCGGCCTCCGCCTCGCGCCTCCACGGGTCTTTGTTTTCCCCGCGTCCCGCCGCAGGCGCGGTGCATGCCCGTGGGGACGCCGGGCAGGCGGCACCTCGCCCCGGCTGCAGTGAGAAGGAGCCTGGCGGGGAGGACGCAGGGCCTGGGGCGCCTCCCTCCTTCCAGAAAAGGGGGTGCAGGGTACGCGCCCCTGGGGGTCCCCGACGGAGAGGTAGCTGGGGAGGCGCGCGCTGACAGCAGGGGGCACTTTGGGGGATCCTCGCCCACCAGTGCGCAAACCTGCCTGGTGCCCGGAGTGGAGCCGGTGGGGGAGGGAGGGGTGCGCCCCTGAGGTTCCAGCCAAGTCCCTGCGCGCCCCTCCTTGGAGAGCCGTCCCGCCCCCCGGCCTGTCCACGCGGGGAAGCCCACGCACCGGGCGCACGTGAGCCCGTATTCCTGTTTGATAACATTCCACGTCGCCCCCTGTTTGTTTTTACTGTGTCAGAAAGGGAGAGAAATTCAGAATTAAAGCTGAAAAAGCCCATCTGTTTCCAATGAATCCCCCATAGTTTTTCACAATGTTTTTGGCAGATCCCTGCTTTCAAATTCCTCCGAGCCCGGACCTCTTGTTTTTGTTGGGGGAAGGGAGACCGACTCCACAGAGAAGCATTTGTTCCTTCCCAAACGCTCCAGTTTCTTTACTTTTTTTTTTTTTTTTTACCCTTTCGTGGGGGAGGGGGGAAAGGCACGAAATTTAAATCCCCGGTTTGTTTTCTTTATAATGTTTCATGAAACTATTTCATTTTTGCCGTATGCTACTCACAGCCGGGGAACACCAGTTAAACCCTTCATAACAATTTCTCTCTTGCTAAAACTACTAATAAGCCCAGTGTCACGGGCCAAATGGTCCCTGTTGCAAGGCTCGGGATGTCCCGGTCGTTTTCTATTGTGTTGCGGGGTTCCGAGGTGTCTTTCTGCAAAACCGTGAGCTTGCTTCGCTCTGCAGCGAAGGAGGATCCGCAGCCCCTGCGCACAGACGAGCTTTGCAATAAAGGATTTAAGTTAAACCGGGATTGGGTTGTTTGGTCTTGCTCCTCAGCCAACTAGGTTTCAGGAACTGGCAGAACTGGGCAGTCCAGGCTCGGCCTGGCTGCAAGTTGAGGCTCCCGACGGGCGGGCCATACTGGCAGCGGTAAGGGGCGAGAGATAGTTTCTCTTCTCTCCCCAGCTGTGCTCCAGGGTTCCCCGCTGGGTCCAGTGCACCCACCTCACTCAGCAGCTGTGCTCCCCAGAGGCGTCCCGGAGAGCTGCAACCTGCCCCCAGCCCTAGATGCCACTGGGAAGACCCTGGCCAAGGACAAGATGTGTGGGAGGCGTGACAGTGCCCCCAAGAGCCTTTGGACCCCGTGCACGCTCACCCTGGAATATTATTAAATCCTCCATCGTGGGTCAAGCAGCGGAGTGCCCTACTCCACCCCCCATCCTCTTTAAAAGCCACTTTCCCCACCTCCAGAGGGTCTGGCTGGCTGAAAGTCTGATTTGGTTCCCTCTCAAGAACTAAAAAAATGAAATAAATGATCCTCTTCTATAAAAAGAAATCCCCCTTTTGGAGAAGCAGGAGTTTGCAGTGTGTGTGCATCTCAGCTTGGTGTAGATAAAGATCCAGCCCATTGGAAGTTTTATCAGATGAGTTGATAAATGGCTTTTGTCCCCTGGCTGCTGTGGGGGATGTGATCTCAGCTCCAAGCTGAAATTGAGAAGTGGGGCTTAGAGGCCCTTAAAACAACACCTTCCCGCTCTTAAAGCGGCAGCATTTGTTAACTTCTTGGGCTGGCGAGGAAAGCAAGGGCGGGCTAGAAGGTACTCAGAGGTAGGCAGGAGCTGAGAGGGCTGGATGGTGGTGTTTTTGCTGTGTTGTCACTCCATTTCTCCATCTTAAAAACGTTCTTTTAAAGTATCCCCCTTAGTCTGAGGAAAGCTGGTGGGTTATATAATTCACAACCCAAATTCCATCACTTTTGTTTCCAAGAAGCCCATTTCTTTTTGGCTTCGAGGCTGGTAACTAAAACCTGGCAGATAGAAGAGATAGCTGCCTGGCTGTCATGCCAACTGGCTAATGTTGCTTCTAATTTGAGGCCTCGACAGCCGCATTTACTCAAAATTGCCCACCTTACTGAAAACTGAGCTTCCAGTATCCCCAGACTAGTGCACAGGAAGGCGGAGGGGCAGGGGGGTGTTCCAAAATTGTGTGTGCTCAAGAAACCTGGGTCAAAAGGCAAGTTTCTTAAGTAAGAGATGAAATGGGTCATTTCCACAACAAAGAGACGAACTGTCATAACCTTTGACACCTTGGCAGAGGGGCTGCTTTGGAATAAAGTCAGAGAGCCTGTGGGTCTGATGGACAGTATGGCATGCGGGGGTGGGCGTTAGAGAGGAAATGAAAGAACTGGAAAGTGGGAGGCCTGGAGACGCTCAGGGACCCATGTGCTGTGGCCTCCCCCACTGAAGACAGGTGGAATCTGGCTCCGGCAGCTGCATGAAAGCATGGGTTTTGTTCAGTGCTGGTTAACTTGAATGGCTGCCAGGAGTAAACCCATAGGAGTGCAAATTAAATTGGACAGAGTTATGTGGAGAGAGATGCCTTCGCCTCTCCTGGACTGAGAGGGTTTGTGTCTTCTGAGAGTGTTTACACGGACTCACTCAACGTGTATGGCAGGCCTTCGGTGTTCCTGACTGACAGCATTTGGGGCCCTCTTCCGAACAAGGGAGAGGGGCTATGAGGTGTCCCTCAGGTTGTGAGGGTGTCTGTTTGGATGACGCTAGGCCTGCAGTGGGCAGGCAGAGTGGTCACATCTAGATGGGGCAGAGGTCAGTGGGCAGGAGGCCAAAAAGGGCCTCTTAAAAGTCTCCCACAAACAGGATCCTCTTCAAAACACAGTTCATACTTTTTAAGCTTTGAAACCCTTGTAATTTAATAAAACAGCTTTCTAAGAGAACTCTGTCAAAGGCACATGTTGTAGATCTGTTGGCGTGCCTCCTGCTAACTACATGTGGATGCTAGACTCTAGAATGGTGGTGCTCAGGGTGTGGTCCCTGGACCAGCAGCATCCACCTCCCCTGGGAACTGGTTAGAAGTACAAGGCCTGGGCCTTCCCCAGACCTCCTGAAGGGATATGCTGGGGGTGGGGCCCTACAGCCTGTACTTTAACAGACCTCCTGGGGTTCTGCTGCATGCCCAAGTGTGAGGACTGCTGTTCTAAGAACTATTGCCCTGAGGAGTTTCTTTCCCGTTCCTTTTACACTGCAGCTGTAGACATTTTACTCCTCAGTGGGGAAACTCAGGCTTGGAGAGACCAACACTCTCTGAGCTGACCAAGTGCGTCTGTGTCATAGAGAGGAGACTATTTCTCTCAAAGCTGCCACTCAGAAATGTGCCAGCAAGTCAACCTGCCTACCACATTTTTGCCCTCCCAGTAGGACTTGGTGTTTCAAAGGGAAAGAATGAAATGATGTCCAGTTGTGAGAGCACATGGCAGCAGAGGCAGCTAGCAGGCTGGGTGTGACAAGCCAGAAGTCTGCAGGGCCTAGCCTTGGTTCCCAGAGACGGAGGGATGTACCTACTGACAGCTGGCCTCTTAGTTCCTGAGGGTGGACTCTCTGAAACAGAGTTAAGAGGAGATCTCAGGTTTTCTGATGTAAGGAGGGAGACCTCTTTGCAAGGTTGAAGAAATTGCTAAGGCCACCCAGAGCTCGTAGGAGAACTGGTGAAAGTTCCCTAGGCTCAGATGAGAACAGTCCATGAAGTGGGAAAAAGGGACCCTGTGGAGGTTTAAGGACGGGGTGGGGACCCTTTTGCATGCTGGCGGACATGTGGTTCCTACTAAAAATCCTCTCTTTGGTGAAATGTGCATGGTCCTCAACAGATTGTGTAGAGAACCCCTACTTTATATTTTGGTTGAGTGGTCAGATGCCATGCTGTTTGAATGCTTGACTAAATTCAACCTGCCTACGATTGGAGGCATTATTTCTTCTAGGAAAACCAACTCATCTAGTTTTTAAAACTGAAATTCCTGTGTCCTTAGAAGCCCTCTTAGTCCTGGGCACACCAGGATGGTTGGTCAATCCTAGATTCTTCCTTCCTGTCCCCTGGACTAGTGCCCAGCCTGTGTCTGGTAGGGACCCCAGAATCGTGAAGTCCTGGGTGTGAAGTGGGTATCTCCATTCAGGCAACTCACCTGGGGGTGAGGCTCTTTCCTCCACCCATTCCTGACTGTTCCCGTTGTCACCTTGCTACAAGCAGCTGACCAGCCCTAGGACCTGCTGTGCACTGCAATTTTGGCACATGCACTGGGAGTCTGCTACCACCCCAGGACACCTAACCCATGGGCAGCTCCCTGCCTTGGTGGGGCTACTGCCCATTGTGGAATGGGACTGCCCACTTGGTCAAGAACCAAGTCCAGTGCTGTCTTTTGGGGTCCAGTGCCACCCCTGCATTGGCCTGGACACCTGCCCCCTCCCCCCTGGCCAAGTTACTTTGTGGGCCTTGGGTTTTTGTCCTCTTCTAAATCACTAGTTCTGTTATAAAGGCAGAAACCCCATCTTCTGTTTCTTTATACCCATCTCGCTATGCACCCCAGACATACTTGGCATAATCCTGGAAATGACAGGGGCCCTAGGTTTTTTGTATTCCTGCTTGTTGGGTTTTTTGCTAAATAGAGACCACAGGTTTTGGGGGTTTTTTCTATTTTTTTCAGATACCCTAATCTTTTTTCCAAAATAATTTTTCTCTGGTCATAAAAACAATACTCATTTGTAAATCTAAATGCTGAGAAGGCTAAATAAAATGGAAAATAAATAAAATGAAAATAACCCCAATTCCAACCTCCTGCAGATAACTATGACTAATTAACATTGATGAACATCCTTCAGGACCTAATACCTTATACTGTTCTCTCCAAAGTATGATCATGTGAAGGAGAACAGTAGTTTTTAAAGCTTTTCCCATTTATCGGGTGGCCACAGTGTACTAGGAACTCTACCAAATGCTTTAAATACATCACCTCAGAGTATCACACCTTCCCCATGAGCATCATTCCCGCTGTACCAATGAGGAAACAGAGGGTCAGAGAGGCTCCCTGATATTACAACATCTAGTTAGTGGCAGAACCACGAGTAGAATCCAGACCCCTGCCCTTTCCCATATACCAGATTTTGTATAAACATACTCATTAAATTTGTTATGTAGCGTATAAAGCTTTACAATGGGGGAAAAATAAGAAACAAACTCTGGATACATGATTAGATAGCAGAGTGAAGAGCGACCGCATTTTCCATGGATCCAGCATTTTTGCCTCTTCCCAATGAGCCTCTTTGCTCCCCATCCATCCCTGGCTTAGCATTCCAAGGAGGATGCCACCCAGACATAGGTCAGGAAAACAAGTTGATGGGGCTGTCCCTGTGCAGTTCCCCAAGTCAGTTTTGGATCTTTGGGGTTTTGCTTATTTATTCATTATTACTCATTTCGTGCACCATTCCACTCTCTGTCTGGAGTAGTCAGAAGACCGAGACATCTATCAAACTGATCTCTCTGCCCCCAGGTCCCTGCAGAAAGGAGCCCATTATAGCCTCCCATGCCCAGGAATTTCTCATGAACGCAGACATCCATGTGTGTGTGCGCCAGCCGGGCATGTGCCCAGCTGACACGCCTTCCCACCACATGGGGAAGGTCAGGGAGGAAGGCCTGCCTCCAAATGGCAGGGAGAAAAGCCACTGCAAATGAATTTTGACCTGGAGCCACCAGGCAGATGAGCCCAGGGTTGCTGGAGGCAGAGCCAGGATGGAAAATTATCATCTCCAGAACCAGCCCTAGACTCAGGAAAGGGGGTTATGCCTCAGACCTCACCTGCAAGCCTCATCTGCATCTGCAAAGCGATGCCTTGGCCCATAACCACCCTCCTTGTGGAACCCAGGGTAACTCAGTTCTGTGCCCTAAGACAGGGTAGTATTAGAATGGAATCTTGCACCCCGCCCTTGCCCACTATGGGTCCCTCTCACCCAGAGAAGCCCTCAGCCTCCTGACTGACACGCCTACTGTGGCTTTGGGCCTGAAAGTGAACACATGTGCTTTTGATCCAGTTCCATGTGGCCCAGTGGGAGCTGGGAGAGGGTGCCCAGCTCGGAAGGCTGAGGTGTGCCCTTTTCCTTGGCACTCGGCGTGGTTTTTTGCAGCGACTTGGCATGTATGGAGGCTGCAGCAGAGCCCTGGCTGGGTGTGACAGGGGGCAGTGCCTCCCGCCCCCCCTCAGTGAGTGGCATGTGGCCACCTCTGGCCACCCTGCTCAGTGTGTCAGCCCCATCTCTCCAGCCTGCCCTCCTCCCCTTCCTGAGTCAGTTGAGATTCTCGGGAAACTTCTGGCTTCTTGCATCCACCCTTGCTCCTGTAGGCCAATTTCTGGAGGAAAGCCCCAAGAAAATTCCCAGTGCATCCAAGGGGTGGGAAACACGTTGGAGTCACGGGCTCTGTCGGTTCCCTGGGACACTGAGGCTGCGCTGGGGGGAACGTGTCTTAAGAAAAGGGGTCGCTTCTGGCTTCTTGCAAGTTAAGTCAGGTAGGGTCTGCTGCGTCTGGCGACCAACCTAGCTCATCACCTGGGTGTGTTCCTGTAGGTATCTGATGCCAAACTCCTGGATGTTTACACCAGGATGACTGAAAGTCCCACAGGAGTGACACAAATAGGCTGCTTCAAGCATCTGTCAGCTCCAGAACACTGCCCAGGCCAGAGTTGGCCAAATATTGGCACAAATGCCTTCACTGTCCCCTCCTAGGTTCAGTGCTAAGGGACAAGGGAGCGTGGAGATCGGCTGCTCGTGCTGCAGACGCGAAGTACTGGTCTCAGCCCTACGCAAGGCTCCTGTCCACCTCAGGGAGGCGCTGGTTGCCAGTAGGGAGCCTCAGCGTGCCTGCCGCCCCGGGGAGGTGGTCGCCCAGGAGGAGGACATAGCGGTCTCAGGCCTCAGCACCGGCTTTTCCCAGAGGCTCTCCATTCGCCCTGCCTGCTCCTGTCCCAGCGGAAGCCATCACTTCTTAAGTTACACTGCTTCCTAAAATAGTGTTCTGATCACACCATGTACTCACTGAGAACTCTGCAGGCACCCCCCCCCCCACCCACCCACGGGTCAGCTGGGTCCAGTCTGAAATACTTAGGCTGGCATATCAGGATCCAGGCAGGAAAAACAAAACCAAAAGGTGGGTGTGGGAGGGGCCCCCGAGGCACACACAGGGGCGCGGGCAGGGTCCGTGACAGAAACCGCTGGGACACGGTGCCCCCTTGTGGAGGAATCTGGCAAGGAGGCGGGACCAGAGAAACCAAGCTTGCAGCACCCAGCCCACAGAGCAGAGAGGGAAGCAGTTTGAAGCTGGGCAGCATGTGCTTCATGTCGGGCGCAGCCAGTACTCCGGGCTTTACCATGTGGCCCCAAACTCGACTTGCCCCAGCCTTTGGGACCTCCCACATCACCTGTCAGGCCCCACCCACCCGTGGAGACCTGGTTGAAATGCTTCTTCCCTGATACCCTCTGGCCCCTCCATCCTGACATCCTGTGTGGTTTGGTATCCAGATGAATCGTGTTTGTTCTGCATTCCAGAGGTTTGATAGCTTGGCTACCTGAGCACAGAAGCTAACTGCGGCTCATTTCAGGAACCTCACGAAGCACAGGGCCCGGCACCTGGTAGGGCCCAGAACTTGCAGCAAGTAAATGAATTTAGGCATTTTTACTTAGCAAGCCACAGAGTTGGACAAAATACTTGATCGTGGGGGTTGTATTCAAAAGAAACTTTATCCCTTTAAGAGGAGGCAGGTTTCCCTCTTTCCCGGCTCCCTCCACCCCTCCTACAGGCAACTGAAACCTGATCTAATCCCTTTGCAAGCGGGTAATTTATTGGTCTATTGGGCTTTTCTTGGTGGCAAATTGCATTGTCTGTATTCCAGGGTCCAGGCTGCGGAGGGCTCACTGCATTCCTAAGACTCCTTTCTCAGGGCTGATCCTTCACACCCCCTCAGCGGCTCCGTGCAATAAGTTTTATTGGGCTTCTTTGTTATGCAAACAAGGCGGTAATAATCAGGCTATTATTCTGAAAGATTGGGCTTGATTAGCAGTTCAAAGGAGGTCTGTGAAATCGGCTAATGCCACACTGGTGTGTCAGTATTTTCACCCTGCCTGGTTTAGGACAGCTGATGCTCCAAGCTCCCTGCTCCGAGTCTTTCTGTTTCCGAGAGAGAGGCACTGGGTTGAAAGGAGAAAAGAAGTCTAGCAGGCTGTGTGACCGTGATGTCCCCTGCTGTCGTGTCTCAGCCCACAAGGAAGACAGTCTGGAGCCCACCTCCCTGCAAAATGAAATCTGACACATAAGGGGTACCAGGGAACGTGGAAGCCCCCAGCCTCCCCCAGAGACCCAGCAGGATATGGGTGGGGGCTTTAAAAAAGTGTCAGGTACCCTAAGATACTTCGAGTGTGGAAGCCGGAGGATTCCGGGACAAAGATGGAGGGGCCCCTGCTCTGAAGGGATTTGCAGGCAGGAGATGGCACAGGACCTGGAGCATCAATGGATGACGCCGACTGTTCGGTGCAGCGCATAGAAAGTGGCCCTCCAGAAAGTGGCCGGAGAGCGAGGCTGTAGAAGGCAACACAGGAGGCCAGGGGTGGAGGGTGCGGGGTACCATCTTCAATATTTGCAGGAGAGTTGCATTTGAGCTTTCTCTGTGTGGCTTTAGAGAAGAGGCCAGGCCCTGTGCACATCCCTGGGAGGCAGGTGGGGGTCAGAGCTGGAGCTGTCAGAGCTGTGGCCAGCCCTGCCCTGGCAGAGTTCTGGTGGCAGTGGAGGTGGGATTGCTGCCAGGCAGGGGTGTTACAGGCAGACTTCCTGGCCTGGCTGGAGGTGGAAAGCGGTGACCAGGGACCTCTGGGGTCCCCACCCCCAGGTTGTAAAATTCCATGGTGCACCTTGAGAGACCAGCACGGAGCTAGATAAAGTGATCTGGATAAAGTAGGTTGCAGAGAGCAGCAGGGAGTTCCAGCCCGAATTGCACAAGTCAGGAGCAGATGGGTCCAATGGCTGCCGGGGCTCCAAGCCTGAACACCAGGAGCCCACTGTGCCCCCAGTAAGTTCGAGAGGCCACCTGGTCCTCTAGGCACTGCCCAGGCCCCTGCCTCTTGAGGCACTGGGGGTAGTTCAGGGGCTTCCTGTTGGCAAGTCCAGGCCAGCCACTGTCTTTGCAGCCCGTGGATTCTCCCGTTTGTCCCTTTGTCGTTGCATGTGAAGTTCTAAGTCTCAGGAGGCCTGGGTCGAAACAAAACAAGCATAACGTGCTTCTAAGGAGCACCCAGGTCTGTGCGGCGCCTTTACGTTTCCCTGGGTGTGTGAGACCCAGGCCCTCGCACCATGGGTTTAACAGCAGCCCTGCAAGAGCCACTCCAACCTAAGGACACGGCGCCTGGGATAGAAATGGAAGTTCAGGGGAACTTCTTACCCCAGCTCAATGTTTTAATCTCTAGGCTCTGTGCATATTGGCTGTTGCGGTGGCCAGAGGGCCAAGAGGGGCCACTGTGCTGTCTGCAGGGGCCAGGCAGGAACAGGGCAGCTGGCGGCCTTCCGGCCCCCTGGGAGCACCGAGGGTGGCGCGCTCAGCAAAGCTGGCTTCCTGTTCCTGCTAAAAGGAGTTGCAATAAGATCTCTTTCAAACTCTCAGACTTTCCTCTCCTTGCTGCCTTCCTTGGACACTCACATCAGAAAAAGTCCATGGTTTCCTGCCTGGAATTAAGGTCGCCTGCTTTTTCTGAAAGTTGCAGCACATAAAAATCAGCCCCCCTGGGATCTCTTTGGCAGGTGAGGCCACAGCCAAGAGCTTTTCCTTTTGATGCCAGGCCAGGTTATGTTCTGGTCCCTGACCTGGGGGGGGCCTTTCCCCTGTGATTTAGTGGAGTAGACACAGGGCAGGCGGGGATCGAGGGCTCCTGCACTCGCCGCCCGTGGAGACTTCCCAGCTGTGGAACACCCAGAGCCCTTCCTACAACCTCCAGGAGACAGCGGCTCAGGCCTGTGCGCTGCAGGCAGACGGGCCCGGGAGGGCTGCCTCCCTGCCTGCAGAGATGATGGGCAGAGTGGGCGCCCTTCATCTGGTCCCAGCTGGTCACTGTCAGTGGCCTCTTACAAGCCACCCCCACCCTGAGCCACAGCCTCTCCACCTGTGGTGGTGGGGGGGGGGTGCTTGGGCTTCCTCTTCAACGCTTAGGAAGGTGAGCGAGGCCCGCTCACAGTTCCCTCCCGGAAACTTGGGATCCGGGTGGGTCAGTTTGCATCAGCGCGCGCTATAGGTGGGCTCCCCCACCAATGACCTCTAACCTCTGACCTCACTGGGGGCTGTATTTGTCCCCCTCTGAGACCTCTGTCAGGCAACCTGTTTACTGGGGGTCCCAGGCACACCGTGTACGTCTCGCTTAATCCTCAGTGAAATCTAAGGCACGTGTTGCCTCAGATTCACAGATGAGGAAACTGAGTCAGACTCCAGTTCCCACAGCTGCTAGCAGGAGGCCGAGTGGGACCTGAACCACACAGCCTCCCTCCTGTGCCCACCCTGCCCACCTCCTCACACAGCCAGGGTTGCCGTCACCTCTCCATTTTTGGCCCAGTCCTGGGTGACAGCATGCAGAACATTCTCCCCGGGATGGAGAGGGGAACACGTGTTGGACAGAGAGCTGGAGGGCCTCGTCTCCAAAGGCTGAGAGCCAGGGGGCTGTGCCCTCCCACCCGTTTGCCCCTGGGAGAGCTGCCTCCCTCTCACTGCCCTCTCTGCAGCCCCCTCCGACCCAGAGGAAATGCCCTGTTCACACACTCCAGTCTGGCCGGGGATCCAGCGGGTTCTAACCTGGCCTTTCTGTGATGACTATTGAAAAGAAAATGGCCCAACTCTAAAGAACTGTGGCCTGTGGATCAGCAGCCTGGGGCTCCCCTGGGAGCCTGCTGGCCATGCAGCCCTCAGGCCCCCCAGGCCTGCTGACCCAGATCCCCTGAGGCTGGCAGGCACTGTAGCATTTGAGGAGCGCTGCTCTGGACAGAGTATTAAAGGCCATGGCTGGGCTGGCAGACCCCACTTGATGACGCCAGAGCACGGGAGGCACCCCCTTCCAGGGCACTTCCGTGGGAGTTTGGTCACGGACTCCAGACACACAGGGAGAGCTCTGGAGCTGGTCTGCCGTGCAGAGCCCGGGTTTCAAGGCTGTGGAGATGGCAGACGTCCATCACTACCTTCCCCTAAAGTTCAAGAACCTGGGTAGTCTCCTGTTTCGGGGGACACCCTGCATACCCCACCTCATCTGAGTGCAGGCTGGTCCCACCCAGGGCACCGTTCCTGCCCCCCCGCTCTAGGCAGTGTGCAGACAGAAGACCCCTTCCCAGGGGGTCTGCTGAGGGCAAGGCCATAGGCCTCCTGGCTGGTGGGGGGCTCTTGGCGGTGCAGGAGGGGCCCTCAGGGAGAGGCTGGAGGTCCCTTGCGGTGGAGGCTGCCTTTGAGCCGCCCAGTAGTGGAGGATGGTGAAGGGGATGGTGCATGGCTGAGATAGATATTCTAATGGCTTGGAGAGAGGCCTGCGCAGCTCCTGCTTGGGTCACAGACAGGCAGTGTCCTTTGTCTCTTCTAGGCAGTGTGAGGGCCAGAGGGGGGCCCACGCCAGGACGTAGGCAGGGCTCCCAAGGCCAGTGGGCTGGTGGGTGGTGGGCACAGTCCAGGTGGCTGCCACTCAGCACAGGCCTGTGTCCATTTCGGGCAGCTTTCTCTGATAGCTGCATCTCCGTGATTCAGACACTGAAGAGCAGGTCAGCACACTTGCTCCCAGAATGAATGAGGCTGGGGGAGCAGGCCCTGCATGGAGGCCGCTGGCCAGAGATGGGGGTGGTAGCTGCACCCATCAGCCCATTTGTACTGTGCTCCCCCAAAGTGCTTGTGCTGCACAGCGCCCTCTCCACGCACACTACCTCATTTCCTCCACCACCAGGGGCTCGGGCTCTTTCACCTGCTCCCCCGCAGGCCACATTGGCATCCGTAGGCCACCTGGAGGCTGGGCCTTTGTGTGTCTTCTGTAAGTTGCAGAACTGTGCAGACAGCAGGGCTAGAGACCCTTCTAGCTGCCTGTCAAGGGAGACCTGCCCAGGAGCATATCTCTGTGGAACAGAGGCCACACAGTGGGGGACTCACCCAGTGCTCCCCACATGCCTCTTCCCGGCAGTTTCTGCCTGTTATTTACCGAATCTGCTTCTGTAAGCCACCCCACTTCTTCAACTCTAAACTATTAGAATGGAACATCTGTAGCTATTCCATCAAATCTGTTTTATGTTTTCTAAGACACAAAAAAGTAAATGTGTCACTGCTCAAATGAAAAATGTCTGCCCAGAACCACCTGCAGAGACCTTGTTGGTCAGCAGTGTGACACACACAGGTCAAGTTAGGGGGAAAGCCTGGCTGGTCCTAAACTTCAGGCTTTGAATGACATGCCCAAGTCACACCCCTGCGCGTGGGGTGTAACTTGGGCAGGGCACTTCAGAGAACGGTGCCTGTCTGCCCACAGAGGTAGGAGAGGCCTCCAGGTAGCCAGGTATGCGGGGCCTCGCAGCACAGCCGAGGGCTCACACTGGGCAGCTGCTGGATTTTATTTTCCTTAGCCTCGGTGCACATAAAATCTCTCCTGGCTTCTATTTGCAATTTGATTTTAAAGGTAAGAAGCCAGGGCCGGAGAAGCAAACTGACCTGTCCAAGGTCACGAGCTAGGCTAGTGGCCCAGCCAGGAGTGGCTGGAGCAGTGGCCCCCTTCCTGTTGCCCACTCCAGCGTGGCCTACGACCCCAGAAGCGGGGCCTCCCAGCTGGTCTTGCAGCTCCTTTGCTCATGAAGCCTGTGTAGAAGCTTCCTTCTTGCTGCCTGGCTACTTGCGGTCACTCAGGGCTGTGCAGAAGAATCATGGAGGCTGGGAAAGGGCACATTCCATGTGTCAAGGCACAGTGTTCAGGCCTGTTAAAGCCACAGTTCTCAGGCATGGTCATTTGTAGCTAATTATCTCGAAGATCTCAAAGCTTATGACATAATAAAAATAAAATAGGGCAGGTCTGAGGTGATCACTCTCGTTGCTTCCCGGCTGGCTCTCTGGAGCAAGATAGAGAGGAATGGGGCTACAGCCACCAAGGGGCAGCTGCCCTTGCTTTGCAAGGTGACCAGGGCTAGTACAGCTGCCTTACTGGCCAGCGTTTGTCGAGCAGCTGCTGTGTGCCGGTGCCTGCCTAAGTCTTCACCACTCAGCAACCTCACACAGTACATATGATTATTATCCCATTTTCCACATAAGTATAATGAGGCACAGAGAAGTTAAGTGATTGGTACAAGGTCACACAGTGGCAGAGCTAGAAACAGGTACTGAATATTGGGGCTTAAAAATTTCCCTGCCACATTGCTGCTGCTTTTGCCAAAATTCGGGAGGATGGCTGTGGAAGTATCACCAGATGTCCAAGACCCAAGGGTGGCCTGTCAGGTCCCACAGTCCTGCTGCCCAGAAGCACTGGCAGCCCCTCTGACAGGCTGGGAACTGGGCGAGCAGCCTCCAACCTGCTATCTGCACGAGTGGCCACTCGGGGTCGATATGGGCTGCGCAGAAGAATCTGGAAGGCCGGAAGGGCAGGTTCCACACTGCACTACCAGCTGGGAGAGTGCTTTGCCGTCCGTTGAGTGAATGTGCACAGTGGGTGGTGCCGGGTGAGGGGTGCTGTTCTTGGGCCCGCAGCCCTGAACCCCAGCGTGGCTGAGCCTGGGCACCCCACCCTGAGGGCGTACCTCCCTTTCTCCACAGCCACCTCCCCGTGCAAGATCCTCAAGTGCAACTCTGAGTTCTGGAGCGCCACTGCCGGCAGCCACTCCCTGGCCTCGGGCGACGCCCCCGAGTTCTGTGCAGCGCTGCGCACCTACGCCCTGTGCACCCGGCGCACCGCCCGCGCCTGCCGGGGCGACCTGGCCTACCACTCGGCCGCGCATGGCATAGAGGACCTCATGAGCCAGCACAACTGCACCAAGGATGGCCCCACGTCGCAGCCGCGCCTGCGCACACCCCCGCCGCCCGGGGACAGCCAGGAGCGCTCCGACAGCCCCGAGGTCTGCCACTATGAGAAGAGCTTCCACAGGCACTCGGCCGCCCCCAACTACACGCACTGCGGCCTCTTTGGGGACCCGCACCTCAGGACTTTCACAGACCGCTTCCAGACCTGCAAGGTGCAGGGCGCATGGCCACTCATCGACAACAATTACCTGAACGTGCAGGTCACCAACACACCTGTGCTGCCCGGCTCACCTGCCACAGCCACCAGCAAGGTAAGGAAGGGGGGAGGCTGGGGCACCCCGTGGGGTCACACCCAGACTCTCTGCTGTCAGGAGGGCCCAGACCCACCCCTTCTTGCACGCTGCCCAACCTAGTTCTCATTCCAGTAAATGAGCAGATTATTTAGAGAGGACTGTTGTAGAGATCCTTTGTCATGAGTTGAACCAACCCAGACCCATCCCTGCACGTTGCCTAGAGGTTGGTATTTCTCAGGATGCTGGCTGCTACTCATGAGGGGTTTGTTTGTGAAATCACATTCTGGGGTCAGAAGCCAGCATACACCCATGTTGACTTTTTCTTTAATCGGGCCTGGTAGAGCAGGATAGAGCAGGACGGCGTGACCGCCCCCAGACAGGGAAGGCAGCTTGTGAATGCGCTGTTCGGGGCAGGGGTAGGCGTTCTGGGAAGCTTAGTTTCTGCTGTGTGTGTGTGTGTGCCTGGGCGCAGGCTGGGTCCGGGGTAACTTCTTACTGCTGGTAAAGTCAGAAAGTTTAGAAACACTCTGCAGAACACCGGGTTCCAAACTTCTGGAATATTCTTTTCTTGCCCCCAAACTGTATTTTGGTAGAACTCCCGTGTTAAAACCCGATCAAAGAGAAGCTTCTCTACAGGTACCTTTCCATCGTTGCCTTCAAGGGGCTTACAGCCCAGAGGGAGCAAACCCCTGCCCTGGACAAGCGACCGGCCACCTCCTGGAGACGAACAGTCCAGCCGGGGGTCCTCGTGCAGCTGCACGTTCACAAACTAGCAGATTTTAGGAGACAGTGATTCTGCACCCACTCCCCCCTCCCCCCCAGTCAACTGACAGCATGTCTCTGGGTGGGGTCAGATGTGTGTTATTTTTTTTTAAAGCTCCCAGTGATTCGGGTGCACAGAGGGCATTGGGGACGCCAGGTAGGGGGGCTGGGCTGTGGGATGCTGCTGGGGTCAGCCAGGCCTTCGGGGTACTGTCCTCACCACACCGACACTAAGAGGCCGTGGGCACCTAGGAGGGAGGCCGTGGTGTCTGGGAACAGGGCAGATGGAATGAGTGAGGATGGAGAAGCCACTCACTGGGCCCCCAGGGGCCACCCAGGCGGCCTCTCCCTCCTTCCTTGGGCCCTGCCAGCTGGCACAGCCTGAGCCTGAGGCTCTGAGAGGCAAAACAGCCTCCTCACCAGAGTGTAGCTGCCTGGGACCCCCCGGCTAGGACTTGACCTGGCCCGCTGTGTGACTCGAGCATAGTGTGTGCCCGCTGCCGCGAGAGGCATTTCCCATCTGCAGTCCCAGAAGCCGCTGAGAGCTGGTCATCTTCTGACCCAAGGAGGCTTCAGTGTATAAGCAGCAGGACTCAAGTACTTCTCATGGGGCCACAGCAGAGGCAGCCCAGAGGTGGCCCATGACCCAGGCAGAGGGACTTCCCCATCCACCCCAGATTCCAGGAGGGTCCCCCATTTCCATCCAACCAGGGGCACCCCTCAAGGGTGGGCTGCTGTTTGGCTCTCAGACCCCAGGTGTTGGGGACACATCTGCTTCCTCAAGGCCCAGCCCCTTAAAGCCCCCTGGGGTGCCCGGGCTGGCAGCGGGTGTTTCCCTAGGGAAAGCACGTGTCAAGGCAGCATGTCGGGAGTGCCAGGCTGGCCCATGAGGGCGTTGCTGCTCCTTCCTGTCCCTCTACACCCCAAAGGAGGACAGTGAGGTAACCTGGAAGCCAGGAAAATTCCTGCCACTTCTCTCTGCTCTGGTGGCCCTCAAGTGCCCACAGAAGGTCTCCTTCTGGGCCCAAGTGCTGGGTAGGAAACAAGAGGGTCGAAACCCCACGGCTGACCTTGCAGGCCCGTGGCACCAGGCCGTGAAACCCGGTGGGCAGCAGAATTGTGGCCAGTGCTGTCTGCACTGTACCTTTTCCCCCTGCCGGCCCTCCACAGGCCTAAATCAAGGACCCAGCCACCTTCCCTGTGGCCCTTCACCTATCCTCTCCCCGGAGCCAAGAAAAATGAACAGCAGAAGCCTGAGGCTGCGGCTTCTAAACCCAGCAGCAAACACACTGTGGGAGGGAACTCCGCCCCTCTGTCCCCTGCTGGCAGGGGCACACAGGGAGGTCTGGGGGTGGGAGAAGGATGGGGACCTCAGAAGGCCTGACCTTCCTCACCCAGGGTGGTGTGGGCATCAAATTGATAACAGAGCCAAGCACAGACCTGGGAGGAACTGTGGTTCATGACCAGCAGAGCTGGGCTGCTGCCCCAGTTGGGTAGGGGTGCTGGGGAGCAGGAGCCTTTAGGCCACGTGCTGTTGGGTGCTGGAGGCTGGGACTGTGTGCCTGGGCTTAGGACCCCCAGATGCAATGCTCAGCTCTCCACTGGGCTCAGTGATGCTGCCCAAAAACACCAGAGGGATGAACCACCGGTCCATTCATTCATTCTTGTGTTTCGCTCATTCACTTGACCCATGATTTTGAGGGGGACACAGAATCACTCAGTTGGTGAACGTGCCGCTGTACAAGGACCCCAGGCTAGACTGCTGTGCTCCAGGCTCCCCGCTGGACACTGTGGCCAGCAGAACTGCCCGAGCATGGAGTTTCCAGAGGGTGCGAGGCTCTGCAGCACAGCTTGACCAACCCAGCCCTTATCTGCTGTGGGCCACCTTGACCTCGCCTGCAGGCCGAGAGCTCAGCAGCTCTCCATTACAGCTCCGTCAGCCAGGAGGCAGCACAAGGCGCTGCAGCGGTCACAGGGCCAGTGTCTGTGGCCCGGCCAGTCCCCATCGTCCCAGCAGTCTGGGAGCCTCATGGTTTCCGGGTGAGAAGCAGCAGCAGCTGGTCCCCAGCCCCTTGGTCTGCCCACACCTGGTCTCCTGGGCGCCCCTGCTCAGGTGTGTTGCTTGCCCCTTCATTGATCCAGCCAACATTTACAAACATTTCTTCTGGGCCAGCCTCCGTGCTCCACGTCCCCTTCCTCCCGGCAGCTCCCAGGCTTACAATGGCTAACAGAGACTGGGAAAGGGGTGCTCGTGGTGGGGGCAGGATGCTGAGGGCCTTGAGGGGCCCCAGTGGGGCCCAGAGCACTGGGCAAGCCTTCTGCAAGGCCTTTCAGTGCGCTTGGTCTCCAAGGACGGGAGTGGGCAGCAACAGCCTGTAGAGCCGCCCACCAGAGCCCCCTGCCAGACTCCTCTGCTGGCTGGACCCCGCTGCCTGCTCTCCCCCGCCCAGCCTCAGCCGCGGGGCTATGCCCAGGAGCCTCAGCCCATTTCCCATGGTACTGACTTAGTCCACACTGGTCCAGCCCTCAGTTCTCGAGGGCTGTGGGTGATCGAGGTGTAGTGTTTTCCAGCCCAAGCTGACATTTTAGCCAGCGTCCCACCCCCATGGGACTTCCTTCCATGCCCAGTCCCCTGCCTGCCCTGTTCCTCCACCCTGCTTTCAGCTACGCTGGTAGCACCCCATTTTACAGATGAGAAAACTGAGGCTCAGGCAGGGGAGGAGCTCTGGATCTTCCCCCTTGTCCCCCGTTGCTGGTTCCCTGCAATATCACCGTTCTGTCATGCTGCCCGATTCATGTGTGACCTCCTGGAGTGTGAGCTCCGTGAAGACGGGGCCGTAGACTTTTGGGTTTCCTTGTGTGGATACAGCCCCCAGCGCCGGGCCTGGCCTGCAGCTGGGCTGCATAAATAGCTGTTGATGGAACCCAGTTGCCCTGTGCCCAGCACAGTGGAGAGGGCCTGGGGCCCCCCTGGGAAGGGGGGGCGGCACAGACCAGGAGCAGCAGCCGCGCCCGTGGCCGTGTTGGCAGCATGCCGCCTGGCTTTCGACAGGCCCCCTTCATGCTGTTACTTGTGGTTGAGTCCCTGGCACCGGTGCCAAGAAGAGTCAAGCAGCCTGTCAGGCTTCCAGGAGGCTGTCTCCACGAGAGATGGCGGTTAGAGTGAAACCAGCCTTTCCTGTTCCAGGGGGACTGATGGCGCTTAGACAGCAGCCCCCACCCACCAGTGTCTGTGTGGCCCTGCACACCAGGCAGGGACACCAGAGTCCCTCATCCCTCCGCCCCCGCCCGCGCCGGTGGGACCACCCAGCGCCCAGACCACCGGGCCGGCCCACCTCCCGCCCCCAGCAGGCTGCCTGCCCATCAGGGAGGGTTGGATGGTGAGAAGGGAGCAGCCAGGAGGTGGCGCTGTATGGAGGGGCTGTTTTGCAGGCTTAGGACAGTAGAGTAGTGGCAGTTTTCATGCAGTTCAATGCATGGGGCTCAAGACGGATGGAGGGGCCACAGCCACTGTGGAGATCCTACAGCAAACCAAAAATGCACTGCTCTCCAGGCGGCCTGGAACCCCTGCACAGAGATGGGGAAACGGCGTGCAGTGCCCAGTGAGCTGTACACATCCAGCTCCGGGGACCCTGGTGGGGCCTCCAGCCCTCAGCTTGGCGCCCCAGCCCCTCCCCATGACCTATGATGACAGCAGATTGTGCCTCCCCACCCACCGTGCCAGTCATCTGTCAGGCCCCATGGGCACAGCACCCTGATGGCTCAGGACTTCAGGGGCTCCCAAAACGGCTTCCTTATCTTCTAAAGTCAGAAGGAAAAAGATCAACATCACCCGACCTAGACTCTGTTTGTCCTAACACCAGCGCAGGCACCAAACATAATGTTGGTTATTTTGATGGAGGAAGGGGCCCACCGAGGCCGAAGGGCCTAGAGGCCCCAGAAGTCCTAGCGCTGCCTGCCCCTCACCCTCTCCATTCTCTCTGAAGGTCCCAGGCCTCCATGCACACCCTGCCCAGTCACCCATAAATTCACAAGCGTGGGGAAACCTGCCGAGCAGTGATGAGAGAGCCAGCCCATCTCCACCTGGGCTTTTGCAACCCTGCTGGCTTGCTTAGCCTAGAACTTTCTATGGTCCCTAAGCCACCCGTGTCCAGACTTCAGGCCTCTCATAGCATCTGCTGCCAAGGCCACTCCCTTCCAGGTTCCCCCTCAGCCTCCTGTCTGTGCCCCCCGCCACCCTGGAATTGCAGCCAGACACTCCCTGGCTTGCGGCCCAGCCCCGGCCCCCGCCCTCGGCCTGAGCGAAGGGCCTTCAGCTGTACCTTGCCCCCTTCCCCATCAGGCCTGCCGCCAGCCTCCTCTCTGGGTTCTCACAGGGCAGGGCCTCAGCCCTGGGCACCTGCAGTCAGGTCAGCAAACCCTGAGCACCGCCTGGCCCTGCCTTGTACCCCAGGATCCTCCCAGGTTGCGGGCATATCCTCCAACTGCCACACCCCCACAGTGCCCAGGGGGAGAATTCACCTGAGACCAGGCCATACGTGTTGGCAGTGGCCCCCCCACCGCTTGCTGGGGCCCCTTCAGCCCGTAGACCCACTGGGGAGGTGTGGTACCCCTCACGAGCCCTGATAGTCAGCCAGCCAGCCAGCCCTTCCTCTCCTGTGTGGCAGGGATGAGAGGACAAGGCCTGGGAATGGGGCGGGGGTGGGGGGCAGTGTGGGAGTTGGGGGTGGGTTATAGCAGGGGGGTCCCAAAGGGCCTGGACACCATCTCGCCTCCATCACCCCACGTCCCTCCCTATTTTCAGGCTGTGGGTCTAGGTTCTGGCTGCCCTCAGTCCAGGGAGCTACCAGTGGTAAAACAGCCGGCACCTGGGAGCAGGGCTGGTGCTTTCCCTCCCAGTCTCACTCGTGTCTCCGACCCATCCAGTGCTCCTTGTTAGGATTGCGGCGGAAAGGCCAGCCAGAAACCTCACCCAGGATGGCGGGGTTGGGCGGGGTGGGAATCTCACTGATGCCCGGGCTGTTTGTCTCCCATCCTCCCATCCTTCTCCCGGGCCTCCTGTCCTCTAGGCTTATGACTAAAGAAGCCCAGGGGCTGGAAACCAACAGACCAATTCCAGCTCTGCCTCTTGCTGGTTGCTGTGTGACCTGGGCAAGTCACTTTGCCTCTCTGAACCCAGATTTTCTCTGTGATTCACCAGTCGTTCTCCTCCTGAGCCTCCGTCTCTTCTGTTCCACCTGCTGTTATGTCTGGCCCGTGGCCTGCCGTCCTTACGCAGGAATTCTGCCACAGGTCCACTGGCGGCATGAGACCCACGGGTACAGCTGTGGACCATATTAGTTTCCTATTGCTGGTGTAACAAACATCACAAGCTAAGTGGTTCAGACAAGCAAGTGTATTCTCTCCAAGTTCCGGAGGTGAGGTGTCTAGAAGGAGGTTTACAGGGCTGGCATCAAGGGGTCAACAGGGCCAGTCCTCCAGGGGAGAATCCATTTCCTGCCTCGGGTGGGTGCCAGCATCCCTCCGAGGGACCCCCATCACTCAAGTGTCTGCCTCCATGGAAACGTGGCCTTCACTAATGTGCTCACACCTGCCACCTCCACCTTACTGAGAACACTTGTGATTATATATAGGGCACATCCGACGTCCCCTTCGCCGTGTAAGGTGACATTCACAGCTTCCAGAGATCAGGGCCTGATGTCGTGGGGGCCGTGGCTCAGCCTACGTGTAAAGGACAACGACCTTTTATTTTAAATTAGCTCTGCTTTGCTTTTAATGGTTCTCTTCCCAATACAGTAAATGAGCTGGTTTTCTATTTAGCGTACGATCTAAAGTTGAAGTTCCCTTCCTAAGCCAACCCTTTTTAAAGTAAAAGCAAGCTGTTTTAAAGAAAGATATTCCATGCTTTATAGTGCAGGTGGCACCAGACTGTGTCCTGAATGGGGACGGAATGTCTGGGCCGCCCTGGGGGCTCCTCCCCACCCTCCGGAAAGGGCAGAGCACGGTGAGCATGGGGCGGGGCCTTCCCTGGCCGCGCGGCTGACCCCTCTCTCTGCTGCTCCCCGCAGCTCACCATCATCTTTAAGAACTTCCAGGAGTGCGTAGACCAGAAGGTGTACCAGGCCGAGATGGACGAGCTCCCGGCCGCCTTCGCCGACGGCTCCAAGAACGGCGGGGACAAGCACGGGGCCAACAGCCTCAAGATCACCGAGAAGGTGTCAGGCCAGCACGTGGAGATCCAGGCCAAGTACATCGGCACCACCATTGTGGTTCGCCAAGTGGGCCGCTACCTGACTTTCGCGGTCCGCATGCCCGAGGAGGTGGTCAACGCCGTGGAGGACCAGGACAGCCAGGGCCTCTACCTCTGCCTGCGGGGCTGCCCCCTCAACCAGCAGATCGACTTCCAGGCCTTCCGCGCCAGCCCCCAGGGCCCCCGGTGGCCAGTGGCTGCCAGCCCCACGCCCGCAGCCCCGGACACCTTCCCCTACGAGACGGCTGCAGCCAAGTGCAAGGAGAAGCTGCCCGTGGAGGATCTCTACTACCAGGCCTGCGTCTTCGACCTGCTCACCACGGGGGATGTGAACTTCACCCTGGCCGCCTATTACGCCCTGGAGGACGTCAAGATGCTCCACTCCGACAAGGACAGACTACATCTGTACGAGAGGACGCGGGAGCTCCCGGACCGGGCGGCGGCTGCAGGGCGCCCCCCGGCCTCCCGGCCCCTCGTCGGCAGCCTCTTGGTCTTCGCCCTGCTCCCTGTGTTCCTGGAAGCCCTGGCCGCATAGGCTGGCGCTGTCCCCCAGCTGTGGGCGACCGTGGAAGGGCTGGTGGCCCCGGGTGGCCCTGCACCTCGGCGGGGACCAGGAGCAGAGGCAGCCACTGGCCAGCGGGCCATGGGACAGGTGCCCAGGAGGGACAGGTGCCGAGGAGCCACCTCGGGCTGTCTGCTGGCAGGGGCGGGGCTGCCAGGGGGCCCCCACCCTCCCGGGCCTGAAGCGGTTGTGGTGACGGGAGCTGTGACATCTGTGACTGCAGAGCTACGTGCAAGGGTGCCGCTCCCCTCACCCACCCCGCAGTGTGAATGTGCACAAAACAGAGCCCCTCAGGCTGGAGCCCCATCCAGACACACTGGGAACGGGCCAAGGCCAGCCCCTCCCGCCCCTGCACTGCACTGGTCAGGCCCGCCGACTGCTGCCTGGGGGCCACCTGCGCCCGCCGCACGCGCACACACTCTTACACGAGCACACTCACACACTAAGCCACCGGGGCCGAGGCACCTGTGAGGCAGGACCCCCCGGCAGGGCCTCCTGGCGCCATGGGCCTTAGGACCCCCCTGGGGTGCTGCTCAGCATCCTTAACCAATCGATGTAACACTTCGGCCAAAAGATTGTGCCTGCCTGGTGCCTTCCTGCCCTTGGGCTCCCTGTGGGCTGAAGGAGACCACCACGGGCAGCCTGGCCGCTGCGGCCCGGCTCAACCCCGGTTACCAGGCTTCTGCCCAAGAGCCCTGAAGTCCAGGGGGCATGTGTGCTGGCACGTGCTCTGAGCAACACCACTTGTGGGCTTGGAGGCCCTCCTCTGGCCCCACACTGTCCCCCATTCCCCACTGTGCTTAGCAAGTCCAGCCCTTGTTTCTAAATGTCTGAACAGAGAACTGCCGCTGGTCTCTGTTCCTTCCTCCAGCAGAGAGCAAGAACCCCGGGCTGCGGAGGGGGGCAGGAGCCCGCGGGATAGGGCCAGCTGGCCTGGTCTCATCCTCTGCCCTCTCCTCACCTGTTGCCCCAAGCCCCCCTCCTCACGCTGGCCACTGGGGCTGCATTCTGGGGCGGGGCGGGGCCCAGGAGGCCCCTCAGCCCTGAGCGTTCCTGGAGGGCCTCCCCACTCCGGGCCCCTCCCTTAGGCCCTGGCCACACAGTCAGGAGAGGTTTAGCTCCTGCCTCCTGTCAGCCCAGCTGCCCAGCCAAGGAGAGCTGCACCCACCCGCCTCTGCTGCTGATCCAGAGAACCCTAGGGACACATGGGATGGGGCTCTGCCCCCAGAGGTGCAGCTGGGCCCCGAGGGTCAGCCTCCCTCAGCACCCCATGGTCCCGCCTGCCCCCGGCCTCCAAGGCAGCCCCTCTGCTGTTCCCCGGGGACCTCTCATACACTGGCCCGGGAGGCTCCCCGCCTCCCCCTCCAAGAGGTCTCCCTCTCTGCCAAACCGCGGGCAGGAGGCTGGGAGGGTCTCACCCGGCCCCTCCCTGCTGGTTTTTAGATGGTCCCTATGTTGGAAGTAAAAAGTGAAGCACTTTATTTTGGTTGTTTGATGGCGTTCTGCTTGGACGTGGGGACCCCTCACTGTGTCCTCGTGTCTGCGACCTGTGTGGAGCGTCACCGCGTGTACATACTGTAAATTATTTATTAATGGCTAAATTCAAGTAAAGTTTGGGGTTTTTTGTTTGTTACTTTCTCTCGGACTACATGTTGGAGTTTGCTTTCTGAACAGCCTTCGGTTCCTTCTGGGGGAAGCTGACTTTGGGGGTGGGACGTCGTCACACTTGTGTATGGTGGGGCGCAGCTAGTGAATGTGGGCAAGCACACCTGTGTAGGAGCGCCGTGGGTGTGAGAACACAATGAAGCAATATAGCAACAAAACCCCCTGCTGCCCTCAAGTTACAATGAGCTGCTTTGGGGACTTGAGGGTCCCAGCTTCCCTGGCTCAGGTGAGGCTGGACCACAGCCCCACAGACAGATGGCCCCTGGTGCGTATGGGGTGAGGCTGGGGGGGGGGCTGGCCTGATGGGATGACTCCAGCTCAGCTGCCACCCTCAATCTAGGAGCCTCAGACCTGGGACGGTAGGTGCCACCCTCCTCGGGGTTCCCTTCCTCACACACAGCCTTTTGTCCCTGTTCTTAACACCAGATGTCACGAAGCAAAACAGGAGCACCGTTCAGCCAGGCCACATGCCTAGTGGCTTCTCCACTTTCCTTACTTTGTGACTGTGGGCAAGTCACTTAACCTCTCTGAGCCTCTGTGCCTCCCTCCATAAAATGGGGAGTACCTGTCCTATCAGGTTGTTTGGAGATTCAGTGAGTGAATCCCTGTAAAACACTTAGCACAGAGCCTGGCACCGTGAGTGTCCCATGTTGACACCTCTGTATACCACAGCAAGAGGCATTGAGTGACATGGCGGGGTCAAAGGGGAAAGGGTCACACGGGCCCTGGAAGCCTGAGAGGAAGGTGAACCCAAAGGCTAGCAGGGGCTGGAAACCAGAATGCACATGTACACCAGTTCCAAACCCAGACTGGAGAGGAAGGCCAGAAATAGGGAACCCATACTGGAAAAGACAAAACACGGCTGGAACGTACCTGTGCGTCTTGCCCAGCTGCCCCAGCCGTCTGCACCGACACGCCCCACCCTCAGGAGCCGCTGGGATGGAATAATCCATGGGGAAGGCCCCGCCAAGGCAGCAGAACTTGGCCAGCGCAAAAGAACAGATTATTGGGAAGCTAGGGCACACAGGACTGGAAAAAAAAAAAAAGAACCTCGCTCAACATCAGACGAAAATGCTGTGGCACTTGCCAGGAAATATTCTTGGTTTGGAATTTGTTCAGAACCCTACATTTAACCAGCTGGAATCCTTTTCCATGCACCATGCTACTAGTTGCCCTCTTGAACATGGAAATTTGCATTTCATCATGAATACGGAGCACAGCGTCTCCAGCTAAAGGATTTCCAAGGAGCAGCTTCAGCTCCCGCTGTAGGCCTGGCGTAGAGGGACTCCTCTGTGCCGGCTTAGGTGAGGCCAGCAGCCCAGGGGCAAACCCGTTAGCACAGGAGGTGTCCTGCCTCTGAGCTCTGTCCTCACTCCCTGATGTGTGGTGAGAATGTGGGAGACCTTGTTTAGCAAACCAGAACGTGTAAGGATGGGAGGCAGGCCAGAAAAGGCGTGAAACCAAATGGATGAGGGTCCCCTGTAATGAAAGGGGCAGACCTTTGGGCAGAGACACCCCTGAGCCAGGCCTGAGTGGGGCTCCTTGCAGTAATGCCAGCAGGCCCGTGGGGCAGGGGGTGGCACTTGGGCTTGAGTGGCAGGCCAACTTTGGCGTCCAAACTGGCTCTGCCTGTCGCTGGCTGTGTGGCCTCCCTTGGATTTTTTGAGCCCTAGATTCCTTATTTGTAAAATAGAATTATGAGTACCTACCTCCCAAGGTCACTTTAGAAGTCCAATGAGCCAAGACTCATAAACTACTCTGCACGTGGGCCCTGGCACAACGCAGGGAGGCCACCAACATGGCAGTCCCTGCCTTTGCAACAACAGTGTGTGTTTGTTGCTTTATTTGAGAGCTCGTTCGTGCCTGCTTGTGCTGGGGGCGTCCAGCAGTGAATGTTAACAGGTAGCACGTCAATACCCAGATAATTACATGATCAAGCCGCCTATGAGGACCAGTCCTGAAGCAGTTTAAGGGTTGAGAGAGGCTCCCCCTGGACTGGGGGGCCAGTGGGGAGGAACCTTCATTTCTGGAGGGTCAGGGGGACCTCTGGCAGTGAGTTTGGGGCATAGCAATGCAAAGACCTGGGGCGAGCATTTTGTGCAGGGGTCCATGCGTGCAAAGGCCGGACACAGCAGCAGCCCAGAGAGCTTAAGAGGCAGCAGAGAGCAGCGTGACTGGACAGCAGTGAGTAGGTAGGTGGCTCAGGGTCCAAGGTGAGGGCAGCACGCAGCCAGAGCATGGCAGGCCTCCTGATACTTCGCTCCAGTGGCCGTAGGGAGCCAACAGCAGGCTTTGAGCATGGGAGTGAGGCCTGACTTGGGTCTTAGAGGAATCATTCCAGCTGCTCTCTAGAGCACAGAGCACCCGGGATCACCAGGGGAGAAAGGGTACTGGGTAAGCCCTGGTTCCCTGTGCTGGGCCTGGGAAGACCTCAGGAGGAGCAGCTTTGGGACACTGAAATCAAAATTTTATTTGTGACATGCTAGAGACCACATGCAGCTGGACTGTTTTTAAGTTTTAAATTTAAATGTTGTAAACTCTCCGGTTGCAAAGCCGTGGCTGGTGAGGAGACCTGCAGTGTGTCTCCTGGCTGTCAGTGAACGGGGGCTAAAGACGTCCAGAGGCCACACTCCAGAGAGAATCTTGGGAGCCCCACAGCATGGGGGGACTCAGGCCACAGGCTCAGAAAAGGACATCTGGCTCCCTGAAATGGGGTTCTACACCCAGTATCAAACTAGGCATGGATAGACGTTCTGATGCTGATGAGGAAAACGATGCTAAACTTTAAGGGAAAGTTAAGTGAATAGCAGGGAAACCTGGGAGGGGAATTAGCAACTCCCCACACAGCTACAGGCGGACATGCTGGAGCCTCAGTGGGCCAGGAGCCCCATTCCACTCCTGGCCTTGCCACTTGCTGGCTTGTGTGACCTGAAACCTGTTTCCTCATCTGCAAGCTGAAGGTGGTACGTCTACCACAGGGGTGCTTGGGAAGACGGATGCAAGAAATGAGAAGCAAGAACATAAGAGAAATCCACAGCCCCGGGCAAAGCAGAGACACCCACCGGGTGTCGGCCACCTCCCTTCTCAGGCCGCCAGGCCACACCATCTTCATGGGAGGGGGTCATGCCTGGAGCCACCCTCCATGGGGCCTGGGTGACAGGAGGCAAGATGTGATCGTTCTGGGCCCCAGCCGTGTCAGCCATGGGCGGTAATGACAGTACCTCCCTCGCGTGATTATCCTGAAGAGAAATACCTACATCTGAACATGCCCTTGAGTCTTTCAAGTGCTCTGATGATTTTCATAACAGCCCTCGCAGGCAGATGCCATTGCTCTAGTTTCTAGATGAGCACCAGCACCCTCAAAGGCAGACAGGGCTCAGGAGCCCCAAAGCAGGTGGGGGGATTCAGCCCATGGCTCCTGGGCTTAGGGTGAGCAAGGAGTGGGCCGGCCAGACCCGCACAGGTGGGTAGGGAGACTTCAAGCTGGGCCCTGTAGAGGAGGAGGATGGGGAAGAGGGACCCCCAGATAGGAAGCCTGAGAGGCTCAGGGTCCAACAAGGAGCTGGTGCTAGGGTGTCAGTGGGGTCTCAGCTGGGTCACTGTGGTCCGGAGATGGTCATGGCTTCCCCAGGTGGGGGACAAGCCTTCTTGGCAATCATGGACATAATCTAGCTGCTATGGACCCCCCTCCATTTGCATGGAGGCTGGAGTCATTCAACCAATTCACAAGTTACATTTTGTGCACACCTGCCATGCACCAGCCCCCTGCCAAGTGTTTGAAGCAAGTACTGACCTATCATAGTGAAACGCCCCTCCAGCCATCTGCTTGGGTTCGGGAGGCTCAAAGCCGAGGCTCCATCAGAGGAGCTTGGTGAGCACAGCTGCCAGGGGGCCCTTGAGCCAGGGCTGGGGACCTGGATCACAAGGAACCAAACGCCAAGGTGTGCAGGGCCAGGGCCCCCCTCTCCCTGGGGCATTGCAGGACAAGGCCAGTATCTGCCTTGGGGAGTTTACTAACCATCCGGAGCTGAATCCCTAAGGCAAGTGCCCATGGCCTCCTCTCACTGGGCATCCCTCCCATTGGTCTAACACTGCGATACAAGCCATTCTCCTTCTCTCTCCCTTCCTTCCCTGCACAGGCGTGTGTAGGAGCATCCCTCACACGTCCAGACCTGGTCCAGATCTTAGGGATACCTTCATTTATTCCACACACACTTAACTAGGCCCTAGGAGGTGTCATGGAAACAGTGGGTGACTGTGCCCACCCTCCCGACACCATCTGCTCAGAAGCAGGCGATGCTCGAGTTACACAGTGTGACAGCCCAGCAGGGAAGGGATGTGGAACGGTGAGGGAGTGGCACGTCACTGGGCCCCCTCGCTGACCCTGAGCCTGTCCCACGTGCCTCCTCATCTACAACCTGGGGAAGGAATGGGACTGGTTCACAGGGCTGTTGGGTGCAAAGGCACTTGGATGACAGTAGGAGAAGCCATTGAGTGAGACGGTGACAGATTTGGCCCTTCGAGGCGGGAGAAGCTGAGTCAGAATGTGAGTTGTACCACTTCCTAGCTGTGTGATCTTGGGTGGGCATGTTACAGAAAGTCTTTGAGCCTCAAGATCCTCAACTGAAAAATGGGGATAAATCCTACCCTATGGTGTTTCATGAGGACTAAACCTTTAAAAAGACAATAAAGCAATAGTCCTGGAGCCTGTAACTTTCTATAGATGGTGGCTTCTGCCCACAGGCACATTGCATGGTCTGTTTCACTGACTCCTGAGTGTAGGTCATGACCAGCTCAAGGTCCTAAAACACACATAACACACAGACCCCTTTTCGGGGCTGAGATTGTTCCAGGCCTTCCATGGCTGGAGTTAGTTTTGTTATTCATGAGGTCAAGTATAAATTCTTTGTGTTATAATTCCTTTCAAGTATAAAATCAAGACACCTTTATTAATTAAACCCAAACAAAACTACAAAACCAATACAACTCAAGCCAACACATTAAAGTCACAGTGATACTGCTTTGCGGGCACTAAGCAGGCCATCTCCATGACACCGGCAGGGACTGTGCAGGCCCAGGCTCCTCCCAGGTGCCCGTCATGGGCACCAGGCAATCGCTTCATTCCCCTCTGGTTTTCATTCTTAGACTCTTGAGACCTGCCGGGCGTGTGCCCCCATCCACCCTGGTACAGAGCACAGACCCCTGGACACCAGTATAACCCAAAAGTCCTGGGTTCTTTTTTCTCTCCCACCTTTCCAAATGATCCAGGATTTGCTGAAGCTGATTTTAAAAGAAGTTCCTTAAGAATGAAAACATTTTTAAAACTTCCTAAATTCCTCCAATTTTCTTCCTAAAAACTATCCGCCCCATCATACATCTGTTTGATGTTTCCCAAGTTTGGGAAACACTGAACTAGCTCACAGTCAGACGGGAATTAGCGAACCTGGCTCATGTTGGTCACAGAGATTTCATCCCCAGCCTCTCAGAGGATCGGGGGAGGGACACGGTATTGTCTTGACCTCAGGACAGGTCACCAGGCCAGGACAGGTCGCCTGTGCACCAGCAGCCTAGGGAATGGGCCACAGTAATGATGGTTCATCCTGCATTTAGCATGAGCTTAGCACGTGCCAGGCACTGCTGCCCCATCCATTGGGTAGTACTGTCCCTCCACCAGAAGGTGAACCCCTGACCCCAGGTCACAGAGGTCAGTCAGGCACACAGCCCGACTTGAAGATGGACACTGTCACCGGTGCCCATGCTCCTGGCCCAGCTGCTACGAGGGCTCTGAATCTTCCTTCTGGACCTGGGGGTCCCTCTTCTGTGAGGCTGTTCAGGTCTCCACCCTGATGTGGCCACCTTCATACTTTCTGCCACCTCCCTCCTGGCACAGAGAGCCCCTCCCCAGTGAAGGAATGGATACTCTAGCAATGTCACAATGCTCAGTAAGCTGCCTCCACTTACTATTTGCCCTGGGCCTCTAAGGCTGCATCTCCCTTCCAATAGGCGTCCTGAAGGTTCCGGACCTTCCCACAATCCAGCAAATGCAGAGGTAACACCCAGCATGCTGGGGTTCCTTTAGGACCTGTTCCACAAGGCAGAACTGACTTCTAATTTTGTTAAATATGCCCCTGGTCAAGAGGGCCTGCTGCCTGGGACCTGAATTCTTTCCAAACCCCAGCCTGAGCACCCAGAGACGGTAGCACCCCCCCTTACCATACCCCCATCTCTGGGCACTTCAAGACAGAGAGCCCCTTGCCCAGCACATACCTGGCCTGTGCTGAGGGGGGCTCAGAGCCCCAGGGGGAGCCCCTGTCTGCTGGGGCAGACAGCTATGACAGCGTGGAGTCACCAGAGTGCGCCAGGGCCTCTCACAGCATCTATGGGCCCAGGGAAGGGACAGACGGGTGCGACCTGACAGCAGGGTCAGCAAAGGCAGCTCAGTGGAAACAGCTTTTATTGGATCTTGAAGATGAACAGGATTCAGCTGGCAGCTCGAGGTGATGGAGGAGGGGAGGGGGGCAGCCTAGCAGCAGAGCTCTGCCTCTGAGATCTAGGTGGCAAGGGCAGTCTGGGCTGACCCAGAGAGAAAGCTCAGTATGGCCCGCAGGGGCAGGGCATAGAGGGCCTTGGACCCCAACCAGGGCGCTCAGAGTTCAGGTGAGGTGACAGGGAGCAGCAGAGCGAGGCTGGGGGGATGGGAGGGAGGAGTGGCTGGGCCGGGCAGGAGCGGAGAAGCCTGTGGATCCCCTAAGTGGCTGCAGGTGAGGGTGAAGCAGGACTGCCCTTCAGCCACGGGCCAGAGAGCCTGCCGGACTGGCCGGGCCCCTAGGAGGCTGGGCCCCCGCTGGTCAGTGCTGTCCCTGGGCCTCTCCTGCAGCTTCTCCGCACTGCTCTTCCCTGTCTCCATCACACTTGGGCAGGGACAATGTGGCTCCACGTGTCTGGCTCCTGTGTGAGCTCCTCCGCCAAGGGAGTGGCCGCTGGGCTGGGGAAGGACAGCTGAGCCCGCGCCGGGGCTGGGTCCAGGTGGTGCCCGCGAGGCAGGCTGTTTGTGGAAGTCTGCTGCCCTCTGCAGGACAGTTCTAGAACCTCATTCACTCTAGGCCCTCCATCAGGGCCCAAGCACAACAGAGGATCCATGTGGGGTGCTAGAGGTCTCAGGATGTCACGGTGATAATGACAGGTGCCCAGCCCAAAAGATGTATCACCTCAGTAACCTCACTCACCGCCCACCCCCAACAGCCTGGCAAAGGGGTCTCATTGTCCGAATTTGGTAGCTGAGGCTTGAGGAAGCTGCTTCCTCTCCTGGTTCAGATGGTTCCAGTCCCTGCTGGGCCTTCCTCCTGGGGCTTCATCTTCCCCTAGAGCAAGCCCTTGTCCTGGGTTCCTCCAGCAAGCTGGGCTGCAAGAGGGGCGGCTCTGAGGGTCTCACCAGCTCTGGAGTAGGGCTGCTGGGGGGCAATGCTAAGCCAGGTTGGCCCTCCAGACCCAGAAAATTCTATCCTCAATTACCCCCAACCTCCCCCTCCTCGGCCCCACCCCTCCCAGCCAAGAACTGATGAAGTGTCCCTCTGGGTAGCCCTTAGGGTTTACACACCGTATTTCTGCCGTGTAAGCTCTCATGTAAAAACTACATTAACCCTATAAGCTGCTTCTGTTTGCGAATGAAGATGACAAGGCCATATGCCCAAACTCACACAGGGAGGGACCAAATGGGGACAATGCACTGACTTTCCAGCCCATCCTCTTTAGACCAGCCGGGGCCCCGGACGGCAACCTCAGTGCACATGGTCAGCTTTAGCAACGACAAACCCCTTAGGTCATGTGAGAAACTAAGAAAAAGACATCCAGAACCAACCAGGAAATACTCAGATGTCAAGGGTCGGGTAGGGTTTCCCCCAGCAGCAGCGGGGCAGGCACGGGCCTGCCCGGGGTTTCTACAGAGTAAAGAGCTTTTCTTCGGTTCCACTGCGACTCCTCCCCAGTGTGCAAAGCAGAGTACTAAAGGCCGGTTGGGAGGCAGCATGACCGAGTGGGATTCCAACTGCAAAACGTGCTGGGCAGGGCTGGTACGGACTTCAGTTAGGACGGTGCGGCTGCGGCAGACCTGGTCCTGCTCCTTTAAGAGCTACAGGTCGGAACCCGGAGCCCAGACCGGTCTGGCAAACTGCAGGGACTTGTGTTTCAGTAAGTGACCTTTCTGTTGGCGCTAATTGAGGAGGGCTTGCCCGGATGCCAGACTTGCAAGGCCCCACCAGGGAGGGAGGGAGGGAGCCTGGGCCTGCTGCTTCCAGTAAAAGGCAGGCGTTTTGGCAGCAGTCAGTTTAGAAGCCTTGTTGCTATTGTAAATCATAATAAGCTGATTATTGCAGCACTTGTTCTTAAAGTTTCCCAAAATTGTTCCAGCTGAGTTGTGAGTTGTAACACGAATGTGAGTTGAGTGTTATGTATGGGCAGGAAGAACCCTCACTCTTCTTTGAGTCCCCGACTCAGGAACTACATGCACTACAAGCCCTGGCCTCTCTTTCACAGCACAGGCCGGGCTGAGACCCTGCAGTCCAGTCTCCTGACTGACACTCCTGGGATTTAATCCCTCAACTCTGAGCTGACACGTGGGTTTACTTGGTATCGAGAATTAAGAGCTTCACAAAGATCACAGACTGAGGTCACCTAAGTATTCATAAAACCACTTGGGTCTGGCAAACTTCTCTTAACCCCCATTTAGACAGCATCTCCGCCCACAGGCCATGCCACCCTTCCTCTGTCTGGGCCTTGCAGGAGCTAGGCCTGTCCCCATGCCAAATTGCTAGTTAACATTTGTGTCAGCGTTTCCATTATAAAATGCTTTTTTCCCCAACTTCAAGAATATGTAACCCCACTGTTACTCAAGCTGCAGGCTGGCAGACATGGCTGTTTTTATTTCCTCTGGATAGAGGGGATTACAGGACCCCTGTCTGGACAGGATCAGGTCTTCACAGGCACCTTCCAAGTCTCCCAGGATCCCCCCTGGCATGACCAACATGGGAAATTAAGGGCAGCCGGGAGCCCAGCCACTGCAGCTCCGCCAGCTCATCAAGCGCAAGGACGGAGGCAGCAGACTGGAGCTACTTGGCCAGAGGACACTCAGCTCAGCAATGGCTACACGGCAGACCTCAGAAACCTGCCGGTACCGTCCTGGGCCCAGGGACAAGGGGTGGAAGAACAACGCAGTTTTAAACTCGTCTCCATTTCACAAGCTGTCAAGCAATTTGATGGCCCAGTAACCACGGGGAGATGAGGTGGTGTGTGAACAGTCAGCTCATGCCATTGCAATGCAGCATGTTTGCCCAGTTCTAAAAATCCTTAGTTAACACTTTTTAATATACAAGAATCAAAAGTACAGCAGTTTTACAATGTAGGAAAATTTAATACATACTATATAAACAACATTATTTACATCAGAAATCACTAGGACAGTGGCATTTTTCACAAATATAAATTAATTACTGTTTAGTCAACAGGTTTTAAAAGTCCACAATTTTACAATAAAGAAAAACCATCTGTCCCCCAGATTGGTGAGGCGCAGATGGACTAAAGCAGCCTGGACCCTTGGCCTGGCCCTCCTCGCCTGACACGGCAACCCTCAGACAAGCCAGAAGACCACTGGTGCTGGGCCCTGGCCCCCACTCCTGCTGACTAGTGGATTTTGGTCTCACTGTGTGAGGATTTTCAGTGTCACTGTGTGAATTCTAACTGAACTGCATTTGCACCGCACGTCCTGATGCAACTTCCAGACATCAGGCTAGAAGTTTTGCAGCATGATGTGGTAAGTGTTCTGACTTCCCGTGGAAGGGCTTAAGGAATGACTAGGAGAGGGAGCCCAGGGTCACCAGGCAGGTCAGGCTCTGCGGAGGGCCAGACTCTCTCCTGCCAGCTCTGGCAGACCGCAGTGAGCCTGGGCTTCACCATGACCATTTGCGGGTCTTTTGTATGCCATGTTAATCCTTGTTCTTGTCCAGGTTTGAGGTGGTGCTCACTCCCCTCTTCCTCAACCCTGCCGTTTCTACCCATGTCTTTCAAAGCTCGGCAGGCTCCATGGAATATCCTCCTCACAGATTTCCTGGGGCAGCTTCTCCCACCCACAAGTGAGAGATTTTCTACCTGTGCAAACTTCTGTTTTTGATAAAAGCATACAGTATTCATACTGACTTAGGTCAATGAGGAAATGCCTTTCTCCCAACCCACTCTTCAAACATACTTCAACACCTAGAATAGATGCATTTATGGGGATACTGTAATTTTATAATGAATTTAACACTGATCTGGCTGATACTGCCTTCTGCTACATCATATGGCACTAAAAGTCCCGAATGTGAACAAAAAGTAGTTCCTTTTTCCTCATGGTGAGACATTTTTGGGAATAACTCACATGTCCTATCAACAACTTCAGAGAAAAAAGACCTGGATGAAACGCAGGGCGTCCAGTTCCTCCTCCTGGCCTCCTCTAAGTGGAAGGAAACACCACACCTCCAACAGGATGACGAGGCCTGTCTTCCCCTCGTCCCCTGCCACCCTCACCACCCATCACTTAAAGACCCGGCAAGCCAGCTTAACCTCCTGTTGGGCCTGAGCAACACGACCACAGGGTAGTGTCAGTATTGTCAGCAAGAAGCTGAACCTGTGGTGTCAAGAGGAGAGATGTGATTCACATGTCCCCACGGAGATGTCACAGAGTGTCCTCAGTGGAAAGACTAGCCGGGGGCTCCCCTGCAGCCCTGTGGGCTTTGCTCCAGGAACTCATGGTCCAAACCCAAGGTGACAACCCCAAATACCATGAGGAGATGTAAGGTGGTGTGGGTCCCCCAAGCTTTCAGCACAAGCTGTGAGGACCCAGATTCTCCTCGGGTAGCAAGGGGCGGCAGCCCACCAAGGCCACATCCACTTCCCTTGGGTGTACAGCTCAGGCATTGCTTAGTAAAGGCATTAATGGTGCTGCCAGGATGCCAGCAAGTAAATGGAAATGATTTTACCAAGTCTCCACAGGATAGTTCAGGGAGTCTGACCCTGGGTATGCCCAGTGGAAGGGCTCTCACCAGTTCTGAGCCTGGACACTTACAGGCACAGTGTATGTTCAAGTCAGTTATTCTGTCTCCACGTAGAAAGGCCCTTGAACACTCTAACAATACTGGCTGTATTTAAAATGCATCAATCAGAAGGCCCAGGGTCAGGAAAACGGAGGGAGCCCGCCTAACTGATGCAACCAGCTTGCCTCCCCAGCTCGGGCTCAGTCCGGCTCCAGCGTGGCTCTCACATCTGTGGCCTGGCCACCCTGTCCTTGGGGGCTTCCCACTGTGGGAAAAGTTTCACTTTACTTACCTCCTTCTAAAAGAAACTGAGTTCAACGTTAATATCTCCAACTAACAGTGGAGACCTGTTCACCACAGGTAACTCGTTTTCATCTGTCCACCCACCATGTGAGTGTCAAGAGATGTGTGATTCTGTGTGATCTACTCCTTCAAGCTGTGCAAAGAGAACCTGGAGGCAGCTGCCAACGCTGACCGAGTACAACACTGAAGCCTTCCCCACTCACCGGCACTCCCACAGCCCCGCACTAAAAATCTCACCCCCGTCTAGCACCCCAACTTGGCGCATGCCAGCAACAAGCTGGTCGGCAGGCCTGCCTCCACTTCCCCCTTCTCTCCAGGCCCTGTAGTTTTGCTTCTTATCACAGGAATCAGAAATCCAGCAGGGATTCCAGTTCCCTGGCCATACTACCCCACCCTGCCCCCGCCCTCTCCCCTCATTCAGCTCGTACCCCACCATGTAAGACCCATGCCAACTTCAGTACTGCCTAACTCACAGTACTCAAAAAAGCCAGCTAGATGCATCCTACTTCCCTGGCACAGGGAGCAAAGGAGACCCACTCAAGAGGCCAAACCTCTGAAATGTACAGTGTAGGAAGTTAGTGTTGGTAGGGAAGAGCCACTGTGGGGGTTGCTTCTCTCCCTCTAGCCCCTGCACCACAGGGGACGTAAAAACAAGACCCGATGCATTGTTTTTCCCGAGAACACATGTGAGGGGTATACCTGCTCCACTTCAAGTCCTATGATGAGAGAGACCCCAACCTCCTGTTCCCGCCCGCTCCCCACCAGCAGCATCTGTCACATCACAGCGAACCGAATCACGTGCTGTCCAGCGGGTCCCAGCGGCCTTCATGCAAACTTTCCTTCCTCGACCGCCGCACCAGGTTCAGGGTACACTGACCCTGGCAATAAAACATTCACAGCTCTGAGATCCCTTCCTCTTCCACTGGGGAAACACAGCCCATGAAGCTGGCACACGAAGTCTCTTCTTCCTCCTAGCACGCATCAAAGTGGGAGGCCAGAGCCAGGCAGGAATGGGATGGGTGTCAAAGTGCAGGAGCGGGGACCCAAGTCAAAGCTGGACTGAGCGAAAGGCTCCCACTCCTTGAAGTGCTTTCAGCTGGCGAGCTAGCAGCAGCATGTCCAGAAGCCACTTACTGGTCTAGGTAACTGGTTTCTGTCGGATCAGACCAAAAATATCCAGGTGCTCAATGACTCTTGTTCTCCCTTCTCTCCCATCTGGCCTCTATGTCTTCCGGACATTCCAGTTATAATCTGGGTTGTTTTTCTGTTCTAGTGATCTCTCCAAAGGAGACCTATGATCCAGGGGTGACTTGGAATCATGAGGAGATTTCTGGGAAGGAGGCGAGCGAGGATCTGAGACCGCAGGGTGCAGTGGAGGAAGGGGCTGTTTATATTCCCCCAATTTGTCTGTGTGGAAGGAGCGGTAATGGTCCGAAGGTCCCTGGCCATGGTACCCCATAGGGGGGCGGTGGTCAGACATTCGTCGGAAATCCTGCTGGTGGTAATTCTGGGGCCTAAATTCATCAGATCTCCTCCGCTTGGAGTCATGATGGTGCCTGAAACAGAGAACGCAAGGATCAGCTGAAACACCACAGCAGGCTCCCTCCCCTTCATCACTGGGGTCTTCCTCCTGCGCTATCTGCAACGGCACTTCCCAAGGACTCTGCGGCAAAGCGTACATTACTGGGAATCCAAGAGACAAAAGCAACAACGAAGGGCTATTCTGTACTCATTGGCAGAACGCATCCTGTGGAATGACCTAAGTCTCATCAAGTCTGCGATGAAACCAGAGACACTGGAACCACTGGTGGCTTTATGAGCTCACACTCCCTTCAGAAGAACTGGCAAGATCTGCAACGTGTTCATGTTCCAGAAAGAACCACAGCAATTAATTTATAAGTAACAGGGATTCCAGTTCCCAGACCACACTTCCCCACCCTGCCCCCCACCCACTTAATTTGTAAGTACTTTGTAATCAATTAATTATTAGTAACAGCCAAAAGCCACAACAACCTCAATATTCAACAATACATGAAGGGTTAATTTAATTATTTTTAAAAATTGACTCAATGTGAAGAATATCAAAATTTTTACTTAGGACCATGGTAAACTAATTGTTGTCCTATTAAAAAAGAATCCTTGTAAGTCAACAAAAAGACAAATAATCCAATTCAAATATGAGCAAACGACTTGAATAAATATTTCTCCAAAGAAGATATATAAATGGCCACTAAGCACAAGAAAAGATGTTCAACATCTTTTATGAACATTAATCATTAGGGAAATGCAAATCAAAACCACAATGAGATACTCCTCCACACTCAATAGGATACTTAAAAAAAAGATTATTGGCCAAGATGTGAGAAAACTACAAATCTCATACATTTCTGGTAGGAATATAAAATGGTTCAGCCACTGTGGAAAATAGTTGGGTGGGTCCTAACAAGTGAAACAGAGCACTACATAGGATCAACATTCCACTCCCAGGTAGATGCCCAAAAGGACTGAAAACAGGAATCCAAACAAACACATTTATACCCACGTTCATAGTAGCACCATTCATGACAGCCCAAAGAACCCAAATGTCCATCAACAGATGAAAAGTTTAACAAAATGTGGTATATTATTCAGCCATGAAAACAAATGAAATACTGATGTGTTATAATGGGGATGAGCCTCTACAACACTGTGCTACATGCTCAAAGAAGCCAGTCATCGGAAGCCCCATCTTATATGATTCCTTTTATACAAAATACCCAGAGTAAGTACATTCACAGAATCAGAATACACACTGGTGGTTGTCAGGAGCTGGGGAGATGGTAGAACGGAGAGTGACTGCTTAATGGTTATAGGGTTTTCTTTGGGGCGTTTTGGAACTTGATACAGGTAATGGTCGTACAACACTGTGAATATACTAAATGTCACTGAATTGTTCACTGTAAAATAATTCATTATGTTATGTGAATTTCAATTCAATAAACAAAGAGAGTTGGTGACTTAGGTTCCAGTCAAGATGGGAGTACCAGGGACTGGATTTACCCTCCCACCTGGAAAAACCAGAAAGGGACAAAATGTATGAAACGATGGTTTTCAGGACACTAGATGCCAGGAAACTAAGAACACTGATCCCTGAGGGATGGGAAACTAATGAGATTAGCCTTATAATCACCGAGCTCACAGCCTTCACACAGTTTTTAAGCCTAGGCACAAACTGGGGGGGACCAGAAGGCCTGTGGAGAAGTTCCTGAGCTGAAAGTTAAGGGGTGGAACCAAGGCAGCTGGAGCAGCACAGGCCGCAGAAGAGAGGTCTGCACCTGGAGGTTCCAAAGATCTGCAGCAGGTTCGCCTTTGAGCACTCAGCTGAACAGTGTTCAGAGGGTGCATCTAAGGAAACCACCCACCCAAGGCCAGGGAAAGAACTACCAGGCTAGAGTTGCAGTGCCCTGTGCTCTCAGAGCCAGAACAATGCCTGTTCTCATCAGCCACAGTGAAAAGCCTCCAGATCGAGGGATAACTGGTAGAGTAAAAGTGGGGTCCTTACCTCTGGCGGTGAGGAACAAATCAGCCCTTACCAGAGCACTACTCCAGTTTTGCCTAACAAATCTTAACAGGAAGACCTGAAAGAATCTGTTTGCAAGTGACCTGTATCTCATAACAAAGCTCCAGAATATTTATAGGAACATAGAAATATCCAGCCCTCAAAAGGTATCTGACCAAAAATGATCATACCTGGGAAAAGAACTAGGAACATAAGACTATAATGAGGAGATAAATTAACTGAAGCTGCCCCAGATGACAGAATTAGCAGACACGGATATGAAAACTATTTTAAAACTGTAGTCCAGATTTCAAAGAGCTACAAAGAGACAAGAAAGATTGAAAAAAACAAAACAGAGACCCAAATACAAATTCCAGAGATAACACTACAATATATGAAATGCAAAATATGCTGGATGGGCCTCCAAGCAGGTTAGACATTGAAAAAGAATATATCAGTGAACTTGAAGACACAGCAATAGAGACTATCCAACTGAAACAGAAAAAAAAACATAACTAAAAAAAATAAACAGAGCATTGATCTGAGACAAATTCAAGCAGCCCTAATAGAGGTGTAACTGGAAATCTCCAAAAGAGATGGGAGAGTAGGGGGACAGAAAAAATATTGGTAAACTGGAGAAAATATTAGTCATCAGAAATAATGGCTAAAACCTTTTCCAAATTTGACAGAAATGATAAACACATAGATCCAAGAAGCTTAACAATTCCCAAGTACAAGAAACACAGGAAAAAACACAGCAAAGAATACTGTGATCAAATCCCTAAAGATCAGTGATAAAGAAAAAAAGACACATTATGTATGTAAAGAACAAAAAGATGACAGATTTTTAATCAGAAGCAATAAGGTAGACAGAAGAGGAATGTCTTTAAGGTACTGAAATAATCAATCTAGCTACAAATTTATACCTAGCAAAATTATCTTTCATAAATGAAAGCAAAATAAAGACTTTCTTGGACCTACAAATATTGAACAAATTTATCACCAGCAGAAACACACTGAAACAAATCCTTCAGGCAGAAGAAAAATGACAATACAAGTCTACACAGAGGAATATAGGGCAAATGCCCTCTGGAGCCAGACCAGATAATAGAGAAGAGTGGGGAGTGACTGGCATCAACTGCTCCTAAAGGATACTGCTGCTACTCGACTACAGCTGTTGTGCTAATGCAGGCTAGTGTTACCAGAGCTTTCCAAAGAGAAAGCAGAACATTGGAATGTTTATATGAAATTTTCCATTTTTAAATTCAAGGTGCAGTCTAAACATGTCATAAGCCTACAGAAAACCAAAGCTGCTATGAGATTGAAATACAGTGAAGTCCTGAAATTAGGAAGAAGAGGTAAAACCTCTGTGGCCTTTCTGGTACTTGCTAACTCTATTTAAAATTTTGGCTCACCACAAAATTATATATATTATATAGTTGTACAGAAGGTACAACTTTCAAAGTCTTTGACCCCTAAATAGTGGGGGGTCCTGGAAAGTATGGGCTGGTCCCCGTCTTGGGATCCCTGCTGCCTAGCAGCTGAGGGCCTAACACAGAGCCTAATAATTTTAGTTGCTAACTAATACCTATGGCTGCCTTTCTCTGGATTTCCTCAGAGGAAGGCAGAAAACTCTTTTCCTGCACAAGGGAAATAATAAAACTGCAATTGGCTACCTATGATCCAGAGAATAAAACGTTAAACCTGTAACTTGGCATGAAATGTCCCCCCATTATCCAAGGAATGAATCTTCTGGACAACCCTTCCCAGTGCTTAACCTTGGCCTAGACCTGTGATGCCTACTCCATTTCTCTCTGCTTAGCTGATTCTTCAGAATTACCCGTCTCCTCTCTTCCTCAGTCCTCAGGAAAAATTCAAAACCCCTACTTTCCCCCATCCACTCAACACACAATGTCAGCTGCCTGTACCAAGACACCTTCCCAACACCCTGAAGAGTCTTCATAGCAGACACATCTGGTTAAACTTGAGAGCATGCCTGGCATGATTATGTTCAGTGAGTATGCAATACATACATTTATGTGTATGCTGCTTGTCTTGTCCCCTGCCCACACAACAAAGCTCCTGGCAGAGGTCAGCGTCAGGTGTCTCAGGGCTTCTGCGTACCTGTCATAATAATCTCTGTGTCCCCGGTGGTCTCGGTCACTACTGTACTGATCATAAGGCCTCTTCCTGGACAGGCTGTTGGGCCGGTAGCTCCCAGAACGGTGGGCATCCATGTGTCGCCGGTCCCCATAATGGTGGTCCTTATACCAGTGTTGCTCATACTGATGATGCCTGTCACTACCCCACGGCGGATTGTTGTTACCACCACCATAGCTGAACTTTCTTTCCCTCTGCCAGTCCCCTCGGTCTGTAGGGACAAAAAGAACAGCCTCATGACTGCAAGAAATGGCCAAATTTCACTTCCACTAAAGTTTAAACTGAGAAGCTAAAACATGTTATAAATAGACATTAAATTTCCTCCTCCTTGCCCTTTTTGCTGCTGGTTAACATACCAGGAATGAGACCTAACATTCTTTCCCCCAAATTCTGAAGCAAAAGAAAACCACCTTTTTCCTTCTGAAATCTTATGAACAACTGCTTTTCATTTTCCACACCTGTTTACCTTCCAATCTGGGAAAGATCTTTAAAATGAAATTTCACTCAGAAACAAACAAAAACAAACATTGATTTGGAAAAGAGCACTACTGAGTTTCACTACCACAAGATACTACCTTTTATCCACACGTTTAAAGTTTATTACCTGCTGGTACCATACCCTGTGTGCCTGGTCTCTGAAAATTTTTCCAGACTAAAATAAACTTGGAGTGCACTCTTCCTCCCCAGCCCGTACCAAGAAAACGGACCTCGTCCTGTAAGACGTGATGGCTCTCACTCTCGATTTGATCGGTGCTCTGACTGTTAAGGATCGGGTGCCGCCAAACTGAAATCTGTTGTTTCTGTGGCCTCCCTTCTTCCCTAAGCAGTAGAATCACACTTACTTGAGCCAGAAAAGGTAGTGAAAACACAGGAGTCCACAGGAGTCCAATAAGTGGGTTGAATCGAGGCCAAAAAAATATATGTTCCCTCAGAACCTGTGAGTGTGACCTTATTTGGAAATAGGGTCTTTGCAGATGTCATTAAGGATTTTGAGATGAGATCATCTTGGATTTAGGTCAGGCCCTAAATCCAACAGCAGATATCCTTTTAAGAGAAAAGCAGAGGGAGCTCTGAGACAGGGACAGAGAGAGGAAAGGCCAGGCAGAGACAGAAAGAGAGGCGGGGGCAATGCAGCCATAAGCTGACGAGCACAAAGGGCTGCGGGCGGCCGCGATGAGCCAGCAGAGGCACGAGCGGATTCTCCCTCAGAGCCCCCGGAAGGAACCAACCCTGCTGACACCTTCATTTCTGACTTCTGGCCTCCAGAACTGGGAAAGAATAAATTTATATTGTTTTAAGCCACCCAGTTGATGGTACTTTGTCACAGTCAGCCTTAGAAAATTAATGCAGAAGGTCCCAGAAGGAACTATCTGGTCTCACAGGAAATCCATCTTCTATCTACAACTATGTTTAAGACCAAAGATATGCCACCAAATGCATGTCTCTCTACTAATTCTGTTGGTCTTCTAGCATTTTTCTAGAAAGCCGAAGAATAATATACCATGAAGGAGCTTAGAAGTTTATACCATTAAATAAATGTACAGTCAACTAGTGGCTTAAATTCATTGCTGATCCAGAATGGATCAGGCCAGAGGAAAAAGTAAAAAACTTTGACTATTCAATCTAATTAACAGACAACAACAAAAAAGTGGACACCTTTACAACACAAAAAGATCACGTGAAGATGGCTTCAAACTAAATTAAAAGACTTCCAATAGGTATCAATGTCTGTGGTACAGTGGAGATGCTCTGTAAAAAAATCAAGCCAAGTCATTTATTTCTAGAGAAATCACACAGTGTTTTCCTTTCTTCTTGAACCCTCTATGAGGTAGGTTACTGGTTAGAAAGTACTGAGCTATTTTCTTGGGCAAGGAATCCAAGATTTAAATAAAAGACTACAGTTAGCTTAGTAAGAAAAGTTCTTTCAAAGGATCAGAATATAAAATCAGTGACATCACATGAATAACAAAACCAGTCTAATCCCAGGAAAAAGTCAGTACAACTAACAGAATTAGAGCTAAGAACATGGAAACATTTCCCACCCATCTTGCATAGTCATGACCTTTTCCACCCCTCAATGAAATGGTGATCAACTAATTCTCATCTATTTAGATTTTTAAGATTAGAAGACATGGAACTTCTGCTTTCAGGTAGTTAGAGTAGCTTGCAGCAGAATTACAGTCTGCCAAGAACAGTAATAAGGGCCAGGTAAAACAAAAAACAACCTGAATAAAGACATCAAAGAGCAGCCAAGGAAATCAGGACTTGAAGGAGTAAGATTGCAAAAAAAAAAAAAAAGGCCTCAAAGAGGTAAGAGCTAACTTCTGCGGCCACTGGGGAGGATCTGTGACTGAGCATGGGCAAGAGGCCGACTCTCTGGGCTCTTCCTGGGAAAGGCCCACTGCTGGAGGGACAGACACACCAGCAGAGCCCGTGGTGGTCTTTCTAGGCTAGCAGGACAATGGAGACTTGAGGGACTTCAAACACACAGCCAGTCTTCCCTTCCCCTAGGACGGCAGGCAGCAGAGGCTACAAAGCTAAGCTGCACCCCTCTGAAGACCACTGCAGAGAGGAAAAATGAAGCTTAGGGCAAAGAATGCTGCAGGCCCTCCACTGAGCACTCTGAAGAGCTAAGAGCTAAGGCTCAGGAACACGGGGGACAGAGGCGGACCAGATTGAAATGATCACCACCTCCCCCTGAATGAACCCCAGAGAGGGAAGGGTGAACCTTCTCTTGGAGAAAGTAGTACCCTATGGAGCTTCTATAATTTTTAAAACAGTTCCCATTTGATAAAAAATAACTAGGCACACTAAAAGACAGGACTGTATGACTAAAAACCAAAAGAAAAAAGCATCAATAGAAAATGATTCATAATAACTCAGATATTGGAGTAGGGCAAGATTTTTAAGTAACTGTAATTAGCATAATTAGTATGTTCAAAAAAGAAAAGAGAAAATTAATTTTTCTAAAAGCTTTAAAATTTTACAAGACTGGAATTGGAAATCCTAATACTGAAGTTTAGAAATGTATACTTCGCCCTGATTATTAAGGAATATTTGACTTTTTGTAAAATCTTACACTATGCGTCTATGTAATTATATACTTCTACAGTTGTATTCTTTACGCTTTTTTCCCTTTTTTCTATTTTTGTCTTTAAAATTAATTCATGCTCACTGTAACCAGTGAAGCAACAGATGGAGAAATTAACTTCATCCGTTCTCCCCTCCGCCACCAGCACACTGAGATAGCTGTTACTGTATGCTTCCTCGTGTTTATCTAGGCTTCCACACAGTCTTTGAACATATACTATGGAAAACATATTGGTGATTCCTCAGAAAGTTAAATACAAAATTACCCATAACCCAACAATCCCACTCCTAGGTATACACCTAACAGAACTGAAAACAGGTACTCAACTACTTGCACACAGACTTTCAGTGATACTTACTATCCACTATGTCCAAATAGCAGAAACAACTCAAATGTCTGTCAACTGATGGATGGAAAAACAAACTATGGGGGGTATCCACACAATGGAATATTATTCAGCCACAAAAGGAGTGAAATACTCACATGTTACAACATGAATGAATCATGAAATAGCCAGACACGTACTGCATGATTTCATTTATATAAAGGGTCCATACACAGAAATCCAGAAAGACAGAATACAGATTGGTGGCTGCAGGGACTGAAGGGAAGGGGAATGGGTAGAAACTGCTTAATGTGCACAGGACTCCCATTTGAGGTGACAGAAATGTTTTAGAACTAGATAGAAGTGCTGGCTATATAACACTGTGAATGGATTAAATGCCACTAAATTATCACTTTGAATGGTTAAGTTTATGTGAATTTCACCTCAATAAATTTAAACATACACACAGTTTGTTTTTTCTCTCCAGTTTTTTAAAATCTATAAAGCCAATTACTCATTTTTAATAACTAATAATAATGCCCTATTATTCTAACCATTCTCCTACTCATGAACATTCTAATTATTTCCAGGTTTCTGCTATTCTAAGGCTGGAACTACATCGTTATGTATATATGTGCTTTTACTTCCACAGGACAGACTCCCAGAAAAATGGCCTATGTATTTAGGTATTTCAGATTATTTTCTGGAAAGATTGCAGCCCTTCACACTCTTAACGGTTAGTATGTATCTCACATTTTAATTCTGGCTGATCTAAATGGGTAAAAAAATTGGTTAGCTTATTGTTTCTTTCATTTACATTTCCCTAATAGCATAGTTAGTTGGTCATCTTGTCATGTTAGCCATTTGAATTTCCTCTTCTATATGAATTCCCTGTTCCCAGCCTTTGCCCGTTTTTCTGTTTTGTTATCCTTGTGTTATCCATTCATGGGGCTCTTTCAATATTAGCAGTTTTAACCATTTAACTGTCACAGATGTTGCAAATTGTTTCTCTCAGTCTACTATTTGTGTTTGTGGTGGCAATGTTCTTAAAGGTGAAGTTACAACCTTTTGGATCTTGATTTCATGCTTTATCTCATCAAGATAAGAGAGGACAAATGAATGTTGAGGGAGGATGAGGCACAGAGGTCTACCTACTGTCTTTGAACAGTGAAATGATTCTTCTTGTGGCAACTCTTCTTAAAACTCCACTTAATGACCCACCTGCATTACTAAAGTGTCTCTTGTTGGGGTGACTATAGTTGTCTCTTGGATGTCCATGCATCTGCGGGCCGTGGGAGGAGGGCAAATGAGGCTTCTGGGGGTGAAGGCTATGTGGGACATGGGACTGAGACATCAGGGAATCCCGGCTGGAGCCCGAGGCCTCTGGGCGAAATGGCTTCTTAACACCAATCATGTCATCTTTCTTCTTTTGCTCCTGTGGAGTAAAAGGACACCAAAAAATCTCACATCCCAAGCCGAATTCCCAAAAACAAAGATCATCACCTTTGAGTATTTCCCTCTTGCCCCCCTTGGTTTTTGCTCTGTCATCTACTACCTTCTCACCAAAGAGTGCTCATAAATTCCACTGAGTCCCTCCAGCACAACAGCCTCACAGAGCCCCATGTGCTACTCTGGCCTCCCAGGCCAACACCCCCCAACAAGTATCTGTAAGAATATGTGCACAGATGGCTGGATGGCACTGTACCAGGCAGAGAACAGTGCCCAGGCTGTCAGCATTCTCAGAGACTCTATCTGGACTACGTAAACCAAGACAACTGACTTTCTTAGACTAGCTAAAACAAACAACCCAGACAGGTTCAATGGGAATTAGTTCCTATGCCAAAGTCATCACACTAAACATAAATGCTTGAGTAATACCACTTATCATGTAAGTAAAATATTCACATAAAAACAATTGAATATAGTAAGTAAAAAATAAGAAATGTAAAGTGACCAAAAACCTCACCACCAAGGGAATTAATGTTAATAATTTGATCCATGTCTTTCTAAATATGTATGTGTGTGTGTTAGTTTTTTTGACAAAAATACTTGTTTTTTTTTTTCACTTAATGTATTGTGAAAATCTTCTCATGTAAATACTTATTCGCACAATATTATACTTACGGTTGAATAATACTCCCTGGTATGGATATACTATGATCTAATTAATCTATTTGTTATTGTGGGACATTTAAGTCATTCATTTCCACCATAAATATGCTTAAGTCCTTAATTTTCTCACTAAATTCTTTGAAACAGAATTGTATGTTTTAGTCTTTTGATAAATCTCACTGAACTGTCCGCCAGAAGGGTTGTGACAATGTATACCCCCAACTACTTTCGTTTTTCAACTTATACTAACTTCTCATACCTAGACTAATGCAGCCCTTCACCATCATGTGTCCAACTTCAAAATCCTCCTCCTAACTTCCACTCCCTGCTAGAGGGGCCTTTCTCAACTATTTCACTCCTTCCTGGGGCCTGGGCCTTTCCTGACTATTCTTTCAAAGACTTCACAATGTTTACAATTTACATCAATATTCAGCAAGATTAGTTTATTATTTCTATGTGTTCCTGCTATATCACATTCTGCCCTATCAAATTAAATTATCAACTACTTTAGAGTACTACTCCACAGCTCAACATAGGTTGGGCAAGGCCTAAGTTCATGTAACAAATACCTCTGAGCACCTGCCCTGTGCCAGCACTCTGCCAGGCGCTGAGAATACGGCAGAGGATGAGAGACACTGCAGCTCTGCATTCAAAGAGCTCACATGCTAGTGGAGGGGGTACCCAATGTTCAAACTAGCTCTAAATGGCTGCTTTGGGTGGGGCCCCCATGACAAGTCAGAAGACCTGAAAATGGACACAGCCGCACCAGGAACACTGCCCCTACACAAGCAGCCAATGCACCCATGTGCCCACCTCCTGCACCAAAGAAGGAACGGCACTTCTGGATGCCTTCTCAAGTTTGCTCCTTTACACGAGCAGCTGAGACCCTAGATACAGAAGCTGGAAGGACAGCCAGTACCCATGGCCCAGAAAAGAACAGAAAAAGTATTTCCTGCCCCCAAGCCTGTTACCTATCAGGAGATACATTTATAATCTACCATAAGACTGGTGAATAAATGATTGCAGGACATAAGGACACAGGGCAACAACCCCTTATCAAAACTGTCACACTGTTTAGTTCTAATACATCGGCTATTTCTACCCACTAGGTCCTACTGTCAGTTTGACTACTAGAGGAGCATGGTGAAAAACTACAGCTGACACAGTGCAGGAGCACACTATACAAGAAGGGTGGGCCACGGCGGACGCCATCCCCCACTCCAGGGCCTGTACCTCCCCCCTCCATCTGTAAGGTGATGGCGGAAAGCGGGCGACCCTCTGGCACCAATAATCTAGGATTCTACGATCCTCTCCCAAGGGAAAAACAGTAATTTAAGGAGCTTTTCTGTGGAATTGGTTTTTATGTGTATGAATAAGAATTAAATTTGTATTTTACCTCCTCTTCTTGAGCTCTTTTCTTATGAGCCATTTTGTATAACTTATGCAATTTTCGAGCATCAAATTCTGTAAACTTGGAAACAAAAATCCATAGATTCCTAAGGAAAAATAATCAACAATTCTGGTCAGTCATACCAAGGGGGTCAATAAGAAATAATTTCTTATTCTCTTTAGGATGGCAAGCTACTGAACTCTGCTGTGGGGAATCTCCAAGTGCAGAAGGTACAAAAATATTCTTTCAGTTGTTTACATCAGAACACATCTTAGATGCTATGCCAAGAGTCTGATGAGGGCTCTGCAGACCTGGGGTCTGTCCCATAGCTAAGACCCCCTAATTAATATCACAGGCAACCAGGACCCCGGTCCCCAAGTCTTCCTCCACCTCCCTGACTTCCTGCACTCTGCCACACTGTTACCACCATGTCTCAGGTGGGGATACACACACAGTGGGGCATCTCTGCTGCCCTTACTTTTCTCCTGTTATCACCACTCCCTATTAGAAGATAACAAAAGGTCACCCTAGCACATAGGTCCATGAGACTAGGCACCACTAAGGCCCACTGTCTTTCCTTTAACCCCCTCAAGGGCCACCTCCCCTCCAATTCCACTGCACGCACTCTTGCATGGCATTACTAGCAACAGGCTAGTGGATGAAAAGAAGTGTCTAGAACAAGGAAGCCTAGGTTGTCGCGGAGAGCTGAAAATGGAGTCTTACACCCTCCCTTTCATACTTTCTAGAGAGCAGTTTCACTGTGCCAGGCCACTCACACACCACTGAGTGGGCTCTCCTGTAAGACCTCCTATGACAGGGCTTCAGTCATCTTAATAAACAGCCCTTAAACCCTGACATCCTCCGAGCCCCCTCGCTGTCCCTCTTCCGAGCCTTTGCTGCAGCCTGAGCTTCACCTAAGCAAGTCCACTCTGCTCTCCCAGGCCCAGCCCAGGTTACCCCGGCCTGCCTCTCAGAAGAGTCCCCTCCCCTCCCCGACAACTCCCCCACACGTGCTTCCTCCTTCTCAGAGCTCCTGTGATCCTTGGTCTTGCAATTACCACTTCATGATGGACAATGGTCTCCGGAGTGGACAAGGCCCTTCCAATGAAGTACTGCTAGCTATGACCACAGCACCTGCCCCATTTAAACACAGCCCCAAGTGTACAGTTGGAAACCTTGCCTCATGGACCTATGCACTAGGATGACCTTCTGTTATCTTCTAATAGGGACTGAAAAAAAAAAAAGCCAGATGGCTAGGTACAGGAAGAAGTTGGTAACAGTGTAAAAGGGAACAAAAGTAAAATTTCAAAACTTAAATCTTCTATTTTTAATGGGTGTGAAGTTTGCTATGGGTAATATCATGACAGAAGTTTTCCTTAAATCCATTTTTCATTCAAAACCAATCCACTGAGATTGGGCATACTATACAAAGATAATTTCATTAACCATGAAGCATATGAGTTCAAAGTAACTGTGGATTATGTAGAGACTCAATGCCACAGTTATCTGAGAAATTCCAGTCGTGTTTCCTTAAAATATCGAAAGTGAATTTATAAAGCAATGACACCTTACAAACTGAAATCCTGGATTAACTGCATTAATCCAAATACTACTGAAGTTCTTTACTTATTAGAAAGACTAGAGAACTCATAGTTCTGGTGGTTTAACCTTTGTTTCATCTCGTGTGTTAGTAGAAAGCTAATCAATTGGTTATTATACCTGACTATCAACCTGAGATAGGTGCAATAGTGAGACTAGATGACTTTTATCCCTTCCACATTTATAGTCTGGGTCTTTATTCTGAAAATAATCAAACAAATCCTGTATCACTCCCTTTCTCTTAAAAAATGACATCACCCAAATTACTTTAAAGGCTGCTTTCAATGGAATGGCTTATTTCAGGAAAATGGAATTGAAGCCTGTAGATACGCTGCCATTAGATGGTTTTAGTTAGGAAAAAAGTTTTCATTAGGTGGCTATGTCACCTTTTATAAAAGAGAAACAAGGCACGCACACACTGTCAAATCAAACGGAGCCATTGAAGGCCATGGCAGTTACCTCCTCCATAGTTTGATGTGCTCCTGGTCTGAGTAAGCTTTAAGGCACTCGGCTATCCGGTCTCCAATTTTCAGCAGGCAGTTCCGGGTGTGCTCCAGCTGTTCTTGCACGCTGAGCCCCTTGTCAGGTTTGTCCAGCTGCTTCAGTGCCTTTTTCACGGGCCTCATCCTCTCCTTGCACTGGAAGAAGCCAATGGAGCAGACATCAACATCTGCAACAGAGATGTCTTCTACTGGCTTACAGCGCTCTGAATTCCCAGAGAAAACAAGGCCCCCCGCAACGCCACGCCATCGCCGGAGGAGCACGACGCAAAGCCAGAGGAACAACTGTGACTGTTAGGCCCAGAAGAACCTGAGGCTCAAGTCCCAGCAGCATCATTCGAGGCGAAGACCTTTTTTACGCCCTCCTGATAAGCCTCTGTGAAAGCTGCCCTGCTTCCTCATCCGCAAGACGTGCATGACGACTCATGAGGCGCCAGGAAGACCAAATGAGAGGCGTCCTGGAACCCTCACACCACAAACTATCTACGCCCGCAGGATAGAGCATTTACATGTCCTTCAGGCTTGTAAGAAACTAAGCGAAAGGCCTTTAAAGACAGATGGTGGGCTGAGCACAAGGATCTTTTTCTCCCCCTTCCCAACCCCACCAAAACAACAGTAAAGGGATTGTCTTAAACAGAGAAGCCCACAAAGACAGGGACAATGAGAACAAACACCACCAACCAAATACTAGCAGCAAGGAAATGACAAGAGACCTGAGAAAACTAAATTCTAAGCCAGCAGTGGAAAGAACTGAAGACCAACCAGAGCTGTACTGCAAAATCCCCCCACAAAGGCTGGCCAGGTGCCTCTGCGAGTAGGGTGACGGTTAAAACTAAGGACTGGTTTTTTTGTGTGTGTTTTTTCTGGTATCATTAAACTACAATTACATGAGCAACATTATGATTACTAGACTCCCCCCATCATCAAGTCCCCAACACACACCCCATTACAGTCACTGTAAGGACTGGTTTTTTAAAGACTGCTTAAGAGTTAACAGACACCCAGATTCAGGACAGACAGCCAAACCTCCAGAAGATGCGGAGGTTCATTCTCTGCAGAGGGTAAAAAAAGGTCTCTGAACTGGGCTGCAAGGCGGCAGCTGAAAGACAAGCCTGGTGCCCCGGAAACAGAAATGCATGGACGTCCTGAACTGGAAAGCACACTAGATGAGCCAGCGCCTGGGCTTCCGCTTCTCAGAGTCCAGAACCTTCAACCTCCAGTCAGGAGACCCGGGAATTCTTCCCCATAAATCCGAGCGCCCAGAGGATGAACCGAAGATGCTGGTTGCCCACCGGAGGGCTGCCAGAAGTGGCCCAGCCAGACTGCGCGACAGCGAACTGGCTAGAGCGAACCGTCTCCAAGCGGGTCAAGCCCAACCCACATGCTCAATGCTTCCAGATGTTTAGTCCCCTGCCTCTAATAGGAGCAGACAATTGAGCCACCCGAAAAAATATTTTGACATGAATGATGGAAAAAAAATTATGGGGAAATAAAAAAGCACTCAGAGAACCACAGAGGGGAGATGGTCTTGGAAATAAAACACAAGAGAAATGAAAAGCTCAAAAGAAGTAATGGGAGATAAAGTTGAGAGGATCTCCCAGAAAGTAGTTTAAAAAGCAGAAATGGAAAATAAGAAAAGATAACAATATTAGGGACCACTCCTAGAGTCCAATATCCAAAAACAAGGAGTTCCATAAAGATAAAACTAAGAACTCAAGAGGAAATTATCACAAATTAATTTGAGAAAATTACTCAGACCTGTAAGACATGAATGACTGTCAGCCACTATGTATCTGGTATAATGAATTATCTAAGCACAAGATCATAAATTTCAGAACAATGAAACCTCACAAAGAAAACTCTCATCATTTTGTGGTAATTCTGTAACTATACACTTATGATCTATTCCTTTTTCCAAGTTACACTTCTATTTTAAAAAGGATAAAAATAAAAATATACCAGAAACTGGGAGACAGTTATAATGACTATAACAGATAGAAAATTAGTATCACGAATAGAAAAGGTAAGAAAAGACAACTTACTCAAAACTCACTGGAGACATGAATGTCCAATAAATATGGCAAAAACTTCAACTCCATCACTAATCAATATATCCCTCAGATATACTGACGATAATCAATACCCCTCAGACTGGCAAAAATTAAGAAGTCAGAAATTACCATATTATTTCCATGAGTGAGAAATACAGGAACTCCCACTCGTTGCTAGAAAGAGTGTGTGAATCTCTACAATTGCTTTGGAAGTAACTCACCACTATTTAACGAAGTAGTACATGTGCATATGCCTCATGAAAACCCAGCAATGCTGCTCAAGCTAAATACACTCTGGAGAAGCCCTTACATCTGTGTATGACAAAATATTTACAACAATCTCACCACAGCCTGTTTTTAATAGTAAACGTTTGGAAAAAAAAAAACAAGTTTACCAATGGGAGAAAGAATGAATTCTGGAAGTCATAAAAACAGAGTAATATGAAACATTTACAGAGACCTAATTATCAACATGGATAAATCACAAAGATACAAATGCTGAGGAAAGAAAAATAAGTTGTAAGAAATATAGTGTGGCATTTATATAAAGTTTTAAAGATGGAAAGTAGTATTATATATAGCTCATTATGGATACATGGGAGACTGTTAATATTAATGGTTAAGAACCCAGGCTCTCATGCCAAATTGTCTGGGTCAAATTGTTGCTCTACATCATACTATGTGATACAGGACAAGTTTAACTCTCTACCTTATTTTTTAATACGTAAAATGGAGAATTGCCTATTTCATACAACTGTTATGGAGATAATACATATAAAATATACAAACAGTGCCTGGCTGTTTATGTGAGCTTATTGCTCTAAAACAAAGTATGTGAATGATAATCAAATTTAAAGTTGTGGTTACTCCTGGGAAGAAGAATTTCATTCTCTGAGTCTTAAAATTTAGATTTGACAAGGCTTTATGGTATGTACATCAATGTTTATTATATTTCTTAAATTTTTGTTTTTTCAACATTTCATAATGTAAAAAAACAAGATTAAATGAGCCAATATGTAAATAAAAACATTTTTAAAAATGGTAGGTACCACAGAAGCATTAGTTAGGATTTCTTCTTATAAATACTGGGCTAAGGAAGAACCAGGAAACAGATCCAATAGCTGTTTAACAGTTAATTCATTTACTCAGTTTACTTACTTACTGATACATATATTTTAGATATACTTCTAACATCTAAATATACCTTACATAAGACACAGTACTTCATCTCAAAGACTTTCAGGAAGAGTAGAGAGAATTAAGAAAAATGAAATAAATGTAAAAATACACACACACACACACACACACACACAAGCATATAGGTTTTTGGGAACACAGACAAAGGGACAGAGAGAGAAAAGACTGCTTTATAGAAGGAGATCAAAGTTCTACCCTTTGCTGCCACAGAGCAGGAGTATTTGCGATCGGGATGGGCACTGCTCTTTGAGGCGGCATTACCTGCTCAGTGAACTGTGCTTCGCTGAAGGTTGGGGAAAGGAAGAGACCACAGAGAGGTGAGGAAGGGAGTCATGAGCAGCACAACGAAACACATGCACGCAGCTGCACTGAGGAGCTATGGTCCCTGAGGATGGGCTGGCCCGTTTCCAGTCTCACGGAAGACCTGGTCCACAAACTCCCTCCCCCATCATCTTCCCTGTTTTGTGTGAGACAGAAAACACCGAAGCCGGTGTCTTAGCGCCTACAGTTCCACAGCATGAAGGTACGGCCACGCTCACCACTGCTCCAGGCCACATCCCTTTGCTCCCACCCCCCGGCCGCAGCGCCTTCTGGAGCCTCCTCACCGCAGCACTCGGGCCTCTGTGCCTGCTGCTGCCTTGCGCTGGCTGCCTTCCCTCCCCTCTCCTCCTTTACCTTTTCCCTTCCTTCAGCACCCAATCCAGACATCACTTCCTTAAACATGCCTTCCTGATTTCCCTTGCTGGGTCACATCCCCTTCTCACAGGACCTCTGCCCTCCATAGGCCCATCACTAGGTTTGTACAGTTACTTAGCTCCTCTACTAGAATGTAAAGTCTACAGCGACAGAAACAGTGATCTTTTCAACAGCTGGCACATAGATTTTTCAGTAATTCAGTGTTAGCTCAGTGAACGCTCTGTTCCATAATGCCTCTCAGGGCCCCTGCAGGGTTCCAACTGTAAACACAAGATAGGAAATCCATTCCCTAAACTTCTTTCTCACTAGAGAGCGAGTAAGAACATCTCTTCCCTCCAGCTTGTTCCAGAGCACAAGGTCTTTAGATATTAGAAGTAATGGGTTTAAAAATGACACACTGATATTTAGACCTGCTGAGGCTCTGTGGCTGGACCTATGAAAGGCAGAGCCACAGAAAGCACTGTGGCTGCAGACACCGGAATCTCTCAGTTTCAAGACTTACTATGCTGAATGTCTCCTGGTCCAGATCATCCTCCTCATCCTCTCCAATGGGGACAGGCTCACTTCCTGCTGTAATATGGACAGGACCCTGAGATCGCTTTGATTTACTCGAAGATTTGGCATCACCACCTTTAGGCTTTTAAAAAAGAGTTACAAGGAATCATTACCATTTGTGCCATCCCTGACTTGTAATTTGGACTTCTTGCCTATGTCACATCACCACAACAGGCAACTGTGATGGCCTCAGTTTATAAAGGTAAAATAAAATCTCCTGAGACATCGGGAAGCCAAACCTACACGATTAATGACTTAATCATACATCATTCCTATTTCTGTCTCTAAATGTACCCAATTATAACTTCAACCTCATTAATGCTCTTTTGGCTTCTATTTCCTGAAACCATAAAATGCACAAAAACATCAGGAAGCAGTTAAGATTATAAAATGACAGGGCTTTATAGTCTCATGTGGCAGTTTTTATTAATAACTTGTAAATGAACATATACTTCTCATCTAGGAATTTCTATTAATGAAAATATTGCAAATGATTGAAATCTACATGAATCCACATGGATAAATTTCATTTATCGATGGAAAACTGCAGAAGGATGGGTATCTACAGATACAAATATAGAGGTTCCATATATATATATATATATAATGGCTTTGTGTGTGAACATTAAAAAACATAAACTGATACATCTTATGATTATATAATATATAGTAAAAGAATAAAAACACAGAAAGTTTTCAAACCACTACTTCAATAGTGGTTTGAAGATCGGAGAAAAGAGAGAGGCAGAGCAATGAAATGTGGGAGAAGTAATAGAGGGGGGCCTTCAACAGGATCAGCAATGTGTGCGTGAAACACAAAATATACTAACCAAAAAAAAAAAAAAAAAAAAAAGCCACTTGATGTAAACGTGAAAAAAATGTTAACAGCTGTTAGCTGAGTGGTAGATAAACAGATGTCCATTAAATTGTTCTTTGCGCTTTTATCTTTGAAATACAGGCATACCTTGCTTTGTTGTGCTTTGCTTTACAGCGTTTCACAAATACTGTGTTTCTCACAAACTGAAGGTTTGTGGCAACCTGGCTATGAGCAAGTCTACTGGTGCCATTTTCCCAATGGTATTTGCTCACACTTCACGGTTGTCATATTTTGGTAAACCTTGCAGTATTCAAAACTTTTTCATTATTATTATATTTATTATATGGTGTTATGATCAGTAATCTTTGATGTTAGTATTGTAATTGTTTAGGAGTGCTATACCCCAAGCCTATACAAGGTGGTGAATTTAACATGTGTGTGTTCTCACTGCTCCACCAACTGGCTGTTCCCTACCTCTCTCCCTTCTCTTTGGGCCTCCCTATTCCGTAAGACACAACAACATTGAAATTGGGCCAATTAACAACCCTGCAGTGGCCTCAAAAGGTTTAAGGGAAAGGAAGGGTCACACATCACTCATTTTAAATCAAAAGCTAGAAATGGTTAAGCATAGAGAAGAAGGCATGCTAATAGCTAGGCTGCTCACACCAAACAGTCAACTGGTGAATACAAAGGAAAAGTTCTTGAAGGAAATAAAAAGTGCTCCTCCAGTATACACACAAATTATCAGAAAATGAAAGAGCCTTATCGGTGACACAGGAGAAAGTTTGAGTGGTGTGGACAGAAAAGATCAAACCAGCCATAATATTCCCTTAAGCCAAAGCCTAATCCAGAGCAAGGCCTTGACTCTCTTCAATTCTATGAAAACTCAGAGAGAGAAGCAGCTGCGGAAGCACAGTCGGAAGCTAACAGACACCGGTTCATGAGGTTTGAGGTAAGAAGCCATCTCCGTGACATCAAAGCGCAAGGGGAGGCAGCAAGCGCTACAGAGAAGCGGTGGTAAGTTATCCAGCTGAGGTAATTCACAAATTCATGAAAAACAGATTTTCAATGTAGAGGAAATAGCCTTCTCTTGGAAGAAGATGGCATGTAGGACTTTCATAGCTAGAGAGGAGAAGTCAATGCTTGGCTTCAAAGGTTCAAAGGACAGGCTGACGACGTTATTAGTGGCTAATGCAGCAGGTGACTTAAGTTGAAGCCAATGCTCATTTACCATTCTGAAAATCCTAGGGCACCTAATAATTATACTGCATCTACTTACTCTGCCTGTGCTCCAGAAATGGAATAACAAAGCCTCGATGACAGCCCTCTGTTTACAACATGGTTTATAAGATTTTAAACCCACTATTGAGATCTACTACTCAGGAAAAAGACCCCTTTCAAAAGATTACTGCTCACTGACAGTGCACCTGGTCACTCAAGACCTCTGATAGAGACGGATGAGGAGAAGAATGTTATTTTCGTATCACCTAACACAACATCCATTCTGCAGCCCATGACTCAAAGGGTAATTTTGACTTTTAAGTCTTGTTATTTGGAAATAGATTTTGTAAGGCTGTAGCTGCCATCAGATCCTCTGATGATCTGGGCAAAGTCAATTGAAAACCTTCTGGAAAGGACTCACCATTCTAGATTCCATAAAGAACATTTGTAATTCATGGGAAGAGGTCAAAATACCAACATGAACAGGAGTTTGGAAGAAGCTGATTCCAACCCTCATGGATGACCCTCAAGACATCAGTGGAGGATGCAACTGCAGATGTGGTCGAAATAGCAAGAACTAGAGCTAGAGTGGATTCTGAAGATGTGACTGAACTGTTGTAATCTCTTGACAAGGCTTTACCAGGTGAGGAGCTGCTCTTAAGGCTGAGTAAAGAAGTGGCTTGAGATGGAATCTACTCCTGGTGAAGACTGTTGAAATGACAGCAAAGGATTTAGAATATTACATAAACTTAGCTAAGAAACTAGTAGCATGGACTGAGGTTTCTTTCCTCAGGGTTTCTTTCCAATTTTCAAAGAAATTCTACTGTGAGTAAAATGCTATCACACAGCATCACATGCTAGAGAGATAGTTTGTGAAAGGAAGAGTCGATTCATTCGGCAAACTTTACTGTTGTCTTACTTCAAGGAGCTGCCACAGCCACCCCAACCTTCAGCGACCATCGCCCTGAGCACTCAGCAACCTCAGGACTCTGCGAGTGGAAAGATTCTATGACTCATTGAAGTTCAAGGGATGGTGAGCATTTTTTCAGTGTAACGTATGTACACTTTTTTTAGACAAAATGCTATTGCACACTTAACAGACTATAGTATAGCGTAAACAGAATTTTCATATGCACTGGGAGACAAAAAAAATTCATTTGACTTATTTTACTGGAATATTTACTTTATTGCAGTGGTTTACAACCAAACTCACAATATCTCCAAGGTATGCCTGTATTTCATTTTTAAAAAAGAGTCCGTCTGTGGGAGCACAAATGCAAAGGTATCTGTCACAGGATAGTTTAAAACATTAAAAATGTGAAAAGTGATTTCAATATGTAGGCTTGAAATTGCTTTGAAGATGCTGTAACTAAACAGAATTTTCCTTATCCACTAGAAATGATTTGAACATTTATTCATTCGCTTGCAAAGTTGTTTGTGATACACTGCTAAGGGGGTAATAAAGGACTGCCTGAACAGTCTGACTTGATTTTCATTTTATATTTATTTGTACTTTATGCATAAGACAAAAGTTCCAACAGCACTTATCAAGAAACCTCTGGAGAACGGTATCACTGGATGGTGGGATTATACCAGTTATTTGTATGTTTTAACAGTGATTACAGATTTACTGCAAAATAATTTCACAGGAAGCCAGAAAGCAGACATGGAATTCTGTGGTTTGGAATTAACTTCATAAAACCCCTCAAGTGAAGATTATATGATATCAAGGCTTTTCATCTATTTCTATTCCAAAAGCTTATCTTCTGATAGTATTTGGTTTGAATCCTAAGCCCTTCAAATACTCAAATTCATCTGTGGATTATGCTCCTCTACCATGAGTCTGGTAACATTTTTCAAGTAGTAAATGCATTTCAACCTGGAAATGCAGATTTCTCTCACCTGTCCTATTTCATTCAAACATCCCCTCTGAAATATGCACTAAAAGATCAAGCAGAGGCCTTGCATATTAAAGAACTCCTCAAACTTGCACATTCCCCTCTCTCTGTGGGAAGAGGTACAGGAATCCCTCTGACAGACCCATCCTTCCTTCTTAGATATACCCATGAAAATATAATTATCACAGAGTCCTCAAACCCCATTCTATTTTTAAATCCTAGAAGGGAATTCCAGAGGCTGTGAGAATCTCAGTAAGTAGAATGACACGGATACCTTCTCTTTCTTATCTTTTGACTTCTTCCTTTCCTTGTCCCCTTCTTTGTCTTTCCTAGAACTCATTTGTTTCTCCTTGTTCTCCTTGTTTTCTTTCTTCTTCTGTTTCTTTTTCATTGGACTTTTTTCTAGACCATCATCCTAAAAAACAAACAGGGCTATGAGCTTTTGCCACAAGCTTTACATTTAATTGTGTACTTTCTGGAGAAAGATGCACTGCCACCAGTAGTCATCAGTGCACCTACACTTAGAAGGCTGTTTTCAGGCATACAGCCTTAAGGCACTCACTCCTACAATTCTAAATGCTCTGGAAATAACCAGTTAAGCTCTTCACTTACATCTTCTCTTTAATTTTCATAGCAACCCTCAACATAGGCATTATCATTACCATTTCACAGATGGAAAAAACTGAGGAACCAAAGAGATTATTTACTGTCAGCTAGTAATTGGTGAGGTTGCTTTGCTAGTAATGAATTCAGGTATGCATGACTCAAATCCATGTTTATTCTGCACCTACTGCTGATCCTCTTGGAGCTAGTCTCAAAATACAAAGAGAAATGAAATAAAATGCCACAAAGTTGTCACTTGCTACAACAATACACTGAATGCTACCAATTTGTTTTTCATTTTGCTTAGACTAGAAGTCACAAACCAGCAGGCCTTAGGCCAATCCTGACCCCCGGATGAATTTTGTTCGGCCTGACAATGAACTGACCTGTGTAGCGCCCTCTTGTCAACCACAGTCCTCACCACTTCCTATCTTTCTCAACAAGACTGTCAATTGCCATGAATTGTTAAAATTTGCATGGTTCCCCTTCATTTACTTCGTTATCTATGAATTTGCAATTGCTGACTTAAATTAACAACAATAGTTCTCTCTCAGAGGTTAAGCAAAAACATGTCTATTCTATTTTCATTCTATCTACTCTGTATGTAAACCAAACACATCTCACATGGTTTTCCTGCTGACTGGCACAATGAATGAAGCTTAAGGAGTAAACCTCCACTGAAATCCAGCCTCATACCTTTACTTCTCCCTCTTCTGATGGATTGTCTGAGTGTCTAGGAGATGAAAACTCAATTCCATGCTCATCTTTCAGCCTGGGTGCTTTGTTTTCTTTCTTTACTCGAGGCTTCCGCTTCTTTAATTTGGCCTGGAAAGAGGGAGAAAAGAATAACTACAAATTAAGTCCCCCAAAAGCATTACCAAATAACACTATGACTCTTTAAAGAGTAGCAGGCATATAATTCAAACAGGAACATTCAGATGAAATTCTAAGAATTAATGAAAGTAAATTGACACTTCTCCCATGTTCATGATATACTGCTATGATATATCATATGATATATGATACACTGATTATGAAATATCCCATACCACATAAAAGCACTAATATCCTTGAACCTACTGATTCCATTTTTTGGAATTCATCCTAAAGATGTAATTCAGAAGAAGACAAAACATTTTAGGCACAAAAATACAAATCGAGATAATACATAAAAGACTTAATAGTAACATTAAGAAACCTACAACTATGCTATATCTAAAATAAAGATAAAGTTACTACATTGTTTATCTACTCAATCAAATACAATACAGTTTCTAAAATAACTGTAAACCACGACTGACTGCCTCTCCAGACCCTCCCCAGAATGTGCAATTACAGTACACATTCAACATATTATCTGGAGAATGACACAAATGACATGTTACGTGAAAAAGGACAAAGTACGGGATTATAGTGTTTTCTAAAATTTGTTTCATTACATAGGGAAATAAATACAGATGGCACAGCTCTAAGTGCTCTTCAGGAACAAACACACACAAAGGCTGCCGGTATCAGATGTAACAGACAGCTCCTAACTATGATTCGCATCTTTCTAGGCCTGAATTTGAAACGAAAAATTGGGGAAGTAAAAGGAAATCAAGCTCAGATGAATTAAAGCTTTTCTATTCCATAAAGAACATTTGTAATTCATGGGAAGAAAAGTAATCATAACTGACATCCAGCTTCTGAATTAACTGTAGATTCCAATTATCCAGTTTATTCCTGGGACCCACTGTTACAAGTAGTCCAGAGGTCGCTGTACCAACAGGCAGACCCAGTGGTGTTCACACAGTAACCAGAACTATGCTCCCAAACTCAGGAAGCAGCACAAAGAGCAACTATTTCTGGACCAATTGTATGACAGAGAAATGAGGACTGTTTTAAGGCAAAATTGGTGGAGTCTAGGCTTCTAAGTTGCCAGGAGGGTTACACCAATTATTAAGTGATTACCAACAAAGCTACCATCACTGGACCCTCAACAGCAGCACCCATGAGAAGGCACTGGTCTGTATGCGCCACCGGAGGGGCACCCCTTCTGTCTAACTCTGCAAGGCTGGAGCTGCAGCTCCCCTGAAGGACACCCAGTGGAAAGCTATACTCACCTCCTCCCCACCTGCCACAGCCCCCTTCTTCTCCAGACTCTTCCTGAGCAGTTTCAGCAGGTAATCGGCTCGGGTCTGTAGCTGCTTCCCCTGAGGCTTTTTATCCGTCTCCACAGGCAGAATCTTCAACAGGAAAGAAGAGAAGCACCCGTCACCACCCACATCCCGGTTAGTGGATCAGGATAAACAGAGACAACAGAACTGAGCAGACCTTTCCCTCCCCAACCACCCAAAATACAGATAAAGCCTCAGATCCTATCTCATGTCCATGGTTCCCAGTCACTGAAAATCCCTTACGAGCCGTCTCATTTTACAAAATGGGATGGAAAAATCCAGCTCTCCCACTGGCTCCTACCTGTGCTGTTAACAGGGTAGAACAACTCAGGTAGGAGGGGCTTGTTGGCTTCCTCTGCTAGAGCATCCCGGCCGTCGTGGATTTCCTCCTTCCAGGAGCAGGGAATCCCTGGAGCTAGGTCAAAGCTTTGTTTCAGATTGAAAATGCTTCTTAGAGCATTGCCGGAGAGCACTGAGCCGCGCCGGGACACAATCCGTCCCTGCTGCGACAGCTGGACCTCTCAGGCCAGACTGGATCTGACTGGTCTCAGTGCTTAGGGCAGGGTGCTGTCACCCTCTTAAAACATCATACATGGGATGAGCGTTGTTTGACGTGCCAGGAAAAGCCCTGCCAGGAGCACAGCATGGAGAGCATCCTACTGAAATTGGAGCCAGTCAGCTTTCCCTGCTTACAGCTCTGAGCACGGCCTTACTATTTGGTAGCCTGATTTGCAACACACATACTGGGAGGCTCAATTTTGTGGGAGAAGTACAGCCAATGTTTGATTCCATTACAAAAAATACCAAGGCATGTATCATTCTTCCTCTGTGCGTAGAAGTGAAACACAGTTGTTTCAAATAGTTTTAAACAAAGGCCAGGAAATACTTTTATTATTAATAATCTCACCCTGGTATTTGTTGCAATGAGATTTCATGTATAGTAAGAATTTTAAGATTTTTCCTATAATTTCCCCAAAATTTCACCTGGCTATTATCTTCATCTATTCAACAGTGCCAGAGTCTAATAAAGATGGTAACATTTCCAAATATAAAAAAAATTAAAGAAATCCCAGGAATTTACCATTGTACTACTCTCCAGTTTGGTCCCCCACCTCCCAGAAAACAGTTAAAAATAAGTAATCAATATAAAAATATTATATAACAGATCCTCCAAGGAATCTCCAACATCACAGAGATACTTACTTTGTCAGTTAACTTGAGCTCTGGATCCGTTTTAATTAACTCCCAGTTCCCATAGCCATGCTCATAAATGCCCAGCAACAGGCGAGAATCATCCTCCACTCCCCACTCGACATCGAAATGTGCAGCTTTGACACGACAGGTTAAGCAGTATCTAAAGGGATTTCAAAAGCAGGAGGACATCAGTGGAGGGGCCTTTTTGATTCGGAAATGAACACAAATTAATTATGGACAAAGTATTCTGACAGGCTGAAGAAAAGACAATGGAATCGCTACATGACTACACATCACTGTAACTTCAAATCTACTTTCTCACAGCACGACTGCCCACGCACATGCACAGAATACACTCACTTTTTTTTTTCTTCAGGGTCCACAGGGATAGATTTATGCAGCATCTCAAACTCTTCCTCATGTTGGATAATAGATTTCACATTGACCTGAACCCCAGATATCTTGATTGTTGGGCCTCTCTTTTTCCCTGGTCCTTTCCCTGAAGAATACCAATTTCACATTAGTGAAATGAGATTTTGCTAAAGGTCCACAGAAAACATATTTCAGCAAATACTAAATACTTACTCCCTTAAAACATATCTCTGGCTTACTGTTAGTTCAAAGATATAATCTGCACAGCATAAAAAATTAGTCAATGTTCATTAAAAACCCTCTATAAACAATTCGGTCTTTTAATATTTAGGACTTTTTTTTATTCACTGGTATTTAATTGTATTTTAATCTTCCTGCTTGTTTTATACTTTGTTTCTAAAAGTAATAAAATTAACAAAAGAAGATTCCAAAGGAATTTTATTGCTTAATTTTTTTCTTTTGTTTTCTAACTAATCCCATTCACACAGTTCAAAAATTCAAGTGTTTTAAAGATGATCTTCTCTATTAATAAAGAGATCAAGTTAATACAAATTGAAATGATGAACAGGTGTCAGGAAGTTATTCTAGCCCTAGTTTGAAATTAAAATCATCACAGAGGTAAAAAAAAAGAAACTAGTCAACTCTAACCAGAGTCTAAGGAAATCCATGAGATGCCACTTGACTGTGAGAGGAAAGATGGCTGATAGCCTGAGAAAATGATTCCTTTTTTTAGAAACATTTAAGTCAATGAAATGGCACTACAATTATATACAATTATTTAAAGAGTCTCATGTAATCCACCAGAATTTCACACAAATGCCATTCCCAACAATACTGATGAGAGCTGGAACAGAATGTGTTAAAATAGGAAAGGCATTTCTCTAAAAATCAGAAATCTGGGACTTAATCCCAAATCTGCACAAACTACCCCTTCTCTTTCCCCCTCTCACTGTTATAGCTATTAATCTCTCTGGGTCTGTTTCCTCATCTGTAAAATAAAAGGACTGCCATAGAAAAATGGGCAAAGGATACAGCGATAATTCACAGAAAAGTAAATACAAATGATTCCTAAACATGTGAAAAATATTCAACCTCACTCATGGTAAGAGAAATGCAAATTAAATAGACACATACTATTCATAACCTATCAGGTCACAAAAACTCAAAAATTTGAAAACGTTGGTGAGACTGAGAGGAAACAGATACTCATTCAATGCTGGTAAGAGGGTATGGTACAAAACAGAACACATACAAAATGACTCACCACAACACTGTAGAGCAAAAGCTTAGAAAGCTTAATGCCCATTAACAGGACACTAATACATCCATAACAGATTATGTATCTCTTCAAAAATCAGGCAGTGGGAAAAAGGTGAATCATTTTTAATAATGTACTGAGAATACAGTAGCCATATACAAAATAAATAAATAAAATGGATACATCAGGAAAATTCCCAAGTGGATCAGAGTTATAAAAGTAAATGAAATAACGCAAGGGGAAAATATCAGTGAATTCCTTTACATCCTGAGAGTAGAGATAATGTTTCTAAAGGATTCAAAATCCAAAACACAATACGGTAACAGACTGAAAAATTTGACTATATAAGAATTTATTTTTTGTTTTCTTAAAATGCCATAAGCAAAGTAAAATGAAAAATCACAACAAAAAGGGAGATCCTACAAATGAAGACTAAAAGTTCATAGAAAATGGGCAAAGTACATGAATAGTTCACAAATGGCCCTCAGAAAAGACATATAACCTTGATCATTAAAAGGAAAAATGAGATACCAGTTCCCACCCATCAATTTGGCAAAAATCTAAACATTTGACTATACATTCTGTTTGTGAGGCTTGTAGACAGTACCAATATAGATTGCTGGTGGCAATGCAAATGGTATCAGACTAATGGAGGAGAATTTGGCAATATCTAACAAAATTACATATGCATCCTCACTGGGGCCCAGAAATTCCACTTCTAGAAATCTTTCCCAAAGATATGCTGACAGAGATATGAAATACTATATTCATCAGACAATTTAGTCATTGTCTGGCTATATAATGGCAAAAGATCAAAAACAACCCAGGTATTCATTACTAGGGAACGCTAAAGTCTGAGTTAACACCTATCTACAAACTGGAACACTGCAATTGTAGAAGGAAGGAGAGATGGTCTCTACATCATGATAAGGAGTGATCTCCATATGTGAAAATAAGGAGATACGGAACAGAATACAGAGTACCTTCTTCTATACAAGAGGGGATATACACACTGTTAGGAAGAAAGAATGGAAAGATAAATGCAAAACTAATAGAAATGGTTACCTATAGGAGCGGAAGAAAACAAGACTGGAACACTGACATGAAAAAGCAAGATTTTCTAAATGTACTTTGTTTTATAGTTTTGAATTTGGACCATGCAAATGTTTTACATAACTAGAAAGAGAAAGTTAAATTAAAAGGAGAAAAGCAATCGCTAAAATTTGAAAATAAATGAAAATTACTCTACTACATATTAAGTTGTGGCATAACCACAAAGAGAAAAGTAACTTCATAATTTTAAAACAGTATTTTGACTGTTCATCACTAGTAGGATATATTCTAAGAACAAAAAGAAATGCAAAGAACTCAAGCTTTATATTAAGTCATCCTACAGTTAACAATAAGAATGGTATTGATATCCCCCATGTATAACATAGATAAGACAAGTACATAAATATATCTACATTTTCAGGAACAAAACTGATCAGTTTAAGAAAAGAGATATCAACAATCTTTCATTTGAATTGGAAATGTCAGCTGGACTCAGACTATGCTAACAAATACTAATTCACAGGAAATGCAGGTATGGGAAACAAGCAATGCCAGGAGGACACAATCAAAATAACGGTGAACATGCAGAACAAAGAGGGATATGGGAGGGAGGGGACTGTTACAAGGAATGACTCCAAAATACATCATGACACAGAAAACGCGAGGGACAGACAGTGTGCAGGCTGCACTGCCAGTTGTGTTAGGAGAAAAATATTATTCATTTTTGTATATATGTATTTTTATGCTCCTAGAGACAAGAAATAGGGACACCTGTTTCTCATTTTTGAGCCATGAGAATATAATGCTTATTCAAAGCAATTGTAATGAAAAGAGACACCATAAGCTTGAGGTTTACTTTTGGGTGTATTTGGGTGCTATGAAAGCACATATTCAGATCATTGTCCAAGCTGCTTAAGTTATTTAAGTTTCTTTTACTACAAAAAATGAAAATGCATTAACGCAACTTGGACTGTATTTAAGATGTTTTTAAATTCTACCTCCAATAATATCCTTGCATTTTCAATGCACAAATACCTCTTTACTTAAATAGCTAACACTGCAAGGCACATGCCATGTTAAGCACTTAACACGTATGGAATTACTCAGGCACCATCCAAACCCTTTTCAGGACTAGTACTCCATTTTGCAAATGAGACCACCAAAAGGAGGATTTCTATTGGGTCTTGTACTTAAATGGCAGAGCCAGATTCCAGGTAAACTGGCTGCATCCAGGGCTGAACACTTAACCACAGCCTCCTGGGAACCATGGCTATCACAGTGGAGGGTGACCGAAGGAGGGGGGAAATGGCACAGATCCACCACACAGCCCAGTGACCCAGAAAGACAGCACTCCCCTGCCCTATCAGGTTCAACTATGGCATTGTCCTGTTAACAATCACACTTCAGAGCTCTTTCCTCATAAGCCTCCCAACACCTTCTGCTTTGAAGGACAGACAAGAACACTTTCTGGTGTCTAGAGAAAACGCACTACAGGTCAACTCCAGTTATAACAAACTCAAGTGCCATGAAAATCTCACTGTTACAAAAACATTTACAATATTCATCCAACATTTTATTTATTCCAATTAGTTCTCTAAATGCCTTTAACTTTGTCACAACACAATATGTATATGTACATCCAAGATAATCACTAGTGCTTGTGGGTCTATAATGTTCTCACTTGTAGCCAAAAGACAGATGTGCCTGCTCAGCTTTGCCACTTGGGTCTTTATAGCATTCAAACCAATTGAAACTTTCTAAGCAACATAAAAAGAACATGTCCATCTTGTTCATTACTCTCTACCTCCTGAAAATAAACTTCATTTGTGAGTAGTTCAGTTGTAAAAACACTATGCGTTTTATGTTAGCTCACATAAAGGCTGGTCAGATTACGCACCTCAAAGGATGAGGGATGCATGATATGAGCCTGTTCTTCTTAAAAAACAAAAAGCCCATTAGCAGCTTTAGCAGAAACCTCAGCCCGCCAAGTGCTAAGTTCGGGAGAACCACTGAAGGAAGACCCGCTGACTCACCCCCACTGGCGTTCTCTTTCAGCTGGTCTTCATACTCCTGCATCGCTGAAACACAGCTGTTGTGGATCAGTTCACCCAGGCGTTTCAGATCCGCTACGGACTTATCTACCAGCTCAGCATCACGTGCTATGCACTCCAGCCTGAGGAGGGACAAATATGGGGACACTTCAGGGCCCAGGGCCTACTTTTCTAATGTCACATGAGATTACCACCTGGTCTCATATAAGCTTGCTCCTGCACACTTTTTTATACACTCCTGTATTGATCATTCAAGGTTCCTACAAAAACCCTCCAACAATGACTGAGAGCTAACTTACTCATTTTCACCATAAAGAAGTGTGCCTTGGAACAGTCCACAAAAAAAAGTAACTTCAAAAGCCAGAGGCGACAGAGGCCAGCTTTCTTTACTAACTAAATGGGCTGTCTGGTAACATAGCAGGTGAAGTGCCAGAAAGCCTTAGCACTATTGTGCTCGCTCAACTTCCTTTCTCCAGCCTACTTGAATTCATTGCAATATTCTTAGAAGCAAGTTAGTTTCTTTTACAATATGTTTCATTTATCTCCAAGTCATATGGAGCATGTGCATATGTTAATTTTTAAAAATCAGGCTGTCAAAAGGTGCCAGGCCCTGTGGTGTTGATGGTAAGTCGCTGAAAGGCATTCTACCCTGGGTGGTCAGCAAGTCCTGGAAAGATGCACCTTTCTCAGTTTCAAGGTTGCTACTGCTACACATCGCTACTTCATCCCCAAGTGGAGAGGACAAAACAAAGCACAGAGGCTTGTCATTTTCATCTGCTCCAGAAACTCAGGAGTAAGAGAAAGGAACCTGGTACCTCCTTTAAGTCAGTACTATTATTTAGAGGATAGATTGCTAATTTTGTACAAAACGCTAAACTAGATGAAATAGTCTTTTGTTAAAAATCCAACTTCTGAATTTATTTTCTAAATGACTGTAAAATTGTAATGACCCTTCCAAAGTTACTACTGACAAGGTGTTAACTCTTTTTTCAGTTAAACCTAGCAACAATTAATCCTTTAAAAAGTAGAAGACTCTAAAATCACAAAAAGTCTTTTATCTTTGACATGATTAAATCTAAGAACTAGAATGCACACTAACTACACATTTCTCAAACGGAATTATCTGGACATTTGTTCTCTGTACTATATCTGGAATGTACTTCTTCATATCCCATTCAGGTAAAATCTCTGTATAGTCAGTCATCTTTGTCATCCCTCCCCACAAAGGGACATGCACAATCACACAATAAATAAATATTTGTAAAAGAATGTTTCCGGGAAAAAAATTGTCCCCAGCATTAGTATTAAATGGGTAAGTAACAGTACCCAAAAAATGACAATGTATAATGAAAGTGAAAAAAAGATGTATAAGGAGCTTACCGTTCAAGAGGGAGACCAAACTTCTTATATGCCTTGATGAACCTATGAATATATCAACAAAACACATTTAAAAAACAGACTTAGTTATGTTAATGCAGACATATCCTGTGATGAAATATAAGCCATGCACATTGTCAAAAATGGATTGGACCCAAACCTTGCCATTAAATGAACCACTGTTGAATGTCTTTGAAACTGGTAAGCTAAACCATCAGCACTTTCTAAACAGCAAGATGTCCATGATACATCAACAGGCATCACTATAACATGCCAAATTATTAAAATCATCTGGTTAGGTAACATTGTAAGGGGAGATACTGTATAACAATGTAAGGGGGGGGAATGAAAATAGAGGACATGGCAATTGAAGACCATGAATATGAATATGATAATAGCTAAGAAACAATATTAAAGGAACAGCATGGATACAAGGATTAGGAAAGTGTTATATGTGAAAGTGAACCTGAGGATTATTCCTCAACTCTACATTTCTCCTTCTTAATGTGTACTGAAATATTTTATGTACATAATAATATGATATCTGAGATTTACTTCAAAATAATACTGAGAGGAGACGGATTTCTACAATGATGGAGTTAGGAACCTCTGAAAATTTGCTTCTCCATAAAGGCAACAAGAACAAAGGCAAAAATTGTCAAAATCAACTTTGTTGGAACTCTAGAAATTAACCAAAGTCTTAACAACCATCTAAGAAGCACTTTCTCAAGAAAACGGCTGAATCTCAGTAAGAACGGTGAGTTCTGTCATTTTAATTTGCTCTAATCCAATGCTCAACTGCCTTGAAAGCCAACACCCTTCCAACTACAGCAGTTGTGCAAAGCTGCAGCGTGCCCCTGGAGGGTAAACAATGGTTTTAGAGCTTCCCCCAAACTCTTTATCGGCGAACAGTGCTTTCTGACCTGCCTGATAGCACCCTGAAGCACTCCACTCTCGGGCTTGTCTCCATTTGGCTGTGTATGCGGAGCACTGCTCACAGCTCATTGGTCAAAACGATCAGAGGCAGAGGTTTAACAGGTCTGTCCTGTGCTTGCTCACAGCTGTGCACATTGACATGGCTCTACCAGGTAGAGATATCAACAGGATGACTAAAAGATGAAAAGGAAAAACTGATGTCCCATAGGGGGCTTTGAAAAGCTGACATATTCCTGAGAATCTGTCAGACTGCTCATGTGCACAGCTATGAGCAAGCACAGGAGAGACCTCAGGAATAATTCATGTATCACCTCTGGCTGGCCTTAAAGCTCTGTGCAAGCAGGAACTGAATGATAAAGCAGAGCTGTACACTGCCTTAAAACACGAAGCATTGAAAACAAGCCACAACGAACACAGCCCTTCAGCAAAGGCTGGTAGGTTCCTGGCTCAAGGCATTTAAGGAAATCTCCGCTCAATCCTTAACTGACACTAAGTTAAATGAGAAAATACTTCAGATGACATGGCAAAGAATACAGACTTCACAGAACTAGTCCAGGGAAGTTACTAAAGAAGCAAACAAGTAAATACAACCAACTCTGACTGACAGGAAGAATCTGGTTTTCAGATTTGCCAATCTATTACGTAAGATGCCCAGTTTTCAACAAAAAATTACGGGTAACACAAGAAACAAGAAAGTGTGGTCCATATACAAAGAAGGGGGGCGGGGGGAAGCAGTCAATGGAAATAATCCCTGAGGAAGTCCAGAATTTGGACTGAAAAAGAATGAAAACTATGCTTCACAAACAGGAGAGTTAAGACATTTCCAGGTGAACAAAAATAGAGACTTTGTTGCTAGCGGACCTGCCCTAAAAGAAATACTGAGGAGTCCTTCAGGCAGAAACACAAGGACACCAAACAGCAACTGAGATCCACGTGAAGAAGTAGCAGCTTGAGGACAGCTGAGTAAGTTCTCGGAGTCACACCGACAGAAGGCGGCAAGGGGAAGTAGCCGCGCGCCGGAGCGGCTGCGGGTTCAAGATGCTGGAGACCGCGACCCAAGTATCGGGGAGACGGCATATATTCTATCCTGTCAATGCCTGTATATATTTATATTTTTCCATAATAAATTAAACAAAGAAAGAAGAACAAGTATAACACTTAGGGGAAAGTGTTTCAAATATATTTACCTAAAAGGGCTATCTGATATAACAGCCTTTTTAATATGGATTGGACCACAAAGCTATCTTCATACTTTCTATTTTGTTCAGCCTTTTTAAAGATTTGGCTTAAAAAATATCATGAAAAAATGGCTTCAGAAGTAGCAATTTTAGATATCTTTTTCTGGAGGACAGAGAAATGTAAATCAGCCACCAACAAATGCGCAGTAAGTAGTGACATAGGAAGATGTCTAAAATTGATTACTAGTGAAATAGAGCAAGCTGCAGAACGTTATATTGTTTATACTACTAAAAACCAAGCCACCATCAAACTGGCATCAGCATTCACACTGATGGGAAGTAGACTTGGGGAGATGGGGTGTGTGAAGTAGCAGTATCTGTACCACTTAATTTTTTATACTCAACAGTATTTCTTTTATATGTAGATACATATGTACATATATATGTGTGTATGCATGCTATGTATTCATGATCTTGAATAAAAACAACAACAGAAAGTTTCCTCCCAAATTTACCTCCAATTGTCTCTTTTTTCTCAGTTGGGCTTTGTGAAAATGCTCAGAATAATCAGAGATCAGGAAAGAAACCAAAAAAAAAAGCAACAAACAACAGAGCTCAACTGAGGAAAACATGACAAGGAAGATTCATCCTGGAGACTAGGGGTACGACTCGATCTCTCGCCTTCCCTTCAGGTCTTAGCCCTCCACCCACCCTCAGAAATGCCAGGAATCCAATCAGCAAGAGGCTCACGGCAGGACCTTCCAAAGAGCCCAAGAGAGAGCAGAGCCTCCACCAACCTTCGAATTTCCGCATCAGTAAATCCCTCTACGAGGTCCTTCCGCACACTTCGGGGGCGCCCTCTGCGCTTTGGCTTCTTGTCATCATCAGAGTCATCGGTCTCGCTTTCAGAGGCAGAGGATCTCTGCGCCTGCCTCTTAGACTCAGTGTCAGAGTCACTGTCATTTGTCTGAGCCTGGAAAGGGAAAGTCACACTGTAGCAAATGCCAGGTTCAAGAGGTCTAATAAGGACTAAGACAAGCCCATCTGAATACTCTGGTACCCAGAACTTCCCATGGCATCAGACAAGTCAATCTTCCTTTATGAAATAGGAGGCAGCTATCATGTAATGAAGGAAGATGTACTTGGGATACTCAAGCTTCCAGAGACATACTGTTACATAATGATAAGTGAACTGTAATAAAAATATTTGAATTGTAGGTTCATGTTTTCTTCCTTGGGCAAGTTACTTTACCTCTCTGTGCCTTTGTTTTCCATTTGTAAAATGGGGATAACAGTTCCTATAATATAGAGCTTTCATATAAGGATTAAACGAGTCAGTAGATGTAAAATCACCTGGAAAAGTGGTCAATCACTGGAGGCTATTAGCTAATACTGATTTGCTATAATCATGGAAAATCTGAGTCTACTATCTCCAACAAACTGGATAAGTAACACTTACTTTACCTACTTCAGTGTTGCTGCAAAAATCAAATAGCACATGAAGCAAGACTAAGAACAAATAGCAGCAGACTCACAAACTCAAAGAAGGAACTAGCAGTTACCAAAGAGGAGGGGTAGGGGAAGGTGGTGGGGAGGGAGGGAGAAAGGGATTGAGGAGTATTATGGTGTGGTGGGGGGGCAGTGGTCATGGGGAAGACAGTGTAGGACAGAGAAGACAAGGAGTGACTCTGGCATCTTACTACACTGATGGACAGTGACAGCAATGAGGTATGGGAGGGGACTCGATAATATGGGTGAATGTAATGACCACATTGTTTTTCATGTGAAACCTTCATAAGACTCTATATCAATGATATTTTAATAATAAAATACAAAAAAAAATTTTTTTAAATCAAATAGCACCTGTGATGTTTTGTAAACTGAATACTCTCCATGTACTTTGTTTACAGTTATATTGTCTCTAATTAAGTACCTATACCAAGTGAATAAACTTAAAAGGCAGAAAGGTCTGATTTTCTAAAAGACAACAGCATTGCCAATTAGAACCAAATTGTTAGCATTACTGGTTTTAATCTCAACGGCAAAATGCAAATTTGTCCAACTTAAATCCCATTCAGCCATCACACAAAGAGCCAAAGGTCAAATGTCTCACAGATGTGCTCATGGACCACGTGCGTTTTTCTATTTTCATCCGCTAGGTTTCCTACAGAATATCTCTGCCATGTTAAGGCAAAGCTACAAGGCCTCTTCTTCGAACAGCACTTCTGTAGCTTTTATGGCACGAAAACTTTCATATCACTTGATCACCTTTTTAGTGGAACTCCTAATTCGAGGCAGCATATAAATTTCTTCCAGTTCCTTCTGCCGCTCTTCCTCCTCTACTTTTCTCCTTTGCTCCTCTGGGATGATCTCATCCCAGTCCTTGTGAGGACGCTCCTCTAGTTCTTCTTCATCTTCCATTGTTGCAAAGTTGGCAACCTTAAAACAAATGGACAACCCGTATCTGACTGTCATTTCCCTATTTCCCAAACACCATCTACTAAACTACCAACTCAACCAGTATTTTTAAGTTAGAGGCTATAAATATAAGAACTCTGTGGTATTACATAATCAGGTAAACAATTTCCTACTAATCTTCTTCCCCTTACCCTCTCAAAACCCACTTGCCAAACCTTCAAGTTCATCAGAAATTTTACTGAAAAGTAGGTAAACACACACAGACATAAATTGTCTTGTAAAAGTTCTATTGAGATTTGTTGTTAAATCATACACATTTTTCAATAAACATGATTCTAAGTGGAAAACTTAGATTTGTGTAGATTATAAAATGCTGAATACCTAATACCAGTCCATTAACAGTTCTGTAAGTTGAAACTGTTACTGAATAGAGCTCATGTCAAACAACACAGAAACACAAAGCACCAGCTATCATCTAGCCAACTAATTACCTTATTCATTTTCATCAGAAGTATAAAAGCTAAAAGTATGTACTGATTTCATATACTTAGAAGTGCACTTTAGTCTTAGGAATGAAAATGAGAATGTAAAACACAAAAACCTCAAATAAACCTGAAAGAATATTCTGTTTATATCATATCAAATATTTAATATGTTACCTATTTGTACTGAAATAATATGTGTATCCCAGGAAAAAAAAAATCATCTAAATGTATACATTTTGAAGATTATGGCTACACTGAAACACACACCAGCTTTGGCCCCGCCTCTGAGCATAGTAGGCATGCCCCAGGCCTGGGCCCCACATTCTCTTTATTCCTTACCACCTCCTATGCAGAGTATTTGAGGTTCCATTCCTCAAAGTCACCTGCAGCTGACAGTGAAGTCAGAACTTTGTCTTATGAACAAAATTATGAATTAACTCTAACTTCCAACATGGGTATCATGATCTTCACAATCATATTTGTTAAATAAATTCCAAGACAAAACAAGAGATATAAATTTCTTAGATTGAAAATTTAACATTTTCCTGTTTTATAAGAATCATCTGGTTAACCTATCTCTTAAATTAAGGACTGTCTGTAATTACTTTAGATCTGACTTTCAAAAGAGTCAGATGAAAATAATATTAAACTGACACAAATGCATATATATGCTGGTGATTCACCCAGTTGGGAATTTAACTTTTCCAAGAGTGCACAGTGGTCAGAGGCCAGGATATAATCAAAACTCTGTATCTCTGTGACCTTAGGAAATCTAAGTAGACTCTCTGTTCTCAGTTTCCTCATCTATAAATGAACTAATACCTGGTTCATCATAAGATTGTTTTAAGGACCAAAGCAGTTAATATATGTAAAATACTTAAAACAATGCTTGAAGTATACACAGTAAAAGTTACACAAGTATTGGTTATTATTACTTAAGAAAATGGTAACCTTAAGTTATCTCAAAAAATGTGTGCTGCACTATCACATGATGTTAATACTCCTGATAAAATATTATCAGGAAAAATAAAATCAATTCAACTCTGAAGCACTCCAAAAATAGAGCCACTAGAGCAAGCAGACTTCTACCATTGATCAAACCACCTGACCAGGTGTTGACTCATAATAGCCAAAGGGCTTAAGAAAGTCAAGAGTCACCAGTCATGTGCTGACCACTTTTGATTAACCAATAGTATGTGTAAATTTTTATATGTAAATAATCACACAATAAATCTTCTAACCAAGATACCATCATGAAGATTACTTCTGTTTAAGAAAGGAACAGTGGTCACAGAAGTGGAATCCAGCTGAAACAGTAGATTCACCTTCATCCTCAGACACATTTACTCTGATCCTGGAGCTCTCTGATCCACTCGATTCCTTCACTGTTCTTCGACTGAGACAAAGTCTGTCTGTGGCCCACCTTGGACCTCACCACGTAATACTGCTTCCTTCCGAACACTTCACCTGCTCATTTCTCCCTCAACCCTGAAGGTTCTACCATGTTTTAACCATCACTGAAACCTTCAGGGCTCCTCTACTTTTCTAACCTGCATGGAACCAACCCATGGTCAATCCTTCCAACCAAGTTCTCACCACAAATCTGGGAAACCAAACTTTTTTACTCTCCTATGCCTCCCAAAGCCAATCTTCCACCTTGGTATCACCAACTGGTCCAATTTCTCTGACCTCAAGTATTGCTGGACAAAGTCATATGACCCTGATGACTGGCTCCAATGTAAAGCCCTATCATCTAAATTCAGCTGACTCCCTATCAAGCTCTTTTCTGCAACTCCTAGCCCCACTAACAGTTATCCCAAATCATTTCCACTTCTCAGCAAACACCTCACTTACTTTCCTGGTAATTAAGTCACCAACTGGAACTCCCACATCTTCTTTCCCCTCTTGCTGCCTAAAGTATAATTTCCTTTTTCTTCCAAAGGCCAACTCCTTCATTTGTCCTTTTGATTATATCCCTTCTAATCTCTAAGGTAATGTGCCACCAAATTTTCCTTCTTTTCTTAGAACCTTCAGTATCTCCTTATTCTCAAATTCTTTTCTCAACACAGGGACATGAACACCTTTCAAAAACACTGCCTTGCTCTACCCTTCTATCCTCATAAATTACCTTCACTATACTCTTCATCAACTTTTAAATGATGTCTACATTCAATACTATCACCTCCTATTCATCCGGTGCTCGGCTTCTGCATTTAGTCCTGATCTCATTTAGTTTTGTTTTGCTTAATTTGACTACCACCCTTAATCACCACCTTAAAAAAAAATCTCACCAAGTCATCAAGCATTCTGTCACTTTCTCTTTTTTACCTTTACTCCCTTTATCATCTAACTACTTATGTCTCCCACATCCCCACTACACATCCCAGAGCTCCCCGCCACCTGGCTCTCCACCTAACCCACTGATGCACATTCTCAGCCTTCTTCACCACCTTCGTGTTCTCTGCCACTGACTCTGGCAGGATGGACCACCTGAGTGCTTACCCTCGCAGAGAGACTCAGCCTAAACTCACAACATACTTAACTCAAGAGAATGATACTGAAGATATGAATCAATTTAGGTAAAGGAAAAAGTAGAGAGCCTTGCACAGAGCAAGTTCCCACAGACATTAGTTGTTATTAGTTAATGAACCAATGCAGAGGACTTTCTCTCACACTGACTTGTGTACCTTAAACTGTGACAGAAGTTCATCTGTCGCACTTGTTGATACTTCGTTCTCTCTAGTTTCAGCCAAGCGCAAAATTTCATCTATATCCATTTCCTAAAGGAATTCAAGCAATACAAGTATGATAAAAAGGCAACAGTGATCAGCATTTTCTGAAAATGTTTGGTGCAAATAAACAAATCTCCTTTTTGATACTCCATTTACTTTTATAGTACTTGGGTTTATATCCTCTATATCTAATGCTTCAAACCCATATTTAGTTAAATGACAAGGCAAAACGTCAGACATTACAAGCAAAAAAACTGGAGTAAAGAAGACTAAGACAGAATCCTCAAATGCTTTTCTCATTCTTTCCTATTCTGTTAATAAGAGCTTTGAGCTCTATTAAAAAGGAGAGAAACTATGCCCTTTTAGGTAATTACTATTTGTTTGTAAAGGCCTCTGAACAGACTCAGAATCTGCTTTCAGAAAAAGACTCTCACAGATAATACTTGTCAAAAAACTTTTTCCTCACTGTTGATTACCTGAGGCTCTGACTCCTCCCCTTCAAGTTCTTTGAAGAGATCCTCTGCTCCAAACTTCAAAATAGCTGTTAGCTCTTCTTTATTAAAAGGATTCGAGCTATAGAAGTAAAATGTTGTTGTAATTGCTTAGGAATGTCAAATGACCTTTATGGAGTTCTATTATAGAATAGCTATCCTTAAAGGATCAAATTAACTGGTGAAAATATAAATTCTGCCCCAATAAAAAAGATCTCTCAAATACTTGTTTTTTCAGTCCACAAGGTGAGTCTATGTTGGTAAGCCTAACCTAGTACAAGACTAGGAAATCAATTATTTTTCTGGCAGTTCATCTATTACATGGTTAAGCAAGAAGGATAATTAACATAAAAAAGGAGAGTTTTTTTCTCTTTGTCCTTTGACTCAGAAAGTTAGCATTCACAAAGAATTTTCAGCCTTTTCACCTCAAAATCAAAGAACCAAGCTTCCTCCATCTAGGTTCCTCTTGAATAAGAAATTACCTGGAAATATGTTTTTTAGGAAGGGCTCATTTGGTTCAGCTGCAGGACTTGCACAGAAGGCACTCAACAGTTTGGTTAAAATGTAAACTCTATAGATGTAGTTGTGCTTCCAAATAAAGCCAACTTCCCACAGGAAAAACAACAACCTCCACACACAACATTTTTACCAATAGTAAGACACCAGCTGCCAGCTCAGTCTGGTGGATTCTTGTGGCTGACATGTCCAAGGCAACGCTGTGCATGGTCGAAGGCCTAACGGGGGAGCACACAGCTGGCCACTGCTGCTGCATCATGTCACATGTAGAGCCAAAAGTGAAAGACAGGGAAGAGGAGCAAGAGAGAGAGGGACAGCACACACACGCAGAAGGATGAGAGGCAAACAAAGGATAAAGAAGAAAGAAGAAGCAGGGAAAACAAAATGAAAATGCCACCTTTCTGTGGTCTTGGCCTGGCCATTTCTAGGTAATTAATGGATAATGAGAGTTGTAGAGAATCCTATTAGAATGATAACTCTATCAAATGTTAGTATAAAATCAGTTTAACTCTGTCCACTTCCCCCTTCTTTCGGGCACTTACTTGGACCTTCCCGAGTTGTTCTCCAGGACCGTTCGGCCAGTTGTATCCATGCGCTGAATCACCAGATGGTCCAATACCATCTTCTTTTTGGCCCGTTCTATGATCTCCTCCTCCACGGTCCCCTTTGTAACTAAGCGGTAAATATTAACCTGTAAGAGAAAGAAATGTTATGCTTATGTCTGATCACGAAAGAAAAAAAAGTTACCTCTGTCTAAAACCAAGAAGAGAAACAAAAAAAGATTTACTCTCTACTATCATAAATGACTGTAAGCCACCCATCCAAATAGGCAGCTTAAGGAGAAGCAAGATTTTTACTATCTGCAGTAGGTTACAATCTTAAACAAAACTGCCACTCAAGAATTGTAATTATGGCCTTAATTCTAATAATAAAAACCTTGCTAAAGAATAAGCAGTTTTGCTGATGCAAAGTTTCACCAATAACTGAATCTCTGGCCAAGTATGAAACTTAAGAACTAGAGCAGACTTTTAAATTCATATACAAAGGAAACAGGCATGTATTTTTCCAACATACCTCAGAGCTAACACCGTTAATGTCTAATAAAAATAGACCATCCTGACAAAACAGCAGCAGAATCACGGAACCCAATGGACTAACGGTTACCAAAGGGAAAGGGACTGGGCAGGAGGGGTGGGAAGGGAGGGATAAGGGCAGGGAAAAAGAAAGGGGGCCTCATGATTAGCATGTATAATGTGGCGGGGGGCACGGGGAGGGCTGTGCAACACAGAGAAGACAAGTAGTGAGTCTACAGCATCTTACCTACGCTGATGGACAGTGACTGTAATGGGGTTTGTGAGGAGGGACCTGGTGAAGGGGGAGTCTAGTAACCATAATGTTCTTCATGTAATTGTAGATTAATGATAATAAAATGAATTTTTAAAAAAATAGACCATCCTGAACAATATTAGAATATTTAACTTCTTTGTGCTAAACTGTGAAAACTTTCAGTTTTAAGTCTATTCATCATAATCTCTTTCTTGGAGTAGACCAGAAAATCAATGACGTACTTGTCAAACAGAAAAAGAGAATAGTTTTGTTTAATAGGTTCACCTTAGTCCCAGAAAACATCTTCTCTGTGCTAATTAAAAAATAGACATTCACTCTTGGGGACATAAAGCAAAACAGGAAAAGAAGCATTTTACAAACATACTGACAGGGCTAAGTAACTCCCCCCTTTCCACAAACCACAGCAGAAGCATCTCCCCACTGACCTGCTTCTTCTGACCAATTCTATGGGCTCGGGCTTGTGCCTGCAGGTCGTTCTGGGGGTTCCAGTCCGAGTCAAAGATGACGACTGTGTCCGCTGAAGCCAAATTGATTCCCAGGCCACCAGCCCTTGTCGAGAGCAGGAAACAGAAATCCTGTACACAACGCAATATACTACTTTATGCAGTGGCCTTCTCCAAGTTTCACAGTCCAGTGAGCCCTTATACCTGGAAACCCTTGCAGGGGTGAAGAAAAGTGAGATATGATGGACAAACTCTATGGAGGCTAAAAGAATGTCAGGGACTTGAAGGCAGAGTGAATTTTCATTGCATTAAGAGGAAAGAGTCAGTGTGGTGAACTAAGGAGTAAGGTAAAATCTGGTAAGGCAACCAGAACAAAAGAATTAGTGTTCTCTCCTGGCTAAAACTAGTATACAAGCAGTATACAAAAATCAGAGAAGCTTCATTATCAAGGGGATCATTCCAGCAAGATGCCTGGACACTTATTTATTTTCTGGGTAAAGGTAGATTATGCCATGTTAGGCAGTCAGTACAAATGATACTTTCATTAAGTAAATGTCCATCTGTTAGGCTGGTAAGGAATACAGAAAACTGCACTAAAAGGTCACATGTTGGAATTGCTGATTCCATGCACAGGCTCCTCAATCACCACAGCACATGCATGAAGAAAACCAGAGCAGGCATGACTGAAGGGCCACTTGTGGGAAAGACCCAAGCAGTGACATATCCCAGTTCCCAAGCAATGATACAGAGACTGGGCAGGCACAATACACTGCCTGATCTAAGAACTCAGAAAAAATGGGGCAGGAGGCAGGAAATAAACTGTATGAGCCAGAAAAACAGAAAGCCAGACAGATTTCTATTTTCAGGGCATTTGATCATATATGTCAAAGGCTGACATCTTTTTGGCACAGAAGTGGCACTGAAGAACTGGTAGTTCTGAGTTATATTTTGATAAATGGGTATATTTAATATACACACATAGATGCAATGAAAATGTCTTCACATTCTAACAGTCACATTTGCCAGCAGTATGCCATAGAAATAAAAATGGGGACATCATTCTCACAAGAACTTGAACAATTCCAATAAAGAACTGATCAACAGCCATGTTGAGGCACACACTCAATAATCCTTGGTGGAAATACCAAACAACACCACACTAAAGAGAAGTCTGCAGGTAAACAGTGGTCACTTTAGAATGAGATACCTAAACTTAATAAAATTTGAGGTCAGAATCATCACATAAACAATTTTTAATGTCACTCCTTATCAAAGATAATATGAACTATAATGAAATTAAGTCATTGTATCTATTATAAAATTAACAAAGGCTTAAAATTATGAAACCCAATGCTGCTAAGGGTGAGGTAAATGGAAATATTCATATATGAATGGTATGATGTAAATTGTTCTGGGAAAGTAATTAGCAAAATATATCAAAAATCTTTTTTTAAATGCTCACACCATCCTAATTAAACATCAAAAATATGTTAAAGAGTGGAATAGGCATGAGAAAATATTAGAAATTTAATAATGTTTAAATCTTTAATGACATGGGAAAATGCTCAGAGTACAATTTTGAATGAATGGTGACTATAGAACTATATGCACATGACACCAAATGGGTAAACATAAACAAATGAGCAGTTCCATCCAGTATGAATGAAAACACATCCAAATGATGTGAATACAGAAAGCTCTGTCCAGGAGGGGGGTTTTGTAAGATTTTTCTTCTTTGTACTCTAGATTTCTAAATGTGCATCTAGTATCTTTCCCCCAACAATAAAGTATTGTATTTTTTTAATGAATTAAGAAAGAGATTTGCAGAATATGGTAGAGAGCCCATATTTTACATATGGCCATCCAGTGGGGAGATCAACTAAGAACTATAGAAAATGGCAACTTTAGCTTTTTTCTGAGAAAGGACAATATGAAACATTCAACTCATTCTTTAAAATAACAGCAAGAAACACAAAACCAATTTTAACAAATACCCCATTACAAAAATAGCCAACAGTCCCTGAGAGCTCGCTGTGCTCGGCCGCTGCGCTCGGTGCTCTATGCCGGCCACCGCACTTAATCCTCACACACGTATTAGGAGGAAGGCACTGGAATTATCAAGATTTCACACTTGAGGAAACAGAGTGGAGAGAAAGGAGGGATGGGAATTAGATGTGACCAGTGCTTTTAGGAATTCAATTCCTCTTCTTAACTATGCACAGCCTTGGTTCTGAAGAGATCGGTGTCCAAAGCTCCTCAAGGAACTGAACTTTCAGGCTAAAGCAGCAACCAGAATACTATAGTCTAACTAGGCCTATGGGCAATTCTAGGGGCCGCGGCAGCCTATTCTGGGGTAAGAGAGTCACTAAAATGTTTCAAGGCTCCTCAGAAAGCAGAAAGTAGGGCTATTCTGTCTGTACAAAAACGGTGGTCCAGGCTTTGTAAGTTCCCAGGTGCTCTCCAAACACTCTAGTTGTACTGCTGGTTCTCTCCACTGCTTCCTGTATGTGGTACACGTGGCTCTACAGCACTCCCCACACTGAACCTCCTTCTTCTCCACTTTTCTCAAACCCCAAAGACTTTAAGTTTCACATGCACAGACGACAATGTTATCATGGCTAACTTGTCCTAAGTAGCTCTGCTGTATGTGCCTTAAAAGCAAGACTTGATAATGCAAATCCAAGCTGGTCAATTACTGATTAACAAATGTTGCTGTTAGCCAAATCAAGAACATTTAGCAACATCTTAGCAAAAGTCCAACAAATTTGAGACATGGCAAATGTACTTTTCCAGCCTCGGTCACCAGAAAAGCACAAAACAGAACCTTCTGATATAACATATGTATTAAAAATAATCCTAGTGGCCAGGCCAGCCCTTCCTCAATCTTGCTCTGTTGCTCTCCCAGGCCCCAGAAATTTGCTCTGGGAGCCACCAGAGAACACCCAGTTGGTATCAGAACTACCCTGTCATTAATCCAGACCAGGGTAGATAAACAAACATGAATATGCTTTTTTGAAGTGACAATCAACAAAATTAAGAGGCATCTTTTATATTAGCGATTTCTTATTCCTGTCTTAAGGCAGGAGCAGTTCACTATGAACTGTTCTGAAACAGAATGCATCAAGCTAGCAAGGCTTTCCCCTTGACACAGAGCTCCGACTGCCCAAACAACAAAGCCATACAAGGTATACCTCAGACCCGTCTGCATTGAAGTGGTCCAGTGCCTGTTTTCGGATTTCTCCCTTGATGGAACCATCCAGGCGCTGTAAAAATAAACCACAAGGAAATCATAAGGTAGGACAACGGGCTGCACTCAGAAAAGAACACCAGACTTGTAAGCTTCATCATTCCAATACCCATGTAGTAAAAATAACCGGAATGCACTGGCAAAGTGCTGTCAAGGGGCTGTGCTTAAGCAGCACACCCTGCTTTCCCCAAGCTCTCCAGTTACAAACTCAAGGTCAGAGCTGCTGATTCAAAGGGCTATCTAGGTTTATCCAAGGATCAGAATGGCTGCCAGGTCCTATAAGGAGTAAGACGGCAACTCAAGCTGTTCTCAGTTTTGTTTGCTTCCACATCTCTAGGTACTGAAGAGATTGGGATATAGTATCACCAGCCACCAAGTAATTAGCTCCTGATGAAAATGATGCCTCTTAGCTAATTAATGTAGCTAAAAGTTGCATAATTATTAAGTTCTACACAAACCAAAAAATTATTTACATAACTTTGTTTAGAAAACGTTTTGCTATAACACTAAAAATATTAAAATTAAGGTGATCATATATACTAGCTTTCCCAAAAATTACATCAGTGTTCAGCCAATTGCATCTTCAAGAGAGGTCCTGATATTTACTAGTGTGTGTGATTCTTTTATTAGTGTATGTCAGTTCTAAGTTCAAAATGATATCAACATAGAGAACCCATACAGTATGTAAAATAAAACCTTCAGAATTAAATGTGTATGCTGTATGTAATGAAGTAATTCTCACTCTTAAAACACATTGCTTCCCCCCACCCACAACGACCACTTGGAAATAAACAAAAGACCTCACCTTACAGAGGCACAATTGACTTAAGAGACTGTTATCAGCTGGCTGGTGATCAATAACTAGCTAGGAACAGAGTCGGTGGAAGGACCCACCCCTCTCTCTCCCCAGCTCAGAGTTTCGCTGACCAGACCCAGAGCCACTTGCACTTAAGTTGAATCACACAGAGGCTTAACCCAAAGATAAGTTTAACTGGCAAGTTCATAGCCCGTATTTAAAATCAGAAACTCAAATGCCTTCTTTTTAAATATTCCCTTAGTATAAGACGTTCATTAAGCATATGCCAGACCTGAGAGGACTCCAGCCTGACATTCCCTAAAGAGAAAGTAATGCATTTATTTTTTCTTGGTATCAAATGACTAGCTAGACCTGGGATCAAATGCATTGGGAGGAACTATCTTTTTGTAATGTGCTATTTTTTAATTTTTCATAATAATCACAGTATTAAACTGCATTTTAAGGCAGCTGCCGTAAGTTCACACAAGGTATTATGGATAGAACAATGCCTTTCAGGGTATTCTGAAAGACAATCTGTCGGTGAATCTTAAGACTTGACTCTCTTAGGACAGAATCACCGACTCCACATTTCTTCAATATCAATAATTACATAAGTTGGTGAACAGTCCATCCAAAGAAAAAATAAATCTTAATAATTTTTAATAAATCTTAAAAATCAAAGCACTATAAAAGTAGTCAATATAAAAGAATTGTCATATAAAAATATGCAGAAAATCAAGGTAAGTTGCATACATGTCCATAAATAGATCAGAGATAAGTTTCACACAGTCTAACACCCAGAAAAATTATTATGCTGAAGTAACTATTCCCCCTTATCTTGATTTTCTCCTTATCTTAGAAGAGGTAATTGAATGAAGATGAAAATCTGTAGCAACAGTTCTGCAGAGAAAAGCGGGCAGCGGGGCATCACCACTTGCTTCAAGGACTGGCAAGGTTTTAAGTACACAGTTCTGTTGAGTTCCCAGCCTCAGGGTCAATTTCCTGCGGAGGTGATGTCACCTCCTCTCTAAGAGTTGGGCTTCGTATTTGGATTCAAACTTCCTTCTTTTTACCACAGACTTGGAGATGTAAGACACTATCTGACATACTTTGCTCTTGCCCAGTTTTCCTTTCACTGAGCCACATTCCCTCATCTCCCAAAAAAGAATGATCTTCACAGGATCATTTTCACTGCGGGGTAGCCTAAGGTCATGAAAGTAAAAATAGAGACCCTCCTGGAACCTTAATCTCAATCTGTTTCAAGCAAGAAAACTCTTGTTTTCTACCTCAAGATAATTTAGCAAGCAAAGCATAAAACCCAGACGGAGGGAGAGAGGGAGGGATATCACTTACTTACTGAGCATCCTTACCTGGAAGGGATAGTGCTTAATAGTCAGGTACTCGGCCAGGATATCCAGCATTCTCACCATTTGGGAGAAAATAAGGACTCTGTTCCCCCTTTCTCGAAGTCTTGTCAACAGTTTATCTAACAGAATCAGCTTCCCACTGCTCCGAATCAGGGACTGAAGATTGAAAGATATTCAAATCCACATTTCAATCTGCCCTTAATTTCTAAAAATTCCAATTCTTTAAATTACCTTTAAGCTTTGTGAAGCTCTCTGCAGTCTAGCTGACAAGCAATTCCTGAAATGCTCTTCACCTAGCATCTGTGACACTACCCATTTTCTTCCTAATTAATTTTTCTCATCTGTTTCTAAAGCTTCTTTTGATTATTTCTCCATCAAAGGAGAAAAAATCATTTCGATAAAAAGCTTGTATAGAAACTAACGTCTCTGAGAAACTAATTACAAACAAGGTAACCACGCACCAGAAGAATCTCCTGCCCATTTTCTCTCTCATTGTCTTCAGGGGCTTTAATCAGGTAACAGTGGTTACAGCATTTCTTCAGTTCCATCACGATATTAAGGAAACCAGACGTGCTGCCTCTTGTTCCCTTGGCAAGAGCCTTGTAGTTCCTGGTCAGAATCCATCTGCAAATTGAAATAATGGTATCGTTAGATTCAAAGAAATAGTTGGGGATACCAGAACACTGTAAGAGAGAGTAGCATTACTGGGAAAAAAAAAAAAATTGAAAAGGAGCTACAAAAGTTAAAAAGGCCAAGAGGGATATTTTATTTTGCATCTCCTGCCACCTAACCAGGACCTCTCACATCTCCAGTTAGGTTCAGAATGCTAATCATTCTATTGGGTATTTCAACCTGATGAAACAAGGGAATAGTCAAAAGAAAAACAACAAAATATATATAGAAATACCCACATATATGTAAAACAAGGATTGTCACTGGAGCACTCTTTATTATAGCATAAAAATGGAAACAAGTTGTCTAAAAATAGGTTTAATAAGATATACTATCAGCTAGCAGCTATATACTTGCTTATAAACTTTTGTGAAAGGGTATTTTACATGATAAAATGCTCATGGTATGTTGTATACCCAAACTTGGAAAGAATGGAGGAGAAATACACATTCGTGCATATCCATGTGCAAGCTTTAACCCTACACCACAAAATACTAGTGTGTTTTTCTGAGTAGTGAAGTTTCTTTAAGCTTTTTTACAAATCATACTTTAAGCTCAAAGAGGAATGCTCAAGGATTTTCATTATGCAAAGTATTTAAAACAATCCAAACGTCCACTACTAGGGGACTAGTTCAATCAACTATGCTACAGATACACAAAGGAAACACCATGCAGTTATAAAAAGGAGGAGGAGCTCTACAAACTATTATGGAGGGTTCAACATTTATCATTAAGTGCAAAAAAGGTACAGAAAATGTACATAGCATGCTACCATTTATATAAAAGGGAGGCAATAAAAAAAGTTAAAATGTGTTCACTTATATTTTTAAAATTTTTAAAAAGACATTACGATTTTTTAAAATGATAATTATTACTACCAAAGGGTAAGTAGAACTAGAACGGAGGGACAAGGACTGAAGCTAGATAATCTCTGAACATACCAGGATTTGTAGCTCTGTCTTTGGAAGTCTATAAATATAAGTAACTATAAAACAAAATTAAGGAAAGCAATCCCTAAAAAACAAAACTAAAATTAAATAAACCATTGTATCCAAGTGGTAGCCTAACCACAGAAAGAAAAACTATCTCAAGTGCTTTAAGGAGCTTATCCATTTCAGCTTAAAAAATAACTTAAAATTTTTTTAGATGTCAAACATCAAAAAGAATCATGAATTTATTGTCTTTCCTATATGAACTATGAACTATATTACTCACTAGATATGGGCAAGTTTTTAAGTATTCCAGCTAATTAACAAAAGCATAATAAAACTTGAATACCACCTCAATCCCTAATGAATTAGTTTATCTAGGATACTCATCAATACTTGCTAGATAAAACAAAGAAAAAATTCCTTGTAAAAGAATGTATATTTGCATTTCAAGAGATACAATGAATATGAGTCTAATCAAGGCTCTACACTTTTCTGTAAATGCACAGTGAACAAAAGAAAGTGTTAAATGTTCAAATGTTAAACGATGCATGGAGCTACAATCAGCAAAATCCAGGCTATGAGGAAAATATACAACACAGATGCAGTTTCTTCACTCAGAAAATTTACAAGGACAGGGAGAAAATAGACTAAAATAAACTTAGACATGTCAACAAATCATAATGTACGGAACTTCCTTTAACTCTCAAACAAGCAAAATGTGTGTGTGTGTATGTGATGTATATGTATATGACAATAGGGAAATGTTAACACTCACTGGACACTGTATGTTAAGAAATTACCGATTTTTTAGGCATGATAATAGTATTGAAATCATGCTTAACTATAACTGACACATATATATAACATTGTATTAGTTTCAAGTGTATGATTCCATATTTGTATGTATTGTGAAATAACCACAATAAATCCAGGTAAAATATATCACCAATTACAAAAATTTTTTGACTTACACTGAAAACAGTTTAAGATCTACTCTCTTAACAATTTTCAAATATGCAACTCAGTGGTATTCCCAAAAGTCGCCATAATGTACATATATCACCATGACTTATTTATTTTTAACAGTTTACACTTTTGACCCACTTCACCCATTTGTCTCACCCCCTAATCCCTGACTCTGGCAACCACCAATCTGTTTTCTCTGTATCTATGAGCTTGATTTTTCTGCTTACATCTTGAGAGTCCCTATGATATATAAAAACATTTATAATATGTACCTGGAATACATTTCAAACAATCTACAGGTGAAAATTAGAGTGCAAAAGAAGATACAGATGAACTAAGATTGGCCCTGAGTTAATAACTGTTGAAGTTGGATTGGTTATAGGTACATGATTATATACTATTCTATTTTTGTATATATTTGAGATTTCCTGTAATAAAAGGGTTTTTGAAAATCAAGGTAGTGTTAGACAAGAGTCAGATTTAATTAAAATCTTGTTTTTAGCACAAGAACAGACGCATAGTTCAATAAAATACAGAGCCCAGATATAAACCCACACATATATGGCCAATTAATATACGATAAAAGAGCCATGGATATACAATAGGAAAATGACAGCCTCTTCAACAACTGGTGCTGGCAAAACTGGACAGCTACATGTAAGAGAATGAAGCTGGATTACTGTCTAACTCCATACACAAAAGTAAACTCAAAATGGATCGAAGACCTGAATGTAAGTCATGAAACCATAAAACTCTTAGAAGAAAAGAGAAGTAGAAATTTCATGAATAAAAACTTGATTAACTTTTTCTTGAACACATCTCCTTGGGCAAGGGAAACAAAAGCAAAAATGAACAAATGGGACTACATCAAGCTAAAAAGCTTCTGTACAGCAAAGGACACCAACAGTAGAACAAAAAGGCATCCTACAGTATGGAAGAATATATTAATAAACGACATATCAAATAAGGGGTTAACATTCAAAATATATGAAGAACTCACACACCTCAACACCCAAAAACCAAGTAACCCAATTAAAAAATGGGCAGAGGATCTGAACAGACACTTTTGAGAAAAAGAAATTCAGATGGCCAAAAGGCACATGAAAAGATGCTTCACATAGTTAATTATCAGGGAAATGCAAATTAAAACCACAATGAAATATCACCTCACACCAGTTAGGATGGCCAACACCGAAAAGACAAGGAACTACAAATGTGGTAAGGACGTGGAGTAAGGGGAAACCTCCTACACTGTTGATGGGAATGTAAATTAATTCGACTATTATGGAAAGCAATATGAAGGTCCCTCAAAAAGCTAAAAATAGAAATACCATTTGACCCAGGAATTCCACTTCTAGGAATTTACCCAAAGAAAACAAGATCCTAGATTCAAAAAGACATATGCACCCCTATGTTTATGGCAGCACTATTTACAATAGCCAAGAAATGGAAGCAACCTAAGTGTCCATCAATAGATGAATGAATAAAGAAGATGTGGTACATATACACATGGAATACTATTCAGCCATAAGAAAACAAATCCTACCATTTGCAACAACATGGATGGAGCTAGAGGGTATTATGCTCAGTGAAATAAGCCAGGTGAAGAGAGACAAGTACAAAATAATTTCCCTCATTTGTGGAGTATAACAACAAAGCAATACTGAAGGAACAAAACAGGAGCAGAGTCACAAACTGTAACAAGGGACTAGCGGGTATCAAAGGGAAGGGAGTGTGTTGGATGGGTGGGGAGGAAGAGAGACGGGGATTGAGAGGCATTATGATTAGCACACATAATGTAGGGGGGTCACGGGGAAGGCAATACAGCACAGAGAAGACAAGTAGTGATTCTATCGCATCTTCCTATGCTGATGGACAGTGACTGCAATGGGGTGTGGGAAAAGGACTTGATAATATGGGTGAATGTAGTAACCACAATGTTGCTCATGTGAAACCTTCGTAAGATTGTGTATCAACGATACCTTAATAAAAAAAAAAATAGCAGTAGACTCATAGACACTAAAAAGTCACTGGTGGTTACCATGGGGGAGAAATTGGTAACCAACACGTTGGGCGTTGGGATGGCTGGGAAAGGTGAGGGGGGTAAAGGGACACAAAAATTCTCAATCACAATATACATTGGTCATGGGGATGGTAGTACAGCATGGAGAATACAGCCAAAGATTCTGTAACATCTTCCTGTGTGGACAGATAGTAACCGCATTAGCAGGGGTGAGTATTTAAATAATACGGGTAACTATTAACCACTGTGTTGTATACTTGAAACCAAGACTGTATATCAACTATACTTCAATTTAAAAAAAAGAATAAATAAGGATGGGATCTTGGAGGCCTGACCACTGCATTCATTCAATTACTTATCAGAAATTGTGCCTTTCTTAGATCCATTCTAGTATGAGACTGAAATACATATTTGAAGTGTTTTTTAATGTGTAAATAAATAATACTATGCCAGTCAAAAAAAATTCTTGTTTTTATTCAGTTGTACTAAGCACAAGCAGGGAATATTATTAGAGATTACCAGATCTCTAACTTTAAAAGACAGTAATTTTCATGGCAATACAATTAGTCCCAATTATTCCAGATCCAACTTTAAATCGTTAAACCTAAAGCCCATGATAAGCACGTTACATACCACACTCTGTCCCAGATTCACCATTCTGCCTTTAACATCTATCTTAAACCAAGTCCATAACCTGCCAATGCCACTTGGAGTGCTAGAAAGAAGTCTTCGCCCTTCAATACAGAGATCAGCATCTCAACTTCCACAGTCCCCTACATATGCTGCAAGTATTAAACACTTCTAATTACTTGTCTCTAATCTGTCTTCCCAACTAAACAAGGCCTCTGGCAGGTACATGCTCCGTTCATCTTCCTATGCCCAGTATCTAGCATGGCACATTGTAGAACCGTAATAAATGACTGAACTAATGGCAAAAAAACAAATAAATCAATGAGTGAAATATGCTTGTTCATTGGTAGGAGGATTAGTACAAGAATTAACATATACTTCAAATCCCTGACATAACTGGGAAGTACTGTGCAAATTCTCACCCAAATAAAAAGGCAAGAATAATAAAACTTCCTCTTTCTGACTATAAATAAATAGCTACTTAAAATCTGTTTTGCAGCTTTACTGAAAAAAGTAGTTTATCAGTCTATCTCACAGCTTCAGAGTACTGATACCAATCCCACCGGGACTAAAGCAGCCGGCAACTTACTTGTAATACTGTTTCTGAAGTGCCGACATCTCCACCCTGAGAATCTGCTCCACTTTGGCAGGAAGGGATTTCTCCACATCTTTCTTGACTCTGCGGAGAAGGAAAGGCTCCAGCACCTTGTGGAGACTCTGATAGCCGTTCTCTCTCCCTTTCCCATGGTCCTCTTCAAAGTCTTCCCAGAACTCAAACCTAGAGATAAAATAGTAGTGTTACTTAGTTACATGGAAGAAAAAAGCATTTTTCCAACTAAAATTACTTGAAGAAATATGTTTAAAAAAATAATCTTCCCTATAAGGAAAGATAAATTTTATCAGTCACTAGCTCTTGACTACAAAGAGAGGGGAAAACAGAAAAGAAAGGGAAAGCCAATCAATCCCCTCAGTCTACACTGGGTAACATCAGTTTTCCAATTCTGAGACTGGATCTGGAATTCAGGAAATAGTTTAGTGTATCAGGAAATTAGCATTTAAGTAAATACTGTTACTGTCATGTAAATAAGTTATTGTCACAAATGTGATGGAGAAAATTAATCATAAGTTATCTTTAAAAAGCTGTAATTTCTTGGGAAAATAAAATTCAGACATAAAAGAATAATTAGTGGCAATATTACAGCTGTCACCAAAGGTAAAGCTACATAATTTCTATCAATAATCTTCACTGTTCATAGATTAAGAAGTTAATGGATTATAATGACAGTAAAAGACCTATGGCTCCCAGAAAAGAAAGCAATAAAAGTGATATAAATTTAATACTATTAGTACTTGGAGACATAAATTTTATTAATACATTTTAAAACTTATCACCCAGAGTAAATTCTGCCTCAATTCTGTAGATAAACATTTCTCATGTTTAAATCTTTATTCAATTAACTACCTTTGGTTCACTACAGGGTCTGTGGCAGAAATCCAAAATTGCCTATCACAATCAAATTTCTTCCAAAAATAAAATGAAGGAAATTTATTTCCAAAAGATTCGAAAAATGTGCTTTGTCCTACCACTAGAAAGCCAGTGAAGCACTTGGAAGAACCAGCCTAGTTTTGTGTGCAACTGAAACGCAGCGAGTGAGAGCAGAACACGTGACTGAGGACAGAACGGAAAGCTTCATCAGGGCCCCAGGGTCGGCCTGACACCAGAGGCCCCACTACTGAGGCCAGTGAAATCCCAGAATAATAAACCCGAGTGACTCAACATTACCTAGAGGGAGCTCTAGAAGACTCAAGGCATATGCTCTCTGTTAAGACGGGAAGTCAGATACAGCAAATGCCAGCACTGCCACCAGGTACACTGGTTTAGAGTCTGCTGCCATTTCTGAGCTCCTGAACAGCCAAGGATGTCATCAGGTACTGCTAGGTGGATCAACAAAGCCTTAACAATACCTGGTGCCTGAAACAACCACCTTCAGGGAAGTAGACAAAATTATCCTTTAGGGTAAAAAGATCTAAAAAAATCATTAAAGCATAGCACCTAACAAACCTAAGATAAATTGTATTTGTCACACTACTATGCAAAATACTCCAAGAACATAAAATAACTGGATTAAACTAATTAAAAGATTAAAAGGAACAATGTAAACTAAACTATCTCAATGCTGGGGATGGCACCTTGTACACAAATGTATGAAGCAACTAGAAATCAGGGACTATCATAGGCTATTTTCTGAAGAGCTGGGAGATAATTTCAAGAGAATAATTTACTTAACATATACTCTAATTAATTAAAACTATACCAGTCTAAAAACTTAAATACAAACTTTATAAGGTTTACTTCCTCTGCTTTAGACAACCAATATTTTTATCCACCTATTGCACTCTTACTAAATTAAAGGAGTTTATATGATACTATTTCTTCATATACATATTGAATTATGAATTGTCATTGGCTGCTTTCCCTCTAAACAGCAAAGATGAGAAGCTTGATAGAGACTGTAATGCCTACAAGCTGAAAAATGTTTACTATCAGGTCCTTTAAGTTTGCTATTCCCTGCAGCAGACAACTGTCAATTTGTAATACCACATAATAAAAGGCATAACATGGTCATAGTGTGAACTTAGAATGATGCCATTCCGCAGGCTAGAGACTCATTACTTTAATGTTATCAACTTCTGTATTTAACATGTCTTTCATGAAAGCAGAAACAATTTTGATTATTTAAAAATACCAGACCTTGTGATTTTAGAAAAACACAAGTTCACTCTACTAAGGAATAATGAGGAGGAAAATTAAATCAAAGGAATGAAAATGGTATGCCAGAAGTCATGGTATAAGTATGTGAAGGAAAAGGTACAAAAAAATTGGGAGATTGGCCTAGACAGCAGAATCCAAAGTCAAAAAAAAAAAAATCAAATACGAAGAGGTTAGGACTTTGAACTATGCTCTCTCAAAACGAGGTCACTTTGAGGGGTGGGTATGAAGTATATATTCACACATGATTATCTTTATAAGCTGAATTCTTTGGTCTTGCCATATCTTTTTCTACCTTTAATACCAAGTCCCATGGTTTGCAAAAGAGTATATACAAAACAAAGGGTTGACTGATACATACATAGACACACATTTACAATAAGGGCAGGCTTATGGTCAGGGCCACCATGTAGGAAAGGTGTTTGAATCTCTGCACTAAGGAAAGGCCATTACAAGTTGGTTAAAAAGAGGATTAACTTTTAAATTCTGAAAACAATGTCTTATCACAGTTCATGAGGGGAAGTTGAAAAGTTATCTGACCAAACTTAATTCTCTTCCATGTGGATCAATCCTTTGAAGGGACCAAATGGTTCTACAGAACCACAGGACCTAAGGAACTATCACTATACATGGGGTAATACTTCACAGGATTCTTGTCATTCACATAGGAAGCTCCTGCAGAAAAAGGGTAAATCTCAACTCCATTCCAACTAATGGGTTTCCTTTTTTATACATGCATCTTTATGAAAAGCAATGTTTTTTTTCAAATGTTTGAAAATGATGTTTTCAAAACAAGGTTTTCCAGAGAAAAGGCTCTCTTCCACCAAAAATAAATAAATAAACACATTATTTAATTATGTCTCTAACTTCAATCCATCATTCCATAAGCCAACTGGCCATAAGGAAAACTTTGGAAAATACTATCTGGAAGGTCATCTCTATTAGAAAAAGTAATTCAAAGTTCCTCTCTTCAGTTAAAAAAAACAGGATATATACAACTTCTCCCCAAAATGTAGCTTATGCTGGGTGGAATTAGCAGCAAACAACTAATTACAACCATCTGGGAGCCAAAATCTATACCATCTACTTCAGTAGCAAAGTACAGAAGGGCAAATCTTATCTAACCATTCATTGGTGAAAATCATGTACCACATTCTTTTTCTAACAAGGGCAGATATTTCCACAATGCCTTGAGACTCCTGCTACACAGAATGCTTTTCCTTCATCTCAGTGGTGCGATGAAGGATATACCTTTCCTCTTAAATTTTGAAACTCAAAGGACAAAGGCCTTGGTCACCGAAGACCTGACATTGATCTCAGTCCATCCACTTATTAACCATGTGATATGGAACACAATGTCATTGTCTCTGCACATTGATGAAAACCTGGAAGCCAAATAAAGGCACAGAATTTGTTGCTATTAAGCATGATTAGGAGAAAAACTAAAGGAAGCACTTCAGGCCTAAGCACTTCTCTGTAAGTCAGCAATTCTTATTTGCAATCTGAGGCTAAATACTTCCCATATATCAAAAAGATCAAAACTGGGAAATAATATGAAAACTATAAAGTAATACACATGAAAATTCTCTTACCATTTCAGAAAATGAAGATTAGTAACTGGTAACAGCCACTGTTTCTAAACTTTTATATACTATCTGTTTTACAGCACTTCTATCTTTGAAAAGCACACATTAGAAAAACATGGGCTTCTGCCAATACATGATGAACAGAGCTCTCGTTGCAGAATGTACAGCAGAATGCTTAAGAAGAGAAGGGGGAAACTGCCTCCATCCTTAGCAGAGTGACCACTACTGACTCACAGAGCTCTGTGGAAGAAACAGAGGACCCACGTGAGAAGCAAAGAGGACAGACAGAAGAGGAGCAGTAAAACAGGGTGGGAAGGGTGGAGAATGACAGGAGAAAGAGCAGGTGGCGAGGGAGACACCAGGTACCCACTCACAGTGTTTCTCAGCTGTGCCAATTTTGCCTCTCTGGGGGACATTTGACAACATCTGGAGACACTGGCCTGTTGTAACTGAAAAAGGGAGCTGCTACTGACATGCAGTGGGTAATGGCCAAAGATGCTGCTGAACACACTATAATGCGAAGGACAGCCCCCCACAAGAAGAGTTACCCAGCCCAAAGTGTCAACAATGCTGAGGGGGAGAAACCCTGCTCTAAGAGAAGGCAGGGAAGATGGGGTGCAGAGGGGGCTCCTTCCCCAGAAGCACACTGTGGTGAGGATGTCTGCAAAAAAGAAATAGCTTCAACCAGTTCTACTAAATCTGTACTGAGGATAGCACGGCCAGAGTGATCAAATTTTTCTACCCACCTTCTGGAGGCTTCAAAAATACAGGTAAAAAACTGGAAACCAAATGAAGGCACAGAATTTGTTGCTAGTAGGCATGCCTAACAAGAAAAACTAAAGGAGGCACCTTCAAGCTAAAAGGAAGTGACACCTGATGGCAACCTGAATCCACAGCAAGAAATGAAGACCATTGGAAATGATAAAATGGGTAAATATAAAAGACTATATAATCATATTTTCTCTTTTCTTAGTTTCCTTAAAAGACAAGCTTGATTAAAGTAGTAATTACATCAGTCTATTCTTAGATTTTTAAGGCTAGGAAGGATGGGAAAATGGAGCTACACTGCAGAAAATTTGTTGTGTTTTTATAAAATTAAATCAGTACTGATCTGAAGAAGACATAAGATACACACTAAACTCCCTACAGCAACCACTATGAAAGTAACTTTTAAAAAATCAACACAGAATTAAAATAGCACACTGAAAAATATTTGTTGAAACAAAAAAGGCAGTAAAGGAAAAATAGGAATAGGAATAGGAAAAAGAAGCAAGACACATGGGGGAGTGGGAGCAAAATAAAACAGACATAAATCCAACCCTATCAATAATTACATTACATGTGAATGAACTAAATAATCAAAAGGCAGACACTGCTGGACTAGACAAAAAGATCCAATTTTATGTTGTCTACAAGAGACACACTTTAGACTCAGAAAGAAGTAAGTTAAAAGTAAAACAATGCAAAATAGTATACCATGTGAACAGTTAAAAGAAGAAAGCTGAAGAACTATAATATCACACAAAATGGCCCTAAGGAATAAGAAATACTACTCAAGAAGAACACTTCATAATGATAAAAAGGCCACTACGTCAGGAACATAGAGCAAGTATAAACGTGCATGCACCTAACGAAAGAACCCCAGAATACAGGAAGGAAAAACTCACAGAACTGTAAGAAGCAGCTCATTCAACAACTACAGTTAAATGCTACATACTTCACTCTCACTGATGTAACAACTAGACATGAAGTCAGCAAAGATGTAAAACTTGAACAAGACTATTAAGCAAGTTGACGTAATGGACACCTACAGAATTCCACCCCACAAAAGCAGAATAACATTACTCTTTTTGAGTGCAGATGGAACATTCTCCAGGACAGAAAACACACTAGACCACATAACAAGTAACAATAAATTCATTTTATGTTTGTTAAGACAAAAGAAACTACAAAATAGTGGGTAATACCTAAACATTTGGAAATTAAGCAACACACTTCTAAAATACCCATGTATCAGAGAAATTTAAAATAGTCAAAAATGAATGAAAACAAAAATATAAGACATCAATACTTACGGCATTCAGCTAAAGCTGTATAAAGAAGGGAAACCTACACCTTTAAACACCTATATTAGGAAAAGGGAAAGGGATCTGAAATCAATAATCTAAGCTTCTGCCTTAAGAAAGCAGAAAATGTGAAAATTAAATAAAAAGGAAAGGAAGACATTAATAAGGGTAAGAGTAGAAATAAATACAAGACAAAGAAAAAAGCCAATAAGCTCAAAAGTTGTTTCTTTGAAAACATCCCCCAAATTGTTAAGCCTCTACCTAAAATGACCAAGAAAAAGAAACAAGACAAAATGCCATAATCAAAAATTATTTAGATCAATATTGATCTTTAAAAAATTAAAAGGATTATGAGGTAATACTTTATGCCAACAAATTAGGCCAACTTAGATGAAATGGACAAATTCTTTAAAAGAGACAAATTAACAAAACTAAGTAATGAAGAAACAGAAAATCTGAATAGACCTCTAACTAGAAACTAAACTAGTCACTTAAAATTTTCAGACAAAGAAAAGCTAAGGCCCACACAGTTACACTGGTGAATCCTACCAAATATTTAAAGAAGTAACACCAATCTTAAAAATTCTTTCAGAAAATAAAGGAGGGAACCCTTTCCAATTCATTCTATGATTCTATCAAAGCCAAGCAGATATCATACACACAAAACAAAAGCAAACCACTAGAGACTAATATCCCTCAAAAACACAGATCTAAGAATCTTTAACAAAATATTAGCAAACTGAATCTAGCAACACATTAAAACGATTAAACATCATGACCAAGTCAGACTTATAGCAGTAATGAAAGGTTGACGAAATGTCTAAAAAGTAACTAATGTAATACATCATGTTGGTGGACAAAGTAACAAAAACTATCTGGTCATCTTGACAAGCACAGAAAAATGCATGGGACAAAATCTAACACTCATTCATTTAAAAAAAACTCTCAAAAACTAGCAATGGAAGAAAACTTCCTGAACCTGATAAAGGGTATCCACAAAAATTCTATAGCTAACACCCTATTCCCACCAATTATACTCAACATCAGAGGTCTAACCCATACAGTATAGCAAGAAATAAAAGGCATCCATCCACGTTAGAGAAAACAACTTTAGCAGCCTTTATTTGAGATGATGTGATCCTGTATCTAGAAAATACTAACAAACAGCAGAAACAGTAGAAATAATTTTTATAAGGTCACATGATAAAAGATCAATGTACAAAACCAGGATAATCTAAAAATTAAAGAACAATTCCACTCAAAATCAAAATTAAAATAAGGAATAAGTTTAACAAAGGAAGTACAAAACTTACATACTGAGCACTGCTGAGAAAGATCACAGAAGCCGGGATAGGTGGAGAGAGCTTCCCATGAACACTCCTTCAAAGGCTCGATACCTCAAGATGATAATTCTCTAAACTGATACACATTCAACACAATGCCTATCAAAATTCGGATTTTTTCTCTTCGGGACTTACTAAGCTTATCCTAAAATGCACATGGAAATACAAAGAATCTAGAATAGCCAAAATAATTTGAAAAAGAACACAACTGGAATTTGTACTTCCCCATTTTAAAAAGTAGTGCAAAGGTACAGTAATCAAGGTAGTGTGGCAACATCATAAAGATAGAAATATACATCAATGGAACAGACTGAGAATCCAGAAACGAACCCCTACACTTACGGTCTCAACTCATTTTCTACAAAGGTGCCAATGCAATTCAATAAAGAAAGGATATTCTTTTCAACAAATGGCACTGGGACAATTTCCAAAATCCCTCTGCAAAAAAAGTGAACCTGTAAACCCTCACACTTCACCTATAAATAAAAAACTAAAAATGGAACACAACCCTACATCAGAACTATAAGAACTTATCAGAATATAAGAACTAAATCTCCTAGAAGAAAATAAAGAGAAAAATCTGTGTGATCTTAAGTTAAGCAAAAATGTCTTATATTTTATATGACATTAAAATAAAGCACAATCCATTTTTAAAAATTAATGAATTATACCTCATCAAGCTTAAAAACTTTTGCTCTTCAAAAGACATTAAGAAAATTAAAAGACAAGCCACAGATTGGTACAAAATACTTGCAAATCAATAAAGCACCTGAATTTAGAATATTAAAAAAAAGGAAAGAAAGAGAAAATTAAAAACCTCTTCCACTCTTAAGACAAACCAATTGAAAAATAAGTGAAAGATTTGAACAGACATTTCACCAAAGATACACAAATGGCTGGCTAATGAACACATGAAAAGATGTTCAACATTATCAATCATTACAGAAATGCAAGTTAAAACCACAATTAGGCACCACTATAAAACTGTACTAGGATCCAGAAGGCTAACCACACACTATATTGATGACCATGTAAAGAAACTGGAAAATTCAAACATTTCTAGTAGGAATGTAAAATGGCATCGTCTCTTTGGAAAACAGCCTAGTAGTTTCTCAAGATATATATACTTTCCAAACAAACCAGCAATTCCACCTCTATGTATCTAACCAAGAAAAAGACATATAATCACACAAAAACATAACAATATCAACTGATGACTGCACATGCATACAGTGGAGTCTGACTCCATAGTTAAGACAGTAACTCCTAAGAAATGCTATGATATATGGTGTATTTCAAAAACACTATGCAAAGCAAAGAAGCCAAAAACAAAAGATTACTTATTAGGATTCTCTTTAAATGAAATGTCTAGAAAAGGTAAATCTCTAGAGATGATTAGTGATTGCCTCAAGCTGGCTAGTAGAAGCAGAAATTAACTATAAATGGGCAAGAGGGATTTTTCTTGGGTGAGGAAAATACTCTAAAACTAGATTATGGTGATGGCTGCACAACACTATACATTAACTAAAAAATATCATATATTTACAATGGTGCATTTTTTGGTCTGTAAATTGCATCTACACAGAGGCTGTTTAAAAAAAGTTAGCAGTACATGGCAGAAGGGACCATTTCTATGTTGTTCATTAGGCTATCCAAAATGCCTTGCTCAGTTTTATGACACAAAGTAGGCACTCAAATCTTTTCTGAATTAAAAAAGAAAATTGTGAAACATTTACACTGAATTATTTATTGCATACCAGGTACTATTCTAGGCAATGTGGACCATCAGTGGATAAAATTAACAAAATTCCTACTATTTCTGAATGCATAATTTAATGACAAGAGATGATGAGGGAATGCAAAAAAGAGGTGTCATACAGAAAAGAACTGCCTAGGGATAATAAGCATGTCTAACAGATTACTTTAAGTTAGGTGGTCTGAGATGTCCTCTAAAAAGAGGCAGTCACATAAGCTGAGGCCAAAATGTTAAGTGATTGGCCATGTGAAAATAAGGAGGAAAAAAATTCTCAACAAGAAAAACAGCAATGGCTAGGCATGTTAAAGGCACACGACGACGACCACAATGGCTGGAGCACAAGTGACAGAGAAAGTGCTCTAAGATGAATCAGCACTGCCACAGGCCCAGACTGTGTGGGGTCTTCCAAACTAGGGTAATGAATTTAGATTTCACCTTAACACCACTAGTTAATTTTAGGTTTTATGAAATGTACATAAAAATATCATAAAAATATATGTCCCATATACATTAACTATAACATACAACTAATGCTTGTGTTATCAAAGTCTGGGTTTAAGGCATTTTAAAATACTTGTCAAATTGTGTACCTTGCTTGTACTTCATTTCAATTATATTGATTACCTTATAACAACAGTGAGAAAGTCTGATGTTTCCTATTTACAAATTATTTCCCAAAATCATTAACAATTCAAATGTTGGTAGATAATATGCTTTCCTCCTGAACTAGCTGATTTCTGTGCCTCCTATTGTTTATTATGGAACATTTTACTACTTTCATTCTTGCCTCAGTTCAATGCTTTGCTTTCCCCAAACCTTGCCATCTGTTTTCCCTAAGGTCTATTTAAAAGGTTAAAAAGCAGGAGAGAGAAAAGGATAAGGGGTATTATGATTAGCACACATAACACAGAGGGCCGGAGCATGCGGAAGGCATTACACAGCCCAGAGAAGACAAGTAGTGACTCTACAGCATCTTACTACACCGATGGACAGTGACTGCAACGGGGTGTGGAGGGGGAACTCGATAATATGAGTGAGTGTAGTAACTACAATGTTGCTCATGTGAAACCTTCATAGGATTGTATATCAATAATACCTTAATTTTTAAAAAAAGCATGCATTTCAGACATTCTAGTATAATTTAAAATACACAGGAAGGAGCTTACTTCTCTGGCATAATAAAGTGCAGCAAGGACCAGAGCTCTTTGAGGGAATTCTGAAGAGGGGTCCCTGTAATCAGGAGCCTATGGTTGGACTTGAAATCAATCAGAGTTTTATACAATAAAGAGTCATCATTCTTCAACCGATGGGCTTCATCCACTCCCAGAAAGGCCCAGTTAATACTTCCCAGCACAGTCTAAAGTAAAGACAAAACAGAACAAGCCACCAGGTCAGAAGGCAACCCAAAAGTACTATGAAGTGTCAATTATCTCTATAGAAATAACATCACAAAGGCATACAGGGAGACATTTATGCTTCACTGACTTCAAGTATATTAGGACTCTTCTGTTTATTCTTTTAGTTTGACAGACTGGTATCTACTCAAAAGAGCATATCATTATCTAAAAGTATGGCCGGGGGTGGGGGTGGGGGGGTGGTCTCTAATGCCCCAAAGCAAGAACATAAACATTCGTATGCTGGGTAAAAACAACACAAAAATGAAATACATGATTTTGCAGTGTCTTCTCAGTAAGATTCTTCTCTGCCTATTCTCCACCCCTGCCCTGAAGCACAGAAACACTGAGAGCCACCACATTGAACTTGTTTCCATTTACTTTCACCAATGGGATCACCTGCCACAGATGTTCTTACAGTAAGGAGGAGATCATTTAAAGAGCTTCATTTCACGTCTTCCTCACAGAGACCATTCACATCACCTGCTCTGGAGAAATGGCTGAACAATGACATGATGGGAAATGCCCAAGCCAGCACTCAAGCCCAGTTCCCAGTGACTGACTATAGAGTCTCAGATGACTTACTGGCCCCAATTCCCTTCCATCCTGTTTAATTCGACTGGACCAGGCAACCTAATATCCTCACCAACAGTAAGGTTTTGTTTTTCATTTATAACCTTAATATTCTTTGCATATTTTTCTTGGTGTTATTTGTTTCCCTTTCTAAACAAACAAACAGAAGTAACATTACAAGTGGGAGGCAGAGACCTCCATTCCATTATTTGGGCAAATGAGACTACAAAATTTAGCCTTTTAGTTACAATTACACACCTTGTCTTTTAAGAGGATCTCATATGTTGTTATAAGTGCATTAAACTTCAGCCTTTTGGTCTGAGAATGAATCCATTCATATTCCCGTATCTATAAGAAAAATGGTAATTAAGATGCAATTTCCACTTTTATCTTTCTGTATCATGAGCAAGTCTTGTGTGACAGATGCAACAGAAACATGCCAAATAAAAAATAAATCTGATTAGAGCTTAATGAATCACTTACACATTCTAAATTGACCTAAGCAACCAAAGTATAGAGCAGATTTCAAATAAATTGTCATCTCCCCTACCACCCTACCCCAACACATAAGATCAAAACAATGCATTTCATCATGAATTAAACCCTGGTGACTTGAACTTGTCTAGGGATCTCCCAGAATAAGAATTTTCTTAAGGAAATATAATTTGATTGTTCTTTGGGTACACCAATACTTCTATTAAATAAACAAATTCCCACCTCTGCTTGGTTCAGAAATTTCAGTAAGCATACAGTAGAAAGATGCGGCCCCCAAGAAAAAGGTAAGGGAGGCTTACAGCATGAAAATACTATATGAATGAAAATAATGGTGATGTAAAGGAACATAAAAACTAACACAATCATACTTAAGGTTAACCGGACACCCAGCAAGCACAATGGCTCATGACAAAGCTCCTCCAGTTCAGCGGTCAAGTTAGAACTGGAGACAGGACAAGGAGTGCACACAGGTGATCACCACCAAGTGGGAAGAATGAAGAACAGAAGTATTGGAGACCACACACTTCCCTGACTCCATAATTTTTCAGAGATCACTTTCTTTGTCTTCACCTTTGATGCAGAGCTTGAAGTTATCCTGCCTAATCTAGGAAGCTTTCTTTTTCTTTTAGAACAATTAACAAGTAGATTGACAAAGCTAAGAATGACTATGTTCAGAAACTCAAAATTAGGGCAATGAAATCTACCAGGTTTAGGTTAGACAATTTTAATAAAAATATGTAATGAAAAGAAATTCTCATTAGCATAATATACGATTATAACATATCTCTCAAAGATTTGAGGATTCCTGATGGCTTTCTATTGTTAAAAGCAATCTCCCGAAAATAGTTCACTCTAACATACAGTGCTAAAAGAGCAAACACCTGGAACCAGACACATCTCAGTCCCAACCCCAGGCTCGCTCTGCCACATTTGCTGACCTGAGTACAAGTGTTAAACTCACTGAGTCAATTTCTTCATTAGTCACTGGAAAGAAAGCCATTTACTTTGAAGATCATCATGAGAATCACAGGTAATATACATAAAGCACCCAGCACAGGGCCTGACACTTAACTGGTGCTTTAAAAAAGCTAGTCATTATCAAGAGAAGATTTGCTAAACAGATAAACTTAAGCCCCTGTGTTAGAAGTTACTGATGCTCAAGCTAAGTTCATTAATAAATAATTCTCATTTCTGCAGCCCTAGAATGGCTTTTTGTCCTTTCCCTTAATTCCCTTCTTCTAAGTTATGCAACCACACCATTTTAAAAGGTTGGGAAATAAACTCTAAAAACTTGTTTATTTTTAGTAAAATCTCTCTATTGAAATAGCAAAAGTAATATTAACATTCCACAAGGTATTAACCCCATCTGATAATCCTTTATAAATAAAGTGGTCTTAGAAGTACAGAGGACAGAGAGAAGAAACAATACTGCAACTGAACTAAGAGAGATTCCCCATTCATGTGCTATTGCTTTTCTTTAAATAGTAAGCATATGCTTTAAAGAATATACAAGTTGTGTTTTTGTGATTACCTAAATCTCCCAATATCAGGGGCATAGCACAGGGTCAGAATCGTAATTTACTAAAAACTATAATGGCTTTAGGTCAATTTCCAAAATACATTTATAACACAGATTCTATCCCAATTCTTTTTGTTTACACACCGTATTTCTGCTCATCAGGTCACCTATGTAAACCACTACGTTAATCTCTGGTGCCCAGATTTCAAACTCCCTCTGCCATGAGGTGAGGGTGGATAAAGGGACGACTATAAGAAAGGGGCCATACAGCTGGTGTTGGTGGAACAGGTAGGAGAGGAATGATATGGTCTGGATGGTCTTTCCTAGGCCCATTTCATCAGCAAGGATTACACTGTTACTTCTGCAGAAAGAAAAACAAAGAACAAAAATTCATTAGTTCACAAAAAACAGTATGTGCATAAATAGCAATGACACCAATGCCTCACAATGTCACCAAGCAAGGTACTGGCTATGAGCCTCAACTATATTTCCTCTCATATGCAATTAAATTTCCTACATAAGAAGAAAGTAGAAGCTATAATAAATAAATCACAGAACAAGTAATCTAAGTATAGTTAAGATTTGAATTACTATGAAAGCCTATTCAGACTATGTTCTCTATCTTACCTTCTGGTCCTTTACATCTATCCCTTGTAACAGAGAACGAAGGTTTTATCATATTGGGGCATTCAAGAACATGACCTTTGGTTCCATCAGTACAGAAAGCATGGGCAAACTGGCTATCTCCACTGCTGGTGAACCTACCGCACCTGACCGTCGTGTGTCTGTGCAGATTACCCACCCATTCCACTGCATGCCATTGAGTTGTTTAATGCTACACACACTATTCCCTAGACCTACATGCTGCAGGTGCACAAAGCTTGTTTAAATACACTACTGTCTACAGCACATCAGATTTCTGAATACAACCTAGATCTACTGAATCAGAAATACCTAGGGAAGATCCCAGATTCAAAAAGACTTAGGCACCCCTATGTTTATCACAGCACTATTTACAATAGCCAAGATATGGAAGCAACCTAAGTGTCCATCTGTAGATGAATGGATAAAGATGTCATACATATACACAATGGAATACTATTCAGCCATAAGAAGAAAACAAATCCTACCATTTGCAACAACATGAATGGAGCTAGAGGGTATTACGCTCAGTGAAATAAGCCAGGCAGAGAGAAACCAGTAACAAATTATTTCACTCATTTGTGAAGTGTAAAAACAAAGCAAAAGTGAAGGAACAAACAACAGCTGACTCACAGACTCCAAAAAGGGACTAGCAGTTACCAAATGGAAGGGGGTGGGGAGGGAGGGAGAAGAGAATTAAAGGGCACTATGCTTAACATGCATAATGTAGGAGGGTCACAGAAAAGGCAGTATAGCACAGAGAAGACAAGTAGTGAATCTATTCCATCTTACTACACTGATGGACAGTGACTGCAATGCGGCGGGGGATGGAGGGGTGCTTGATAATATGGGTGAATGTAGTAACCACAATATTGCTCATGTGAAACCTTCGTAAGATTGTATATCAATGATACCTAAATAAATAAATAGATAAACATAAATAAATAAATTCTACATTACCCAGAATGGCTAGTTTCAGGGGAAAAGTACAGAAAACAAGGCAGAACACACTGAGGAAAGGGAGAAAGAGAAGGCCCTAACTATAAATCTCAGCTACACCTAATTTCATATACAAATCAGATATAACATTCTCCTTTCAATAATTTCCCTCATATTCCTCTCACCTTTCTGTACTACTTAGGAGGAAACAGATAATTTTCTCCAACATTTCCTCTCCCTAGCAAACTGCCACTGTCCATGCATACACACTAAAGTAGATTTGAATTGATTTGTATTTTTCCTGAAACTAGACCAAAAAAGCAAGTTACTTAATACGAGGTTTCTGGGACCAGGGCCCTTTTCAGTTGATTCTGAATCGGTCATATTAAAGTAAAAAATGCTGGCCAAGGACTCGGCATGAAACATGGTGTGACTCTGGACAAGGTACATGAATGACATCTCTGTTCCTAAGAACCCTGAACTATAAAATGAGAGGGTTTGATTAGATAAGCCCTTAAGGTTCCACCTAGCTTTGTAACTATCCTTTAGGAATATTGGATCTCACTCTTCTGAGACAAAACAGTTCTCGAGCGATTTAGAATAGTTATGTTAAACCCACATTATCAGTCACACAAACTGAGTCTTCTCAACATTTCTAATTTTCATAAGTAAATATTAAATTATTGTATCAGATTTTATAGGACAAGGTGGTTCAATTGGGAAACATTGTAAATGTCTATAACTAGAAACCACATTTTTAGCATTGAGAAAAGCAGCTTGTGTTTTTTTATTTCCAGGTTATATTTTAATTCTGAAAAAAGAATTTTTGCATTAGTATAACATGAAAGAAATTAAAAGTTTGCATGTTGGGGAAGGAATCTGTAGATCGCACTGAAGGTACTTCTCACACTGTATGCTCCATGGAGACAGGGAAATCATGTCTGTCTTAGTTCACTGTTAAATTCTCAAGGCCTACATAAGTCCCTAATATATCAGAATTAGGGACTACTTGAGTTTATATTGAATTTGGTGAATAAAATTTATGAGTACTGCCTCAAAGTACCCTTAAAACCTAAGTGCTACCATTATCTTGCTCTTTATATCAACAGATAACATATTCTGACATATGTCTCTGGCTATGACAAATTACCCCCTAAATAATGAATAACAAAGTACTCTGTACTTCAGGTTAAAGTGGTAGAACACATACATAACAACTCCCAGAAGGGACTTCTCTCAATCACATAATTTTATTTCTGTTAATATACATTAGAAAGAAATAATCCTTTGCACCTTAAAACAGAGGTCAGAAACAATAAAGAAAACTTTAAACATATTTTTTCTACCTACTTGCACCAGGAGTGAGCAAGCCAGTTGAGACCTTCTAGCTGATAATCACGAAGCTCCAGGTTCTCCCCTCCTAAATAGGACGGCTGTTTTTTTAAAGCCACAAATCGTGGTCTCTGCTTCAGGGCCTGAAGAACAAAAATTAACAAATCCCAAGTCTGAAGAAAACTTTCTTCCTGTTCATATGTTAAAATGCTAGCCATGACTTATGCTCTGCACCAAAGAAAAACAATTTAAATTCCACATTTGAATCCACCCACAACTTTCATTGGGTCTATATTCCAAAAGGCAGATCACATCCCGAAGTACTTTTGACTCAACTACCTCCTTTCCTAATGCAAACCTGTGAGCATTACTAACACTTATTTCACGTCATCTCTACAGTATGGCAGTGAGTGAAGTATTTTCATCCTTATGTTATCTTATTCTAAACATTACAAAACAATGCCCCTGGTAAAGACTGTATATGCCAAATGCATCAGAACTTTACCAAAAAGAGTTTATAAATTCTGAAATGTGCCTACCTACCTTGAACCCCCAACTGTGTTGAGTTTGGTTTTCTGAAGGGAAGGATACGGTTTTCACCTCCAAAAGTGTCAAGAATAGCAGTCTAGTAAAGCCATGTCTCTATGGTTTGCACAAATGTGGATTCCTTGGCCAAATCAGTTTGGGAAACAATGGATTTAAAAGTTACATGTATTTCATTACTCATGACTTTTCAAAGTCTAACACACCTGTGTATATGGCGAACTTACAGGAGAAATTAATCCAGGAATGTTTCCCAAAGTTATTTGGCCAGAAAGTCTTTTTCTCAGGAAGCATTTCTCTGAAATTAGCATTCTCTGAAATTAGCACCCTACTATGAGAAGTATCATCCTATTAATATTAGTGTATTTGATAAGGTAATTAACGATAGTTTCAGCTCTCCTCTGTGAGCACCCCAAAGTAAATGGAATCTGACTCCACCCTCTCACCCACCAAAAACCAGCTGTCCATTTCTGCCAAGTGTCCCCCAGAACACTTCTCCCATTGGTTAGCCCCCCCCCCACTACACTTCCCTTGTCCTCACACTAATTCTTCCCTCATGGACTTGTAGGACATCTTCCTGGCTGAACTTTCTGGCTTTAGTAAAGCTTAAGAGTCTCCTACACAGTCCCGTTAGATGAGGCTTTTTAACTAAAATACTGTCTCCACCCTGCTGCTCTCCTCATTAGGACAGGCATGTCAGTACTCATAAGACAAAGTCAAAATATCCCTCAAGGTATTCAAGACATTCACACTTGGACCTAAATGCAATGGCCGACATCGCCTCCTCTCTGCCAACCCCAAGGGCTGGTAGTCCCCCCATCGCACTGTAAGAACATCCTTCTCTTGGTATCTGTCATGGAAGGGCAACAACCTGGGCCTCCTTATATCTGTCTATCCAGCACTGATCCATTCTTCAAGAACCAGGGCAGTTCACATACCACACTTCCTCTTTAAAACCCCTTCACTGATTATACTGGAGCTCATTAACTTCTTCCTCTGTGTCCTTTTCTAATATTCTTCATCATACTCTCTGGCCTTTAATTACACACTGCTTTTCACAGATAGAGGTTTGCTGCCCTGAACTTGAATGTTCACTTTTCAGAGACAGAGCCCATGTCTTATGTATACTTTTATGACTGAGAACCCAAGCACTCCAGTTTAAACCTGGAATGAATTCCAAAGGAAAAGCATTTGTACAACCAATCTAGCAAATAAAAAAGCATACACACACACACACACACACACACACACACACACACACACACACGTACACAGTTTCTAACTTGGAATGCGGAGGAGATGTTCCCTTTTCTTGTCACTTCTCTTTGAATAGAAGTGCTTAAGTTCTTTCATATACTCTCTACATTATCTCTATAATTAGATATACCTAATTCTGTAAATTGTAATACTGAATTAGTCAGTAAAGCCATTATACAACTTATTCTTTCCTTGTAATTATTTTTCTTTGATGTCAAGGTTGAGTCATCTTCTTTCATTTCAAAACAGTAATATCATTTACTTTGTAACATTTTTTCTTTCCAATAATCAACCTTTTGTATCAATATATCTTCCCCCTGAAAAACTAAAAGCCAGCACAGCAATTGCAATTCCCATACCTTGCATTCTCTTGTTGGGATGGTTTTTGAGTTGTTCCGACTATGGAAGCTGTCAATGCAGCTCTGGAATTTCTTTCCGATCAAGGCTTCATCTTCCCAGCTGCACTCTGAATAGGGCAGACCCATCCATTTGCATAGATACTCAGGTTCATTTGAAGGTGTGGGCTTCCGACTGTGAGCTATTTCATACATAAAAATGTATGGATCAGAAACTGTCAATTAAAGGTTTTACACTGTAAAACAGACTCATTCTTTTTTACATATAACCAAGGAAATGCCATGTGGCAAAACTATAAATACTCTGCAAAACATGACTGCTCTTAAATGCTAAACAACATTTATAAACAAGACCTCTTGCTTACCTGGAAAATCTGTTTGACCCAGTGTAGATTTGCTTGTCTTCACAGCTAAACAATGGGAAAATAAGACATAAAAGTTATCACTATGATCAAGAAAAGGGTGACATTTTATTTTAGGCTTTATGAATAAGAATACATACACAAATACTCTACCATCTTACATCTTTACAAAAAGATTAAAAAAAACGGTCGTGTTCTCATGGTCCTGCGTAGCTAATACCCCATTTCTCTGTTCCTCTTTACAACAGAACTCCCCAGGAGAGTTGTTTTTCCTCACTTCACCTCATTCTCTCCTGAAACCACCCCAATCAGGCCTGCATTCCCCATCAATCCATGGATCCATTTCACTAGCACCCTAACTATTGCCAAATTCAAGAGTCAGCCCTCAGCCCCGGCCACGTGACTGGCAGTGCTCCCTCCTCGGGAATCCCTTGGCTCCCAGTCCTTCTCCCGTGGCTCTCCTCCTGTCTCACTGGCAGTTTTCTGTCTCCTTTGTTGGTTTCTGACTGACTTCCAAAAGCTCGAATGCTCTCACATTTCCTGTTCTAAACAGGTATACTATTTCTGATATCTCATTAAATCTGAGGCTTTAAAAACTATCTACTTACTGATAAATTCCCAAGTTTAAATCTCTAGCTCAGAGTTCTAAATTCCAGGTTCACCCATGCTACAGCCTTTATAGTACTTTCCACTTAGATGACTACAAAGTATACCAAACACAAATATCAACATAAGCCCTTGATTTCCATTCTAAAAACCAGCTGTTCCCTTCCACTTCAGTAAATGGTACATCTAGTCCCCTATTTATTCAAGTCAAAAATCTTAGCATCACCTTGACACTTCTTTCAGCCCCCACAAGCAAATTTACTAACATATCTTGTTAGCTCTTCCTTCAAGATAAATCTATGCAGCTGTCTATTCTCAAGACGTAATCCCACAAAATGCATTTTAAATTCACATTATTCGCAAGAGCAAAAGCCATTACTCCTGGAATTCGAACACTGCTCAAGCGCCCTTGCACTCACCTATGACTCTTTCTACTATCTGATACTGTTTGTTCAACTCTGAGGCCAGCTCTTGTTGGCAGTTGAAATATTCCACATCTTCGGGAGAAACCTTCCCTAACCTGAATCAAACAGAAACAGAAAAAGTAAATTCTATAATCAGATTTGGGGGATATACACACACTTAGTAAAGCAAAATCAAAGACTAAAAAGGAAACTTAGTCTTTACTTGCATCTGCCCCTTGGAAAGTATTCTTCTGCTAGTAATGTGACCAGAGATTTTACAAAAAAACATACACTTTTCAAAAAACACTGGCTATCTTAGACTTATAAGACACACCAGTTATTCTATCTGATGTGGCCTATTTATAAAGAAACCTAAAAACAACTATTTTGTGTGATAAATTCACGTGATTTCATGTGATAAATTCATATATCTAAACAGAGCAGGACAATAAAACTGTCATAAGATTTTAAAGAAAACATGACTTTTCTCATATGAGTTTTAGGAGTGATTAAAATATGGCCTTTTAGAAAAACTAGCTATTCTTGGCACCAAAACACTACAAAAGGACAGCAGCAGCAGCTTGAAATTAGGTATTACTGTACTTCTGAAGATTTTAAGTTTCTAATTGCTTTACAACTCACCCCTATCCTAGGGATACATATTTTTGTTTTTGAATCAAAGGAAAAATATGTGATTTACTGAAGTAGCCTATCTTGCATAGTAGTAAAATGGGAATTAGAGCCTATTTATCCCTATTTCTAACACAAAGCACCCTGATCACATTACACTCATAGGTAGGTCTTCAGGGTTGAACATACTGCCTCTCATCATGTCAGTTTAGGTTTGTGTATTCTGCAGCCCCACTCATTTCCATATGCAACCTAACATAATCAAAGCTGTGAGCAAACTACAAACACAATGGATTTAATCATTTAGTTATTTAATCATTTCTGTTAAATGTATCATAACTCAGAGAGTTCGTTCCAGAAGATTAACTCCTCACATCTACACATCCCCAGCAAAACAAGAGGGAAATAACAAGGTGCTTAAGAACATTAGTTCTGGACTTAGGCTGCCAAAATTCCAATCCTGGGTCCACTTCACAGTTGTTCTGGGCGTCATCTTCCCATCTTCAAGATTTTGTACAACAGTACAAATCTCTTGGGTTTATTGTGAGGATTAAAGAGATAATGTAAGAGAAATGCTAAATAAGCTAGGTATCATTATTAAACTCTACAAACTTGGTGGCCATATACAAAAATATACAGGTCTTCAGGTCAAAATTCTAATAAAATGAAATTGTGAATAGTTCCATCTTCAGATGACCACGGTAATATCTGAGAGCCTACACAGCTGTGCTTTTCATGCATTACTTAAAAACCTTTCCTGAAAGGGAATCCCCTCAGGCTGCCAGTGTATTTCTATAATCCACGATGGAAAATGTACCATTGTTTGATTTCATCCTCTTTCTTCTTGAAGTTCTCTAGTTTTTTTAGGCCCTTGACTTTCTGTTGCTGTAAGGACTCTTCACTCTCCCATGTGCTATGGATATAAGACCAACCCTTCCACTTGATGAGGTATTGGACTTCCCCTTCATCCTTTTCAGTGTCAAAGCCACCACTAGGGTCTCCATTAGCTTCGATCGCATAAACAGTAGTAGAAGCTCCAGTGGCTGCAAAAGAATTCATTCAAAGTTTAAAAAAGCATGTTAAAGCAGACAGACACTTAAAAGCTACCCGAGAGAGCAATCGTCTAAAGAGTCTCTTTGTGGATGAAGCACCAACAAAATCCCTTGACTTGAAGTAAGCAGAAATTCACAAACAATAAGGGTGAATAAGATCAATAATTTCCAATGTTTTCAGAATGTAAAATCTATTTTTACACTTTAAAATGTATTCCAAAATTTGCTGGTGAGATCAAAGAAACTTTGGGGTCCAAGCACAATAAAAATGGAGCAGCGACATCCTTTTTATTTTGGTCCCTACTAACAGCAAACAAATCCATCTCTCCAGGAATACTAAGAATAAGGTAAGAAAATAAAAATCTCCCCAACAATTACCCATCCATCCAAAGTGCCCTATTAATTCTCTTAACCTCAAGTGAGGCTGGGTGAAAAAAAAAAAGAGAAAGAAAAAGGACGGAAGTATTGTTTTGCTATTTCCTACATGGGAAGGTTACTTACTGAGTTATGAGGTATCTCAATGTGGACTTAAAAGTTAATCTTCACTATTGTCCGCATATGTACTTAACCAGTTTGATGTTTTTCGCAAAGAGAAACAGAAACAACAAACTAAAAGTAGATTTGCCTAATGTTAATAGCAAGAATCTCTCTATATCACAGCCTCTAAGATAATGACACATCTCTACTAGTGGAATTTTAAGATCTCAAAGACATACTGGACACATCCCTAAATTCTCAGCTCTGAAGCATGAAGATGCGTCAGAAAGACTTCCATACTTCACAACAAATATGGGCATGGACTGAAACTCACCGTTTCAGAGTTGAAATATGTAAAATTTGGGCCTTACTGAACAGATATAAATAGTAATTTGCTTACTAAAGATACATACCTCCTTTCTTTCCCAGCCTTGAATCCAGGACCTTTTCAATCGTTTCACTGTTATCCTGCTGTTCATCAACTCCTTCTCCAGTCATTTCAATGAGGTCATCTGAGTCGGTCTCAAAGTCATCATCTTCTTTATAACTGTATGAGGAATAACGTTGAATAAATAAGAAACTACCTTTTCAGAATTGAACTCTGCCATCCAAAAATCATCACCAGAATAAGGACCCATACTCTTGTGGCTCTCAACATGCTGCTCTACAGATTAGCCACAGATAAAGTGGGCTCAGAGTTTTTTCCTACTTAAAGCATTAATGCATATTTATAGATAACAGCAAGAAGGCTAACTCCTATTTCAAGATAAAATAGTCCATAGTAATTTGTAGAGGCAAGATATAGGAAACTTCAAGGACACTCCTGTTTTCATTTTTTAATATGAGATCATTACTATGTGAACAAGGAAACAACTACAAAGAAAGAAAATACACAATGAATGAAAAAAAACTGCTACTATTTCATTAAACAAAAGAGAAGCAATAGTTCTAAGATTCAATGTTTCACCCTTATATTTTGTCTCCCAGTAAGACTATGAAATCTAAGTAATCTCAAACTGTTGATAACTTTAACAAACATACTTCCTGGTAATGTTAAAATATAAACTTCTCCCATGTATTTACAGCAAATGGTTTGTGCTTCACACAGGAGAAAGCACAATCCTGTATGCAATGCAGTTTGTAGGAAGATAAGAGTGCTATGCTACACATTAGCATACTCAAAGCCTAGTCCTAGCTCTGGAATTATTAACTAGATACACTGGAAAGATTATTAACAACCCCAGGACTCAGCTTCACCATTTCTAAGTAGACCAAAAGAAACCCACATATCCTCTAAAAGAAAATTAAATGCCTTTCAAGTCATATCAAGTAAAATATTAAGGTTTGCACGTAGCTATTACTTACTTCATTTTCTATTAATGCTTCATATCCTATTAGTAAGCTCCACAAAACTATTATATCCAAATATCAATACATAAGCTAAACCTCAGAAGAATCTTTCTGATTTAAAGAGTAATTCAGAAGTGAGAATACAATCCAAACATCCTTGCTGAAAAAGGATATTAAATGAAGATAACATCACTACACCACCTCAACAGAACACTGATCAGATTTCCACACAACCTCAAGACACAGGTGATCATTTCTGACAGTCAAATGCACATTCCTGACTTATCAGAACCAAGCTGTAACCAATGACACTAACACCTTCACACACGGAGCTTCTGAGGTGAAACCTACCTAACGTTTTTAGCTGCCCTACGACGAGTTTGTCTTTTGGGAGCTTCATCATCTTCATCATCATCATCAGAAGAATCTTGCTTTTTTCTCTTTCCACGCTGAGTCTTAGGTTGTTTTTTAACACGAGGTTTGGGCACTGTCCTAAGATGAGAAGAGAAAAAATGGCAAAGGTTTTACTCCATCACTTGGTGTCTATTCAAATCCATGTAACTGTGTATCTAAAGCAGAGATACACAGGATTACTGAAGGGAACATTAGAGATGCATGTTCCTAGGCCACATTCCCTAAGATTCTAATTCACCAGAAATCTGCATTTTCAACATGAAAGTAACTCTAACGCTGATAATCTTCAATCATTAACAGGAAAATACAGTGGGTTCTGAGGCAACTGTTCTCAACTGTTCCTCAGGATCACCTGACATACACATGCAACATGTTGCTGATGATGTGTGTTTGGTGAGCAATTTGGAAATTTCTATCCAACTTACAAATATAATAATTTTATTTCTGGGAATTGACCTTAATATACACCAATGTAGGCAAAAAAGCAAATAACAAAATATTAAAAACCTGAATATTCATCAACCGGGTACCAACTCAATAAACAGAATACTATGTAGCCATAAAAACTGAGAGCTTTCCATGTACTCATAAGAAAAGATTTCCAAAATGATGAAAGAAAAGTGCAGAAGAAAATGCTCAGAATGCTATCTGTAAAAAGGGAGTAAAAGACAGGAAATAACTACATATATATTTCTCCTATATGTGCATAAAATATACCTGGAAAACTACCTGAGAGACATGGCTCACCATAAACCAGCAGAACAGACTGAGAAGACAGCCCCTCCCTGTACAAATCCGGCGACTCCCTTGCAAATCTAGGACCGAGCGCCAAACTCTTGGAGCACTCGAAAGGGAAGGCCCGAATACACGACCATTCCTCCGTACAACGGTGAAAGGAGGAGACAGAAATTCAAGATCATGCCTGACTGTTTCCTTCTCTCCAACGTACAATAACCAATGCTACACAGACAGATGATCAGGGATTCAACAAATAATGGACAAAATCCAGAAGACAGAACTAGAGTGGCATTTCAGTCCTCAGAGCTTAAACTCGGATGAAAGGAGACAAAACTTGGCTGATGAATTTCCCTACTTGGTTTCAGGGTTAAGGGAAGGTACAATGTCCCAAGCCAAGGATAAGCAAATGTTTGCTATAAATGGCTAGAGTGTAAATATTTTTGGCTTTCCCAGATGACAGGCAAAACTGAGGTCACTACATAGGTACTTATAATAGGAGAGGAAATAAATTTTTTCAAATTTTTTGACAAAATGTAAAATAATCATTGAGTACATTTTTTGTGATACATACCTCCTAATAAGAAGAGCAGAATTCTTTTTGAAGGGATAACATTTCACCCAACAGAGGTTCCAATTTAGTGCTCTTTATCATCAAACTACAAATGTGCATCTATAGAAGCTACACTTATTAGCTCGCAGACCTACAGGAATAGGTGGTGAGTGGGATTAGGCCTGAAGGCAACAGCTTGCCAATGCCATCCTAAGCAGTACTGCAAGGAGGTAAATTTTCCTGGAGCCTCTCTGCCTCCTGCCTTCCTTTCCCGATTGAAAATGATCAGTTTCCTGCCACCTCAGTCCACTGTCTTCTCTGTAGAATCCGATTCTCTGCTTAATGTTATTTAGATTTATGAACAAAGTAGTAAAGTGTGCTTTCAACCAGCCACACAGTGTTGAAACACTGAATTAAAGTTAAGAATTAGTTTTCCCAAGAAGAACCTACCCACAAGCCGAATCACAGCAAGCTTTTTTTAAAAGAGGATACAGTCACCCCTCATAACTAGTCTGACAGGGAGTAAGAAATTGTTAAGATTCACTTCGAGCTGCAGACCATGCAAACACTCACAAACAATGTAAGTATCCCAGTCATCTATTCACTTGCTAACCATGTAGGCTGGCAAGAAGTGAACCAAAGACATTCAAAGCCCAGAATCACAACACACTGTATCCCATCAATTAAGGCTCTCAGAATAGCACTACATCATCCTACTCACTCCAACACAAATCAAACTCAACCAAAAGCAGAGGTACTCAAGCACACGCTGCACCTTCTGGGGATAGGTCTTCTGGCTTTCATTTTTTTTTGTTCTGGTTCACTTTCTGCACTGGTGCCTTGATCCTGCTCATCTTCTGAGGCCTCTCGTTTCCATTTTTCTCTGTGATGAAAAGCAGAGCAAAATGATTTTTTTCTAAAAGAATTCTTCAAAATGTATAGCTTAAAGAAGCTGACAAAACCAAATGCAATCTGATTCAATTAGAAGGCAGAACATATATACATTTTAGATACTATGCTAAAATATATTTATTCTAGCTCCATTTATATTTTGGCTGTGTTCCTTTCTGGACTATGAAATATCTATTCCTATTTTTATATCTGCTAACAAAACAAGTGAAAATGGAAAGTAAGGATGTAGTTTTTAAACTATTTGTTCTGGGGGGGGGGGGAGAAGCTGTTAAATCTCCCTTATTGTTTTGACTTACTACTATCACTGATCAGATTGAAGCCATTATACTTAATCAGTGGTTCTCAAAATTTAGCATGGATCAAAACTACCTAAAGGGCTTATTTAAAAAAGATTTATGGGCCTCAGCCACATTTCGTGATTCAGTAGGTCTAAGGTAAGGCTAAATATTTGTATTTTAACAAATGCACAGTTGGTGCTGGTACTGGTTACTTCTTTGAGAACTACTATACTATAGTAGGTTATTTTGACATCTTTAGAATGTATTTCAGGAAACAGCCTAAAATTATTTTTTAATGATAAACCAACTACCTACTAAATAATCTGTTCTGCCAAAGTTGTCATTTTTAATACTTATAAGACATGGCAGGAGTCCCCTTGCTCCTTGAGATCTTAGAAGGCTTAAAAGAGGCCATACCCTACTATCCCAAAACAGTTTCTGAGGTTTACTTGAAAACCAAACAAGGTATCAGAGTTCATTTTCCACCTGCAGGTAACATATAATAACTACTGGACATAGTATCTAGGGGAAAAAAAATTACAGGCAAGTACCTGGGGTTTTCTCTGTAAGTAAAATAATTACCACTGTGCCTCTAGGCTGGTGTATAGGAAAGGGGTTACCCTAATGACAACTGTTGCAGAACTGCAAAGTCAAATCAATATTCTTCATGGGAGTATAGCTCAAAGTGATAGTGGAAACTTGTTGCAAGAAGATGGCTACTCTGCAGATTCCTGAGAACCTTTCTAACAGGAGTCACCCTACACCTGAATTAATGGTGACTTTAGGAAAAAAATTTCAAGTCTTCCACGAAAGGCAGTGGAGTACTTTTACGTACATTACTCAAGTTCTACTGACACTGTTTTGTATCCATTTCCCTAATAGTAGGCAACTCCTTGTAGGCAGGGCCGTTTTTGTTCTTCTTTGTACCAGAGTATAACACCAAGGCAGGCAAATGGAGATACTCCTTTCTTAAATAAAAAATAATTAAAGAATAAGCCATAACAACAGTCAGATGGGTAGGGTGCTTTTGGAAGCAGACTAAGGCCTATTACTACTACCTGATATCCTTTAGTCTGTCTTTGAAACAAAGACCTCCTTATTTCTAACTATATACTGAGTACCTGTCTTATTTTCCTTCCCCAAAACCTAGTATAATAAATGTCTGCTATAGAATCCAAACAGCAGAAGGTGATAGCCAGAAAGGAAGAAAGGGAGGTAGCTCCACCAACCGGGAGATGGACACATGAGGCTGCAGTCTCCCTTGGACCAAGTCCAGAACAGTTTACCTTTTGGAAGGGATTCACATAGATAGACTGAAGAAGTGGTTTCACAATAAACTTGAAAGAATGTAACAATTAAGACCTAAGGGAGAGTAGATGAGATGAGAAAGATCCAATCAAGTCTTAGTTGTAAATTATGTAACTCCAAGAACTAAAAATCTAAATCAGGGCCTCTAATGAGGTCTACTTCCACAACTGCAGCAGACTAAAATGGCAGTAAACACTGAGAGAATGATGTTGAGGCCAGGAGGACTTAGACTCTTCCAAAACGAGGATATTCAAAAACTTAGTAACTATCAACTATTATTCCAAAGGCTTCCTCTGAGAGAAGGACACTTAAAGCCCAGTGAAAACAAGTTGTCTGGCTATGTCACCCCAGCCCTGCTACTCTCAACCATGACTCACTGAAGACCGAACTATCAGGAAAAAGTAAAGCCAGGCTTACACAGTCTCAGACTATCTGAACAACCAGACATTTAAAAGACCTGAGTTTGTATGTGTATTTATAATTGGCTGAATTATTTTAAACTTTAATTTTCAAGAACAGAGGAAAACAAGGTAAGTTAGGTTCAGCAATACTAAGTTACTTTACCTAAGGGGTGAGGTGAAAAGAGTGATGAGTTCCACAAAGACTACTTGCCAGCCCTGGCCGACGTATAGGGCTCCGAGACATGTGAAACTGCTGTCTACTCCTAGATTACTGTCCCCTTATTATAATGCAAATTTTGAGAACAACTCCCTCACTAAGCCAACACTGTAAGTAAAGCTACAATAAAGAGACAACTAAAATACAGGATCATACTTAAAACATTTTTCAAATGTCAGAGGAGACTTGACTTGCCAGATTTAGCTCTAAGAGGGCATTAATGGGATTTCCTAAGAGGGAATCAATGGAATTTTTGCCAAAATGTTGGGGACCTGGGGAGAAAAATGCCAGCGGCTGGCCACTGAGGCCTTACCACAATATAAACAGACATGAAAAAGTCAGAATGCAAGTTAACTGGGTATAGTTTTCTTCCTTTACTGGGAAAATGTGGTTGGCAGGACACAAATTCTCACAGACTCAAATCAAACCTAAACAACTATAAAGAAGGTAATGAACAAAAGCCATTTTAAGTCAAACAGTCTGGCCAAAAACTGCTGAGGCTTCCTATTAACTGTCTCTTAGAGCCCAAAGAAGAGAATGCCTTTCTCCTCCAAGTTACAAGGAAGATCAGGAAATAGAAGGCAGTTATTTTAACTTTACCGATTTTCAGTAGATTTTTCCAAAATAGGGCAAATTCCAATGAAGGGAAATCTGGGGCTATCAGGGATTCTCTTCCACTGTGTCACAGGTTTGTGACAGACATCCAATTCAAAGAAAGAGAAAGTTAGAAACAACTATGATCCCAAGAGAAAAAACTTCAACTGTAACATTTTTCTTAATCCCAGTTGGGATTAAGGGTTCTGGAACCATTACAGGATGGTTTAAAGGACTACCGAGGCCATGACTCAGAAGAAATCCTATACAATATTTTGCAAATTTAAGTAACATGATAGGTTTTGCATGAAAAAGGGAACAATGATCACAACAGCATGAGTGGATTAAATGGAACTCAAAATTTTATTTCTTAGTATGACTTTTAGTCAGGGGTTACAATCTCAAATACCCACTAGTCAGGTTAAGAATTGTAATTGCGGCCAAGAGAATTCACAGCCCAACCAAAGATTATAAAGACCACTGAGCACTGTTAATGTGGGCCAGGATTAGAAGACTTTTCTCAAAAGAAGCTAGAAATCTAGATTCTTATGCACCATCTCTCAATTTTCAACACTGCCAACTAGTTTTCAATATTGTTCAGCAACACTGTGCAGTGTAACTTCTAAGCCTTTAAAATGCTAATTCACATTATGACTCTAGGACATTAGTCTCTTGTAAGACTGTTCTTCAAAAATATCAATGTCATAAAAGCAAAGAAAGGCTGTCTAACTGCTGTAAAAGAACCCTGACAAATAATCTCTAACCTAAGACCAAATCCTGTAGTAGAGATAGAAAATGTTTATTAAAGACATTATTAAGTCATTTGACAAAATGGGAGTATTAATTAGACAAAAGCATTTTGTCAGTGTTAAATCTATTTATGTTAATCCTGTGCTGGGCTTATGAAAGAGAATATTCTAACAGTATTTAGGAGTAAATGGCCATGATGTATGAACCTTAGTATTAAATAGTTCAGAAAAATATGTGTGTGCATACATAAATATATAAAAAGCACCCACAATGATAAAGGAAATGGGGTAAAATGGTAAACAATGCTGAATCTGGAAAGACCCCACAGGCATTCTTTGTACTACTTTCATTCTTAAAACTTCTCTAAAAGTTTGAAATCAGTTAAAAAATTTAAGTTTAAAAAAATAGCTCCTTTTAAAAACCTCTGAAATCTGTGGTACAATCTGCAATTTCAGAAAAGCATTTCCCTGTACTAATATTTCAAAATTTCCACTCCCTTTGAGAGCTCTCTCAATTCCGAAATTCATGTGCACAGGCACCAGGTTATTACACTTGCTCAGATCAGAGGGCTCCCTTTATAGTGCTGTGCCTTGCAACTTGAGTCATAGCAGCTGTAGGCTTTCCCCTAATTAATCTTACTAATTAAATTGACTCAGGAGAAGAGTTCCTCCTAGGCCCCCATACTAACCATCTGCCCAAAGGATAGCAGGAAGTGAAGCTAGCCCAGTGCCCAAACAAGCATTAGGGAATTACCTTAGCTCCAGGTAAGTTCCTAGGAAAAGCCCTGGGGTAGGGAAGCGGCATTACAGAAGACAACACACACACCAGCCTTCAAGAACTAACAAGTTCTACTCAGGGGAATGAAGGTCCAGGTAGGCCTCTGAGCACGGCCCACTTTGGAGAGCTCTTAGGATCAACAGGAAAGGGAAAATGAGTATAGGAATCAATCAAAGGATTAAGTGTGATACAGTACAGAATGGCTGAACAAATGCAGGCTTCTACACACCCACATGAGGCCACTAAAATGGGAAGCTCAAGTTTCCAAACATGGCCCCATTTAGATTCCAGTCAAAAAGCCAGGTGATGGGAGAAAGAATGCATGCCTGGACTTCCCAAAACCCCAAAAGGCGATTAGACTGGTAAGCTGAGAAAAGTCTCCCAAGAAGACCATGGAACTGAAGCAGAAGAAAAGTTTTCTAAGGTGCCAAGAAGTGCAAACTTGCCTACAGTTATTACTGCTCCGACTCCAAACAAATATTTAAAAAACAAATGACTTTTATATTTGCTACAGGCAAGACATTATTAAATATTTGACTAAGCTTAATTTCCAAAAACTGTTAGTTTGGCAGAATAAGCTAATACTCTATTTTGGAGATGAAGAAATGGGTTTAAAAACTCAAATTACTGTGACTTAGTCCAAATACTCATTAAAGAATACTAATATTTGAGAATAGACTATATAATTGGGGCTCTTACTGGGGGTCATGAAAAATTATTTACCATGAGAATGCTGTGAATCTGTGTGCACAGCACACTGCCTGAGGAGACAGGCTACAGAATTCAGATTGTCAAAGGAATCTATACCCCACCAAAAAAGAAGTTATAAAGGAACTTCACATTAAGCCCAAGAATTAATTTCCTGGCTTGTGAATTATAATAATAAAATTATATGGAAATGATAAAGTGAAATTTCATATTAAAATACATGCCCAACCAATATACTCTTGCCATGCCATCACAAAAAACAAATAAAAAAATAGCACATATAAATTTGTTCCTTGCAAACTAGAATACCAAATACCTATCTCTATATTTGGTATGTGTGTACATTTAACTGGGCTAACTGGGCTCACTTGATCTAAGCTAGGGTTTGCCCCAAGAAGTAGCCCGAGCACATGTGGAACACTCACATGTGTAAGATGGAGAATCCTGGGCTTCAGCTGTCAGTGACCCAAGATAATTAGACCAAAGCAGGCTATGGGGACTGGGGTAGACTACGGCATAATGAAGGCAGTTCCAGAAATGTCGACACATTCCAAACTACGAGAATAAGTCATTTCCCCCATGAAAGACTTACTGTTTTTTCAGCTGCCTCTGGCCTCTTCTTTTTGGACTCCCACTCTCAGACCCGCTACTTGCCTTCAGTGTATGAGGGGGGAAAAATGATTACAGACTTTAATTCACAGTTCTTAGGGACACTACCCCCTTGGTTCAACAATCTACTCAGTGTAACATTATTCAATTGAGCTTTCAGACAGAAAGAAACCTAAGCATTTGCTCCTCACTAAACATTTGTTGGTGCTCACTCTTCTTTTGCTTTGAAAACATATTTTTTCATTATTACTATATGTTATTATTGAGTTATCACTCATGTCAGGAAATATTTCTCTCATCTTGACTTCTAGAAGAGAGCAGTCCAATAAAATTTTGTGATGGAAATGTTCTATATCTGCAATGTCCAACACAGTAGCTGGCAGCCAGAAGTGACTACTGAACCCTGAAATGCGGCTGCTGGGACTAAGGAATGGGACTCTGCATTTTACTTAATTTTAATTAATACAAATTGTAAAAGCCACATGTTTAGTGGTGACCATACTGAACGCTGCAGATCTAGATTATCATATGAAAATGCCACAACAGTTAGTGTGCCATTACAGGTGGTGACATCTGATCTATTTCATTTCAGACTCATTAAACAGCTTAATCATGAGCCAACAGCGCTCTGCTAGCAGCACTAAGCCAAGGAAAGTCAGTATCAGACATCTGAACAGCTCTTTTCCACAAAATGGCAAACTAGTCCTATTGCTGGTAATCAGCCTTGTGCCCTATGGAGTATGTAACGAAAAGAGGAGGACTTATACAACTATGTGATCGGTTCTAACAAACATGGCTCAGTAAGTAAACTGATCTTAGACACACGGAAAAAGAACGCTAAGGTAAACCAGCTCAGAGATCACTCAAAACACATGAATGCAATGTGGATGTTACGGTTAATAAGATTTTAAAACTACATTTACTAAAACTCCACCCCCAATTCAGTCACCTTTGGCTATTAATATTCAATTTTCGTCAGAAGGATGTTCTATAGTTAAGAACAGCAAAGTCCTCCTATGAATGCAGAAAGGGGTCATTTCACAGAGAGACAAAAGCTTATCTATTCAGAATATAGTCAATAATCCTAATCTAGAGGTAAGAATCCACAGAAATATCACACAATATGAGAAAAGTGGGAAATGTCTGGTTCTATAGAAACAACAGACCCTGGTAGATGACACAAATTTTAAAAAGTCCAATCTATTGAATCTTACAATAAGACCAGAGAGTAAATATGTGTGACACATTTTATACTACACACTAAAAAATGAGGTAGGAAACCACATTTAAAGAAATTAGGTAAATTAAAATATATCACATAAGTTAAACAAACTTCCCTTTCTCAGAAATAAATCTGAAACTACTTCCAATGTTGTATTTGTTTACCAAGCAAGTTACTCATTTAATAAAATCCGGGACATTTAGAAACTTGGTATTTTAAAAGTAAACTTTTTGCTATAATCATCTTCACTGAGAAACATAACAGAAAAATTAGAAAACAGAAATATAAGCCTAGTTCTGTTTCATATTATATTACCCCACTAAAAAACACTCAATATTAAATGATCTTTCTGGTAGGTTTCTTTTTTTAAAACCACATATTGCTCTTCTTGCCATACTAGGTTAGAAAGCTCAGATTAGAGTCACTTAATTCCCATGCCTGAAGTTCAGTCTTGTTAAAGGTAGTAACATGCTAAAGACCAAAAGGATGAGGTAAGATAAAAAGGAGTTTAAATGTATCCCCTTAAAGCATTTTATTTTCTTACCTCCTCCTTAATATTAAATCGTGATGGCTCCTGTCTGCTTCGGTTTGACCGTCTAACCCCATAAACATCAGGATATTCTTCCCACATCTGTAAAATTAATAGACCATGCATGAATTTTTCTTTTGTGACCCCCATTTACTATTTTCATTACTGAAATATGTATTTCTATTAGAGAAAATTCAAGTATCAAAAGGCTTTTCTTATTAATTTTATTTATGAGACAATGAAGTACCATCTTTAAAAAGAATAAGGCATTTTATCCTAGAACACGTTAAAGTTTAATAATGTCTCCTCATTACTAAATGGCTATTCAACTCTACTGCTTACTCATTACCAAAATAGAAACATACAGTTAACAGGAAGCCAAGGGAAGAGAACAACTGCTTCCACTAAAGACAAAGTATTTGCTGATGAATTTTAAGTCACAGAAGCTCTCAGTTTCAGCTTTGACTACACACTGACCTATCTTATCTGGAAACAAAAAAAAACAAGCAGAGCCCCACCAAGTCTAACAAAATAAGAATCAGAGCATTTGTGTATTTCCTTAAATTCCTCAGGATGTGTAACATGCCAGATAACACAAATTAGGTACTTCTAAAATTTAGCTAGAAGTCCTCAGAATGAGAACCACTGCCCCCCTTTCACTAGCACACCTAATTTTATCCTCTACCAAATAGCCCTTTGCCTTGAACACCTGACTTCTCCTAACAATCCTCACTAATGATCAAAAAAATTAAGTTTAGAGGGATTAGTTAAGGGGAAAATGTTTTTTCACAATATGTTAATACCTTCTTATTAAGAGACTCAAACCATCACATCTATAGAAAAAGTGTAAAAGGCCCCTCCTTTCTCAACCTCTAACCATTAGAGCCTAAGCCCCAATCTCAGTCCTTCCACATACAACCACCGCTAAGTATACTGTGTTCTTTTAGTGAAATTCATCACATATAGGCAAAATGAATTTGAACAGATTGTGCAACAGGGAAATGACAATTAACAGGAGTTAAACATGAAGAAGTGATGCTTTTAAGCCAAGATGAGAAATGTGGGAGTATCACCAAAACACAAGTGACAGCTAATGTCATGAAAAAATTTGGAAAGTGAGGCAAGAGAAGCCACTGCCTAAGGCTCATGAAATGTGTGGAAAATAGACCCCAAGAAAGACAAACCTGATGAAAGATGACCCAGAAAAACATGTCACTAACCCAAGAAAGGACATTATCAACAGTGCCTATAAAAAAAAAAAAAAGCCGGGGCCTCTTGTCCCCTCCTGGCATGAGCCAGGAGCTCTTCCCTCTCACTTTATTTCTAAATAAAAGCCTGTACCTTGCTCTCCTAAAAAAAAAAAAGCCCAGGAGCTGAAGAAAAACAAGGCCTACAAAGAAAACAAGCAAGGCGCTCCGAGAATCACCATTTTCATACCGGAATCCAATGTAATCTAGCATCCTCAGTTTATAAAGGTGAAAAATCCATAGTGGCCTTAAAATAATCTCAGATTCAGAAGGCAAATCCAACTAGGAGTTAGGAATAACCAAGTGATAGGAAGTCTAGGAGAAAGAGGCTGCAAAGGCGGAACACTCAGCAAATCGGGCCAAGAAAGGAAGGAGACAGAGGATTACTGTCTGCCACCCCCACCCCTTCACAGACCCCTGCTAGAACTATGAGATTACTTCAGCCAACACAAGTATTCATGAAATCTTTACTCACTGGGATGGCTAAATTATTTAAACATCACTACATCAATTAGTTCTATCATCTTAAAATATTAGGCACTTAGGGTCATGTTGTGACTTCATTACAGTACACACTATAATATGTACATCCTACTATCATCTTGTGTTCATATTTGTCCTTTTGAGGGCTAATGATACCTAACTCAACTCTTCAATGAAAAGCTACCATGCAAAACAAACATGCATACAGAAAACAAAGAGCCTTCTTCAGAAGGTCTCACTTTAGAATAATAATCACTAAAGTCACAGTCCGATTTTAACCAGCTGACACACCCATCTGTTAACTTTATTGATTTTTGGGAAGAAATCACCTTAGCTTTAACAGTGTATTTTAACATTTCTTCCTGAAGCTGTACTTCTACCATGAAATTCAGTCTTTAACGATTTCCCTTCTTTCTTCTTAAAGTTACCCTTTATCTTTTTAAATTAAATATATACAGTAAGGTCTTACAGTTAACACTTGTGAATCCCAGTCAACGTGATTTAGTAAAGTTTTAAACACTCTATGCAAGTCATGGTTTCTGTGGTTTCCTTTAATCTCTACAAGTAATCTCCACCATACAGAAGAAAGTTACTTCCAGATTTATTTTTGTCCATTATTATTTCATTCAAAAATGTGTTGTGGTCTTCTGGAAGGGACACCTGGTCTAGATGCACAGAAACTAGGTTCAGACATTAGGCTCTGCAGATGGAGGAGCAAAGCCACCTGCTATGAGCCTGGATGGTAATTTTCTGAGTTTAACAACATTCACAGCATCATCTCTAAGTGGTACTTCTACGTGCAGGGTCTTTTTGAAGTAAGTTACCACTTGAACTGTCTCTTGTGAAGGCCCACCCACACAATGAGCAGGCAACAAGGCATAAACACCACCAGAGTGTCTGAAGGTCAATTCTCCAGTGACGAGCTAATGAGCAAGGACAATGTTCATCATCTTCCTACCCCTCACACACCATCAGCATTCCCCAATGTCCCATCAGCTCCTAAGAGTCACTTACCATTCAGCAATGACTGCACTGAGAAGAACTGAAATGACACAGTTAATCCCAATTCTGCCTCAAGAGTTAAAAGCAGTTTTATTTTTTGATTTCAGGTTTATTGAAGCTATTCTGTGGAACCTGCAAGTAATTTGAAGTTGTTCCTACTACTACGAATTGAGTACACATATGTAGATTTGTATCTTAGAAGAATAAAAACTGATCTAGCATAAAGTTTTACATGTCACTAAGACATTGTATTTTTTAATTTCTAAAAGGACATCTTTTTGTATTTTCAGTGACTTTTAGAAGATCAGCTGTACTCCTTTAATTAGACCATGTCATTAATCCTTCCTCAAAAGGAATGCATCTCAAAGTTTGGGCTCCAATGAGGAAATGCTATGCCACTCAATTTGCCTTTTTGCATTCCTTGCTGGAAGACTCCTCTCTGTAAAGCAAATTACCAACATTGCCTAGGTACAAATGATTTTTTTCTGTGAGAAGGTATTTCTCTTTTAGATTGTGATTATCCATCACTTCGCTTTACAACTGCATTCTAGTCATCCACAGGTGATTCTCTTAGGTATTATTCAGTATTGTACAAAAGAAAATTTTTAACCACCCTTTTAAAGTGTTAAAAACCAAAATTATAAAAATGTCTTTTTGCCCTAAAATTTGATAGTTCATGTAATTATTTTCTTTAGAGTGCTGTGTCTACTCTATCAACTAGTACAGCAGTAAGCAGTCCCATTTATATTCATAGACAGTACGTAACTAGAAAAGGTGACTGTAGTTCCCATTCTCAAGATGCAATAATGACTTTTCCCTGGGAAATAAAGGTGGATTATTAGGTGGTCCTAGCTAACAGCACATTTGTACTATATAGCAAAGTAGATACCTTCTTCACATCAGCTATCCGTTCCTTCTTAGAGGCTGGTTTTTCTTTGGCTTCTGGAAGGACTGGCTGGGATTTGGAACCTGCTGATTCACTTTCAGATTCAGACTGACTCTCTGAAGATTCAGAACTGCTATTTGACTCGCTGCCATGTCCACTTCCTGGATCACTGCCCTGTTCACTCTCCGACTGGCTGCCTGAGTCTGAACCCGAAGCTTCTTCAGATGCTGAACGACTTAATTAAAAAAAAAGAAAAGTGAAAAGATTTAAGACCTGTCACATAAATAAATCTATTTAAAAATAAATCCTAGTGGTAAAATGAGAATGGAAGATCAAAACTTTCAATTCTTATTTTATCTTATTTCTATTTTATATTCTTGTATTTCAAATGACATCCTATTATCATTCTCAACATCCCTAATAGCTACTGTTTCCTGAGTGTGTATGATGCCAATAACTTGCTACTTTATATAGATTAGCTCTTTTACAAAAAAAAACAGGAGGAGGGTATTATTTTCTCCTTCATTCAAATGAGATAAACTGAAGCTCAAAAGCAGTTAACTAACTCTCCCTAGATGACACAGGTAGGATTTTAAACCAACCAGGCGATATGAGTCTAGATACAGTTAAGTTCTCATTTGTTCAGTATCAGTCCCTCTCTCAAGACAATAACAAAAACAAAGCAAAACAAACAAAACAAACACAGAACAAAACAAAACCAAGGCAGAGTTATCCAGAGAGTAAGAACAAGCTGGCTGCAATTATCCAATCACAGGTTCTCAACAACAGGTACAAATTAGACGTCTGGGAGCTAATATAAAAACATATACACATTCACCCAAACCAGAGGTCTTGCCTTGGAATCTCATGCAGTGAGTCCCAAACCCAGTAGACTTAGCAGAAAAAAGTAAACAAAAAGTACATTCTGATTTCAATATTAATGCCAATAATAAAGACTGTTATTCCACATATCCCTGGTCCCTTCCTCATTCCAAACACCCCTCAGAGAAAAGCAACCCAAGTAGGCAGACACAGCAGGAACCACAAAACAGAAACAACAGGCAGCTACAGGAAGCTAATCCACCCTGGGAGCCCAGGGCAATACACCCACCCAATTTCAAATAGTGAAAAGGCAATTCTGGAGCATGATGGTTAAGAGAGAAGATACTTTAAAGAGAAAAAACCTAAACTTGATGGACTCTACAGAAAGAGGTAGACAGTTCATTCTTCTGCTTAAAAACTACCTTTTCGTTTAGGAGAGAGATCAGAGGAGGGTAGGCTAGTAGCAGCCCAACACCTAGAGTAACACTAACTGACAGGTCCTTGAGCTTATTAGCAACCAAGGGGTTAAGACATAGGCATGAATGAACCAGAGGGTAAAGGAAGGCTTGGCAGTTACCACCACTGTATTTTCCAAACTAGAAATGAGGTTCTATCACTTGACAAACATGTCCACAGAATGAACGGGGCAGTATACTGGAAACTGGGAGGGACCAAAAAAATTCCATGTGATCCGTAACATATAACAGGGGCCTTTCAGTTAAGATGAGGAAGCCATCAGTAAGAATGAGTGGGGGGAGAGGGAAAAACCATTAATTGCCTGATCATCTAGTAAGTACCCAGCCATTACTCTAAATGCTTTATATGTATTATTTTGCTTATTCCCCAGAACAACCCTATTAGACATGATTACCCCACAGTAAAGATGAAAAAACTTGAGTTTTAAGTTACTTGGTCAATGACAAATCCCCCAGAAATGGGAGGGAGGAGGGGGATTTCACCCCAACTCTGGCTCTAAAGCTCATACTCTGTTTTACCACAGGGGTTTAAAACCTTAAAAGACTCAAAAGGTAATTCATATCCCTGTTATACAATGTCCAATACCAGTCAGGCATCCCTGTAACAGGTGACTCTACACCTCCATGGCCTCATTAAACTCCTTGGCCCTTTGCACAGTAAAAGCAGACAGGTCCAGCAGACTAAGGCATCTTCAATCATTGACTCTTTACCTGTGACCAATCAGAAGGTCACTGGGCAAATAAAAGAAAGAGGCAGGCTGGACAGAATGGTTAAAAATGTGCAGGCTCTGTCATCCATGGTTTGAGTCTCATTCCTGAATCATCTCAGAGCTGGGCCATCTTTTCACTGGTGCCATCCTCTGTGACATTATCTGTAGGGTGATGACAGCTATGAAAGCGGCACTCTATAAATGCCAGGGCCTCAGCCAAACAGTAGAAATTTTAGAATTTCACATCCAAGCTCAGATTCCCCTTCTAACACAAAGTTCATCCCATTAGTGGTGAATCGGTACCACACAATCCATGGCACTAGTTGGAATTTTTTAGTTTTGAGCAATGAAGGCAGCTCCAGGATTTCCTTGTAAGTAAAGGTTTTAGAAAGGGCAGTCAGGGAAGGGCAGATTTAAGTCAGATGTAAGTTAGATGTATGTAAGGATTTTGGAAAATAGGCAGATGTACCTGGCAGCCACATGTACATAGCCAAAGCAGCTCGGTGCTTGGAGAGCCGTGAAAGATTAGGGAGCTAGTGCTAGCCGCCCCCACCCAACCACTCTGGGCCTGGTCACTGGGAACATCCAATCACACAAAGCCCTGTGAAACCTGGCCTCCGACCATTTGAGACTCAGCACTTAACCATTCACCCCTCAGCCTGGTTGTTCCAGCCATACTGAACCACTTGTAGAACACAGGAGCAAGCCCTAGTATTTACTGCTCACTTCCAACTTCTGCTTTTGCATCAAGCTAAATACCTCTCTAACTCTTGAAGCCTCAGGTATTACCTTCTCGGGTACAAGCTCAGTGCCTATGAGGTACCTCACATACTACATCATGGTTGCTGCTGGAAGTTTTTGCCTGTGGGAACTGAAAACAAGCAGCCTCATGTCAGTCTGAGCGTCAGCCAGCAACCTCGCTCTACCGGCTCTCACTTTCAGCGATGACACACATCCTGGCCTCGAACACTGACTCCAAAGCCCCAGCTTTGCCTTCCCAGTTGTCCCATCCTATATAAGCAATCGGTCACTTGTCAGCCTTCCTAATAGACTTGAGACTTGAGCTGTCTTCTTCAATGTTCCTGTGCCTGGTATGCTAGAGAGGGGACTTCCTGACTTTGCTGGAATATGCCATCTTTTTGAAATGAAATTTAGTTCAACTACTAGAACACTTAACTCCAAACAAGAGATTAAGGCTGAAACCCTGTTTTGGCAATCACCAATAACTAAAACTGTCACAGCACCCACCACCATATGATCCATGGATTGCATGAAATACAAAACATTCCAACAAGATGAAAATCTTCAACAAGTTAAAGCACGAGAGAGCCACAAACAGCAGCATTAGTTTGATGACGGTAACTAGGATCAATTCTGTTACCCAGAAGTCCTTTTACCGTTCTGTGCTGAAAACAGTAATCCTCGCAGATGTAATGGAAAAGTCTAATGCCAACACCCACACCAGGAGATGTGCGTGTGTATGAATCTCACTCCCTGAGCTGCCTCACAGTATGAACACGCTACATTTTATTTAACCAGTCCCCTATTAATGAAACATTTAGATTATTTTTAAGTTGTTCTCATAACCAGTCAGCTACAAATATCCTTGATATACCTCCATATTTCTATATTTCTGAATAGAATATTTGGATTTTCAAATTGTTCACAGTAACCAATAAAACTATAAATATCCTTTGTGTAGAATTAACCTCTGGAAATCAATGTATACAATAACTTCAAGGTTAAAAATAGAGCCATGTTTCTGTCAGCTTGTATCTATGTGCACAAATACATTTTAATCACCAAATTGCCAACAACGCCTTACTCTGTTGGGTAGGCTTATTTGAAGTACACTAGTGGAGTCCACCAACTACTTCTGTAGTATCAAGAAAAAAAAAATTACTAACTATGAAAGACAAACCCAAGAAAAGATAACATCAAATTCACAATTGCTTTACCTCTGGGTGTTGAGGGAGGCAGATGTGATCAGAGAATGGTATTAGTGACATTTTATGACTGAAGCTGAGTGGTGAGACCGTATTGTTCATTATGGAAGTATTAGTGTCTCTAATGTTTAACATGGCTCATAATACATCCAAGGCAAGGGATGTAAGTGCCTCAATCTTAAACAAAATGAGCTAAAGATTTGAATGAGAGTAAGACTAAGTATTTTTAAATTATTTTTCAAGCCAGCAAGTCAGATTAATAGAATGAAAATATTTGGGGGGAAAGGGTTCTTTTAAAAAAAAAAGCCTTCCTATAGGTGACATCATATTCAGTAGTAGAAAGTTGAAAGCTTTTCCTCTACGATCAAAAACAAGAGTGCCCACTCTCACCACTCCTACTCAACATGATCCTGGGAGATCTAGCTAGAAAAATCAACCAAGAAAATGAAATAAAAGGCATCAGAATTGAATTGGAAAATAAGTAAAACTGTCTGCATTTGCAGATGACATGATTTTACATATAGAAAACCCAAAGACTCAATGAAAAAAGAAAAACAGACCTTATCAATGAATTCAGTAAAGTTGCAGTATGCAAAAAATTAAATTAAAAGGTAGTGTTTCTATACACTGAAAATGGATTTCCTGATAGTTTTAAAAATCAATCCCATTTACAACAGTATCAAAAACAATATATTTAAGAATAAATTTAACTAAAGAGGTGAGAGATCTTCACTGTCAAACTGCAAAACACTGATTAAAGAAATCAAAGACACAAACGAATGGAAAGGTATCCAGATTCATGAATTGGAACAATATTGGTTGAAATTTAAGTACTACCCAAAGCCACCTATAGATTCAACACCATCCCTATCAAGATGTCAAAGGCATTTTTCACAGAAGTAGAAAAATCACTCCCAAAATTTACAGGGAACCACAAAAGACCCCAAATAGCCAAAAAAAAAAATCCTTAGAAAAAAGTAACAAAGCAGGAAGCATCACACTTCCTGATTTCAAGCTATACTGCAAAGCTAGTCATCAAAACAGTATGGTACTCACATAAAAACAGAGAAACCAGTGGAACAGAATCAAGAGCCCTGAACTAAATCCAAGCATACACAGTCAACAAGGGAGTCAAGAACACTTAATGGAGAAAGGACAGTCTCTTCAATAAATGGCACTGGGATAAAATGGATATTCAGATGCAAAAGAATGAAAGTGGGCCCGTATCTAAAACTGCTTACAAAAAAAGACCTCAAATGTAAGATTGAAATGAAACTCCTAGAAGATAACAGGAAAATGAAGCTCCTTGACATGGGTCTTGGTAATCATTTGGGTAAGAAGCCCAAAATACAAGCAACAAATTAAAAAATAAGTAAGTAGGGACTATATCAAACTAAAAAGCTTTTGCACAGTAAAAGAAACAAGCAACAAAATGAATGGACAACCTACAGAAGGGGAAAAAATATTTTCAAACTATGTATCTGATAAGGGATTAATAGCCAAATTTAAAGAACGGGCCAAAGACCTGAAAAGATGCTCATCATCACTAGTCCTTAGGGGAATGCGAATTAAAGCCACAACGAGATACCACCTCACACCTGTCAGGATAGGCATCATGAAAAAGACAAGAGATAACAAATGCTGGCATGTATGTGGAGAACAGGGAACCTTTGTGCACTGTTAATGGGATTGCAAAGTGGTACAGCCACTATGGAAAACAGAATGGAGGATCCTCGAAAGTTAAAAATAGAAACACCATTTGATCTAGAAATTCTACTTCAGAGAATATATCCAAAAGAAAAATACTAAATCAAAAAGACACTTACACTCCCATGTTCATAGCAGCCTTATTTACAACAGACAAGACATGAAAATTACCTATGTGTCCATTGGTAGATGAGTGGCTAAAAAAGTCATGATATATAATGGACTATCATTCAGCCATAAAAATGAGGAAACCCAACCATTTGTGACAACATGGATGGCCCCTGAATAATAATGCTAAGTAGAGTAAATCAGACAAATACTGCATAACCTCACTTACATGTGGAATGTAAGGGGAAAAAAGCAAAGACAAAAAAGTAAAAAGACCCATAGAAAGAGATCAGACGTGGTTACTAGCTGCACAGGGTAGAGGAATTGGAGGAAGGTGGTCAAAAGGTACAAACTTACAATTATAAGATACATGAGTATTAGGGATGTAATGTACACCTTGATTATTACACCTAATACTGATGTATGACATATAGGAAAGTTACTAAGAGTAAACCCTTAGAGTTCCAGCATAATGAGAAAAATTTTCCTATTAATAGTATCTGTAGGAGATACGCTAGCTGAACTTAACTGTGGTAATCATTTCACAATATATATAAATCAAACCATGCTGTATATCTTAAACTTAAACAGTGATGTATGTCACTTATTTATCAATAAAACTTGGGGAAAAACTAAATACAATACTTCCATTAGCAAGAAAAAAAAGTCTTAATAAAGCTATCACTCAATTAATTCACACACTTTCCCTAGTTCTTTATGTTGAAATGTTAAGAGGAATATTTCTTTTAACTATAAATACCTCCACATGTAAGGGGCACCAATCAACTAATTATTCCCTCAAAGAATAGGGTATTTTCTGAAATATATGCAGATTTGCTATTAATGCTTAATTATACTCACGCCGCCATCCTGGCTCTGCCCCCTATTAATGCTTAATTATAATACTAAATATTATCAATACTTAAGATTGTAGCTTGCAATGCTGATTTAAAGTAGAAGATATGAAAACTCCACAAGACTGACAAAGGGTCAAACTGAGTTAGTGGGTGAGGAGTTCTTTAAGCTTTCACCTAAGAAATAAAGCAATAAAAGTACTTTATTTCCAGTGGCATTAATAGTTTAAAAGGCAATGAAAAATGGAATTTTCTGGAATGATTATCTACCATGCACAACAATCTTCATGAAAAATAAGTTTATCTGAAAACTACTCAAAAATCTAAGTTTCAAACAGTTTTATAATTTTTTATTGAACCAATGACTAGAAGGGAAATACAATGCAAAAAGATATGAAAGGGATTCAAGTCAAACCAGGATTTTAGATTCCAACAGAAAATAGATGCCAGTGGGAAAAAAAGTCTAAACACTTCATTTGTGGATAAAAAAGATTTAGAATCTCTTCAAAATCCTTTTTAAGGTGGTAAAAATGGAGTGTTTATTTTTTTCAAGTGGAACCTGAAAGCAAGGATCATGACCAGCTACTGCTGTTTTGAATTTTTAATCGCCATATCCAAAATGGCCACAAGAGGGCAGCACAGCAACACTTCCCTTAAAAAAGCAAACTGGGTTCTCTGCCCAAGAGCTGCCATTTCAGCACTTCGGCTGTGTTTTTGTTCTTTTTTTTCCATAAACTTACAAAATGGCTGAACTGCTTGGCAGAGCTTTTTTTCTTTTTTTTTGGTGGTGGTAGTGGTGAAAGCAAAATCTGGTAAAAAAGCAAAGTCTACCCTTGAATTCCATAAAACCTGTTTCCAGACTAGGCTCTATCAATGAGGGAATTAGCTAGTATCCATAGCGCACTTACAGGTCAGACATATGCAAAAATTCTCCTCTAAACCATACAACCTTGTAAGACAAATTATCCTCATTTGTATAAGAGGCTTCTGTAAATACACAAAAGTGTGTATGCTCCCACAGTCTGAATTATGCAATCCAGACTTTTAACCTCTAAGAGGTATTGCTGTCCCTTGCCATAAATACATTCTTTAGTTAGATTATTTAAACCACCCAAGACTGATGAAGAACAACTCCTTCTCAAGAACTTCTATGTCTCTTAAGAGGATGAAAAGGCAAAGATCATTAAATCATGAGTTTCTTATTGATAAAGAATACTAGATACAGTCCATTTAATAAATGGAACTGCACCTTTTAAGACTTCCTCCAATGATATATGGTTCAAGTCCTTTGATTTTTTGAAGAATAAGCTACATTATAAACAAGGTTGGAAGACAAGTAACAGACTGAGGAAAGAAATTTCAATGTATACACAACAAAGGATTTATACATACAACATATGAAGAATTATATATCAAAGAAAAATCCAGTAGAAAACAACAGGCAAAGGAAGGGGACATGAGATTACAGAACAATATTGAAATGAACAGTAAACTTAAGAAAAGGTAATTAAGCCTCACTGGCAATTTGGGAAGTATATATTGCAAGAATCTTTTACACTCATCTGTTTTGCAGAAAAAAAGTCTAGTAACATTAAATGATGGTGATAAAGTAGGCAAAATAGTACTCATAGACTAGTATTGATAAAGTAATCAGTAGAGATTTTGCAAAGCAACTCTGAATTACCAAAAAACCTGAAAACAGGCATTTGGATCACACAATTCAATCTGTGGCTATATAACCCAGACAAGTCATTAAACTTGTGCAGGAGGCAGGAAGTATAAAAGTGTTCAAAGATGAAAGTTCAAACTGTTCCTAAGATGAAAAAAGGAAATAATCTAAATGTCTGTCTTTGAAAATGTAATAAAACATGAAATGTTCATACTATTCAATTAATGACAACAGTCTAGATATGAATTAGTTCTAATAAGTATCAACATGACAACTCTTAAGCCATTGTCTTAAAATATACTACATGAACATGTACATTTTTTTAATGTCAGGATTTTATATGCCAAGATGATGAAAGTGACTAGGGAGAAGGGGTAAACAGGATTTTGACCATATCTAACTTGTTTTTAAAACTTCAATCATATTTTCAGTTTTCTCTGTATTTTTAAGTTTCTCAAAAAAGAGCTGTGGGGTTTTTTTATTTGTGTGTTCAAATGCAGAACTGGTAAGTATTCAGAAGCAGACCTTCCCAGGACTCAACAGTTCTTCCAGAAGTTACATAAACACTGGTAATGCTAGGGATCCTGTTTCCAGAAAAGGGCACATGTGTAAGAAAAAATACACACAAAAAAGCTGCTTAAAGTTTCAGGGGGCAAAGGCTAAGTCCCATCAATACTTCCCAGATTAAGAAATCCAGTGGTAAAGAGGAAAACAAATCTACCCTTAATAAGCACGTTTCTGAACTCTCAACAAATTCTCAACTCCTGCCAGACTTAAGTCGCCTACTTTTATGATGCTACTTCTGCTCCTCAGTAACCCATAAATATGCTGAGTAGTCCTAAGTAGTTCAGGAAGCACCAAACAAATGCACCCAGGCATACACGCCATCAGGGAAAAGTGAATTACAGCAAGCCTGGGTAACTATTTCACAAATACCTACCCAAATCCAGATTTGGCAATGTACTAAACATTATAAAAAGGATACAGGGCAAGCTTTCTCGGCAGGTAAAAACATAAAAGATGTTGTAAGCCACCAAGAAGTGAAAAGCAGATGGAAAAAAGCAAGGGAAAGCTCTCCCTATAAGCAATTCACCATCTCAAGTGATGTTTATATCCACTTAGAACCACGAGGACAGATGGACTAGTTTGACCAGTAGTTCCTTTCAGCCCTTTTGAGTTTTGTCTTTCCTTACTAATTATAGGCTATAACCTTTAGACTTTTATAAGATAGCAACCCCAAGGTTCAAAGGAGATTTAAAATACCTGAATGCCAGGCCACAGAAGAGACAAAGGAGAAGGTGAGAGCTCACAACTTTAAGAACAACCAACATTCACGATGGCAAGCACTTGGCCAAATGTTTTAGGCCAGTTTCTCAAGCATAGCATTATTGGCATTTGGGGCTGGATAATTCTTTGTAGATGGGGGCTGACCTGTATGTTATAGGACATTTAACTGCATCCTAACCTCTACCCACTAGAAGCCAGTTGTACCCCCAGTCCCAACCAAAAATATCTCTACACACTACCAAAAGTCAAATGGGGGGAGGGGAGGTCCCTAGTTGAATACCATATCTTCAGAAGCATTATTTTATTTAATTCTAACTTCTCTAAGAGACACATACTATATACCCTTACTCATATTTTACAAGTCGAACAAGCTCAGTTCCTGCCAAAGATTCTATAGCTAAAAAGCTGAACGGGGACCCAACCTCCTGTCCCATCAACGCTTATTTCTCAAACCTGCCTCGGTACAAAAATGAACTGAGGTTGTTGTCCAACACAGAGAAGCCTAGGAATGTGTTTTAACAATCACCCCATGTGATTCTTAACAAGGGAATTTAGGGGCTTAAAAACATATAGAAACCTCAATTCAGAAGGAATGAACTTTTTTTACTCAAACAATGGAGAGGGAGCACTGCAAGAATTTGACCTATCCCCGCCGTCCCTCAAAACTACAACTTGCCAGCCATATACTGCTTCTACTTCCATGTCAAATAACCTGTATTGGAACTGAAGACACACTCTAATCATTAAAAATTTTCAACACCCACATTCAAGAACTATTTCCTTAAAGGGCACATCTATCCAACAACTGTTCCCAACACTGGTTATTCAACAGACCCACTTGGAATACTTCCAACTCCAATGATCTCCCCTAACCCCATGATTACATAACCCCCTAAAACCCAACCGGAATGGGGTCTGTTTTTTAAAAATTCTCAAATGATTCTGAAGCAAAGCACATTTGGGAAGTTTAGGAACTAAGTTTAGAACAAAACAACAAATCAGAAGCCCAGTCTTCATAAACTGTTGCCAAAGCCCAAGTGCACGTGTGGCAACGGGAGTCAAATACACAAGGACAAAGTTCCTCCACGCCGTCCCATCCACCCTCAGGCTCCTTCTACTACCTCCATGGGAATCACTTCAGAAGCTGTTTCTTGCCTTGAAATTTTTTACATAAATTGATGGCCTTTTGAACAGCATCATGTTTCTGTCATAAACTGCATCGACAACACATTACAATTTTGTATTTTTGGTTTCTTTAAAATGCAAAGCTTTTTAGGAAAAGCAGAGTACAGAATTATTCTAGCCTTTCACTATTTTCCACAGTGCACTAGTTTCCTCTTCCCCATCTAATTCGACAAGAACTTTTGATGAGATGCTTCAGCGAAGCCAAACTACCAAGTGTTTGAAATTCCACCATTTATTCCCCCTTGTGTCTCAGTTTTCTATGAACAAAATAGGGGACGATAATCAGACCTACCTCATAAACATCGTGATTACTCAAATAACCCATTACTTAGAACAATTCCAGGCTCACAGTGGGCACTATAAAAGACAACTATTATTGAGTCTTTCCAAAGCAATCAACTGTTTTCACTGAAACATCTCACAATCATTTCATCTATTTGTTGGTATTTAATTGAAATGCAAAATTACAAGCAAACCCAGCATAAACAAATTTGAGAAGCACCTACAAATCCTTGTTATGCATACAATTCAATTGAAGGAACAGAATGGCATGGGTATAAAAGAGCTCAGCAGGAAGTGGGACCACCTACCAACCTTCAAAAGAGACCTCTGTGACAGTTAATTTAGGAAGTTAGTTAACCTATAAGGAGGTCACTAGCATTTCTCTTACCCGAACTCTCCCACATTATAAATAAAGTATACATTAAAAAACCCTCAAAAGAGGTGCCTAGCAGAACTCAATAAAATGTAGTCTACTCTGGTATTTTTCAATAAAATGTTTACCAAATGCTGCTTTCCTTCATGATAAAATCCAAATTGAACCATTTCCAGCATGACAGGCATTGCTGGACTTAGGAATAACTCATACAAATGCAATACCCAGAGGCTTATCTAATCTCTTTCTTAATGCTGGTTACAACTCACAACCCAACAAAGGGGGACAAACACCACTCAAAATAACTGCTTCACAGCATAGCCCAGGTCCACTGCTCTAGCCCTTGTTCAAACAAGTACCTGTATCAACCAGAGAGAAACACTTTTGAATGGAATATAACTTCAAAGTCAATTCTAGAATCCAAACCTTTGGAGGTACCTAAAAAGGATTTAAGTAGAGAAGTCCAGTAAGGAAGAGGAAGCCCTATTAAAGACAGACAGCTCGGACAGGAATTCAGAATTTTTGGCTGAAAAAACTCCATCAGCATATATGTTATAAAGTATGCCACGGCTGTAGTTGGTGTGACATTTAATAGAGAAACTCTTTTCCCTCCATCAAGCATACAGCTCCCCTTTAGTAGCACCCCACCCACCTTTGCTACTAGGCCTCTAAATTTAAGCTGCTGTTAAAACTGCCCTAAAAAGGGGATTGAGAAAATAAATGGGGCAGGCAATGGAAAGCCCAAGAATTAGAAAAGAACATCACATCAAGAAGTGCTCCATCAGAAGATTTGAAACATATGGAACACATGCAAATTTAAAACACATGGAGAGCTTTGAAAACCTCAATCCTGGGGGGTTGGGCTGGACACTGGTATTTTTAGAAGGTCTCCACAGTCTGATAAAGGGACAAAAGTAGAACTCGACTAACTCATAAACCAAAAGAAAGGGATATGAAGAAAGTGGTGGAAACCAAATCCACACCGATCTTGAGAACATAGTTCTAACAGAATAAATCGGACCTTAGGCATTATGCCACATCAAATATTACGGTGTTACGGTGAAGACTGATCACTAAAAGCAAGCTGCAGGAATCTGTCACTGGTTGTAAATATTACTGCAGTTACATTTCATTTCTATCAAGATAGCACTGCACCTTGGTTTTCATTATTTACTCTTGTACAGCTTGAGAGGAAATGAGGCAGAGGGTAAACCAGGGCGGTAATTACTAGCTCCAGGAGGAAAAAAGTTATCAGAGTGATTGCCAAGAGTAGGGCTATGACTCACACAAGAAGCTGTTCTACTCCAGAACAGAATCATATGCTCCCTTCAAAAGGCTGGCTTTCTCACACCACAAAAAAAAAGTTCTAGTAAAGGATTAACTGAAAAACACACCCAAGGTTTCAACTAACTAAAAGGGGGGTTGCCTTCTAAAATAATTTTAACAAACCTAACCGGCCTCTTGTGGGAGGCCAGGACACCAACCACAGCCCTCAGAAACAGCCTCGCTCCTAAGAGGGACTTGCCTTACAAAGTTCAGAAGAGGAGTCAGACAGTGGCATGAGGCATCAGGAATAAAATATTACTAATAGCTTACATTTACTGAGCACTTCAATGTAACAGGCTCTTTGCTAAACACACCGCAGGCATTACACTTTTTCATCTTTATCCCAATGAAGGTTATCACTAACAGAATTTTTAAAATGAGAAAATTCCAAATAATATAGCAATGAGTTATTTCACTAGCCTAAAATGGGGGGAAAGTAAATTTCTAGTACTAAGTAAACACTGCACTGGTGGGTATTATGGCAGCAGTAAGGTGACAGTTAATGACAAAAATAACTCATCAGAGTTGAATCCTAAGTATAAAATCAGGACTCTCCTTAGAATGATGCCTTAGCCAAAGTTCTTCAGCATCATCCTTCCCTTCAAGATCAGAATGATCACCATAAAGGGAACTTCAGTACTTGTATGATACACAGTCCAGAAGATGTCAATTGAAATACCAAAAAGGCTTATATGTGACCAAACATGTTAATGATAAATTGCTAAATTGGAATTGTTTCAAAATGTTGCATGAATAGCTCCCATTCACTTAGGTTCTCCATGATTTCACAAAGCAAAGGCTTGTCCCCCACCTCATAAACTGCACTCACACTTTTGTTTGTTTTTTAGGAAGAAAGGTCTCTGTCCCCAGACTTGTCTTACCAGACTTCAAACTGATGAGTAGGAGAAAGGTCATAGCAGACATGCAAATAATGTGTTCCAACCCTGTGCTGAATTACTGATTATAAAATAAAGCATGTAATAGTCCTGGGCATTTGATGATGGAGTCAACTTTTGTTTTTTCTGGCTTTACACTAGTAACACTAAAGTTCCAAATCAGTAAAAGGCAATTTTGCTGGGGAAAAAAATCTTGAATTCAATGTCCAGTCAGTTTGGAATGCAGGAGGGATTTACACACACACCTATATCAACATGCATCCAGTGCTAAGTCAGTCAACATAACTATTTTTATTTGCATACAAAATAACTCTTAGGTGATTTAAAAAAAACTTTCTTTGCTAAAGTGACCACCCCCCACCAATTTTAAAAGCCTATAGAGTTCTAAGGTTTTCAGGAAAAAAAGCTGAAAAAATAAAAAAATTTACTAGATGTCATACAGAGCAGTCACTCAGTTCATATCAGAAACTAGTTTACTCTTAAGTTTTACAGAAGAAATAACAGAAGTTTGGAAATCTCAGGTGGCTCAGGAGGTACAATTGTCAGGAGGTTTGCTGAATATGGGCGTGGGGGCGTAAATTAATGTGAAAATCTGAGTTTCAGATATTGTCAGGTAAAATTCCACTGAACTTCCAGATTCCCCTCTCAAGTAGTCACAATGAAACTTTTACAACTAAAATCCTTTATCAATAACATATTGTTGCCCACCTTCCTGCACTGACTTAATCTTTACAAAACATTCTGTTAATTTCCAAAGAACCAAATCCAATTGAAAACTGCAGGTTTTTAAAACACGAATCCAAAGGAGAGGGATCAACAAACACTTCTGCCACTTCATGCCATTCTGAACACAAGAAAACTTAGAGACTTAATGAACTCACCTAATATTTTTTTAAAAGTTAATAGTTCCCTGCAAGCAGTTCATAAACTGCTGTATCATGATATACATTTTAACTCACATAGTAATGGTATCTATTTTAGGCTAAAACATCTTATATCCTGGAACATGACTGCAATCCTACTTAATTCTATCACACTTCTTAGGCATTCAAGGGCATTCAGCAAGTATTAAAAGTTTTAATACAATCCAATAATTCAATCTCAATACAGGGAAGATCCTTTATTCTTGTTGCTTTACATGCATTTTAGAAGTTCGAAACTTTAATGATCACAAGGTTCTACAAGGCTGTTATAATATTTTATGTAATTTATATTTGAGCATATAATTTAAAAATCACTCACAATATCTTTGATAAGCAAATCTATAAATTTGAACACCCAGTTTCACCTAAAGTGTCCATAAACTGGAGTATCCAAAGAATTCTTCCTAAAGAAATGAGACTACGCAAACCTACAAAATCATTATAGTGAATTTTACCTTATATGAAGAACCAAAACTATGTAAACCTACAAAATCAATTATTATAGTGTATTTTACCTTTTATAAACTTTGTTGAGAAACTTAATACACCCAGGCAACATCCTACTTTTTGCTCAGGCAGTCCACATCTCTTCTGAACTAACGTTATTTTACTCATTAAAAAATTTCTTAACTATGGCCAAGGACATGACAGCTCACTCCTGTTGCTATTAAAAATACTCCAAAAAAGGTATAACTTTTTGTCAGGTACATCGGGGAAACACTATTCACTTTTCCTTCGTGCTTAAACTCATTACTTGTGACTTACTCTCAGTCATCAGAGGTAAATTGTGATTTTTTTTTCCCAACCAGCCCAGAATATCCTTGAAAGGGTTTTTTACCAGGGCATTTTACCAGGTTCACCAGGACTTAATCAAAATTTCCAGAATGGGGACCCTTGAGATGTCTTTTGCCAGGTTATTCCACAATCAGCCAAGCTTTGGGAGTCAGTCATTTATCAAGTGCTATTAACACTTAACAGCTGTTTTCTAGAACTTGTTTGCACAGTAATGGGTGCCTGTTACTTTTTTAAGTTATCCCTATGTTTTATAATTAAGTGAAAATTCCTAAACTGTTTCCTAATTAACCATCACGTTGTTAATCTTAAAAATAAATCATTTTGCACATACTGACCTGAGTTTTTCTCCATCAAGTGCCAACTGAGAAAATGTATGGTGGCACCATGTAAAAATGCACGGGGACAAGCTCAAATTATCTTCCCTTTGTTTATGAGCCATGTACTAATAAACAAGAGCTGTAACACCCGTTAAGTCGTTTCAACTAAAATAAAAATATCTCCTGTGACAGTGAAAAGGTTTTGGTCAGTGTTAACAAAATTAAGCTCAGTAATCTCTTCACACACGAGGGAAAAAAGGTGAAAAGAAACAAGAAAAAAGACCCGCTACGATATGAGAAAGGAAACCGAAAAATACACAAAACTGGTAGGTCTCCGATTTCAAGGTTTCCAACCAGTGCCTTTCACTTTCTCCGAAAGTAGAAGCCGCTTCTAAAAGAGGAAAACCTTTTCGAGGAATGGGCAAAGCCGCGCAGCAGGGTACAGCCGGCTCGAGGGAAAGGCGGAGGGCTGCCCGAGCCAAACAGGTCAGGCTCAGGCCGCCCACCGGAGAGTCCCCGGCCTCCGCGGCCCTTCCCTCCCGTCGAGAGCCGCCTCGCCGGCGAAACCACCCGGGTTGCGCACGCAGCTCAACGTCACAGCGCTCGCTCCTCCCGGGTGCTGGGCGCCTGACGCCACGGGGCGGGGCCAACCCGAAGGCCGCCACTGTTGACCTGCTGTTACCAGGCGCACGCACAGCCAATCAGCGCTCGGCGCCAGCGACGGCGCCGGCCGGCCTTTGAACTCGGCACGGCAACTTCCTGCTGTTTGGCGAGTACACAGTGCAATGCAGTATGTCTGTCAGCGCTGCGGCACAAAGGAACAGCCATTTTGTGACTGAGCTGGACCTGCACCAAGATGCCAGGGGCTCACAGAGCTTCTGTCTGCACTACCTACCAAGCTGCCCTTTATTTCAGCACCAAAGAACTAAAAAAAGGAGAGGAGAGTAAAAGGTTTTGGTATTTGAGGTTCCAATTCACTTTATTTTGTTTTCTCAAAAATCCCGATTCTTAAAAATTATCAGCATTATAAAATGGCTGCCACTTAAAAATCTGCCTGTTCGTCCACAAGCAACTCCATTCTGCCATTTATCATCATCCCAGGCTTTTAGAGTAACTGCTGAAAGACTCATTAAAACTCAGATTCTGCCCACACCTCAGGTTATAAAAATAAATCTGGTTCAAAGGCAGACGATTCGGAGATAAATTAATAAACTGTTGCAGTTTTTAAGGTATAAACTGCAAACTCAAGATCCTATTAACACATAAGAGCTCTTTGTGTGCGTGCACACAATTACATTCACATTTCCTTCTCTCCTGTTTCCATTCTTTGGTATTATGAAATGTTACTCCAAGCTGCAGAGTATGTAGGTAAGTGTGTGGTATATATACATTTCTATATAGCTCCATCACTAAAATTTTGCTTCAAATACTTATAAACTTTACAGATAAATTTTTTCAGTATTTTTCTAAGTTCTTTTTAATCTTCAAAAACCATGATATACAAAGTATAACATAAGCATTAACGTCAAAACAACACAATAACAAATTTACATAGTCGCTCCAACTGTTAAGTACTGCATTATTTCCAACAGTAAAATACCAGGCTTGCCTAACTTGCACTCAAGACCCTAAAGTAATTCTCAGACCAAAGTTTACTTGACCTGCAAACTCCTCCCTTCCTCTCCTGTGGCTCAGGCTACAAAAGTGGTTTTTTGTAGTATTTCCTAAACACTAGAATTTGTGCCATAGAAACTAGGTCCTTAATGAGAAATTCCAATGGATGAAGGAACAAAGTACTAGAGTTTAGTTACCTGGACAGTCTCCTTAATTTTAGCTGGCAGAAAATATCACGGCAGTAAAACACTAACATCCTTTAGCCTTACAATTTTAAAAGGGAAGTGATGTCATAATTATGTACATTTATTAAGGTACACAATTTAGAGTAACTAATTTAAACTCCATCTTCTCTTCAAAGAGTCCCTGAAATATTTTGACATTCATCAGGTGTACGAATCAAAATATACTTTGACAAAATCCATTTAAAAATTACAGTGCATGTTCCTTGTTACACTGTAACCCCAACTGCCAGTAAGCAAATGCAGGACAACTTCCAAGTTGTTTTCTAGATGAGAGTAAACTATTAAAAAAGAACAGCAACACCGCTTGATGTTTTAAATTAGAAAGCAGACTCTGATCAATGACGTTAACCACAAACCTTGCATAAGTCAAAAGCCACGTGAAACTATGTAAATCATACATACTCAAGGGAGTAACAGTTTTAGATACTGAATCTTTTAATAATTTGTCAACTATACCAGGGGATTCCTATTTTCTTCAAATCACCATTCCTTTTCAGAATAATCAGTGTAGGTCTAGTACAGTTTGCTGTCCTAATCTAACCGTAACAGTTTACATGGGCAAGTCAGTTTAAAGACAGTCCAAACTATGTGACAACTCAATTTGCAAAAAGAATTTAGAACAGTATTTTTAAAGGCAAGGGTCAAAATATTTTAATGAAACAAAAATTCAACGTTTGTAATAAACCCCGTTCAAAACTTTAAAATTCACTAATAGAGAAATTATATCCTAACAGTAAAAGCAAAATTGGAGGGGTGGGAGGAAATCACATAATCAATCACCACCTTATTAACTGCTTAAGATTTATAACATTGACAATTCACAATACATCAAGAAATGCATTCGTATGTACTTTTAAAAATATACAGATCATACAACAACACATCTTAGAAGCTTTATTACTTAGTCGCTAAAACGTAGTCCAACAGATGTGAAACAAATCATGATTTGAACAAACAGTACATTTGTTAAGCTTCAGAAGATAAAGCATTCCAGGCGACTCTGTCAAAGTAAATCAATAAATTTAAAGCAGCTACAACTAAAATGCGAGAATAAGGTATTACATCTACCGGTCAGGAAGCATTGTCTGAATGTATATATCAATGCAAAACTTAAAATATTTTAAATGTAAAATATACAATTATAGTCACAGCAACAAACACAAAACAAATGTATTGAGAGTATTCCAGGATTTCTGTAATCACAGATTAGATTTCACAAATACAGAAACTGTAACCATCAAGTAAAGGTTTTGATAAATCTTATCAAAATTTCCTAAAATGTCAAGAGTATCAAAAGAAATATAGAGTCAAATAAAAATATAAACTGAGAGGCATCAGTCAAAGAGTCCTTTTCCTAATTTCATTTTTAAATGTACATTTTTTCATTCATATAACTTTCTCAAATGTCTATTTACTATAATTTACTACCACAAGGCTCCTCTATGGCCTTCAGTTACAAGTTTGGGTATCCTAGATTCTTCAAAGAAAAAATTTGCCTTGTATGTAAAATGGTGCAATGCAGCAATGGCTAAACCGACAAGGTCATTTTTCTACAGCACAAAAACCTAAAAACTGAAATTTATTGACAGAAAAACTGTAGTTTACAGGAAAGGCTCCCTTGAATAAAGGTACCTTACCTTTTGACTGCTGTTAAGAGGCCTTAAGTCACAACTCAACTTTCATAAATTGCTACCAAAAAATTAGGGTGTGGCATATTAGCAATCTCAAGGTCATGCTTTAAAAAACAAACCCAAATTATTAAAAAACCTAAAATCAGACAGACAGCTACCCTTGCCTGTCAAGGTAAATAATGTAAGCTGAGGTTTCCCCAAAATAGAGAAAAAAGGAAGAAAGTTGATAGCTCATACCTCGATGCATTGCTGTGTAGCGAACTGTCCTCCTCTTGGCTTTTGTCCTTATTTCTCATCATCTTTTAATTCTTAAATATTAAGGGGGAGGGGGAATCTGTGTTTGCTTTGAAGTCCTGTGCCCAGGTATTTACTGTCAAAAGTTGAAAGAAAGGTAAGGTCCCAGCTTCTATCGATGGTTTTTATTATCAGGAACAAAGTCCTGACGATGCAACGATATTGTTTTAAAACAAAAGCGGTAAACACCAAAAAAAACCAAAATATTTCCATTTTTTTCCTTAGGGAAAAAAAGAAGATAAACCGAACAGGAGGAATCATCACTACCAATAAGCAAAGTTTCTCAAAGTAACACACTGGATACAAATAACAATCTCTGTATCTTATTGCGTCATTCAGGAATTTCTCATATTTATAGAAAATAAAGAAAACTTAAACATACACATCTCCAAAATTATCGCTAACGATCATGAACTTACCTGATCCATGTAGTAGGTCCAAAGCAAGAGTCCTATCTAGTAGTAGAAAAATATCAGATCCCAAATAATTAAAAATAAAAAGCAAAATTCTCAGTTAAAAAATGAAAAATAAATAAAACAATCTTCAAATAGGTTAACTGGTCAAAAAAATAAAGCAACAATTAATACTAAAAAGGGTCCGGAAGAAAAAAAACCTCATTAGGAGAGCGCACAAAAATGGAGGTGCGCCATGGCTTCTAAGCTGGAAAAAACAACGACCTGGGCTCTCAGTACGGCTGCTTCTTTCCAACAAGGCACGAAAAGAAAGCTCCTAACAGCTGCTTTTCTCCCTAAAAATGGTTCGAATCTACCCCAGTAAGAGACTAGGAGAGTCAGGGGGCTGCGGGGGCCCCCTGAGGCTGCCCTAAAGTTAGGGAAAGTTGCGTAAAGTGAGGAGAAGGCAGGGAGCAGAGCGCGCTCTCTCTAAGGCACAGCCGCCATCTAGAGCCTCCTTCCCAGCTCTGAGAGCTCTGCCTTTGATTGACACTCTCTACATTTACCCCACAACTCAGGTGATGTACCATAGACCCACCCCTTCATCTCCACCAAAAAAAAAAAAAGATCCTCCATCCCAGGGAGCCTGAGGACCCCTACCCCCACACCTCCCTGCCCCTCCAGACCACCCCATCAGGGGGAGGAGGGAGGGTTTCTTAACCCCCTCTGGCTCAAACACCCTTTTTAAGCCAGAGAGAAATGTAATTTGTTCCTTTTGTCTAAAGATCTGCTAAATATTTCAGTCCTTGAGCTAAAATAACTTCCTCTCTGGACAGGAAGTGGTGTTTTATCAAGCCATTTTGAAAGAGGGATAATTCTTAGAGAACATAAAGCTCAACTTTAGTACTTATTTTTCAAAAAATTAACCCCCCCATGGGTAAAATTTTTTCTAAATAAAAGCAAAACCTCAGTCTCATAAATTAAATTCAAGTCTTGCCTTCTTCATGAAGCTTAAAAATTACCCAAAGACCAAGCTTAAGGGGGAATTTTCCATCCCATCTGGAAGAAAGGGGTACAACTCAAGAGCGCCTCCCTAGTGTTCAGTTGCATTAGAGCAAAAAATAATGCACCTAGTTTTTATTCAAGAATCTCATTTTTTCTTTGTACCTCCACAAAATCTTTTAACCCATTGAATAACATTGTAAACTTTACCCAAAAAAACTCTCATAACCACAGTATATTACTTCACACTTATTCAGGCAAAACAAAGTTCTTAAATCAAAAGTAAGGAACACAGTCACCATTAAACAACTCCCAAGAAACTCCTTGCAAAAGGAACACAACACATGGCACCATTCTTTGTATTTCAAAGCAAATTCTAAGTATATGCCCTCTTCAACAAGGATACATTATTAAGTCATGTCTGAATGATACTTTGTATCAAAGCAATGTCCTGGGCAAATCTAAATAAAGCAAAAGCATGAGACCCATGGAAACAAAATTAGTAATGAATGCCAAAAACAAATGATCCAACTTTTCCTTTCAACAAGCACCCCAAGAAAACATGCAAACATCCAAAAATCCAATCAACTCTCTTTGTTCAACATTACTAATCTGCCAAGAACAATGTCCTTCTCTAACTGAATAAATCCATTTTAGATTATACCCAACAAAGGCAACAATGTTGCATCTACATAAATGTAAAATCCAAAATCAAAACTGCTTTCAATTCCATACTTTCTACAAGGTAATTTGGTGCCAAAATCAAGATCCAAAATTCCACTCTTTTTTTGTACATACCAACCACCTCAGACCAGTCAATAAGAACAAATGCTGCACATGGTTCATTATGGATGCATGTACATGGTATTTTAATAGTAATCACAAACTCAATATGAACTATTTCTCACCCAACAAAAATTCAAGCTGAACCATTCCTTGTTCTCTGTATAATGGCAAAGTATAATCAGTAATTCATTTTGGTCTCTTAAAATAAAGTCTTTATAATAGTTATTGAAACTGGCCATTAATTGGTTATCAATAAATAAGATTCAAGTATTCACTTAGAATTCAAACATAAGTTATCAATGACATGTGACTCATTTATTCTAAATTTCCAAATAAAATACATAATTCTATTTCATTTATATCAACTCTATTAAAGACATTATTGCCACCAAAATTTTAAGTCTTTTATGAATACCCTAAGGACACTTCACTATAAATCCAACACCTCTTCCCCTAATATTAAGAGAACAGGAGGCATCAGTTTAAATATTCAGATAAATAGTAGTGCAAAACATTTTATTTGTAATGAATATTAAAATGCATAGATAAAAGGAACCTTCCTTTTCCATCACACAAAATAACCCAGAAAACATTGCATTTTTCATCCTGAATTTTGTGGCAAAAGGCATTTTGTTTTAAAAGTTCATTGAAATTCCATGGCAATTAAACATTCTATTATCCACTGATTAAGTTACTCTGCAAGATGTTTCACTTTAGCAGAAAGCAGCATTTCAACCAAAGGACCATCTCTTAAAGCACAAATACATTTCTACAACTTTGTAAAGAAAGACAAATTTTAGTCAACCATGTAAAATGTTTTCAAGCACACCATTTCCATTTTACCAGCTTTATTCAACATACTTTACTGCTGGGCAACTGTAAAGGTCAAAGTATTATTTAAAGCAATTAACTAAACATTTAATGAAACTTCAGCTTAAAAAAATAAAAAGCCCAAACTGAGAAATTTCAAAGAGTTAGAAATTTTATTAAAGTTAACATTTCACAAGGTCATACTCATACAAATCAAACTGCAAAAAATTCCAGGCATATAAACTATCATCTGTGTTAATGTGCCATCTTTCTTCTCCAAATGTCAAAAATGTACTTGTTTTCATGATACAAAAAGTCTTTAGAAAGTCAAATCCACTGTCCATTTGTGTTGTTTAAGAAACCTATTATCTTCATTCATTCCATGAAATCCATGTTAAAACAACCCTGTCTTGGTTGTGTATTATCACAGCACTCTTGTATTAATCCATTTTCCTCAATTCCCCATAGTGGACTGCCATCTTGATTTCTCAGTGGTAGGGTCCATTTGAGACTCTTCAAGCTGACTGGGTGCTTGATGAAAACATTAAAAGAAAAAAACGCTGTTGGAATACCAATAATCTTAGTCCCTCAAATAGAGATCACCCACCCACTTTGAAGATACTCTTACCATACACAAAGCTTTAATTCTGTAGCAGCTTTAAACTATTAAAGTGTATTAAAGTTGTATGCACTGCATACCCCACTTCTCAATGAGACTCATGGAAAGACTGCATATGCATAATAGATTCTACTGTCACAGATACATAAGTAACCATTAAAAAAGTGGCAGTGTTCGAGTCAAATTTATGACAGTTAAATGTAATGTTACACTATCTGCAAAGCAGAAAAACTCAAATTCAAAAATCCTATAAAACATTACAGCAACACTATGGTTTCTAAATCTCAGTGCAGAAAACTTCCCAAGTTTCTCCAAATAAAATTAATTATGGAAAACAATCTTAAGGGATTTAAATTTTAAAAAACCACCACAGTGTTTTCTAGTCCAACAGATGTTAATTTTGCCTAAATAATACAAATGACCAATATACATGTCACCATCTCTGTGTATCTTAAGAATACAGGAAATATGCAGTCACTAAATAAATAAAAATAAAAAATGCAAAATATCTGCCTAGCTTATTTGGTATGTGCACTAAGATAGTATGAAATCTCAAATTAAATACAAAATACTCCCATTGCCAAAATACCAAATGTTTCTCATAGAATAATAAATCATTACTTAAATAATCTGGACTAACAGTTAAGTGCAAAGCCCAGAGATCTTACTATCAAATAAATCACCCTGATTCATCATGATCAAACATAATAGCAAAAATCAACTTTAACGCTGGTATTCTGTATAAATTTTACAGCTCTCCAATTAAATTTGTAGAGGAAAGTCTGGACAACTAGGAGATTATTAAATAAAAGGGCATTTTTGCTCCTTAGATAGTTAATATCTTCTCTCCTAAACTATAATGAGGTTTTGTTGTCTACTATATACAATATAAAAATCTACTTAACAAACCATTTGGTAACCAAGAGACACTGTCACTCATATTCAAAAACTGAAAACAAGTGTCACAAGATCAGTAATAAACATCAGACACAAGACATTTCTCTTTACCATATTTTTCCATTTCTCTCCAGCCTAGAACTAAATAAACTCATTCTTCCCATCAGTAAAAATACTTTTCATGTGAAATGCTCATTCCTTAAAATTGAGGGACATAGAGGTGTAAATACAAGTATGATGAACAATGACACTAATGAACTGATGTCAAGTCACAAGTTCAATGGCTATATGTGTTAATTTATTCAACTTAGTACATTAAATGATAAATTCAATTATATTCTTCCACCACAAAACAAGAGGTAAAACTTATCCAGTACATCATGAAATTTCCTTTTAAATCCATTATTTGTTAGTTGTTTCAAAAGAAAACCTAATGACACTAAAAGTATTACAGAATTACTCAATAAAATATGTACTAACTTGTATGACAAAAACAGGTAAGAAAATACTAGCATATTGGTCATGCTACCACATACACTGTCATGTATTTCAGGTGGTTGAAAACGAATGAAACCTTAATTTAAAAAAAAAGAAAAAAGAAAATGAAGAGAAAGAATGCTACAAGAAAAAGCAGACAATGCTTATCATATTAAAAGGCCATGATCACTCTGCACTTCTGCAAAAGCCAAAGGCCAAATGTGAGAATTTTGTTAATAAGCAAAAGTGCTCAGTCAAGCATCAAAGCATCCCCAAAACAGTGAGGATTTTAGGAGTAAGCCACTTATTTTCATGGAATTCCAAATTCTTACAAAAACTGAATTTGCAAATAAGTTATGTTAAAAAAAATTAAAAAGCAAGTAGGCATGAGTTTGGTGAGCTTGAAATTTTCTTGAAGACAAAATCCAAATTTCTTCATCTGTAAAACGGAAATTACGGTAGTACCTACCTCATATAGCAGTAATGGGATTAAATGAGTGTTCTACACTTACAGCTTTTACATTACCTGGCATATAAAAAGACCTCAATAAATGTTAGCTATTATTCCAATATACCACAATAAATAAATTACTTGGGGACCTACAAACTAACCTTCCTCAATCAAAATAATTTATATTCCAATAGCAATGATACCTCTGACAATCCATAGGATCTTGGGGTCTATTATTTAAAGACAAAACACTTCCTGCTTAAAAAGAGAATTTAATCTGGATAAAATCAAAACAGAAAACTAGGGTTTACTGTCAAAGCCCTACCTTCTACAACTTGTGAATCACTGCACACATACTGAAGAGATGATGGTTTGACCTAGAATTCCATCATGAAACAGACCTACAGTTTACATATTTCACATTCAAACTTCAAGCTCCATACTATGAAAAGTTAGAATTGTCCCACAATGACGTTAACTAGTTTGTACCTCCTTTTTAAGGGAAGCTGCTTGTTATAATATATCAATTCTCAAAAGCAAAGGTACACACTTAAGTAAGCTAAGGTAAGTATTTAACTACTACCTCTTAAATCCCCAAATATTGCACATCCAGAAATTTAGAACATAAAATAAAGCAAGGAGGTCTTCTCTTTAAAGTCTAAGTAAATTTGTTCCAAAAACACTGGAATACTGTAAAATAGTTTTGATCAAAGTGATTCATTACTAGACCAAATTTAAGAGGGGCTCTCTAAAACAAGCAATCTCCTTACCTCTAATATTTTCCAGCAAATTCCCATTTTTAATAGCAACAAAAAATGTGGGGGAGAAGAAAGAGCACAAAGGAACAGGAGTGATTAATGATTAACTTAAAAAGAGGGACTCTAATAATGCTACAATTTATTAAGTTATTATAACTCATACTATCTTAAAACTCAAATACTGTAAAACCAAATGGATAAATGTGTACAGAATTACAATAAGGAATGAAAATCAATCCTTCTCAACATGTAATTAAGATTCTTGGTTTTATGACTTGATCTTACTGGTCTTTAAATTTGAAAACATTTAATAGTGAATTCACAAATTTTGTCTTATTACCAAAACTAGCTTAACTCTTCAATATATTAACAGACTGGGTACTAAATAAGGTGGGCATAAAAACGAACCACAAAATGATCTGAAAAAGACCACCAGCTATTGATCATGAGTAGTTTAAGATCAATTAACGTAAGTAAGAAAGTCATGTTATTTAAGCTTTTACAATCAAATTTTCCCCAGTATTCCTATTAAAACTTGACTGCATGTACATGTTAAGAGAGTCCAAGTTTTGTTTTCTTATTGCTTTTATTACTAAGTCAAAGTCTTGGCTTTCAGACATACCTAAAAGTTACTATTTAAACCATTAAAACTTCTTTTAATAATGAATTTCACTTTGCTTTTCAATCAGACCAAAACACTAGTTGATAAATAACATTTAATGAAACTATATGCAGTAAGTCAACAAATACTTATTGAGCATCCACTATGTGCCAAGCAATTAATCCTTTCAAAATAAAAGGCATGAGGCCAGTAACTATACTACATCGGGCAAGTTCACCTTTGTCCTCACAATCCCCCCCACCAAGAAACAAAAATGGAACTTTGCTATTTTGCAGGCCCCAATAATCACTTATACAATGGAAGATGAAGTAATCAGAAACAAACATTATCCCCTAGAATCTAGATTCCCAAATGTGATTTAAAAACAATTATTCTTATTAAACAGCTAAAATACCATTATAATATCCAAAAAGTTGTCAATAAATACTTTTGAGAACTCATCTAAATTCATTCACATAGCCTTAGTACTAACTCTTTTCCAACTATTTCACAGGTTGGGAGTTAGAGAAACTATTCCCATGGTAGTAGTAGCCATATCAAGCATAACCCCAATATGAAACTTTTTGTTGGGCTTTGAAGTTTAAGAAAAGTTCAGAATCACTTATTATTAGAATTACTACACTGAAATCCATTGAAAAGTATGTACTATTGCCACATCAGAACCCAAGGGCTTCTGATTTCCACATAGGTAGGGAAAAGCTGACATACAGAAAGGATGATACAGGACAAGCAAGCTTAATTTACGAAACAAGATAGTAAAAGTATTTTAGGGTTTGTAGCCATTACTACAACCTCTCTCAACTCTGCCGCTATAATGACAAAGCAGACTTAATGTATAAATGAAAGAACAGTTATTTCCCAGTAAGTTTATTTACAAAAATAGGGGGTAGTTCACCAACACCCAGATCTAGGGCAGAGTGTCAGAAACATCATGTGGGCTTCTTTGCATTTTAACTTTGTCCAAGTTTAAGTGAAGAACATAAATATAGTAATACCTTGGAGTTAATTCATTAAGAAAAAGTTTGATAATAAACTTCACACACATTTAACCATGTTGTATTTTTCTACTACTTTGAGCTTCACTAAATCCCTCATTTTTACTCAGACTCAATTATGCAGAATTTCCAAAGTCATATTTAAAATTGACAAACAAATTAAACAGATAAAACTTACTAAATGCTTCCATCAACATCTTTTATGTCATATTACAGGCCCATGAGAGAATTCTGTCTCGGGATTCACATTTCTGCAGAAAACAAGAATATAATTTTATGCAAAGAAAAAGACAAAAACAGGTTAAGGTGTCATGATTTATTTAGAAATGTCAACATCTTATAAGCATCATTTGCCAGAAGACCAAGACATCCATTCATTTATGAACAAAGACAGAAGATAAGAAGTTCTAACCAAGAGGACCTTAAATTTGGCTGCACAAGAGGCTCATCTGTAGAATAAGTTACTATAAAAACACATGCTAATCTTACTACACTAATGGACAGTGATCGCAATGGGGTAGGAGGGGGACTTGATAATATGGGTGACTACTGAAACCACAATGTTGCACATGTGAAACCTTCGTAAGATTGTGTATCAATGACATCCTAATTTAAAAAAAAAAAAAAAAAACATGCTAAGTCTCAGTTAGCAAGAACTCCAAAAGACTGGGTAAAAATCTGGGGCCCTTTGGTGGATCTAAGGGACAGTTGGAGTTGAGAACTGGTTGTTTAACAGAGCAAACATCACTCCTTAACTGTATGGAATTACTTTATTTTCTGGTATTTCATCTAATATACTTCCAAGTCTTCTAAAGGAAAACTTATATTACCCATGTGCAAGGCCATGTTTCTCACTCCTTATTATTACATTATTTCATATTATTAAGTACTTTAACACTATTACAAGATAAAGTGTTAGGAAATCTTAGGCACAATTTCAAACTATTTTACTACTAATTATGTTGACCTACTCAATTCAAACAACACTAACCCTTTCTTAAATACATACTTTGTATCAAAAATATTATATCCATACTTTTCACTAGACTGAAATACCTCAGAAATTAAATATAGAAGGTAATATTTCCCCTATGTCAAATACCTTCTGAATACAGGTACACACTTTTTTTCAGTAACTCCTGTGCTGAAGTTTGATTACTGTAATCAGAGTAATATATAGAAATATCAAAAAAAAGCTGTTTATAACTTGAAATATTAAAAAGTGGTTCAATTTAAGGATTTTTAGAAAGCTAAAGCACAATTTAAGAAAATTAAGCTACCCAAATGTTTCTCCATAACCACAATTTATAATTTTCAAATTATAAAGCAAATTCCTGATTATCTTACTAAATCTAAACCCTTTAGTAGTTTGGCTAATCATAATTAAGAAATATAACAAAGATCTCTTTCAAAATTACATCTAAGAGTAAGGTGAAAGCTAAAAAGTGAAGCAATTTACAAAAAGCATAGCATCACTTATTTTTAAGCTTCCAGATTTAATCTGACCTTAATAAGAGTATTTGTGAACAAAAACAAGACTTAGATCAACCAAGTTAAATAAATTGACTTGACCCCTAATAAAAAAGGTGCAACTGACTTCAGGAAAATTGGCAAATGTCTAAAGGAAACTCTTCAGTGGTCTGATAATGTGCTTATAGAAAAGCTACCTACCATTTCAAGTATGTGCCTCTGGTTTCTCCACCAAAAACAGAAACAAGTACAAAAACACTGCACCGCAAAAATAACTGGCACTAATGTATGATGATCTACCATACCATCTCCTTCCCAACAACTGACATAGTACTTTGCCTTTTCTTGAAGAGGGTGGAAAGTCAGGGTCAGCTTAAACAGACTACAAAAGATGATTTCACTTATATTCCTACCTATCTTTAATATTTTAATTTTACAGTCTCATTTAATATGAAATTATAGGTATAATGTCCATGTTGAATGCTTATAATAAAAGCAGAGCTGGCTTTGGTCAAGTCTATATTATTAGCTCATTTGTGCTTTACTTAGAATACTTTGTCACCTTTGAAAATCCTTAAAACAATACTTACATTAAGAGTAAAATCTGAGAGCACTATGAAATCTAAGAAATCTTCCACAAAAATAAGGTAGTGATAAAGCCACTTTCGTGTAAGAAAAACCTCTGCTACAACTCACAAACCATTAAAATTAAGCAAAATATCTAGATTAATGACCTAAATTAAAATTACTATGATTACTATGCAGTACACACTAGGAGTATTGGCTTGATTGGCTTATTTGGAAAATGAATCAATTTGAAATATATGGTTTAGTTTGAATAAGTGAAGGATTTTTTTTCTAAAACAGATGTAGACTTTACACAATGTATAAATCAAAACTAACTTGCAGGAAATACATTATCTGAATGTTACATAAACAATCAAGTCAAATAATTTTTATTTATAAAGTTCAGAATACCCTTGAATTTAAATTGCAAAAGCTAATAACACTCAGATATAACAGCCAATTTGAATATTAAAAGTCAGAACTATTCAATGGAAGGAGGAGGTAGCTGGTAAAATGAGGACCTCTATCCCTGAAGTAGAGAAATTTCCTAAAGAAAATGAAATAGATTATGTCAGGCACATAAGCTATAAACCCTCATTTATAATATCAATGGTCAGCTACAAATATTTCATTAAATACATTAACCTTTTAATGTTTTTTAAATTAGAAATCCAAATGCTTCATTGAAGCATTCTGAATGTTGTTTAAAGACGGTTTCATTTTAACTGGTTTTTAAGACTAAATTTCCAGTATGTGTGCATTTATACTATTTATTTTGTATTTTGGAGTGTGTAAAATTAAGAAAGTTGGGTACTTGCCCAGGTCTCCTGTTAGTCAAGTAGTTTCACCAGAAATAATGATTTGCAGTGCAAAAATGACAAAAACTATTCTCCAGTTTGTATAAACATTACCTATTTTTATTGCACAATTTAAGCATTGAAAGGTTATCTTAAAAGATTTAAAGCTTCAAATATTTTTTAAAAATTAGGAGACTTAAGGTTTACAATGAAAGAATGCCAAGATTTTAGGGCTAACTGACATTAGACGCTGGGTCTCCTGATTGATGAATCAGTTAGTTGTATTTTCCACTCTATCACACACACACCCTCATTAATGCAGGAGATGAAGATGTCCTCAAATTACCTTTTTCCCCTATGACTCTCAACAAAGAATAAAATCTCAGGAGATAAATTAATTGGTTGTCCATAGTCCAAATTTTTAAATGATCAATAAACTTGTAGAATAATAGTAAACTGAACTTGAAAGAAAATTTATTTTTACCTATTTCTCATAATGTAGCCTCTAAGTGTCATGTCATGGTTCATGAAAACCTTGTGATTAACTATAAGCACAGCTTCTTTCATTCCAATCTTCAGATAATTTTTAAAGTTATTACCATAGTAACAATTGCAATGCAACCTAATCAACTTGATCAGGTGATTTTTATGATTTAATAATTAGTTCAAAATACTAAAATACAAACAAATATTTAAGTATTTGTCAGTTTCTTAAGCATAATTATAGTAAACTAATTTATACTTATAAAATTTGTTAACTTAAAATAATAGTATCTATGCTTACATTTGTCCTTATGCATTCCATTACTTTTGGCAATCAAAAAAAATATTACCTATTGTTCAAGTGTGGTTCAAGCAGCATATATCAAAATACACTGAGTGTTAGTACTATCCCAGAGATGGAAGTACATGCAGGCCTTTTTAAGATGTGATTTATTAAAATCTTTTATATTATTGGTGATAAAAGGAAAGCTGTATTCAATTATACTGGGGATTAATTTAGAAGTTTTACCATTTAGATTTGTATTATTAAACATAAAACAAAAATCTTCATTTAACATGTCTAATCTCCTTCAACCATTCATTTTTTAATTTCTGTATGTATTGGGTCAAACTGTATTTCTGGTAGGCCATTATTAAGTTTATTACCCATTTATACTTGAACTTCCATTATTATAGTTCACATGTTTGTGTTGTAAAGAGGACCAATTCTGTTTTTTAAATGCCCAACCACATATGAATGCCAATCTAATATCCTATCATTTGCAGAGAATAAACTCTAACCTTGGCATTTGTGTTAAATTAGGAAGAAATATGTTTTGACTATTTTGTGTGTATCTTTAAAACATTATAGTTGGAAATGAACATTTAGTTATCTTCTCCACTATAAAAAACACAAATTGGATCAAACTGGAAAGGTCTGAAAAGGACAACTTAGTTAAAGGAAAGGAAATGAAAGTATTACTATTATCACTTATTCAAATCAACAGAACGAGCCAACAGCTAAGATTTCCACATAAATTTCAAGGATAATTTATATTAACTGGTTATTTCACTATTCTTAAAATTTCCCAAGATATCTATTATATTACATATTCCTAATGGTAAATCCCTTACTAATACCAGCTTGACATTAATTTCCAGATTGAGTGTTAATTTTCAGGAAATGTTCTTTATTCATAACTGATAAGTGGATGTATTTTTTTCATTAACATATAGTTTTACTCAAAGTATAACATACATGTCAAAAATTATTTCTTCCTTTTATGCATTAAAAACAATTACTAGACTACAGATTTAGAGGTGTTTCTAGTTTCCTGTAAGATAACTCATTTCTGTATGTTTGAAAAACAACTTATAAAAATGAGTAAAAAATGATTATTTGAAAACGAAATAGAATTTGAAAGTGACTTTACTTTTTGAAATAGTTTAAGAATTGTTAAGATCGGCAAATGCAAAATTCTAAGTCATTTCTAATATGTGATGTCATCCAAAAAATGGCTGAAAGAATGCATTTCAGATTTTGTAAAGACATAATTCTGATGACTCGACTGATTTGATCATAATCCTGAAGCATTACTTTATTGTAAAGTACTGAATGTCTTACTGCTAATACAAGTTATGTGTATCAACTGTTTTAACATTAATACAAAACTGCTTTGATGTAAGGCAAAGGGATGTGATGGACTTTTTTTCCATCCCTTTTCTGAGATATAAACTCTACAGCTCATGTTTCATTGACAAACTTTATAGTGTTATTTTCCTACTCAAATGCTGGTAGCTATTAAATTACGGATGTTGGATAAAAACATTTACTTACTTGCTATCTGAAACACAGGCTTTCGCACACAATATCCTCAAGGATAAAACTCCACGGTCTCAGTCTTCAAAATGGCATACCTTTGGGGGCGGGGGGAGGGAATTCTAAACAGTTTATTGGTCGAACAACCAATAGCAATAGAAATAAGTGTTTTAAAACTTTGTTTAATATAAAAGAAAAACTAAAAACCTATGTTTACGATTTCAGATTTTTAAAGGTTCTTCCCTATCATCTAGTAGTGTATTACCTAGCTCAAATTTTCCAATAAACTCATTTATTTAAAAGATTTAAATTACTTGTACAGTATATTACAGATCTAAAAAGAAAAAGTGTATCTTTGGTTCATGATTTTCCTCAAAACATAATCAGTCTTTGCTTGTTGCCAAAATTAAACAAAGGCTTATTAAAAGGACGGACCTTCAGTATTTTAAACTATTCAAAAGGCACACTAAGTTACAGTGACTACGCACATATACTTTTCTTTCAATGAAAAGGTTTAAAGGCTTTGTAAAATTATTTCACATATTTACTTTACTCATATTCATGATCACACCTACTTACTGGATATGTAAATTACCACAGAAAAAATAAAAACCTAGTAAGCTTACTTTTATCTAAAAATAACAATTTACCCAGTCTTACCTCAAATAAGAGTTGTTATTTGTTCAGAACCATCATCAACCAAATTTTATATTAATCTTGTAAGTTACCTTTGAAAACAAAAAAGGAAGATGGTATCAATGTTTGATTTTTAAACTATTCTTGGCCAAAGTTTCAATGTGATGAAACAATGAGGACATATTCCAATGATCCATCTACGGACAAATTTTAAGAGTCAGCTCATCAACACACTACCTGTACATTTAAGGTTAAGTTAAGAATCTTATAGATATCATCAGTCTTTGTTTTCCCCATGTTTTGGTTGCACGGACACTAGAGAAGATTAAGGCACTGCGATCAGAAAGAAATACAGAAAATTCGTATCTTTGGACAGACTTAAGATTATGACCTTAATTTTTATTCTTTAGATGCTAGTCAATACACGAAAACAAAGGAAAATTTACCAATTTTAAAGATTCAAATCATCTTAAAATTTCCTTTCCACCTAGAAATACCTTTCACAATTATGAGCAATTAAAAATTAACTCCTCCAGGAGAAATTAGTGAAGTTAAAATGGCCACTGGTTACTTTAAATTTTTAAACTACAAGTTATTTGATCCCACCAAGTGGGATATTAGCTTTGTCTTTTTACGAAGTCTAAAAACGTATTATCTATGATCTTCATTCAATTTCAAACCAAGGTTTCCACATTTTCAGTCTCTCCCTTCCCCCATTTCTCACGTAAAAAGACCTTATGAGGTTAACTAAACTGCTAGCAATTATTTTGCATTTTGCATTCACTATTCAAAAAGGATTCTGAAAAGCCAGATTCAGAATATTCACTTTAAACCACTTCCAATGTTGAAAATTTTCAACAATATTTGAAAAACCAAAATTGGTACGGACAACATATTCTGTAAAATCAAGATATGCGCAACTGATGTTAACATGTAGCACCATACGAAAGCTATTCGGAAAATAAAATACTTGACTGACAAAAATACCTTCAGAAATATAGTCGATTACACCAGTATCTCTGGTTTTGCAAGTACTACGTGCATCTATCCGACACTATTTTCACGTAGGTCTATTTCTTTACAATACCACAATTACCGCAGAATGAAGACAAATATATTCTAAAACACACAATGGTTTGGTGCCATTTGTGAAACCATTAAATTCCCTCAGTTTTTTAAATTCAGACTAGACAGAGGACTCCACAAAATTTTTTCGAAACCAATATATATTAAAATACCGTTCCGTTTTAAACATAACTAGATTTTTATGCATGCAAGAAATGCAACAAATATGGCTCCTCTTCATCGCCCATTACGGAGAACAGTCCTACTTTAATATTTACACTACGGGAAAGTAACTTCACAAAGAGATTTGGTGTCAGAATATTCCTTTGTAAAAGTTTTGTCAAACAGGGTTTGTGATAATGTACCTTATTTTAAAACTTATTTTTAAAAAAATAAAATGATCAATTTAAACTTTTGAAAAGTATAGGAACTGACCTAAGTACGTCCTAACATTCAGGTGTGATAAGTTACAGATAACGGCTCCTTACAACCTTTATTTAAAAAGAACCAAAGAAAATACTTAATCATTATTCAAACATCAGAATGTCAAATAATGTTGGCGTGCCTCCCCGGTAAAATAAACTATCTTGATAATCAAACGTCATCGTCTAGCACCGTAATTAAATTCTATTTCCATTTTAAACTGCTTTGACGATATAGTAAACTTGTCTTCGTAATTTTTTAAATACCAGAAGCACTTCTCCAACTTCTATTTTTAAAAGACAACCTGAACGTCGTAAGGTTTTAATAAGCAGCAAATACCTTCTCATCTGTAACACTGCAGCCGTTTTCAAAATCGGCTTTGAAAGAGTTAAAAGCCAACACCCAAAAGAAAAAAAAAATAACAAGTTTTATTTTTGCTTAAACGTAGTCAGGGTTCCATTGTTCTTTTAAAATCGTCCATGAAGATGAGTTCCCACCTCACCGGAAAGGTTAAAATCCCGTTGGAGAACCTGAAAGGGATTTTCTCTTTTATCCTAAATATCAAAATAACTCACCAGGGCCGGAAGGGGCTCTCCTCGCGCCGTCCCCGTCGGGCTCCCGCCCGCGGCCCCCCGCCGCCGCCCCTTTCCCGGCGGGGCCGAGCCGGGCAGCGAGGCCGCCCCCGGGGTCTGCAGCGGGGCCCCGCGCGCCCCCAGCCCCAGGCCCCCCGCGCTTCCCGCCCGCACAGCCAGCCAGCGCCGCCGGCGGGGCCGCTCGGGGAGAGCCGGCCAGCGAGGCCCGGCCCGCCGCCCCCTCCTGCTCGCGCGCTCAAGGACATTTTGCTTTTCCTCCCAAGGACAAAGGACAATAAAAGGAGACGCGGGGCTACTTACCGGGTCCGAGCGCGGCTGCGGCACCTCCTGGTCGCCCGCACCCGAGTCCCGCGCCGGGCCGCCCTACCGAGCCTCCCGCCCGCGCCAGCTCGAGCCGCCCGGGCCCCGGGGAGCCTCCGCGGCCGCTGCCGCAGCGGCGCTTTCGGCGTCGCGGGCCCGGCCGCCCCGGGCGCCTCTGACGCGGGCTCCGAGCCGCTACACCGCCCTCCTCGCCTCATCCGCGGCCGCTTCGCTCCCGCGGGCCTGCGGACAGCCCGGGTGCAGCTCCCCGCCGGCCGGGGGAGTCCCCGCGGCCGCGACCAAACGCCTGACAGCTCGGGGAGCTGCTGCCTCTCCGGCCATCTTGTGCCGTGTGTGTGGTGTCTCTCTCCCGTCTCCTCTCTCGGCTTTACTCCCTCCTCCTCCTTCCCCCGCCCCACACACCACACAACATGGCCTCTTCGCTGCGGCGGCGGCTGCAGCGGCGGCAGGAGCTCCGCCGCGCTCCTGTCCGCTCCCCTCCCCCCACCTCCCCGCCTCCCGCCCGCAGCCCCAGGACTCAGCGCGCACGCGCACTGCTGCCCGCCCGCCTCGGCCATTGGCTGAGTGAGCTTCCTGCCACCCCTTCCCGGGAGCGGCCTCACGCACGCTCACAGACGTCTTCCTCCCGCCTAACAACAACTACTTCGATACTACTGGCTAGTCCTTGCCCCACCCCTTCAGATACCTCCACGCAGATAGGCTATTCCTAGTGCTACTCACCTCTCGTAGGTGTTTCTGGTTTTCTTGAGGGGTACAGGCTCGCCATTGGTTGGTGATGGAACCTTTGGGCTGGGAGTTGAGCTGCTTCCTTGCTCCCCGCAGTGCGGACCCCTCCGGACAGGCTTGGGGGCTTTTTAGCACGGGTTAGGCCAGGCAAGAATTATTAGTGTGGTGTTCTAAAGATAAGGGCTTCGCCTCCGGAGAAAGCTCGTAATTCGGTGTTTCTGAATTTAGATTTTTTTTTTCTTTTTTTTTTTTAAAAAAAGGAAAATGACTGACGGGATGACAAACGAGATGCAGGTTCATAGCCCTCGGGCAAGCAGCCATATCTCCTCAGCTACAGAACCCTCACGATTTTTCTTCTAAACAGCTAGTCCTTAAAGGTCACAGAGTCAGGACCAGTGGTTTTACAACCAAGGCATCCCCATCACCCAATATTCAAATTGAGATGCCATTTATTTGAGGGTTTGTAAGCTGCTTGTTGCCATTTACGCCAGACCGCCTCGTGGTTATGTCCAGTGCCTTGAGGCCTTGACGAATCAGTATCTCCCCTCTAGGGCAGTATTTTTAAAGGGGTAGTTTGAAACTAAACTGTCACATTCTACCTGTCCAACTTCCCAGAGGATCAGGCCAAACAAGCTTCAGTTCCTTTTAAGCAAATCTCTTTTTTTTCCATGATGTCTTCCTATTTCAATCTGGTAGCAAGCAACTCTAGGCCGACCACAGGAATAACTTAAACCTAAATTTTCCTGAAGTGGATGGGAAAAGAAAAAGGTGGCTCTCTCCCCCTGGCAGCATATTTGAAATCTCGCTCCTTTTGTCAAGGGACCTGGAGAAAAGGAAAGGAACACCAGATGCTCTTAGTTTTAACGTATTTATTTGAGGAGAGGGCTCTTGGGCCAAGGTGGACAACTCTTAAATTCTCTTGAGACCCTGCCCCAAGGTTAGGATCAGAGAATGTTCAATACTCAGGGGGGCCTAGGAAACGACTGGCCCTTTCTTCTGAAAATGACACAGTTAATTAAGTTGACTCAATATTGCATCAGCCACTTGGGCAGAACTAGGGCTGGAACCCAAGTCTCCTGACTTACAGATCTTAATGTCCCTTCTATGCAACTTGGCTACCCTTCTAAGCAATATAATTTGAGCTTCAAGTGGGCATACAGAAAGAATGCTTCTTTAACTGAAATTAAATTTTAATTTCCAAGAGACATTCCCACACACAGTGTAGCTTTGAACATTGTAGACCTGCAACAAGACACAGTTTTCCCTGAAAAATACTCACCCTGAGCCCTTTTTCCTCACTCTCCCTGGTGTATTTGGCTGTGCTATTATTGTTCCCTCCCTTTTCCACCTCCTACCACTATCTGAAATCCATCTTTGATTCTGTTTTTCTAGATTTATCACCAAGTACTGTGCCAGCACAACAGGCCTGAGCAGGCCTTTTTTAAAATGTCTTCTGAAAGGCATGGACTTAGCTTTGTGCGGGGCATTGTTCTAAGCCCTCATTATGGATTGTCAGTTGATCACACACAACACCCCAATAAGAGACTGTTATTAGCCCTGTGTATTGCCTCTATCAGAAAACAGGCACAGGACTTTAACTTGCTCAGGTTCACTCTGGCACCAGGACTGAGCCTGGGTAGGGCTCCAGACCCCATTCCCTTCTGCCTCTTCCGGTTTCTTTTTGAAGACTGCCCTCTTGCCAATAGGTTCACTTGGATCTTCTGTTTTGTGGAGCCGTCTGACGTGCCACCTGCTGCCTCCCTGACTTCGTTGAAGTGTTCCACCTTCAGAATCGGGCTTTCTTCCAATTGGAAAATATCAGATCCCTTCTAACCTAATTCCCAGACGTGGGCCCCACCCTGTTGCCCTCAATCTCCCAGCATGCTACATGGGATCTACATAGCCCTCTGGTTTGTTTCTTCCTTGATTATGGATCCCCACAGCTCAACTGTGGAATGTCTCCTTTATATGAAGATACACATTGTGTGGCTTACAGAAAACCGCTTTCTTCTAAGCTTACATCATACCCAATGTCCTCTTCAATGAGGGCCTTTATCTCCTACATTGAAACTTTAGTCCCTATCACATGCGACACCCATGATTTCTTCTGTAACATGTCTGTAGCCATCCATCCTTAGACTTAGACTAGCTCTGTCCTAAATTAAAAGCTCCTGACACCTAGCAGACCACATCTTATTCCCTCTACCCTCCCTCCTCTAGTCATGCTGGTCCCTATTCCTGCTGTCTCTTTCAGGGAGAGCCTTAGCCTTGACTCATTTAAGGGAAAGTCCTCAGCATGTGGCTCTAACTACCTCTGTTCCAATTTAATTGTGTCCAAAAGAAAACCTGGATGGGCAGAGAATATTTCTGGAAGGATACAGGGGTCTGTTTACACTGGTTGCCTCCAGGAGGTGGAGAACAGGATGGGAAGGACCCTTCACTCTACACCCCGTTGTGACTTTTGGATTTTAAACCATGTGAATGTATGACCTTTTTCATGGAAGAAAAAAAAAACTTAACTCAATATTCTGCTGAGCTAAAAAGCTGACACTTGGAAAGGAAGGTAAATTTCTTTTAAAAACTTTTTGCCTGTGACATCTGTGACAGATGTTAATTTGTTACAACAAGCACCTGTAACTTTTCTTTATTAACAAAATAAAGGTCACGCAACCTTCAGTTCCTCCAGGAGGGCGAATGACACCCAAAATGTTCCTGCTTGAAGATAAGGATTCCTGGTACATGAAATGGGGGCAGCAGCTTGCATTTCCAGCATAATATAGCCTCACAACCTGCAAAACAGTGCTTCCCTGCTGTGTCCCAGCTTCCCTGGAGCTTCCCAGATCTTTTCCCATCTCTGCCCTCCTTTCCTGCAGCAATTAAAGAAGAGGCAGAGATGGCTGCGGGGGCTGCTTTTCTCCTTGTTTCCTGACCTCCAGGACCACCTTTTGCTGCGCTGTTCCCCTGAGATGGTCAGCCCAGCTCATCATGGAGGCTCGGTGGAAACCTAGAATGGCCTTGACTCAAGTCAGAGACAGTTTTCAAATACACGCCTTTCCAGATTCCTGCAGCTCTGCTCCTGCTCTTTGCAGTTTCTCTTGCTGCTCTGCATGATTTACACACAGACTCTGTCTTACTTCTATATACACCCTGTTCCTTCTTCATACGAGGCAGTCCTTTTTCCCTAGGGTACATCACACACAGGATTGAAGCTCATTTGACTCAAATATTATTTCCAAACACAGTTACGGAGTTTCTTCCATATACCAGGTAGTTTTAGAAGCTGGGGATGCTGCATGGACTGGAGTATCTGTTCTCATGGAGCTTACATTCCAATAGAGCGCAAGTCCATAAACAAAAAAAATCTAGGTAGTGGTAAGTACTATGATAATGGGGGCCTGATTTCAGTTGAGTGGTCAGGAAGGGCCTCTCTGAGGAACTGACATGTAAGTTGAAGCAGGAAGGACACTGAGGAGGAGCTATAGGTACATCTGCAGTCAAGTTCCAGGCTAAGATGGCAGATGGTATGCATGCAACTAATTTTGCTCCATCCTAAAACTGTACTAAACAGATTTTCTTTTTTCTTCCTTCCTTCCTACCTTCCTTCCTTCCTTCCTTCCTTCCCTCCTCCCCTCCCCTCCCTCCCTTTCCTTCTTTCTCTTTTTAATCCTAAACTTGAAGGAGAACAGAAGAAAAGAGCAACACGATTTCAAAAGCTGGAAAATACATGGATGTGTGGTAGCTGATTTAGCAGATTTGAGAAAGCTGAGATCCAACCCAACTTATACTGGAAATAGCTCAAAAGACTCAGAAACTACCAGAACCAAGTGCCTTTGGGACTGAGGTGGAGGAGAGGAGAAGGCTAAAAAAGGAGCCCTGAGTGAAAGCAATCTGAGAAGAAGTTACCCCACATTCCATCCCCAACTCCAGCAGAAGGTCGAAGATTTATCCTACAGGGAGAACCTCTGGTCTGGGGGATTCCAGGTACACTGAGCACATCGGTACCACACTGGAAGTGGATGGATCCGGGGCCCAGATGCACAGCGAATGCAGGGACCCCAACCCGCTGACCCCATTTGGCTCTCAGAAGCTGACAATGTGATCTCGACCTTCTAGGCGTAAGATCAGAAGACTCTTCTGGAGGAATCTACGGCACCACAGCACTGGCTCTCCTGCGTCTCCAGTTTGCAGAAAGCAGATAATGAGACTTCTCAGTATAACCACATGGGCCAATTCCTTATAGCTATATCTTTACCTATATCTGTATCTCTTACCCATTCTGTTTTTCTGGAGAACCCTAACTAATACAGCAAGTAAAGTTTCACCTTAGCCCTGAATCTTGTTTTCTGTTCCAAAGCTTCTTTGATACCCATGTGGGCATGTGTGCAAGCCAGAAATTCAGAGAAGATAATGTCTGTGGGGCCATCTTTGAGGATAAATGCTTCTGTTTTTCATCCCCCCAGTGGACAGTTCTGAAACACATTACATAAGACTCAGCATATCCCATGGAATGGCGCACCAGACACTGAAACAATGGCTGCTGGGAGAAATGTCTGACACTCACATTGGCTTTCTCTCCTTTCCCTCCCTCTATCCCTCATCCCTGTTTCTTTGGATCGCTCCTCAAATGAGCTAACTCTGTGTAAGTCTTGGACTCTGCTTTTGGGGAAACCTTGGCTTAGACACACAAGGCTCCATCCCAAACTCAGAGCTTCCAAACAGTTTTTCATACTGTACTTTTAATCACAAACAACTAATGCCAAAGGCTAAACAAGACTGCTCATGTGAACCAAAGGACCAAAACCAGCAGGAAAAAAGGAAAAAAAATACAGTAACTTGAAGGAAAAACAGACCATGCAGGGAAAAGACATCAAAAAAGAAATTTTAAAAATTATCATCAGTATTTTCAAAGGAAAAGATATGTTTCATCCATGAAACAAGGAAAAGTTGCCACCTAAAGAAAAGATTCAAAGAATCAAAATGAACTCTTGGAAATCAAAAACATTATGGCAGAAATGAAGGACTCAATAGGAAGAATGATAAAATAGAGGGAAATTCACTGGAAGCAAAGCAAAAGGGATGAAGATGAACAATAGAAGAGAAAAATTAGAGGACAAGTCATGTAGTTTCAATATCTGATTTATAGAAACTCCAGAAAGAGAAAACAAAGATAATCAATTAAAGATAATCATCAATTAAATCAAGAAAATTTCCCAGAATTTCAACTGGACACAATTTCAGATGGAAAAGTTTCATCAAGAAAGAAGATCAACAGATTAATAGAAACATACACAAAGGCCCATCATGGTGAAATTCCAGAACACAGGGGACCAAAAAAAAAGGATTCTACAAGCCTCAGAAGGAAAAAACACAGTCACATACAAAGGACAGGACCAGGAATGCAGCTTCAGGCTTCTCATTAGCATCGCTAGAATCAAGAAGATAGTGAAGCAACATCTTCAAAATGCTAAGAGAATATTATTTTCAGCTTAAAATTCTATACCTAGCCAACCCATCTAGTAAATGTTAGGATAGAATGAAAACAATTTACATGTAAAATCTCAAAAACCTTTACTTTCCATGCATGCTTTCTCAAGGACCTACTGTAGAATGGATTCCACAAGGAGTAAACCAAGAAAGGAAGTTACAGGATAGGGGAGGCAAAGGTCCAGATTTAGACTGCAGAAGGTCGGCAAACAGAACCCCTGGGTGCTGGGAAATTCCAGGATGTCAGCTGTGCTTATTTTTTGATGGAGCATCCTATGGAGATGGTACTCTTAAAAATGTTTCTTCCTATTTCACTCCATCTATTCAGCACATGTGTTTTCTCCTTAGATTTCTTTCATTTTTTAGTTGTTTAAAAATAGCACCCAAATGAAATCCAAAGGATGCACAAGGGTACACAGTGCAAAGTGTTCCACCTCTGTGCCTTCTACGCAGACCCCTCTCTGAATGCAGTTAATGTAACTCATTTCCTAAGGGTCCTTCCAAAGATATTCCTGATTTTATTATAAGGAACACACTACTAAGATGAATTTGAGTATGTTGTATTTTATCTGTGGGCTCAAAGATTGCAAGATCAAGGGCATGTTTAGCATCAGACAGACTGGTAAGGTCCTTGTGAAGCCCCGCCCACCATCAGTGACCTAAAAACATGGCCGTCTGCCTATAGTGTCTGTCTACTGCACTTCACACTGGCCACTCACCTCGGGCAGCTCTAGTACCCAGTCCTCCCTCACACTGCACAGCCCTTTCTTCTGACTGGCTTCAACCATTTCCTTCTCAGTCGTCTCCACGGTTGCCTTCCTAGTCTCCTCCAGCTCTCTAAGTGAAGCCAACCCCCAGGCACTTGTCTTGGTGAGCTCTGTTTACAATTGTCCACACTAAGGCCAATTTCGGGTCTCAGATTGGTGCTTTGCCAGCTTCTTATAGCTGCTATTCAGCCAAACTGATGGTGTTACTCTCCTATGATTCTGTCTGCCATCTGACTGCCCCCCACCTTTCCACTGCCCTCCCCACAGCCCTCCAGTGCGCTCTGCGAGGTGCCCATCCTACAGAACCAGCTCATGCAAGCTGTTCAGTTTTCTCTCTTCCAAAGCAATTGCTTTCTCTCCTTGGAATTTCTATGAGTTCACAGCTACGCTATTCAGGATTCAGTTGGCTCTTATCATATGTTAATATTTGTCTATTTGGGTATATGGATCATATCTCCCTCAGTAGATACCACATGGCTTTACTGGAGAAAGAGACCTGGACTTAGACTCTGTTATTTACCACTGGGCAGTTGAAAATAGCACCTGATTAAAGATTTGCTATATTAAAATTATCCAACAGGTCATCAAAACACCCACCAACGTAAGTCAAATTCAATTAAATAGATGAGAAGAACTGGATGTTGAGTGGGCTTCAACTTGATTTAGCCAAAATAAGTCATCACAATTTACTTAAAGTACTTTTAATGTAAGTATAGGTTTCCACTTATCATAACTCCTTAAAAGTAGGACACACCCTGAGTGTGGGTGGTTGAAAAATAGATCTTGCCCCTGGCACTCTGGTGGAATCTCTGGAATGCTGGCATGTTATGCAATAGCCCCTAACCAGCCAGCCAGAAGTAGCTCTGTCCTGAGAACTCCTTGGGACTTTACTGAGGCTCGTCTCATTTTCAGTTTTCAGTGGAGTGGTTCCTCTTTGTGTGTTTGCTTCTCATTAGGTGTAAGCAGACAGACAATACAAGAACATGCAAAGCACAGAGGCCTTGGCACCATCAGCTTTAGGGTCCTACCTAGACTGGGCCATTCCCTGATTATCTGACCCCAGCCAGGTTTGGAACCTCCTCTACAGTCAAAAATCATAAGTCTGTAGAAACCCCTGCATTGCCCAATCCACTTGCACACCCCTGGCAACCCTCAGCCCTCATAAACCCACCTGGGAAAGGACAAGATGGCCTATTGGGCCTGGCAACCTTGGGATCATGCAAACTGACTTCCCATTGCACAATAACATAAGGCTGTGATAAAAGCAAACAGCTGGTCATTGTTTAGAATTTTGGTATTTTGTCCATCAGGGATATTTTAACATTTATTTTAACTTTTTAAAATATTATGTTAAAATATTATTTGTCTTGATTTGGTGCCTCTTAAATTTTGTGCCCAAGGTGAGGGCCTCATTTGCCTCAACCTAATCCCAGCCCTGCTGGAATTGTAGAATTTCAGAAAAGGGACTCTAGTAACCAAAAGGCTCTTCTCATTCTGATTTCAACTCTGCCGTGTACAAGCTTCAAGACTTGGGCTTCCTGGGCTTCACCCTCACAACTCCCTAGTCATAAAATATAGATGACTATATCTGCCTCATTTTCTTTGCAGGGCAGTTAATTATGATGGTCAGATGGAATAATGTCGGAAAAGCACACTTTTTAAACATTGTACTAGGTGCACAAAAAGGAAGGGATAATAATTAGCAATGGCTTATCTTCAGGCTTGCTCTTTGAGCAGAGATTAGCAAACACAAGAGATTAGCAAACCCAGCTTGGTCTGTGAGCTTTGGGTCAGGTAATGACCTTCAGAAACCCCATGGCAGCCAACACATACCCAGACCGATCCACCATCTAGGTACTGGTCTTGGAGCAGGTCTGTGCTAGCAGAGTGACCCTGAGCATCGCTCCCACCTCTCTAGGACCCAAAAATACAATGTAATTCCCATTCTCAATCCATATCCTTTACAAAGCATTTATGACTAGGTAACTCAGTTGATCTAGTTTAGGCCTGATCTAACTGATTCCAGTAGGCTTGTGCAGAGGAAATAACCATAACTTTGAATGGGCTAACACCTTCTCCATTGGTTTTTTTACAATGTCATTATTTTTGGTGTAATAATTTTACTTACTATCTGTATTAAGTTCTTAACGTCTGGATTGTTCAATAGTAAGTAGTTTGGTCACCCTAAAGTTCTCTAGTAATATTAATTTCATGCCTTTGCAATTAGGTAACTTATTTGTGACATTAAAAAGTATTATTCTTGCTACTGTTTAAAAAACTTTCTTTGTGTGCGATGAAATGTATGTAACATAATTGTACCATTGTTAAGTATAAAATTCAGTGGCATTAAGCACATTCACAATGTTGTGCGACAATTATCACCATCCATCTCCAGAACTTTTTCTTTTTCTGAAACTGATACTCTGTACCCATTAAATGATTATTCCCCATTCTTCTCTCCCCCAGCCCAGGATAACTACTATCCTATGTTTTGTCTCTATGAATTTGCCTGTTTTAGGTAATATATATGTGGTATCATACAATATCTGTAGATTTTATGTAAGCTTTTAAATCTAGGGGAATTCCATCTTATTTTGTTCTTCTTTTTAGTAGACTCTTTTCCCACTTAAGGAAAACATGGCTTCTTTTACTGAGAAATTATGTAAATTTTCCATATATTATATAGGAAGGGACATTAGAAGTTGTTTAAACTAGCAGAAGAACATTGACGATTATGGATGAGGTCTTCCCCTGACCTGTCTAGTTACTTAGTCATCTAAGAATCTTGCTCTTTCACTGACCACTGAGTCAAGTGGAGAAAGGACAGTAGTCCTTAATTATAAAAATTTTACACCTATGTGCTGAATGGATGAGTTTGGTAACCTTTGAGGTTCCTGTTAGCCCCCAGCTTCTCATATTTTAAAGATCATTCTTCTTACTGCTTATTTTAGATACTTTCTTTCACAGAAGCAATCAAGATCTCTCATGGTAAAGAGCCCACTTTTGGAGGCAGTCTGGTTTTATCTTGTGTGCCTTGCTTAAAATGACAAAGGGTCTTTCAAAGTTTATGTACCAGGGTTCCAGAACACCCCCTAATATTTGGAGAAAGTAGTCAAACTGTATACATCTAAATAACTGAGTGTAATTCTTTGCAACTCTCTCATGTTGATAATTTTTCACCAGAATGTTGTTTTTCGTTACTGCTGCCTTTTTAAGCAAATGTGTTATACATCGAGAAATGAAAGGATCAATGAAGGAAAACTGCTTTGTAATTATGGCCTAAAGTAACTGTTTCGGTTCCCCATTTCATGTTCACCTTCAAAACAGAGACGACCGCCTCCAGAATGAGGCCAGCTTTGTTCCCCAACCTCCAGGTGAAACGCAAAGCAGCACGGTTATCAGATAGGCTCTTTGTACATACCTCTACTCTCAGTTTATCTTGGTGCATTGTCATTGTTGGCTGACTGTCTATACTGGGTATTTGTTGTTTTGGCCATTTAAAAATCCCTTTGCTTGCTTTTGCTTTGTGGAAACTATTTTGCCTCATTGGAGACTAACCAGAGAAACCATCAGTGTTCCCCACTCTCTACTAGCAAGTGAATCAGACTCAGCCACTCCCTCACTCCTGCCTTGCTCTCCCCTTCGCTCAGTTGAATCTAGTATGCTTTTAATGTCTGTAGGATCTGTACTGATGACCCTAATTTATATTCTCTCACTTTCTTTACACATCAATCTAGTGAGGGATTTACTGACTTTGTTGATCCTTTCAAAGATCCAAGTTTGATTTTTCATTCATTTTCTCTATTGTTTGTCTTCTATTTCACTGATTACTACTCTCATCCACATTTATTGTGAGAGTTATAGTATGAGGAATTGGCTCACACGATTATGTGAGAAGTCCCACAATCTGCTGCCCACTCACACTGGGGACAGCCATCTACTTTACTGAGTGCACCAATTCAAACGTTAATCTCATCCAGAAACACGCTCACAGACACACCAGGAATAATGTTTAATCTGGCTGCCTCTTGGCCCAGTCAAGCTGGTGCATAGAATTAGCCAAGACAATCACTTAAAGCTAACTTCTAAGCACTGCTTGAAGTGAATCCTATATTTTTGATAAGCTGTGCTCATTATCAGTCTGTTTGAAACATTTTTTGACTTTACTTTTGGTTTCTTCTTTGGATTATTTAGAAATGTATTGTTTATTTTCCATTTCTCCTACTTAGTGCTTCATATGCAGTCCTAATCAATGATGATTTGTTTCCATTTTCTTTATCACTCACCAGTAAAATAAAAATGCCCAAATCATGAAAAGAAAGAAAATAGGTACCTTGTATAATCCTTAGATTAGCTAATAAGCTTCAAAATATTTTTAAACTAGCAAACTATATAATACATAATTAGTTTTGCTCAAAAGCTTTGTAACACAGGCTATACTTCATACTGAGTGTAATATATAGCATTTAAAAATTAGCCCAATTGACGAAGTAGGGAAAAAAATCAGTTTATACCACCTGTAGCGTCAGGCTTGGAGGTCAGAAAACATCCTATGTGACATGACCACACTTAAGGGTGAAATTGGTGGCATTAGTCTTCTCCATTTGACATGGTTTGATACTATGAAGAAAGAAGACAAGGGGAGAATTCTAAGAGCTAATATTATCCATTGTACTCAGCAATGGGAAAATTAGAAATATGAGTAGGGCTGCAGGGAAGGGTGTGGCTCAGCAAGGAGACACAGAGTAAGGGAAAGGTTGACAAGAAGGAAACACTGCCAGCTTGGGTCAGAATTAAGGCTCTCAGCAGGCAGCGGAAGAGGTTTTCCTGCTGTACTGAATTTGCCATAGGGCTGCAATCTCAACCACTTCCTCACCAGAAGTCTCCAGTTCAGTCTATGTATTTAAATAAATGATACTGGGGAAAGGGATTTGCTTTAGCACAGTTAACTTCAAACCTAATATTACATAAAGTAAAGCTTAAGAAAGACAGCTACTTATAGGAGACCCTTAACCCTTCTTTCTCCGCAATCTTATTACAGAACAACTGAGGAATTCTCATGTTCTGTTTATTCAAATATTGAGTTGAACATATTACAGATACAGACCATGAGCCCAATACTGTGAACTTGATCTACGGCTGAATAACATTACCCTGGCCTCTAAAAAGGAAGCAGGAGAGGGGCCTGGAGACAAAAATGGTCTGTTTGGTCTTGTTTTTGTGAGAGCGCAGGTAAGGTTTTACATACCTGAGGAGAAAGTAGAAATACTAGTAAGAAGTTCCCTGTAGGACTGAAACTATAGTGCTGAGAATCAAGAGCCTTGAGCATAAGGGAAAAACCTTTAAAAGAAACAGTTTATCATGAAGCGTCAAAAGGCTGAACATCCCAAACTGGTGAGAGTCAAAGCAGTCCAGGATTGAGGATGGAAGTAGATGCCTTTGGCTCTGGAAAGAGAAAATGCGTCCATGACTGGGAAGAACCTGCGGCATCCCAAGGGCTGGGATTCGAGAGAACTCAGCTCCCACATATAAGTGGGCAACTGAGCACTTGGGGTGCCATTTTGTGAGCATCAAAGCTGTCTATAAACCAGAATTATGCAAACAGTGGCCTGCCCTTCATGATCATGTTTCCAGGGACAACCGTACTCTAGGTAGATCATTTTTCTGGGATCAACATGGAGTGTCAAGCAGACGAAGTACACTTCTTCCCCCCAAGGTTACTTCGATGCGTGAGGAAGGTGCATCTTTGACACTGAAATACATATATACCAGCACTGCTTTGTATGAACTTGTATCTGCTCTAAAAACTGTGATCAAATACGTATAACATAAAATCTATCACTATAGTCATTTTGAAAAGTACAGTTCACTGACAGTAAGTGCATTTATATTGTTGTGCCTCCGTGCATCTGCTTTTCAAGAGTTCACAAAGCGCTTGAGGATTTTGCCGTTCATTTGGTCATTATTGAGAACATGGATTATGGCTATACAGGAGATTGGGAAAGCCTAAAGTGGAGAGTTCTGGTTAGCAAAGGACTGGCCTTGATTCTCTGGTGTTCCTGTTTTCCCTGGGTCTGGTGGGGTCTGTTGTAGCCCAGTGTTGGGCCATGGGAGCGTGACTGGATGCAGCTCAGGGCATGTTAGTGTGAGAGGCAGTGTGAGAGTGTGGACTTGACAGCGTGGGTCTGGAGCCAGATTGCAGGGCTTTGAACTCATGTGCTACTTCTCAGCTGTAAGACCGTCAGAAGCTCGTTTCTCTTGTTTCAGATGGAGGCGATAATACCTACCTTAATTGGGTTGCTCTGAGGAGTCATTGATAAAATCCTTCAAACTGTGTCTGGTATGTCTTCGGTGCGGTGAGAGTTAGCTATTATTATTATGGGAGAGAAGGGAAGAAAAGAGGGGTGTGGCGCCACAAAGGGGTGTTCCTGCAGTTTTGTCTTGAGAGAGATGGAGCCAAGTCAATACAAGAGGGTGGAGTCAAAACACAAAACAAAACAAACCAGAGGAGGAGAGATTTCTGCCTGTGATAGAGAGGCCCTTTGTGACGTGGGGCCTGAGCTAAGTGGAGTAGTCCCTCTTTGCTGAGTTTGTTTTGCACCCTTTTGCTGTGATAAGTCACAGCAACGAATATGACAATATGCTGAGTTCTACGAGGCCTCCTAGCAAATCATCGAAGCTGGGACCGCCGGCCTAGGGAAATCTGAAGATACCACTATTCTAGGAGGCCGACTCCTGTTTGTGCACAGGTCTCCGATGAGGGGTGAGGGGCCTGGTCAGTCCTCTGTGTTGCCTCCTACCATCTGCTACATAGTTTCCATATATTTTTTCAACTTCATAATTTTCTGGAGAACTTTGGTTGCTTCTGAGTATCAAAACATGTGATCCAATGGCCATTCTTTTTCAAGCATGTGACATAAATACATTTAGTGGCTTTTTCTTATCACGTAAATATTTTAATGTTAGCAGTCATCTTCAGTGACAACAACTAAGATTATCTTGAGTTTGAAATAAATTATATGAAGAAAATACTTGTAATGGAAATCACTTTTATGAAAAATGCACTAAGAGCAGCATGTAGTTTATCTGATTAGATAATAATTTTAAAAGGCATGCATTAGCTTTGAAATACTTTACAAATATTTTTCCTTGTTCTTGTTCTGTTAAGATCATCTGTAATGTTATTCTATTTCAGGATGAAAAATTAAATAACAAATGGAAATGACTTCCTGTTTCTGGTACCTAAATAGTGTTCAAACCAGTCAACAAAATTCTTTCCGTGGATTTTAGAGAACGACAAATAGGCTAAAATTTCCAAAGTGGCCTTGAAAGGTTCAAATTATTATTGGTTTAAGCATTTTTATCCTTGTGATTCACTACTTATGATTGACTATTTGCTGTTTCAGAAGCAAAACAAGAGCTCCAAAACAGGACTTCAATCTTTACTTTGATACTTTAACCTTTCCATTAATAGACCTCACCAAGGAACTCTTCCTGTTAGTTAGCTGTCTTTTGTGTGGAGTGACATGTTTTAAATGTCTCCAACCAGAGATCAAGGGAAAAGGTCCCCCTGAGCAAGCACTGCTTGGTGAACATACGGGAAAGACAATTATTATTTCCAGCTGTTACAGCAAATTCCAGCATGGTTTTTAGAAAGCTTATTTAAAATGAACTTCACTGTGAGTCAAAATCACAATGAGATATCACCTCACAGCTGTCAGAATGGCTATTATGAAAAAAATAATAAATAACAAGTGTTGGCAAGAACGTGGAGAAAAGGGAACCTTTATGCACCATTGCTGCGAATGTAAATTGGTGCAGCCACTGTGAAAAACAGTATGAAAGCTCCTCAACAAATTAAAAATGGAACTGCCATATGATCTCCCAGTTCCACTTCTGGGTATTTATCTGAAGAAAGAGAAAACACCAATTCGAAGACATATATGCACCCCTAGTTCATTGCAGCATTATTTACAAGAGTCAAGATATGGAAATAATTCAAATGTCCATTGACAGATGAATGGATAAAGAAGATGGGGTATATGTACACAATGGAGTAACTACTCAGCCATAAAGAGGAATGAAATATTGCCATTTGACACAACATGGATGGACCCAGAGGGTATTATAGTAAATGAAATAAGTCAGACAGAGAAAGACAAATTCTGTATGATTTCATTTATATGTGAAATCTAAAAAACAAATGAACAAACAAAACAAAAGCAGAAACAGACTCATAGATTCAGAGAGCAGTCTGGAAGTTGCCAGAGGGGAGGTGGATGGAGGGATGATCCAATTAGAGGAATGGGATTAGAAGGCACAGATTCCCAATTAAAAAAATAAATAAGGCACAGGGATACAATGTACAGCATAGGGAACATAGTTAATGATAGGTAACAACTTTGTATGGTGACAGATAGTAGCTAGATTTATCATGGTGATCACTTCATAATGTATATAAATGTTGAATCACTTTGTAGTACACCTGAAACTAACATAATATTGGATGTCAACTACACTTCAATTTAAAAAACCAACAAACAGCTCTAGTTCATTCAAATGAAATTGCAGTATAACTTTAAAAATAGCTCTTATTGCAAAAAATGCTCATGAAAATAAAGACCAGACAAATGTAGTTTAATCTGAGGATGGATTGTGGAGAAACCTGAATGTAGGATTTCCATTTCCCTTACAGAGGAGGTCTCTGAAACCTCTGAACAATCCTAGATGATGATTTTAAGTCAGCGCTTCTCAAAGTTTCTGTGGGCATTCTAAACCCCTTCACTTGGTGAATGGATAAATGAAAAATAATGTACACCTTCAAATTACCTCCATGAGAAATTTGTTGGTTTCTTTACAGGCTAAGTATATACTGAGTGTATGAGTTTTCATGCCATCGGTTTTGTTGACTTATAAGAACTTCTGTTTCTGTATTTGCTAAGCAGAAAGTATTCTCATGTAAAATGAGAAATTGATTGAATTTACAAGTGCTTTATCTTCCTTAAAAACAGAAAAAAAGTAGTATATGCTTCCATGTTGTATTAGTTTCCAGGACTTCTGTAACAAAATACCACATATTATGTAGCCAAACAGAAATTTATTTTCTCACAGTTCTGGAGGTTAGACGTTTGAGATCGAGATGGCGGGGTTGGCTCCTTGTAAGATTGCAAAGGAGAATCTGTTCCATGCCCCTCCCCTAGCTTCTGGTGTTTGCTGGCAAACTTTGATATTTCTTGGCTTATAGAATGGTCATGCTGCTCTTTGCCATCATCTTCACATGGCGTTGTCCCTGTGTACAATGTCCGTATTCAAGTTTCCCCTTTTTATAAGGATGCCAGTCATTGGATTCGCAGCCCACCCTATGCAGGTATGTCCTCAACTTAACTAATTACTTCTGCAATGACCGTATTTCCAAATAAGGTCACATTCTGAGGTACTTGGGGTTAGAATTTCAACTTATGAGTTGGGACGGAGGTGGGGTTGGCAATTCAATCCATAATACACGTGAATACATTGATCGTAACAGGCGACTACATTGCGTGAGAACCTGTCCTCGCTGGACCTCAGATGCTTCACTTCTTAGGAAGGGTGGTTGTGACTGCTCTTACTTCCAAGAGGACGGGTCTCCAGGCGACCCACGACTGACCTGTCCTATTAAATAGGCTGAGACAGAAACAGGTGCAACTTTACTTTTTCTGCCCATACAGACTCCTGCAAGCAGGACTGTCCGCTTACTCCACCAACAGCTCTGGTGGTGGAGAGCCCTTTGTCTCGCTCAGCTGCAATCCTGTACATGAACTACACATCACTACCAGTTTGGCAGCAGCCATCCACATGATGCCATCACCATTTGCCAGGATGGCATAGCTCCCCCCTCTCACCCTCCCAGTACCTGAGCAGTTGCCATCACAGGTGATCACATCTGGCTCCATATTCTTCCACTGAATTAGTGGCACCCTGGTCCACTAATGACTCCAGCCTCCTTTTCCCAGGCCTGCTTTGTTCTCCTAAGACTTGTAAGGGGCTGAGCTCATGTTTTAGCCCAGGCCTCCATACCAACCCCGGACAATGGGTGCATAACTGCTCCCTTAACAGGTCCTCTTATCACATGTCCTATTAGATCTGAAACTCTCTAATACCATTTGGGCAAAGCTTTACATTATGTATTCCTAATGCCTAGAATGGAATTCACTTCAATCCAGCTTTCAGAGGAGTACATTTGTATAGCCAGTGAACCAGCCATTGCTAATTCTAACAATGGTCGTACTCACAAATGAATACTATCAAAAGAAGTTAGTAGACTACATACTCACAGACAAGCTTACAAGGTCATGGAAGCATGGGTTGAAAAGAACCTCTAAAGGAAAGACGTGTGATGTAAGAAAAGAATCACAATCCAATGGGAAGATCAATGTGAAGGTTAATTTCATGTGTCAACTTGGCTACGCCATGTTGGCCAGTTGTTTGGTCAAACACTAGTCTAAATGGTGTTGTGAAGGTATTTTGTAGATGTCACTAACATTAAGAAGATTACCTTCATTATGCCTCATCAGATTGGTGGAAGCTCTTAACAGCAAAAACTGAAATTTCCCAGAAAGGAAGGAATTCTGCCTCAAAACTATTAACATGGAAATACTGCATGAGTTTCCAGCCTGTCAACCTGCCCTGTGGATTTCAGACTTGCTAACTCCCACAATCATGTGAACCAATTGCTTAAAATATCTCTCTCTAAATAGATAGGGAGACAGACAGACAGAGATTATGCATGTGTGTGTCCTACTGGTTCTATTTCTCTGAAGAGCCCTGATGGATATATCCACATTCATTCTTAATGGTGGCCAAGAGACCAGGTTGAGTTGTTTGAATAAAGAATCTGAGATGAACTAATGGAGAGGCTAGAAACTGAATCTTTCCCAATTTTCCACTCTGGGTAGTAGGAAGAGAGAGATGATAACGGCATCTGACATCTCCAAATGATTTGCTTCCCCACTTGGAAGTTGTACCAATAAGGCAAAGTTCTTCTAAAAAATGACATCTAAGACATTTTCTTAAATCCATGTACCTCAGATCCGAAGATAGAATGAATTCTCAACCTGCCTCTACAAATAAATGCTTAGAAAATTCCCCTGTTGACAGGCTATAAGCATAAGGTGGATTCTCCTTCCATATCCACACAATTGTTAAAGAGATGCAATAAGTAGGTGATTGTAGCATCAGTGGTAATGAAATGAATTATGGAGAACTCAATGGATAGAACTGAACAGATAAAAAGGTACATCTTCTGGGTCAAACATTAATTAAATTAAAAGTCAGGAAGTTTCCTCAAAAAACTAAAAATAGAAATACCATTTGACCTGGGAATTCCATTCCTAGGAATTTACCCAAAGAAAACAACTTCTCAGATTCAAAAAGACATATGCACCACTATGTTTATTGCAGCACTATTTACAATAGCCAAGATATGGAGGCAACCTAAGTGTCCATCAGTAGATGAATGGATAAAGAAGATGTGGTACATATACACAATGGAATATTACTCAGCCATAAGAAGAAAGCAAATCCTACCATTTGCAACAACATGGATGATGCTAGAGGGTATATGCTCAGTGAAATAAGTCAGGCAGAGAAAGACAAATACCAAATGATTTTCCTCATTTTTGAAGTATAACAACGAAGCAAAATGGAAGGAACAAAATAGCAGACTCACAGACTCCAAGAAGGGACTAATGGTAACCAAAGGTGAGGGGTGGGGGATGGTGGGTGGGGAGGGAGGGAGAAGGGGATTGTGGGGTATCCTGAGTGGTGTGTGTGGGGTCACGGAGAAGACAGTGTAGCTCAAAGAAGACAAACAGGGACTCTGTGACATCTTACTACACTGATGGACAGTGACTGCAATGGGGTATGGAAGGGGACTCGATAATAAGGGTGAATGTAATAAACCACATTGTTTTTCTTGTGAAACCTTCATAAGAGTGTGTATCAATGATACCTTAATAAAAAAAATTAAGTCAGGAAGCAAACACTAGATAAGGGGAACTATATATTAATAATGAGGAACAGAATTAATAGCATTAATATTTAAAGAGCTCATAGTGATCAGTAAGAAAAACCCCAATAGAGAAATGAGCAAAAGATTCTACGGGACAGTTCTCAAAAACAGGTTATTTAAATGACTGGCAAACATATGAAAAAGTTCAACTTCACTAATTCAAAGAAAGGCATACCAAAGCAACAGTAAGATTGCATTTTCAACCTATCACGTGAGCAAAGATGGAAAAAAATGAAACCAGTCATGATGGTGCCGATGGGAACACATACACTGTGGGAAAGCAATTTAGTTACATGTAAAAGTCTTGATCTAGCAATTCCTCTTATGGGATTCTACCTAAAGAGCTGGCTCACAGAAATGTTTCACCCAGCATTATTTCAAAGGGCAAGAAATTAAAATGTCCTGCCAAGGAGGAATCGTTCATTCATTGAGTCATTCAAATGTTTATTGAGTGTCTACAATGTGAACATTTCCTGAGATGGTTCAGCAATGGCTCGTTGTTCCAGATTACTCTTCTTTCAAAATGTGGATAGAATCAGTGTACATAAATAGATGTATATGATTAGACATGAGCTTGTATATGCTAATGCCATCACTGGAAAGCTACATGAGTAACTCCTGACACAGATTACTTTGGGGAAAAGAGCTGGGTGAGAGGTAGGAGGGAGAATTACTTTTCACTATACTCTTGTACCATCCTGAGTTATATATTTATTTGATTGTTTATGTTCTTGTTTTTTTTACTTTTTTATACTGAGGCACTTGTAATTAAATGCACATATCATAACATACAGCTCAGTGAATTTTGACATGTGCACACACTTACCTAACCCTCACCCAGACCAAGGTATCAAACATTCTCAGTAATTTTCTGTTCTCCTTCACTGATTTTGCCCATCCCCCACACCCCCTTCCCTCTGAATTTTTAAACATGTACATGGATTTTGTTAACGTTTTGAAAGTGCATGGTATGTAAATAATCTTATTTTTCTTAGAGGTCTTGAGTTGTTTTTAAGTTGTTTCATGGGTATCTCATCTCCCTGGGATGTGGAACTCTCTCCAAAGAAAGGGATGCTTTTATATTTCTTTGTATTCTCCCACAAAGCAAAGCACAATTTTGGCACATCATGGGTGTTCAAAAATACTTGTTGAATAGAAAATAATGTAATTTGGTGCTCAAATACCCTGGGAGCAGAAGTTAAACTCAATTATTCTGGGTATTGCTCTAATGCAGACTGCAGTGTTTTAAAGAAAATCGCTGATCTTGTACATCATAGTCAGCTAATTTGCTAGTGGGGATAAACAAGGGAACTGAGGAAATTCTTTAGTGAAACTGTATAGAGAAATGCAAAATGCCCTTTTAATTCTTATGTATCCACCTGAAATCTTAATCTTCAAGTCAGTTTAAAGATCCCTCAATGTCAAGTAAAGAAGCATACCTAACCTCAAGGTTTAAATTATTATGGAAAGTAAAAATTTTATTATAGGGTCTATTTTGTGCCTTTGTAAGAGATTAGATTTGTTTTAATATACTTTGTAAAGTGTTTGTAATCTACACCAATTCCTTTATGATCGAACATAGTTTTGTTCCCTTTATTCTCCTGTATATGAGAAACAGAGAACAAAGTTGTTATGGTAATAATTGCATTTACCAGTGAATTTATCTTTTCCTACAGTTTCCTGAATGAATGATACTGGTTGCAAATGATGCCTGATTTAGTGTGTTGATTCCCTTCACTGACTCTTCCCCACCCTATCCCCCCCAAACCTATAGTCATTTACTTTCAAATTATCATTGTCTGCTGAAGAAATTTGCTGACAAACTAGCAAAAGGAAATGCATTCACTGAATGAATAAAGTTCCTGAAACGCAGCTTTTTTGTTATTTATTTTGTACTGCCAGCAACTTCAGATTCCAAGTACATTCTCTGCACTAAGCAGCATAGGACAGTTCAGGACTATTTCTGACGGTATAGCCCCTATTTGACACAAAGTACACAGGGGGAAGGAAGGAAGCTTGAGGGAGACGAATGAAGAAAGTTTTGAATAAAGGGTCGGTTTTGGTTTCTGAAATAAAGAAATTAGTTTGGTGCTGAGCGGCATACTAGGCACCAATGGGGAAAAGGCTAACAGAAAAGGCCAGTCTGGTGTGAAAACATAGTCCTAGAGGCAGAGGTGTGAATAAGGCCTATTGATGAGAGAGTGAGAAGGAAGCTCAGTGGAAAACTTGGCGAGCAGCGTTCTCCCCTCTGGCTGAAGAAGCGTGATTCCCTGCACAATTCCGTAATGAGAGGAAAGCCACAGAAGTCTCTGGAATGCAGCTAGGCTGGAAGGTGGGAAATCGGAAAATGCTTCTAAAGTCAAAACTGCAGATTGAAACGCGGGTGCCAGTAACCCATGTATGTAGACCGCAGGGCACCACCTGGCAAATGACCAGTTGCCAACCAGCAGCCTGAGCCCAGGAACCCGGAAAGGTGGTCCAGTAAATAATAAAACAAATGCCTGGTCCCTGAGGGGCGTGGACAGCGTCCTGTACTTATTGTGGTCTCAGCAGTGTTTCCTTTGGTAACAGGAAGAAGAAAGGAGAAGGAAGGGTGGAGGAGGAGAAGGAGAAAAGAAAAAAGGAGAAAGACAAAAGATGAGGAAATTCTCATTTCACAGAGAATAAGAAAGAATGAGAGAAGGAAAGAGAAAGCAGTTGGCGCTAACATGTCTGGATGTCCTCTCAGGTCCTCTACTCCACAATTCTAATGCGGTATTTCATTCCCATTTCACAGACCACGGAGGCACAAGACCCGCAGCTATGAAGGGATGGAGCTGGACCACATACATCCTGACTACAGTCCTTTCTCTCCTATCCACGCTGCCTGTGAAAATCTTCAACAGTCAGCAAAGAAGACATCTATTAACTGTGGTTTGGTCAGTCGGTGTGAATGTGTAAAGGGGAATCAGCAGGTGGGACATTACTTGCAGAATTGTTCTGTAACATTAAGGTAAATTTCACCTTTGGGAGAGAGGTAATGAAGGGCCTGGAAAAGCTTTCAACTCCTTTACATCAATCTTGAACACAGAGGAATGGAAATGACAACCAGCCATAATGACACTAAAAGACTTGGTCTTTTTTTTTTTTCTTTTTTAAGCTGGATTCGTTTATCCTGGAAATGAAAAACCGAAGAGAGATGTAGTGTTCTGTGGTACAAAAATTAGACTGTAGGGAGTTACTGGTATTTTAAACCATCATCATCACCAAAAAAAGGAACAGTAGCAGAGTATTTACTGAGGTGAATTGTAAATGTGTAACTTGGAGTTTTCTGCTCTCTCTCAAAATATGGCATTGCCTTGGAAATTGAGGAATTGGCTTAATGTGGCCTTGTCTAAAAGCAGAGGTTTATGAGATGAGTTATTCTGTTGATGGCACATTAGAGCCAGATGGAGCCCCTTGTTTCACAGAGGACAGTACTCTCCCAGGGGTCTATTGTCATGTTCCAAGCCCCCTTCAGTCCTCGGATTCCTCTATTAGACATCATTCACTGAGCCCTCAAAACAACCGCGTTTTGGATGCTGTTGAAATCACCGTAGGACCACAGCTACACCCAAAGGCCCCAACTTCCAGCTTCAAGCCCCACACTTCGTCCTTGTCCTGGCACACCTCCCTCCCAGCTCCCTGGACCTTACTAAAAGTGAGTAATAGAGTGTCCTCTGAGCTGGCTAAGGTAGAAATGAGACAATACCACCATCATAAAACAAACTTATTTTTATCCACTTACTATTTTAAATTGTGGCAAAAATACACATAATAAAATTTACCATCTTAACCCTTTTTAAATGTACATTCATTGCAACTCTGTACCCATTAAACAGTAATTCCCCTTTCCCTCCAGCCCCTGGCAACCACCATCCGACTTTCTGACTATGAATTTGACACCTCTAGGCACCTCATGTAGGTACAGTCATACAATACTTGTCCTTTTGAGACTGGCTTATTTCACTTAGCATAATGTCCTCAAGACTTATCTATGCATGTATCAGAATTTCCTTCCTTTTTAAGGCAGCGTAATATTCTATTGTATGTATAGACCCCATTTTACTTACCCTGTCATTGCTGATGGACACTTGGGTTACTTCCATATTTTAGCTATTTAACTGTTTTTTTTAATCTTTGCATTTATACAGAAATTTTAAGGAAAGTTTCAAAGTACTTTTCCATATATGATCTCACTTTATTCTACTTATCATCATTACACTTAAACATATATTCCTAAGGTTATTATTTTACAAGTTTTGAAACAAAAGTCCATTATGAAAGGTGGAACACAGCACACAAACCATGCCAGTGCAGCCAGTGTGTGGAGACACCTTATTAAAAGGCAAGGAGGTGAGGAGCTTCCCAGCTCTGTCCTCCAGGGCAGCCTGGGTATTGGATTGCCACTGGCCCACTGCACAAGGCCAATGACAGGAGCACACAAGAGAACGAAGGGCTCACCCTAGACCCAGCCATTTATAATCTGCTGCCTTGTTGTTTGGTCACAGGCAAAAAAATAGAATAAGTTCAATGTTGCTATAACATAAATGAGGTCAGAACACAAAGATCTACTCTCTTGTACAGTTGACCTTTGAATAACACAGGAGTTAGGGACATGGACCTCCCCACACTGTCAAAAATCTAGTATAACTTTTGGTTCACCAAAAAACTTAAACACTAACAGCCAGCTATTGACTGGAAACCTTACTGATAATATAAACAATCAACACATAGTTGGTATGTTATATATATTATATACTGATATACTGTGTTCTTATGACAAAGTAAGCCAGAGGAAAGAAAATATTTTTTCCAATTGTTACAAATCTCCAAAAATGTTTCCAATATATTTCCAAAAAAATATATATTACAATATATTTCCAAAACAAATCTACATATAAGTGCACCAGAGCAGTTCAGACCCATGTTGTTTAAGGGTCAACTGTAATTTGTTTGTTAAGCCTGACATTTGTATAAAGGTTTATGTATATAAGATAATACAATCATATACATAGGACTATATAGAATCCTATATGTAGAATTAGGGAGCTTTTTTTCACTATGGTTATCCCTATCGGAGGGAAGTGCCTATTGAATTAACAATTAGAGAAAACAACTGAAGAATATGACAAGTATTCGATGAACTCACCATTTGTTCAGTCATTCAAAAAACATCTTTAAGGACCTGGTGTGCACAGCGCGTTCGCATGGGCTGTCTCCCTTTGACCTTGCAGGAACCCTCTGTGGCAGGCCTGTTTAGTCACATTTTATAGTGTTAGCAGCAGGTGTAGGGAGGAGGGTAGCAGAGCGATTGGGCTTGCAAGCAGGGGGTCCAGCCCAGCTCCACCATTATCAGCGGGGCCACCCGCAAGGGTGCCTTCACCACCCCAAGTTTCAGTTTCCACGTGTCTACAGTGAGGCCAGTTATAGTGTTCCCATGCTAGGGCTGTTTCTAGGATGGAATGAGAGAGTGTGTAAGCCATTCAGCTCAATGCCTGGCAGACAGCTGGCACTGAACGCGTCTTACCCATCATTACACATAGGCATTCACCTCATACACGTGCCCCACAAACCCCCGAGGCATATATATTCTTAACATGCCTATTTTACAGATGAGAATGCAAAAGCTCAGGTTAAATAACCAAGGTCTTATGTGTCGGAGTGGGGTTCAAAGCTGTGGTCCGGCTTCTCCATTTTGCAGCTGTCCATGGAGAGCTGGGCTCCCTGGCCAGAAGTCTGCAAAGAGCAAGGAGGGCATGCTCCACTGTCCTGGGACACGTGCCTGTGGCCGTCCTGACCACAGCAGGAAGAGACCAGCAGGCCTTGCTCAGGGCTGGGAGCTGGTCTGCGCCCCGGCAACGTCCTTAACCACACAGCACCTGCCACCTGAGTGGGAACCTCTGCACCTCAGCTCTCATATGCAACCCCTGAGCCTCTTTTCCTGTGTCTTCACACCCCAGCCCTCTCTCTGCCTCCCCGCAGCCACATTCTCCCTCATTTTCCTCTAATCTTTGTCTCTTCCCTCCCTCCTAGCCTAATTTAGAATGAAACAAAATTATTCTGTGTTCATTAAACAGGCGTTAAGTTTCCTGTTCTGAAGTTTTAAAAGCAAATGAATTGAGTATTTAAGCCAGGATTTTAAAAAGCCTCAAACATCAGTGGCTTGGAGAGATGGAAGAATATTTTATAAGGAAAGCAAATCTGGCAAAACGTTAATTGTAAAATCTAAGCGGTAGCTAGATGCATAATTCAACTTTCCTGTGTGTTTAGAAATTTTCACAATAAAATGTTGGGCGGTGGTGGAAATCAGTGGCTTTATCATGTGATACTTTCAACTCATTTTTGTTGTGAGGAGGACCGGCCTCAGTATCGGGAAGGTTTGCTTGCTCCCTGGCAGAGTGCATTTTGGAGGTGGGCATGAGGGTGGGGGCTAGGGTCTTCTCAGTGTTGGTATCTCTTTGGGAAAGGACATCACTGAGGCATACCCAGGGCTGGTAGTCAAGTGAGGCATTTTAAACAAAAGCTGGGCAGAGGCAGACATTCAGCTCTCAGCTTTACTAGGAGGAACCACTAGTCTCACTGAAAGATTCCATCTCAGGGAAGAGAATACGAGAACTGAGCTGAATTAAGTCACCCAGGGCTTTTCACAAGACAAACAGCCATGGGTACGTAACCTCCAGAGAACCCCATCCTGTCCATTCCCTGTCTGTTGGTCCACATTAACCTGAATTGGAAGCGATACCTCCAGCTGCATGAGTCACAAAACCAGCCCAGTCCCTGCGACTGGAAGTCCTGCCAGACAAGGCGACCATAGCATATTTGGAAAAGCTGGCAGTGTGTTTTCATTACTGCTGAGACGTCAGCGGATCAGTTGAGCTGCTGTGTGTATGCTTTTCCTTAGCCATACGTCCTTGCAGCCCTACGAATTCCCTTCTGACTAAAGCCCTGCAGAGGAAACTCCAGCGACAATATAGTTCTTGCTGGTTGGGGGAGGGCATGCCATAAACTCTGCTCCCTCCCTCCCCTAAACATGTGACAGGAGATCTCACAGGGGCCTGCAGGGCCATGCAATGAAAACACAAGCAGATTTCACTCTGCTAGACACAACCTCAACAGCCATCAAAGGGGACTGGTTAGATAATTTACATAGCCCGGCCATAGAAATCTACATAGCCCCTTTCAAAACATAAGGGAGCACTGGAGATACGGACAAGGAATAATTTCCAAGCTACACTGTATACAGCATGTGCCCATTTGCGTGGTTAAAAATACATACCTCTACGGTTAGATATACAAAAATGTCTCTGGCTGAATGTACAAGACAGAGCCTGCCTCAGGATGAGGGGCAGGGCGAAAATGAATCACATTCACTAGATACAATATGCTTTTTGTGTTATTTGACTTGTTATCATAGGTATATTTTCTATTGAAAAAAAATTACTTAGGAAAGGTACAAACAAAATGAAACTTTCAAAGCAACAGCATCAGAACTGTAAGCCTTCAGGCTGCGCAAGTCCCTTTTCTGCCTGACATGTGAGCCCCAGGTAATTAACTCAACATTGGGTCTGGAGGCCGGGAGACTACCTTCTATCAGATAGTGAGGACTTGCTGGGGTGACCCCGCCAGCCTGCAGCAGTATCTACTCTGGAAGTCACACCACCAGTGTCCCAGGGCAGGTTCCCTTGGGTATTTAATTTCGGGCAACTGGGTTGGTAAGAGGTGAGGAAAAGAAAGGGGGAAACCGAGGTTGGAATTCAGAGTGGAACAGTGTGGATGTTTCCAAGAGGGCCTTTGGCCAGATTCCCTGAGGGTTAAGTAGCTGCCCTCTCGCACTCCCTAGGGCTCTATTCCTGAGGACACTTGACCCTTGACTTTGACGACAGGTTGCCTGGGGCTTCCCATCCTGGCTCCACCACTGACTGACTTATGGGACTTAAGACATGATAAATTTTCTAAGCCTCAGGGGTTTCTTTGTGGTGCAGGAAGTAGGTGGGAGGGTGACAGTAGGAGCAGAAAAATGCTGCTAATGAAGTCATAAGGTCGTTATTAAAATTAAGCTTCCAATAAATGTTGCCTAGCTTAGTAAGATCATGGACTCTGGGGCCAGGGTGCCCGGGTTTAAATCACAGCTATTCCGTTTACTAATTTTGTAACTTTGGAAAACTGATTTAACCTATGTGTCTTAGTTTATTCATCTGTAAAATGAGCAAAATAATAGTAGCTATATCCTAGGGCTTTTTTGAGCTACAAATAAGTTGACACTTGTAAAATGCTTAAAATAGCACCTAGTATATAGCAATTTTTGAGCCGGATAAGGTCTTAACTCAGACTTTTATTTTTAATAATGAGAAACCGTGGTCCAGAGAGAGACTTGCCCAACTGTGGATTAGTTTCAGAGTCAGAAGTAAAACCCAGGACTCCCAACTCCCAATTTTCCACTGTTTAGGCAAAAATCTTTTCTTACCTTCTGGTATGAAATAGAAGTAAGAAAAGACCTGGTTGGATCAAGCAAGATGATGCTGGGTTCAAATTCAGTGTGTGGACACAGCCAAGTTTCTTGACCTCTTTAAACCTCTTCTTCCTGGGGATAAGAGGAAGATAATAATCCATATCATAGTCATGCTGTGGTAAGTGAACTTCTCTGCGTAAAATGCCCGGAACATGGCGTTTCTCAATGAATGGTAATAATCCCAACTAACAACAGGTGATGGTCTGGTCAGGCTCAGAAGTCCTACATCTGTGGATAGACAGTTTTTATTCCCCATTCTTCCAGGGTCTTGCAAACTAACTTGATACATCCCAATGTGGATCACTATCAACCACGCAGACTCATTTTGGTAACGATTATTTTTTTAAGTAAATTGGAAATGTAAGCATTAACTCTAAACTCATCTCAGGGACGAGTTGGTTGGCAGACCTGTGACTATGAAGTATCATGGTAAATAAGGTTGGTTTCTAAGTTGGGTAGTAATATTTCTGATCAACATTGGGTCTGGAGGCCAGGAGACCACCTTCTATCAGATAGTGAGGACTTGCTGGGGTGACCCCGCCAGCCTGCAGCAGTATCTACTCTGGAAGTCACACCACCAGTGCCCCAGGGTGTCATCAGTAAAATGCAAACAGACACCTCACTGAGAAACACCACGCCCTCTGGAAGGGTTAACATTTAAAAGACTTGATTGGTATCAAGTGTGAGTAAGGATGGAGCATCTGGAACCCTCATACACTGCTGGAAGGCGCACAGAATGGTGAAACACTGGTAGTGTCTTATAAAATTAACTAGAATCTTACTATATTAGTTATCTATTGTGTAACAGATTACCCCTAAAGTTGTGCCTTAAAATTGTATTAATCTTTTTTTTTTTTTTTTTTGAAATCTCCCGTGGTTTCTGTGGGTCAGAAATTGAGACGGGGCACAGTTGTCTCCTCCACCAGGTCCGGGCAGAAGACTGAAGGCTGGGGATGACAGCACCTGAGGGCTGGCTCACTCACATGTGTAGTAGACGCTGCTGTTGGCTGAGCACTGTTGTCTGGAGTACCGACACACTGCTTCTCCTCCTACACTGTACCTGGGTTCCCAGGCAAGCCTCCCAACAGAGTTGGGGGAAGGGAGAGAGAAAGGAAGGGAGAGAGACATAGAGGTGGGAAGAGAAAGAGAGAGAGACCCTTGAAGTTGGGGATCATATCTTCCCCATTTTATACCTTCACAACAGCTTCAACCTGATAAGCAACCTTGTAATTTAACAAGTGAATTCGTCAAAATGGGTTTGTTAATTTTGCTTGATAGTTAATTTTGCGTGTCAACTTGGCTAGGCCACAGTGCCCAGATGCATAGCCAAACATTATTCTAGGTGTTCTGGGAGGGTATTTTTTAATGAGATTAACATTCAAAGTGGTGGACTTTGAGTAAAGCAGATTGCCCTCCATAATGTGGGTGGGCCTCATCCAATCAGTTGAAGGACTGCATAGCACAAAGACCGATCTCCTCCATCAAGAAGGGATTCTGCTAGCAGACAGCCTTTGGACTCGAACTGCAACATCAGCTCTTCCTGGGTCTACAGCCTGTCAGTTCACCCTGCAGATTTTGGACCTGACTGCCTCCATAACTGAATATTAAAACAAATACACTATACCACACACATATATCCTATTGGTGCTGCTTCTCGGGAGGACCCTAATACCACCTGGTTTTCTAGTATCTCCAAAACCATGGGCTTCTTGTCCAGAAGTTCTTGGTTTGTAACTGCAGATGGGATCTTCATTTGATATATTTCCTATGCTAATTCTTGTCAGTAGACAATGTATTCCCTAATATGCAGGATTTACATAGTGACTGCAAAGCCGTGTAGCAAGGTGGCGGGTCGTGGTGGTTTCCGAGGAGGACGTGAACAGGAGCCATTACATAGCTCATCAGTAATCTGTTGCAAAGCAGCTCTGCTTGTCCACACAGAAGTACATCTTTCATTACTGGAAAATGGGAATCAAGTCAAGTGAAACAGGGTTCTGTCCGCTTATAAAAACTTAACTACATTTTTAACTCCATAAATTCATTCAAGTAAAGACATTTGAAAATACCTAACTTCCAGTTTGACCTGACAGAAAATGAATTGCCAGAATGCAAACATATACATGTGTTAAGAAATTTCTGGATTTCTTAGCTGTGTCTTCTAGCAAGGGTGCATGCTTTAAATGTTTGTGTCAGCCCTGCATCAAAATCTCTCAGTTTCCTCTTATACAAAAACCCCTGAAAACTCTAAACTTTCAGAATAAGAACATCCTCCAAATTAGAGAAAATAGAGAGCGTGCTGGACAAGGGGGAGGGTATCAGTACGTGGCTTAAGTTCTTCACCCTTGTGGAGTTAAGGAAAACACTTCAGCGTGAGGACAAAAGCTCCCTTGTTTAAGCGCTTCCCCAGCTGCACTTCAACTAAATATATCCTGGGCAGTGTTTTCACTTCTCCACCCCTCTCCTGGAGCCAATCGCATGGTGACAAACAGCTTAGAGGCCTCCTGGGACCCGCACTGCGGAGGTACTGCCTTGGTCTCTGGGCCTGCCTTCCTTTCTAGCACAGGCCTGCTCTGCGGCTGGCCGGCTTCCCCCAGGGGCTGCAGAGAGACCTAGGCAGGCGCTCTGCGGGCCCTGCTCGGAGAGGAGGCCTTCACGGGTTAACTCAGCGGCTGCTGTCTGGAATTCATGCACCACCTGGGCTGACAGCATGAATGAGTCACTGTTTCCCCTCTGAACGGTCTGAGGAGTGCTTCTTGGTGTCAATAACCAAGGCAGAGTAAAATTGTTTTTTCCTTTTCAACATAACCAATTTTCTAAAACTGCATATAGAGCTGGAAATCTGGAGAGTGTGTCTCTTCTGCAGCAACCGTAGCCAAGGTTACTGCTTTGGGTTGGTCTGTGGGGACAAAGGATTTAAATTTACTGTCTACAAACAGAAAGGGGCCTGAAACCAGGGGTCCTTTCATGCACAGCTTGTGTGACAGCCCCTATAAAATGAAACAAACGTAGTTTAAACCTCTCTAGTCAGCCTAAACCTGTGGTCTGACTGGATACTAGATTTTACATTGCTCATGATTTATATAAATGGACATTTTGACTGATCATTCCCCAGAGCTAAATTTTTTTTTTTCAGTCAGAACACCCTAATTTATTTATTTATTTATTTTTTTGAGAGGGCATCTCTCATATTTATTGATCAAATGGTTGTTAACAACAATAAAATTCGGTATAGGGGAGTCAATGCTCAATGCACAATCATTAATCCACCCCAAGCCTAATTCTCGTCAGTCTCCAATCTTCTGAAGCATAACGGACAAGTTCTTACATGGTGAACAAATTCTTACATAGTGAATAAGTTCTTACATGGTGAACAGTGCAAGGGCAGTCATCACAGAAACTTTTGGTTTTGATCACACATTATGAATTATAAACAATCAGGTCAAATATGAATATTCGTTTGATTTTTATACTTGATTTATATGTGGATCCCACATTTCTCCCTTAATTATTATTATTATTATTTTTTTAATAAAATGCTGAAGTGGTAGGTAGATGCAAGATAAAGGTAGAAAACATAGTTTAGTGTTGTAAGAGAGCAAATGTAGATGATCAGGTGTGTGCCTGTAGACTATGTGTTAAGCCAAGCTAGACAAGGGCATTAAAACATCCACGGATGCAGAAGATTTCTCTCAAAACAGGGGTGGTGAGGTTTTAAGCCTCACCTCTGTTGATCCCCAATTTCTCACCTGATGGCCCCCCTGCGACTGTGCATGTCTTAGGTTGTTCCTCCCTTGAGGAATCTTACCCGTCCCCAGAGCTAAATTTAAGACTCATACACATTGGAGTTCATATGTCAGTCTTCCGTGTCCCTATTTCTGAAGCGATGTATTAACAATCATGCCCCACCTCCAATTCTCCCGTTTGGCACCCTTCTTTGATGTCTCCTTTGAAAACCGGACTGGTAGATTTTCCTGGGCCATGGGATCTTTTGCTTTTCACAAGTATATCTCAGCCCAAAAGCTTGAGAGCCAGACTTTACAGACATTTTACTATCTTGTTGTAAGTGTACCACATACACACTTTCTGTGTTTCTATGGCCTCTTCTTTCTACTTGCCTACATTTTTACATATTTAAAATGAAATATTCAAAAAGAGGAGGATGTGGGGAAAAAATATAAATAGGAAAGGAAGAAAGTCCTGTGTAAATTCAGGATCTAGGTTCTGACTTGGAGCTGGGAGGTCAGCATGCCTCAGTGTTTTCCTTATCAAATTACAGTCCTGAATAGACTCCAAGTTACTCCGACTTGGAATAAAAAGGAGGACAGTTGGTAGTGAAGAAGAGGGAGTATGCATGGGAAATGGAGAGTAAATGGGGTGCTTAATGAAATGGCAGTAGATGGCTTTACTTTAATTGATATCAATCACTTTATGAATCCTTTAAATTTCTGCAGTAATAGGAGATTGACGTGGCTTTGGCTGGTTATATGGAGGGCAGCTCTATACCTTGGATGGAAACTCATGCAAATCCTGAATTAGAGAGAGTCAAAACAATAAAAAATATTTCCCTTCTCCTTCAAGCCAATGCTATCATTGAACAAAGAAAGACTGAGCATCTTTCTTTGATCGCCAGTATCCTTAAAATAGTCAGGTATCAAAATATTTGCATTACCCTTTTTGAAGCTAAATGAAAATCTGCAAAGATTAAGTGTTTCTCCATTTTTGTCGACAGGACACAATTATTGCAGCATGCTTAGAGAAATGGCAATAATCAAAGCTTCAGTTTCTCACATCTAGCCACAAGTAAATGTGTCGTTCTCTGAATGAGGCTGTTTTACACCAGGTACAAGTAATCTTGCCAATGAACTTCCTCAGCCACTGAAGAGTTTGTGGTCCTTGTGCCAACAACTTAATCAAGCGTGGTTGTTGAAATGTCTGGAGGACTGTGACCTGAGACAAGCAGATTAAACAAACCCTACTATGTGCAATATTGTTTGGGTCTTCTAACAGAGACCAGAATTTAAATTTCTGGGCAGCTTCCGGGCTCTGAAGAGACAACTTATTTTCTCATTAGCACAGCCACCTTCCTTTCATCCCACTGAGTCTCTTCGAGCAAAACACAGGTCTCAGGACTCCAACTTTTGGGTTTTATTTCATGACTGTCACAGCATGTTTGGAGCAGAAAACCATAGTTTTGCCTTGACTCCATATTATCATTTCAAACTCAGTAATGCCATTACAGGACAGCAAACAATTGAGGTGTTCAGAAAGACTCTCTGCTCCATTAAACCAGGCAGCATTCTTGTTCAAACAACGTAAATCTAAGCTATGAGAATTTAGGAGGAAATAACTAAAAATCCTTCCTTGAACACAACAGCTCTATTAAACAAATCTCTGGAGTTAAAAACAACGTAACATCTTCAATGTGGTTTTGTTATCTTGGTTGGTCAATATCCTACTTTGTACACTATCAGTACTGCTTAGCACGCTGGTGTTTAGAAAGATAGTACTTATTTAGACCGGCATTTTTTTTAACTTTTCTCTTTTTTTTATTAAGGTATCATTGATACACACTCTTATGAAGGTTTCACAAGAAAACCGTGTGGTTATTACATTCACTCTTATTATCTAGTCCCCCCCCAATATCCCATTGCAGTCACTGTCCACCCGTGTAGTAAGATGACACAGAGTCCCTATTTGTCTTCTCTGAGTTACACGAGACATGCATTTTTAAAAGTAAAAGCATGGGTAGCAACACGACTAACAATTTCTCATTTCACAAAACAGTTCTTAGTTCTATCCATCAAACATTGTCATATAAAGTGCTGTGGGAAATTATATTATTTTATAATTTATATATTGTATATAAAAAATAAAATTATTTTTCAGAGAATCCTCTGGAAAACTAGTTACCTGCATGAAGTGAACCTCTTTTGTTGTGTGCATTCTGTCATTGTGAAGTCATCAGCAATAAAGACACATGTATGAACCTACCTCACTGGTCTTCACTAACATGGTTACTATGGGAATCTGAGTATCATGTGCATTCCCAACCCAAATGCAGCAAATGTTAGAGGTTCAGGGTAAAATTGAAGGATTGGTAAATTTGGTAAAGCTGGTAATTGGGGAAGTATGGTTAAGTAGCTGGATTAAAAAGTTTAGAATTTTAACCATTTGCTGAACTTGTTTTTCCCTCCGTCCTTCTTCCCTCCCTTCCTCAATAGCTTTTGAGCACCCACCCTAATGGTCAGAAACTCAAGCATCTCTAGGGCGCCAGGAAGATAATGTGAATAAGCAAAGCAAGTGGATTTAGGAGAAATGGAGACAGATACATTGTATGTGTCTAATAAACACAGAGGCAACTCTTCATTTGCACCAAGAAAATGAGCTGTCCTATTATTCTCGAAAAATGCTTCAGTCTTGCTTTCTCTCTGTTACGGAGAAATATTTCACTCCAGGAAAAACATCAGTGCGCGCTTAACTATACACAACACCTCAAACTTGGCCTTAACAAGGGAGTGACATAGAGTGGCAACGGCTGGGGCAAAGTAGAGAGCTCTGGTCCCATCTAACGGAGCCCATCTCTGCACCAGGTACCAGCGGCTATGTGGTAATAGGCCCAGGGTGGCTGGATCTTATTCTTCAAGAGAAGTCAAAGACCCTGCTTTGTATGTAAATCCAGATTTTAAAATGACCTGAAATTTTTAAAAGTAATTTTTAAAAAAAGTCAAGCACAGTAGTCTGGTAGGTTGGTTTAGGCCTAAAGGTCACCAGTTTGAGACCTCAGATCTACTCATCTAGACGTCCTGCTGTTAAGTGCTTCGTGTGTGCATGTGTTTTAATCTTTGCTCTCAAGAAGTGGATGGACTAGTATATTAAACATAACTATACACAGTATCTATGTTTGTGCCCTAACAGGGGGAATTACCGAGTGGTCTGGGAGTAAGGGGAGAACAAATCAGATGTGGGTGAGCGATCAGGGAAGCATTCCAGCAGGAATAGCTGAGCTGTCTTGCCAGTTGAGCCATGCAAGCAGACATGGTGGAGGAAGGTGGCCCAGGCTGAGGTATCATCACGTGCTGGGACAGAGTTCCACAAGCAACCCAGCCTTTTGTTAAAGAAGCTAAGATAGATGTTCGAGGCCCAGGGGGTCAGCGGAGGGAAGAGATCCTCATCTCCAAGGCTGTGCAAAGAAGAGACGAGGCAGGACAGAGTAGTTGAGACTGAACTCAGAAAAACGTCAACGCCAGTTGGCAGTTGGCAGTATTAAAACACATTCTCATGGTCTGGTGCAGCTCGCAAATTCAAGTAGCATCTGCGAGAAACTAGATATAATTTCAAAGAAACCAGGAAGAAAGAATTTGAATCAAAATAGAAAATTTAACCCTCAGCATTAGGTATAACACTTCTCCTGGTTTCCAGCGATTTGACTTATTATTATGTCCATGGAAAGCAAGGGCTAGTGAGGTGAAAATTTGAATGGAGGCCAACTCGTTGATTTTAAGAGCTGACCTGAGTTGTCTCTGTATCCTGCTTCAGAATAAATACAAAGCTAAATAAATAAACTTCCCTAGTACAGAAAGGTAAGAGACGGCTTCCTCTTTCTTTTCGGCATTATTTTAGAAAATATATTATTGTAAATTCTTTCTCTGCCCCTTTTTGAGAAATATGTAAAGCTTTCTAAAAGTTAACTAAGCCCCTTGCCAGGATGACAACCCAGGAATGTCTTTCTCACAGACCCGGGAGTCATCTCTGAAATATAATCGCCAAGGAAGAGAGCATCCCTTTCTGTAGTAGGGCAGGAATCTAACTTAGGTGAGTGCCTGGTTCCCAGTTGCAAACCCACCTCCTTTCATAAAAATATAAGAAGTTACTTATTCCTTTGGATAACGCTGGTTGGCTAACACAGATCACCAGCTGCCAGTTACCATGGTGAATTCGGGATAACTGCGTGACAAATGGTGCTGTCAAGTTCCTGTTCTTGAAAACTAGTTATTGTTTATCTTGAGAACAGGTATGCAATAGGGCATAGCTGCTTAGCTAGGTTAAGGAAGACATCTCTGTCTTTGCCTGGGATGCACATCATAATCTGGTCTGATGCTTATTTAAAAACAAAACTGTTTTCTTTCTCTTCTGTTTTTGTGGAGAGGCTTTGAGTCAGCAGATTTTATTTTTTTACTTAAATATAGTTGATACACAATCTTGATTTCAAGTATACAGCACAGTGGTTCAACTGTTACCCATATTTTGAAATCCTCACCCCTCCCCACCTCCCCCAGTGCAGTTACTAGGTAGATTTTATTTTAATTGTATTTCCCCAACACCTGACACCAAGGTTGGCTAGGTTTGGGTTTTTCAGGCTCAGAGTATGGTAAGCATCTAAATGCCCTAATACAAGCGGTAAAGTTTATTCACAACAAAGACATATTTCAGGGAAAGAAACTTCCACACTCCTCCCTCCTGCAACTGGAAGGCAGCGTGTCTTCCCTGAATCAATTACCGAGGCAACACAGCACAATGGGAACCTAGAGAAGGCTCTGCTCCAACTGTCGGGGTTCCAGTCTCTCTTCCACCATTTACCAGCCCTACCGCTTTTGGCAGATAGTTAACCTCCTTAGTTGCTCTGTGTAAAATGGGGATACCTAGCCCACAGCACAGTGCTGGACGGAGTAAAAAGCCTCAATAAATTAATTGTTATTATTTAGCAACATTACTTGAAGGTTTGATACAGGCAGAACACTTCTGGGATACAAAGATGAATAAAACGTAGCTCCTATCCCAGGGGAATTTACTATCTTACAATAATTTTAATGGTAGCGTAAGGTTAATCTGGGTAGAAACTAGCCTTTAAAGGAAAATAGAAAAATCAACAGGTATTTTGAAAGGGGAGCAGACACAGCTGGGGTTACCCTGAGTTCCACATAATTTTATGGTCTCTATACTTAAATGTCATAGTCTTGAATTTCAAAAGGCTTCTTCCTGAGCTAATTTAACAGGGAGAAATAGAGCTCTTACGAAAAGAAATGAATGTATCATTAACTTTGAAGCCAAAATCCTGTTAAGGAAAGACTGAGATCATGGTTTACAAACCCTGAGGAACTCCCCCATTTTTCTTCCATCCAGGAACCTAACTGTAAGGATTTTTTGTAAAGTGATAGTGGCAAATAAATATTGACATTGTAGATATACTCTTAAAGCCAGCCATATAACCCTTGCTTTCCGCTAAGCTTGGGCGTGTTCAATTGGCTTTGTTTCTAGGGCATTTAGGCAGGAGTCGGAGGCCATCTTGGAAACAAAAGTGCTCCGGGAGCCTGGGGTGGAGGAGGCCGTATCCAGGCAACGGGAGGCGTGCGTTGCGGCGCGCAGCCGCACTCCGCCGCGCCCAGCCCCCTGCTGTGTGGGCGGGGCTGTCGGGGCCGTGGAAAATTACCGCGGGTCTTCTTAAAGGCACCGACACATTTCCGGCGCGAAGTTTCTGCGCTGGTCACTCTGTAAACGGAATCGTGAAGGCGGGTCTCCATTTTATCTTCCTAGAGGAACTAAAATTCGGTTCGAAGTCCGTTCCCAGGGCTGCACTGGTTATAATTAGGCAAATGATGTCGAAATAAATAGGCTTTCTCAAAACCAAGAAAAAAAAATATATCACCCTGAAATATCGACTCTGTTGCAGAAACAGCTACTGAGCCAGGAACAGGACAAAACGAACAGCTTCATGAATAAAGTCACGTTGACTGTGCAACAGGTTGAAAAGTGATAGAGCTCTGAAGCAAAGAAAATTCATTTTTGACAGATGGATTGACAAATTATAATATGCTAAAAATTACCAAGAGAAAAAACAAAACAGGATAAACGTGTTAAGAGGCAACAGGATGAGTTCAACATGCTTCAGAAAATTTATCTCTTTATAGATCCTTTTCCACAGTAGAATAAATAAACTGAGTTTTTTTCCTGATTCTTAGCCATCAAAGAAGTTTTCTCCATGTTAGAAGCTTTTATGAGTTACAAGTGCTGTCTTACTTTTCTGGAAGAACAAATAACATAATTCTGAGTTTTGCAATGTAAACATCTAGAGTACGTCTACTACACTCCGTGGCTCTGAAGTTAATTCCCTTTACCAAGCAATATTTGCTAGAAGTCATCCTGGAGACAACTGGAAGAAAAATAATGGTCTTCCCGAAATAAAGCTTTTGACACATTAAATGTCTCTTCAGTCCAGTTAAAAATATAAAAGATCGTCCTTCACCCTGTTCCTCGTCTGATGGTTTGCTTGATGGTAGCTGTCTTTTCCGTCCTACACAATTAGGCATACCCATCCCCTCCCACTATACTCGGGTTCGGACTGCAGACATTACTGTGGGTATCAGGATGGACACTCACGAAAATACGCAGATGATGTCCCAGCCTCACCATGGTCCTGGCAAATTGATTTTCCACTCCAGGACTGAGCCCTTTCCCCCGTGCATCCTGGTCATGTTAAGCCGTATTACATCTCCACTCCAGCCCCCTTTTAACATGTCCTTTTTTTTTTTTTGTAATGTAAATTCTCACATTCCAGTCGTCACTTCTTAGTAATTTTTGACGGACGTCTGTGTCTTTATAACACGCGGCTGTGATATTTGAGTACTAAACAAATGTTTTGCGTGAGTTTAGACACAGAACAGTGTTTAGCCTGTAATTTTCAAGTGTGGATGTTAAGGAAGGAATGACACTTGTGACAATGGCTGCTAAGCTGGCCAGTGCTATTAATGGCTACCACCTTTCCTCTGAGAAGTGGCATTTTACAGCTCAAAACAATCTGCATTGTTTCTAATGGCCAAGTGCGGCCTTACCGTGCCGCAAGACAATCTCCTGTTACCTAAGACATACTGCAGAATAGAAACAGAAAGAAAATGTACGGAGAATTCAGATGTAAAAAGTCGCCTGAATTTACCCTCTCAGATCAAATTCTATTAAGTGGCTGAGAGGCTAAATTACTATAAATTGCAATTTAACTCTGTTGGTCAAAAAATAACAAAAGCATTTTGGAAGAAAGCATTTGGAAGAAAAAATGCATAAACATTTTTTTAGTAAACAGAGTTGGGAGGTTTTGGTTGCTTGTTTATTTAATTAAGATGGTAAGATTTCATAGTTCATAAAATTCTTTAAGAAGAATTACTGGGTCTGAATGCAGGGTGACAGGATTTGGGAATTCAGCCTTTGAAGTAGGTCTACCAGTTAACATAAAATACGGACATCCAGTTAAATTTGAATTTCTGACAAACAGTAATTTTTTTAAAGTAGTAGTAGTATTTGTAACATAATTATGTTAAAAGTATTTTATTGGAAATTCAAATTTAACTGGGCCATCTATATTTTTATTTGCTAAATCTGACTATCCCACTGTAAGGGCCTTAAACAGGACATGTGTACATTAGGATTCTCCACCTGCATTAGAGTGGTACACACCACCAAAAGCTTCCAGTTCAAGATGCCAGGCTGAGATGTGAATGTGACTCTCATAGCATACAAATATATTGCCCCAAATAAGTAACAGATGGTCACCATGCACAACCCATCAAAATATCATAAGCACTTACTATTACCTTGTTCACTCATCCATTCATGCAATAATTATTTATTGAGTGCCTGCTATGTGCCAGGCATAAATTCTGGGAAGAGTAAGATGAACAAGGTAAAAATGCCTCTCTTTGAAGAGGCCTTATTTTTGTCAGGTGGACTAATATGTAAAATGATAATCGCAATAGGCGACCAGTGATCACCAGTTTGATCAGAGAGCTGTGGGAACATCAAGTTGTCTAACCAAGGCAGGGGAAAAACAGGGAGGCTTCCAAGGGGAAGTGACTTTGAAAGGAAAGGATATTAGTAGAGGGAACTGCATGTGCAAACGCAGGAAGTGTGAAGATATTGTGGATCTTTAAAAAATCAAGCAAAACAGGACAAACCAACAACTACAGAAACAGGGAAAAGTCGGGTGTAGCAGGAGCTACAAGAGTTTGCTGGGGAGGTCAGATAATACAGGGTGGGGCCAGATTACAAAGGTGAGTTACAGGACCTCAAACTCTCGCGTGAGAAACCAGAAGAGGATCAGGGCAGCGTGATCAGGGTCAGGGCAGGGAGAGCCCCACGAGAGCAGACCTTTTCAATTCATCCTCTCCACGCTCTCTCCCTCCAAAAAAAAAAGTGTGTGCGTATGTGTAGCATCTTGGGCTGGATCCTTGAAACATAAAAATGATTACAATACCAATCCTACCTTCCAGATACTCTCGGTTTTCCAGGGAAACTAATCATGTAGATAGTTAATAGTCCCTGCAATGGGATGAATTACCTTCAAAACACTGGGGCCACTCTGGGACCACTTTCAACACTGGGAGTATGAAAGAGGGATAAATTGCTAGGATGAGAGGGAGAAGGCCAACAAGCCTTCCCAAATGCGGAGATGCTGGAAATTAAGGTGCTGTTCAATACTACACAAATGGTTAGACATGGTCCCAATGGAACAGAAAACTATACATGGAAAAGGAAATCTTTCTAAACTCAGACCTTTGACTTCTCATCAGAATACATATAAATTTAATATAAACATAACATAAATGTAAATTTGCTCCTTGCTCAGCCCACTAGTATAAATATAATATGAAGGTATCACTCCGCTCTTCTTTTTTGGCAAATTTGAGCACCTTCTACTTGCCTTACGCTATCTTGATTTTTTTCATTTAATAATATATTTTGGAAATCAGTACATATAGGCCTGCTCCCTGGTTTTTAATAGCCTCATAATATTTCATTGTAGGCATAAAAGATTTTCATACTAGTGTTCTTTTTGACATATAAGATTGTATGATCTTTTGCTATTACAAACAGTATCTTCGTATACATTCCCTCTTTACCCATGTCATGGGTATCTATAGGATACATCACTCGTAATAGAATTCCTGGGTCCGTAGGTTGGAGTTAAATTGTGATAGTTTTGTAAAAATTCCCCTTCAAAGAAGTCATGTCAGTTTACACTTTCATCATCAGGATAGTAAAGTTTGGGTTTTGAGGAATTAGCAAGAATCTACTAGGCAGGTGAGAGAGCAAACAGCATGTTTAAAGGGAAGACTTGTCCAAGGAACAAGCAGCTCTGGCTACTAGGTTGGAGGACTGGAGACCAGTTAGGAAGCAACTGGCCCCAAGAGAATGAGTCCCCGAGGGAAGCTAGAAGATGGGTTAAGGAGTAGAAGGATCAACAGTCACAGCCATCTATTGAGAGCTTATTTCTGCCAGGCACTGTGCTAAACATTACGTACTGTCCATCATTGAACCCTACAACAAAAAAAAAGAAATATCCCCAATTTACAGGGAAGAAAACTGAGGCCTAGAGATGTTAATCTGCCTAAAATGTTAACTGTTACGCAGTTTGTAAACGATGGAACTAGAACCCACTTCTGGTTTCCTCTGACTCCTAAGCTCTAATTCTTAAGCACGCCTCCACAAGGCCTTAAGAGAAGGAGCAGGGTTTTAGGGCTATTTGATATGGGGGACAGAAGGAGATTTAGGGGAGACAAAAGATAGTGATGCCTCTGCCTAGAGAGCCTCCTGAGCCTGCTGGATCATGTCCACAACTTGCCAGTACAGTGGCCAAGCCTCTGGGGCTTAGACTTTAGCACTAAGACAACCTAGATGACTTCTTTTATTTCTGGCAGGGCTGAGTTAAGGGGCAAATTTCTAAGATCTTTGCCTTTCACTGCTGGTCACTATCTGCACCTGACAGTGGACTCTGGATGTTTCCAAGATTAAATAATTTTTAAATAAAATATTTAAAAAATACATTTCTTCTTCTTTCTTCCACCTTCATTTGTATCAGTAGCAGATTTTAAACTTCAGCTCCAATATTTCTGAGAGTTATATAAATTCCAAAAGTTCTTCAAAGTAAAATATCCCTTAAAATAATGAAAATGTAAAATATTCATTCATTTGCTGTCTTGGGTATCAGCTATGAATTTGGTATATCTAAATGATATTTAAAAAATGAAGGGCTGTTTTGAAAGGATCAGAGTGAATTTCTGATAACAGATTTTAATCACAGAGGCTTGGTATTGGTATAGCTAAAAAAACCTTCACGTCTACTGCTGTGCATCTGTGAATCACACTTTTTAGTAGCTAGTCTCAAATATTATAATCCCAGAGATAAGCCTCTGCCCTGGGGTACTATCACCAAAAAGAAGAGTATTATAGAATGATTGCCATATATAGTAGCTTAAAGCGCCAAATCCTTCTGAACAAATTTTCCTGACAAACTGTGTTCTCTATCCGTGTAGAATATATCTAGGTTTAGTAAGTAGAAGGACTTCATTTAAAGAGAAAACTAGGGTTGTTTAAAGTATAGGGGATCATCAGAACTGTTACCCGAGGAGAGATTGTCGCAGAATCTGAGGTGATTTTAAGATGATCACGTAATGGCTGTGGGGTGATATTTTTCTATTACCTATACATTTGTTTTATTCCTCTTTACTTCTCTGCATTCTCTAAATCCTTTTTAGAGAGCAAAGGAATGACTGTAGTAAACAAGATATATTTTGTAATCCACAGACTATATGGAACTGTTTCCATATAGGGAGTATCCAAATATCATTAATCTAGAGAAGCCTTAGAAAAACTTAGTCACCTGGCTTTGAAGAGAGCTGTTTTTCCTGTTCCTATTGATAAAGGTCTAGCAGCACATCTACAATAAAACAATTGAAATTAACTAATAAAACAATGATATGTTGCTTAAAGGTCTCTACCCTAAAGACACAATAACTCCCCTTACCAAAGTTTATTTATGTTAATTATGGAGAACTATGTTTACATACTTGCTGAGCATGAGAAAGAAAATTTCAGCAATTTCTTTTGTATCACGTCTTTACATAGAAATGAAGTAGTTAAAAAGATTTTACAGTAATAGGTTGACAATGAAAGGACTCCTTTTAAATATTTAACTGAAAGATAAGCTGTATCATTCTGATACTTACTAGACACATCCATATAGAAAAATAATACACCAAGAATATATGATTTTTAACTTAAAAATTTAGAAGGCTGATGGTGAAGTAGAAGAGATGGGATTTGACTGCAGGTGGAAATTAAGCATTGTAACAAGACGACTCAGGATAGAACACAATTAACAATTTGGGGAGTCAAATACATCTCAAACTTAAAGAGTTCAGATTCATTGTACATCTTGTTTTACAGAAATATGTTAAAAGCTTTTTGTACATAAGGGTTGATGTCAGCATTATTTATAAGCGCAAAAATTGGCAAGCAAATATGGTATCCAACTGTGAGAAAGGTTAATGGTTAATTGACCTGACAGAAAATTGCACAGGCTCTAAAAGTCATGAAGATTCTTATTTGACGTAAGAAAATGTACATTACACAAAATGTGGATTACAAAACTAGGTGTAGTGTTATTTTAAGACAAACAGTCGTACAGGCAATTTGTTTAATAGTGGTTATTCTTTGGTGGCATTTTTTCTTCTTTGTAGTTTACTTTTCATGTTTTCTTTGAACATAATTTGCTTTAGCAATATGAACCGAACAATGTATTCTTAAAAGTTAAGTAAAAAGATTACCAAATTGTTCACACAACATGATCACCCCCTCAAACAAAACATCTCAATTTAAATCTAGGCCAAGGACAGGCAACACTGAATTATTGAAGTATATAGGTTCTTCAAATTTTTCGCATTACTTTGCTTTTTCTTAAAAAAAAGATCAAATTTGCTATGGTTGATATTTTCTTTTAAAATTTAAAGTACATTTTCCTCTTTTTATAGGAAAGCATGCTAATGAAATTATGGAGGAAAACAATTTAAGGCTTGAGGATGCTCTCTCAATCTTGTGTTCAGTAAAGAACATTTGCGGCAAAAGTTGCCCAAGATTCAATTTGTATCATGTGTACAAACGAGACAAAAAAGGAGTAATCCCTGCAAAATATACTGACACAATGGGGCAGAGTCTTCTTTTGAGGAAACGCTAGGAAGGAAGTTGCATTCTTTTCCCAGTCTGCGAGGAGAGAGGGTCCTCAACTCTCCAGCTTAAAGGATCCTTTGGAAACATTCCAGCCTTTTGCAAAATGATGGAGTCTTAAGTAAAACCTCAGAAGGCATGGACATAAAAAGGAGTGGCCGCAAGGAAACTCTCAAACGCTGCTTGGGTCAAAAATCCGCATTTAGGCATTGAAAGCCTTGAGTTTTTCTTCATTTTTTCCCCCTCCTGATTACATTATGTACTTCCAGTTTGTCACTTAATAGCAACGCAGTTTTGATCCTAGCACAAGCGTTAAAATCCCTACCAGACTGAGGAAACCGTAATGGCTCCTTCATTTTTAAAAAGTCCATGTTTTTCCTGAGCTTTGTCACTGTGGGGTGGGTGCCCTCATTCGGAGCCCTTACTACATTTAGAAAATTTTTACTGATTACCTCCCAAACCTCTGGGAGACAAGTTTCATTATTTAAAAAAACAAAACAAGGAAAAAACCAGACCAAAAAAAGTACCATCATTTCAGAGACTCACCAGTGACCTCACGAATTAGGCAGAATGAATCTGCATCCTAACTCTTAAGAGGACAAACCTCCTTTATTCTAAATATACCATCATAAGCAGAATAGCTTAACTATTTTTATCCACACTGGCTCTTCATCTCAAACTCAGGTTAAAGAAAACGGTGGTGAAAAAATGAACACGGTGCAAACGGAGGCGACGGCTCTACCTTCCAGGATCCAGCCCCGCGCCCTTGAGGGGGACGCTGCCGGCCTTTCCTGAAAGGCCATGAACGCTAGATCGTGCTTTCCTTATTTCCTGCATTTTCTAATACACAACCACCGACATCTACATTTTTGAGAAAACGTCTAAGGTGTCTAAAATAAAAATCACTTCGGACTTGGCCATACTTGGGATCTCAGAGCAGCTCATATGCACAAATCAAACTTCAGCAACGCTCGGACAGGGCGGGGAGGCTACTCTACACCATCTTTAGATCATTGAGGGTTTTTTTCCCTCCACCAGACGGGAGGCAGGTTTAAGCTTTTGACAAAGGCAAGAAACAGCAACCGAAACTGTGAACAGACGGGAACGCATTCGGTGCCGACTAGGCCTCGCCCTGCCCGATTTGCAGCATCTAATCGCTCCCTGGAAGAAAACGCCCGCAGGCAGGCGTTTCTGCTGTCCCGCGAACGCAGGGACCAAAAAAATAAAAGGAGACCCTGAGAAGCAGGCCGGCGGCTTCACGCGAACACCCCGCAGTAACCCTCGGGGTGCCCAGGGAGCGGCGACCGGTGGCCTCGAAGGCTCGACAAAGGAACAGGATATCGCCGGCAAACGACTCAACTGGTTCCGCCCTGGCCCGCGAACGCTGCCTTTTAAGGGACCCCGCGGCCTCAGGCGACCCGGCGGACTCCGCCCCCCGCTTCCGCCGCCATCTTGTTGTTTTTCCCAGTCCCTGCCGGCCGGCCACGTGGCCCGTCGCTGCGGAAGCCGAGGAGCCGCCCCAACTTCCGGCCAGACCGGTTCCAGCCGGCCGGGGCCCGCAGACGCGCGGCTGCCCCCTGGCGGCGGGCTGCGGCGTTCCGGCCGCGCCCCGCTCGCCCGCCCGTCCCTCCGCCATTTCCCTCCCGGCGCGCCGCACGTCCGCGCCCGCCGCCGCCCTAGGGGCGGGGCTGCCCCTGCGCGAACCTGCGTCCATGCGTTCAGCGCGGGGCACCTGCGCGTCTACACGCCGCTTAAGCAGTAAACTTGTCTATTTGCGTCCAGAGATCTTGGTACGCGGTGCTTGGTGTTTCTGGACTTTTACAACGTCGTTCCCCAGGTGGGGCTTCTGCCTCCCTCCGCAGACCGAGCCCTGACGCACTGCCCGGCCCGGCCACGCTCTGGCTCCACCAGTCCCCGGCGTGGGCTGCGGGCGCCGCGTCCCGAGGGCGGGCTCCTAGCCGCCCCCCGTCTTTTCCTCATTCCTTGAGTGTTCGCCATGACGAAGGCCCGTGCGCATGCATTATCTCATTTAACTTGCACAGCAGCCTTTGAGATGGGAGTTTTTCATTTATTAGAGAGAAAACAAGCTCAGGGAATAATGTGCTCGGCGGGGCCTCTGCAGAGCCTCGGGCATCTCGGCTCCCACTCCGCCTGGAGGTTCCCCAGTGAACCTCCGACCCGCAGCGTCTGCGGCGCCCGTCCGCGGGTTGGAAAGGCAAACCCTGGGCCCACACCAGGCCTCAAGTGGAAACTGGGGGAGGCGGGGACACAGTCTTGGATTAACAAGTACCTGGTATTCGGGCCCCTTGAAGACTCCTTCCCTCCAAGCCTCCTCGCGAGTAAGAAAAGGGAAGCTGCCCGTAGTGCTGACTGCGTGGCAGGCATTCGGAGGAGGCAGTTTCGTGTTTGGCCATCCTCCCCACTGCCCTTTCACAGGAGAGGAAACCAGCTACACTTCCCACAGGTGTAGAATGCTAACTTTTGTATGAAATGGTATGCGGTATATGCTGTTTGCTGGTAACTTACATAAAAGATCCCTGGAAGGATATCAAGACGTTACTACATTGTTTTGCCTCCAAGGAAGGAGGTAGGTTGCTAGGGGGACCGAGTTGGGAACTTTTTTTCTTCTGAAAGTCTTTGTAACGTTTGAATTTCAACCACATGAATCCATGACTTACTCCAAATAAAAGTAAGCAGTTAAAAAGTACACGTAGAATAGAATGAGACCCAAAACCAGATTTCGAGTTTAGAAATCTGACGTTCCAGGTTCCATGTGCTATAGTGGCTACACATGAAAAACTTCTAAACCATAAAATGCTTTATAAATTAGAGGTATTGTCATTGGCAAAGAAATACTAGATGATTTCTTAGAAATTTAGCTTTTATTTTAAACCTTTGAACAATGACCATGTCTGACTCTGGTGGCTACGTGACACATTGTATGGTGCGTGAAATTATTCTTATTTTCAGTACTGCTAACAGCTATAAAGTAACCATAAAACAGACCATAAATGTAATGCCTAGCCTCTGAGGAATATGGACGTGTAATTAATTGATAATTGCAAAGAGATTTGAGCTCTTTCAGTAGAGATAAATATGGGAAGGCGAAGTGTTGTCCCAAGACTGATCATTGTGTTGAATATTGTTGGTATATATTTATGTCTATTAGGTTCAGTTTACACTTAAATAGATATAAATAATGCTTTTCATTTTTTTATGAATCTGCACCTAAAATATGTGAAGAGCTTTCTGGGTTGGAAGATTGGTCATTCATTCTGCCACTCTTTATTGGAAATTGCAAAAGCAATTCAGGGCTGTGTGACTTGGGCATGTTACTTAAAGCCCTGAGTGCTTCAGTTTGCTCATCTGTTGAAAGAGATTATTAAAGTACTTGCCTCATAGACTTCTTGGGAGGATAAATTGGATCAAAGTATGTTGGAACAGTGCTTGGCATAATGTTAAATAAATCATAACTTAAAAAGTCTAGAAATAAAGCTTGGTGACAATTCAGAGGAGAAAGATGTCAGTGTTTGTTTTATGCCTAGAATTTTATTGCTGGAAGAGATCGTAAAGATCTGTGATTATTTTTAAACATTTGTTCCCAGCAGTAGTGTTTGATCCTTGAAGTTAGGAAATTGACTGTGGTGGTCCTTTAACAGCTACATTGTCCAGCTCCTGGTCCTGCAAATTCTTACGAGAGAAGACGGAAGTTTTTCCCTAGGTCCACAGGGAGCTGAAGTGATGACGATGGAGCTGGCTGGTGACATGGTTGTGCCTGCCTCTTTCCAATTGTACTTTTAGTGACATCACGTTGGCAGCTTGAAATTGGCCACAATGGGAGTATTTACACCTCAGAAAGAGGTAAACACTACAAATCCAAAGGCTTTTGCCCTTGGAGAACTGGTGTTAAATATCAGCACACCACTGCTTGTTACCCACAGCAGAAGCCTTGCTGGGAAAAAAAGGCCCAGAAAAGGCACCTACCTGCTCTTGGGTTGCCCAGTGTGCCTGGACCCAGGAGTCACTCCGTGGCCTGGGTTAAGATATTTCAACAGCCTAAGTCTCTTACTGGAATCAAACTGTAAATCAGAGGTGAGTCACGAGTTTTTCCTGGGTGAGTCAGTCTAGTATTGCACAAGCATTTCTGGGGGAAGGGGGAAACTGGGCACCCTAGGGAGAAGAAACCTGCGTCATCCACAAAAGGAACTAAACGGAGGGAGGAGCGTACTCCTCTCTGATGGGAGGTGTCTGTGGCCCATTGTATTTCTGGAAGTCATGAACCCCAAAAACTGTTCTTTGTTTTGTTTTTTTTTTGTCGTAGACCTTTTTAGTTGTGGCATATTAGACCTCTCTGCCTATTCTTAAAGTCATTCAGTGACTTTAAGCTAGGAGGGGATTTTCCACAGTATAGGAAGCCATTTCTTAGTCATTCGTTTATTCATTCAAGAAACTTACAGTAAGTGCCCATCTCAGTGGTTGTCATAGATGCATTAGAATCACAGGAAGCTTGCAAATCACCTCAGTTTAATCTGATGGGATTTGTGTGTGTCATATGCTGAGTAATGGTCCCCAAAGACATCCTAATACCTGGAACCTGTGAAAGTTACTTCATTTGGAAAAGAAAAATAAAGGGCTTTGCTGATGTGATTAAGTTGAGACTCTTGAGATGAGGAGGTGATGTTGGATTGCCAGGGTGAGCCCTCTTTCTCCTGACGTGTGTCCTCATAAGAGGGAGACAGAGGAAGCTTTGACTATACAAGCAGTGGCTGGAGTGCTGTGCCTACAAGCTGGAATGCCAGGGAGTGCTGGCAACACCAGAAGCAAAGGGATAGGGGGCAGATTTTCCTTTAGAGCCTTCAGCATGAGCATGGCCCTGCCAATACCTTCATTTTGCATTTCTACCCTTCAGAACCGCGAGAGAACAAATTTCTGTTGTTTTAAGCCACGCGCTGTTTGCCGTAATTTGTCACTATAGCCCTAGGAAACTAATAGATGGTAGGACAAGACTTGTTTTGAAGCATCTTAATAGCACTTGACATGTGATTTAGCAAACTTCAGTTATCTCCATTAGAGATGAAGGGTTGGTCCGGATGCAGATCCCACCCAGGGTCATCCCTTGACTCAGTCCCCTTCCTTAATAGGTCTGCAGCCCAGGGATCTATGTTTTGAAAACAAAATGAAAACAAACCCTCAGGTGATTCTGATACATGGCTCTTTGCAAGTCCATCCATTTGCTACTTGCCAGGTATCCTGATAGACATAAGAGATGCAAAGAAGGCTACAACCTAGCAAGAAGATGCAGGAATAAGACAATTTCAGTCAAGTTCTGAAAATAATAACTCTTGAGTTGTTTCTTCATGCTAAATGACATCTCTGTATGCCATCTTTCCTGATCCGCAAAACAGTTGTAGGAGGAGGGTATTAATATCCCCGTAGAAAAGAGAATCTTGGAAGGTTAAGCAACTTGCTCCGTGTCATCCAGCTGGTATGGAGAGAAGCAGGATGGCTAGAAAAATACTGGGGGGCAGTCCAGGCCTGAGCTCTTGCGTGAGCAAGGGCAAAAACATGGCAGTGGGAGGGGCTGAGGCCCATTGTGAACTGCCTGTGGGGTGGGGGGCTGGCACAGGGGTGCTGGAGGGGTGGGGTAAGAATGGGGCAGAGGAGAGAAGTGGGGGACTGCGTCGTCAAACCAGGAAGGCACACTTCTCAGCTGAGGTGCTCCAGGGTCACCCTGAGCAGTCTGGGAGAAGGAGCCCAGGAACCCCGGAACTTGGCAGGAGCAGTGCAGGGAATGGGCACTTAAGAGGGACCCCTGTCTCCCTCCATGTATCCACCCAGCATTCATTCCTGTGGCTTCCTACACCTTAGGGTTGGTATGTCTGTGGCGAGGGGAGTCCTCTCAGTTGTCAGGCGCTTAAGTCCAAGGAATTGTGCAAAGCTCCTCATTAGTAATTATTCATCAGTAATTTTCAGCTCTTTCAGGATGAAATTTAAAAAAAACCACACATCTTGCAGCTAATCTGAGAAGAAAAACTGCCTTGCAGGGCAGCGTTGGCCCCCCCGGGGCAGAAGGGCAAATGATAATCAGTGGGAAGGAATTCAGACAAGACTTCTCTGAACATCAACAGGACTTTGTGCTGGCACTTTGCAGGTCTTTTACTCCGGAGGATAACCATGTTTTTAGAAAAACTTGCTATGGAAAAAATTTTAAATATATGGAAGTAGAAAATAATGGAATGAATCGCCTTGCTCTGTCACCCACCTTGAACAGTTTGAAACTAAGAGCCAGCATTGTTGAACCTATACTCTTCATCCACTCTCCCTCTTACATGTTTTATTGTGATACGTCCCAACACTTATTTAGAAAATTTCAAACCTTTTGAAAAATTACAGGAATAGTATAAACATCCATATCACCCAGATTTCACCATCCCATCTTTATGGAGATACAATTGACATAACATTGTGTAAGTTTAAGGTATATAACCTGTTGACTTGATGTAGATGGCAAAATTATCACCACTATAGCTTAGTTTAGATCCACCAGTTAACATGTTGCCACATTTTCTTGATCTTCTCTCATTCTTTTGTACTGAGAGCTGCAGAGCAACCCCGTCATTAAAGTTAGGGTGGTCAATAATTGCCCAAGGCTCTTATTTTATATGTCATAGAACTGGGATTGAACCCCAGGCCTGTGTGCGTCTATTCATGCTCATCAAAAAAGAAAAAACAAGTTGACTGTGCATTAACTGAAACGGGAATAGTCAAGGGAGATGTCTCTGGAAGAACCCTTCGCTCAGAGCAGCTGCCCTACCTGGCTGAACAGTCTCCTCCCTCAGCATCTAAGCTGAAGGCTGTGTGCGTGATAAGGGGTCCGGAATGCTAGCACTCAGGGCTCTAGGCTATTTAAAGAGCCCCTGAAGCAATGGGGCCATTAAAAGGAGCCATGCCCTTTCTCTGAGAGTGAGTTCCAGTTTTTAAGCTTTTGATGCTTTGGCCCCTCCCTGTCAGTTTCCCTTCAAGTCCCAGTTAAGCCAGACAGGCGGGAGCCATCTGCAGCATTCCCCTTTCTTGTACCACCTCCTAGTCATTGGGTTCTTGAACTTACCCCCAACCCAGGCCTTTCCCTTCATCTCCATTGCCCCTGCCCTGATCCAGGACACGTCCTTCCTCCCCAGACTCCAGGGAGAGTTCTCTAATGGTTCTCCCTGCCTCCACTCGGCTCCGCTTTCAGCCAGTCCCCAGAGCATACATAGCAACCCTGTTAAAACTGCAAATCTGAACTTGTCAAATGCAAATCCAATCTAGTCACCCAGCTCTCTCCACCTCCCAGGGTTTAAAACCCTTTAATGACCTCCTATTGCTCTTTGGATCTGGGCCCAAATCCCCCCAAAGAACAAGGCTTCTGAGGTCGTGAGCTCATCCTCTAGGACGGCAGCTCCCATCCTGCTCCGCTGTGCTTTGGGCTCCAGCCATGTGAACGTGCAGGCCTCCTGTTCACCTGGAAGCCTTTGACAGGCTCTTCGCTCTGCACAAGCACCCCCTCCCCCCTCTGTCTTGCCAATGGGTTTCAGCCCCAGGCAAGTTCACTATGGATTCAGTGAGATGGAGGAATGACAATGGAATGGAACGGTCTGGGGGTAAAAGGGTTTATTAACCAGCTTGTTCTCCCCCCGTAGGTCAAGCACTAGTATTACGTCCACATCCAACAGCCGTCAGGTCTGTAATCCTCCTTTGTATCTGCCTCTGTCCAGAGCACTGGGAAGAGCTCTTTACAGTTACGCAGTCAGTAATAGCTTGTTGCCTACGGATGTGGGGCAGCAGCCCAGCAGGCCAGTTACATCATCAAGTTGAGGGTCAGGTGAGGACCCTGGCGTAGGAATTTCAGTTTTCCCCACACCATCCCACCTACCAACTCCTGTTCTTCCTCGGATCGTGGCTTCCTCTTTTTCTCATCTCCCCAGGACACAGGCCGGTACCCTTGTACACTCACAAAAGATGTGATATTTTGTTGGTGTGATTCTTTGCTCCTACCTCAGCTTGTCCATAATGTCCACGGACAGGAACTGTATCTTCCTTTGCTGGTCCTGCATCCGAACTGTGGTGATAGGCGCATACTGGCATTGACTACATATGTGTTGAATGAATGAGTGACTAGATAATTGAGTAACAAAAGTTAGTGCTTAGTTCTGAAGACCAGTTAATAACCAATTACTTAGCACTGCCATCTAGTGGTGATGGATGTATTACACCGCCTGGCCCATTTTCAATGATTTCTTTTCCCTTTACAGTTTGTGAGATCTGCCACAGTACTCCTGGCACAGAAGGGAACCAATACTTGAATAACAGACGCTTGCTGAATGTTTGCCTTGTTTCAAGTAATACAGAAGGCACTTCTCAACACTGCCTACTTGGGACCTGAGCAAGGGAAAGGTAAGCTGCCTTCCCAAGGTCATGTGCTAAGGAAGAGACCCTTGATTCAACCCCTGGACACAAGGTGTATGTTTTTGTCTGCTTCCTTGCTTGCCTCTGACATTTATTATATGAAATGTACCCAGAGAAAACTAGAATCCTTATAATGGTTGCAGAGGGCCTGGAGAAAGCTCTCTTTAATAGCAGAAAACATTCTGTGACTAGAGAGTGTGCTATGGGGCTCCTCAAATTTCAGTAGGCTGTTACGCATGAGGCCCTGTGGGTGCTCTCATTTTGAAAGCCCCAGGACAACTGGATAGACAATATTTGTGGATTTCATAGTAGGTCTTTCTTGGTATATGTTTCCTAGACTTTTTGACGGCTTTTTGACTTTGTGGCCTAGTGTGGGGAAAATGGAAGTCCCTATGGCCAGGATCCTCACCTGAACCTGAACTATTTGATGATGTAACTGGCCTACTGCTAGGCTACTGCCCTCACACCCATAGGCAATAAGCTATTATTGACTGAGTCACTATATAAAGAGCTCTACCCAGTGCTCTGGGCAGAGGCAGAGACAAGGAGGATTATAGACTTGCAGGCTGTTGATGCAGACATAATTTTATCGCTCAACCTAGGAGGGGAGAACAAGCCAGGTAGTAAACCCTTTTACCCTGAGAATGTTCTGTTGATTCCTCTGTCTCACTGAATCCATAGTGAACTTGCCTGGGGCTGAAACCCCTTGGCAAGACACCTAGGAAGCTCTGGCCTTCAAGTCTCTACAAAGTTTCAGAGCTCTTATGGAGTAAAATTTTTAACAGCCTTCAAACAGTGCATTTGAGATCTAAGGTAAATACTAATAACAAGTACACCAGCCACTTTGAATATTTTTTGAAACAAGGTAGAAGATACATAAAATGTATGAAACAATTATACTTTGCTTTATGTTCATGACAAGTTTATGCAAGTACATTTTTGGTGGGGATGTAAATTTGGTAACATTTTCTATGTTGAGTAAATTAGAAAGGAGCCAGAGTTAACTTCATGTGGCAAGTTGGGTGGTGGGCTAAGAAACATGCTATTTAAAAAACACCTGTTGTGAATTCTGTTAGAGGGAGATGGTTTCCAACTTGAACTTGCAGAAAAATCACTAGTGCTTGTTAAGGCATAGCTTGCTGGAGCCTCACCCCCAGAGTTTCTGATTCAGTACAGCTGGGAGAGGGCTGGAGACTTTGCATTTCTAACCAGCTCACACGTGATGCTGATGTGGCTGGTCCGGGGACCACACTGGGAATTAGGAGAGCAGTGCATCATATCCTCATTTACTGCAGTCATTTCCTGCTTCCTGTCTTTTCTGGACAGGTCAAGATTCAGAAACAAGCTTCACTGTTATGTTCCCTTTCTGGAGGAAGGCAGGACAGAGGATTTCCTTTCAGCCTGTCTGTGGGGCTCATGTCTTATCCAGCTAACTTGGCAGTAGTCAATGACCCTGGGCCTGGCTTGTTGCACTTGGGAGAGAGCCTCACTAATAAACACCGCTGTGGCCCGGCGGGAGTGCGCAGGCTGGCGGCTGCTGCAGAGTCTCTGTGGTCCCACGGTATCGGCTTACCTGGCATTTTGGGAATGTCTTTGCCTGGCCTGTGTGGGTGTGTGCACCTGAGACCCTTGGTGGAGGCGAGGCTGTCCTCATTTCTTGCTGAGTGTGGCAGCTATCTCCCCCTGGTCTGGCATCCTGTCTGGCTTCTTTGATCCAAACCTCCAGTTGGCAGCCAGGGCCCTCCTGGCACACAGGTTAGGTGTTGATGTGCAGCACCCACCTTTCAGAATGTCTGTTTATCCTTCCAGAATAAAATCCCCTCTTTAGCAAGGTACCCAAGCTCTTTATATCCATCCTCTTCTCTTAAATGCAGTGTTCTGGTTTTTCACATCCTGAATTTTCTGCCTACAATGTCCTTGTGTCATTTCTTTGCCTATTTAATTCCTTTTTTTTTAAACCTAAAGATAAGTCCTTACATAACTCTCTGTGATTCAGGCACACATTGCTTTATAGAATGATTGAATAAATGCATGAATGAGTAAATGAATCGGAATGCAGAAATGGGTTTTTAAAAATCAGAAAATACACACAACAATTACCATCCTAATTTTTTGTGTACAGTTCAGTGGCACTAATTACATTTATGTTGTGTAACCATCATCACCATCCATCTCCAGAACATTTTTCATCTTGAAAACCTGAAGCTCTACTCATTTAACACTAACTCTCTATTTCCCTCTCCCCCCAGACTGTGGCAATCATCATTCTACTGTCCGTCTCTACAAGTTTGACCACTCTGGATACTTCATATGAGTGGAATATAAAGGATTTGACCTTGTCTGAGCGGCTTATTTAACTTAGCCCAATGTCCTCAAGCTTCGTCCATGTTGTTGCGTGTGTTACAATTTGCTCCCCTTTTTAAGGTTGAATATTCTACTGCATGCATGTACCACATTTTGTTTATCCTTTCATGCAGAGAATGGATTTTTGTACAAGGCTTTACTTTGCAGCATTGTTTGAAATAGCAAAAGATGGGATGCATGTCTGTGTGCAGAGGGTCAGTGATAGGAAACAGGCACGACCTTACAGTGGAGGCCTGTGTGGCTGTGATAAAGAATGCGGCCTCTTCTGTGCTGATATAGAACAAGCTCTAGAGCATTAAGGTATAGAAAACTGTGTGGACTGTTTTACCATTGGTGTATAAACAACAGGACAACAAGAACCGGTGCTTTCTGTCATTGTCCGAGGCTGTCTCTGAGGAAGAGAACCAGATGATGTGCTTTTCTCTTTTCTCTTTGTGCTTTGTTCCATCTTTTGCATTTTGCACCAGGCGATATGTATTTCCTATTAAAAAAAAATGTCAAAAAGAATGGAAATAGCCTGTCCAGAGGAGACACGATTGATTTCCTGCAACTCTTGTACAAGGAGGGATGCTCTGGGCTTACAAATAATATTAAATTAAGCCAGTGAGAAAGACCTGAATTAAACTCGGTTGGTTGATTCCCTTGACTGTCAGTAAAGGTTAACCATGGAGCTCATTCTCTGACCACCTCCAGCGATTTTTTTAATAACTGAAACTTATCAATAGTGTAGTGATCAGATCTGTGCAGTACTCAGAGACTGACCTGGGAAAGCTCTATCCAGACGAATCTAAGGACAAAGCTTTCACTTTATACACTGTACCTCGCAGTGGCTGCTCAGGTACAGGCTCCTGAGTGTCTGCTCTTACAAAGCTGTCTGAAGCAGCCGGGAACCCTACTTTAAGATGAATTTGATAGTCTTGTCTGAATAAGTGCTTTCATCTGGGTCCACAGGAGCTGGTGTCTTCAGATCAGGGGTGATGGATAGGGCTTCCTGTAGAATGAATGTTTGTTGATTACTAAAGTGTCTGTTGGAGTTAATTGCCATCATTTGTATCATGGTGTCATCATTTGTATCAAGTGCCTGAGCAAGACAAGCATATCTTCCTGTTGTTCAGCTGGGTTTCACCCCATTAAAAGCTGTGAGATTATCAAATTCTTCATCTTCCAGACAATGGTGAAGTCCTGCTGGCACATTCGCTCCATGACAGACATGCCCTGGACATTTGTTATCAGTGACAAAAAATTTTTCTGTTTTAAATATTCCAGTTTAATAAAAAGATAATCATAATGTTCCTGGTTTCTGAAGAAACCTGCTGGAAATCACCGGAGCTGGGATGACCCTGGGTACCACTAACAATGGCTAACATTTCTGTAGCTCTTTCCTGCCGCTCCATTACTCCTCATTGTCCTCAAAACAAATTCCCTATGAGGCCCTGGAGGTTTTCAGGATCTGCTCTCCACCGTAACTCTCCATTCACACTTCACACTCCACAGCTTTCACAGTAACCGCTGCAGCTTCCTAAATGACTCCTTTTCTGGGCACACTATAGTTCTCTTTCGTCCGCCTTCTGCACTGTTCTGTCTCAAGTGCTAGCGTGTTCTTGCTCTCTCTGCGTTGCCGGACCTGTTCTTTCTCCCGAGCCCAGTTGAGGTGTGACCTCTTCATGGGGGGGTGTTTCCTTGACAATATAGGTGAGGTCAAAGGTCTGTCCCCGGGCTTTCACGGCTGCCCTGGCGGTCACCTAAGCCCCTATTGTCATTGCTTATGTTTGCTGGACTTCCAGCTCCTCTGGGCAGTGGGTCTCAAACGCCTCCAGGCCCGTCAGCATCGCCTGGAAGGCTTAGTAAGGCAGAATGCTGGGCCCCGCCCCAGGGTTTTTGATTGAGTAGAAGAGGTGGGGGGGGTGGGAGAGAATTTCATATTTCAACCAGCTTCCAGTTGATGCTGATGGTGTGGGCCTGGGGGCCACACTGTGAGGACCCCTGCTGTGGGGCAAGGGCTGGGCTTGCGTTATTCATCTCAGTATCCCCAGCACGTGGGCCATTTGGTACATAATGTATAGTCAGCAAGTATTTGTCAGTGTTGAATGAATGAGCACAGTCAGGGTTATTTTGGACATTGCATCCCCAGGTGTTTCCAATAATATGCTGGTGGGAAATCTAAACACTTTCAGAGAAGTGATGAGAAAGATGATGGGGGAGGATGCAGTGCCTGGCACACAGGAAGAGCGCAGTGAGTACCTGGACTGTGGTGGGGAGATTTGGGGAGATTCAGGGAGAAGCGAGGTGGCAAGAGGGGAGGGAATAGATCCTTCCTAGCTTTATGAGCTGGGGGGCTTAACACTTTCTTTTTTGTTTTTGTCATTCTTATTCTCTAATGTGAACTATTTAAGACTGCAAACTTTCACCTAAGTGACATTTTTGTTGTATCCCGCATGTCTCAGAATGTAGTTATTTTGCTATTATTTCACTTCTAAATATTTTGAGATTTCTATTATGATTTCTTCTTCAATCCATGAGTTATCTACAAGTGTATCTTAGATATCCAGTCATGGGCTTTTTCTTGTTATCTTTGTGTAATTGTTAACTGCTTTGTGGTCAGTGCATGCGGTCTGTATGATGTCAATCCCTTGACATTTTTTTTGAGTAACGTTATGGGCCTAGCATAGGGTTGCTTTTTGTAAATGTTCTACACTGGAGAACAATGTGCGTTCCGCGTTTGCTGTGTGCAATGTTCCACGTATGTCTGGTGGGTCAAACTAGCTAGTGTGCCGTCTCTTCCTGTGATTCTTACTATTCGTTGTAAAGGAGTGCAGAGAGCATTGAGTCAGGAAAAAGAACTAATAAAACTTAGCTAAACCTTAACAGCAGACCATTCCGGAATAGTAAGAGATTCAATGTCTAAACTTAGAGAGAGACCAGATCAAAGGAAGAGAGAGCGAGAGGCCAGCCAAGGGCTATTTGAATCCTAGTTTACTAAATCCCCATGGTTTACAACCCTGATATCCACCCTGGCAGGGCCCTTGCTTATTTTTATACTGCTTCTCACTTTAGGTCCCTGTATCTTAAACCGGCTAATAGCCTTTGTTAGGGAAAGAGTGAGTGCTGTTCAGGTGCTAATGCTGAGACGCAGTATCATTCACTCACACAGCAGAAGAAACAAACACTCCATGATTGGAATGGTCAAAGGAAAGTGGGGAAATGTAGAATCTAAGCATTAGTAAGATTAGTAAATTAGCATAAGCATAGCCATCTTAGAAACCTAGAAACCATTTTCTGAGAGTGTGACTCAGAGGAAAAAAAAAAAAAACCCTGGGCCTGGGTAAGGCCTTGAAAAACAAGTTAATCATGAGCACCGGGTGGTGGGCAGCTGTGACCCTTGGTCAGCTAACCTTGGTCAGTTAATCTTACATACCAAACTTATCATGCAGAACCTCCCTAACCATTGAGGAGTAGTCTTACCCTGCCCTTGCTTAACCCCAGGATATATGTCTTGCAAGAATAATGTATAGTTATAGAAAATTGCTATGAGTTAAGTGCTTTGAAATTGCTATATAAACCCTTGGCTCTGAGTGCTCGGGGTCCTTGTTGAGACCCGCTGCATCGGGCTGACTTGGACCCCAGCTAGCTGGCTGAATAAAGACTTTGCTTGAATTTACATCTCTATGCCTGTGTAGTTTGTTCTCTGGGGAAGCCTCGGAAGCCTGGACCCTAACATTCGTACTATTTCTTTGTGAGCTTGAGCTATCGATTCCTGAGAGAAGAGAGTCAGAATCTCCCACTTTGATGGTGGATTTATCTAATTCTCCTTGAAGCTGTGTTAATTTTTGCTTTATATGTTAAATGAATGCAAAGTTGACTCTCTCTTTCTGATGAATAGAACCTTGTATCATTATGTAGTTATGTTATCTCCTTGTTTACAGTCTGTTTCCTGTGGTTATACAGCAGTATCAGCTTTCCTTTGGTACTGGCCTGCTTATCTTATTTTCCATTTTTAGACTTTTGACTTGTAGACTTCTTTCTTTCCTTTCTCTTTCCCCCCGCCCTGCTCTTGGGGACTGGCTTCTCTTTAAAATAGCAGGTGTAAGGAAATTTTCTCCCTTCCTCCCTTCCTTTTTCTTTTTCTTTTCCTTTTTAGAAAATCCAGTCTGAAAACTTGTCTTTTTTTTCTTTAATTTTTAATTTTTTGTCTTTTTATTTAAAAAAATTTATGTTGAACTCACTTCTAAGAGGGTACATTGCATTTATTCTACTGTATTTCCCCTGCTTTATGTGTTGCTCCCCCCATCACTGCCACTGCTCTCTGCCTGCACCTCGCCTTCACCTCCGACTGTGGCCCCTCAAACCATGCTGTGTATGTCCTCCAGGACCTGTGATTAATACACTTCTCTAGGTGTATTTTTTGCTTTCTTTTGGATAATAGATGGTTTTGGTTTTCCCCTCAATCTAGTCCAACTTTCTCCCCAAATATTTTGCATATGCTTTGTCTATATAAGAATATTCTTTTAGTGGTTACCCTAGATACATACATACTAAACAAAATTTAAGGTTAATCAATTTCTCTCTTCAGATACAAAGATCTTAGAATGTTTTACATCAGTGTCTTCAAATTGGAGCCCTCATGCATATACATTCTACAAAGCGCGGGGATCGTTCTAAGGGAATCAATTTTCAGAGCCTCTGTTTTCATATGTACTTTTTCCTAAAATTGATCTTCCTAGGAACTCCTTTGAGATGAAACCACAGGGTTTCCTTTCCTATTTCTCCTTTCATAATTCCCACTTTCCTACCTCTTGGTCATTCTGAATCTAACTCTGGCACAGTGTCCTGAGTATACTAATAACCTTTAAGCTACCAACAAAGTGTTGATTCAAAAACACTGCTGTTAGGTTTGAGATAATGAATGACCCTAATGGTTGGGTAACAAAAACGTTTGCAACTTAATTGGTTTTCATTTAATTGAATAATTTTGATGCTAGATCATATTGTTGAGAGTTGAGCTACTCCATAATATTGCTGCATCGGCATCCAGTTTGTGTGGCCAGGGGATCCACAGGGGCTAGCCTTCACCTCCGACTGTGGCCCCGCAAACCATGCTGTGTATGTCCTCCAGGACCTGTGATTAATACACTTCTCTATTTCAATTACCTTGTGGTAATTTATTGAATGGAGCCTCAACATTCAAGTACCTCAGGGCTCTCCTTAACAAGTGTTAATTTAACAAAGTCACAACAAACATATAATTCAGCAGTTCAGAGACTTGAATGACATTCCTTTAATCAGTATCCTTCCATTTCTTGCTACTTATTTATATGGGCAATTTTTCTCAGTGCCTGCTTCTATACAAACAAAAATTAGAAATGGAATTGATGCTGAACCTTTCTGATGCGATAATTATTAATATTCATCCATGAATGCTTGAATGAATTGGAAATAAAATGAATTCCATCCATTTGATTAGTAGATACATTTTAATAAAATTTTATTTGATATATTTAAAAATCAAATATCAAAATGTGTATCTTTATGTTGCTTTGATCAGTTGTATACTAATCATAATTATAATGCTAACTTAGGCTGGAAGGATTTTTTTTAACACTTAATCTTATACATAAAATGTTCAATTTAAATGCATTATTTTTGCTGCTGAACAGTCTGATAGAGTGGGCTGTTAAAGACTTTAAAGAACATAAGTGGTTACATTAGAATACAATTCTGGCAGGTGTGTGGGGGGAAGTAGAAGAAAAATAATCATTCAAGGGACAAAAGAGGCAGCCTGTGACATCTGGGCTAGGCTGACACCAAAGACTTGGTCTCAGTGTTGTTAGAAGCTGGGCTGGCACTAACAGCCATGCTTCGGTGTTCTCCCAGGAAACATGACAATCTCAGAGTACACCAGCATTGGGTGGGGTCACTGTGACCAGGATGATGTGAGCCAAAAGAAAGGCCACTTTATGATCCTGCCTAAGGATGGACAAATACAAGGTCACTGTGCAAGTCAAAGTAACACTAAATGTTCCCATGTGGACGCCCCCTGGAAGGCCTTCATTCCCAACCCCTAGAGACCTTGCCTTTGTGTGATCCCCTGCCCCTGGGTGGATGGGACCTGTGACTGAATCTGCTCAGGGTGACTGGGTATTATGCCCATGATTATTTTACATTATATGGCAAAGCCGAAGGGATTTTGCAGATGTAATTAAGGTCCCTAATCAGTTGATTTTGAATTCATCCAAAGGGGGCTTTCCTCTGTATTTCTGATCTGATCAGGGGAGTTCTTCAGAAGAAGATCTAGGCATTCCCTGATGGTAGACACTCTTCTTTGTTGACTTTGAAGAAATACACTGCCATGAATCCTAGAACTTCAAAGAAATGAATTCTACCAAGTTGAGGGAGCTTAAAGATGGATCCTTCTCTACTCTGGCTTCCAGATGAAAATGCAGCCCAGCTGGCACCTGAATCCCCACCTGTGAGACCTGAGCAGAGGACCCATTCAGGCCACCCCACAGCCTGACTCACACACACTGTGGGATAACAAATGATGTTGACTTACATTGCTAAATAGTGAAAATTTGTATGAAGCAATAGAAAACCAATTATGTTCTCCAACTATTGTAAATGATTGTTTCTCTACGAATTAAAACTCTAGCCTTCCCTATTCTTTGTTTCTTGCTACGATTTAGCTTTTTTATAGCTTTCTGACACCATCCTGCTGCCTTCTGAACCCCACTCATCTGGCTGCTTAGACTCACACATGCGGAACCAGTCAAACCGGACAGCAGCAATGAATACATCTCTGTTGCTACTGTCCTCCTCACCCATCTCCTGTTGCTATTGGAGCTACCCCACCTGCCTGAGGTTCAAAAGAAGCCCTACGTCACCTACTTGGACCAGGAGTGTGGACAGATTGGGGAACAGTCAATGCTTCCTCCAAGCACTGGAGAGTTCCTTTCCTCTCTTCCTGTAACTGTATTTCAATGACAGGCCACAAAATGAACTCACTTCTAAGAGGGTACATTGCATAATATTGGAATAATATAGCTCAGGGAGAGAATGTATTTGCATGTTGGCGGGCATAATATAATCCCTCAAATCAGGTATTAAGGGTTTATATGAGTCACTGGGAGCTTTTCCTAAACATGCTAGGGTTTGGCTTCCTCCTGACCTTTGGCTGAGAGATGCAGAAGCGCTAGTACTTTTCACTAGGGCACATGGACTTTATGAAACTCAGTGTCACCCTCCAAACAAAGAAAATTTTATTTCCTGGCCTGAGTGAAGGAGCAGAAGTGGAAGAAACTCTAAGATGTGGTTACGAGCCCTGGTTCCACCACTTTCCAGGGGAGATGCTCTGGGCAGCCAGAACTGGAGATTTCTCCAGTGAGAAGTGGGGCTAATTATATGGGAATCTTTGTTTTGTTAGGGTCCAGGCTTCCGAGGCTTCCCCAGAGAACAAACTACACAGGCATAGAGATGTAAATTTAAGCAGTCTTTATTCAGCTAGCTAGCTGAGGTCCAAGTCAACCCGATGCAGCGGGTCTCAACAAGGACCTCGAGCACTCAGAGCCAAGGGTTTATATAGCAATTTCAAAGCACTTAACTCATAGCAATTTTCTATAACTATACATTATTCTTGCAAGACATATATCCTGGGGTTAAGCAAGGGCAGGGTAAGACTACTCCTCAATGGTTAGGGAGGTTCTGCACGATAAGCTTGGTATGTAAGATTAACTGACCAAGGTTAGCTGACCAAGGGTCCCAGCTGCCCACCACCCGGTGCTCATGATTAACTTGTTTTTCAAGGCCTTACCCAGGCCCAGGGTTTTTTTTTTTTTTCCTCTGAGTCACACTCTCAGAAAATGGTTTCTAGGTTTCTAAGATGGCTATGCTTATGCTAATTTACTAATCTTACTAATGCTTAGATTCTACATTTCCCCACTTTCCTTTGACCATTCCAATCATGGAATGTTTGTTTCTTCCTGCTGTGTGAGTGAATGAGACTGCGTCTCAGCATTAGCACCTGAACAGCACTCACTCTTTCCCTAACAAAGGCTATTAGCCGGTTTAAGATACAGGGACCTAAAGTGAGAAGCAGTATGAAAATAAGCAAGGGCCCTGCCAGGGTGGATATCAGGGTTGTAAACCATGGGGATTTAGTAAACTAGGATTCAAATAGCCCTTGGCTGGCCTCTCGCTCTCTCTTCCTTTGATCTGGTCTCTCTCTAAGTTTAGACATTGAATCTCTTACTATTCCGGAATGGTCTGCTGTTAAGGTTTAGCTAAGTTTTATTAGTTCTTTTTCCTGACTCTTAATGCTCTCTGCACTCCTTTACAGTTTTACAAAGTTCTGATAAATCAAAGTTTTGTTGTATATGCTGGTTTGAAATCAAGAGCCTGCTGGGCGTGCTCCTGCTACTCATGGTGGGAGAGGGAGGGAAAGAAGGTGGAGAAGGGGCTGCGCATCTCGGGTGAACGGGGCAGGTCTTCGGCCATCCAGTGGCTTTTCATGGCCGCCGTGTCAGTGGCACCCCATCCCTGAATTATACCAGCCATATAATTCAAAGTGTTTGCTGGTCTTGATGGAAGGATATGCAAATCTGACTCCATTCACAGCCTCTCTTAACAGTTCAATTGAAGTGGCATCTAATTTAGACTCATTCATAATCGTCATTGATGTAAATAGCTGCAAATGTGGAGGAGCGCACCACAAGGCCTGATAATTACTTCACAATGAAAACCCAAGTGTAGGAGCCTCACCGTTGCTAAGACAACCAGGAGAGAAGCCCGGTTGCCCACGGTTACCTGTTACCAGATGTCACTGGTGCTAGAGTGTTAGCTTTGACTTGAGCCTCAGGAGCATAATGGGGAGCTGATGAGTGAGTCCGAATGAAAGGATCTCCTTGCACCCGCGGGCATCCTGATACCCCTTTTGTTTTTTTGGCCCTGATGGGTTCATGAAGAATCTATTTCATTAACAGGACCATTGAGTAGTCATATTGGAGCCAGAGGGTCCTAAAATGACCCCTTCTCTAAAAGGCCTTTCTTTAAAAATTCTTTGTTAATTAAGAAGTGGCCAAGCCTCAAAAAAATGCAAAAGATATATGGGGAAGTTGTCCTTTCCCATCCTTGTCCCCCATCGACCCATTTCCTATCTCCCCCTAAAGATACTTTTTAATGCCTATGCAAATCAACACAAGATTCCTTTCCTATTCTTTTTACACAGAACACATGCACAAAAGAAAAACGTCCTATACACTGTTCTGCACCTTGTGTTTTTCATTGATCTATCTTGAAATTGTCTCCGGTCAATCCACAAAGTGCTTCCTCAGTCTTTTTACAGTGCAAAGCATTCCACGTGCCCACTGTATTTAACCGGTTCCTGTTGATGGGCACGAAGGTTGTTTCCAGGGCTTTGCTCACACAAAGAGGGTCCCAATGGCGAGCCTCACCTTAATGCTGTTTTTCATGTGTGACTTATCTGTAGGATAATTTCTTGATGTAGAATTACTGGGTATATGGATTTGTCATTTTAAGTTGCCGTCTGTAGATCTTGTGCTGATTTGTATTCCTCCCAGCAACGTGTGTGATGCTGTTGACCACATTCTCACAGTGTTCTGTCAAACTTTTGGTATTTTGCCAATCCGGTAGCTGAAAAATGTCATCTCAGTAGGGTTAAAATCTGTATTTTTCCTGTATGCATTTAGTTTTACTGAACCATCCATATGCTTTGCCTATTTTTCTATTAGGTTGTTGGCCTTGTTGTTAGGGAGAGCTCTTAATATATTAGGGAGACTAGGTTTTTGTGATGTAAGTTTCAAAAAAAAAAAGATTTTTTTTCTTCCAGTTTGTCATTTACCTTTGACTTCGACGGGATAGCAAAATGCATAGGCACCCAGGCCCTGAAGCCAGGCTATCCAGGTTCAAATTCCAGCTCTGCCCACAGTCTGTACTTCATTTTCCTCATCTATGAAATGGGGTTAATAGTACCAACCTCATAGGGCTTTTATGAAGATTATATGGAAAATGTTTGTAGCCATGCTCTATATAGAACATAATGAATTCTGTTTCTGATACCTATTATTATTTAAATTATTTTAAGGGTTCTGGATTTTGGGTCCGGTAGGAAGGTCCCTGTGCCTTCCTCTGCACTCCCTGCTTCTTTCCATGTACTTCTGTCAGGGAGGCAGTGTAGCTGAGGGGTTAGGAGCTCTAGTTTTTGAGTCAGGCTGCTCTAGTGCTTACTAGCTACGTGAGCTTCCCTAAATGAGATTTAAAATGACCCCCACTCACAGTGATAGTGAGACTTGGGATCGTGGCTGGCATGTGGCATGTATGCAAAGTGAGTGGTGGCTGTTGCTTTCGTTATAATGGTACCAGCCACGCTTGGGTCCTACTTTCGCTTCCCTGACTTTTCGGTAGCTGTGAGCTTAAGGGCAAGGACCATGTATCATTCTGTATCCCTGAGATCCGCACAGAGGAGCTCAACAAGTGCTGGTTGCTGGATGGGGAAACAAGCTCAAAGGACTGTAGAGATTGCTTGGTTTAGGTGATCCCTTCCAGGTCACAGAGGAGAAAATGAGGCAGAGTGATTTGCCCAGGGTCAGAGTCAGAATGAACCTGGAACTTTGGACTTCTTTCCAAGGCTTGCTCCACCCCTCAAAGGGCAGCAGCTGGGTCGGGGAGGGAAAACTGCCCCCCTCAGGCTAGGAAGGGCGGGGTTCAGTGTCCTTCACAGCACGCATCTCTACCCATTGCTGAACATGAAGGTCTTCCACTCCAGTTTCTGAAGCATCATTCATTTTCCTTGTTCATGGGTAGACCCACTAAAAAAGAACAAAAAATGCATGTGGAATTGAATTGAATTGAATTGAGTTTCTCTGGGCCTCGGTTCCCCCATCTCTAAAATTGGAGTGACCATTCATTTATCCGCTTGCTCCTTGAATGAATGTTTGTAGAGCCTCTGTAGACTCTACTTGTGCCTATGGTGGACACTGAGGCTGCAAAGATGGACAGGGCCAAAGTTCTGCACACAGAAGCTCGGAAAACTGCGGGGCAACCAGCTCAGTAATCCACGAACAGTACCTGACTCTTCTTCAGGTTGCTTGGGCCTGCACAGGAGCACAGACACAGGCCTGTGGAGAATACAGCCGAGGAGTGTTTGTTTGGCTTGGGCCAGAGTTAAAGAAACTTCAGAGTGGACGTAGCAGTTGAGCTGCCTTCTGAAGGATGACTAGGTGCACCAAGTTTATTGACCTTGGGGCTGCGTATAAATTTTTTTCTTGGCTGATGATGCCCTTTATTCTACAGGCCTTGCTGGGAGCAGGTGCAGAGATTATTCGGGCACTCAGGGCTTTGCACTTCTTTGATGTGATGACACCTCCTCTAGCCAAGCTCTTGCAACCCCCATTTCAACTTCTGCCCCAAAGTGGGGTTGCCTGGTTTGGCAAATAAAAATACAAGACTCCAGTCAAATTGGAATTTCAGATAAGCAGTTTGCTTGGGACATACTTATACTAAGCATTTATTTGTTGTGTATCTGCAATTCCAGTTTACCCGGGAGACCTGTACTTTATCTAGCAGCCGGACCCCAGTGGTAAGTGCTGCAAATGACTCACTACTGGGGTTCCTTTTCCCTAGCAGGTTGCCTTCTTAGAGAAAGTTCAGGATGGCTTAAGCTCTGCTGCTTTCCTCAGCACGCAGTGGCCCATGAGGAAACACCCGCCTTTCTCACTCCAAATGTTCAGAGAGAAGGCTGCCTCACTTCTGCTTTTTCTCCTCTGCCATCAGAGGAAACTCTAACCAGCGCCCCCTTTCCTGTCTCCATATCCCACCCTCCTACTTTCAGAGTTCTCTAGAGAGGAAGCAGACACCAGGGTCTGTTTGCAGACAGACTCCAAACTCTAGGGGTGTGCAGTGATCTCTTCCAAGAAGGCTCGAGGTGTGGCCGTGTGAAATGGAAAGCCCAGGAGCTGGTATGATAGCATAAGGTGGTCTGAGTACATGTATTTCCTGTGTCTGCTGAGAGGTTGGGAAGTGACAGACAGTAAAGAAGTGATGAAAACCCAAAACAGAGCAAGACAAAACTAAAAACAAAACATGGAAGGAGAAATGTCAAAAGGATTTAGGAGCCAATCTGAAGGAGCTCCCAGTGGCCAAAACTGGAACAATTTGAGCAAGAAAACACATAACATGTGTATGAAATTATAGCCCAAAGAAGACAATGTCCATGAGTCATACAGATATAAACAAATGATTGAATAAATAAATGGGACACAAGATATACATCTTTCTTCCAGAATAATTCCAAATAGTAAATATAAATATCCCCTCTTGCCAGGAGATGGAGCTTAATCTCTCTCCCCTTGAGTGTGGGCTGGACTTGGTGATTCACTTTCAAATGAGTATGGTAGAATGACAATTTTACAGTAAGAAACCTGGCTGACACTGCCTTAACCAAATGACCAAGGTCAACATCGTCAGTGGTAAATCATGGTGACGCCGTGTACCCCGGATGTGATGCAGTAAGGGCACCTCACCTCTGTGGCATTCTCCCCAATCCCAGTCTCTCATGAGAAAACACCAGGTAAAGCCAAATGGAGGGATATTCTATAAAATAACTGACCAGTATTCTTCAAAAGGTCAAGGTCATGAAAAGCTAGAGGAAAGATTGAGAAACTCACCAGCTGGAGACTAAGGAGACATGGCCACCAAATGCAATGTGGCGTCCTGATGGGATCCTGGAAGTGAAACAAGAACATTAGTGGAAAAGCTGGTAAAATCCAAATTTACAATAATGTACCAATGTTAAATTCTTAATCTTGACAAATGTAGCATAGTAATGTAAGGAGTTCATATTAGGATAAACTGAGTGGGAAAATACAAAAAATTAACTACATTTGTAAAGGAGTGCAGAGAGCATTAAGAGTCAGGAAAAAGAACTAATAAAACTTAGCTAAACCTTAACAGCAGACCATTCCGGAATAGTAAGAGATTCAATGTCTAAACTTAGAGAGAGACCAGATCAAAGGAAGAGAGAGCGAGAGGCCAGCCAAGGGCTATTTGAATCCTAGTTTACTAAATCCCCATGGTTTACAACCCTGATATCCACCCTGGCAGGGCCCTTGCTTATTTTTATACTGCTTCTCACTTTAGGTCCCTGTATCTTAAACCGGCTAATAGCCTTTGTTAGGGAAAGAGTGAGTGCTGTTCAGGTGCTAGTGCTGAGACCGCAGCATCATTCACTCACACAGCAGGAAGAAACAAACATTCCATGATTGGAATGGTCAAAGGAAAGTGGGGAAATGTAGAATCTAAGCATTAGTAAGGTTAGTAAATTAGCATAAGCATAGCCATCTTAGAAACCTAGAAACCATTTTCTGAGAGTGTGACTCAGAGGAAAAAAAAAAACAACCCTGGGCCTGGGTAAGGCCTTGAAAAACAAGTTAATCATGAGCACCGGGTGGTGGGCAGCTGGGACCCTTGGTCAGCTAACCTTGGTCAGTAAATCTTACATACCAAGCTTATCGTGCAGAACCTCCCTAACCATTGAGGAGTAGTCTTACCCTGCCCTTGCTTAACCCCAGGATATATGTCTTGCAAGAATAATGTATAGTTATAGAAAATTGCTATGAGTTAAGTGCTTTGAAATTGCTATATAAACCCTTGGCTCTGAGTGCTCTGGGTCCTTGTTGAGACCCGCTGCATCGGGCTGACTTGGACCTCAGCTAGCTAGCTGAATAAAGACTTTGCTTGAATTTACATCTCTATGCCTGTGTAGTTTGTTCTCTGGGGAAGCCTCGGAAGCCTGGACCCTAACAACATTATTTTAGCAACTTTCCTAAATATCCAAAACAAAAAGTTAAAACACATGCCTTAAGGATGGTTTAAACACATAACAGTTCAGTTTCTTTCATGTAAATGAAGTTCAAGGTAAGCAGTCCAAGCCTTGTATGTATGGTGGTTCCATGCTCATCAAGGATCTGGGCTTCTTTCATGTTTTTATTCTGCCATCTTTAAACACTTCATTTGATGGTGCAAGATGGCTGCCAACACTCCAAACTTCTTGTCTGGGTACTAGGCAGCAGGAAGGAGGGAGGAGGAAGGACAAAGGAAGATAGGAGTCCTTGCATCATTTCCCTTTAAAGAGCCTTCCCAGAAACCCCAGACACTTCCACTTTACCACCTTGGCTGGGGCACATCTAGTTGCAAAGGAGGCTGGGAAATGTAATCTTGTACGCTGAGTAACACCAGTGATCTATTGCTAGGGAAGAAATGCATATTGGTTTGGCCTCTGGCCCTTGAGTTTTTTGCTCCTATGTCCCATGTGGCCTGTGACTTTCCTAGCTCAGATACAGTCTTCTTGGAAGGCACTGCCTGTGGGAGCCACCAGAGGCTGGAGGAGAAGCTGGAACAAATTCTCTCTCACGGCCTCCAGAGGGAAGCATCCCTGCCAACACCTTGATTTCAGGCTTCTAGCGTCTGGAGCTGTGAGGGAGGATGTTTCTTTCGTTTTAAGCCACCAGTTTGTCGTAGTTTGTTATTAGCAGCTCTGTCTGTGTAAATAAATACAACACTCCCTCTATCTGCCCTCATGGATACATTATGAGGTCTTTTAAACTTTTTTATTTTTAAACTTTCCAGTGATGAGCAGGTATTACATCTATGATGGGTGATAGTAAGCGTTACTAGGGAAGAGGGTGAGGATGTGGAAGTGCAGGGTGTGGGGTGGGGCAGGGCCACGCAGAGCCTGGCAGAGGTGGGTGCGTGTGGCTCTGTGTTGAGGACTGAGACGCACATGGTGGAACTACCTGGACTGAAACCACCCGTGTCAACATGATTACCATTTCTTCCAGAAAGTTCTTGTTCAGGGAGCTAAAACTGTAAACCACTGAGTATTTCACCATTTGCTTTGGAAATTCCTGAAAACCAATTTATTCAAACAAGAGAGTGTACATTTGAACACATGGTTCTGTTCTCAGAACAACTGGGTGCTCACCTGAGCAAAAAGTCCACTTGCCAAACAACTGTTTACTAATGAAGACTTGTTTTATGGCTCTTGCCTCTCTGTGGCCACCAATCCTAAACTAAGTTAAAAAGAAAAACACAGGCCCGACATGGGGTCACTTCTGTTGGACCAAGTCACAAAACCGGGGCTTAATGTCCAACCTAATTTCAGTTTCAGTCTCTCCCTGGGGTGGAATTTTAAGCCAACCAGCCTTGATATTCCTGATCACTAGTGAGGCCATCTGCAGAAGCCCCCTGCTCCCCTCGAGGGAGGGTGACCTCACCTGAAACAATCCCTAAGCTTTTCTTTTGCTGACAACTTTTCACCCCACCGTCCTGTCTATAAAAACCTTCCATTTTGTACAACTCCATGGAGCATTTCTCTACTTGCTGGATGGGATTCTGCCCCATTCAGGGATTGCTTAATCAATTAGCTCTTCAAATGTACTTGGTTGAATTTTGATTTTTAACAACTATAACATTATGAACTTTGCCCACTCCTAATCAGATCCCCATATTGAAAGACCTGCCTTAAACTGCTTGACCTTAGACCCCAAAACCCAATAGGTATCTCCCTCTGGGCTTCCCCTTCTGATACCCGCCTAGGCTTGGTCATGGTGGAGCTCTGTCTCTGGCTATAGTTAAGTAAGACAACATGGCTTTGTTTGATCCGCAGGCTGTTCTGGTGGTCTTTCTGGGAAGCCAATGTCAGTCAACAGTGCATATGTGTTTGTGCGTATGTGTGTGCTCACTTGTTCGAGTGTCTGTGCAAGGAAGTATGTGTGCATATGTGTGCGTGAGCCTTGCAGCCAGAGGTTAGGGCAGGGCAATTTGTGAAAGGTTAGAATGCCAAGCTGGGGAGTTTGAATTCTCTTCTGTAAGCAGTGAAAACCTTAAAGGCTTGAATAGAGATGATGACATGTTCAGAACAGTGTTTAGGAAAGAGCTGTGATTTCAGGCTTAGGAGAACCCTCAAGGCCATTGTAGCTCTGGGGAGAGGAAATCTTGGGCAAAATACCTCTAAAACTGAAATCAGTCAAAGGGAGAAATAAAGTTTAAAACCTGTTTATTGCTTACAAACTTCAGTCTGGGAACATTTCTCTCTCCTGCTCCCGCAGAAGCCAGCGAGCCCTCCCCCAGCCTCTCAGGTTCCATAAGCCCTGGGTTGCCCAGGTAATTACCAATTGATATGGAGATGACATCTCCACCCCTGAGGAACACCTGTTGATATGCAAGTGCACTAAAGCCATACTTCTCTTCTCCCCTGAGGTCTAAAGCCAGGCGAGGAGATATTCTGGAAATATTACAATTTTACCCACAGCCATAGATAAATATTTAGAAGATACCCACATAATCAGAGTATGAAAGGGGGCAAGATTGCCAAACGACAGTGCACTGGATGAAATACAGCTGCTAGTTCTTTGTCTCTTTTCCACCAAGAAGTGAAGGCTGGTTTCCCTCCCTTTGAATCCGTGCTTACCCTGCGACTCATTTTGACTAACTGAATGCCACGGAAGTGACTGTAACTCCTGCGACTAGGCCTTACGAGACGGGCGTTCTGACTTCCTCTTCAGAATGCTTCCTTTTGAAGCATCCTTCAAAACGCTTCCTTTAAAATCAGGCTGTAGGAAGTCTGATACCCTGGAGACCACCATGCTGTGAGGAAGCCCAAGTTAGCCCTGTGAGAAGAGGAAGGCTACATGGAAAAGCACAGAGCCACCAAAAAAGGGAGAAGTCTTGAAAATTCCACTCCTGCTCAGCCACCGGCTGAATGCAGCTCAATGCTGTAGGCAGCAGAAACACCACCCAGCTGAGCTCTCTCCGAATTCCTCTCAGAATCCTGGGCAAGCTAAGTGATTATTTAAGCCACCACTAAGTCATGGGGTAGTTTGTTGTGCAGCCTCAAATATCCTAGACCAACAGCTAATATTTCTTGGTTATCCTGTGCATGCCAAGTATGGTGCTAGGCAATATTGCTAAGATGCCAATTATTTATGATTTGGTTTACAGATTCAATTAATCCCAGCCATTTAGATTTTAATATTCTTGATTAACATTAGCTATTTTCCTGAAAGTATTGTCTATTACATATTTAACATTTCTTTTTATTCATAAGTAATTGCAGAATCAAAAGTTTCTCTGAATATATATATATATTAAAGCCAAATAAGACATGAGCCCCAAAGAATCCAAATATGTGCCCTCACATATACTACCTTCTGATAAGATTTTAGAAAAAAAGGGATAGTCCCAGGCCTCTCTTCCTTAATCCTTGAGGTCATGCTATTGTTATCTCTGTTTTACAGAAGGAGGTACGGGAGATTCGGAAAAGAGGGTGAGGGGAAAGAAGGAGGGAGGGAATTAAAGGAAATATGGACAGAGGGGAATCAGGTAAAGAAATGAGGAGCGTGCAGGAGAGGAGAGATGGTGTGGTCCAGTGGCACCTGCCCTTGGTCTGAGCTTCCTGTGCAGGTACTGGTTCCAGAAAGGGATGCTAATTTAGGATCTGGGTGGGCTCCCGGCTTGACGTGTGTCTTGTCTCCTTATTTCAGACTCCCCCACGTATGCATCCAGGTTCACCTACCTCCCTCAGCTCCATTAGAATTTCCACTTAAAAACTGGGTTTGAGATGAAGCCTTGCTGTTATTTTTTTAGAGGAGAGAAGTGGGTAGCAGGAAGACAAAGGCTAGTTCTAATCCTTTAAATTGATTAGTGCAAAGTATTTGCCTCTTTAGAATTCAGTAGCCTGGAGAAATGAGCCCCTTAATGAGGAATTTCACCAGCTATGAATTGATATGCAAATCTATGCAAATAATGTGCAACTTCCCCTAGGCCTCTTGAGACAGGTTTTGTTTTCAACAGGATTACCTCACTGAGCCAGTTCAATTGGGTAGAAAAAAACCCTTTGCAAATGGGATTTTCATATTTATAAGACCTGCCATAGATTGAGTATCTGGCACTTGATATATCTATTTATAACCCTTCAACACAGAGCTGGGTAACCTCCAGACAGCACTTTGGACCTGAAACCCAGGTTTGCCTACAGAGCTGAGGAGTATGAAAGGCGTGATCTTAAACAATGCTTTGCCTCTACCATCAGGCTAAGGCTTTTTATCCTAAGAGCCAAGTTCAAATGCTAAAATATCAACACCAGTTTCTTAATTTTTTTGACAGCAGTAATTTGCAGAGTATGTGATAAGAGATTTAAAAATTTTTTTTTATTAAGGTATTATTGATATACACTCTAATGAAGGTTTCACATGAAATAACAATGTGGTTACTACCTTTACCCATATTATCAAGTTCTCACCCATACCCCAATGCAGTCACTGTCCATCAGTGTAGTAAGAAGCCACAGATCCACTGTGTGCCTTCTCTGTGCTACTTTCCCCGTGACCCCCACACCATGTGTACTAAACATAATACCCCTCAATCCTGTTCTCCCTCCCTCCCCACCCGCCCTCCCACAACCCTCCCCTTTGGTAACCACTAATTCCTTCTTGGATTCTCTGAGTCTTCTGCTATTTTGTCCCTTCAGTTTTACTTTGTTGTTATACTTCACAAATGAGGGAAATCATTTGACCCTTGTCTTTCTCCACCTGACTTATTTCACTGAGCATAATGTCCTGCAGCTCCATCCATGTTGTTGCAAATGGTAGGATTTGTTTCTTTCTTATGGCTGAATAGTATTCCATTGTGTATATGTACCACATCTTCTTTATCCATTCATCTACTGATGGACACGTAGGTTGCTTCCATATCTTGGCTACTGTAAAAAGTGCTGTGATATAGGGGTGCATATATCTTTTTGGATCTGAGAACTTGTATTCTTTGGGTAAATTCCAAGGAGTGGGATTCCTGGGTCAAATGGTATTTCTATTTTTAGTTTTTTGAGGAACCTCTGTATTGCTTTCCACAATGGTTGAACTAGCTTACATTCCCACCAGCAGTGTAGGAGGGTTCCCCTTTCTCCACATCCTTGCCAGCATTTGTTCTTAGTCTTTTCGATGCTGGCCATCCTAACTGGTGGGAGGTGATATCTCATTGTGGTTTTAATTTGCATTTCCCTGATGATTAGTGATGTGGAGCATCTTTTCACGTGTCTGTTGGCCATCTGAATTTCTTCTTCGGAGAACTGTCTCTTCATATCCTCATGTGATAAGAGATTTTTAAAACATCTTTGTTTTTCCTGATGCAAAGTAATAACTATTGACTGGCAGATAAGAATGGAAGTTAAGTGTGCATATTCTGGGGTCACGGGCCTGGGTTTGAGCTCAGGTCCACCACTTTCCAGTCATGAGACTAGGGCCAAGCGTTAGCTCTCTTTGTGTCTCAGTTTTCTCATCTGTAGTCTGGAGAAAACTCTCAGGGTTGATGTGAGGATGAACTGAATTCTTTCATAGCACCTGATGCCTGGGACAAAGGAACTGCTCGAACTTAGCAAGTGCCTAGTAAATAATGAAAATTTTAATGGGAAGGAAGTTCTTCATCAGTCTTAACAACCAACAAAGTAGAACATGAGAAAACAATCAAAATTGACCATGGTTTTTAACCTTGTGTACATTGTGAGACCTGGCCCTAAGCAGATGTAGTGCCCGACCTTGCAAAGTATAAAGGAGAGCAAACACACTGTTGGTGGGGGAGCACTCAGTTTTGAAAGGCAGGCACTCTTTTTTTTTTAAAAGTTATTTTTATTGAGATATAATTGTGTATAACTTTAAGGTGTTCCTGGATTAACTTGATACATTTATATTGCAATAGGATTACCACCATAGCTAACACCTCTATCATGTCACATAATTATTTCTTTTTTGTGGTAGTAACAGTTAAGATCTACTCTCTTCTAGCAACTTTGAAGTTTTTAACACAGTATTGTTGTCTATAATCACTATGCTTGGAAGGCAAGCACTCATCTTAAAAAACAATGTTTAACCCAATTGTGCCACCCAGTTCTAAAATTTTTATTATGAAATTTTCTAATGTTTACAAAAGTAGAGAATGTTTTTAATGAACCTCATATACTCATCATCTACATCCAAGTATTGACATTTTACCATACTTAGACTTGTTTTTTTCTTTTCCTTTCTAGTATGTTAAAGTAAATCCCTGACAGCATGTCATTTTACCCCTAATATTTCCAAATGTATTTTCATAAAATAAAGACATTTTCTTATATAACATAGTATTTTTATTTTCATACCTATATTAGTTTTTGACTGCTGTAACAAATGACCATAAACTTAGAGACTTAAGACAACACATATTTGTTATCTTACATACTATAGATTACAAATTCAAGTCTCATTGGACTAAAATCAGGGTGTTGGCAGGGCTGTTTCTTTCTGGAGGATCTAGGATCGAATCTGTTTCCTTGCCTTTCAGCTCCTAGAGACTGCGGCCATCCCTTGGTCTGTGGCCCTTTCTACCATCTTCCAAGCCAGCTACAGCTGTTGGAGTCCTTTCCTTCTGTCTCCCTCTTTGTGATTGCATTGCGCCCACTGAGATAATCCAGTATCATCTCCCTTTTTTAAAGTCAGTTGACTGGCAACCTTAATTCTGTTTGCAGCCTGAATTTCCTTCCCTTTTGCCATATCATGTAACACATTTGCAGATTCCTGGGATTAGGATGCGGACATCTCTGGGGACCATTATTCTGCCTACTACGATACCTACAACGATATTACTTTCTTAATATCATCTTCTAGCATTCCCATATTAAAATTTTCTCGTCATATGCCTGGAAAGTGTCTTTCTACATTTTGTTTGTTCAAATTGGGACTGACCCAAGGTCCACAAGGTGTACTTAGATGTTCTGTGTCTTAAATCTCCTCAGCTTAGAGTCATCTCTCCTCTCCCTTCCCTTGCATGATAAATTTTCAGAGTAAGGGGTTGTTGCTTAAACTACTTCCAATTGTGAACAAAAGCATTGCTTAAATCTCAATTTAGCTCTTTCGTCCTTCCAGCTCTTTTTCCCTTGGTCTTTTTGTAGTCTTGCCCTACCCATGTGCAGTTTAGGGGTCAGCCAATGATTTGAGAGGAATTCCTCTAGATATTTTGAGGTCACCTCCTCTGTGGCTTCCTTCCTTTTGTGGAGTTCTGTGAATTCCCCCACTCAATTAGCATGCTTGAATTCCGTCTTCTGACTCTACAGGCCACTGGGGCTCCAGACTCTGCTTGACTCCACTGTCCATGCCAGACCGACTGGGAAGTGTCCCAGGGGCAAGAGCCATGTGCATACAGACCTCAGCCGATATGAGTCCCTCTTGATCAGATGTCAACTTCTCTTCTGTTTCTGTCTTCTTTTGGTCACTTTACAGCATCTTCAGACAGCTTTCTTTTATAAAAGTCCAGAGTTTATAATTTTAATTTATCAGGAGGAATGGTCTGATATAATTTACTATGCTGTAAACAAGCCACTAAAGGTGTCTTGCCTGTTTCTTTTAATATGCCTTCTTGTTCCCTTGGCCCCTGCCTCCCTCACAAAGCCTTTCTCATCCTCGTAGCCAGAGTAATCCCATTAGAACATTAAGTCTGATGATGCTATTTCCTTCCTTAGAAGCGGCCATTGGCAGCCCGTCTCCCTCAGAATGAAAGCCCTAGACCTTGCAAGCAGCTACATTGTGCTCCAGTGTAGCCAAACCCTACTCTCTGTCTTTCCTCTGATTTAGTGTCCTATTATTTTCCATTTTAATCACCCTACTATTGCCAAAGTGACCTTCTTCCTGTTCTTTGCACTTGCCTCAGGGCTGTTTCCCTTCCTGGAAGAGTTTCCTCCACCGTATTTAGAATCATAACCCCCTAAGCCCCTACCTACTCTTAACGCCTCTTTCCATCTTCCCTGGTCTGTCTTATCTTCATCGTGCTCACAGCCAACTGTGCATTAGCTTGTGCGTCCCCTCACATGGATGTAAGGCCATGAAGGGAGGGTTTTTTTTTTCCTTCATGTCTGTATTCCCAGGGTCCAGAACAGATAAATGCTGCTTTCTCCATAGGAACTCATATTGACTCAGCCCCTTAGTACTGAAAAATTTATGTCCAGGGCAGTTCCCATCCACGTTATGAAACTGACATATTTAATCCTGGGGCTATTTCTCTTCACTCCTATTCGGAGTCTTTCCTACGTAGTTCTTCCCTCGTAATGCTGATCCGTGGGACGCCACGCTGTGGAATTTGATAAAATGTCACTGAATTAGGTGTCTGTGGAGTTTGGGTTATTTTTATCAGAAATAATCTCAGGAAAACATTGTATCTTTTAAATTTGTTACTACCACATAAAATATACCGGAATTCTAGTATTTATAGAGTTAATAGGATAGGGATAAGAAAAAGAAGGGGATATTGGTTTAGTCATCATTTACATAATGCATTTTATGAGCCTACATAAATTATGCATTGTTGACCTTTAAATCAATTTAGCTTTAATGAGATGGTTTCATTATGTTTAAAGATGTAATATAATTACTTTATTATGTTTTTAATTTTTTCTTAAGCTTATTTATGCTTTGTTCCCCCATCAAGGCCTATCTTCATTGACTTCCCATTGAAGATTTTTAGTGTTTTCGGTTGGAGGTTTGTAGAAGTCTGATCTCACTGAATTACAGTATTATTAAACTGTTTAATTTTCCAGGGCGCTCTACAACAACTTTTGCTTTACCAGAGACCTACACTTTCAAAAGAGTTAAATTCTGTGATCTGAAAATGGACTCTACAAAAATGTAGTTTGCAACAGGAATCTTTTACCATCCCACGCAGACGTGGAATAATGAATCTAGAGCTCAGCCGAGGCTCAGCCTTTGGCCCTCTAGTGTTGGATCTGGAAAATGCAGGTTCATTTTGAACACGACAGTACGTCCCATGAAATCCCAGGGACCCCAGAGGGTCCCAGGAAATCTGAAGGAAGGGAGGAAAGAGGCTGAGCAGTGTGAACTCTGGCCTCAACCTTTTCAGCCACAACACTCCACTTTTATATATTTCCTTCATTTTGGGACACTGCTAAGCTCTTACTTGACAAAACAGTGTGTTTGGTGCTTCAAAAATAAAAGTTGAAAAACTCCAGCACTAGAGTGTAAGCATATGATACTCAAGTGATTTTAGCATACATGTTCATTATGTCATTGGATTTTAGGATTTTTGTAGTATTTCCTCATAAATACTTGGGCTAGCCCCAAATAGCTATTTAACCTATGGTGTAATTGAACATCTATGTATTTTCCTTAAAAAAATATGCAACAGGATTTACATGCTTGGGTTTCATGCAGTCATAGTCAAACAGCCAGGCTTGGGAACTCATGTGTGATACTGTATTTATTGCTGCTAATCAAGGGGTCTCTGAGTCCCCTTCAGGGAGGGCCTGCTGGAGGCATCCTGAAAGCAATTTTGATGTCTCTGCGTGAGGCTGGTAGTGAATTGTCCCCCCTCAATACTTCGCTGAAACAGTGTTTATGCTGTTTATTGCTTTCTGGGAAGGAGTCAAAGTATATGTGGGTAGAAAGTAGATTTTACCGGGAGCCAGAAGGGGCCTGACTTCCCTCTGGGGAGGAAGGAAGATTGGGGTTAGGGGATCAAACCTCTTCCAACTTTCCCAGATAAGGATCCAGACGCCCCTCATACTTCTCTCCTGAAGTTCTTGTTCTCTTAATTTCAGGGGACTGTAGTCTGATTCTCACAGCTCAGAATTTGGGTTCTTGGCTGCTGCTTTTGTCAGTGTGACATTCTTATAACTTCTGTTTTAAAATCCACCCAGTTCCCCAGATGACAGTGTAGTTCATTGGTTAGGAAATGAGGGTCTGGACTCAGACTTCCTGGTTTCATATCTCACTTCCATTCTTACTGCCTGGGTGAACTGAGGCAAATTTATTGTGGTAGAAACTATTATTCCTTGGCAATATCTATCTCTGTTCTTCTGTTCTTCCTGGGAACATTAATAGGCACTTTCCCAGCATCTAGGTGGGCTAAGAGACTAGTTTTAGTGGGTGGAAACTAGTTTAGGTGTAAGAGCCATGGGAGTCTCACTCTCTCCTCCCCTGCTATCTAAATGCAGGGGACCTAGCGGCAGACTTAGGCGCAGGAGGTGGCTGCGTCACAGTGTGAAGAGGACCTGGGTCTCTGCGTGAGGGCTGGAGTGAGTCCTTCCTCCCAGGCCCTGGCCTAACAAGGACCTCGGGGAGAGGTAGGCCTTCAAAGCCACTGAGGTTTTGCTTGTGATAGCGGTCAGCCTACCCTGACTAATACATTTCCCAACCTCTCTGAACATGTTTCCTGACCTGTGAAGTGGGGTGTTAGCTGCCGGTGCCCTTGGGTGCTCTGTGAATTAGGTGAAGTAATTTAATGTACAGTGCTTGACACACAGTAAGTGCTCAATGGATGTGAGCTATTGTTATTAAGTGAATGTGATTGCCAGTTAGAGGAGGGGACGGGTTTGTGCCTGGGAGGTCGGAGGTCTAGGAGGCATGGAACAGTAGGACTGTCATCATCGTCATCATCCCCATCATCAGCATGCCCCCCGCCATTTTCGGAGCACCTGCTTGGGCCCGGCTCTGTCCTAGGGATGTTTCACTTGTATCATTTCAGTGCCCTGAGACAGGTATTACTAACTTTGATGTCAAGATGAGGATCCTGGGGGTCGGAGCTGCTGCTGAAGCTGTCCACATTCACACAGGCAAGCGTCACAGGCAGGCTTTAAACTCAGGGCTCTCTGACCACAAGGCCTGATTTTTTTTTTTGCTGCAGGGATGATCCGCATGCATTTTTAGGAGACGTGGCACATATTTAAAGAAAAAAAAAGAGGCTTCCATCTGCTTTTCTTCTCACTGGGAAACTGTTGTGTTTTCCTTTTGAGACTTCTACTTCAGGTTGTAGGGATTTGCTTTTATCAGTTACTTTTGTGATGTATAGCTTGGCTGTGCAGATGTGGGGGGCCCCTGCTTCCTCCCCTTTCCCGAGGTCCCATTGCTTCTCTGTTTTGTTTGAGCTGTGGGCTCCACGTGGAGTTGGTCAGTAGAAAAAGGGACTGGATCTCCAGAACAAAGCCCATGTTTGAGTCCTGCCAGTGTCCCTTCCGCTGAAAGCCTCCCGTGAGAAGAGCGAGTATTTTAAAGCCCTCTCAGGGACATTGATAATGTAAGGTAAGATCATAACGCCAAAGTAGCCTTTTCCTTTTTTTCCTGCATAACTTGCCGGAAGCAACTTCCATCTCTGCATTTTTGTGTGGAGTGAGGAAAGATTTAGATGCAGTTCCACAAGAATGAGAAAGGCTTGGTGAAACTTTGGAGATGCTGGTGCTTAAAATCCTGATGCTAGATTAACCAATGACCGATTTCTCATCACAGTGACATGTAGTTTGTTCCCTCTTCCTCCTCTTTGAGGTACCGATTTCTGTTTTAGCAACATAACCCGCTCCGTAGACCAGTAGATTGGTGTAGGTTCAGTCATTAGTTTCGTGGGGGTGTCTCTGGACGGCATTTACTTTTACATTAACAAGACACCCTTACTTGGAACTGTTTGCATTGTGCCCACTTGCAATGTGCTGAGTTGAGACAGCAGGTAGGGATAAGGGTTCGTAATGTGTTTTACTTGCCCTTCTCTTCTTCTGGCTCTGATCAGACTTTAAAGCCCCAAACGTATCTTTCTTCCTTTTTATTTCACGGGTAGCAAAGGCAAGATGCATGGAATCATCTTCTACACTTAAGATTATCTTTGACACACTTCCAACTATGTTCAGGAAAAAAGCCTTGACCACTCTGTGCTAGGACAGTCAGCAGGGCTGATTTTCTTCTAGAATATCATTGCTGTCATATTATCATTACATTATTATAGAAATTCTTCTGCAATAAAACTTTGAAAACTATTCAGTTCTTTAAAAATAAATGTTAGTAGAGATAAAAAAAAAAAAACCCCAAAACTCTGTGGATGTTTAAGCAATAACACAAGATGGAGCCAGAGAGCTGCAGTGGAGGTGGATTTTCTTCCAGGCGCAAGGTAGCTGGGTGAAAAGGGGCAGCCTGTCCGGGGGGAGCCCGTAGTCACCTTTGCACCACCTCACAGCCTCGTCTGTCTCCACGAAGCCTCTTCACAAGCTTCTCAGCCGGGGCGCCACCCTCGGGCCCTGGAAATCCGTGGAAGAGGCAGGCAGCTTGGCCTCCAGCAGCGGCGGGGGGCGGGAGGAAGAGAGGAGCCGCGTGCTCAGGCTGTGCCTGTGTGCACACCCGCCCAGCGGCCCCTCTCACGGGGTGTGTGTGTATGTGTGTGTGTGTGTGTGAACGAGTCTTGGCTTCCAGGTGGCCACAAAGAAAGGGAAAAGGAACCGGAATATAATACTTGGCATAGTAACTTTTTTTTTTCTCACTTTTTCATTATGGTAAAATACAAAGTTTACCATCTTAACCATTTTTAAGCCTACAGGTCAGTGGCAGTGAGTCCATTCACACTGCTGTGCAACTGTCCCCACCAGCTGTCTCCAAGCCCTTGCAGCTTGCAGAACTGAAACTCCACCCACCAAACACTGGCTCCCTTCTGCGCCCCCCCCCTTCCCCCCCCAGCTCGGGGCAGCCTGACCGCTCTAGGAACGCCGTAAAGCGGAAGCATACAGTATCTGTCCTTTCGCACCTGGCTTGTTTCACTTAGCATGTCCTCACAGTTTACCCATGTTGTAGCATGTGCCAGAATTTCCTCTCTTTTTAAGTTTGAATAATATTCCATGGTGTGCATAGAGCACACTCTTTTTTATCCATTCCCGTTGTCTTTGACTTGGGTCACTTCCACCTTGTGGCTATTGTGACTAATGCTGCTTTGAACATTAGGTGTACAAATATCTCTGAGTCTCTGCTTTCAGTTCTTTTGGGTGTCTACCCAGAAATTGAATTACTGGATCAAATGGAAATATTACGTTTACTTTTTTAATCAAATAGTAATGCTATGCTAAGTTTAATTAACACTGTGTTCTACAGTGGCTGCTCCATTTTACATTCTCACCAGCAAAGTACAAAGGTTTCAAATTCTCCACACCTCATAACACTAATTATTTTCTGTTTTCGTTTTTGGCTATAGTCATCCTAATGTGCATGAAGTGGGTCTGATTTGCATTCCTGGAGAAGTTTGTTTTTATTTGTTTATTTTTTAAGCCACAGAATGTTTCTTCAGAAAGGAGCCTGTGTGGTGTGGCCGGGTGGCTGAGTGTGGGATGGGGTGTGACGGCCTCAGGGAGAATCCCAGGGCCCTTGGGCCGAGCCTGTGATGTTGGCCAGTCGCAGCCGCTCCCGAGCTCAGTGCCTTTACCTGTTGGGTGGGTTCATATTAACTCCTTGCTCATGGGTTGTTTGGAGGAATACACCCAGCAAGGCACAGAAAGGTCCCAGCCCAGTTCCTGGTGTGCAGTGAGTGCTCGGAACGACAGCCCTGTACACGGAAGCCCAGTGCACGATGCGGTAGCCAGAGAGCTGCTTGGGTCCATGTGGCCGCAGAGGGCCTTCCCGTCTTCCTCCTCAGCACCTGCTTTCCCCCACATTGCTGACATCCTGCCCCGATGGGGAGCATCTTAGCAAAGAGGAGCCTACTCTGAGTGCTGCACTGAGGGGCTCCTAGGGGCTCTCTCAGCGCCGGGGTCCGAGACTATCACTGGAGGTCGCTGAGCTGATCCCCAAATCTCGGCTGAACAGAGCAGCGTCAGCAGCAGCGCTCCCGGCCCTCGGGAGCCACCTGAGGCTCCCGGCTCACACTGGTTCTCCAGGACGCTGACGCCTGTGCCAGGGGCCCATCCTGAAGGCTCAGTGAGGAACAGACTGATCAGGCCGGCAGGGCGACCCCTCGAGCTGCCCTCTGCCCAGCTCGGCCCCTCTGTGGAAGACTCCTCCCTGGGCGGGAAAGGTTGGCTGACTCCTGGAAAATAAGCCCTTGGGCTTCGAAAAGAGGGAAAGTTTTATCATTACTGAAAGCAGGGAGCCATGTTTGAGGGAAATGGGTCTTCATGAACTTCATTAAATGTGTTTGCTGTTTGTAATTTGAACAGATCAAGGAGTGTTTTGAAATAGAGTGCCGTAAATTCACTGGGAAGTCAGGAAGCTTGGGAGGAGAGAGAGGCCAGGGCAGGACACAGATCCCTTTTTCTTCCAAGGAGCTGGTGGTAACTTTGCAGGATGACTGGTTTAGGCTCTCTGCCTGGAGGTTTCTGTTTCCTGTGCAGGAACAATCCTTACAGGGAGGGATGGTGTCTGCACAGGGCACTTCGCAAGCCACGGGAACAGGCCAGCTAGCTCACTGAGGGTGCTTGGGCTGGGGAGGCCGGGCTGCTGGGTGAAGGGCCGGGCTGGCCCAGAGGGAAGGACAGAGGCCAGGCCTGGGCTGATGTGATCTCAGATGGTACCAGGAGCCACCTGAGGAGGTGATGCTGCAAAGGAATTTTTTCTGGGGGAAGAGGGTTGCAGCAGAAGGGTTCTCAACCATCTGCTGAGGCGTGTGGCTGGAGACCCCTTCTGGCAGGCAACAGCTGTTTACTGTGCATGTGAATTAGACCTGTTCCTTGGTCCTTCAAGTCCCAGTAGTGGAGCAGTCAGCTTAAACTCAAGCCCGTATTGGAGAGGCTCAGGCAAGGCTGCTCAGGGAGTACAGCCTAGTGGAGGTGATGTGTGAGCTGGGCATTAAGGGATGCATAGGAGTTTAATTAGACTCACCATGAAGCAAGTGGTAGAGGTGGGATGGAGGCGGACTGAGTAGCCTAGGTCGAGGCTGAAGAAACAGTTCATGCAAAGTCGTAATGTCGAGCAGTGGAGGGGAGGTTTTGAGAACCTCAAGTGGCTGGAATATAGGGTCTCCTGTAGTGGTTGTGTGGAGTAAGTTGTAGCTGGAGAAGGAAGAAGGGGTCAGGTTGTGCCAGGCCCCTTATGTCTTGTAAACCTTGGTAGGGGGTTTGAATCTTGTTTTGAAGACAGTGGGGAGCCAGTGGAAAGTGTGAAGCAGGGGGTTGACATCAAAAGACATGTCTTTTTGCTAAGGACTCTGTGGAGACTGGATGGGTGGGGGCAAAACTTGAGTCAGGTGCCACTATTGCCCTCCTCCACGCCAGACTGACTCTACTTTAGGGTAGAAGTGGAGGTCAGAGCTAAGAATGGTAGGGTAGGAAGGAGTGGAAAGTGCCCTTTTCCACTGCACAGCTCTAGGTGGCAACATCCTCTTATACCACAGTGTGAATAATAGATCTTCAGTTGCACAGTGCACATCCTGAACAACCCTATGTGCATCCCTGACAGATTGAAGATTGAAGAGGATCCACAGGATAAATGATGGTGGTTGACTGAGTAGGGGAAGGAATAGAGAAGAATCAAATATGACTCTCAGGCTTCTGACTTGGTGTCGAGGAACACTGGTGCCCTTCACTGAGTCAGAGGACACTGGAAGGGGAGGCAGTTTGGGACACATGACTGGGAGAAACTGGGACAGCAGAGGGAAGCATGAATGTGGGTGCTGACACAGAGCCCTCGCGAGCAGGCACTTTTTCTGCCTTGCAGCTCCTGGCTCCCAGCTGGTAACAGGGGAGCCTATAATGACTTGCTTGGGGGCTGATCCAGGCTCCTTGAGGTGGTTAGTGTCCTTGTGGGGAGTGGTGGGTAGCTTTGGGGTCAAGAACTAGTGGCAAGGACAGTAAATGCTGCACAGGAGCCTTCAAGGGACATCCTTCATTGTCTCCATGGTGACCTCAGACACAGAACCTGTAAGGGTAGCCACTCATTAGTAGGGGTCACTCACACTGCTTCCAGGAAAAATGCCTAACAGAAAACCCCCAAAACTTAGTGGTGGTGGAACTGAATTTGACCACTTTTTCTTTTTTAAGACCCGAATGCCTTCCATCTCATTTTGTGTGTAGCCAGGCATCTTGGGAAGACTCCCAAATGAGCCACCCCTTGGAACCTGGGGTTTGGTTTACCAGCCTGGGCAGGGCCCCCTGACTGCAGAGACACAGCTACCCCACCTCGTTTCCATTCAGGAAGGTGCCGAACCCCCTACTCTCCCCAGGGCCAGCCACTTACTGCTCTGCAGGGAATATTAGAAGCAACCGTAAAAAACTCATCACAGATGTTGGTGGCCGTGAACCTCGGAGGTGAATTTTCCTATCACATCTTATGAGTGTGGGTCTTAAAGCCGTCCTAATGCAGGGCTCTGTCATACCCGTGAACTTACTGCTGAGGGCAGGATTTGTGTTGGTTAACTCAGCCAGGAGAAGACCTTGTGTAATACTCCATCACTTATCATATGGAACCCATAGGGCCAATTATGATTTTCTTGGAGGGCAAAGGGAAGACTCTGCTGTCTTCTTTGAGCTTTTCAGCCCATAGTTGGTATCCTCTGTGGGGAACTTGGGTGGGGATTCCCAGCAGGTAGGGGATGCTGTGGTCCCCAGTGGTATCCAAAGACCCTGAGCGTGAGGGAGAACAGATAAAATTCAGATGTGGGTTTTGGAAGGACCTCTATGAAGCGTAGGTGGTGAGAAGAACAAAACTGTAGATTGTGAGGACTGGACAAAGCCTTTGGGATGGTTTGCCCCCATTTACTGAATTTAAGTTATATTCAGATTGGTATCAAAGCCTGATTGCATTTGAGGCTTTACTCAAGGTTATCCAGTGGCCTCTAACACTTAAAAATAATTTTTTAATTTACACAAGTAAAGTTTCATTTGTTAAGTGGGGCCGTTAAATGAAACACAAGCCTTCACTTGTGGCCTAATAATAACCCCAGAGTTTTTTTCCTGCCCTAAATTAAGAAACCTCATTAAAGAAAGGGGCTTTTGTTGCAAGAAACCACAAAGCATGGCCTGCTTTCCCCCTGCGTAGAAGGACAGCAGCGATTACAGCTCGTGGCTGAGGCAATGATTTTCTGGCACCTTCTCTGTGCTTGTAAGACATTAGAGTCATTACTGAGACGTTAATGATCCAACTCCCAAACTTAACTAGAGTTCACTTCTGCTTTTCCTGGAAGAAATGAAGAGACTTCTCCTTCCCTTAACCTATGGTGGTGAATTCAGGCTGACCCTGGACTAAGGGGAAGATTTGCAAAATGTGGGCCCACTAAACCCCAACCACTTTGGCAAAACTGTTTCGCTGAGGAGTTGTGTACTCAGCAAGGACACACAACTGCAGACAATGGGCACGCATTTGATGTGCTCCGGAAACCTGGCTCTCCCGCCGTTGGACTTGTTTTTCTTTTGTCAGAGGATTCATGACCAGGAAAAGGTCTGCCAATCACATCTGTTCACCTGGCTTGACCTCAGAGTTGGATGGCTTTTCCCTGTGTCATCACAGACGTTTGTTCTGAAGCAAAGGCCCAACTTTTCCCTTCATGCACGGGCAGCGTTGTTCGTTTTCCTTTCTTGACAGAAGCTCTGCCAGATCTGCACATGATGTATATAAATCCTCTAGCTCAGTGCCTGGAACACAGTAGGTGCCCAATTGCTTTGGTTTGGGCACCCCTGGAAGCAAATCCTGAGACACACTGTAAGGAACTGGGGGAGATGAGACAAAGGAGGGCAGGCAGTTGATGAAAGGGTGTCATGAAGCCAGCTCCCACCATGGACAGCTGCACCTGGGTGTAGTAGCGGATTATCCCGTCTGAGGGGCACGGGAGCTGGGGTATTTGTCCTCCAAGTTCTCAGTGGTTGGTTGAGAGCTGAGAGGTGTCAATTCCTCAAATGCCTGCTGATCTGCAGAGCCCTCAAGCAAAGAAATGACACTGGCAGTTGGCACCAGCCAGCGCACTGGCTATGGGGTATGGGCAGGGCATGAGCAGGGACTGTCACATCATTATTATATTCTTTTCTTTTCATTTCCCTCTTCTTTTTTGCCTTGATGTTAAAGTTTCTCCTACAAACTTTCGACCCATTTCCAGCCACCTGTGGTCCACCAAGATTGGGCTCTAAGTTCTGTATCTTCCCTTCATTTGCCTTGGATGGGACCACACCCTGGCTATGACATCTGGTTTTCTTTAAATATTCTGCAGGCATGAGCTAGAATGCAAAAATGGGTTGCTGTGGATCTCACACATTCCTTCCTCTCCATAGGATGTGAGCTAGGAGCAGGTCACACCGATACTTCAGAGCTGGTCTGCTGGGAGGCCCCCCTGTGCCTGATGGTCTCTGCAGTTCCCCAGCTGCCTCAGTGACCTGGAAGAGGAAGCCAGGACACACAGCTGGGCTGTTCTCTGGACTTCCAGTGTCCTAAGCCGCTTATAGGAACTTCTGGAAGACACCTGGGGACTGGCTGCCACGTGAAGCTTACCTTCAGTAGCATGGTGGGCTTCTACTGGGAGGGTCAAGAAATGCTGGTCCTGCCCCCCTAGAGTGGGCTGCTCAGGGGAGCATGGTGTCCCACAGAGGCTTGCTCTGAGCAGGCGCTACCTTAGTCTGACCAGACTATCCGTGATCAACAGGGAAGAAAATGCTGTTCTGGAACCTGAGAGCCACAGGATCTGGCCTGGGGGGTGGCTGCCTCCTCACCACATCTCTGCCTGACCACTGCCCCCTCCTCATTTGTCTGTCCAGCCTCTGCTCAGTGATACCAACTGTCTTAGGTGGGACTCCCTTAGAAGTGGACCCTGAAATAGAATTTGAGTGCAAATAGTTTATTTGTGGGGGTCCGTCCCAGGAAGTGTCTGCGGGGAGTCAGAGGTGAGAAGGGAAGGGCGCAGTTCCCCTGAGGACTGTGGGAGACTGTGCCAGACACACCACTGAGCCCCTCCCTCTGGGGCAGAGAAGGAGGATCCTGTCCCAGCTTCTAGCCTGCTTTGGTGGGGGCCAGAGCATGCTCCTCCCCCTCAGCAGAGAGCCCCGGGTGATCATAGGAGGGACTGGTGGTTGCTGGGACCTGGGTGACCCCGGGCACCAGAACTGGAGTGTGAGCCCCCACTGCGTGCCAGATGCTTCCCATGTGCTCACCTGCCCGGCCCATTTAACAGAGCAGGGAAGAAGAGGGTGTGCAGCATGCCCAAGGTCATGCGTCTTGCCCAAGGCCGTGCGGCTTGTGCAGTGGCCCCTCTGGCTGCCGAGCCTGAGCCCTTTTGCGTGGCATCTGCTGAGGTGTCCCGTCTGGCTCTGTGCCGTTGGCTCTTTTTGGTGCTGGTCTTGGGGACATCCCCTGTGAACTGCTTTCGTGGAGGGCTCCGGCACTTGGCTCCAGCAGGCTGCATGCCAGATACACTGCAGGGATGCAAGGCAGGCTCACCGCTAGTAAGGCCACTTTCCCAGGGGGTCCTTGAGGGCCAGAGCTGGGACACCCACCCAAGGCCCACAGTCAGTGAGGGTGGAGCAGGCTCCCGGTTATCTGATTCTCCAGGCAGTGTGCATTTACTCTGTCAGGGTTCGGAGGAACTGCCACTCCCACCCACTTCTAGGCATAAGCTGGGGACATCTCAAAGGTGGACAGCTTGGTTAGTACCTATCAAAATTACAAATGCACACTGCCATATAAGCGAGAATTCTACCTCTGGGAGGTGACCATGCAGTCAGACTTGCATGCCTGTGACATGGTTCAAATAATTCGTGGGTCCCAGCAGCACTGCTTGAAATTGCCTAAAGAACTGTCTTGCCAGTGAGTTTTAGCCCCGGGCAAGTTCACTATGGATTCAATGAGACCAAAGTGACAAAATGACAGTGGAACATTCTTGGGGTGAAAGGGTTTATTCCCGCAGTGGCAGGACAATCACTAGAATCCCGTTCACTCAGAGTGAATCTGCATGCAGCAAGCCGGTCTCTGCGTCTGGGCCTCTCTCCCCCTGCAGCCATCTCAGTCTCTGTCCTTCACCACTCCAGTCTCATCTCTGCTCTCCTGCAGCCTTGCAGCCGTGCCACCATGTTGTTCAGAGCACTGGGTGGAGCTCTTTATATAGAGTCAATAACGATGCATTGCCCACACGTGTGTAGTGAGGCCAGCCAGGGCTGGGTGAGAATCCTGGCCACAGGAACCTTCACTTTATCCACAAGGACCATCAAGAGGAGACTGGCCAGTGCGGGTGTGGGACCTCCATGCACTGAAATACCATACAGCCATGAGAAAGTGGGGACGCGCTCTGTGTACTTATGTTAGGGAGAAAACAGGTGCAGAACGGTGTGTGCTGTGCGTTGTAACTAACGTAAAGGAAGAAAACATGTATTTGATTACTTATATATGACTCTCTCTGTAAGGAGACCGAGATCCAGGCAGCGCAACATTGATTTATTCTGGGATAGGGTAGAAGGCTTGGGTTCGGTGGGAAGGAGACTTTTTCTGCTTTTACCCCTTTGTATCTTTTCAATGTCAAATCATATGGATATGCAGTATCTATTCAAACATAAGTAAGTAAGTAAAATAAGGAAACAATAAGTAAAAGGAAATGGCATGTTTGTTTTGTTATATTTATTTCACTCTGAAATTGCAGTTTCCTCATCTGTAAAATGAGGAAAGTAATAATTGTTTCTGAGAGTGATGACTCCTATGCCCATCATTTTATAATACTTAGTGCTGCTCTTATATGTTTAATTTTAGGAGCAGTTGACTCGATCTGTCTCTGCTGCTCAAGGAGCAGCACCATGAGTGTGGGACGTAGGTGTCACTTGCTCACCACTCCATCTCTGGGACCTGCATGAGGTGGGTGCTCAACAAAAATATTTTTTGGAATGAGTGAAAGCACTTTGTTAATGAGAACATGCTCTTTATGTCTGTGTTGTTATTATTTATAGCATCAAAGAACAAGAGCAGCTGCACATAGAGGCTCAGATGGTTTAGGTTAAATCCCAGCTCTGTTTGTTAGCTGTGTGACCACTGGCAAGTCACTTAACTTCTCTGTGCTCGTTTCCTCATTAGCAAATTGGGAGCTGTGGAGGTATCTACCACAAAGGATTGCTGTGAAGATACAGAGTTCATACTTACAAAGCACTTAAAACAGCACTTGGCACTCTGTAAATGTGAGGTATTATTTGCCTTCACTTTGATAGTTTTTTCGTGATAAATGTTTATCTCTATGACACGGACAAAGCTTCTTTTAGAATGTGGGAAGACCTCTAGAGTAGGAGAAGGCTCCTTAGTGCCAGGCATTCTCCACGGAATACTTCTTTGCTTGTTCCCCTTTCAGGTCTTCCATTCGTGGAATGTTAAGGTGGCTTATTCTTGGGATGGTCTCATTTTTCCAGGGAAGACCATGTGGGAATAAAGCCTCCTGAATTTAGAGCGCAGTCGGCCCCCAGGTGCCTGGGCAGGGTTGTGTGTGTGTTGGGTTCTTTCGCTCTCCTTTCTCAGCACCTGGAGTCTCCACCCAGTCCCGGAGCACCCTGCAGAGGCCCCTGACTCTCTGCTACCTTTCCCCTGGAGCCGCGCCCTCCCGTTCTGCAGGAGCAGCTGGCTGGGGTTTGGGGGTGTCCCCGCGCAGGCTGCCTCTCCCTGCGTGGGACTGACGGAGGTGAAGTGGGCCCAGGAGGCCTGGAGAGCAGCAGGATGCCTTGGAAACCCTCTGTGCCTGTTGGAGCTGGTGTGAAAGAGACACTTCTGCCGCATGCTTACAGATTATCATTGCTGAAAATTGTGGCTCGAGTGGCCTTGATGGAGACACATGAAGGACATGGACAAGTGGGAGCTGAACCACTTGGGGTGGCTCTGTGGGGACTGGGGCTGCGTCCATGGGGAGCTGGGCCCAGCTGAGCAAGGGGCCCTGGGAGAGTGGCTTTGAGGATGTTTTCTTGGCATCCATCTGCATTCTGATGGGCTCCCCCAGTGCCCCTCGAGTTTCTGTGGGTTCACCCCCTCTCTGACACGTCGGAGGATGCGGGGACTGCCTGCTGCCCTTGCCCTCCTGAACCCCTTCTGTCTCATGCCTTGCAGTGCAGCCATGGTGCTCAGGCTGATGCTGGAAACTTCTTTTGCCGCTGGGAGGCCAGGTGCTGGTAGGAGAAGGCTCCTTAGTGCCAGGCATTCTCCACGGAGTTGTCTGTGCCCGTTTGAAGTGTCTCCTTGAGAGGGCGCCGGCTACCCGGGTAGGCTTATTGGAACCTGAGCAGGTGGCTGTCATGGGCAAACTCCCGAAGATGCAGGAGCGCTGCACCCCAGGGCCTGAGCCCGGAGGCTGAAGTTAATCTGCTTTCTTCTCAGGGGTCTCTAGGCACAATTTGCTTTTCATCTTGTTTCCTGACACAGGATAGCATCTTATCTCAGTAAAATGAAACCTCAGTGTTCATGCTCTCCCAACGTTGCTCAGCCATATGGAAACAGCAGTAAACAATATCACCACGTGTTTCAAAACTGCAGGCAGGACAGTGAGCTGGCAGCAGCCTGAAGGGGAGAGAAGAAACCCAGCCTCTTCAAATCTTAGAATTTAGCTCCTTATCTGCTGGATCCTGGGTGTAAGATGGAGTCTTTCTCCAATATCCCGAATATCCAATGGTGACTGTTTCCCTTTGCTTTGAAGTCCCCATACCGCAAGGATCATGAGAAAGAGAAAAAGTTTCCTGAACTTGATCTTTTATTTCTTCAAACTAGGAAACAAAACAAGTACTTCTCCTAGTCCCCTCTCTCCACGCCTCCCCTCCTAACAGAGAACACAAAGGGCACAAACTGGTACATTTTAGGTTGTATCTGGCCTGTCTCCGGGTTTTGTTCGGCCCACATGGTTTTGTTTGTTTGTTTTTATTTTAATTTGAGCCAACATTTAAACATTGACGGATTTCAAATAACTATCCAGAAAATCTGGAGTCCATGGCCACATTTGTAGTTGCAAAACCAGATGTAGCCCTGAAGTCGCAAGCGGCTTGACAGCTCCTCACCAGTCCCACTCCCTGTTGTCTTAGCTGGCCTCTGACCCTTGTAGGAATCTGAATTTGCCATCTCTCTGATGTAAAAGACCTGGCAGCCAACTTCCATCTCAGTGTTTTTCTGGATTAAGCTCTCTGGAGCAGGTGGGGTACATTGCAGTATTCTTAGATTTCTCTCTTCCAGAATTGTCTTACCCACTCAACTCCCTTGACTGGTTTTATGAACTTTCTTTCTGTATTTATGTTAAGCCTGGCAGGTAAGCTTCCATTTGAGTTTCTCTTTTAAAACCCTGGCTTAAAGAACTTTGTTATTCGATTTTATAAATTTACTAATGTTCTGATTTGAAGGTTTTGAGGAAGTGGGAAGGTATAAATGTGTAGATGTGTAAACTGTAGGATTTTCCCTTGGTTTGTAATTCAAGTTTCAGATTGGTTCTATAGCCTTGGGTCATGTCGACCTAGTAATTTCTCCAGGAACTTGTCTATTTCATCTAATTTGTGTTTATTGGCATGACATTGCTCTAACTTTTCCTTATTATCCTTTTATTGTCTGCAGGCTCTGTAGTGATGTCCTCTCTCATTTCTGATATTGGAATTTGTGTTTTTGTCCTTTTTAATGTTCAAATTAACTTAGTGGTTCTTCATGTAGCTATTCTTTGGCTCTGTCCATGTATCTTACACCTATCTGTAGCATCTTAGAGTCCTTCAATTGTCTCATTTGTCTGAAGGCATCAGCCACCTTCCAGACCATATTGCAGGTACGACTAGGGCCAACCAGTCACCTGCCCTGAGAGGGCTTGGCACTCCCCTTCCCTCTGCCATGCAGCTGGGCCAACCAGCCATATACCTAGAGTTTCTGATTCTTCCTGACGTCTCTGGACTTGAATTAACAGAAGCACCACTGTAGTTCTGGGATCTGGCATTGCAAGTTCAGGGGAGAGTCACCCCATGGGATGAACATCAACTAATGGAAAACAGGAGACAGGAGCTGGCCAGGGCCAGGACTAGGATGAGGAGAATGAGGCATTGCTGGCCCCAAATAAGGAGGCACCCGCTCTCAGGGTTGCACCTGTACCCTAGCTGCTTGGCTGGCCTGAACCTTCTCCCCACCCTGCAATTGGCAGGTGAATCCCGCTTCCCTTCTCCCATGGACAGCTCCCTGAGGGCCCGTTCCTCCTGGTAGCCCGGCTGCATCTCTGTGGGTGGAGTGACTCCACCTGTCGGGTAACCTGCTGTGTCTTTTTGCGGCTTGCAGAGAAGCAAAGCTTCCCCTTCACCCTCCAGGCCTCTCCCCTCTTCCTCACCCTTAAAGCCCAGCGGGAGTGACCCCCAAATCAAGTGTAAACATCTGAATCCCTGCCTCAGGCTCTGTTTCTTAGAGGATGTGGGTTAAGATGGTATGAAAGTCTAAAGAAAAAACACTAGTGTAACTTGACTTTTAATTTGAATTTTTGCCTCTTAGTGAGATATTGTAATAGAAAAAAATGACCGAATTATGACTTTATTGAGAAAAAAGTTGAGGCCATTAATTGGATGCTCACAGGCTGAAAATGCTGTTTTTTAAAGGATGTATTTCTCATTAAAAAAAATATTAAGGAATGTTTAAAAATCAGGCAATTTCAGTAAAAATCCAGATTTTCTGCTTGTTTTGGAACATCAGAAAATCTGGCAATGTAGGCCAGCCATCAGCTGGAGCCGGGCACTGGCTGCCCTCCTTAGGTGGGGTGGGCGCACCCATGCCGACCAGGTGCAGTCCTGGCACTGCACAACGACTATGCTCTTGCCCAGGGAACCCTCCTCCTTTACGGAATGTGCCCGGCTCCTTGTGGGCATTTGGATCCAAAGTTTCCAGGGTAAAGGGAAATTCAGCTCAAAGTCTTTTGTTATGTGAATTGCTTCTCAGAAGACTTATGTGAACTGTGGCTGATGGCTTACAGGTGACTGGATCACCGGGCGCAGTTGGAGGGGTTCTTTGGTTGGTGGTGGGAGTCAGATCAAAGAATACGATGGAGAAGATGCCAAGATCCCTCCCGCATGTGCCGGGGAGACTGTCCCTAACACACTGACAGTGTTCCTGAGGGCTCCTGAATCCTGAGAGAACGTCAGCTTAGCACCAATAATGCTATGGGGCAATTTGGCAACAAGGCCTCTGAGAATTAGAATATATAGACACACACACACTATATATTAGCATATGTATAATATACTATATCTTATATAGTGTACACTAGTATATGTAATGATATGTACCGGTAGATATGCTGTATATACTAGTATGCACTATATGTAGTATTGTGTGTGTGTGTGTATACTATAGTATATATAGAGAATTGTGTGCATTTTGTGACACCGCTTGGAGTGTAAGACATGAGCCACTGGCTCCTTGTTGCTGGATGTAAATCGCAGGCCAATAACGTGATGCTTATTTCAGGATGGGCTTCCTCCCATCTCTTTGTCAATCTTCCTCATTTTCTTCGCTAGGTTCTGGCTGTCTTCCACCTCTACCTGATCCACAAGTGAAAAAGCTGAGTTGTAGAGATACAGTGGGTGGGAAATAGCAGATTATTCTGATGTTTCTTTCTTCTCAAAGACCGACACCACCCCCTTCGGCTGAATGTACTTTAATATTTTCAAAGTGCTCTCACACCCTTCATCTCATTAGATCCCTCTGTTAGGATGGAGCAGGCAGAACCTCGGTTTAGGATGGGAAGTGAGTCACTACGAGGCTAAGTGATTTGCCCTTTGCTGATCAGCAAGGCAGCGGGAGAGCAGAGATTCGGCCCCAGGCCTTCAGTGTTTTCCCATTTGATTCCCAGCCTGTCCACTGGGGACATTATCTAACCTTAATTCTTCAGCTGGGACTGATGGAAGCAGTATTTTTGCAAACTATGGGATGGAACCTAATAGTAAAATCAATTTAATGGGTGCAGCCAGTTTTTACAAATGAAATAGAATAGGTGATATTAAAGTACATTGCATATAAAGACAGATATTGCTTAGTAAAACTTCAGCAGTAAGTCTGCTCCTGTGTTGGTTTCCCAGGCTCTGGCCATTGCCTGGTTGGGAATAGGTTCCCACCCCTTTAGATTTGGGCTTGGGATGCTGTGAAGCCTCAGCAGGTGCTTCTGCCTGAGTTTCAAGGAGGTTACATTTCAGGGCCATATTGTCGGGACATGTTGCATTTGCACATTGATAATGCAGGGCAGGACTGCACCTTGCAGATGGTTGGACCTACAGTGTGCCTACGGTTTGGACTAAAAATAAAGCCAAAAAACACAGACAGGAGGACTGGGTATCCCTGCTTAGAAAGGCTAGAGCCCAAAAGATCATTAACTACTAGCTACTAGCAGGTGCTAACATATGATCTTAAGGAGTCACATTTTAACACTCTGCTCTGAGCATTGGACAGATAAACGCATGGACCTCAGGGCAAACAGGTGGGAGGGGCTGTGCCAGGCAGAACCTTGGGGCGGAAAGAGGGCAGAGGTAGATACAATTCAAGGAGTACAGGTGACTTACAGCAGAGAAAGAGGACGAGGTCAGTCCTGGGAGGGCCGTCTCATGGCCAGGGGGAGTTGTGAAGGGGTGGAGGAATGTAGGACAAATGAGGACACGGTGACTATGAAGAAGGGCAGGGTGTTGAGGAGCTGTTCTAACAGGCGCTGTCCAGTGGGCTCACAGGCAGTTTCCATCAAGCATCTGGACACATGATTGCAAGTATGAATGATGAAGTAGTCAATTTACATTGGATCATTGAGGAAAACCAATAAAAAGGAAGCCAATCTATCAAGAAAGCTGGTTAATAAATAATAAATATACTTTTAACATGGAGCATGCTCTCTAATTGATTGCCTGTTTGACTAGTTTTTCTTACAGATATCCTGGGGGAGAATCACATACTCATAATTCATACTCAGTCAAAGGGAGAATATTCTCTCAAGGACACAGTAGCTTTCATCTGTGGTTTTCACTACATACACCAAAGTTTTTTCCTCTGTTGGACGGTATCTCTGAAATGGCAATAGAAGGCAGTGGAAAAACATAATAACTTACAAATATTTGTTTCACATACAAAGTTTTCAGCTGGAAACCTGTGAAAACAGTGACAGTGAAGACAGTAACAATGGCAAAATGATGTCACATTGCTAGGGTATATGCAGAAAAAGGAACAGTAGAAGGAGAGACATACAGTGACGGGGGACTGATAAGGTAGTAGGGGCCAGGGGTGTAGGGACAGGAGCAGGCAGGCGAGAGACAGAGACAGGGACCCCCATAGATCAGAGAGAGCGCATGACTTCCCAGTGAGCGCGATCCCTGTCAATCCTCTTGATAACTTTTCTCCGTCCAGCATTGAACTTCCATCGCTGAAACCCCCTGGCTTCCAGGAAACCCGATTCTTCTCCATCCTATCTGACTTACTCAACTTGGATTCACATAACTAACACTGAATATTTCTATATACATAAAAATATTTAAAAACATAAATATGTAAAAAATTACAAATATAACACACATGTGTATATGCATATATACACACGACCTCTACAGTCCCCAAATCAGTCCAATCCCTTATCAAAAGGACAGTAGTGGTGTCGCTGGTTACAAATGCACATGTGTGGCCTGTGACACCAGCCTCTTCTGCTCTCAGTTGTACTATTTCCTTTCCCCTGTTGACCCTCTGGCTGGCTTCTCTTCCGGTGGCTACATAATGGTGGTGGAGCTGACTAGAAGGAGGCCGTCACCATGGCTGGACTGAAGAGAGGGCTGGGGGATGGTGGGGACGACAGCGTTGAGCTGAAGACAGTAGTAAACAAAATATGCTAACTGGCACAGTGCTTATGCTAAGTGATGGATTTTAAAAATGAAATCGTTGTGCTTGGGCTGTGCTTCTCGATGGCGTTCAAGGACAAGGTGGCTGAGTGTGGAGAGAGCCAGATGCACGGTCTGTGTCATGATGCATCCACGCTAGGTGGTCCTGAATTCTCTCAGCAAGCCCCATCTCTAAAGTCAATGCCCATCCAAGATTTGAAGCCTCTTTTAGCTAACACGGAGCCCCTGGTGCATGAAAAATGCCTAAGTTGATTTTCTCAACATCTACATTTGACTTTCTCAGATTGAAAAGCCATTCCCTGCTGTGCAATTCCTTTGGCTAAATTCAGATTTTAGCTTTTATTTTGTTTGCTTCTACCCTTTTCTGGTCGGTTTGGTTAGGTAACTCAATCGCTTATGGCTGAAAGCCCTCATTTGCTTGCTCAGAAGGCTCAGAACAAGGGGAGAGAAGAATGAGTCCAGGAATGGTTTGTGACAGGTATTAGACCTCTGAGCTGCATGACACTGACATCATTCCCAGCAATACAAATGTGTCTGTGTGGTCCAGACGCAGCAGAGCCTAATCCTAGCCTGCCTCACGGGAGGCTCAGTGACTCGGGATGTAGCCTGGGTCTGGGGGAGTAAGGCAAAGCTTCTGGCCTCTGTTCCTGGATGGTTTTTGTCTCTTGCGCCTGCCAGTGCTCCGATGTATGCCCCCGTACATCTGCTCAAAGTAACACTGAATTCAAGAAGCAAGGAGCTGAAGAAAGGATTCACACAGCCCCCCACCAAGGTGGAGATGCCCTCAGGAGCCGCTTTGATTCCTCTCTGGTCTTCCTCTCTGACGCGCCAGGTGTTGGCTAAGGGTGGGTCTGGCTCCTGCCCGTGCGCTTCAGAGGGCACGGGCAGGAGGCTTGGTGGTTCTGAGGACCCCGTGTTGCTACCCAGGGGGGTTAGACAGAAGAGTTGAGGGGGAAGGTAAGTCAGCGGAGGAGGATCCTGTGCGGGCAGTGGTATTCGGGCACATGTAGAAATCTAGGCCTACCAGTGAAAGTGGGACAAGTTACTCCAGACAGAGATGGAAGCCAAGTGGTTATGTAGTTATGGTTACTTAGTTGTATTTTCTCACAGTTGCCTCTGATTTCCCATATTCCTCACAAGATTATCAAGATTGTGAAAGCAGAGGCTTTAGAGTGACTCTTCCTCATTGCTCGTTAGCACGGTGGTGGACCTGTAAAACGCGCTAGAGGGAGGTGTGTGCATCGATCGATTGGCTAAGCTTTATTCAGGTGGTCAAATGTCCATCTCTCTGCTTACAGCTGACCTAAACTTTGACTGGTTGGGGCCAAGCTATAGCAAGGAACACTGCTAATTGATCACTTTTTCCTCCCACGGCTCCTATGAGATGGACCAGGAACATTTATCTATTATAAACCAATGTAGAATTGTGCTTCTTTTCACCGTTAGCCCCTCAGTAGTTGTCAGGCACCGCTGACTCCAAGTCAATTGCTGGGTCTCAAATTTCCTGGGTTAGTCATTGGCAACCTCTCAGTGATTCCCAGTGAGCCAGTCACCCAGAATGTGATTTTGAACTAAAAGTTCATGTATTGCTTGGAAGAAACAATGCATCATGGCAAAGGGAAACAGTAGAGGTTGGCTTCTGGTGGTCGTTGGGGTGGGGCATGAAATAGGTATCTTTCCAGTTAGGTGGAAGACCAAAGCTCAGCACATAAATATTTCACTTTGACGCTCACCTACGATCAAGCCGGAACCTGGAGTTCCCTGATTTCCGGGATGAGCCAGCAGGCGGTGTGCTTTTTACTGTTGCTATGTTCTATTTGGAATAAGGGAGGTGGAAACAAACCGAGAATGCCACCCTTAAGAGCTACGGGATGATGGGCAGATCTGAGCCCTCCCGAAATCACTCTTGCGTGGACACTGCTGGCCCTTTTGTTATGGAACTTTGAGCTAAGGAAATGGGATTTTTTTGCTGGAATGCAAGAATTTCACTTACCAGAGATTCATTTCTTAAGTATTGCCCTCTCTGGAAGGCTGCTGCTGAGGAGGCGGAGGATAAAGCTCTCATCAGTGCTCAGTACCTTAGATTGAATTAACTATCCATCACTTTTATTCATTAGCAGGGCCGGGAGGTGGAAGGAGGTGGAAGGAAGAGGGAAATAAACGTGTATTAAGGACCCCTGGTGTGCCAGGCCTGTGCCAGGAATAGTACCCACATTTTAATCCTCAAAATTGTGTGGAAGGACTTTTTTGGACCTCAGGAGCAGAGGACTGAGTTAATGGCCTCTCACTGTTGGTCAGTGCAATGACCCTTTCCTGTTTCAGCTGTTTTTGTGCCCTTCACTCTTATTCTCAGTGCCCTCCTCATCTTCCTCATGGCAGCCATGCTAATATGTTTGAGGATTGTCCTTTTACCTGCATAATTTTTTGTGGGTGTTTGTATTTTAAATTGACATAAATGGTATGGTTGATGTCCTGCTTTATTCTTTTTTTTCACTCATCACTATATTGAAAACTTTCTATTGTGCAAAAATTTCAGACAGTTTCAAAAGTAGAATATAGTATCATGAACCCCAGTGTACCCATTGCTCAGTCAAGTGTAAACTTGTGACCAAGTTTATTTCATCTATACCCCCACCATTCCCACTCTTCACAGATTACTTTGAACTAAGTCCCAGCATCATACTATTTCATCAATAAATATTTTTTATGTACCTCTAGATACAACCATTAAGTTGCATAATCATTATATTGTCATGCTTAAAAATGAGAAACAATCACTTAATATCATCAACTATTCAGTCATTGTTCGAATTTTCCCAATTGTCTCAAAATTTCTTTTCATTGTTTGAATGATCAAGACTCAGATAAGATTTATTCATTGTGATTGGTTGATGTGATTCTTATGTCTCTTTTAATCTATGGGTCTGTCCTTCATTCCTAACAAATTTTTTTATTTAAGAGTAGATAACTTATTTGCGTGGAGTTTTCCAAAGTCTGGATTCTGCTGACTGTATCTCTGTGGTGGTGTTTAGTATGTTCCTCTACCTTCCATATCTCCTGTAAATTGGTAGTGAGATCTAGAAATTGGATCAGATTCAGTCTAACATTTTTTTTGGCAAGAAATTCTTCATAGGTGAAGTTATGGATTTCAGTCAGCAGGCACCTCGTGTCTGGCTGTCTCTCTCTGTGATGTTAACAGTGTTGATAAACGCGTAGGTCCACGGATTCACTAGGGGTTTCAAAATGGTAATAGTCTGATTCTGTCGTCCCTTCTTCATTTATTAGCTGGAATAGTTTTGTAAAGAGAAACCTAATGAACTTGACATCTAGTTTATAGGAAAGGCAAGATAGATGCTTGATTCTTTCCTTTTATTTATCAACTTTCAAAATAATGTTAGTCCCTCTAAAGATAAATCAATGAGGTTTAAAAAATAAGATTGCAAACTCATGTATGTAAACATATTTGATCACTTCAATTGTTTGCAGTTGTCCAGTATTGATGCTGAAAAATTGTCTCTAAGATGGGAGCCTCTATAAGATGGCTTTTGAAATTTGTTTTCGATATCACCTCATTAGTCTTTGATAGCTTTCTTGCTGCCTGGTATGTGCCTGGTGCAGCTTGTACATTATTTGCCTTAGGAGAACTAGGGCTTGCTGATATTTTACACTTTATTCACATTGCTGTGTGCACATTCAGTCTGCTTATTCTTTTTCTTTTTCCCACCCACAACTTATACTTTATTAAGCATGAGAGAACTTTCAATAGAAAACTTTTTAAGAAGCCTGTATTACATATTGTAGTTCTGCCACTGTTACTGCTGGCACATTGAGCAGGAAACTTAACTGCTCTGTTCCTCTTTCCTCATTTTTTTAAATTTTTTATTTTATTTATTTATTTATTTATTTATTTATTTATTTATTTGAGAGGGCATCTCTCATATTTATTGATTAAATGGTTGTTAACAACAATAAAATTCAGTATAGGGGATCAACGCTCAATGCACAATCATTAATCCATCTCAAGCCTAATTCTCGTCAGTCTCCAATCTTCTGAAGCATAACGAACAAGTTCTTACATGGTGAACGAATTCTTACATAGTGAATAAGTTCTTACATGGTGAACAGTGCAAGGGCAGTCATCACAGAAACTTTTGGTTTTGATCACGCATTATGACCTATAAACAATCAGATCAAATATGAATATTCGTTTGATTTCTGTACTTGATTTATATGTTGATCCCACATTTCTCCCTTTATTATTATTATTTTTATTTTTAATAAAATGCTGAAGTGGTAGGTAGATGCAAGATAAAGGTAGAAAACATAGTTTAGTGCTGTAAGAGGGCAAATGTAGATGATCAGATGATCAAGTGTGTGCCTATGGACTAAGTATTAATCCAGGCTAGACAAGGGCAGCAAGACATCCACGAATGCAGATTTCTCTCAAAGCAGGGGGGGTGAGGTTCTGAGCCTCACCTCTGTTGATCCCCAAATTCTCACCTGATGGCCCCCCTGCGACTGTGCCTGTCTTAGGTTGTTCCTCCCTTGTTTCCTCATTTTTTTTAAGTGTATTTAAAAACACTGAAGTATAGTTGATATACAATATTATATTGATTTCAAATATACAACAGTGATACAACAGTTACACACATTATTAAGCCCTCAGTCTGCTTTTTCTAAATGTGCCATATTCCATAGTGTGCATTCCTCTACGTGGCACAGATCTGTTCCTCTGGTGACAGAGCCCAAGGTGGCTGCCAACTCCCTGCTGCCATAACCAACCGACAAGGAGCATCCTTGACCATGGCCCCCATGCATCTGTGTAGAATCTGTCTTCTTTTTAGGTCAATGGTGTTATCCCTGTTTAATTGGCAAGGCTAGCCACCATGAGAAAGAAGGTGCAGGAAGGGGAGAGAGGGAGGGTGCAGAAAGGGGGGAGGGGTCTAGGGCAGAGAGGTGCGGCTCAGAGACTGTGTTCCCTGTTGTCCCTGAGCGGATGCTGCTCATTCTCCCGCGGTCCCTGGACGAAGGCCCCTGGAGGGAGACCAGGGCAGGGGGTGGGTCAGTGCTCCGGTAGCTCCTCACGGCCACGTCCCCGCCTTTCTTCATGACTCACGAGCTCCCAGTGCTCTAAGGCTCATGCCACTGGCATATCTCACAGGTCTGCGGCTGCATTTGTTGTTGACAGAGGGGTTTCTTCTGCACGTCCCCTGAGGGATTTGGCAGGTGCCTCTGAGTGCTGTCCATTCCTCCTCTCACCAGCGTCCTGGTCAATGCCGTTGTCCATGAGGTGGACTTACTCTGCTCCCCAGCCTCTCAGCAACTCAGTCTCCTCTCCCCCAGCCCCTGTCTCCTTCAGAGGCCCGTCCTCGTTGCTGCTCCACAGACAGAGAGGACAGCAGGGGCACGGGCCTGGTGCCTGGAAGGAAGGCAGTTGTGGCTATGCCGCAGAATGTGGAGCCCACATGCAAGGGGAGGCCCCAGAGCTAGCGCCCCATCACCCAGAGCTCTGTAGGTTGTGTTACAGGTTTGGGCCTCTGTGCTAAGAGAAATTAAAAAGCTCCTGAAAGGTTTTAAGTGCAGCAGAGAGGACGGCAGGGTTGGTAATGTGACCAAATTTGTATATGTAAGATCTCCATGGCTACCATGTAGAGAATAGACCGGGACACAGCGGACACAGCTGGCCAGTGAGGAGGTGATTCCTATAATCCGGCGAGAGATGAGGGTGACCTGGAGCAGGACAGAGACAAGTTGGCCGACTTGGGGGCTCTGCAGGAGTAAACATCTCCAGGACCTGTTGCTGGTCTGGAGGTGGAAGGACAGAGAAAGGAGGTGGTCGAGGGAGATTCCCGGGTTTGTAGCGTGCCTGGCTGGGTAGCAGGTGAGGCCATTCCTGGGCAGGGGCACGTGGGGAGAGGCTTGACGTTTGGAGGTACTGGGGTGGGGGTGGGTCACAAACACTTTCTTGGGTAATTCGAATATGAGAAGCTTCTGAGAGAAGCCGGTGAGGATCTGGGTGGGGAGTGGCCTGACAGGCCTGGGCAGAAGAGGGGAGCTTATGATGTGCTTCCTCAGTAGCTGTTGGCAATTTTGTTGTTATTGCTGTTAGTTGTCTCAGAGGCCACTGGGAGATGTGCTGGGAAACCCCCGCCCTTCCATGTGTGTCTCTTTTAGTTTCCTTCTACTCCATGACTCATAACACCTCTAATACCCTATGTGGGGGGGTGGTTCCCTTCATCAAGCAATTCTGTGACACCAGATGGGTGGCCTTCAATTCAACTAAATTCTGACACTCTCTACCTGGGGACAGCATCAGATCCACAGGTTAAGGGCTCAGGCCCACAAGACTGCCCCCCACTTCAGATACCAATCAAAAGTAGTAGGTCCCTAGGACACCCACAAGTTCTGCCCAACTTGGCTATAAATTGGAGTGTCCCACAACCCCCTCCTTGGGTATAAGCAATTTGCTAGAGTGGCTCACAGAACTTGGGAACACACTTCCATTACTAGTTTGTTGCAGGATCTGATAAAGGATACAGACGAACATCCTAATTTAGAGACACACAAGGCAAGGGCTGGGAGGGCCTCAAGTGCAGGGGCTTCTGTTCCCGTGGGGTTGGGGTGTGTCACCCCTCTGGTGTGGATGCAAGGTCTCTGAATCCAGTACACGTGGGATTTTATGGGTGCGCCATCACACAGGCATGACTGATCATTGGTCCTCTTTAGAGGATGGGGGAGTGGAGCTGAAAATCCAAGCTTCTAATCATGGTTTGGTCTTCCCAGTGACTGGTACTCATCCAGAGGCCATTCAGGAGCCCAGCCAGAGTCACCTCATTAGAGCAAAAGATACTATATCACCCAGGAAATTACAAGGGTTTCACGGGGCTGTGCCAGGAACTGGGGGCAGAGGCCAAATATGTATATATATGTGTATATTCTACTACTATCTTACAGGAGAATTAATGATACAGTAATGCTAAATCCCCTTTCACTGAGATAGGCATATAGTAAGTACTTAACACAAGCTTTAAAATACCTAACAATTCTTTGTGTACCTCATCTGTTATACCTTTTGTGGTGATGGGGTAGGTGGGAGGGGATACAGATAGTTGATATGAAAAGTAATTCCTAAAACTGTAATTTTACAATTCCACTTTAGATGCCCTGTGGCAACTCATGTATGAAACAATCTCGCAGCTTAGGATACCAGGGGACAGGGTGCTGAGACCAGAGAATCAGAACCGTCAGGAATCAGAACCGTCAGGGTAGGGGAATCAAACGCCATCGCCACGGCTGTACCATCCGTCAGCTGCAGTGAGGAATGACCACACTGGGAGGGGGTCGTATTTAACGCTGCTCTGTTCAGTGTGATGTCACTAAGGGGGGCTGTGAATTCACCCAGTTCCAAGCAGAATGGAAAAATCTGTCCATGTTGTGCAAATGTTATTTAAAATCCTAGCCATCAGCCATAAGAAAAGTCCCTGCAGTCACATCGAAGTAAAGAATAGTTTTCAAAGATGGTTTTTATTACTAAGTTGTTACTGCAAACATGCTTCCATTGAAAAAGAGAGCAAAAAATAGACAATTTCCTGAAAACCAGAGCTGTGAAACCATATCCCCAGAATGTCTGTAATTACTGTTGGTGATCTGCTTATCAGAATTTCAATACCGTGAGGTGGAAAGACCAGCCCACCAGCACAAGTATGTGCCAAGAATTAAGGTAGCTACTACATTTTTAAATTTAATTAAGAAATCTAATTTAATAAATAAAATTGCCTGATGGCTTGTACCTCTTTTTTTTAGATTGAAGAGAACTTAGAATCGATTATTACATTTACTTTAAGCACTGGTCAACACATATAGATTAAAACTTTACATATGATAAATAACTGGTAATTGTGTTTTCCTCAACCAAGTATTTGGGTTAAGTAAAATATTGACATTTACACTCATTTTTTTTTCTTTTTCAATCATTGCTCATCAGTTTAGAATTAATGAAATTTGATTTATTCCACATTCTCTACTACCATAACTTTGATCATGAGAGCTTATTTTTAAATGTGTTGATAATGAGTTTGCTGGTACATATATTATGAAGTTAGAGTGAACAGTTGGGGAGATCCATACATCTGTTTCTGCTATTTACTCTGGTTATCTTTGGCTAATACTTTCAGTGAACAATGCTTCAGAATTGGTAGGTGGCTAAAATCCTTTCCACGAGTCTTATACATTATTCATTTTGGATTCAAGTAATAATTACTATCTCTCTACTTTAGATATCCTACATATTTTAGATGCTGCAACTCCGTATAACAGTGGGAATGGGCTACCAAGGGAAATGGATAGCTTATGTTTTTATTTGGAGTATTAGTAAAACTAGACTCTATGCTTTGAGCACCCACTGTGTGCCAGGAACTTTGGGTTTATTATCATGAGCTTCATAACTCTGTGAGGAAGATTTATCAGCTGGAGAAACTGAGAGACAAATGGTGAAGAAACTTGCCCAGGGTTTCACCTCTAAGAGGGGCTGGAGACATTACTTGAAGATACTCACTCCTGCACTGCTACTGCATAACGCACAATGGAGCTACTGGTCAAGGGAGAAGGAAATCAGTAAGAGGAGAAAGGAGTGGAAAGGAAGACACAAAACTGCTTATACAAGATATAAATATCTACTTAGATAACTCAACAGGATCAACGATTAGGACTCATAAGACTTGACAAGATTTTGTGGGATACAAGATCACCTGAAAAAAAAAATCAATGGTATTTCTCTACATGAGTCATATCCCATTAGAAATTTTAGTAAGAATAAGGTACTATTCACAGAATCAACAAGTGTCTAGTTATGAGCATATCTGAAAATACAATCTTTCTGGAAAAAAAAGGAAACTGAAAATCATCAATGAGGATCATCTATGGAGACATAGTCCTTGCTCTTGATGGGGTAACTTAATACTAAAAGGGTATTAAATTTTTCTTAATCTGTAAACTCAATGCAACCCCAGTAAAAATTCTAGTTTTTTTAAATGAACTCATTAGTCTATAAATATAAACCATAAAACGTAAGAATAAGAGTCACAGAAATGTATGCAAACTCTGAAAAAGAGCAAAGAATGTGGGAGGGTGTGCCCCCCAGATAGTAGGACAGTATCAAAGCTGTAGTAATAAAGACAATACGGAATGGATTTACAGGAAAGTGGCCAGACCAGCAGAACAGAGAGGAAAGCTCTTAGAGGGTCTTGGGTATATGTGGGGATTTAATCCACAAAATCAATGGGAAAAGGGTAGACTGTTTAATATAAGGTATTGGGAAAACTGGTTCATTATGTGAAGAAAAACAAAGCTGGATCCCACATAACATCACATACAAAGGTAGACTCCAGGTGAATTAAAAACATACAATTTAAAGATAAAATGCCACAGTTAATAGAAGTTGATATTGGAGAATATCTGTGATTTAGGGATAGAGAGGGATCTTCTAGATAAAACTTCCTCACGCAAGACATAGCTGATCCCATCAAAATTAAGGACATCATTATAAATTTAATAGATAACAGGGTGGAGGGAGGCATTTGCAATGTTTAACAGTGACAAGGGATCAATATCTAAAATAGTCAAAGAATTCCTGGAAAAGAGTAAGAAAAACATAAGAATTTCCATTAAAAAATGGGCAGAGGATTCAAAGGAACAATGTGTAGAAGTGGAAGCCAAAGAAGGGCTACTGTGAAAATCCAAATCACTGGTAATAAGAGAAATGCAAACTAGAACAAGAAAGATATGACAGTTTATATCTATTAGTGGCAAAATCAGACAGCTGGTTATGCCATCTGTTAGCAGGAATGTGGGGACAGAGGGACATGTGTGCAGCTCATGGGAGTGTTGGCCTGTGCAGCCACTCTGAAGGTCAATCTAACAGTCGTCACCAAATTAAGGACATGCATATTGTATATATCTACATATATATAAAACGATCATACAAGTCCACGTGGAGACATGGACAAAGGTGTTTATTGTGGCATTGTTTGTGGCATGGGGAACTGGAGGCAACTGGGGTGTCCTCATGGGGGCATGGATGATACAAAGTGGTCCATACACGTCCTGGAGCAGCCAGAAGAAACTGACTAGATGTACAGACAGCAGATGGGTCAGCTTCCATCTGAAGGAAATTAAAAAATTAATTGAAATCTGTAGCATCATATTTATGTCATTAAGAGTATATGTTTTATATAGGGTCTCCAGATAAAGCAAAAATTTAACACCACCAACAAACTCAGAATGCCCTGTTAAATTTGACTTCCTGACGAACAACGAATAATTGTACTAAAAATTATTACTTATACTGAAAGTTATTTATTGTTTATCTGAAACATGGATTTAACTGGAAGTTCTGTGTTTTATCTGGCAGTCCTAAATTCACAAAAATTACTTAGAATTGACAAAAAAAGGCATCAGAATGGTTACTAAGAGTGGCAGGGATGTGAGTGAAAGTGCATGTAAATAGGGAAAGGTATTAAAAAGGAAAAATCAAAACTACAAAGGGTTTTGCACTAACCCAGGATGATAGGATGTCATCCTTGAGGAATGCGGTAACTCAAGTCTTACACCTGAGGTCCAGCTTTCTTAAAAAGCAGCACAAGAAACCGGCTGCCATTATCTCCAATTACAGGCTTGTATCCTGGAGGCCAGATGGAGGTGAGAAGAATTTTGGCCCAGAGGAGTAGGGAACCAACTACCCTGGAAAGATGAAGCTTATCGATTTAATTTCTGAGATAAGGAAGTTCCTACAAAGCAAACAGTTAATCAATTGAAAAGCCCGTAGAATTTGAATGCGTGAGAGGGACAGCCATTGGAAATGAAACTAAAGTTTCTTAATTGTCTTCTATGTGTCGGACACTATGAGACACTCATTTAAGCCTCCCACTGACTGCACAAGGTGCAAATTTTCATCCCCATTTTATAGATGAGAAACTGAGCTTTGGAATACCTTTTTTAGTTAAGAATGATTTCAGCTATATGTGCCAGTGGCTTGGATCAATATGGACATTTTACATTTCATCAGCAATAAGTGGGTGGTCTCTAGACTGTCCAAGGGCCCAAGGACATCTCTGTCCTCCTTCCGCTCTCCTCACTGCATGGGCCTCTGTCCATGGCCAGGCCCTGATGGCGGCTGCCAGTGTCCCATTCTCACCTGATAGCCTCCAAGGCAGGAAGCAGAGATCAAAAGCTTTTCCTCAGAAGTCTCTTCTCATGGAGGAAGAAAAATCTTTCCCCCAAATCCTCAGTGGTCTTTCCAGAACTAGATCATATGCCCACATTTAAACCAATTACTGGAAAAGATGAATGTTGGCCATGACTGATTCAGGAGTGGGCATGTGACCTAGGGTTATCGAATGAGATTCAATTTGGGGGCTTTTGTTAGAGCTGTTGGGAGACAGAATTATCTTTCCAGCAGGGTTGCTGAGAGGGTAGGATCTCCCAGTTCCAGTCTGGGGCCTGTCTCATCCTGCCACCATGATAGCAGGGACACCCTGCCAGAGAATGCATCCAGTGTGAAGGACACCAGAGGGAGGAGACAGAGTGAAATCTCTATGGTGACGGAGTCTGACCTCCTGAATCCAGGTGTGCCTGATGGCATATACATGTATATGTCTTCTATTGAATAGGATAAGAGAAAGAAAGGGACTGAGATTTCTTTTAAAGAACTGGATCACATGATAGTGGTGTCTAACAGTTTGAAATTTGCAGGGCAAGCTGGCAGGCTGGAATTCAGGCAAGATAGATGTGGCAGTCTTGAGTTTATGGCTGGAAACTCAGCCAGAATTCTTATGTTGCAGTCTGGAGGCAGAATTCTTTCTTCTTTGGGGGACTTAAGTCTTTACTCTTGGGCCTTCAACTGATTGGATGAGGCCCACCTATGTTATGAAGGGTAATCTGCTTTACTCAATATCTACTGATTTAAATGTTAATCACACCTAATAACTTCACAGCAATATCTGTACTGATGTATGACCCAAAAACCGGGCACCATAGCTTAGCCACATTGATGCATAAAATTAACCCACAATATTGTTATAGGCTGAATTGTATCCCCTCCAAAATTCATATGTGGGAGTCCTAACCTCCCACACCTTATTCTCTCCAACCGTACTCGGAGATAATGTCTTCAAAGAGATAATTAAGCTAAAATGAGGTCTTTAGGGTGGGCCCTCATCCCACAGACTGGTGTCCTTAGAGAAGGATCTGGACTTGGTCATGTGCATGCACAGCGGAAGACCTGAGTGAGCACAGTGGGAAGGGGCCATCTGCAAGCCAAGGAGAGCAGCCTCAGGAGAGACCAGACCTGCTGACACCTGATCTCTGACTTCCAGCCTTCAGACTGTGAGGTGATAAAGTTCTGTTGTTTAAGCTGCCCAGATCTGTGATGCTTTATTATGGCGGTATTAGTGAACTAATACGGTATCTTACAAAACTGAGCTTTTATGTAGGGTTTCTGGGAGCAATGGGGAGGAGATAAGGAGAAGAAAAGAAAATGGGCCAATATTCTGGACCCTCAGGGGTTCAGGCAGCAGGCAGTCTCTGCTAGGGAGGAGGGCTCACATTCTGGGGTGCATGGGAAGCCCCTTCCTATCTACCCAGCAGGCATTGAGAACCTGGGCTCAGGGGATTCTGAGGCCACAGGGCTTAGGGCTGGGGCAGCCCCCTGCTCTGTGAAGTGAGAGATGCTTCTCTTCATTGAAAGCATAGGAATAAAGGAGATTCTGCCCCATCCCAAGGCAGACCTTACCTGGGATGGGATCAAGTGAATACTGTTTCCTGAGTCTGCCTTGACATCTACTAATTAGTTTCACAAGATGTGTGTGTTTGAATCGCCCAGTCATTCACACCTTGATAAAATAAAAATAAAGTTCTAGTTTGCTTAATGACAGCTAGCTGAAGAGTTCACAGGAAATGTGAGCCTCCTATCCAGCAGCCCTGTTGTAGGACAGGTCCAAGCCTTCCCTATCCCGGAAGGGGGCTTGCTGTCTCCCCTTCTGAACAGGAACGAAGGGGACAGTCCCTGGCCCCATCACTTCCCAGCATCAGCCTGAGCCCCCACAGGAAGCAGCCCTGTCTCCTCTTGTGCATCCTATGGCTGAGTATTCAGAAATCTAGAGAAGTTTCTGGAAGACCTAATTTGGCTGACAAGAGGTTGAGGTTAAAAATGAAAAACAAAACAAAGAATTCTCCTTCCCAGCAGACCCAGAGCCCCTCTTGGAGATTGGTGGGAACTCCAGGGACACCACAGAACGTTCCGGGAGCACCCACTTGGGGAGGGGGTGTGTTCTGTGCCTCCCTGATATGTCTCATCTCGTTCAGTCTATGAAATGCCCAATGACAACAGCATTCTTCTCTGCTTCACATTAAGGAACATGAGAACCTGAAGATCAGAGGGGTGTGTTCAAGGCGGGACAGTGTCTGGATCGGAATTCTCACCGTGCCCTGCCCCCATGCTGTGCTTTATCCTCTACCTAGAGCTGCTGTCGCCTGGAGTGAGAGGATCGCAGAGCCCTTGGAAGGCAGAGACAGAGGGGACTGTGGACCGCAGGGAGATGAGGAAAATGAGGCCTGGGGGCGTGGGAGCTGAGGGGAGAGGGAGAGGAAATGACTTGGTCAAGGGCCCGTGGTCATTAAGTGACAAAGTAGTCTTTACCTCTAGTGGCAAAGCAGACCCAGAGCTCAGGGAAGTGTCCTTAACTCTGCACTCCCGTCTCTAACCTCTGGTTGACCAGGGCAGAACCTGGGAACCTGAATTTCTGCTGATTCTGACCTAGAGCCAAGATAAGTGTTCCAAACCAGGAGGGAAAAGGTAATTAATGATTGACAATGTGACAACTAGAATTACTTTTGTCATCCCTCAATTAGGTATAAATTAGGTGTGGATAAAATGAGAGTTCCTGTGGCCAGGATTCTCTCCTGGCTGCGGTTGACTAGCTCACTGCACACCTGTGGGCAATACATGGTTGTTGACTCTATAAAAAGAGCTCCACCCAGTGCTCTGGGCATGACACGGTGACAGGGCTGCAAGGCTGCAGGAGAGCAGAGGCTGGAGTGGTGGCAGCACCGAGGACAGAGGCCCAGAGGGCGGCTGTGCGGCAGGACTGTGCAGAGGCCAGGAGGACAGCTGTGCAGACAGAGAGGCCCAGAGGCAGAGACGGGCCTGCTGCCTGCAGACTCACTCTGAGTGAACGGGATTTTAGTGCCTGACCTGCCACCTGGAAATAAAGTTGGGTGTAACCCTTTCACCCCAAGAATGCTTTGCTGTCAATTTCTTTGGTCACACGGAATCCATAGCAAACTTGCCCAGGGCTGAGACCCATTGGCAAGACATTAGGTATAAATGTAACACATATGTACTTATTAAATCAAAACCAAATTGATAAATTATAAGCAAAAGAAAGTACATGGGCTCAACATCGAAATAAACATTATTTTGATGCGATTTATGATGAGACTCTACTAAAAATAAATCACTGTTGCTGGCTTAATCATGGAAAGATGTAGCCTCGGGTCTAGTTCTATAATCTGTTTCTGTATTTTCACTTTAATAAAACTAATGCAGACTGTCTCTTCTCATAAGAATGAGGCACAAATGGTACTAATAACACCAAGGCTGTATTTGCTAATGTGGAACAATCAGACACTCTATGACCAACATTTGGCCTGTAGGCAATTCCCAACTGCTGACTTTAACGAGATGTGATTTTGTAAATCTGTAGCTGGCTCATGTTCACCAAAAGATATGGTGGTTAGTGTTATTAAAATCTACTTTAAGTGGGGTTTCTCTTCCTATTGTTTTCGGTATGGGAAAAGACAATTATCTTAAATGAATATTTACCACTTACTGCTAATGAGCTGCTGCGAACGGTTATGTCTAGGCAGGACACACAAAACCGTATCTGTTTCTGCCACAAATTTGACATAACAGCCCCTTGCTGGTCACTTCGTATCTGTTTTGCTTCTACTGCCTTGTGCCGTGGGAGGACTCAGCCTCCCACCTTGGACCCTCTAGTCAGACTACTTCAAAATCTGCATGTGTGCTGCCTTTATGAAACCAAACACAAACCTGGGGGCTTAAATCTTGCAGTAAGCCTCTTAAAATGTGGTGACCAGATAATAAAATAGTCATATTTGAGATTATCAGCAAGTTGAAAATGCAAACAATAAAATTCTCATGCTGACGTGGTGGAGATGTCTGTGTTTCCCCAGTTTGGGAAACACTGGCTACAAAATGAAACCATGTGCACCCTTAGGGAGGAGACAGATGAAGTGACGTCTTTTTCATTTCCCCTAATTCCTCTGAGAATCTCAAGCTGTGAAGTTTTAGAAGGAAAAGGAGCAGCAGGGGTCTGTGGAAAGGGCTTTGGGCACTGAGGTACCAGCCTGGCACCCCTCTCTCCTCAGTTCAGCCAAGAATCCTTGAGTTCTTGTCCTGGGGACAAAGAGAGGCAGATAAAGAGAATCAAGTACTTGCCGTTGACGACAGGATCAGGAATAACTGTTTGGAAAGACCCAATGCAGCAATTAAGAATTAAAGAACAGCTAACCCAGTGCCCTAAGGCAGAGGTTCTCAACCTGGTTGCCTGTTAGAAACACAAGGGAGCCCTTTAAAGGAGCTGAAGCATGGATCTGTCACTGGAGATTTGAATTAATTGGTCTGGTGTTGGGCAGCAGTCTTTGTAAAAGTCCCCTAGGGGATTCTAACGAGTAGCCATGGTGGCCGGACCACTGTTTTAAGAGAAGCTTTCTCTGCGGTATAATTATAATTCAGGCTACCTGTATTAATTTATTTAATGGGGAGAGGAACCAATACTTACTGAATGCACTGGAGTAACTCTTTCAATAATAAAAGTAACTAGTAATAGCAGCTAACACTTACTGAAAGCTTGTCATATGCCAGGGGTTATGTTAACCATTTAATCTTCACAACATCTCTGTGGAATGGATCTTATCATCTCCCTTTGACAAATGAGGGAACAGAAGCTTTGTCAGACCAAGAAATTTGCCTTATATCACTCAAGGACAGATAAATAAATATGTAAATGAAAGTAACAACTTGCCCAAGGCCACACAGGAAGGGAGACAGGGTTTGAACCATGGCCATTAGCTCTTCAGATGCCTCAATTAATTGCTGTCTCAATGAATGCATTCAGCAAATATTTATTGAATGTGGACCATTTTATATGCCTGACAGTAGGTTAGATGTTGGGGATGTGGAGATGAGGAAGGCAGAAGGTCTGTTCCCCAATCTTATCAGAAGATAGCTCAATCCAAGGTAAGGTGATCAATGCTCTTAGGTGCCTGAATGTCCGTCTGCCCAAGGCCCCCTGGTTTTAACACTGGAAGTTCTGCATTCCAGGCAGCTCTTGGGTGAACTGGGGCAGTTGGCCTCCCTAGCTGTCATGAAGGAATGTATGTAGGCTGGGGTGTGTTTGCATGGGATAGAGAAGAGATCAGGAAAAACTTTAGGACGGAGCTTTGTGTCTTATTTGTAGAAGGACTAGAAGTTCTGTAGGCAACACCCGGAGGGGAATGGAGTAGGAGGAGCCTTCCTGGTAGGCTCAGCGAAGGGAATAGCTCAGCGAAGGCCTGGAGGGGAGGGAGAGCAAGTCTCTTGGTGGAGTCAGAGTTCGGGCGCGGGGGTGGACAAGGCTGGGATGGGGAAGCTGGGGCTGCACTGTGGAATTTGGACTCTAGACGCAGAATTCCCCTGAAGCGTTTTCAGAGGGAGTATTATGTTCAGTTTTGCGTTTGGATCACTCTGCCTAAGAGAGGAGGGTAGGCATCCCTCCAGGAGGAAGTGCCTGGGGTTCGAGAGAATAGGGGCGGGCGCTGAGGACAGGAAAGGAGGGTGATGACCGCAGTAACAATGTCTGATGCCCACTGATTACGCGAACACGTTCCAGGCGCTGTGACGAGCTCTTTACATGTATTATCTCATTTAATACTACCGGCGAACTCTTGACGCAGCTGCTCTTTTTATGCCCATATTACAAATGAGGAAATTCAGACTTAGGTTTAGTTAATTTAGTTTGAGAAGTCACACAGAGAGCAAATGGCTGAGCCAAGATTCAAACTGACTTTGAATACTCCTAATATGACATTAGACTAAGGCGGTGTGTCTTTGTTCATCCAGTTAAGCAACATTGATGGAGCACTATGTGCCAGGCATATTCCTGGCTGGTGAGGATACACTGATGAACAAGAGAGACAAAATTCCTGACTCCACGGATATTACATTCTTGTGTGTGTGTGTTGTGAAGTCGGATCGCAAATGAACATGGATGGCTTTGGACTCCATTTTGAGGGAGAGGAGAAAGGATGCGGTGATCTGGGAGTGAGGAGAGGAAGGACAATGGGGGACCCCCAAGTTTCTGGCTCTGCCAACTGCTGGGTGGTGGCCAGCAGAGGCAGGGAGCTCTGGACGCAGAACAGGTTTTGGGGAAACCTGCTTGGAACCACAGACCCGGACACATGCAACGGGAATCTGGGCTTGGACATGCTGCGTTTGAGGTCTCTGGAATCAGCAGCTCTCAAGGATGGTCATGGGCCAGATTGGCAACGTCATTTAAAGCTGGGGCCATGGCTGAGGCTCCAGGGAGAGGGGGCAGAGCCGGAGGAGGAACCCTGCCAACTGAGCTAAAGGCCGAGGAGCTCCGGAGAGGGAGACAAAGGAGAGGGCAGGTGGGGAACTTGAAGAGGGAGGGTCTGGCCCTCGGGGAGCAGGGTTCTGGGGCGGGGAGCCCAGCACCGCCAGGTGCCACTGAGAGGTTCAGGGGAGGAGTAGCAGCTAGAGAATTGGGGCGAGGAGGGAGATGCACGGAGTTGAGGGGATTTTTAGAAAGTGATGGGAGACCAGAATGGGAAGTATCTAGACGAGGATCAAAGACCTGGAGCAAAGCCTTGGAGGAGACGGGACCCGGGGAAAGGCAGAGGGGAAGGCCTTGAATGGAGGTGCACCCCTGAGAGCCCAGCGGAGCAGGGAGAGACGGTGAGGGTGCAGACTAGCCTTCCTGAAGGGCAGGCGGCAGGTTGGTTGTGAGCTGGAAGGGTCTGGAGTGGGGCTCGGGGGCTTCCCCAGAGGATAAAGGTCTGGGATTCACTCTGTGGAGACTGGGAGAGACGCCACCTGGGACCATCTCAAAACAACCATTCCTGTGACTCAGTCCTTCGCAGAGCTCTGCTGGGAATTATGAAGGGGAATCTGCACACATCGGGGATGTGGAGATGAGGCAGGCATCACACATGTGAAACCTCATCTGGACCTTCACAGAGAGGCCGCTGGTAACAATGGTGGGAATCACAGCCAAACAGGTGGTGAGGGGCCGTCTCAGGACGTGGGGTGACTCCTGCTTGGAACCGCAGACCCTGAAACACACAGCGACAGCAGTGGTGTGTGTGTTTATCAAGCAGCCTGGAGTGTGCCTCACAATCGCAATTTCTTTTACGAACAGCCATCCAGAGGGTGAGCTGCCCTTTCCCTTGCCTTTGATTTTTCTGGAGGAAGAAGGCTGGAGCCTGCTCAGTTCTTCCCAGCTGGTCTGCGCCGCTCAAAATCTTCATTATGAGAAGAGAATGAATGAATGTGACTTGATGTGTGTGACACGCTGAAGCTGGGGGTCGTTGGCCCACCCTTAGCTCAGAGCCTGGGTCCCTCCCCATATTATGCACCTCAGGATTTTGTGTCCTACTGAATCCCGTGCAAAGTTTCTATGTGGGTGGCACTTTTTGTTGCAGCATGATTGGCTGGAAGGGCTCCATCAGCCGATATGATGTCACCACTGGTTGGCGGGCTCTCCTAGGGACACTTGAGAAACTTCGATAGAAATATTTCTTTGGCAACAGCCCGCTGTTTCCATGGTTTGACAATACTAACCAGCTGTAAAGTAGTCCAGCAAAGGACAGGCCTGTCCCGGGTGAGAGAAGATCCTGTGCACACGTGCAGCCCTGGGCAAGTGAGATCACCTGGTCAGCCCTCCCGACCTGATCTTCCAAATGGAACAACCATTCGAGCCCCAATTACCTTCTGGTGTTGGAGAATGAGTATAAAAACACTCTGTGAACTTCTGAGTTCTTTTGGTGAATAACTGTTAAGTCCTTTGGAGGGTATCTTTTAGAAAAGAATGAAATAATAAACAAAGCAAAACTTAAATGTAAAGATGTTAATTTTGTAGAGGTCTAATTAACTATTTGCCATTTGTAGAGATCTAATTTAAATAGTCCCCTCGCCTGATAGTGACAGAGGATTTTAAAAAAATGCTATTAACATGCTTTTATCACTTGTCATGATAGCTATTTGGAGAAAATTGGACATTAAATAACCTTTGGTTCATTCACTTATTTCCATAATACTTAACAGAGCCAGGCCCTGCACTTTTATTTTCAAAACATATTATTTTTATTATAACAAAGTGATACCAACTCATTTCAGAAAGCTCAGAAAATGCAAACAGCAACAAAAAAAGATAATTTTAAACTGTATCCCCATGTACTTTACCTACCTTCACCACTATTAGCACTTCAGTATTTTAAAGTTATTTTCTATTTAACAAAAGTGGGATCAAAACACAAGTTTGTAATCTGCTTTTTCATATGTCATCACGTTTCAAAATAAAAGATATATTTCTACAACATCATTTTAAAGGGTTCTATATTATTCTACCATAGGGATGTTCTATTTATTCAGCAATCTGCTCTTGGTAGACATTTATATTGTTTCTTTGTACAATCGCCAACAATACTGCAATGGATTTTTTTTCTTGCTAGTTATCTGTGCTCATTCTTGTTTCCCTACCACGAATTCCAAAAAGTGAAATCATGTAACACTTGAAATGCTTAGCGTATAGTCAGATTTAGAGACAAGGGCTTTGATAGGGAATCTCTCAGCTTAGCTCAGGTAGTTGCTTTTTGTGGTCTTGAGTTTTAGTCCTAGCTGCTGTAAACTTGATCAAATGAGCATGTACCGTAGGCCAAAGTTCAATGGTTTTTACCCCCTGCAGCAGGCTGTAGTGTATCACCTCGCTATAAAACACAGAAAGTTGGGTTAGTTATCAACAGAACATGTTTAACTTTTTTTTTTTTAAACAGATAATAAACTCACATGGCTTGATATTCCAAAAGTGTGGAAGGGTATATATAGTTACTGTTTTCTTCCCCACCCCGCCCCAGCCATCCTTGGCATAGGAAGGGTGATAAAATGGTCCCAATCTGCCCAGGACGTTCTGGTTTAGCACTGAAAGTCTCATAATCCAGGAACACCCTCCATCCTCACAAACTGCTTGGTCCTTGTGTGCCATAGGAACCAGTCTTATGAGTCTGTTGGGTATTCTTCTAGAGATAATTTGATAAGAGCAATCTTAGTATTTTAAAGGTCATCACAAGTGGTGGAAAAAAGATCTTGTAAAAAAAACTATTGCACGATTTTGGGGGTAAGGGAGAACCCATAATACCACAGAGAGGCCCAAATCTTACTTGTTTTTAAGCATTTCCAGCTCTGGAGTTGCTATCCCTCTGCAAAAGAAATCTCCCTATCAGGCCTGGGAAAAAGACTTACGTAAATATTAACAATCCGTGGCCCCACTTTCCATAGCTGTGGTTGACCATTAGACTTCATCCTCCTTTTGTTTATAATTTTTTTTTTGCGGAGTTAAAAAAAGCAGTTGTGTACTCAGGGCTTGGATCTCACAAAGATGCTTATTTGCCAAGTTATCTTTCAGATTTCCCTGTGCAAACGTAACTGCTTTGGGAAAGCCCAGATTCAGAGAAAGCATAACACTGCCCTTATCAAGTGTGAATCGAGAAAGGCATCAGAAGGCCTTTTCCGGGCTATAAATAGACCTAGAACTCAGTGTATTTTAGCTTAGGGACTTTCACAAATGGTCTGGCAAACCAGCACATTATTATTTTATGAATAAGGCACCAATGTTCCTTTTAGATGTTCTAGCTTCAGGCTATTTTACTTTTGTGCAAAAAAAAGCATGAATTATTTATAAAAATAGGCATGAATATCATATGATAATATCCTAATTTCTAGCTGGGAGTAAAATGAGCTGCAGCTGTGCTGTGTGAGCACCCGCCCCCCCAAAGAGCTGACAGGGAGCGACTGGAGGATGGGGCGGTGTCCTTCCCGGGGGGATTGCCAGAGGTAGCGTGTTTTCCTGGAGGATGTTCCAGTCTCCGCCTCTCTCACCCCCAGTCTCTCTTATCCTCCTTCCCTCCCTCCCTCCCTCCCTTCCTTCCTTGAATGGATAAAGATGTAGAACATACACACAATGGAATATTACTCAGCCTAAAGACACTTGCCATTTGAGACAGCATGAAGGGACCTCGAGGGTATCATGCTAAGTGAAATAAGTCAGAGGAAGACAAATGCCATTGATTTCACTCATATGTGGAATCTAAAAAAGCAAAACAAAAAAGAAGTGGACTCAGTATTACAGACTGTTGGTCACCATAGGGGAGTGGGGTTGGGGGATGGGTGACATAGGTGAAGGGGATAAACAGGTACAAACTACAGATTATCAAATAAATTAGTCACAGGAATGGCTGTACGGCATCGGAAAGATAGCCAATAATATTGTAATATCTTTGCATGTTGATAGATGGCAACTACACTTGCTATGGTGAGGATTTAGTAATATGTATAATTATCCAATCACTATTTGCATATTTGAAACCAGTATAATGTTGTACATCAACTATATTCCAACAAAAAAAAAGTCCCCCGATGACATATGAAACCTTTACACAAAATAAACTGAAGTGTAGGCAGAAGCTGTTTTAGGGAGTTATTTGTATACAAGTTATTTTCCTCTCTAGGCCTCATCTTCTTCATCTGTGAAAGGAGGAGATAATTGTATTTTCTCCCCAGGCCTGTGCGAGGGTTGAATAAGATAAATATGTAAACCGCCTGACACAGAGTAAACAGTAACAACAGTGGGGCCTGTGTTTAAGCCTGCCCGCTGGCCAGCACATGGTGGAGGGCTGGGCAGGGGGTCTGGGAGGGACACGAGCCAGAGGCCACAGGACTGAGCAGGAGAGGGCAGGCGAGGTGGCCGACTCTCCCGGTCTGGCTGGGGCTAGCCTGACTTTAAAATGGCAAGTCCTGCAGCTCCCCTCCATGCCGGGGGCTGGTTATGCTCCTGAAATAGGCTGGGCTGAGTTAGCCCTCTTTTATTTTCTATTCTTCAAGACTGGAGGAAATGGTGCAAGGACTTGAAAGTGAGAGAAGTACAGTCTCTTTATTATATGGATGACAACAGTTGTATATAAAGGAGACCATTTTCGAATTTGATTTGAACATAACATTTACTGGTATGCCAGGAGTATGTTTTATACCAGTAACAGAGGCTTGTGCAGAAGGGGTTTTGAATGGGGTTCTAGAAGTTTCTCCCACTAAGCCAGCATTGCTCTTCTAAATGTACTCTGATATTCACAGCACCATACAGGCTCACAGAACATTTCTAATCAAGTAGCAGACCATCTGGAGGGGGGCTCAGCCTTGATTAGGAGATGGACTGAGGGCTGGGATCTGGCTCTGTCCTTTGGGATACGTGTAACCTCAGGCAGTTGTGAGACTCCTCAGGCCTTCATCCACCAGGGAGGCCACAAACCACGGGGTTGCTGTGAGGATTAAGGAGATGATCTATGCAAGGCGAGCCTGGCACACGGTGGGCACTCAGCCAACACTGGTTCCCTGTCTGGATAACTTTAGCCATGACTGTGTAGAACACTCAGCACCTATTATCTGCTCTCCCTGACCCTTTTCTCCTGGGTCTGGGAACTTTATTTACTAGTGATTAGATCAGTGTCCAATAAGAGCGGCTTTCATTAAGGCCAGAGGCCACATGTCACCTGTGGCTCCGTTTCTTGTGGTGCCCAGCCCATAACAGGAGCATAAAAAGTATCTGTTGCTGTGGTAAGAAGATTCTAGGTGACATGAGCTCTGCTGACATGATAAGGACAAATGAGAGGTTGGCTGAGACCCTGTAGGGTTGTGCCCCTGGGTTTCTCAAGTTGGGCCTCTTCTCCTCCCCTTTGCCAGGGGTGCCCTTCAGGAAAGTGCCACCTGGAGCCTCTCCACTTGGGACTTCTTTATGTGAGAGAAGACACTTCCTTTCCAAGTCAGTTCAGGCTGGGTTTTCTGTTTCCCATAGCAGAAAACATCCTAATTGATTTGCTTCCTTTATCTGGGGCCCCCCTTCCCCGGCCCCTCCCCCAGGTACCCCTCTCCTTGCCACCCCCACCCAACTGAAGCCTGATTCTAAGGTCAGCATTTCTCCAACAACTTTTTAGTCTCAGGAACTTTCTGGTCTCTTCAGATTTCCAGTCCTAAGAAAGAGGAAGGCCCTCAAAGAGCTTTTGTTTATGTGGGTTAAACCTATTGATCTATATGGAATTAGACATTTAAAATGGAGAAAACTTGAAAATACTCATTAATTCATTTAAAACCAACTAACAAATCCATTAACTTGTTAACATCAATTACATTGTTATGAAAAATAACTGTATTTTCTCAAAAAAGTTGGAAAGAGCGGCATTGTTAACCAGTTTTTGCAAATCTCTTTAATGTCTCGCTTAATAGAAGAAAGCTGGATTTGCCTATGGGCTTTTGCATTCAATCTGTTGTGATTTGTTGTTTCGGTTGAAGAACTGGAGAAAATCCAGCTTTATGCAGATACACAGTCAGAAAAGGGAGGAGAATTTTAATAACCTTTTCAGATAGTATGGATGTTACTCGATACTATACACAAACCTGCAAGTAGTAGTTTCTTAAAGATTAATTGCCATGTGAAATCTGAAACCGTATCAATGAATTTTTGTACTGTCTCATCAAAATCCATTTGTCTTGCACTTGGAATGCCTCTTCTGCCCATGCATGATTTTGTAACATTGTGTGTTGGCCACTCGGGAAAAGTGGTTTGCCGATTTACGCAGATCTTCCAAATTTTGACATATTTCATTATACAATATCAAATGCCCCACGTCTTTTTCGTATCCACGACCAAGCTCAGCAGAAAAGTCTTGAGGTATTGGGAAGCAGGAAGCAGCCTAACTGACAAGCTTTCTAAAGATTCAAATGATCACCTGAAGGTTTGACTTTTATCTCTGGCTATACTACTGTCAGTTGTTATCCTTGAGGTGACAGACTCATCTTGTTCATTTTTAAGAAAGTGCCTGCCATAGACCAGGTCTGAAGTGTGTCGGGTACTCTTCTGATTAAAAATGGTGTTGCATGAAAAAAATGGCTAGTTCAGTTTTGCACCTGTAAGAACTGCATATGTGCTTGCTCGAAAGCCAGTCACCATGCTTCAGTGTGCAGAAGTGATTTATTCCTACTTTCCATTTCATCACTTATCATATTAAAATGTTCTCTTCCTAAGGGCCATGATTTAATAATTTCATGGCTATATCAAGGATATTCTAAGTAAAACTGGCCCTTTTTGTTTTTCCCCCTATAGTGCATGGTTGTGAAGAATACAATTACTATGAGGATAGCTTGTTTTGGTTCATGCTAAGGCACCATCAGTTTTCATCACCATGGGGTTCTAGAAGTTTCTCCCATTAGTGCACCATTAGTGCAAATATTAACTTAGTGGAAAAGTCAAATAACATCTTAGCATTACTAAGGAATTAGTTTTGATTTTGACGGTTCCCTGAAAGGGTCTCAGGGACTCCAGGAGTTCACATACCACACTTGCAGAACTTCTGCTCTAGCTTACAGGTGATTCTAGAAGCAGCCCAACCTGCTTCCAATAAACTCCCTTTTCCTGAAATCAGCCAGTTGGTTTCTGTTGCCTGTTGCCCAGTGTTCCATGTTAAAAACGTCATTGTTTATGACTGGTTTAATCAAAACGTTTAAGGAACTCTGACTAAGGGCAATTTATAAGTAATGATTTGCACAGCAAAAAATCAGGAAGAACAAAAGATCCTAAAGTTTCATTTTACTAAAAAGTCTAACATTTATGTTTTCTGCATTCTTGGTGTTAACTCAGTGTTAAATAATCAAGTAAGTCTACATCAGTCCATGATTTGTGACAAAAGAAGGACAAGGGTACTAATATTTCCTCCTTTTTTATAGATGCTTCCAGTGACCTTATGGAGCTAAGTATTATTGTTCTCATTTTAGACATTTAAAAAAACTTGGATTCTGTGGTTAAGTCCTGGGCCAAGGCCACTCAGTGGTCAAACATCTCATCCGGGCTGAGAGGTCTCAAGGCCCAAGACCTCTTAGCTCTACCACGCAGGAATTTCTGATAAGGACAAAGATATGAGCCTGTGACGCTGAGGTTTGTGCCTCAGAGGGGAGTGCTGTAAAATCATGGACGTCAGAGGGGGTTCTTTAAGGAATTTCTTTCATAAATTCTATACTGCTGATAGGATAATGCTGGCTTTCTATCAAAGCAACATTTTTGACATACCACCTAGCGGCATTTTAGAGCTGGCAGAGAACTGAACCATGTGATCTGTCCATATTTATCACTACTGGGGCATGTTGGAATATTCAGTGTGCACTTCACATAGTACTTCCCGGGTGAGAACTGCTGATAACCTGATTATTGTTCATCTTACTCTATCAAAATGCTTCACAAAGAGGGGCAGGCATCTTCTTAGACGGCCCAAATAATTCCTGCTTCCTGACACTCACATCCTTGTGTAATCCCCTCTCCTTGAGCATCGCGACATCTATGACTTGCCTCTTAACCAACAGAATATAGAAAAGGTGTCATCACTTCTTATCATGTGACTGCTATGATAAAGTTTTATAAGACAGTGACTTCTGCCTTGCCAGCAGACTCTCTCTGTTGCTTTCTAGACTTGCACATTTTGATGAGGCAAGCTGTTATGTTGGGAAGGCCCACATGGTAAGGGACCTAGGGCAGTCTCTGGTCAACAGCCACTGGGGAACTGAAGCTCAACACCCTGTGAGGAGCTGAATCTGGCCAACAACCACAGATTGAGCTTGGAAGCAGTTCCTTCCTCAGTCAGGCTTTCAGAGAACACCCTACCTCCAGCTGACACCTTGATTGCATCCTTTTGAGACCCTGAAGCAGAGGACTCAGCTAAGCTATGCTCAGATTCCTGACCCACACAAGCTGTGAGATAATGCCCGTGCTGTTTTAAGCTTGAAAGTTTTGGGGTAATAATTTGTTAGGCAGTTAAATAGCTCACTAATACATGGTACTATCTTACTTATTTGTCTCTTTCTCTGGCAGGACAAGAAGTGAGCTGTTTAAGGTCGCTCAGCCCTTGTCACTGTGTTTACCCCCCACTGGAGAGTTTCCTGCCAGGATCCATTCTCAGGGTGAAAGGTGGAACCTGAGGCTGGCAGTGTAGGTCCTGGTGCTCAAGGAAAACCCTCTGTGCCCTCCACCAGTTCCCACCTTTGGGCCTCATACTAGACCTTCTGTAATTATCTTTTCCACCTCAGAATCATTTAGCTCACAAACCTGATTCACGGGTCAATTCCACCTGGGGTCTGAAACTTCAGCCTCGGGGTGGGGAAACGTAAGCAGTCCTAACGCTGTTCCAGGGCACAGGTGTGAATGCAGAACGCGCACCCCATCCAGTTCCTAAGCAGAGGTGCAAAAGGCCTGAAAAACTGAAGCCACGAGATAAGCAACTTTTTTTGTGAGAAAGAGGGAAACTGGGGAGATACTGAAATACACGCAATGCATACGGCATCGGGCAAAGGAAAAGGAGGGGGTCTCCGTCCAGGTCCCATAGTCCTTGGTTCTGACACCATCTGGGTTTCTGTGAGCTGGCACTCCGTATCCTAAGTCAACTCTAAGTGAGAACAGAGGTACCTGTCGCTTAAGGCAGTTGAAGGACTAAAAGAGACACATAAAAGGTGAACTCTGCAGCGCGGTGGAGTGAGCGTGGCTGTTGGTACTGCGTCGAGGGGTCCCGGGAGAACGGGGGCCGCGGCTGAGCCGAGCGCAGCCCGCACACGGCCCGGTGGCCTGCCCCGCCCACGCGGGGCCGCGGCCCGTCGAATGACTCGGTGCAACGTGTTGGCGGCGGCGGCGGCGGCGGCGGGGCGGCGCGGGCTCTTCCGGGCGCCGCCGTTTCCTGCCCAGCGCCGCGCAGTCACCCGGCCGCGGGAGCCCCGGGCTCAGGCCTCGGCGTCGGTGCGGCAGCCGGTGCTCCGCCGCGCGCCGCTCGCGCCATGCGCGCCGCCCCGCCGCCCGCGTCGCTCCTGCGGCTGCTGCTGCTCGCGCTCCTGGCCGCGCCCGCCACCCGCGCCCGCAGAGCCGAGGCCGCCGCCGCCGCGCCGCAGCCCGACCCCGGGCTCCCGGCGCCCGGCAACGCCACCCGGACGGGGGCTGGGGCTGCGGGCGGCGCCGCCTCCAACGCCACCGGCGACGCCCTGGCGACCCGCATCTCCCGCCTGCTCCGCGGCCTGCCCACCCTGAAGGCGGCCGTGGTGGTGGCGTGCGCCTTCTCGGCCCTGCTCGTCGCCTGCCTGCTGCTGCGCGTCTTCAGGTGGGTCGCGCCGCCCCTTTCCCGGGCCCGGGGCCCACCTGCCGCCGCGCGCGGCGCTCGCCGGCCTGGGCGCCTCGGTGCGCGGTCCCCGGCGCGGTCCCGGCCCCGCCGCCGCAGTGCGCTCGGGCTGGTGTGCCTGACACGCGTCTTAGAAACTTTCTGCCCCGGTAACGACGTGTGTCATAAACCCTGGATTCCTGCAGAGTCTGCTAATGCTTAACACTAACAGCGCCCCGAATTCCCGTAGCCGGACGCGGAATTTACTTGTATACCCATTTCACAGACGCCCTGCAGCTTGTTCGAGTAAACCTAGTGGTGGCGATAGAATTGGAAACCAGGTCCGTCTGACTTTGACCTCATCCACCTCCCGCGCCTCCCTTGAGACTCCTTAACGCCCACCTGCCTTTTTTCTTCCCCCACGGGATGTGCTACAAACTAAAGAGCAGCGCCCAGCTTGAGGGGATGCCCGTCCCCTGATGCCTGTTGGGGGTGCGCTTTGCACCGGGGATGGGAGCTGGCCTCGGGAGGCTTGGCCACCCGTGGGGCTTCAGTGACTCTGTTAGTTGGAGATACAAATGGCTCTCCCACGCCCCTGCCTAACTGAGCTGCCCCAGTGAAGACCCACCCGGGCGTGAGGGATCTTGGAGAGGCTTTTGGATGGTGGGTAAGTTCAGGGAGAAAGCACCTGGGAAATGAGGGCAGATGTCCTAGGTTCCAGAAGTAGTGAGGCAGAGGGATTTCAGGGGCTGTCAGGAGGACATTGTCCCCTAGCGTCTGGGCAACGCTGTGTCTGGAGGAAGTGAACCAAACGGGGCCTGTTGCTCAGGCAGGCTGGCTGGCAAGCCTGGGTGTGCGGGTGGGATATTCACTGCCCGATCCCTCCCCTGCCAAGTGTACACAGTGTGCTTTGGTGTTTGATCAGCTGTCAGAGGTCTGGGGCCAGGGGCTTGCTCTCCCCAGGGAGTGTTTTCAGCGCAAGAGCAGAAACTGGACCTGGAAAAGCAGGTGGGGAGTTATTACTGGCAGTTTTCTGATGCTGCTGTGTGACTCTGAGTACAGGTGCTTCCTGGTGGGTCTGTAGAATGCAATACCAGTGGTCCTGGGAAAATGGAGCAGGGAACTGGGGTCCCACATTCAGCCCTGCCCTGGCTCAGGCCATGCTGTTCCTCACTCTGCTGGTCCCCCTGATGTGGTCTGGGCATCAAACTAACCCCCTCTTCACCCCATTCTTCTCACTGACCTTGCTGCTTTGCTGACAAACCTCAGTGGCTCCCTGTAGCCAACACTGGTTGTGGCATTCAGGGCCCTTACAGACTGGCCCCAGTGTACCTTGCTGCCATCAGCCAGCCCTTCCAAACCTCCTTGGTGGCACTTGCTCTGTTCCTTATGCTCCATGGGGCTGGCTTGTGTTTTCTGGCTCCTGGTCCGGTTCCTGCTTCACACCTGCCATGACTGCATGCAGTCACCACGGCCCAGCTGCCACCCTCGGCAGGCAGTCCTGGATTGTGGACACATCCAGGCATCCTAGTGTCTGTGCCTGATGCCAGCCTGGCATTCAGCGGACACGCCATCGTCCTCTGCTGACTTCCTGATGGTTCAGTTGGAGTGAACACTGATGCCCACAGCAGCTCTGGAGTCTGAGCCTAGAGTTTGAAACATTGCACTCAAAATAGGCTGCCGGGCCCGCAAGGCGGTGTACTTTTTAAGAAGGTATTTGAACTATTTTGCCAGTCTGCTCCTTATTACCTAGGAGTGGGGGAGAGAAGCAGGCAGCATGTGGCCAGATGTGCGGGCCCTGAGCTGTGTGTTTGCGTGGGAGAGCCGGCACTCAGGCGGCAGGGCTGGGTCCTTGCTGGCGTGTGTGCGGAGTGTTGGAAGAGGGTTCTGACTCCATAGGAGAAGCGGTTGTGGACATGACCTTTCTCCTCTTCCCAGGAAGAGGCTCCTGTTGCCGTGAACTTGTGGGAGACAGTTGCCAGTCTGGCTTCTGTGTAGACAGGAACTAACAGCATTTTACAGCTGGGTGGGGCCTCTGTACCTGGTCGCCATGTGCTCCTTTGTAGAGGAGAAAGTGGAATCCCAGGGGGTGGGGGAAGTTATCCATTAGATTCTAGAACACTCTACATGTTTGTGGCCCATCGTGCTGCTCCGTGGCCTGCACTGTGTGACCTTTCCCCTTTCCCACAGTCCTCTGCTGGCTCTATTCATCAGGCCTCTGGAACTGCTGGCACCTTCCTTACCTGATCCCCATCCCAGTTGTTAGCATGTAGTCACCAGATCCTGGGCACTGCACCCTCCCACCCACAGCGTCACTACCTCGCCTATGCCTCTTGTCCCCTCCGAAGCTCGCCTGCCTGTCAGCTCTTCACTGAGCTTGCCTGCTTACACTGTCGCCTTCAGGCTGGTGTCCCTGCTTGGTTCTCCCTCCCTCTCCTGGGTTCATCCTCCCTCTGCCCACCCCTCCCCCCATGCATAAGCTTCTTAGTGTGCGTGCAAGGCTGGCTCTTCATGACCCGGGCCCTGCCCCCTTGTGAGCCCCAGTCGTGGCTCTGTCTGCTGCTCCAGCCCCACTGGACCTCCGGGGGCTTTCTAGAGCTGTCATGTGGCCACTCCACTCTGACCCTCTGCCTGGAGTCCCCTCTCCCACTGAGCCTGCATAGTCAGCTCATGCTGTTTGCCCTCCTGTGTCACCTCCTCTGAGAAGCCTCCCCAGCCAGGGTTCCCCCGTGCTCCCAGAGCACTCCAGAGTTTTGACTTCGTTGTGCAGAGTCCAGAGTGACACTGACATGTCCCTCTACCAGGCTGAGGGCTCACAAGAGCAGGCCCGGGCCATGATCACGTGTGGCTCTCTAACACCTAGCGTGGCTCCAAGAGCAAGGTGGCATCTATGAAGATATTTTTAGCCGATGAATGTTGAAACCCTAAGTGTTTTACATCGCCAGTGCTTCTCAGAGTGTCTTCTGTGGCTAGATAGATGGCTGATGCTGGACACCGGTGGGGGAGTGATTAGTTTGGGTGGTGGCCCATCTGTCTTCTTAACATTGTAGATACGGGGGGAAGAGCGTGGTAGTAGTATTGCTTATAAAGGGACAGTCTTAGCCCATTTTTCTGTTCTCCCTGAAGGAGTCACTTTGCCAGACAACAGAAAGAAATGTGGATCTAAGGAAACTGTTAAGATTAGAAGTGAAGAATGTATATCGTAGTGAAAAAAACATATATATACCTTTAGCCAAGCAATTCCATCCCCCAGTTACATTTTTCACTGTGATGCCTATTCTTTGCTTCTGATTTTATTAATTAGAAGAGAAAGCAAAGATGCCTGGGCAGCATAGTTCAAAGCAGTTCTATCTGATGGTGGAAAGGTTTACATAACCTAAGTGTCCAACCTTTGGGCATTGGTTAAATAATTTATGGTGATCCTTAAGTGGAATACTATGCAGCTGTTAAAATGGTGTAGTCTGAAAACAGATGTAATTTACACCCAGTCTTTTTGTCTTGCTGCTGCTAGTAAATGAAGATACGGCTATAGGGCCAAAATGATCAGCAGGTACTTTTGCCTCAGAGGAGCTTCTTTCAAATGAACTCAGTGACTTTTAGCCTTTGTGAGCCTCCCTGGACATATGGGACCCAACACAGGTCCCTCCCCACCTCCGACCGACTTCCCACTTGACTGCTGAATTCCCCGAGTGGAGAAGGTACCTCCTAACTGCCCTGATTAGCCAGCCTGGGAGGACCTGGCACATGCCACAGATTCCTTCTGTCTAATTGGAAAGGAAGGAAAATCCCTCTTTAGTTGAACCCTGAGCCCTCTGGCTTGTATGGCTTTACCTCTAAACTCTCATGTCCATGTACCCATTGAGTCTGGGGGGCTTTGCAAATGCAGGTGCTTGAGAGGCAAGGCACATGTGTGGGGGTGGTCCCCACGGCCAGTGCCTGCACAATGCCCTGTGGGGGTGCGTCATGGGGCAGCCGCCCTCCTGGGTTTGGGCAGAGAACGCTCCATGGATCATGCCTACTATTTTGGTTTTATGGCTGATGTTTTGGTTCTTTTTGCAAAGGGAATTTCTGGGACCATGAATTTAGAATCATGTTGTTAGGGTTTCACTTTAAAAGTCTGTTCTGACTCTAAGGGCAATCTGCCAGGAATCTGGACTGGCTATTTATTTTCCTGGAGATACAGTGGGGAGAAATCCACTGTCACTGGCAGGTGTGGAGCAGAGGAGGGGCTGTGGCACAGAGGGTGGGTGGCGCTCTCCAGGCCTGAGAAGGTGGAGGGCCTCCTAACTGCTCTAGTAGGCCTTTCTTCACATTCAGTGCTCCCCTGACCTCCCTTGCCTCCACTCCATTGCACAGACGAGGAAACAGGCCCAGAGGAGGGAAGGGTTGGTGAAGGTTACTCAGTGAGTCTGTAGGGAAGGTAGGACTTAGACCAGGTGTTCTGATGCTCAGCTTGGCCCCTTCTGGGCCTCTGGGGCATGGTGGGCTGGCTTTTGGTGCGGTCCAGCTGGGTCTCCCTGACATTCAGCCATGGACCCAGGATGAAAGGTGGCTGAATGGATAGAGTGTTCATCCCAGTGTACTCAGTGAGACCTACTGTGGGCATGGAGGGTACTGTGGGGAACACACCAGAGGCCCAGGAGCTTCTGGTTCAATCTGGGAGGTAGGGGAACACCCTTGGAGGATTCTGCTTGGTTTATAGGGAGCGAGCCAGTCAGCCGGGGAGTAGTGCGTGGAAGCAACATGTGCAAACAAAAGCATATGCTGCTAATGGATGGCCCCAGGGCTTGGGCCGGGGACAGACTGGTCTGGGAAGGCAGTGGGGAGGAGGAGGCTTAGGACCCGACAGGATGGGAGGAGGAAGAGGTTCCTCCAGGACCACATGGCCAAGCAGGTTTTGCTGTGGATAGGGTTTGAGAAAATGACCACTTGGAAATCATGACGATGACAATAACAATAGCAGCTAGTATTTGTTGAGCCCTTACTGTGTACCAGGTGCTGTGCCCAGGCTTTCCTGCATGTTTCCTCATCAGAGCCCCCATTTTACAGATGAGTAAACCAAGGCCCGGAGTGACGAGTGTCTTGCCGAGGGCCACAGGGCTGGTGCGGGGCAGGGGTCTGACCTGCGATCCAGCCCGCTCCGCCCTTTCCCGGTCACAGCCCGAGTTCGGAAGACACAGATTCTAGCTGGAGGATTTGGGGAATTGCAGTGGGTTGGAGGAGCAAAGGGACGATCTGAATGCAAGAGTGAGCTACCCAGAGGGCTGCCTCGGTGATGCTGACCTGTATCAGCTGCTGAATTAGCATCTGCTGAGTGAGCCGGTGAACAGTGACTCGGCCGCAGTGGGGGCTCAGGAAGGCCGCAGAGACCCCTGGAAGGTGCTGGAAGGAGCAGCCCGGAGGGCTGGAGACCTGAGTGGATGAAGAGGTGGAGGAAGAGGGAGGTGTCAGGACACCGGGAAGGGCCTGGATATGGGGGCACAGCGAGGGGTGGTCAGGCAGGGGAGAAGGCTTGATGAGAAATGGTGTGAGGTGCAGTGAAACCGGCCACAGAACCAGCCCCACAGCTGGACATCTGGGCTTGACTGGAGGCTGGGAGCTTCTGCCAAGAAGTGACCCTCCCTGAAGTGAGTGTGGGGGTGGCAAGGACTGACATTCCCACGCCTCCCCTGCCATGGTGCAGGGACAAGTGGATGCTGAAAGAGGCACTTGGGACGTGTTTCCCAAAGCTCAGTGTCTCCAGAGTTCCCAGGCTGTGGCTGGTCCCCTGGGTCCAGCGAAGAGTGGTTATCTTGCCTTTGCCCTTGAACCAAAGGAGCTGACCCTACAGGCCGCGTTCGTCACTCTAAGCTCACTTCCCTCACCTGGCACTTCATAGAGAAACGGGGCAGACCCAACCCTTAGCAAACACACTTGGGAGCTGGAGAAGCAGGTCCCGGGCACCTGCTGCTGCTATATCATGTGACTCCTCAACAGGTCAGACCCGGGTGTGCTTATTTTATCTTGCAGGAATCAGGGTGCTGTGCCCTCAAGCACTGAGAGAGGGAAAGAGAAAGGAGGGTGGGGGCAGATGGAGGTGAAACGCTGCAGTGTCAGGAAGGAAAACCCCAAGACTTCTAGTTGAGCCCTGTGGGGTTACCTCATCCCTGTTGTATGATCTTTTATGAAGTGTGGCCTGCCTGCCCTCCTCTCCCGGTACACTGTGTGTTGTGTGCTGGATGCAGGCATTGGACTCAGTCAACAATGGTGCCATTGTATTAATCCCAACGGGATGCTGCCTGAGAAAGGGGGAAAGCAGCTAGGCTGAATAAATAATGATTGGTGCCCCTCAATCAAGACTGAACTGCTGGTGAAGAGGTAATAAGGAACCTCGGCTGCCTGTCATTCCATCTTTCTAGGCTCATGATATTTTAGCCAAATTATTCGCTATAATTCATTCTTGGTTGGCATTGTAAACCATGGCCAGGACACACTAAGAGGCCCATAGAAAGATGATTTTTGTTTTGTTTTGATCTGCACAGTGTTTTTAACAACTGAGATGGTTGGGAATACTTAAAAACTGGGAGTCTTCATGTAAAAATCTAGATATGCCTCTTGGGAACGCCTGGGGTAGATGGGAATGCCTGGGAATGCAGGACCCGTGCCCCACGTGGAAGCCGGTACTGGGCATTGGCCATGCCGTCTCGTCTGGGTTTGTGTGCACCACTCCTTGTGTCTTCTTGGCTCAAAGGCAGAGCGTTGTTCAGCACTCGTCATCGTGTTTGTGCTAATGTTTATGCCACACTGGGCCCGCTTCACTGGTTTCCTGCATCGGCGGGGCTCTGGGCAATTCGAGTTTTTGACGTGGTGCTTTGAGTCATTTTGCTTGACTGGGTGCGGGAAGAGAGGAGCCCTGGTGTGGGGGGAGTGGGCAGCCCCAGGACAGGGGAAAGGCCTGGAGATGCTGCCGTGTGTGTCCGGAAGGCTCTTGCCCGTGCTTAGGAGGGCTTGGCTGGAGCCGTGCTGGAGCTGGGCCGGGGAGACCCGGAAGCTTGCCCTCAGCTGGAGGGAAGCCCTCTGTCCCCTGTAACTGTCCCAGGCTGCCCACTGGGGGCTGGCGAAAGGAGATTCACGGCGCACTGTTTGCCTCGCTCAGTGGCGTGTTTAGGCTGCTTTGAAAGGAAGGTGCTGGGGGATTGCAGAGGCCGAGGAAGGGTGGCACTTGGGAGCCGCATCCTGGCTCCTGCCATGGGGTAGGCAGTGCGGGCTTCGCCCCGAGCCCAGGCCAACCCTGGGTTGTCGCCTGCTCTCTGGGGGCACAGTGCTGGGGTTACTGCCTCTCAGGCAGTGCTTCCACAGGCTGGGCTTGGGAGTCATGTCCTTTCTTTCTTCTTCAAGTTTATTTGGTTCTCTAGGAAGGGCGCAGGTATGCCCTGTGTTCTGAGGAAGAAGGTGCTGGGTAGAGGCCAGAGGTTAAAAATGGGGAAAGGCCTTTGTCCCCACAGCAGTCCCTTCACCGGGACCTTAAGGCATGCCCGGCACCTGACCTGACTCACGGCAGCTGCTGGATTTGGGCTCTCCCCCCGCATTTCGTTTTCATTTTCTTCATTAATTTTCCTAAACATCAAAGGGAACATGTGCTCTTTATGACGAGGGGCATGGTTCTGGCGGAAAGCTGGTCTCTGAGCTACAGAACACCCTTAATGGGCTTAAAAAGGAAAACCGTTCAGGTGGAGGAACCGTCTGCTGGCCTAGTTCGGCTCCTGCAGTCACAGGTGAGGTGCCCCTGGGCTGCTGCAGGGAAAGGCAGGCCTCACATACGCTTAGCCCCTTTAAAAATATTTTACTTACTTACTTTGAATTTTGTTTGTTTAAAAAAATGGGTCATCTATTCACATGGTTCTAAATTCCCGAGGAGCCGGCGTGTAGAGTGAACAGTCTCCTTGTCCCGTCCCTCCGCCACCCAGATTCCTTCTCTGGGTGCTGTCAGTTTCCTGTGAATCTTCACAGTGGGAATTTTAAAGTATAGAAATGAACATTACATATATATGTACACATAGAAACATGTATCTTTCCCTATTTTTAGCAATAGCTTTATATAAGATATAATTCACATGCCATACAGCTCACCTCTTTCAAGTGTCCAATTCATGGTTTTTAGTGTATTCACAGAATTGGGCCCCATAACCCCAATCAGTTTTAGGAGATTTTCATCTCCCCGTCCCAGAAAGAAAGTGTGAGCCCATGAACAGTCACTCTCCATCTCCCTCCTAACCCCTAGGCTTAGGAAAACCTAAATTGGATCAGTTTCTCTTCCTACTCCTCTTTTCTGGAATTTTCCTGGCTATTCTTGCTGCCTTTCCCCCCTCCCTCTCTGAACTTTGGAATCCGCCTGTCTAGATTCCCCTACAGAAATCGGTCTGTGTTTATTGGATTTCCTTGAGGCTGTAGACTGATGTAGGAGGCTTGCCATTGTTATGGAGGTTGAAACTTAACCTTTCTAGTCAAAAACAGCGTGTCCCCCTTTTGTTGACATAAGCTGCGCTGGTTTCTTCGGTCTTGGCAGGAGGTGGCTGACAGCCAAAAGAACATTGTGTTTGCACTTCTGGCTGGCCTGAGCATGCCCACTCCGAGGATGTGGGTACACCAGATGTAAGAGGTGAGTTCCCCGCCCTCTGGTTGGAGGGAGAAGCTCGTGGGCTCTGGACTGTGGCCGACCTGCGCTGGAGTCCCACTTACAGGGCAGGTCACTCAGCGCCCGCTGGCTTCTGCTTCCTTCACTCCGTGATGCCTCCCTGGGTGGAGGCTGCCGTGAGACCATGTGTGCATTGCCTGGCACGGAGGGTGGTCCCACTGGGGTGTCTGTCAGCCCAGTGGGGTGGTGAGGCCACCCATGTTTCAGAGTCTCATGTAAATAGTGCCTCACATGGAGATCACAGGAGTCTGAAGAAGGGGACACCTGGACTGTTTGGGATGTTCTCGGTCGGCCTTGTCAGGGAATGGGAGAGCTGTGGCCGTGGGGTGCGGGCAGGGCAGGCGGCACCGGGCGGATCTGTCACCAGCGCCCCAGCTGAACCTGCAAACAGTAGGAAAGGATGTGAAACTAGGATTTGGGGTGGGAGCCTTGCCCTGAGGCCCCTGGACGGGGAATTGCACAGCTGAGTTCCAAACCTCATCTCGGGACGTGCCGTCTGTGGAATCTGACTGCCCCCTCCAAACTGAACTTCTAATAACAAACTGACCCTGAAGGATTTGTTTTGTTTCGTTTCTCTTTGGAGGAGAGGGCCTCTCTCCAAGCTGGTCAGCTGTGCGGCTTCGACGCCGGGTGCCCTGGCGCTCACTGGGAAACGCAGTTCTGACCAGCTGTTGAAAGGATCTTGGGGCAAACAAACCCCCCCTGGCTTCAGGATTCCATTTAGGAGTAAGGGAATTTTGAACTTCTCTGTCTTGTTAGAAATATGTGTTTTGGCTCCCAGGGATGGACGCTCTGTCTTTTTCAGAGCTCCCCTGGTCCTGCCTGCTGCTGTGAAGCACGACATGGACATTGACTCAAAACCACCTTTGGCATCTTTGTTTGAGGCCACGTGGTCTGATGGGACCTTGTTCCAGAAGAGAGAAACTGTGGCCAGGGGACCAGGCTGTTGAGGGTGGGCCACCAGTGTCTTTCCCCTTCTTTGATTCCCGCATCTCCTTCAGCAGGAAGCGCTGTAGCTGACAGTGCTGGCCAGCTGCGTGTGCGGCCGAGGACACAGGCCAGCATTCAGAAGCCCTGGGCTGCCAACCCGCGTGTGACTCCAGACCTGGGCTCTGGCTGGAACCAGGTGCTGCTTCCCCAGGTGTCTCTGAGATGAGGCTGCATCCAGAGGCTGACCCTCTGTCCCCTGGAGAGACTCAGGTGACATTAGGTTCTTTGTGGCCACGCGGCTTGTGCCTTTTCCTCGGCCGGGATGCTCGCAAACAGAGCCTGTGAGGGGAAGCCACCAGGATGTTTGTCTTCTTGGAAAGCCTGTGCACAGGCGACCCTGGGCAAAAGCAGCAGGGTTTCTTCCCTGAGGCACTTCCTCTGTGTGGCTCTTTGTTCTAGAGCACCGAGGAGTCCTAGAGTCTTAAAGGGTGTGACGAAATGGGGGACTTATAGAACCTTTACTATTAAAATAGGGGGAAATCCCTGCTAGTTAGGGTGCTTTACATTGTGTGTGGCAGAAAACCCAGCCCAGACTGGCTTCGGTGAGGAAGAGAGCTTTGTGGCTGCCGTCGTAGCCCCGGAACTTGGTCTGTCGCCCTCCAGTCTGTGTTAGGCCATGTGGGCTTTGTTTCCGTTTCTAGAAGGTGGCAAGGTGGCTCCCTCCATCTGGCTTTCCAGGGTGGGGCATGTGCTGCCCTTGTTCCAGCCTTCCTAGCAAAGGGTCATGGGCTCTGACTGGCCGGGTACCCCCTACCCCCTATTGCCAGGTCCTGGGGGTTGCAACACACTGACTGGCTCGGGTGTAAGTCCACTCCTGGAGCCGCGCTGTGGTCGGTGGCTGGGCCTCTCTATCCATGGGGACTGTGTGGGAGGCAGATTCACTGAGGCTACTGAGGACACAGGTGCCAAAAAGAGGAAGAGGTGGGTGCTGGCCCGCCCCAAACCAGTACCTGTCCTCAGGGAGTCACAATTTAGAATGAGCTTATTGGACATGTGCCCAGATCAATTTGAAATAGGAATGTGTGAGCTGTGCTAAGAGGCAAGTTCCAGAAAATGTAACGGGGGCAGAGTTTCTTGGTATTAGAGTCAAGAGTTTGGGAAATCTGCTGGGGGTGTGGAGTGGGGCTTGCGGTGAGGAGGGGTGGGAGGTAGGGAGGGAAAGGTGTCTGGCCTCTTGGCAGGCATGAGGTGGTTGAAGGTGACCTGTCAGGGGATTCATGCGGAGGCAGCCCCTGGACCTTGGCCGTGGAGACATCAACCTATCTGAGCCTCAGTTTCTTCAGCTGTAAGAGGAAAAACAAACAGTGTCTTATAGAGTGATTAATAAGTTTTACATTTGATCACGTGTGTAAATTGCTTAGCTGGCACCTCGGAAGAGCTCAGCTATTATGGACTATTTATTATTAATTTGGAAAGACACTTAGAGAAGAGAGAGCAGGACCTGGCAAGGTTATTTAGGCTTCGGGAGCTGTCATGTTCTCTCCCTCCGAGGCAGGACAGCACCGTTCTCTGGCCCCAGGACAGTTTGCCTGGGGCGTCTCCAGGTCTGTGGGACACGCTCATTTCCGGCTTCTGACTCGCACACAGCGAGTTAAGGAAGGTTCACTTTTTTAATCTGAGAAATATGTGAAGATCCCCCCCATCCTGCCGCACCTCACCCCACGCGTATGTTGTGTGGTTGCCCACCCAGCTGACCCTGGAGGCGCTTGGCAGTGCAGCTGGGACCCTCTGCCCCAAGTCCCAATCTCTTCGAACTTCCCGCAAGTTCCAGTTTTTCCTCCTTAGCATGTCCAATGGTGGAGATGTGAAAATGCTCTTCTTCGGTGAAGGGTGCTGTGTCTCAGAGAGTTGATTAAACCATAATTTCTCGAGCTCATTATGTCAAAACTGACATTTGAAGCATGTGTGAAGGCTCTTGCTGATGGGCTTTTAGGTTAGTCATGGTTTTCCAGGGAAACAGAACCAAGAGTGTATATATGTGTGTGTATATGCATATATAAGTAAGGTCTATTAATTGTATTATATATTAGTATATAATCTATCATGTTATCAGTACATTAATCACATCAATTATATTATTATCTTAATATGATCAATTTATAAGTAATGGTCTCATGCAATTATGGATGCTGGTAAGTCTGAAGATCTGCTGTGTGAGCAGGAAGCTGGAGACCGAGTGAGCCCCTGGTATAAATTCCAGTCCCAGGGCAGGCAGGCTGCAGGCTGAAGAACTAATGTTTCAGCTTGAGTCTGAAGGCAGAAAAATAGCCAATGGTGTCCCAGCTCAAAGGCAGTCAAACAGTGGAGCTGACCCTTACTTGTGGGAGGGTCAGTCGTTATGCCCAGTGCAGGCCTACAGCTGATTGGACGAGGCCCACCCACACGGGTGGTGGGGTGGGGGTGATCTGCTCTTCTCAGTCCACTAGTTCCAATGTTGACCTCATCTAGAAGCGCTCTCTCAGAAACACCCAGAAATAATGTTTGACCGCACGTCTGGACAGCCTGTGGCCCAGTTAAGTTGAAACATAAAATTAACCCTCACACCTTTAGTGTAATCTTGGGGTTTAAGATTATATTCTGTGATTCTATGGTTGGAAAGGCTGGCATTACAGTAAGTAGGCCATGAAGTTCTAGCTGCTGCTGGTGGTTTCTATCTTCTCCTGTGGGTAACTGTCAGGGGTCTTAAATAGGTTACTTTTCTCATTGCCAAACTCTAGAAACAATTAGGAAGAAGGTAATTTTATTGGTGGTGGGGATCCACTCCCACGAAGCGGGGCTGAAGTCAGAGCTTCCAGAACCTTCCTCCAGGTTTGGCTGTCAGTCCTGCACCAGGACCAATGACTGAACTAGATTTCAAGTTCCAAGTGCACAGCAAGGTTTTTGAATCAGATTTTGCATGTCCTAAGCTTCATGATAGCTGAAAAAGAGCTACACACAGGCCTCCTTAGCCTGAAGCCGCCTGGGTGGCAGGCTCTGTGGGCATCCACTAGGGGCTTGGTCAAATCCTCGGACTCATAGGACATCTCCTTTTCTAGCGTTCCAGAGGTTTGTTCAGATTTGTGTTGGGAATGGGCAGCCCGGCCACACAGCACAGTCCACAGAAGGGCAAGCCCCAGTCCTTTGCAAAGCCGGGTGCTTCCTCTAACCAGCTGTGAATCATCTGGGTGGTGAAATGGGGCTGTTTTCCTGAGAAAGGTGGAGTGTGGGTCTGCGTAGGTGGGGAGCTGACCCAGGTCACAAGGGCTTGGGGATGGGTGCTTCTCCTTGTGGCTTTGTCTTGGGCTACTTGGCTACTTGTGGCATATGGAGCCGTTTCTGGGCCTCTCGTTCCTTCATACGGGATTGGTTGGAATTGGTGAGGGAGTAGCAGCCTTCTAGGGCAGAATGCAAAGATTGATTTTACTCCTTCTGGGAGAGTAGAGAGAAGAGAAGAACCTGCTGATGGTTCTTTTTTTAAGAGTGTGGACCCAAGGTGTTTATAAGATTAGCATTTACTCTGCACAAAGCCTGCTTGCTAAATACCATTGTTCCAGGGCCACTGGGGAGGCGACTGGCTGTGCCCCCTCACCTCTCACCACCAGGCTTGAAGTTGGCACCGTGCTTGATCCCATGTTCAAAATCCAAGCAGTCTCACTCCTATGCCTCTGTGTGTGTGTGTGTGTGTGTGTGTGTGTGTGTGTGCACGTGCACACTTGTGATGAAACAACCAGCTTTGAGATGAAGTTTGGGGGTTTTCCACTGTATATTTTTGCCCAAAGTTTTTACCCAAAGTAGCACGAGGAGCAGGTACAGCAGGCTGTATAGGTTGCTTTATGCCAAAGATACAGATAAACATACATTTTTTTCTATGTAAATGACACTTTCATAGACCATGTTTTTAGTAAATCATACCAGCTAAGACAAAAGCGTGTTGTTGCTAGGAAATTACTAGGAAACCTGAAAAAGTGAACTTACTTCATTATTTTGCAAATGTACTGAGGAGTTTTTGTGTGCTGAGGACAAAGAGATCTTCTGTGTGTCTCTGACATGGTCACCACCTGGAGAGGGCTTATAGTCTGCAGGAAGAATGCTTAGAGCATTTGATTCTTCAGTGCCCCATTTATGATTTTTGGGAGTTGGCTGGTTTTTGTAGACAGTATCACGTATACTTAAAAGGCAGAGATACCAGAGAGTACAGGGCATTTGGGAGAAAGCTCAGATAGTGGAGAAACAAATGCAAACAGCACGGTAGTCATAATAATAGTGTTATTTCCTGCCCTGTCATAATAAACTCTGAGCCATGCCCTGATACGTATCGCATCCTTCACGTGGAGACCCTAATGCCAGAGACTGGAGGGCTGTCTCAGCACTTTCCCTGTGGCCCACAGTGACCCTCTGCCATCCCAGAGGAAAAGCTAAGTGTTAGAACTCACAGTACTCATAAATCCTCAGGATGGAAACAGTATTGACTCATTTTTAAAAGTCTGTGCCATACAACAGAGGCTATAGCACTTCCATTTATTATTTTTACTAACAGTCATTTTTGCTAAGAGCCTCCTGTACAGACTGGTTAAATGCATCATCTCATTTAATCCTCCCTAGACTGGAAAGGGCAAATACCATTCTTACCCCATTAGCCAACCTGCCCATGTTCACATAGATAGACAGTGCCAGGGCCCTGACCCAAATCCCAACTGGCTGGCCTGTGGGGCGGCCTCTCCACTCCAGGCTGTGCCACCTGTCCTTGGGGGCAGTGATCTGTCAACCCAGAAAGGCCAGGAAGGGTGACGGGGTGAGGGGGAAGGGGACAGGTGTGTCATGACCATCCAAGCGCAGGGCTGGATCCCGACCTCACTGGACAGTTTGATCTTGTGCTCATAGTGGATTTTCTTTGCATTCATCTTGCCTTCTGAAGTTATTGCATGTGGGTACCACTTACCCTGGTGGCTGGGTTTGGTTTTCCAGTGCTCAGGGAGGTCTAATCATCTCCACGTTGTGGGTGAGGGCCACGAGGGTTGGCGAGGCCAGCACCCTGCCTGAAGCCCCAGGGCTGGAAGTGGAGGAATGGGGGTATCACCCAGGGCTCCCGGGAGCCGGGCTGGCAGCACCTGCGGGGCTTACTTACATCAGTGGGACGGCGGAGTTCTCAGGAACGTGCTTCTCTTCTCCCAGGTCCGGAAGGAGGTTGAAGAAAACCCGCAAGTATGACATCATCACCACCCCCGCCGAGAGAGTGGAAATGGCCCCACTGAACGAAGAGGATGACGAAGACGAGGACTCCACAGTATTTGACATCAAATACAGGTATGGCACGGGGGCAGAGGCTTCCTCTGGGCCCGAGGGCACTGGGTGGCAGAGGGTTCACCTTTGCAACACAGAGAGGTCCCGCCTGGCATCTGTAGTTCTTATCCTTTGGTTACGTGTTTGGTTACTTGGGGTGTTGCGCTTATGGGTAGAGCTGCTCTGACCGCACAGCACCCAGGAAGCCAGCAGAGAAATGCTTGCAGAGAAATGGTGCTTCCCTACTTTTCACAAAGGCGAGCACTCCAGAGGTCAGCTTTCAGTGAGGAGAAGGGGCTGAATTCCAGACAGGAAGCTTGCCGTGCACTGGCTGAGGGCATCTGGTCTAGGCACCTGCGTGTGGCGCTCGCCGTGCACACAGACGGGAACCTCTGTCTCAGCTTCTTCCCTTAACTTGGTAGCCGAGGGCGGGGGGTGGGGTGGGAGCAGGGGTTGCTCCCTTCATGGGATTTACCCATGAGCCCCAAAGACAGAGGAGTTTCCCACAGGTGGCCTGTAGGAAGGTCAGAACGACTTTGTGACTTCACAAGTGTAGTGCAGTTTCCAGATCCTTTTCGGATGTTCATCAGATACGTGAGTATCTCAGCATAGGGGTTCGGGGGAGCATAGTTTAGACAGAAGGGCTCGATGGCCCAGGGAAGGGGAAGGCGCTTGCCCAATGCCCCAGTTATTGGTAACAAAGGGGAATCGCAAATCCAGGCAGGACCCATCCTGAGCTCCCCCCCAGGGTTTTCCAGAGAAACAGAACCACCGGGATATATGTGTAGAAAGAGATTTATGATGAAGGTCCAAGTCCTGAGAACCAGGACAGGTGCTGATGTAAGTCCTGGGCCAAGGGCAGGGAAGACTGACGGACGTCCCAGCGCCAAGGCTGTCGGGCGGAGGGAAGGAGGGAGTTCTCTCCAGCTCAGTTCAGGCCTCTGACTGATCATGCGAGGCCCACCCATGCTGGGGGAGGCTCACCACAGTCCATTCTACTCAGCCTGCTGATAAGGTTCTCCATCTAAACATTTCATAAATTTTTGTTAGATGTATTCCTAGGGGTTTTACATTTGTTTATATGCATATTTCTATATATGTGTATATAGTGTATATATATATATATAAATTGATTTTTTAAAAGTATTTTTTATGTAAAGCTTTTTGCTTAAAAAGTATTATTTTATTTGTATTCATGTTGTCTGAAAAAAATGGCTGTACTATCATGTTTACATACATACCAATATTGGAAATAGTTCATTAATGAATCATACCCAAATTTTATAAAGAATATACATACAATAGCAGCAGACTCAGAGACTCCAAGAAGGGACGAGCAGTTCCCAAAGGGGAGGGGTGTGGGAGGGTGGGTGGGGAGGGAGGGAAAAGGGGATTGAGGGGTGTTATGTTTAGTACACATGGTGTGGGGGTCATGGGGAGAACAGTGCAGCACAGAGAAGGCACGTAGTGGGTCTGTGGCATCTTACTGCACTGATGGACAGTGACTGCATTGGGGTCTGGGTGGGGACTTGATGATATGGGTAAATGTAGTAACCACATTGTTTTATCATGTGATGACCTTCATAAGGGTGTATATCAATACCTTAATAAAAAAGTTAAAAAAAAAAGAATGAACATGTAAACATGGTTTGGTTATAAACAGCAGAGTGGGGACACAGAGCATTAGCTGTAATTGGCATTTGGGGTAAAGAGTAGTACCCTTTGAGAAGAACCAAAATAATTAGTAATATTAATGCATACTGCAAAATAATACACACCCAAGAAATTTAGTGACGGTACTCTTTTTTTCTAGACTAGACAGTTTTATTCTAAACCATTGTTCTGTCCCACATTCAAAGCACAGACCCAGAATTTAATGCGAAGAACATCTTCTTCATGATGGGACACAGTAAGAAGTGCTGCACTGTGCAGGCCTGGGGGTATTATACGACAGGGAGCACTTGATGGCCTAAGTGGGCCAACGAACTGCTTTGGTTCTGAGCCACTGAACAGAATCTCAACCATATTTGGTGACCGAGCTAACTGCACGGGAACTGATACACTGAGCCATATTTCTCTGGTAGCCTCAAATGTCACAAAATAGAAAAAAACACCAAAGAAATATTATAATTTGTCCAGAAATCCTGTCTATAGACTCATACTTCAGAATAAGGTGGAAAAAGGAGCCCTTTCCTGAGTACCTAAATACAGGCATTATGAAGACTGCTAGGTTGATATTGTGTCTGGTATAAGGCAGAGAAAGTACATTTTGAAACCACTGTCAGATTAAGAAACTTCCACAACTGGTCTCAATGCTTCAAAAATGGAGCAGGTTCCTTCCTCTTCTAGGCTGACAGTTAGTGCTGGGTTGACATTGCTGTGAAAATAGAAACTCAGTGCCAAAGGCAAATGATTAAAAATGTTTTAATTTTCACTTATTGTCTCTGGTTTTATTGAGATAGAATTGACATACAAAACTGTGTAAGCTTAAGATGTACAATGAGAACTTCTAGAATCTACCTTCTTAGCAAGTTTCAAAGATACCATACAGCACTGTGAACTGTATTCATCCCTAGTACTTATTTATCTCATAACTGGAAGTTTGTACCTTTTGGCCGCCTTTCTCCAATTCCCCCTCCCCTCCCCACCCCCACCCCTGTTAACCACAAGTCTCATCTGTTTTTCTATGAATTTGTTTTTTTAGATGGCACATATAAGTGAGATCATACAGTATTTGTCTTCCTCATCTAACTGATTTCACTTAGCATCATGCCCTGGAATTCCATCCATGCTGTTGTAAATGGCAGGATTTCCTTTTTCTTTTTGTGGGGAATAATATTCCATGATATATGTACATTTATACACACACACACATCCCATTTTCACATATATGCATATCACATTTTCTTTACCCATTCAAGGGCCAAGGGATGCTCAGGATGTTTCCACATCTTGCCTGTTGTGAATAATGCTGCTACGGACGTGGGGGTACAGATAGCTCTTCGACATAGTGATTTTGTTTCTAAAGGCAAATGATTAAGTGGGACCACCTGGTAGGCACTAAGGTGAAAGGTAATACTTTCATTTTTTGAAAGATTAGTCAGCTGTAGAAAAGAAGGAAATCTTGCCACTTTCTAAGACCCATAAATGCTGAGAACAGAGGGTTGCTTGCATTAGGGGTGGAGGGCAGGGGATGGGCGAAGTAGGTGAAGGGGATAAAGAGATACAAACTTGAAATTATAAAAAATAAATCAGTCATAGGAATGGAAGTACAGGATAGAGGATATAACCAATAATACTGTAAAATCTTGGTATGGTAACAGGGTATGTACACTTCCTGCGGTAAGCATTTAGTAGCATGTTTAATGATCAAGTCACTACGTTGTACGTTTAAAATCAATATAGGATTATATATCAACTGTATTCCAATAAAAAAGGAAAAAAAAAAGGAAAGAAAGGCTGAGTCTGCTCTCTGGTCTGTTGGAAGGGCAAATGCAGGTGAGGACCCCTGTGTCCAGGCCTCCTCTGGGGCATTTTCCTTGGCCATTTTAATAGCAGGCACTCTGTCTGCCTCTGACAATAGCATGGAGCCCTTTGACACCCTTTAATTGAAAAGTGGTGATTTTTAATGCCACCTTAGGAATTGTTTTAGGCCCCCCAGGCACCTTGGTATGTCTCCTCCCCCTCGATCTAGGCAGAAACTCAGGACCTGGCAAACCATTTGTATTATTTAGTCTTCCACCCAGATCATGGCTGTAGTAAACCCAGTGTCCCGAGGGATCAATCTCCACGCCTGGGTTTCTGCTTCTGGGGCTGCTGGCTTCTCTCTGTGTCACTTGGGGACAGCTTCAAAGACAGTTTCTCAACAAGCTGCTGTTGCCTAATTCATGACTTTGTCTCCGATACCTTTTTAAAAATATCATTTTCTCACTTTCTGTTCATGGTGTCCAGAAATGCAGTTGATTTTTTAAAATGCTGATTTAAAAAAAATCCAGCAGCTTGCTGAACTCTTATTAATTCTGGTAGTATAAATGGGGGATTTTCTTTTATATGGATACATCATCCGAGAATAATAATAGTTCTTCCACCCCCAAAGTCCTTCAATGTTTTATTTCTCTCTCTCTCTTTTTTTTAATACTTTCTGTGTTCTTGGCCTCTAAGTCATTGTTAAATGGAAATGATGATCGTCGTCGCCCTGTCGTGTTCTCGATCTTAAAGGGTATGCTTTCAAAACTGACCACTCAAAGGAGTGTTCGCAGTAGGGTTTTGTTTAATTTTTTTGTCCAGGTCGTTTCCCTCTCTATTCCTAGTTTGCAAATGTCAAGTTTTATTAGCTCTATTGAGAGGCTCCTAGTTTTTCCTTTAATTGGTTAAGATGGTGAATTTACATGCGTTGATTTGTCTATCATTAACACAACTTTGCATTCCTGCGATGAAAGCGAGCGTGGTCATGGTTACGGTGCCCTTTTATTTGCATTGTTGCGTTCCATTTGCTGGCATTTTGTGTGGGTCTTCCCTGTGTCTCTCAGTGACTGAAACTGGTCTGTCATTTTCCTGCTTTGCAATATCCTTGTCATGCTTTGCCAGAATTTCTGGCGCCATAAAACAAGTTGAGTCATATTCCTTATTCTCCTTTTCTCTGGAAGAGTTTATATCCGATGAGAATGATTTGTTTCCTTAATGTTTCATAGAAAGTGCTAACACTGGCTGGGCCGTGATGCTTTCCTCGTGCAAAGACTTTTAAAAACTACTGGTGTACAATTCTTTGAATATTCATAGGAGTATTTAGCCTTTATTTCTTCTTGGGTCAGTTTTGATGGGATGTTGTTGGGATATTTTTCTGGGACTTTGTCCATTTCCTCTAAGGGTTCAGATGTGTTGTCCTAAAGTGGTTCACAACATTCTCTTATATGTTTAATCTCTGTTATGTGGGATCACCATCCCCTTTCATTCTTAACAGTGGTCATGTTTGCCTTCTCTCCTTTTCCTTGATCGGTTTTGCAGGAAGTCTAATTTTACTTGACACAGAAAGCCAAATCTGGTTTCTTTGATCCTCTCTATTACCGTTTTCAATTTCAGTTGATTTCTGCTCCCCTTGCTTATGCTTTCTTTAGAGGTGTTCTGTTCTTTTTTCCTAATGTTTTTCTAAGTATTTAGCTCCTTCATCTCCAGCCTTCTTTCCTGATATAAGCACTTACTCTGTAACTGTCTGCTTCAGCTGCCCCCCACGGGCTTCCCTGGTCATTCCCAGGCACTATCCTGCTGCCCTGTTTGTTTTGAAGAATTGAACTTCCAGTAGCTCATGTTAGGAGTCTGTGCTATTTGTGGTTGCCAGAGTATCAGGACGTGAGTCAACCTGGAGGGGACTCAACGAGATGTAAGACCACTCTAGTCCTCAGGCCCAAAGAAGACCGACCATTTAGAAGGACCGAGTAATAGCTCTCATTATTATAGACGTAATGTATGGTATAAACGTTACAGATAAGGGAAAGGGAAAATAGAATTACCTATGATCTTGCCACTGAACGATAGCCACCGGAGTGTGTGTGAGCGCCTGTCTGTGCAATTTTCTTTCTTATAGAACTAGGACCATGTTGCACATGCCATTTTGGAACATATTCTTACCCGAGCGACATATCACAAACAACTTTTCAAGTCAATAAGTTTGAAAGGGCAAGAATTTTAAGGCCAGTTTTATGTGCTGTCTCTTGTATTTGAGAACTTGCCCATCTGCACATGAAAATTTGTTCACAGGTACTTACTTATGTTTCCTGTTTAGACATAGCTCAACTAAATTTTTTGGTTCTCTTTGGGAAACAGACTGCTTTTAAACTGGATGCAGCTGGATCATGACCTTTGGTTATTTTATGAGTGAGTGCAAAGAGGAAAATCATGTTTTTGGTGCCAGGGCAGTAAGGCAGTAACTTGACTCTTACCGTTCTGTGTAGTTCTCCAATAACACCTGTGACTGACAGCCCGAATGCATCAGCCTGGCAGGAGGTGGCGATAAGGCGGGTAGGGCGAGGTTTCTGTGCAAGGCCCTCTTTTTAGGCAACCATGGAAATGGGATGTTCACATCCATGAGATGAGACCTCTGATGTTTAGGGCCAGATGTGGAGGGAAAAAAGGCTGTAGAAATGAGGTTCCAGCTTTGTACTTAACGAGGCTAATTAGAAGAGCATTATGCTGGCTAAATGGAGTACAGAGAATCTGAGTGTTTCGAAATGGTTCCCTATTTCGAGAGGTGTTTGATCCCTGGCTGGATGCATTTTGAGCTTGCTCGGCATAGCATGCATTTGTGGCTACTATTTTGGGCATCTGCACATCCCCGGTTTATTACAGGAGACGTTTGTGATACCCTGTGTCCTCCAGGGCAGCTCAAAGCACGCTGCTGGGAGAGACTGCTGCTTCTGCCAGCCCTGCCTTCCTGCATGGAGGGGCAGCTCTGTTCCGCCGCTCCTTAGGTTTGCAAAAGATGTGGCCTGTGGAGGTGTGGACAGAGGTTCTAGAAATATCTGCCTCCCACCCTCTTCCTGTGGGACTATAACTAGTAACCGATGAGGTTCCCGCTCTGATGCTGGGGGCTGCCCCTGGTATCTTGTCTTTGGAACAAAGGGCATTTAGTGGCTGTCTGCAGAAAGAGGCCCCTGGAGGCTAGGCTGGCAGTAGGAAAAAATGGATTTGACTGCTTGTCCTAGACTGAGGCTGGGGGCTCAGTGTCCCAGTGGACACCCTGTGGCAGTTGTGAAGCATACTTAGGGGGCCTGGGATGGCCCTTCTGCCCACCTCATGCCTCTTCATCTGTAGAGGATGAGGCTCAAAGCTGTTAGGACATCAGCATGTGGATGGCTGGGTATCATGTGCTCCTGAGGCCAGGAGGTGACGTCTCGAGAGGGGGCCTGGGAAGGCCCTTCTGCCCACCTCATGCCTCTTCATCTGTAGAGGAGGATGAGGCTCAAAGCTGTTAGGACATCGGCATGTGGATGGCTGGGTATCATGTGCTTCTGAGGCCAGGAAGGAAGCAGAGGGGACTTGGTGACCTGCAGGCTTCCCTGAGGATGCTGGGTATCCTACATGGACCTGAAGCAGCACTGGGGCGTCATCCCCGTATGAGTTTGCACAGAGCTCTCCCAGCCCTCTTCCTTTGCAGAATGCTGAGTTTATTTGTTAAAAATGGGCATCTCATGAGGCATTTTTGTTTCTTTGAAAAACAGTATTGGCAATCTGGGGTAGTTTTCAACTAAGGTATCATGCACCTTAAAACTATTTGAGTTTTATGTCTATGAAGAGGGAGCCCATGTGAACAGGAATTTGTGTGGCAGTGAAAATGTGACATCTCACTTATTGAATCACTGAGTGAATCTCACTTATTCAGCTTCCTACCCCCCAACCCACATAGAGTTTATAGCGCTGCATGAGAATCAGGCAAAAAAAAAGAGAAAAAGAAAAGGGAAACAGCACAAGCCCCCCTAACTAGAAATGCTTTTGCAAAAGCCAGCCACGTTTTTTTGTTGTTCTTTACCATGTCTGGTGTCCTGGGATGCGAGAGGAGAGGTGGGACTGCTGAGGGCCGCCCCACCCATGGGGTGTTCTCCTTGCGCACACTCACAGATGGGGCATTGCTGCCTCCCTCAACTTCCCTGTCATGTATTCCTGCAAGTCCTGTGCCATCTTCGCGAGGCGTGCTCGCCTGCCGCATGGAGGTCAGCTGCCAGGGTGCTGGACAGGTGCTCCCCCGTTGAGGGCTTTTGTCTGCCGACAGAGGAAACATGGGCAAGGCCAGGTTGGCGCATGTCCCTCCCCTTCCCTGGCTTGGTGATAACCCAGCATCGTGGTGCAGGACAGTTGGACATGTGAATGGAGTAAGCATGCCTTTTCTTCTCACGGAGCTTCCTGGGAGGGTGGGACCAGTCGGCATTGACCGTCTGGCTTATCTTCATTGTGAAGCAGGAATGTCATTAACAGTCTGGCTGTTCTGGGGAGAGAAAGGGGTGGAGAGAGTCTTCTTAGAGTCTCTGCCCATCACCCTCGGCATGTGTCTAGCTCGTGAGCCTGCTAATCTGGTCATTGTGAGTGCGAGGTGGGCAGATCTGGCTCCGTCTCCCAGGAGCTTGTGCAGAGATGGGGAGACAGCTTAGGGCAGTGACGCTTACAAGATGGCCTGAGACCACAGGGAGGAGAGAACTGGGGGCTGTGGGCAGCCAGCAAGGCACCTCTCCTGGGCAGGAAGCTCTTCCAAGAGGAGGGGAAGCTGATGGAAGGTTTGGAAGGGCCAGGAAGTGCCCCAAAGTGGATCACCAGGCAGGCGGGTGAGGGCATTGCAGGAGAAGGAATAGCGGGGCCATGTGTGCGGTCTAAAGCAGCGCAGAGATGACCAGCGAGCAGCAGCTGTGAACCTCTGCACCCCCTGTGTGACCCCTGCAGCTTCATGGCCGCAGGGAGGCGGGGATAATACCTGAGGTGATGGGGGCTTGATAGCCAGCCTCCCCACCCTGGTCTCTGCAGCTATGCTGACCTCAGGGGGTGGTTCCCAGGTGCCCTGAGTGAGTGCTCCCCCTGGAGGTGTGCGGAAGAGCTGCTGTTTCCCTCACCCTGTAGCAGCCCTGGAGGTTTAGCTCTGCTGCGGAAGGCGGCCCAGGAACGTGCCCTGCCCATGACGCATGGTGGGGCTCCCTCCGACCGCCCTGTTTCCCTCCACCTGCATGAGTTTCCTCGTGGGTGAGGAATTGTCATGGGCACAGGGGGTGTGAACAGCTGCAGGGGTGGGTGTGGGGTGGGGCGCAGGCAGGGAACCTGCAGAGGTCCCCTGGGAGGCTTCTGGGGTGTCACCAGATCATTACTGTTGGGGCACCCATGAGGGTGAATTTCCAGCCGGTGTGTTGGCGGTGTATAAAGTACACCCCCACGTGCTCCGATGGCTGAGGTAGTTTTTAAGCTTTCTTTGGCTAATTGTACAGATATCTCTTGCACCCCCTGTGGTGTCTGATACCGTGCCTGGCATTGGTGTGTACAGGAGAGCAAGCTCAGATCCCAGGATTGCTTGCAGGGAGCTCCCAGCCTAAGCCAGAGACAGATGTGAGTCAAATAACTACATAAGCCAGAGGGCAGTAAACTGTGGCCTGTGGGCCAAATATGGCTATTGCTCCTTTTTGTGCAGCTCACAAACCAAGAGTGATTTTTACATTTTTAATTGTTGAAAAAAGAATGAAAAGAAGGCTAACATTTCGTGGTATGTGAAAATTATATGTGATTCAGATCTCAGTGTCTGTAAGTCAAGTTTTATTGGGATACAGCCACACTCAAGCATGTCCATACCCTCCATGGCTGCTTTTGCCCCACGGTGGCAGGCCTGGGTAGTTGCCACAGAGATCGTAGGACCCGTGAAGTCGAAAATATTTGTTTCTGGACTTTCACAGAACAATTTGGCTGAGCCTGGGTGTGAACACCTGTCGAAGTGCTAGGAAGGAGGGGTACAGGGAGAAAAGAGAGGGTATTTGTGGGGAGCTGGGCAATGATCCTGAGCTGGGAGCTGAGGGGAGGGAGGAAGTTGCCTGGAGGAGTGGAATACACATTCAAGACAGCACATCCAAAGGTCCTGTGGTTGGGGAGTGTGGCCTGCAGGATGGAGGCTGTTAGGGAAGCATCAGAGTGGATGCAGGGCTCTTCTGGAGGGCTGACTCATTCTTCCTTTTCTTGTAGGTAAAACTCTGTGTTTTCCAGCACATTGGCGCCCGATGGGAAGGTGGTCAGCTGCAGCCTGGGGTGTGGAGGAGGATCTGGAAGCTGTCTCGTCTGCGGTGTCGAAACCAAAGCGAACATTATTTGTGAAACGCTGGCACAGCTGTGTGTGTTGAACATCTGCTCAGAATGTCACCACAGAAGAGTCGCCTCTACCAACCTCTGGGTGCCCCTCTGAAATGTCACCCCTTCTTCCTCCTCAAGAGAGTTCTGCCTTGCTTAGGGGCAAAGGGTAGAAATATGTTGACTTAAGAAATTTTGCTAAGGCAAATGTTGACAAAAGTAAAGAGATCAGAAGTTATCAAGAACCTAAAAAAAGCCTGTGGGATATTCAGCTTATGTTTGTAATGTCTGATATTCTGCTTTTCTGGATCTAAGACCTTCTGGACATTGGACCCTGCTGTGGTTTTTTGGGCGTGGTCAGGTTCTGGCCTTATGTGGGCGATCGTTGAGTCCAGGTTCAGAGTGAAAGTGTGTACAGCTGGCCAGACCCCAGCAGAGGTGTACACATGCCTGTGGTGCCTTTTCCTTCCTTTTCAAAGAAACGGGTTCAACAGAATTAGGCCTGGCTGGTTCACAAAGAATTTTGAATATCAGGGAAAAACCTGTACACACGTATGCTTGTGTATATATGTGTGTGTGTGTGTGTGTATGTGTGTGCATATTCACTTAAAATGAATTCTCCTTCTCTGAAGTTTGGCAAAGGACCAGGCAGCCTTTGGTTAGTCCCATCCATTGTGTGTTTCTTTGCCCTGTCCTAATTTTACATCGTCGGTCTTAGAAATGTTGGTCTTAGAATTTAAAAGAATCACTGTGGTAATTCAAATGAATGGCGGTTGGTTGGCTGGAAAAAAGCCCATCTGTCAGGGACTCTATCTGAAGTTGTTCTAGGCCAGGCTGGAAGAGAAACCCACGTAGCTTGGGGGGGTTACGGAGCGAAGGCCCCTCCCCGGTGTGGGCTGTGGGTTTGGGGGTGGCTTCTCTCAGAGCTTGGGTGCCCAGGCACCTGCCTGCTGGCTTCCAGAAGTAGGTCTTGGGCGGGCTTTGCAGGCTGATAGAGGCCCCCCGTTCTGCTGTTTCCCCCGGGGTGGAGGTTATTTGCTGCAGCTGAGATGCTTCTGCTGACATCTAAGAGCTGTGCCTCTGGGGCCCTGGGACTCCACTCTCTCTGGAAAAGGGTTTTCTATTTTTTTTTATCGCCCTTTTCTTTCCTGGCTTCCTGCAGGGTTTGTATCTCTGCCTACTTTTTGTCTGCACCCTTGCTTTGCGTGAAAACTCTTTAGCCTTTCCCAGCTCAGCTGTTCTGAGATTCCTCAGCTCGCTGAGAAGGGCCGACCCGGGGCGGGGCAGAGGGAAACGGCTGCCAGTGCTGTGGGGTCCCCTGGTTCCCCAGGCCCCGGCCTGTGAGGCACGCTGGCCTCTCCAGGGGAGAGGTGGGGCTCGGGCACGGAGCGCCTGCTGCCCCTCTGCTCGTGGATTTTGCTTTGCTGACTTTCCTTCTCCTTTCCTCCACCCTGTTTGCCAGGGGGGTGGGCCTGCTTTCTCTCTCCCCTCCACAGTGTGCTTTTGGGCCTTGGTGGTGACTAAGTGGCACTGGCCACCGAGCAACTGTGCGCCCTCTGAACCTTTGGCACGGAAAGTGCCGGCTCGCCCCTTTCCCACACCTGCGGCCGCGCCACCTGCGGAGCGGCTGCATCCTGCCTTCTGCAGAAGCACCACCTCCATCTGCCAGGTGCTCTCCACTGGGCCTGGCGGAAGCGGCTGTTGAGAATGACCTTCCAAACTCCAGAGCTTCAGCACTGCAGGCTCTGAAACAAACCACCTTGGCATGAACCGTGGGCTTCAGTGTGGATGTTCTCTGAGATGCCTTCTGGTGACCAGGGTGTGCGAGGCTCAGAGGAGGGCAGTGGGGAGTCCGGTGGGTGGTGCCTGGTCCCGGTGGTTCAGAGGAAAGCTCAGAATGAAATGGTGTGGGCGGAGGAGGGGAATGTGCTCTTTTTCTGTACACGTTTCTAGGCTCTTCCTATCATGTCCTGGAAGCTGCCTCATTGGTTAGGAGATACTGCGTCCTCACGGTTTTGGAGAATCTTAGGGCATCTCCAAAGAACAGAGGACCCGTTGCCTCCTGCGTGGCTTGGTGTGAGCCTTCTAGGAGCAGGAATGGGCACCATCTAGGCTGGGTTACCGTGCGGTGAGTCAATGCCAGAGGGAAGGCTTCTGTCCTAACGTGGTGTCCCTGGGAGTGTGAGCAGGTCCCGAGGGACAGTCCTGTGAGGTCAGATCCCACAGACCCCCAGGGAGGGGTTGGCCCCCAGGATACGGGGCATGCGTGGGGTTGGCAGGGGCCCTGCAATGCCCCACTTGTCTTTACTTGGAAGCATTCAGTTTGGGGTCGATCCCTAGCATGCCCCTTCCGCGCAAAGAAAGCCCGTCTCACCATTGCTCTGTGTGGGACCTTCAGGAAGCCCATCAGTAAAAGGTGATTTGTAGAATCAAAGCCCTTCTCTCTTCTGCCTGCATGTTCTATCATGAAAGTATTAATAACATGGCTAAGCTCACGCAGTGTGGGGGTGAGGGAGAGTTTGGGGGTATTGTCGCATAAATATTATAAGGACTTTGGCATGTGACCCCCTGGTCTTGTGTTTGTGTCCCCTTCCTTCCCCCTTCAGTGGGATTCCTGTGTTTGAGCATCATTTCAATGCAGTTAGGGACAGATGACCCAGAAGAGCAGGATCGGGTGACGGGGTCTATACCAGAGCCCCACACTTTGCAGTGAGGCTTCAACCGAAGCCATCACAAGAGTTTGAACATTGGTGTGGCCATTTCCTGGAGAGGGAAGGGTGGAGGGCAGGGAAAAGGAGGGGGAGAGAAGCATAGTCCATGAGGATCATGACTCAGCATAGGAGAGAATGGTAGTAAAGGGGTCCTGTGACCATTCCTGTCGCCTCCCTGACTGAGCCTTCCCCAGCCACATGCCCTCTGCACGCTCTTCCTGGAGCAACGTCACGAATTTGCAGGTCCCAATATTGCTTACATTTCTTACCACTGACAGCATCCTGGGTCTCCTGAGGATGCTGGGGTCCGGTCTTGTCTTACTCAATTAAACGAGTTGCATCCTTTGTGGTGTCTGCTGCAGCCCACCAGTTCAGAGAAAGGGTCTGCCCCAGTAGGACCCCCACCAGGCTGCTCCCGCTGAGACAGGTCGGAGTCCGGACTTACTTTGGGCCCGGCAGTGCCATCTTCTTGAAACATGCCTATATTTTTTATTTATCAGTGGATTCAAGAATGCTTGATGTGGACTGAGTATCCACAGCGCCCAGCTTCTGAAAACAGGCTTTGAGGTACAGCAGGGACATGGGACAAGCATCATGATTATTTTTTCCTGCTTGTGAAGAAAAATGCTGAGATATGAGTAAGTCGTAGTGTAAGAACAGGAGGGGCTCCACCTTAAGGCTAAGATTCCTTTTTAGAAACCAGGGAGTTAGGAGATAATATTCCTAACATAGTTTATGGCAATTCAGCCAATAACTGAGCCATTCATAAGGCGTGGCAGGGAGTCCTAAACGGTGTGTTCCCAGTGCCTCAGTGCCTGAGAGTAACCGCTGTCTTGGAGAAGAACAGGATCATTAACTTGTGTTCATCTTAGTTTAGACAATCTTACGTTTATTTTACAGAACAGGTGGAGGACTGACGATGGCCGTGACAATGTCTCTCACCGGAGGTAGATGTCACGAGACCACAAGTCAAGCCGATACATGTCCCAAATGGTGCCTTGCTTTCTAGAGGGCCCCCCCTGGCCATTTGCCCCATTCTTGAAATCCTTCAAGTTCACAAATCCTAAGCTCTAAGTACGCCTCCTCTCTGAGGTTGCCGGCACTCCCCTTTCTCTGAGCATGTACTTTGCCTTAAATAAAGCCTTCTTGCTGCCCAACTTACTACGCCTTGTCTCTGTGCTCTTCTAGTGGTGTCTTTCCTTACTTTGCTACTTCATTCAGTTTTCTAGACTGAAGCACTCGTCTTCTCTCTGTTCTGCTTTAGACAAGTAGGGAAGGGCTCCTAAGATCTCTGATTTGGGCTTGCAAGTTCCCATCATCTGGGTGACCCGGGCAGGACTGCAGCTCTTTAGTAGCCTGTCCAAAAGTCTTTCTTTGCTTTGGGAAGTTCTCAGAACATCATCTCACTCCATCCGGTGCTCTGCGGCTCCCCCAGATCCTGGGGTGGGAAGGGCTTAATTCCTATGCTGTGCAGATTTAGGTGGACACTGGATGCCGGGTGACCCTGGCTTCAGGAGTTGGCAAGGGATCTGCCCTATGCTGAGCTGCCCAGTGAGCTTCCCTCTCCTCTGTGTTCTTCCTTAATGTCTGCTACCTGCACGGCTGCTGCCATTCCCTGACACTCTTGCCTTAGTGAATTCCTTCCTTACCTACGCTCCTCAGACCTCTTTGTGAGTTCTTTCTTGATCAGAGTCAAGAACCCTCCCCTGTCCAGGTTGGGGTTTCATCTAGTGGGCAGGGAGAGACCTCCCAAGATGCAGGTGCCTGACAACACCTTTATTTGTGTTGTTGGGAACCAAATAGGCACGAATGTTTTGGGTGGTGGTTGTGAGCCACGTTCTGCATTGTTCCCAGAATCTTTGGTCCACGAAGTGCTTGTGAAGTGCCTCTCTCCTTGTGAAGTGCCTCAAAATGTACTGATATATCCTGCGAGACCTTCCCCAGGTTAGGTGGTTGGCTTAGGAGGAAGCTGCATTTCCTGGAGATGAGTGATGAGCCGAGTTGGCTTGGAGGAACACAGTTCTTGTGTGTCTGTTGGCAAAGCAGGGTGCCCGCAGTCTCAGCTACCATGTTTAACTAGCTGACCCATTGTGGGGAACTGTGAGCAGGTTAGGTGTGGTGTGTTTTCACTGGAGACTGCAGGAAAACTAGCCGGTGGGTGCTGATAGCTTCATGTGCAATTCCTGGTTTTGCTTCACACAGACCAAGGGAGCCTCACTTTTTTCATCTGTCGTAATGGGAGCAAACTTCTTTGCTTATTGTGATGATTAAAAAATAATCTAGCAAAGTGCATGCTGCATGCACCTGGCACAGGGTCACTCAGGAAATCGTCACCGGCACCTCCACCACTAGCAATCTTTGAGTCTCTCCTGTGTGCCAGGTGCTTCTGGGATTGACCTGGAGTTCTGCCATTTCCTCTCTCTCACACTGAGACCCGGCTCACCATAAGAAAACACATTTCACAGTGGCCTAGCACTATACCCACCTCCCAGTCCAGCCAACAGCGTGGTCTGGCTGGAGAGTGCCTTCATTTTGTACCTGTAAGAACAGGACCAGGAAGGTTTCGTCATGGCGCAGGGTCATCTGGTTATAAGGACAGGTCTTGGACCACGACTATACTGCACTGTTCCTCGAGGGAGAGGAGACGTGCACACAGGTCCCTTCTGAGACCATAGCAGCTTATGGGATAGCATAACACATTTGAGCTCTGGGTCAAGGACACTGAAGGTCACATGTCCCAAATGGCGCCTCACTTTCTAGAGGGCCCCACTCTGGCTGTCACCTCCGGACAGGGCCCCTGCCCTTCCCTTTTTCAGCTTTCACCTCAGAAATCTCTGCTCAAATGTCCCTCAGCTGGCTCCCAGGGCATCCTGCCTTGGACCACATGTGTGCCTACATTTCAGCCGACAAGTGGTCAGTTGTGACGGGATGGGGGTGTGCAGACCTGTGTGAGGTCCCCTGTAATGCAAACGGCATGAGAAGGGGAATGTGCCTCAGACGAGGGGCTGCTGCTGAGTCCTGACCCAGGTCCAGCATACTTTGGGAACAGGTCGGCTCACCTGGGACCTGACTTGGCTGGGTATTGGGAAAAATAGTGCCTTTGGTCTCGGTTTTAGTTTTGATGTCATCAGTGCCACTGTACAACATTAGAACCATGAGCGGGTGGGCGGATGAGAAGATACAATGAAGAGCCCCCTCTGGGTGCCTGTGATGTTAAGTTGGACCCTTTGCCAAATTTGGAGTCTGAATCAGGAATTTTCCATGTTCTCCTGTTTTCTTACCAAAGATGGGATAGGGACATGCTTTGAGATGGTCACCACAGCGAGATAACACTGTTTTTCTTTGTAATGATTCTCTGATATCATAATGTTTTGAGTCTGTCACCAATTCCGTTGGCTTTGACGTCGCCCCCAATTTTCTGATGCTCTCACTTGACCTCCCAACTCCCTCCAGGTGTTGGTGGGCATCAGCGTCCTTTCTCTCCTTTACTCGGAGTCACTATCCATGGAAAATAATTCCTGGGAATGTTCTGGAATAGAAACTCAAGGACGACAGAAGGGTGTAAGTGCCGCAAAAAGTAACTAATGAAATGGAATAAGCTCCTTTTCCTTGGAAAGCTACCACAGGGGCAGCTTGCACTGCCGCCAGAACCAGCCTCCTTTCGTCCACCTTTTGCCCCTCGCTTGTGGAGAGGTGGTGAGGTGAGGCCAGCCTGGCCTGGAGACACCCAGTGTGGCCACCTCCGGGCTGAGTGCCCTGAAATTCTCAGGTGCCCAGAAGGTGACACAAGGTGTGCGTGCGTGTGGGTATATGAAATGAACGAGAGGAGGTGCACACGGTGGGTGCTTGAACAATGAACGTCGCTGGAGCACACAGCAGGTGTTGAAGGAGCCACAGAGCGCAGTTCAGGGTCTGCTGGGTTACAGCGGTCAACGCCACAGGCATGCTTCTGTCTTCTAAGGCTGCTAGGGTAGGGGGAAGAGGAGACCTGCACACAGGCCCCTTCATGGCCATCCTCAAGGCATCTGCAACAGTAGAGTGCCAGCCACTATTTGTTGTGCTTTTAATAGGTCCTAGACACTGTCTTAAGAGCTCAAGCTCTGAAGCCAGGCTTGAATCTTGGTGCTAACAGTTACCACCTGTGGGACCCTGGGCACCTTTCTTTACCTGTGAGCCCCTTTTATGTGCAAAGGGGGACTAAGAATAGCACCCACCTCATCTGGGCTTTGTGAACTGGTTACATTACTATCTCTAAAGTACTTCGACCGCCAGACACACGGTACTAGTGCGTCCATATGAATGGCAACACTCCAAGTTGCTTCTGTTACCATTTCTGCTTTACGAGTGAGGACACCAAGGCGTTGATAACGGCCCTGCCCAGGTCCGAGGCCCTGGGAGCCATGCACAGTGCCACTGGGGCTCAGCCCAAGTTCAGGAAGCCAGGTCCCAGCCAGGTCCCGCTGCCTCCAGGCCCTGCAGGAGCCACAAAGTTCTATGGGATTTCGGAGACACAGGGAGAGTGCCGGGCTGTTCTCTTTTCCCTGGACAGGGGGGCTGGGGTGACTGGTGCTTGGGACAGGGGGTCCCTGGATCTAGCTCTGGGCAGACAGGGGAGGAAGAGAAAGGGCTGGGGAGAGGAGGCTGCCGAAGGGCTTTCCTTTACCTGGCCCCTCCAGCAACTCTGGGAAGACAGGATCCATTTCCTAAAAGTGGAATGAGTTCAGCCTTGGGGAGGCAGAGTTGAGCTGGAAGAAATATGGGACCTGGGCAGGGTGTCTTTTTCCTTTCCACCTCCCTCTTTCTATCTCAATTATAGGCCTTTTAGAGGGGCCAGCTTTGGGGTGAAATGGGCCCTGTTCAAAGGAACCCCATCCCACCAGCATGGCTGCCTGCCTTCCCCAAATGGGGGCCTGTCCCTTAGACGTGGGGGTCTCGCTCAGATTTGTGTGGCCCCCTCCGTCTAGATACTCAGTTCCCAAACAAGCACTTGGGAGCTTGTCAGACTGTGTGTCCCAGGACTGGCTCTAGAAAAGCCCCCCGTGACTCAGCATTATCTCTGCTGTTCACTGCCAGGCCCAGCAGTCCCCAGGCCCCAACCAGCAGACCTAGTTCCAGGGTCTTCTAGAGTCACTAAAATAGGATTTGAAGCTGTGAGACTCTATTTCAGGCCAATGGAATAGCAGAGTTTTGCTAAAACATGGATTTGTTATAAAAGTGATATTTTTTCATTGGTGAAACACAGATAATTATAAAGATAAAATAAGTTATCCAAGACAATAATGGCCCCTAACGTTTCTGTGTGTTTCTCTCTGACCTCACTGCAAACATTTGCCGAATGCCCACTTGTGCCACCCTCTGTGTTAATCGGAAGGCCAGAGAACTTGGGTCTGGGGGAAGACCTGGAGCCTCCAGGCATGACAGGGAATACGGGGCTGTGACAGGAACTTGGGGCCTCAGCAGCCCTGACAAAGGAGGGACCAACTCTGTTTGGACAGCCAGTGACCTCTGGACTTCTATGTGGGTGCCTTTCCATGTTTTTTTGCACAACATTTTTTGTTCTTTGTTTTTTTACTTAGTATTATGAGCATTTCCTGGTATCCAGAAATATTTCGAAACAATTTTTTAAAAAGAGAGCCTGAGAGTTGAAGTTGGTAAGACTGCATCACTGAGTGACCCAGTCTCTAACCATATTTGGCAAAAGCCACGGGTGCGAGAGGCCCCATGGCCAAGTCCAAGGGGTCAGAGCCGGCCCCCCAGGAGAACTCAGATAAGACTAGTTTCCTTTCCTTTTGCTCCTCTTTCCTCCCCCTTATCCCATTCCAGCATTTCAGCCTGAAATCTGGAGGAGGATGGAGCCTGTCTGAGCGCCAGCTCAGCTCCCCTGACCCAGCATTGTCTCTGCCTGGCCAGGGGCTTCTGTCCACTGCCAGGCCCAGCAGTCCCCAGGCCATGCGCGGTCCTGACCCTCTGCTGGCCCGCTCCTGGCTCAGGGTAGCTTAGTGACCGTCCACCCACATGTCAGTGCCTGGAGCCCACGGGGACCTGGTCCGGTGAGGGCTGCACGGGCAGTGAGCTGCGGCTTCTCACCCACGTCAGACTCACTAAAACCCTGCCAGCTTGCGTCTGTCCCCATGGGCAACACCTTTCCTGTCACTGAGGCGGCTGTTGGGTGAGGTTTGGCTTCAGTTTTCTTTCTTGTCGTATGTCCATCCATCTGTCCAGGCGCCACAAGCTTGAGATGGAGCTTCTTTCAGAGACTAAGCTCTCCATCCGAGCTTTATGTTTAGAGCTTCTGCGTCTCATCTCTGTGCTATTAACAGTCCTCCTTGGGACTGGGTCCTAGGGCCTGGAAAGGTACAACCCGAAGTCTGTGCTCTGTGGACAAGCATCACTGAGCAAGCTGGCCCTGGGGGTGGGGGCTGCGGGTGGGGGCAGTATGGGCAGTGTGGGCATTCAGTCTGAGGGGCCCTGGGGATCATGGAGTCCCGCGACCTCATTCTACCCTTGAGGAAACTGTGTCACAGAATCTGGGGGAACTTCAACTGCGTCCCACCCAGGAGAGTGAATTCCCTGAGGCTGGACCATCTGTACCCAGAGCCCTAAGCACGACTCAGCTGGAGGCTGGTGGCTCCCTTTCACACCTGTGCCTCATTGCTTTCCTGCCCCCCACTCCCCACCCCCAGGGAAGGATCCTCAAGGGTGTGAGGGCTGAGCACACCTCACTGAGTCCAGAACGGGAAGGGTGTGGCCACAGCACAGCCCACCATCAGAGACTGGATCTGGACCAATCATCTACACAGCACCTCAGATTTAGAAGGTGGTGTTACCAGACGGAAACACCCTGTGGTGTTACCCCAAACCGGTAGCTCAGTGACCAGGGGACATGGGAGTTTGGAAGCCTTGAACCTAATCCTGAAGGGAACCAGGAAGCACGGGAGAGTGGTGACCCCCACTCCCTGGCTATGGCCAATTCATCTTCTGCTCCTGGTGCTTCGGCTGCATGCTTCTCAGTCTGGAGGCACGCCCGAGCTGGGGCAGGCCAGAGGCCCCGGAGGAAGGAGGTGGCAGCCAGGCCCTGGAATGCCAACAGTCAGCACCGTGGGGGCCCGCTGGGGGCCACCGTAAGTGCCCACTGAGGCCAAGGCCACACAGCATGTAAAGACTCATGAGGACTCTCTGCGGGAGCCCAGACAGACTCGGCAGGCCTGAGGCCTGAAACTGCATTTCCAACAAGCTCCCATGGGAGGCCAGGCCTACCCATCCTGGGAACCACATCTTGAAGTGCAAGAGTTTAGGTTTGTTTTTTCCTGCACCTTGTTACATGAACGCTCCTTGGCTTTCTGAACTCTAGCCCTGGGGTGGCTTAAGCCACAGTCCCGAGATCACCCCTCACCCACCCTCTCTTCCTGCGGCAGCCCTCAGATACCATGATGCCTTTTTTATTAAAATCACAGCAACCAGGCAGGCTGCCCCGGCCAGAGGGTCACATATGCCCACTCCACAGACCATCAGATTCCTGAGGCCAGAAGGTTGGGGTGAGGATATCACTTGTGCCCTGGGGGAGAGAACATGAGAAGGGGACTTGAGTGGGTGACTGTGGCCTCCCCAGGCCCAGGAGAGCCACCCTATTTGGAAGAACAGGGTTTCCAGGTTGGTGCGTCCTGATGTCTGAGCACAAGTCAGTCTCTCAGAGAGGAGGGGTGGCAACCCACCGGCTCCTTCTGGGGGGCAGAAAAGTCTTCAAAAAGACTGCAGCATTTCCCTTCCTTCTTGGCAACCTAAACGTGGCAGAAACTCCTGTTTGGGAGGAGAGGGTCTAGCCCTTGAGGAAACCAGGTGCCCCGTGCGGGGCTCGCCTGGCACCGCAGGCTGCCCTGTCCAGGAGGAAATCTGCTGGAGTTCAGGGATCGTCGTCATTCCCAGTTGAAAAGGGCAGGTTCCAGGCAAAGCTGGCTCCGGGCTGGGACCTCCGGCAAGCCGTGCAGCGCAGACAAGAGCAGAGCTTAGGGGCAGCGGGGATGGTTTTAACAACCTGGAGGGCCATCTCCTGCAAGGAAATCAAGCAGAGGTCTAAGTTACTTCTCTTGGCCCCCCTTGGTCATGGGGCTTCTCACCAGCTTCAGAGACACCCTTCCCGGGAAAAGGGGATCTGGTAGGGCATGTGGGAATGGCACAGCAAGGCTGGCTGGGCCTAGTAGCCTGGAGCAGAGGCTGGCACATGTCAGCCTTTGGAGCAGGAAGAACCTGTCCCCCTTCCCAGGAAGGCATGGAGGGCCCCGCATCTGGGCCGCCCCAGGGCGCCTTGGAGGTAGCACCTTCATTCACCAGCTGCTGGGTCTGTATTTCTACAAGGGGCTGTGGGGACAGAGACAGCCCACAAGGCCAGGAGGAGGAGTCAGGGGGCCTGGAGGGGCTGGCGGACCTCAGAGGAGAGGAGTGGTAGGATTGCTGCACTTAGGAAGAGCCAGCATATTTCTGGGGTGGCCCCCTACCTAATCCTTTAGGTAGGTATTCCATTTTTTTCTGGAAGTAGGCAATGTTATAGAAAAAGAAGCCCAAGTGGAAATCAAATTACATTTCTTCAAATTCACTCCAATTCTTTTTTCATAGATTTATATATCATATATATATATGAATGTATTTATGTTATCACGTTATCAGGTACATATGTATGTATATGTTTACATTACTGTGGTCAGCTTGTGCCTTCCGAGCTGTGGCCTGCTTCTGCCATGTTTCACGGGTACCTGTGCCAATGATCCCTTATTTGGTACAGGATATATTGTATGTAGTGGTCTCTGTTTATAAATTTCTAACAGGGAGGAAAAGAGGCCACGGAGGATGCAGAGTCCAGAGGGCCTAGATGACAGCTGGCAACTCAGGAGGCTGGAGCCGAGACAGAACTGAATACAGGAATTTTTTCTGTTTTGAGTAAAATGTGGGCTTTCTGCTCGGCGTCATGTCATCTGGTTAATACGAGCCGTTGCCACGGGGCTGTGCACTCTGTGAAAATTTACCCCATCCTTTGTGGGCTTGACTTGGCCGGATTTGAGGTTCCTGCCATCTCTTGGTCCTATGGTGTTCCTGAGGGCATGGATGGGGGTTCTGAGCACTCTTACTACCTGATCAGATTCCTACCCTGGAGGTTCGTGTGGCTTCTAAATTTGCATTGTTACAATTAGGGCTTCGAAAAACATCCTTTTACAGGTGTCTCATGATTGCCTTTGTTTACCACTTCCAAGGATAGATTTCTGAACGTGGGGTCATGGGGGCAAAGGTTCTTGGAATATGCCATCACTGCTTTTGTTTTTTTTCCAGAGCATTGTACCAGTTTCCACTCCAAGAAGCCACCTAGGACAGTGTGAGTCTTGCCCGAGTGCCCGTTAATGTGCCCGTTAATGTGCCTTGTCCTCACACCACATTTCCCAGCCCCAATATAAACCCCAGGTGTGTTCTGGAGATGGTCCAGGAGGGCTGGAGGGACCTGCAAACCTCTGAGGATCAGAGGGGAGGGGGAGGTACAAGGGACGTATGCCTGTAGGCCACGTGGATGGCTCCTCTTTCTCTTTTTCCTAATGATTACCTTGGCCTTGGAGTTTATCAGTTTTAGGTACCGAGGTCTGCAAAGGCGGAGCTTGCAAAGGCTGGGGGAGGTCTGCATGCCCCTTTAGTCTTCCCGTCCTCCCGTGGCCTCTAAGAGAAGTCTGCCCTTTGGTAGCGAGCTGGCTAGCCTTTTCTGTTAACTGCCTTGGGCAGCGCAGATGGCATGGACCCTCTTCAACTTTATAATTCCTCAGGTCTACTCTCAGTTTGTAAGGGACTGATCGTCATCAGTTCATTCATTCATTCATTCATTTCACAGATACTTAATGAGCACCTACTATGTGTCAAGTCCTATTTTGGGCCCTCAGGACACACCAGCCTACAAAACAGACCAAAGCAAGCCCTGCCCATGTGGATTTCCCCATTCCTAGGAATGTGTTCCTGCACGAGGAGACAGTTGAGGGCTCTTTCACTCTAAGCCATCAGAGTAGGATTTCCCTCTCCTTGTGCTAGAATCCCATCCCCCCCAAACTACCGCAGGTTTACTTGTTCCTGAATAAGGATGGTCCACCACCGTGCATGGTGTTTCTCTAACTTCTGTCACTAGCCTTTTGAGTCTGGGCAGATCCCTCTGTCAAGTCTGTTTATCCCTGCAGGGTAGGGCAGAGCTGAGCATACACACGGCCAAGGGGGGAATGTGGGGCTGCGGGTGAGCACAGGAGCTGCAAGCCCACGTGGCACCCAGCCTGGGCGGCTGGGTGTCAGCTGAGCCAGCTAAGGCAGAAGTTTATTTAGCTGGAATGTTAGGACCTGAGGTCACGACATTGCTGGGGTTCAGATGTCTATCTTTGGAAGATTGCAGCCATTGAAAAAACAACTGTATCCAGTCTTCTGGATCTATTCATTTGCATTTTCTTTCTGTTACATGGATTAAGAAATGGAATGTATGACATATTTGCATGAATGCAATTTAGTACTTCTTAAAAAAACTAATAAGTGACCGAGCTTCTTGAAGACATGCCTGTCACCAGCAAGGCTGCTCTGCAGGGTGGGGGTGATCTGCTAGATGGGCCCCACCTGCCTGACCTGGGAGGGGGGCTGCCTTATTGTCTGCAGCTCCTGGGGTCACATATCACCAGTGCTCCGGGCCCCTTGGATTCCTGCCAGCTTCCGGACAGAGCCTCTTGGCTGTCCCCTGGCTTCAGACATGGAGACATGTTGCCGTGTTTACAAATGTGAAATGCAGCCCCTTTACCTGTTTCCCCAGACAAGCCAATCCCACCTTATATTTCTTGGTCTCCTCTGTAGATGTGGCTGCTTCGGGGGTGGGTGTCCCACTGAGTCACAGTGTTCAGAAGTATCACCAGAGCACCTCTCTCCCCACACCATCATTACTACTGCCCCGCACCTGTGCCTTAGGAGGGGAATGTCTTCCTCTCTAGGTCTAAGTATCCTGTCCTCTGCATGCCTGAACCCCCAGTGGTGCTTGGCAAAGTAAAGGGCTTTCTATTCCTTGAGCCAGCTCCCTGGGGAGGTAATGGTGGTGCTGCCTAGACAGTGGGGGTGGGTAGGGGAAGGGTGTCTACAATATCTTTCCAGGGGTTCAGTGCGCCTGTGCCTCGTCACCTGCTGAATCTGGCTATGAGCTCATCAGCAGTCATTCTCTCTGAATTGATATGGAGAGATGGCTCTGATGAGGGCAAGGCTGGGGCACCATCACCCCCTCCCTCCACACACAGAAGACAGCTTCCTGGAAGTGGGGAGGTAATGCCTCAGGTCTGGTGAATCTCCTGTGTCCCAGAGTTAGGGGCAGACCCGTAAGGCAAGGATGGTTTCCTGTCTTCTTTGGGGCAAGCTGGCCTCTCCTAGGTAGGAGGGCAGTTGGTGATTCCTGAGGGATATGCTTCTCCATCTATCACCATAAATAAAGCAGTTAGTGAGGGTCTCCCCAGGTGTAGGCATATCTGGGATATTTTAATGGGAATTGGGGAGAAGGCATATATCAGGTTCTAAAGTGTGCAACATGCCCACACATGCTTTACATGTGTTTTGGAATGTAAGCTCTGGAAGCATCCTAGAGGGTTCACGAGGACATAGTGGCATGTGGCCAAGGGGAAGCGCTCTCTGCCAAGCCCAGGTACCTCCCCACATTCCTGCTGGTCATGGGTAGTGCATGCTAATAGGAAGAGTTTTCTTCGTGAGACACAATTCTCCTCCAAAGGAGAAAGTTTAAGGGTGGAGGAAAAGCACTATCCTTTCTTCCAGAACTCCTTGGTTTTTCTCCTTTATACATTTATACTGGCATTTGCACTGTGCCAGTATTTCTTCAGGGCCTGGAGAAGGAGGTTGGCAGGCAAGAACTCGTTGGGTCACTGTATTTGATCACTTTTCTGGGGCGGCCCCATAAATGGTTGCATTGTTTCTAGGAGGTCACTTGAAACATACACATTGTCCTCTGGTGACCACAATGTCAGGTCCAGTGTGCGGCTGGCGTCCTCAAGCACTTACCAGCTCAATAGACTACCGTTAAAGGCCTCAGGCAGAATCAAACAGGGATGCCCCATGCCCAAGAGCAGCTGAATCAAGGAAGAAGAAAGACTGCAATAAACTGTGGATACTTATCTGTATTTGGCAAGTTCATGGGGGCAGGGCCTGGCTGCTGCTTCCATTCTGTATCCAGTTCCCTTTTCTAGAAACTGGTCTGCCTGGGGACCCTCAGGAGATGTTTGCCGAATTGAAAGACAATGCTCAGTTAAAGAGACTTCCTTAGAATGAACTTCCAAATCTGTCGCCAAGTTCAAACCGAGACAAGCAAAACTGAGGCCGACACCTCTAAAAGATTTTAGAGGAAGTTTGAGTGTGGAACCCTTCATTTAAATCGCCACCTCATTTTCTTTTTCCCTGGATGTGTCAGTACCCAGAATTGTAAATAATTGAACGTCTAGTCACCACATTGATTGATAAAGGAAACTTTGGGTCTTTGAGGTTCTGTTAGGGTAGGCCAAACTGCTGTAACAAGTAGGCCCAAAATACAATGGCTCAAGTGCCATAGACATTTATTTCTCTCTCACATAACAGTCCAGGGCAGATGTTCCACATAGCTGGGAACAGGGGGAGGAGGTTCTGTTATATGCATTCCCTAGTGGTGTCTTGAATTGTCCTTTAACTTGCATAGTCCTACCACTGCCCCTAAGCTAACATTCCACCTAGGAGGTGGAATATGGAGACCATCCCAGCCATGCTGCCCAACTCTCACTCTGAGGCCACAGTGTGGGCCACGGGCCACTGTGGGCACTTCTATGTTGTTTGGATCGTTGTCTTCCCAGGGACCCTGTAAGCTACTTGAGTGTTTGGAATCTGCCTTGGGTTTTGCTGCACCCTCAGGCTTGAGCATGGGGTAGTGAGCATTCCCTAAATGCCTGTGTGTGTTGGTGGTCATGCGAGAAGTCGGGAGACTCTGCAGACTTTAGCTGGAATCCTAGATGAATGTAACCCTTGGATGACAGGGGTTGCAATTCCCTCTGCTGGGCTGATCCTCGGTTGCTGGGAGCAGCAGAGGAGACTCCGCAAGAGCACGGAACGACAAAGGAAGGGCTGTGGATTCCACGCAGCTCTGGCGGACCCCAGAGCGCAGCGCCCTGGGGCTTGGGGCTGCCTGGGTGCTGCCAGGGTGCTGGCAGTCTGTGGACTGTGATGGAGGCTGCCTGTGATGTTCCCGGACACACTCGGCTCAGTGGGTAGGACAGCAGCTTCCCAGTGAGACGGGGAGAGAGGGCAAAGCAAGGGTGCTGAGAATGGGGATTTCCTGGGCCAGGAAGGCTGGGCATGTGGGAGGGCTTTGGGTCATTTTGCCCACCTTTCCTGCTTCATTCTCTAGGGACCTTTCAGAAGGGGCTTTCTGTACCCAGAGAGTAGAGGGCGAGTTGGAGGGGAAATCATTGGTTTCTTCTGCTGTCTGAAGTGAAAGGGTGTTGGCCGAGTTCAGTCTTCCACTCTTTCGGCTGGGTTTTCAAGGAGTCACCACTGCCCTTAAGCTCCAGTTGTTTAGAATGGAGGCAACGAGCTCAACTCTGTTTGAGGCTCACGGTCCAGGAGCCCAGGATTCCCCGAGCAGTTGTCCCATGAGGTAAACAATGTTTCTTCAGCAGGGAGGAGGAAGGGGTGCCTGGCATCTGGATATAGGAAAGGCTTAGAAAATACAGGTGCCTGTGGTTCTGCTGTGACTCAGATATGGGGCGTCCTGAAGAGCTTTCCCCCAGAAATCTCTTCTCCTAGTGTCTTTCCCACAGGAAAAGGCCCTCCAAGCTCATGCATGGGCCATGAGATTTCGCCCCTTCAACCTAAAAAAGTGACAGGAAGTATGCAGGGGTGTGTTGGAGAAGCACGAGGTTCTGGAATGACTGCCATAGAACAGACGGTCCAGGGACATATTCATCTTGTGCCCCTTCTGTGATCCACATTCTGGGAGTAAAATTTCCAGGGTCTGTGTATGTCCCTTTCCCTGGCGGCCGGGCCAGAATCCCTGGCCATTACTGTGACATACCACAGAGAAACAGGGAAGGGGTGGCAAGCTGTTGCCAGTCTCTTCTGATTGTGGTCGTTCCTTTCTTGAAGCTAAGCGGAGACTGTCAGGGTGCCCTGGAGCCCAAGTGATACCCACCTCCTAGGGCAGTACCTTCTTAGACTGCTGGCTGCCACCCAGTAGTGATTTGCAAAGTAGTTTAGTGCGTCTTGAACAACGTTACAATAACAACAGAAAATGTCAGGGTGCAGAGCCCATCATAGGGTAAGTATTGTTTTGTGAGACTTATGTCTCATCTTTTAGCACACCAGTGGTGTGAAGAGTACCCTCCGGAGATGCATTCCTTGTTGAAAAACAAGGACCGACCCTAGAGTCTCAGCTGATCCTGACGAGTCCTGCAGTTGGGCAGTGGCAGCAAAGCGCAGAATTGGGGCAGGGGAAGGTTCCAGAGGAAGGAGTGAGATTTTCTGCCTGCTTCCTGGGCTAAATGTGGACACCTCTCCAGAACTCTTGAGGTCTTAAGTCCTCGGACCCAGCCTTTCTGGGCCTGGGAGGCTGCCAGGAGCCTGTGCCCTATCCCTCCTGGAGCAGGCTCTGACCCTGGGTAGGAGGCGTGGGGCTGCCCTTTGGGAATTTAATGAAAAGGGATTTGGCTTGCTACAAGATACAGGAGTAAAAAAGTAAAGAGCAAAGAAGAGCAGACAGAGGCGCTTCCTCAGGGGAGGGAGGTTATGTGGGATCCCTAAGAATCAAAAAGGAGTAATGAGAGGCCTAACCAGTGAGGCAAATTTTCTTAACGTAGGCACTCCTACAGCCGCCAGGGCTTTGTGATTATTTTTCCAAGCTGAACCGTCTTTAGAAGATCAATTGTCATAATTTGCCCAAGCAGCAAGCTAAAACATGGCTATAAAGCACTGCCTGAGGTAATTTCCACAAGGGTGTTCTTCCTCCAAGCCTTTAATATCGGAGTTGGAAATTTATTTTCTGTCACCCCGCACCCCCCCTTTTTTTTCCAGTTTGCTTATTTTTAAACTGGGAGAGGTCTTTCTAGGCCCATTGTTTACAAGAAGATGGGGAGAGTGCACATGTCCTCAGCATTTTCTCCTTCCTCTCAGATTTTCTCCTAAGTCTCAGCAAGGAGACCTGTTTGGGGAGGGTGGGTCCGTGTGAGGGATTGTGGGTGTGCTCGTACCCAAGGGAGCTCTCCAAGAGTTTAGCACCCCGGGGACGTTTATCATGGACCTCACCTTGAAAACATTTCTTAGGGTTGCTGCACATCCCAGCATGGAATGACATGCATCCCTAAAAGTGCAAACCATTCAGAGTCACATTCCTGGAATGTGTGACCACCACACAATCTACTCTGACTGGACTCTTTCCCAAACATCTCCTTCCAAAACTGAAAAACAAATGAAGCAAAGGAGAAGACAAAGCCTGAGAAACAGCTTCTTCAAGGGAACACTGTCCCTCCTGGATGGGAAGGTGGGGCTGGTGCTCCCACCTGTTTGCATCTGCCTGGGGACCCACGTGGCCTGGACTGTCTTCCACGTGGGTGCCACCAGGTCAGGCTGAAGAGCATATGACCAGAGGCCTGAACCACTTCTGGCTGCTCAGGGCTGTGAGCACTTCCCCTGGGTTTAATCTGGGAAGTCAGAGGAAAGTTAGGGAGAAAGTTGCATTAGTCAACTAGCAACACCAGAAAACCTTCAATGGTTTCCATTGACTAGTTAGCTTAACGCTCGAAGACTGTGCTGTTCTGACTTGAAAGTCTCTCAATATTTCCTATTACTTTTCTCACAAACCCTCCGGCCCATTGACAGTTCAGATCATGCCCTGTGCATGTCCGTTTCCTCCCCAGGGCCACGGCCGCTCCAGTCAACCGAGTGTCCCCCTTCCCATCCATTATCATTCTCAGTGCATTGCAGCAGTTTCTGGGCATTACATTGGGGTCCAAGTCTATTCAGATGTGGTTTGACCAGGCAATTTTTTTGGGAGGATTTGGGTGAGCCTGGGAGCCAGTCCTCAACTGGTTTCTTATGAAACCGTCACAAGGACTTTAGTTAGAAGGAGCAATTATTGATAGGCAGCAAGATAAGAAATCCCTCCTTTAGATATTTACAGGAGAGAGCTGTTGAGGGTCTGCTACAAAGCAACATGTGGCCAATACCATTTAGCATATTTATCCTTCTAATCATCCCAATTAACTATCTCAAAAGTCGAGAAGAGTGATAAGTGGAGTCTAATGTGATACATAACCTATGGTGCTGGCCCCAGTGTAGAAACAAGGTTAGGGTTTTGTTTTGTTTTTCAGATTCATACCGTGTACCACCACCTTGAGCGCTATCAGTACTATTTACCAAGAAGTGGTCCAGGGACTTCCTGTCCAGATAATAATCTGTTTCTGGAAGATACAGCCCATGGGGAAGTATTCTCTCTTCCAACTCTGAACAGGGAAGGCCCATTGCCTATGCCAAAGAAATCTTAGAATTCAGGTTTTGATAGTTAGCTCTTCAGTGGAATATACAGAATAAATAAAAGATCACCAAAGAGTGACTATATTTACCACACAGACCACACATACAGAAGGAATGTAAATGTAGCTGGATTCACCAAACTAAAGGAGCAAAATGGCAGCAGACTCACAGACTCCAAGAATGAACTTGTGGTTCCCAAAGGGGAGGGGTGTGGGAGGGCAGGTGGGGAGGGAGGGAGAAGGGGACTGAGGGGTATTATGTTTAGTGCACATGGTGTGGGGGATCACGGGGAGAACAGTGTAGCACAGAGAAGGGACATAGTGGATCTGTGGCATCTTACTGCACTGATGGACAGCGCCTGCATTGGGGTCTGGGTGGGGACTTGATAATATGGATAAATGTGGTAACCACATTGTTTTTTCAGGAGAATCCTTCATAAGAGTGTATATCAATCATACCTTAATAAGAATTTTTTAAAAAATGTAGCTGGTTTCAATTTAAAAAAAGAATCTAGAGAAGCCAATCTCTCCCCTTTAAAATCCCACTTGAGCATTCCTCTCATTCAGGAACGGTGAGAGCAAGCACTCATTTTTGATGGATTTAGACTGTCACAGATCAGAACCTTCTGTGACTTGCCCTGAATCTCCTGAATGCACAGCTAACTAGGTGAAGGGGCAGGTCTATTTGCACAGAAGCTAGGGTCTTCTGGGGAAGACTCCAACCCCTAATTCCTGGTTTCCAAAGTCCTGAAACCTTTTGGGATGAATGAGGGTGGGACAAACTTGGCATAACGTATTACCTCCAGAAAAGGCTGCTGACCAGGCTTAGCATCAGCAAGGTGCCGGGAGGGCGTGAGCTGGCGGGAAGGCGGGATCTCAGCACTGTGCGTGGGCCCAGCCATTCAGGCACACTGGATGGGCTTTGGAAATGGCCACTGAGTGTGTGTGTGTGTACAGGTGCACATGTGTGTGTGCTCTGGAGGGTGAAGCGTTCCGGAGTGAGCCATCCTATGTTTCCCTCTGTACTTTGGTCTTCACTGCAGCCCTTAACACACACGTGTCTGTGTGTTGGAAATGGTGACTGAGAGTTGTGTGTGCGTGTGCACATGTGCACGCAAGCTCAAAGGTGAGTTTAACAAGGAAGTGGGTTGAAGAAGCCTGCAGCCTGTGAGGCAACTGGCAGGAGCGCCGAAATAGCTGGACTAGATCGTCTGGGGAACCACACAGGGTCATTGCTTAACAACGATGCTGTTTGGCAGTGAGACAACAACCGGAGAGAAACTTTTCTTCCCTTCTGACTCTTGAAAGAGCCTCCAAATACAGTGCTCGCACAGAATCTCAGTCAGCCAGAGAAGGCAACCCAAAGTGGCCCCTGTCAATCAATTCCTGGAATCCAAACTTCCTGGCCACCTCCTTTCCCATAAAATCAGGTGCTTTTCAAGGACTCCCAGTGGAGACAGGGTGCTGAGCAAGAAGGAAGGTCAGCCTGCAGACGCATCGTAGCTCTGCACGTTCTGGGGGCATGTGCGCATGTGGATGTGCCCATGTGAGCGTGGCCTTCCTGCCCTAAGTCATCCTTTGATAGAAGCAGGGAGGCCGGTCTGCTTTCTGTTGTGCAGACACAGGTGGGTGATGTAGGTTGTCACCTGGGACCCAGCCTTGGAGCCTGACTGTCTGGAGGGATTTCTGCGCAGCCCCTACTGCTTGGAGAGGAGGGCCCGGGAAGAAGACCCAAGCCCGCAGGGCTCCTGCAGGAATGAAGGCACCGGGAGCAGGAGTCAAGAAGGAATCAGGAATCAGGTTCAACATCCTCGGCCTATTTGAGAACCAATGTTAGAAATATGGAACAGAGAAGGGCCCAAAATAAACTAGACTCACAGGCTAGGGAGCCAGCCTTCCTGCGTGAACAAGGTTTTTGGTTGTTCTTGTCAGGCGTTGGCTGTGTTTCTGCCTGTGCAGCCTGGGGCCCCGGAAGCAGGTCACTGAGGAAGTCTTGCTGGGGACACTGGAGGCCCATAGCAGTCCACCTCTAAAGGCTGCTTCTGGGAGCAGTCAACGTGAAAGTTGCCTGCAGGGGAGCGCTTTTAGGTCATGTTTTGGAAGGAAGTTGGGAGGAACCCATCAGCCAGCTAGTAAACTCACTGAGAAGTCGGATTCAGCTGGGAAAAAGGGGACTAGAATTTTCCAGAGCCCTGTATCCACTTTAACCATCACTATTCTCAGACGGTCCTAGGCCTTCTCCTGCTAGCACTCAGCATCACACCTCTGACCTTGGGGGATTATTTGATTCATGTCTGTCTCAGCCCTTCTGACTACTGGTGTCCTGAGGGGAGGAGGTCCTGTCTGTTTGCTCATCGCTTGTTCTTCATGAGGGCGCAGGACATTGAAATGTCCACCTTTGAGTTTGGGGGCATAACCACCTGGCAGTCTCCAGGCAGAGAGTGCGGAGGTGGTGTTTGGGGGCTGCCAGAGGTCCCTTTGTTTTGGGTCAGGGGGCTGCTCCGAGTCAATGAGCATGTGCTCAACAGCAGCTCCAAAACCATCTGTGGAAAGGGAGCCCCCACCCCCCCAGGAACGCCCCCACCTCCCACAGCCCAGCCGACGTCCATCCACGCTGAGTTGGACCGTAGTACTTCTGGGCCTTCCTCATTCGATGGACTGGTGTGGGGATATGGAAAGGAAGGAAGGTGGGGTCCTCCAGGCCCCAGGAGAGTCAGGGCCAGTGGGGACAGCATGGCTTACAAATGCCACCCAGATGAATTCATCTGACATCTGGTTGGAAGACAAGCTCACTAAAAAGGAGAAGGACAAAAGGAAAAGAAGCAACTGACAGTCCCTTGGGAGGGACCAGGGTGAGGCTGGCCACCCGTGGGGGGCCCTTTCTGCCACTGTCCCTCAGGTTTCCCCCGGTTTTCCCCGTACTGAGAGCCCCAGTGTTAACAGTTCCCGGGGAGCACTGGCCAGGCTGCCCTGTCGTCTGGAGCTGGGGCTCCCAGGTGCCAGTGCCCAACAGGAAGTGGGCCAGAGCTGCCAGCCCCCTGAACCTGGCTCCAGGAAGGAAGAATCAGTGTACATCAGTCAAATTTATAAAAGTTTCTTAGTATCAAAAGATCCCAATCACCTGCAACTCAAAACACAAAGACAGAGCCAAATTCTGAAGTAATAGCAAAAGGGTGTCTGTCCTGCCGGGGGAGCTGGACCGAGGCGGGGGGTTACTGCCCTCTCCCACGGCTGGATCTGGGCATCCATTGTCCCTTGCTAACTGGGGGCAGTCAGGGCCTGAGGCCTGGTGCGGACCTGCCAGCCGGTGGGGGAACACTGCGTAGTAGCTCAGATCGTCGTGTGTCTGTCTTTCCCACCAAGCCCAGAGCATCTGGAGGAAGGGTCTGCTGTTTATTCATTTAGTGCCCCTGGGGCTGGTACCCTGTACCCACCAGATGCATTGAAACAGTACTCAGGAATAAATCCGCTTTCAGGGTGAATGGAACCTGTCACCTGGGTCCCGTTCAGGCACATGGTAATGTGATCACCCTATAACCATGGGGATGTGGAGCTGTGCCATGTCGTGCTGTGTCCTTGACATACAGGAGGGAGGAAGGATTTGAGTCACCGTGAAGAAGAAAAATGCTGACAGCGTTTTGGAAAACAAAATACTGTTAGTGTCGGAGGGTCACTTCCAGTTACCCGAGTCCAAAGACCTCACTTCACATCTGAGGCAGCCGTGGCCTTGAGGGCCCTGTGCTTTTCTGGGCTTTGTGCTAGTCTCTCTGAGACTGGGTCCCCTGTGCATTCACACCTAACGTAGCCCGCAGGGTCTGCTTGGCCGTGGCCTACAGTGGCTCCGGGGGCCTGAGCAGCTGCCCTATGTGCCTGCCTCATGGTGGGGCCAGCAAGGTTTCAACTGTGGAGGGCCCAGACATAGGGCGCATGAGACCCGGAGGCTGCAGGAGCATCCGGTCTTTGGTGGCATGAGAGCCACAGTCAAGACCAAAGTACAGAGGGAGAGACACAGGAACGGCTCACTACAGAATACTTTACCCTCCAGAGAACAAGCCCGGCACTGGGGGGAAAGTCCCTAGAGGACTGACTGGACTTCCTGCCTCTGATCACCTTCTGGAGCAACACCCCCACCTCCCCCTGCCCCTGCTGACTGCTACAAAGGCTGTCCCCCGACCTAGGTCTGGAGGGCTGGGAGAGGAGTCCTCACTGCTGACCTCAGCTGCTATTCCAGCCTTGGACCTTGGGATTTCTGGCAATATCAGAGAGGAGAGGAGAGCAGGGACCTCCTGTACCCATCAGGTGTGACTAGAAATGTCACCTCAGGGGGAAATAGCCAGACATGGGCACCAAGAGAAGGGGATGATGTCTGGGCAAAGGTTGACTCGGCTATGGGCATTGTGGGAACAAGAGTAGATAGATGACCAGCCCATGGGACAATAAGACTGGCCTTATCCTGGGTGCAACAGCCCCTTCGGCAGAGATCCCCATTACTCTTAGCAGCCTACTAGCCAAGAAAGAAGGCCTCAGCCACAGAAATGGGGCTGGTGGGGCTCTTGGTCACTCCACGGGGCCGACAGAACGAGACGTGCGTCATCGTTCCCCTAAGGACGAGTCCACTCAGGGGACCAAGGCCCTCCAGGCAGCATACCAGCTGTCCTCTGTCAACTAGTGGGCCCTGCACGGCCCATGGCGTGGCCCCACCTCTGCTCAGGTCGCCTGGAGGTGGGGGTCTTGGTTATGAATCTATCGACTGAGAAATGCCAGGGTGTGGCTCAGGGTAGAAAGATACCCAGTCTAAGGAGAATCCTTTCCAGTGTCAGGAAAGAATGGGAAGGGAAGAGTTGAGGGGGGAGAAAGTAACTACCTAACCTGACTCCTCCCTCTCGTGGGATTTCTGTGATACCGCATCAAGGACGTGGCACGTCCATATACCCCTTCCACTTCTGAAAGTGGACCCTTTGACTGCGCTTATAAATAATGGCTGATTCCCCATTGTGCAGTGAGAATTGGAAATGGGGATGTGACCTTTGACCCAACTCTGTCAATTAGGGCAGCTCCTCCATGGCGATGTTGGTCTGCTCCCCAGGTGAGTACAGACGCCGGCTGCCAGGCCCCAGAGCTGCTGCACAGGCTCCCGAAGGGGCCCCCAGTCTCCAGGCTCAACAATTGAACCCTTGCACCTCTGACAAGCAGTTCTCCCCTGGCAGCACCCATTCCTTCCTGGCTCACAAAACCTTCAACAGCCTCCCGTGGCCCACAGATTAGAGGCCAGACCCTCCGACTTGGGGTGAGCGCTCCGGCCCTGAGTGGCCGCCGACTCCCTCTGTTGCTCTGCTCCCCCCTCTTCTCAAGACACCTTCCATCCTGACCAAACGGTTCCCCGGCCCCTGTACACACCCCCAGCTCCTCTCACCCAGGCATCTAATTCACTAGATCCCAGCTCACATGCGCTCTCTGTAGCTACCCAGCCCTGCAGCCGTCTTCAGAACGGATTCATTTCCTCCTTGTGTTGCCTCCGCTTGTGATTCTTTCCAAGGACACTGTAAATTCCTCAAGGGCATGCATTGTGTTTTATGCTTCCCCAGGGTCTCAGCCTTGAACAAAGGGCCTGAAGACTAGGCTTGCCTGCCCAGTTGGCTTGTGGGTTTATTTTCCCATGACCGCCCAGACCAGGGAGCTGCAACATCCCACTGAAGAGATGCATCCATTGACTCAAAATTTGGAGGGAAGGAAATCTAGGCTGAGATGAACTGAGCAGGGGGAAATGAAGAGAGGACAGGAGAGTCCGGAGTTGGCTCCAGGGAAAGGGGAAACACTCCGTACCCATCAGCAGGGCATAATACCAGGGATGCCCAAGCCCTAGTGCCCTGTGCGGAAATGGCTGTCACCACATAGAGTGTTCGTCACACCACCTGGGCCAGGTGTGTGTGGACATGCCAGGCAACCAGACAGCCTGGCTGCAGGTCCGTGAAGAAACTGTTGAGGCTGAAAACAGGAACACAGAAAACTCCACCTGTTTTAGGGGAGTGAATGTCTGAGACTGAGGTACGGAGCAGAGGATGTCAGTGCCAGCGGCTGCGTAGACCCAGCCTGCTCCCGCTCTTCCTGCCCAGGGGGTGCTGGTGATGTGGGGCAGAGGGGGCCAGGACACTGCAAACTTCTGCCATTAGAACCAAAAGACTCTCTTGCTAAGTGAAATACAGGGTCTCACTGTCTTCCAGCTGGAACAGAACGCCTTTCTCAGGTGTCGCCACACCCCAGCCGCTTGGGGTGTGGGTGACAACTGCCCTCCGCTGGATTCTCAGGGTCAGGGATGGTCTCTATTACAGAAAGGGGCTGGGATCTAGAAGCTGGGGTCCTCTGCCCAGCAGGGGGAAGGTGGGCAGAGGCTGGTGCCCTGGCCTGCGTGGGCTGCTGTGCCGACCAACTGTTGTCCTGGGGATGGGGACAGTGCCTGCCTCCCCCTCTCGGGAGCAGGATCTGACCTCCCCTTCTTCCTCTTTGAGCCCTCTTCTCCCTAGAGCTGTGGGCACCCCAGGCTGAGCCGCCATTCACCCCACAATCTTGTAAACAATGGAGAGAGAAGAGGGTGTGGGGAGGGCCAGGGAAGACAGCCATGGAGAGGGATGCAGCCAAGCTGCCCGTGCCCGGCCTGGCCTCTGTGAGGCTTTGCTGGAGCTGAAGAATCCCTATGCAGCAAAGCAGCCAGACCCCCTCACAGTCTCCCCAGGGGACTGCGCTGGGGAGGGGGGTCTCTCAGATCAGTTCTAGCTTGGGAGTTTCCTTAGTGTCCCTTGAGAGTACAAGCCTGCGGGATGCCAAGCCAAATAACACATTACCTCTCTCACACAGTAGTGCTTGTCATACTGTGGGTCACCAACCATTAGTGGGTTGTGAAACCAATTTAGTGGTTTACAGCCAGCACTTTAAAACAACAGATTAAAAACAAAAGCCTGAGAGTATCACTAACAGAGAGGGGGAGTGCTTTATTTTTTTCCCCCCAATCATAGGCACATTTATTATAACCTGTACCTATACTTCTGTTGTATCTAAGAATCTGTGCCAGGTGGCGATGAAAAATTTGTCAATATTGTAGTGTGGTTTTGGGTCCAAACAATGGGAAAACATTGGCCTAGACTAGAACATCACTGCTGGGCCCAGCTGGCCGTGGAGTAGCCCAGACAGGGACCAAGCTCAAGGCTCGGGGTGTGTGTTGGCCTCATGGATTCCTCAGTCCGGGGTGGGGTGACCGCCTTGCGGGGCCCCATCTCTGCTTCGTGGGAGGATCAATGGGGCCCCTGAGTGGGAAGGACAAGGACAGGGCCTTTTGACGGCTCTGAGTTTCTAGGTGTCTACATGCTGTGGCTCTTCTGCGGTAGCTGTGTCAGCCCCTGAGGTGCACAGACTGGGAGAAGCCTGGCAGAACTGTGAAGGCCGGGGTGGTGGTGAGGCAGGGGGAGGAAAACAGGCATTTGTCTGGACAGCAGCCTTCTGGGGCATGCCGCTCTTTGGGCTTAGGGGACAGGGCAGGGACAAGAGCTTATCTTTGCTACAAGCATGAAATCCAACCTCTGCTGAAAGAGTCAGTGGTGCCAGGGCTTGGGGACCTCCTTCCTTGCATAGCAGTCTCAAAGGCTACACGGGGAGGCCATTAGAGAAGGCACAAGGGCCTGCGGAGGGGGCAGGCCCCACCAGGTTCCTCGGCTCCTGTCTCCTTTCTAGTGTGACAGCATTTGGCTGGAGCATACACTCTACAGGGTGTCCCAGAGTAGGGGTGGTAGGATGCTGCGGAGAGATGGCCAACGTTCCTAAGGAAGCAGTCAGAGAGCACCCAGACTACTGCCTTGACTACATACTTGCCGGAGTCCAGCTCCAGCCGAGGTGTGGGTCACCAAGGGAAGGACCGCGTCGGTGAGTGAGATGAATGAGGAGACGAAACAGCCAGTTAAGGTTGTAACATCTCCTGACATCAAGCGGCAGGGTTTATTATTTTTATATCTTTTTAAGGTTTACATAATGTTACACATTTTCTTTGATCATGGATGGTACAAAGTTTTTTCTTTTCAGTTTTGTGTAATTCCGGCTCATTACAGATGTTACCATTTTTTTTGAACAGCTTTCTTGTAACATTTAATGTTTAACTTTTCCTTAACCTTTTTGACCAGAGATGCAGGTTACGTGCTAGGTGCTAAACAGGAAATGGCGTAAGACAGCATGTGGGCTAAGCGTGTGGGCTATGATTTTTTACTTTAAGCGTGTAAAATTATATAGAGTTTAAGATGTGTGTCTAAGACTACATACTACATGCCTAATTTAGTTGGCACGATTTTACCAAATATTTTGGAATTATGTATGCTTGCTAACCACTATGGTAGCCTGGAAGAGGGGGATTCAAAGGTGTGGGTGCCTGAAGTATGGGCAGCATGCAGAATGAACTGAAATCAGGGTCCCAGTGTTCCGTGAAAGGTCTGGCTTTCTAAGCTAGAAGGATTGTGCATTGTTCTCTGCATTCTTCAAAACACCTCTTAATTTAGCACTAACACACACTCTTCTTAATCTTCCCCTGGCTCTTGTTCCCTTATGTGCCCCTCTCTGCTTTCCAGGGCTACGCATCTCCCTGGTTTTCATTACACCGTGAAGAGGGTAGAGACATGAACTGGACAAAGAGAAGGGATGGAGTCAGGTCTAATCTAGGCTACTTCCCAGACCTGGTCCTCCAGCTATTGGTGCTTCTGTTTACTCCCATTTGGGAACCGGGAAGGATCCCACCTGCCTCGGGTACACTGTTGAGCTCACGTGAGAGAGCAAAGACCATTATTGGTAGGTTCCTACATCATTCTTGTCACTTTCATCACCATGGAGGCTGCCCCGAAGTGGCAGTGGCTGCTCAGGAGTGGCCACTTCTCTCGACTATTTCCGCCAGCATTTTGAGCGCCCCATGTTGGCTAGCACTGGACTGGGGAGGAGTCCTGGTAGGAGCAAGGCCAGAACCTCTGCCCTCTAGAAGTCTCTCATCTTGTGCAATGGGAGGCCTGGAGCAGGGGTCAGTGAACAGATGAAATCAAGAAGCAATGGTCTGACGTGGAAGTTCATGGCTATCGTTGCTTTAAAATGCAGATTGAACTGTGTTATGGGGAAGACTTGGGATCATCCTGCCAGATGCTTCAGCTTGCACAGTCTGGCCTTGTGTCAAGGAACTCCTGTGGGCAGAGGCTCCCGAGAAGAGTCGCATTCAATGGGTGGGCAGAAAAACAACCAACATTGGCAACAGAGTGGCTCTTTCACATTTTTACGTAAATTGGAGGCAAACATCCCTGCCATCTGTGGTAATAGGTAGCAAATGCCGAAGGACTCAGCCAGAATTCCTAATCGATGGCTTGCATCTGTGGTTCCCAAATGCCTTGCTGAGGTGCCCTTGGGCACTGCTAACTCCGAAGAGTGGCACAGAATAATTTCAGAGGGAACACAGTGGCATTCTCCAGATGTCACCCTATTAAGTTGTTTGGACCTAACTACTTTTTAATGGAATGATCAGGTAGATATTTTAGGCTAGGGGCACTGCCAAGCATTACTGAGACCCCAAGGGTGTCCTGAACTGACAGTGTCTCCCAGCCCTTTAAGGGTTCAGAGTGGCATTAGCACTGCTGGCAGTCTGACGAAAGGCAGTCATACGCCTGCTCCCAGGCACCTCTTCCGCACAGCCCATGCTCAGTTTTGTCATTGCCAGCTCCTTGAACTTGCTGTTCACTAGCTTTGGTAAAAGAGTTAAATGTTTGGTAGGAGCTGATGTGGGTTCATAGTACCCGCCAACAGCTCCGCACCAGAGGCAGCTGGGACTTCAGCTTTGGGGGCCAAGAAAGAGCTGGCTGGCTCAGTGGCTGTGGCAAAGGTTGAGTTTTCACCCTTGGGACTGGTCCTGAAAAGGCCACCCAACGTCGGCAGAAACTGCCTTTAGGTATCTGGTCACGGTGCCCGCGCCACCTCCTCCTGGGCCTCATTACTTCCTTCCCTGCTGCCGTGCCAGCTGGGTCTTGCTTATCCCCGTCCTCCCTCTCCTCTATGTTCCCCTGCAGGCCCTGAAGTGGCCTGTCCTGTTCGGTGCCCCTCCCAGGACTGTGTGTTCTCTGGTCCTGGGGCTTCACTTGACCCTTGCCTTCCAACTGCCGTTGGAATTTTGGGTCGCCAAAGTTCTCAGCCGTTGGAGCCCTGGTTCTATAGCCAACTGATTCCCCAGGCCTCCAGGCGAGGTCCAGACCTCTGCGTGGGGTCCCTACACAAAGGCACCGGGCAGCTAGCACACTGCAAATGGCCTGGGAACATGGGATGAATCAATTCAGTAACTTAATTTTCTGGCACAGTTCTGGGCCGGTGGCCGCTGCTGGGGAGACTTTCTGGTTACTGCCTGTTCTCTTCCCAGGGGCTCTCCCTGGCTTCGGTGAAGGGGAACCTGACACAGGAGCCTGGGCAGGCCCAGCAGAGGCGGTTTGCAGCTGGGGGACCTTGGCCCCCTGGTGTAGCCGGCCTCCCTCTTGCCCCTTGGGGCCTTGCCTCCTTTCAGGCAGGTGATGAGTGGGGCGGAGCCGGACGGGGGTTTATGTGCTGGGTTTAATAACCTCCTTCCCCTCTCATGGCAGTGTGGAGAGGAGAAATGTCTCCAAGGGGGAGGTGTCCCCTCTCCCCCACCCCCACTTAGGGGTCCTGCCTTCCCAAGCTGCACTCTATTGTCCCCGACACGGCCGGTGTGCAGGGGCTGGGGGGAGCTGAAGAGGAGGCCACTCCCACCTTTGACACGCCTGGACTCCTCAGTATTACCACCCACCCTCCCTGGGTCAGCACCGAGGCCTGCGGGAGATGCAAAGAGGCCCTGGTCTTTTACACGTTTTGAGTAACTTGAATATTTAAAAAAAAAGAAAAAGAGAAGAAAAATGCCAAAAACTGGTATGAAAGATTGTGGGTGGTATATTCTATATAATGTTTAATAACCTGAATGCATTTTGACCCTCATAACAATACAAGGGCTAGGTGGGCCTCCCTATCGTCTGAGGCCCTTTGTGAATCAGGTTCAGAGCACGTGGCCCCCCACTGCTCCTCTTCCTCCCTCACATGACGTCTGTGAACCTTTTAGGGGGGCTCAGGACCCCACACTCTTAGTGGACCAAGGCCTTCAGACCAACTCTGTGCCCCTCAGGCTGGCCTGGCTGGGCCTGGGCAACAGGGTCTGCTTGCTGGCTTGGGAAGAGGGCCCGTGGCGCAGCACCCCCGAGCGGTTGTCTGGGACTCGGCCCCGCCGCCTCCATCACACACCAGGCTGGGGCCCCTCGCTGGGGCACGTCCTTTGCCCTTGGTTATTACAACCCAGGCAAAGGAGCTTCTGCAGCTTCCTGGGGCCTGGGGTGCTCTCAGACCCCAGGAATAGCTCTACCATAGGGACTGGTTCCGTACTGTTTGTTTGTGTGGTGGTAGCAGTCGCCGGTTCTCTTCATGAGGTGCCTACATTGCCAGGGGTGTGCAAAGAGCTGAAGAGACACCGTTAGCTCACAGCAGCTGTCCTAGAGTGGCTGGCAGTTGATCGGGGCTAAAAGTACCTCTGTGTGAGTCCCGGTCACGCAGCGAGGGGAGCCCTCTGCTCCGGCTGTGGCAGTCACAGAGGAGGGCCACCCACCTAGGGCTGAGTTTCTGAGGAGGTTTCAGAGTCGAGGGAGCCCGAGCTGAGTCTGATGAAGGGAGGATTCAGCCAGGCCAGGAGGGGCTTGGGGAGCTGGGGGCCCCCCCAACTTAGGTGAAGGCACAAAAGTCTGACACAGCCAGGGTGGAGAGGCTGGGGGACTGAGTATCGAGCAAATGAGTGGGTGTGGAGGGGAAGAGCGGGCAGGGAATGTTACCCCTAAGAAACTGGAGAGCGGCAGGGTGGTCAGGGACCAGGCAAGCATTTGGGGGGAGCTGTTTGGTGGCAGTCTGCAGGAGATAGAGCTGGGTGAGGTCGGGGCTGGGGGGCAGTGCTCAGGCCTGGGCAGTGGGTAGGCAGGAGGGGACACTAGCTGGAGGGAAGGGGAGCAGGGCTTGACTGAAGGAGATCTGTGAGGTGAGCTCAGCGTGGCCATGGGTAGATGCCACCAACTAAGGAACAGAGCTGGGAGGCGGGGGTGACAATGACAAGGCCCCTTGTGGCCTCAGGGGACATGGAAGGAACAGTCGCTCCTGACTGGGACAGGCTTTTTGGATATCCGCATTCACATGGCTTCTGATGAGATGCAGCCCAGATGGGCAGAGAGGAGCTGTGGGCGGGGAGGGATCCCTGGGGACAGACGTGTCAGGGTCAGGCAGGAACATGATGGGGGTCAGGCAGAGACAAGGCAGCAGCACCTGGTGGATAATCAGCACGGTGTGTGGGCCGCCCTCTGGCTGCCCGTCTCTCCTTCTCCCCCACCAGCCAGTGAAGGGAGTCCTTGAGGGTGGTCACCCTCACTTTCAGGGTTGATATCTTCCAACGCTATGCCTGACATGTGACAGGTACTGAAGCAATGTTTGCTAAACCTATCGAACCACAAATATGGCACAGACGCCAGTAAGAGGAGGGCTGAATATCCAGTGGACCGGGCAAAGGGGGCAGGGGGGAGGCTGAGGGCAAGCTGGATGTCAGCAGGGCAATGGGGGGAGGCAGTTTTCAGAATGGAGGTGGCAGGTGGGGAAATAGAAGACAGCATTTGTCTCTACCCTTTGTAGAAGTTTGATAAAGGCAGGAAAGAGAGAAAGTACAAGACTTTGTGGTTGGGGCATTAAAAAAAAAAGTAAAAGTAACTGTTATTGCTTCCCCTCCCAGAATTGTATGTCCCTTATAAAAAAAGCTAGGAAATACAAGGAAAAAAGAAAGTCACCTGTAATTCCATCCCTTAGAAATACATCCTGTTAAACTTGGCAGTCATTTCCTTCCAGACCTTTTTGATTTTGTTTAGTAAAAATGGTACCATGCAGTCCATTCTTATTTTGCAGTGGATCTTTTTCACTTAATATTCCTTGAATACCTTTCTGTTTCCAAGCTTCTGTTCTTTCAAAATAACCTTTAAAATTTTATTTACCTGTTTATTTAATATCCACAATTCAAGTGGTTCAAACCCAAAAGGTAAAAGGAAGTATTCAGCGTAAAGTCACCTTTTTTTATACATCCACTTTGGTGATTAGGTAATATTCCAATGCATGAATGTTCCAAAGTTCACTTAAATAACTTCCTGCCTTGGGTATTTAGTTGCTCTTCAGTTTTATTTTGCTTTTACACCTCAGGCTATGAGGGTAGCTAAGTCACTGCATATATACCTTATTTTCTTAGAACATATTTCTACAAGTAGAATTTCTGGGTCAGAAGGTAGAAAATTAAAAACTTTACGAGACTGATGTCCGTTGACAGTCCCACAGCGAAGCGTGAAGTGTGTATCCCTACCCGTGTCCCTAAAATGCTCTTCCTCCAGCTGTGCCCACTTAGTGGGTGCAAGATGTGTGTGCCTCTAACTCTCACTGTGGGTTGCATTTTAGGGGGAACAGATGGCACTTTGGGGCACAATAGGGGGCTAGGTGCTGACAGGGCAGCTCTGAGCATCTGGGAAGGGCTGACAACGGCTGGAGAGAAGAGGCTGACAACGAGGTGGCTGTGTTATCAGTGAGCACCAAGCCTGGGGGACAGGTCCTTCTTCATTTTGGGAAAATGGCCTGGCCATAAAGAGCCTTGAAAGAATGGGGCCCTATATAGGTGAGGTCCAGGGGTAATTGGGATACAGGCTGGCTTTTATTTGCTTTTCCCACCCCCCTTTTAATAGACAGTTCTTTGGATTCTTTACTGACGGCTTCCAGCAGCTCTGGGAGGGTTTCCAGGAACGATGTGGAGGGGGTGAATACTTTCCGCGAGCAATATCCACCTGTCCCTAGACTTCGGCCCAGGCGCAGCCTTGGGGTGAGAGCATGTATCCTTGCAGCATGGAGGATGGCATGATTGCTGACTGGGGAAGGGAAGCCAGGGGCTGCTTATGATGTGTGCCCAGCTAAGGGGAGACAGAGGAACACTAAGAAAACCTGCCACTCCCCCACGCAAACACCCCAGGTCTTGCAAAGTTGGCAGTGAAGGGTTGACCGGGATGTCCCCCTGCACAGGGCCCTCCCTTAGGGATTCTCTCCAAAGCCCCTGCTGCCGTCATACCGCCCCCAGGGGGAGCTGCTTCTCTTGGACTTTTGCACACACTGTAGACACTGGACTATTCTTTAGACTATTTAGATTTTTTTTTCCCTGAAGAAAAACATAAAAAAAGAAATAAACAAGGTAATTTGGTTTACAGTATACAGTTACTTGTATTTGGCTTAGCTTTGCTGGAGGTTTCTCCCCTCATTTCTTCCAGTCTGACTCCAAGTTTGGGAGGCCACCCGGGAGCACCTCCACAGACTCTGAACTTCCTAGGAAATCACATCCCATGGGAACTGGTCCCAGAGTGCAACAGGGGCACCCGCCCCCTGTGAGCTGTACCCTGCCACTATAGCTCACCTGTTCCCAGTTACTAATGCTCATTTTTCTTTTCAAATACTGGTTTTCCAAGGCCTTGCTTTTGTCTCAGACATCATTTCCAGAGCCTGCAAGTTGGATAGATTCTCTGTTGGTCTTCTCTGTATTAGTTTCCTGGGGCCGCCATAACACATTTCCGCAAACTGTGAGGCTTAAAACAACAGGAGTCTGTTGTCTCACAGTTCTGGAAGCCGGAAGTCAGAAATCACGGTGTCTACAGGGTGGTTCCTTCTGGAGGCTCTGGGGGAGAAGTGGATCTGTGCCTCCCTCCTGGCTTCCCGTGTCTGTTGGCAGCCCGTGACCTCCCTTGGCTTGTAGATACATCAGGTTCAGTTTCTGCCTTTGTTTCTGTATATGGTTCTCTCTGTGTTCCCTTCTTGCAGGGATACCTGTCGCTGCATTTAAGGCCCTTCTTGCAGGGATACCTGTCGCTGCATTTAAGGCCCACTCTATTCCAGTATGATCTCATGCTTAACTCATGACATTTACAAAGACCTTATTTCCAAATAAAGACACATTCTGAGGCTCTGGGTGGACATGAATTTTTGAGGGTCACCATTAAACCCACCACAATCCTCTGCCTTCAGCCCTCCCATCCACCAATCTGCCTCATGCACCTCGTCAGAGCCATTTTCCCAAACCACCCTTAGCAAGAGCACCTCGCCCTGGCTCCAAAAGCCTTCAATGACTTCCTGCTGCCCACAGAATGAAGTGCTGTGTCTTTAGTGCAGCTTTGTGAGACTCGCTGTGGTCTGGTCCTGATGGTCTCTCTCGTATTCCCTTTGTCCACACTCCTCTCCACAGATGCTCCAGTCTCATTTGAAAGGTCTTCTCTTTTGTTGAACATGTCCTAAGGGCTCCCATCTCCTGCCTGGTCCTCCGTCCCTTCCCTAAAGGCTCTCCTCCTCAAACATCCATGCCATGTCATACGTTTCCTTTTTAATGAGAACATGCCCATGAGAACACTCTTACCACTTCTCGGTCAGGAGCGATGCCATATCTTCTGTTGGGGTCAAATTCACCTGAAGATGAGCCTGTGTCTTAATGTCTTTGGGTCCTTGGATTTGAAAATGAAATATTGATTCATATGGCTTCCTAGTAGATGATCATGGGTGCTGCTGTTGGCATGAGTGTGAGAGGGGGTTGACCTAGCCTTGACGTGACAAGGACTGTCAGGGTTCAATGCTTTAACTGGATCCCTCCACCACGACAGCCCTACGAAGCCCAAAGCAGGTGAAGCCCCCGGTCCTGGGATGCGCTGGGGGGAAGGAGAGAATAGCTGCTGCTTTGAGAATCCAGGGCATTGTTCTTTCAAAGCAAAAGTGAGTGGCAGAATCACAGCAGGGGAAGTAAAGCCTTGAGGCTGGATGCCGTGGGGCACTGGTCTCTGGGGGAGAATTTGTAATGCTCTTGGGGGGACTTCCTCTGCCCGCATCTTCCCTGATGGGCAATTGGTGAGCAACATGGTTGGCAGAGGAAGGAAGTGGAAAGGAGGTTAAAGAGGAGACATGTAATGCAATGAACAAGATAGACGTCAATACCTTTCATAGTCAGCTTTAGTACATGCTCTGAAAACATGAAAGTAACATGGAAGATTTTATTCTGAAGATTAGTATTGGTGTTTTTTGCTTAGCTCCCTTAAGTGGCAGTGAATGAGCATTGGCAGCTGGTTCTTTAGACCCCTTCCAAAGCGTTCTATCTCTGTGGGGACACACAAGGACCTTAGTTCATCCGGAGGCAGGTTTCTCTAAAACCTTCCTGCCTCATGTACTCTGTGTTTTCCCTCTGATTACACCTCAGTCACATCGCAGCCCCATAGCCATTGCCTTTGGGGATTAGGAAGTGGCCCCTCAGCAAAGAACAGGAGAGGTGTAAAGAGTGAGAGAATTTTGGGCAGATCTTCAGGTGTGGGCTCCAGGCTGAGCCTGCTGGCATGTGACATTCTGCTCAGATATCAGAACATTTCCAGTGTCAAAATCTCTGAAGCCACCAGGGACCTCTCTTGCTGGGTCTTGACAGTACTCCTTCATACTGCAGGGTTAGAGAGTATTCGAGGAAGAATGCCTCCTTCTGGAAATGTTTATCACAGCTTGCACTGGTAGCTCTGTCTACTTACAGCTCTGTGTGCATGGTCTCACCTCACTGAATTTAGAAAATATCTATCATAGTGTAAAAACAGGCAACCCTTGACTCCATTAAAATGATAGTTTCTTAGACATTCCATCTAAAAGGTTTGCTTGTTTTTCTCCTGACATGCTGCCAATCTGGCCATTTCAACAGTCAACATTCAACACGAGAGAAGGGATTTAGTCAAATTTTCTTTGTCAGTGAGTCTTCTGTGCAACAAATTTGTTTCCAGGTCCTAATGGCAATTCCGCTCAGGTCTGAACAAAGCAAAACACAGGAGTTAAGCAAACAAAAAGGAATGACTCGAGTTTTAGTCCTATCTACATGAAGAACATACCTGAGTTTGAAATGTTTTGAGAATCGATAAGGAGAGAGGAGACAGGAGGGAAAGTGTGCACTCTTCAGATTCTGCTCTTCAACAGAGATTCTTCTCTACCACTCATTGCTGAAATTTGCTGTCCACCTCTGACAAAGTACAAAGAACATTCGCCACGAAGTAAACCACAGGAAGATCTTTCAATGGTTGTATTCTGCCTGTGCCTCAGAATGAATTGGGTTTAAATAAGAAACATGCACGCTCAAGAAGTCTCCCCAGCCCTGAGACATTGTCTGACGTTAGGAAGTTGGAAGCACGTGTGGCTGATTAATATCATTCTTCTTGTCACTTGCTGTTTGCATGGAGGGTGGCTGGGTTAATCCTTAATCCAACTCTAGGCTAACTTTGAAACAGCAAGGATTCTAGGTGGTTGCTTCTGTGTCTTCTTTTCCAACCAGACAGTGAATTCCTGGAGGGAAAGGATGATGTTCCATTTGGCTCTGGGTTTGCAGGGACCAGCTCAGTTAGGAGCACATCAGAACGCGGGCAGATTCTTTTTCTTGAATGACAGTGGTTTAAGAACAGCAAGGTCTTCTGTAAATCAGGACGTTACACTCCTATTTTTCTTTAGAGCATATATATATATATATACATATATGTATATGACATGAGGTTGCCCCAGGCCTGAGATTCTGACTCACAGCAGTGCTGGTCCCTGGGCGCCATGGCTTAGAGTCCGAGGAGAAGGAGCCTTTGGGAAACTGTGGCATGGATGTTAGGGATGGAGAGGGAATCGGTTTCCTATTGCTGCTGTAATGAATTACAGCAAGATGAATGGGTTAAAACTACACACTTTTATTTTCTGGAGGTCAGAAGTTCAAAATGGGTCCCACTGGGCTAAAATCAAGGTGTTGAGAAGACTGTTCTTTCAGGAGGCCTTGGGGAGAATTGTTTTCTATTCTTTTCCCATTCCTAGAGGGCTCCCACATCCTTTGGTGCATGGCTCCCTCCGCCTTCAAAGCCCCATCTGACTGGGACACCGCCCCTCCAGCTCCCTTTTTCACTTGCAAGGACCCTTGGGATTGCACCGGGCTCTGCCAGCTAATCCGGGGTAACCTGCCCGTCTCAAGGTTACCTGATGAGTGGCTTAAATTCCATCTGCAATTTCCATTTCCCTTTGCAGGGTCTGGGGAGTAGGACATGACCTCTTTGTGGTGGGGGGAAGGCATTATTCTGTCTAGCACTGAAGGGCACTTAAAGATCATGGAGTCCAGCACCCTCATTCTACACTTGGGGAAACACGGGTTCCGAGAGTGTCTGTGAATTGCAACTGTTTCCTTCCCAGGAGGGTGGATCCTTCGTGAGGGTGGACCATCTGTACCCAGAGCTCTGCAAGACTCAGCAGTGGGCCACTGGCTTGCGTTTCTTCTAGTCCTTCAACATTGTCCTGCCCGCCTCAGGAAGACGCCAAGGGTGTGGAGGGTGCACAGGGCACCTGACCCACATCCAGACGCAATGGAGAGCCATTTAATGGGGTCAGAGGATGGGTCTGATCCATCCATAAGCCTCTTACTGCTTTGGTGGAAGTCTGCATGAGCTCCTAGAAGTTACGGCTGCCAGGCACCCAGTTGGGGATACTGAGCTTGGGGATTAGGGGCCCCAAGCATCTGAAATCCTGGAATTTCTCCCCAGTCTATGAAAGGAGCTGGAGGGTGAGCTTCAACTGGCTGGCTCCTAATGGGCGGTGGCATGTGCTGCCTGGGCCTCTGCTGTGGTCTCTCAGTCTGAAGACCTTGTCGAATCAGGTCCGGCTCCCGGCGAAACAGGGCTTCAGTTGCCAGTGTCCTTTGAGGACATGCTCGTGATTTTGGTACCAAAACCCAAGTTTAAGACAGTGGCCCAGCTGTCACAAGAGCAGGTCTCCTGTGAAGATCAGGGCTAGATTAGATGACACACAGGAGATGTACTTGGAAAGAGCAAGCCACGATCTACAGGAGCCAACGCCGGGGGAAGGAGTCAGGTCTCATTCCTCAGGCCTCCTCCTTCCCTGTCACTCCGTTCAGTGCAGCTGGCCTGCCCTTTACCCTCACCCTTCTGTTTGGAGCTGGAAACCGGCAAGACCCTCGCCTCGGGCCAAGGACGCCAGGACCTAGGTTCTTGTTTGGAAAGTATTTCTCAAAACTCTGAGATGCGGCTGGTCTCCAGTGTAAGATGAGGTGCCGAGGGGAGACAGCTGGGATCATGGAGGCAGGCAGCGTGGCCTCTGGAGGGGGCTGATGTGGTTCTTCCAAACACAGCGCCTGGCTGGGTCCCACCTGGGAAAGTCACCCCAGTGTAGGACTATGGAGTTCCCTTCCCCCTGAGCAACTGGCAGTGGAGAAAATGACCCTGAGCCCCAGGGGTGGGCAGTGGATAGAGAAGCCGGTGTCTCTGCTCCGGTGAGAGCCCAAGGCCCATGGCTGAAGGTCTGGGGGAACTGGGGTCTGCATGAGGGAACCCTTTTTCTAGTGAGAGAACGTCTTCAGCGCAGTATTCCTGATCACTGTGCCATGTTCTCTGGAGAGAGATGAGCCTAAGATCCCAGAGGGCGAAGGGACCTTTGCAGAAAGATGTGTGTGGCAACAGGCGGGAAGGACATGCTGAGAGGGCCCCGGGAGCGCTAGGGCCGAGGTGGCTGGGGTTTGTGGGAAAAATGGTGGCTGGTGAGCAGCTTGCACTTTTGAGGAGACCCAGGACCAAGGGAGAATGAAGGGGTGGGTGGGCATCAGCTTGAAGGACATTTCTCTGTGGAAATGTGCCCTAGATGAGGTGTGAGGGTGGCGTTCTGCCTCCACAGGGGTACTCCAAGCCCTCCGGCCCAGGGACGAGTGAGGCCTCACACACTCTGTCTACACCCCCAGCTGCAGCCTGCCTCTCCCAAGAAAGAGCTCAGAAGCACAGCAGCCGCCACCCCTGGGGAGGCCTCTGGCCTTACGGGCTGTCCCACCAAGGCTCCAAGAGGTGAGCCTTCTAGTGGACGGAGGACAGTGGGTCCTGCAGTTGCAGACTACTGGCTGGTGAGCAGCGGGGCTGCACGTCACCTGCAGCCACTCAAGGCTTCGTCGCCCTCTGAAGCTCTTTCTCAGAGGCTGGAAGGCTGGTGGGACCTTGGGCTCTCCTGCCAGGAAATGCCTGGTTGGGAGGGCTGAGAATTCAGATTGTTTTCTAGGAGGAGCTCAGTGTTCAGCTGAAAAATGTAAAAGGACCCTTTCTTCTTCTCTTGGGGCTCCTGACAGCTTCTGAGATGTACAGACTGGAATAAGCAGAGATGGAGGGAGAAGCAAAAGATAAGGCCTTTGGGCCTGGAACAAGGCTGAAGGAACAGCCCCGAAGAGCCTCTTCCTGGGGGAGAGCATGTCCAAGAAATCTCACGGTTCCTGGGCAGGGGGCAGTGCCTTTGGGATGATGAGGTCCTCTGCATTCATCCAGGTTGTGTTGGCATCTATTGTGTGACTGCCTGTGAGTGGAGCCTGCAGGCTCTGGAGCAAGCCTAGCCCCCATAGATACGTGCATAGGGCCAGGCATTTCTGGGAGCTGGAGTGGGCCTGCCCGAGGAGCCCTGGAGGTTGGCACTCCACTCTCCAGTTATTCCTGCTTTACTGGAAACCGAGACCTTAGGAGAAATTGAATTCTGTTCTGGAATTTCTGTCCTAAAACCACCTGTTAGGTGTGTGTCTGTAACCCTGGTAACCCAGAGTCACCCCTGCTAACCCCATAATGTGGTCATCAGCATTACCCGTAGCTGCACTGAGCTCATGGATTCGCTTAGTAAGTAAAGGCATTGTGGCTGCAGCCAGTGGTTCCTTCAAGAGTGGCTTGTTGAAGGACAGTAGAGGGTAGTGGTTAAGAAGACGGAGCCCACCACGTGGGTCAGGATCTCGACTTTACCTCTACGTGTGAGCTTGGGCAAGCCCCTTAATCTTTCTGCTCCCCAGTTTCTTCATTTATACATTGGGGATAAAAATAGTATCTTGTAGGGGTATTTTGAAGATTGGATGAGTTAAATATAGATGTAAAATATATGCAACACCACTTGGCATGTGCTAAGGACTCTGATATCAGCTATTATTGTCATTATTTTATTTCAGTTCTTAAAAGACGTATTTCCTTCAGGTGGATTTTGCACATTTTTTTAGAGGAGAATGTAGTCCTCTTTTTGTCCTGACAGCACGCCCAACAAACAAGGCGGTTTGTTTTGGGACAGATGACTCTGGAAAGAAATTAGGAATGGTGCATGGGAATGGCATCTTTCTGTATCACTAAGCTATACCCAGCATTAAGCCCTGTGCCCTTTAGAACACTGTGGGCTTGGTTAAAAAGTTGCTAAGTCATTTCAGGGCATTCACCAAGCTGTTTTTGGTTGTTTCTAAGTCCAGAGTGCAGGAACATGTCATTGGGAAGTAGCTAGCATGGAGAGCCCATAGTAGCCTTCTCTCTAGCATTCTGGTATTTTCTGGAGCTGGGAAGCTGGCATTAAAATAAAAAAAACAACACTCAAAATTTTAAAGCTGCTATGGATTTATGCCATTTCTTTTAAAATTCACTTGACATCCTCTCTGGTAGAGACCCATGGGTAAGGCCCTCCCCTGCTGTCCAATCAACACTGAAGACATAGCAGCATCCATATATAAGCCTGAGGTCTGTACCTTCTTAGCCAGCCATGAGATTTTCAGTTGAGACACTTGGTTAAAAGCAGAATAATAAAAAATGTAGCCATCTCATCGGCTATTTATTCCAATTGATGAGATAGTGTCCTTAAGGGTGTTTTAAAGTATGAAAAGTGGCAATTGGCCTTCATGATAAGCATACCTTGATGTCATGTATTTGAAGAGTGAAAATCTCATGAACAAAGCAGTCCCTGGTGTTTCTGTTCTTGGGGAAAATGCTGTGTTGTATTTCTGTACCTTAAATGTGTTGCTGTGACCCTAGGGAGGGTCATAATTAATAAGGAAGCTTTGATTTATTTAGAGGTTGTGATGTGTTTGCCCCTAGAAGCTCACTGTATTTCACCCCCGGGGAGAGGCAAGCTCCTGGTGGAGCTGATGGTCCTGCAGTTGCACTCCCCAGGTCTCACCCTGTTAGACCCCCTCTCCTAGCCCCCCACTCCCCACATCCCTGGGCTGCTAAGGGCTCTTTTGTATGAGGGGATGTCAGAGATACAGGAAGAACAACTCCTGAGCCTCTGATGGCTGGATGGGGGTGCCCTCAGGGTCCTGTGCAAACAGTGGCCAAGAGCCCAGTCTGACATGGGCTCTCTCCCTCTCTGGATTAATGGTACAGGCGCGCCCCAGCAGTGGTGACCCGGTTGGCCCACTCTGTTGCAGGAAATGTGGGCTGTGCTTCTCGGGCGTGTGGGGTGGCAGTGGGGAATGGACAAAAGTCGAAGCAACTTCTACCCCCTCAAAACCCAGGGTTGCATTGGACAGGGGCCAAAGGAGATCAAAAGGCACAGTATTTATGTTTTGTACTCCTTTTTTTTGTTGTTTTTTTTCCATTGAAAGAGGGGAGGGCTTGTTTATTTTAAAGGAGACTAGAATGGGATCAGGAAAGATAGCCCCATCCGAATGATGATGAACACGACTGGCTCTGGGGGTTGCATAGTTTTCAAGTGCTTATCTCCCGGACACTGGCTAGGTTCTCCAGTTGGGTATGGATTTCTCAAGTCACCAACCCTGGTGTGTGTGAAATATATCCCATAACGCGGTTTCTGGCCAGTGCTCCCATTTCCTCCACTAGTAGAAACTTAATTCAAGATGATTCATACAATCTGGGTTTTCTTAGCATGCTTGGAACTTGGCAGCTTTATCCCTTCTGCCCTTTCCCCAGGGATTGGCATCTAGGATCTGGGCCTTAATCGTTGCTGGGGATGGGGATGATGGGTGACTGTGGTGGCAGGGGTCTGGGGAACTCATGCCCTTGGGTCCTGGGCTCAACAATTCCTTTGGGCCTTGGGCCTCTCCCTGCCACTTCTGTCTGTGGTCCTCTAGGACCCTCCCTCCTGACCTCCCATGAGGCTGTGGTGTGCTGGGCCCATTTCAGCCGTGGGGCACTTTTGCATTGGGCTGCCCCCCCCTACGGGCCTGTGGGCAAGTCCTCTGGCCTGGCCGCTCACCTGGATCTGTGGGCCAGCATGGGCCTCAGGGCACTCTGCAAACTCCCTGTCTTGCTTTCCCCCTGGCTTGGGAGCTGGCCTTGCCCTGGCAACGCCTCCATCCTCCGGATGTAGATAATGTGGGGCAGGAATAAGGATACCTCTGGCAAGTCTTCCCCCAAACCTATTTTCATGCTGGGACTTGGCCTTCCAATCTTCTCCAAGGACAGGGTTTCGTTTCTCTTGGCCTGTCCTAACAACGTGGCTCCAGGGCGGGGACTGGACACTGCCCTGGGCGCAGAGGAGTAGCAGCTAATAGGCATGGACGAATGACTGTTCCAGACCCTGTGAGGAGCTTGTATGTTCTCACTGTTTCAGTTGCTCAGAAGCATTTGGTGCATCCCCATTCTGTGACCAGTGAGGCGGAAGTGCATACAGAGTGAGGTTGTTTGTCCCATAGCAGGAGCTGGAAAACGGCAGAGCTGAGGCTCAGAGCCAGGACCTCTCCCCTCCAGCTCCAGCTCTGCCCGCCCCATGGCGCCCTGCTGTCCAGCATGAACGCATTCGGAGGGCTGCTCTTTCAGCGGCAGTAGTGCAGTGCCTTGAGTCATTCCTCATTCTTCAGGGCTCCTAAAGTCAATTTAATGGTTATGTTTAAAAACAAGCTCTTCTGGGATTTTCTTAACATGCCTCTAAGGATCCAGAAATCTCTGAAGGCCTCACCCTGCACATGGAGTATTCCTGCCTTCCTGGAAGTGGTGGCATTCAAGTTAATAAATGATTTCTTAGCCAGTTCTGGTGTGTTGTGACTTACTAATTTCCACAGTAGCATTTCCCACCTTCCCAGTGCATGGTTGGTCATACTGGTTTAGTAGGTTTCTGTGGACTGGACTTGGAACCTTCCACAACCAATTGCATTATTTCCTTGCGAAAAATGTGTTTCAGACATCTTTTTAGAACTGCATGTGTTTGTTGGTGGGAAACTTATGTTCTCATATTAAATTTCTGAAAATTTATATATCTGGAGCACAATTTGAGAAAAATGGGGTATTTTAATTATTTTATCTTAAGAGCTCCTGCAACAATATGTATGATTGAAAAATGCAGGCGTGCAGTTTACATAACAGGGTAGGGTATTAGGAAAGACAGGGTGGGAGAAATGGGTATCGTTTCCTGTCCTCATCCCAGGAAAGAGAGGCCAGCATTGAGTTTCTTTAATTTATTAACGTTTATTTCATTTGTCTAAGATTTTTCTTTAGTAGGGCTGGTTTGTCTGTGGGTCATAAGGCCAAAGGGCTAAAACAAACCTGAGTCCCTCGGTGGCAGGTAGAATAAGCTCACTCACAGTAAGTGGATAGGTCGGGCTGCCGGCCATTGTGTCCGTAAAGACCCAAGGGGATTATGGGTGATGGCTGAGGAGTCTGGGTTGGCAAGGAGGCCTTGAAGAAGCTCGATGGAAGTGGCACAGCCCAATGACAGTTTATGTTTTCCTCTAAGACTGGGAAAGGAGGATGGTGTTACGTGGTCAGACCAGAGCCCCATTGAATGGCCACATATCTGGAAAATTCATGCTATTGTGGGGTTTCACAGACTTCTCCAGGGTTCCAGGAGCCCTGACTATACTTGATTGGCATCAGTCACTAAATCCGTTCTTCCCCCAGTCCCAGCTGAGGGTGGTAGACACTCTGAATGCACAGCCCTTATGCCCTGCGGTACCTTTGACTGTTTCTGGGCCTCTTTCCAACCCCTCCTGTGGCCTTGGTGTGCCTGGGAGTTTACATTCCCCCTCTAAGCCCAGGGTCTGACCTGACCCACCCCTCATCTCTTTTCTTTTTTCACACCAACGAGGAATTTAATAAAAATACAACCAGCATAGAAAAAGCACCTCCCCCTCAACACACACATACACACACACACCTGCCAAAAAAACCCAAACCAGAATATCAGGTAGTTAAAGCAAAGGGCAGAATTTTTGACCCTTTAACTCATCCAGCCTCCAAATAAAAACCAATAAAGATGATGAATCAAGAAAAATGAGAAATCTGTATGTGAAACTATGGGACGATTATTGGGGAGAGTTACGTCTGTGTGATGCAGGGAACAGCCACGGAAGATCCTGGGATCAGGGTAGACTCTGCACTAGGAGGGCCTCCGCCAAAGGTGAGAGCCTGGCTCCTTGGTCGACAACTATGAACGGAACTCACACTCCAGAATTACCCTGCAGGAGCAGCCTGAGAGCTCCTCTGTGGGGTTAGCCCCAAATGGTACCATCTCTTGGCTTCCTCCCAATGTTTGTCCTGCTCACCCTGCTCTGTGTTTTTCTCCTGGCAGCTCTTAATACAAATGCATGCAAACCTTTGTCTTTCTGTCTGTTTCTTGGGGACCCTACCCTAAGTCATTAGATCTTCATGAATCTGAAGGAGTGCTAATGGTTAGACCCCGCCTGACTCCTAGTCAATATGCAGAGGAGCTCTTTAAGACTGTCCTTTGTGAGAAGCCTTCCAACCAGTGGCATTAGCAGTTTGCTCATGGGCATAGTATTGGGTGGCCAGGACCAGGATGAGCCCTGAATAAACATTACTCATTGTGGCCATCCGGTGGCCTCTATCACAGGCAAAGGAACCAGACAGTAGGCAATGTGAATACAATTTGTCAATAACAAAGTACTATTGAAGGCCCAAATCCAAGGGTAAAAGCTGACAAAAGGAGCGGCAAACAGGGATGGAGAAGCGTAGTGAAGCACCTACTAGAGATGGCTCCTTGGGGAGCGCTGGTAGCTGTTCTGTCTCCAGATCAGGAATGGATATGCCCAGCACTGTTCTAGCTACTACTGCTGTGTAACAAACTCCTCCAAAACTTAGGGGCTTAGGATAACAATGCCCTTTGTTTTGCTCACAAGTCTGCAATTTGGGCAGCTTATCCCCTATTTCATGAAGTCAGCTCAGGTGGCTTGACTGGGGTTGGAAGGCGCTCTTCCTAGATGGCTCAGCCACATGGCTGGCGACGTGGCGGCGGCTTTCAGTTCTTCTCCACGTGGACCTCTGCATAGGGCAGACTGCGCTTCGTCACAGCATGGCATCCAGGTTTCTAAGCACGTGCCTCAAGAGTCAGGAAGTAGAAACTGACAGTGTCTTAAGAGCTGAGCCTGGAAACAGACACAGCATCACTTCTGTGTATTTTATCTGTCAAAGTGTCACAGAGTCCAGATTCAGGTGGAGGGGTCAAAGACCCCACCTACCAAAGAGAAGAGCATCATTAAATTTTGCAGTCCTGTTCTTAAACTGCCACGAGCATTTTCCATTCAGATGAGGAGGCTGGGAAGCCCAGAGTCCTCTTTGCCCCTTCTATTTCCCTCATCCCTTACATTTAATGCACTTCTTTTTTTATTGTGGTAAAATACACGTAACATAAAAGTCGCCATTTTAATAATTTTAAAGTATACAGTTCAGTGGCATTTAATACATTTATAATTGTTAATTGTTAACCATCACCAATATCCAGTTTCAGAGCCCTTCCATCACTCTGAAAAAGAAACCCTGCAGCCATTAATCAGCTACTCTATTCGCCCTGACCCCGAGACCCTGGCAATGGCAAATCTACTTTCTGTATCAATGGATTTGCCTATGCTGGGTATTTCATATGAATGAATCATACAGTATGGAGCTTTGTGTCTGGCTTTTCCCACTTAGCATAATGTTTTCAAGGTTCATGCATGTTGTGGTATGTATCAGTATTTGTCTCTCTTTGTGGCTGAGTAATATTCCATTGTATGGATATTACATTGTATGGCTATACCACATTTTATTTATCCGTTTATCAGCTGATGGACATTTGAGTTTCCACTTTTGGCTATTGTGAGAAGTGCTGCTATGAATATTTGTCTATTAATGTTTGTTTAAGCACCTGATTTCTATTCCTTTGGGTGTATATGTAGGAATAGAATTGTTGGTTGATACGGTAATTCTATGTTTAACTTGTTGAGGAACCTTCATACTGTTTTCCGTATTGACTGCACCATTTCAAATTACCACCGGCTGTATATGAGGGCTCCAATTTCTCCACATCCTTGTTAACACTTGTTACTTTCTCTAGTGGGTGTGAATCAGTAACTTGTGACTTAGGTTTTCATTTCCCTAATGCTAATGATGTTGAGTGTTTTTTCATGTTTGTTGATCATCTGTCTATCTTCTTTGGAGAAATGTCTACTCAAGTCCTTTGGCCATTTTTTAATTGCATTGTCTTTTTCTTGTTGGCCTGTAAGAACTGGTTATTCTGGATGCTATACACTTACCCCATATATGATTAAAAATATTTTCCTCTCAATCTATAGACTGTCTTTTGATTCTTTTTAAGGTGTTACTTGGCACATAAGAGTTTACAATTTTTGATGAAGTCTATTTATTTTTTCTATTGTGGCTGCTTTTGGTGTCATATCTTAGGGATCCATCGCCACATTAAAGGTCATGAATATTTACCATTTTCTTCTAGGAGTTTTATAGTTTTGCCACTTATATTTAGATCTTTTATCCTTTTTGAGTTAATTTTTATGTATGATGTGAGGTAAGTGTCCAAGTGCAAATTGTTTCACATGTGCATATCCAGTTGTCTCAGTACCATTTGTTGAAAAGTTGATTGTTTCCTCATCAGTTAATCTTGTTACCCTTGTCAAAAATCAATGCCCGTCGAGGTGTTTATTTCTGGACTTTCCATTCTATTCCATTGATCTATATGCCTGCCACACTATTTTGATTACCCTGAGCATTATACTAAGCTTTGAAATAGTAAAGTGTGTGGTCACTAATTTTGTTCCTCTTTTTCAAGGTTGTATTTGAGGTTCTTTGTAATTTCATGTGAATTTTGGGATCAGCTTTTTCATTTCTGCAAAAAGACCATGAGATTTTGATAAAGATAGCATTGAATCTGCAGATTTCTTCAGGCAGTATTGCCATGTTAACATTAAGTCTTCCAATCCATGAACACAGGATGCCTTTCCATTTATTTAGGTCTATTTGAGCAATGTTTTTGTAGGATTTACCGTAGAATTTTTGCACCTCTTTGGTTAAATTTATTCCTAAGTATTTTGTCCTTTTAGATGCTTTTGTAAATGCAATTGTTTTCTTTATTTCCTTTTTAGATTGTTCATTTCTAGTGTAGAGAAATATAACAGATTTTTGTATGTTGATCTTATACCCTATAACTTTGCTGAATTTATTAGCTCCAGTAGTTTTATTTATTTATTTTTTGGGTGTGGATTCTTTAGAATTTCCTCTATGTAAGATCATGTCATCTGCAAATAGAATTTTACTTGTTCTTTTTCAATTTAGGTGCTATTTATTTCTTTTTCTTGCTGTATTTGCTGGCCTAGAACTTCCAGCACAATATTAAACAGAAATGGCAGAAGTGGGTATCATCATCTTGTTCCTGATTTAGAGGAAAGCTTTCAGTCTTTCACCATTGAATTTGTAAGCTGTGAGTTTTTCATAATACCTTTTATCATGTTGAGGAAGTTTCTTTTATTCCTAATTTGTTGAGTGTTTTTATCATAAAAGGGTGTTAAATTTTGTCAAAACCCTTTTATGTATCAATTGAAATTATGTGATATTTTCCTTCATTATATTAATGTGGTACATTACATTGATTTTTTTTCAGTTTGAATTTTATTTATTTTTTATTTTTATTGTTTCATTTTGGTATCATTAATGTACAATTACTTGAACAACATTATGGCTACTAGACTCTCGCTATTATCAAGTCCCCCCCACATACCCCATTACAGTCACTGTCCATCAGCGTAGTAAGATGCTATAGAATCATTACTTGTCTTTGTATATACTGCCTTTCCCGTGTCCCTCCCCCCACTACATTATGTGTGCTAAACATTGATCGATTTTTGTATGGGGAACGACCCTTGCATTTCTGGGATAAATCTCACTTAGTCATGGTGGATAACCATTTTAGTGTGCTGCTGGATTCAGTTTGCTAGAATTTTGTTGAGTATTTTTACATTTGTATTCACAAGGACTATTGGTGTGTAGTTTTCTTTTGATGCTTTGTCTGGCTCTGGCCTCACAGAATAAGTTATAAAGTATTCCCTCCTCCTGTCATGGCTCTTTATCTGGTGGGGTGACCCAAACCTTTATTTCTGATGGGTTTGGGTCATCAGTAGTCCTGTCTGGATTGGGTTGTTATAGTTTTCCATTGACTTTAGTCACAGAGCCTGGTAATACTAAGAGACGCCCTAAGGGATCTTCTGTATTGTACCCATTTCTCCTTGGTAGTCATGATCAACAATGCCGTACAACACAGGAACTCCCTTCTTTGCTTGTTGATTAAGAGGCACAGGAGCCCAAAGTGGCTGAGTGGCAGTCTTAACTTCTAGCTCAGTGGAATCATTGTTGCGTCTCCTGGCATAAGCATTCCTCCCTTCGGAACTAAAATTTCTAGGCCAGCAGAGCATAAAGTTACCCAGACAGCAGGGGAAATTTTTGCTAATGGGTTGCTGGGAGTAATGATGTGTGGTGCATTCCACCCACTGATTCTTGGACTTCTGAATCTTGCTGTGGGAGAGACAGCATCATATATTGGATGCTGATTCAGAGCATATACAACTTCTGGGAGAACCTTGCGTCAGACAAGTTGATGCATAAAATTAGCCATCACAAGAGTTTAATTCATTTACAGTTAAAGTAATTATTGCTAAGGAAGTAGTTGCTTTTGCAATTTTACTTTTGTTTTCTATGTCTTACATCTTTGTTTCATTCCTCAGTTTCTCCATTTATATCTTCTTTTGTGTTTGTTTTTTTTCCTAGAATGTCATTTTAATTCCCTTTTCTGTATATATTTTAGTTATTTTCTTAGTGGTTACCCTGGGGATTACAATTCACATGTTACATTCAAAACCATCTAGTTGCAATTAATATCAAGTTAGCTTCTGTAATATGTCAAACTCTGCTTCTATATTGCTCCTTCCCCTTTAAAAGTTGACACAAATTTCATCTTTTTTTCACATTGCGTGCCCATTAACTATGTATGTGTAATTATTTTTTGTTTCTATTATAAATCATATAGAATTAAAAAGAGAAGTTACAATCTCAAAAATACATTGTTAGCTTTTATATTTACCTTTGCAGTTACTTTTCCCAGTGTATTTTACTTCTTTGTTTGGCTTTGAGTTACTATCTAGTGACCTTTCATTTCAGCCTGAAGAACTCCCTTTAGCATTTTATGTAGGTCTACTAGTGATGAACTCCCTCAGATTTTATCTGGGGATGTTTTCATTTTTCCTTAATTATCAAGGATAGTTTTCTTAGATGTAGAATTCTTGGTTGGCAGTTTTTTCTTTCAGCATTTTAAATATTTCATCCTATTCCCTCTGGTTTACATGGTTTCTCGTGAGTAATAGGCTGTTACTCTCACTGATGACCCATTGTACATAATGAATCTCTTCTTTCTTCTGTTTTCAAGATTCCTTTGTTTTTCAACAGTCCAATTATAATGTGTCTTGCTTGGGGTTTTTGAGCTTCTTGGATGTGCAAATTTAAGTATTTCATCAGCTTTGGACTCTTTTTGGCCACTATTTTTCCAAATATTCTTTCTGTCTCTGTCTTTCCTCTCTCTCTGGGACTCCCATTGGTCATACGTTGGTATGCTTTGTGGTATCCCACAGGTCTTTTAGGCACTGGTCATTTTCTTCCTTGTTCTTCCTTTCTGTTCCTCAGATTGAATAACCTGAATCGACCTATTTTCCAGTTCACTGACTCTTTCTTCTGCCTGTTCAAATCTTTTGCTGAACCCATCCAGTACCTTTTTCCATTAAATTATAATTTTCAGCACCAGAACTTTTATTTGGTTCCTTTTTATAATTTCTCTCTCTTTATTGATATCCTGTTTGTTTAGACATTGTTCTCCTGGTTTCCTTTAACTTCTTGGATGCATTTAAGACAGTTTATTTAAAGCCTTTGGTAAATCCAAGGGATGGTGTCTCTCGATTTCTTCTTTTCTTTTTGGTGAGTGGGCCATATTCTTATTTTTCTTTACTGTCCCTTTTTGGCTGATGAAAACTAGACATTCTGAATTTTATATTGTGGTAACTCTGAAAAGTGGATTCTCCCCCATCTCTAGGGTTTCTTATTGCTACTTAGTATGGGATGTTGTTTGCTTGTTTAGTGACTTTTCTGAACTATTTTTGTAAAGACTGTATTCTTTGATGTGTCTGACCACTGAAATTGCTTCTTGTTTACTTAATGGTCAGCTACTAATTTGACAGAGATTTCCTTGTAAGGAGCCAAGAGATTTCCTTACAAGCCTGGAGGCAAGAAAAGTGGAGGGTTGGTGGGGGGAGGGAGCAAACTCTCCTGGTTTTTTCCAATTGGCTGTGTTGGGCCACTTCCTCAGTGCTTAGCCAGGCCGTTTATAGCTCTGCTTTGGCTATCACTTCCTGCTTGGGTGGGGCCTAAAGTTTAATAAGAGGTGAAGGCTTAGGGTTTTAGTCTTTTCTGAGCATGGGACACATACATGTCCCTCCTGATTCTGCGGCTTATGGAGAAGATGCTCAAAGCCCTCATCTCCCTGTGCATCTTTCTCCCAAGTTTCCGCTTCCCTGATTCCTCAGTCCATCCATTGCTTGCCCTGTCTGACACCCTCTGCTCTAGGAAACTATGGTTAGAACATTAACCTTTAAATGCTTTTGAAAAATGCCTTTCAGGGGACTGCTCTATCCCTGGGAGAGTTCCAAGACTAAGTCCTCAGGGATATACTAGCCAGGTCAAATCACACAACCACAATTCCTGGAGAACAAGATCAGCATTGCCCCTCAGACACCAGTAAGTCACACTAGGAATGTGGGCCACCATCTCCTGCTGATGAACTGGGGATATGGTAGGTAGCTAAGTTAAAATGCCACAGGGCTCTGTTGTGAAAATTTAGTGGCTTCCTCATTTAACATTCCCCTGGGTGTTGTAAGTTTTTATTATATTCCAGAGTTCTGGAAAAGTTCATTCTGATAGTTTTTTCCAGCCTTATAATTATTTTTTGGAGTTTCTTACATTTACATTTTCAATGACATCATCAGATTTGTTGATTTTAATTCCAAAAATACCTCTTCCTTTATCCTCCTCTAGTGCTACCACTGTGGGCTAGGCAATCATCATTTCTCACCTCATTGCAATGGCTACCTACCGGGTTCCCTGACTCCCACCCTTGTTATGTTACAAGTTAGGGTAATGTTTAAAACAAATCTCAGATCACTCCTTTGCTTATTAAAACCATTGTTTTTAGAACAAAGACCTAAGCTGTCTGTTATCCCTTCTCTTGCTCTCTGAGCTTTAGTCCCACACACCTCTTTGATGGTCTTTGGGTGGAATCTTCCTTCTATATGAAGTGGTGTACCCATCAATTCAACTTGTTAAATGCCTATTCAACTTTTAGGTCTCAGCTCAAGCAGCACTTCGTAGTAAAAGGCTTCCTTGACCCGCCCAGACTAAGCTCCAAGAACACTATGTTTTTCTCATCTAGAACTTGAATTAAATATTTAGTTGTGCAATTACTTGACTAATGGCTATCTTCTCAACTAGACTATAAGGTCCACAAATGCTTTTTAAATTGTGTTTACCACTTATCTTTGCAGTGTCTAGCACCATGACTGCTATAATGAATTGAATGGTGGTTCCCCAAAAGATATGTCCTTGTCCTAATCCCCATAACCTGTTAATGTGATCTTATTTGAAAAAAGGATCTTTGCAGATGTAATTAAGATCTTGAGATGTGGAGGTCATCATGGATCGTGTGGATAGGCCCTAAATCCAACGACAAGGGTCCTTATGAAATAAATGCACAGAGGAAAAGAGAAGAGGGGGCATTGGGACCACAGAGGCAAACATTTGTGTGTTATGACCACAAGTCAAGGAATGCTAACAGACGTCAGGCGCTGGAAGAAGCAAAGAATGGATTCTCTCTTGGGGCTTTCAGAGGGAGTGCGGCTCTGCTGACAGCTTGACTTTGGAATTCTGGCCTCCAGAACTGTGATAGAATAAATTTCTCTCATTTTAAGCTACCTAGTTTGTGGTAACTTTTTACAGCTGCCACAGGAAACTAATATATATGCCATACAGCTGGTGGGCAGCAAATATTTATTGCCTGAATAAACAAAGAAAAGCAGGAAGTGTTTTAATCATTTTGGAGTCACTGAGCTAAAATAAATGTTTCCAGACTCAGGCTAAATCAGGAAAAAACAAGTGCTGTAATTCAGGGTTGTACTCGTTTAGTTAGGCTAGGTTAGTAGCAAGTTAGCCCTAAGAACCAAGGGATCCACACCAAGTTTGCTTCCTGCTGACACTCCATGTCCAGCACAGGTCTTTGGTCGTGGGGGTGGGAGTCGAACAGGTGACACTATTCCACACAGTCACTTGGGCACACAGGCTGGCCATCTGGTAGCTGCAGCATCTAGAACATGCGGCTTACTTAGTCACCACAGAAGGGGAAGAGGTGCAAGGAGATTTCACACTGGTTCCATGCTTCAATCTGCTAGATCCACATCCATCTCATTCATGCCCTTTGTCTGTTACTGGTCACCTGACCATGCCTAACTGGGAGGGCAGGACATCTAGGGTAGCAGGTGGGGATTGGAGGAAGAGCATGTGTCTATGCTGTGATGATGTTTGCCCAGAAAGTCGTGTTTTATTCTTTCATGCAGCAAGTATTTATTAAGCTCATGTGCTGGGGCACTGCAGCAGGCTCTGAGCCGGTGACAGGTGTTTGCCATGCATTACCATGAAGTTTCAGAGGCAGAAAACATGATGTGGAACCTCAACTCCGCTCTTTAAGTAACTATTTAACTCTGAGCAACTTTCTTAAAATCCAAGTCCTAGTATTCTCACCTGAAACATCTACAGAGTAGGAAACTCTTCTAAGCAGCATTAAGATTTCCCTTTTGGGGACACTTCCCTGCGCCATGGTTATTCATGTGCTTCATCTTCAGGGTTTGATTGACCTCAGGAAATCCTTGTAAGGTATTCCTGTGGCCAGAGCGATTGGGGCAGAGGGAGCATGTGATCTAAAGGATGCTCAGGAATTGCCTTTAATGGCTGGGGAAAGATGATCTGCCTGTGGGTGTGAGTGAGGAAGCCCTCAGCCCTATGTGCTACTGGCAGCCATTCTGGGAGCCCGAGGCCAGCTGGAGGATGAAACCACATGGTGGACAACCGAAACTGGGTTCTTGGGACATCCCTGAACCACAGGATCAACTGCTGCTGAAGTTGGCTGAGTCCAGTCCACCTCTAGAGCTTTCAGTAATGTGCACCAGTAAGTTCTCCTGGATGTCTGACTCCGTCTGTGTTGGGGTTTCTGTTCACTGCCGCTGAAGCCCCTTAACTCATCCACAACTTCAAATGCTGTTGGGAGGCCCTCTGAGATCTGCCTGCCTCCTGGTATGGTGAGCCATTGGGACTGAAATCTGGACATTTCGGGTACTATGTTTTAAGACTGTGGATCTTATTTAAGTCTTGAGTTTTAGCAGACTCCTCTGACAGCTGGGAAGGGAAGGTGGGTGGGGTGGAGGAGATTTCACTTTGTTACTGCCAGGTCTCTGCTGACGCCTCTCCTTACCGCTGCCCAGGTGGTCTCCACCGACACTCTGGGGGGGCAGCCTTGTCACCTCTGAGTCACGAGAGGTCCTGGATGTCCACTAGGCCTCCTCTGAAGCCACCTGTGTTGGATTGCTGGGCTGCTGCCTGGGTGGCTTCCACATTAGAAACTTATTTTCTCACAGTCCTAGGGGCTAGAAGTCTGAGATAAAGGTGTCAGCGGGGTGGGTTTCTCCTGAGGTCCCCCCCTTAGCTTCCCCCTGTGGCTCACATCGTCTCCCCGCTGTGTGTGTCTGTGTCCTAATCTCTTTGTCAAAGGGCACCAGTCATACTGGATTAGAGCCCACCCAATGGCCTCATTTTACCTTAATTATCTTTCAACGACACTGTCTCCAAATACAATGACATTCAGAGGTGCTGGGGGTCAAGACTTAAGCACGTGAACGTGGGAGATGAAACAGCCCGTAACAACCACCCTAGCAGGAAGGAGAAATTCTAGCCTGTCTCCCCTCCGCTTTGTTCCCCCCAGACGTCGCAGGGAGAGTGGGGGGCTGGTTGGGGGATGGTGCCGGAACATCTCATGACAGCCTTTTGAGGGTGGCCACCTCGGCTCCTCACGTGGCCTTTACCAGCTTGCGCTGGGCGGGGTGGGGCAGTTTGTCCTGTGGCGTTTGGCTGGCGGCTGGCTTGTCTGAAAGTTTTCTGTCTTGCGAGGACGCCCCCGCCTGGTCCTTTGGCTACAGACGGTAGTTTTGCTGGGGCTTCTGTTGTGTCTGGTTGGCATATATGTAGGGCAGGGGGAGACTGGTTATAGGGTGACTTTCCCTAGCAAGGTCACAGCGCACCTGGGGGCCCCTCTCCTGCAACTACAACCCCAGCTTTCTCCAGGGTCCAGTAGCCATTGCTGCCATGACCCCACACTAAAAATGGTCCCCCATTACTAGTCCTAGTATGTGCCAGCACACCTTGAGTGTTTCTCCTGAATTACCCATGCCTTTGAGCGTGAACCCTTTACTAATGTCTTCAGTTGCCCTGTTTAAGGGCCCTGTTGGTATCTTCCCAGCGTTATTTGATTATTTTCTGGCCAAGATGTTGGTGAAGTGCCACATGGAATCTCCCATGACCTTCCCTTAGGATTTAGCCTCTCTTCTGCCATTCTCCTGCTTGGAACGTGATGCTGCCATCTTGGACAATGAGGACAAAGGCCACTCTCTAGGATGGCAGTATCATGAGCTGGGAAGCACCTGCATCCTTCAGGATTTTGTGGAGCAGAGGGGCTGCACCAATCTAGAACCCGTATCAGTATTTTCCTGTGGTGTGACTAGGGGCGAATTGCTCATCTTTTTGAATCTTAGTTTCCTTATCTGTGAAGTGGGGTTTTACTACTAGCTGTTCCACAGGCATACTATGAAAATAAAACCAGCTGATTTCTCTACACGTGCCTAGCAAACGCATGCAAACAAAAGGTGTTCAATAAATATTGTGAATTTGCCTTCAATGAAAACTCCAAACCTTTACACTCCTGCAGGGAAGATGCACAGCCTTTGTTTACGTTCACCGAGGGAATAATAACATCTTAGATTTGCAGTTTGCAAAGCACTTTAACATTCATTATCATATTTAATCCATGCAACACCTCTGTGAGGAAGGCGGAAGCTCAGCAGGACCATTCTTTTTAATGCTGGAAAAGGAAGAGCCACAGAGAAGGAAATGACTTACAGAAAGATGCGTACCCAACCGGTTAACCTGTGAGTGACAGAACCAGGCCTAGAATTCTGTTATTCTACCTCCACAGGGGAGAGAGAGAGAGAGGCAATTGAACATTCTTATTGGGAAACCTTGCTATGCCTTCTGCATACGTTATTCTAAATGTCCTGTGGTAAATTTCAGGGTAAGGAGAGTGACGTTGCTGGATGGAGAGTGTCAGAACGGTGTCTGGTGCTATGAGAAGGGAGAAAACAATGAGATTTTATTATTTATCAGCCAAGAGAAAAATACTGGTGTTTTCAGTTAGCCGTAGGGATTGTTCTGCATGCGGTCCCAAGCACAAGATCTGAAGTGCTTCGTTTAACTTAGCTGAGGCTAAGTTACGCAATTGCTCTGAGGCAAGGACGATCATGTCTGGTTACCAGACCAAGGGACAGGCGATAATAGGCAATGGGTCTTTGATGCATGGAATGTCTTTGAGTTAATTCCCCTAGAGCATGGCCTAACCTTTCAAGTACATGGAAAAAGTAAGGCTTATGATAATTTGGTGGCTTATTAAACAGATCCAGTTTCGGTGGCTGTTAAAGGGATATTTGAGAACACTGAAGGCCTTTTCAGGTTTCAGTTGTCTTTTTTCTCCCATGGGAGGGTCTGTGGTTTGCTTCTGCCACATTGTCCAGAGCCTTGATATTCCCGAAAAACTTGGTGCCCGTTCTCTGCAAGGCCCTAGTTAATGCCAGAAATCTTCTTGCCTTTTAGTGGCTGGTCTTGGGTAATTTCGGGTAATTTATAATCTCTCCTTAGATAATGCCTTTCCTGCAGCCACAGCGTCATGGTCTCAACCATGAACTGCTGTTTTTCAGAGCTGGAGTTTCTCCCTAGCAGCTTTGTGTCCTGGTTTCACAGGCTCTGTGAAGAGATGTATAAAGTCGGTTTTGGAATCTCCAGGATTCATATGGGACATAAGACGTGGGTCCAAATGCAACCACAGGGGAACAGCAGACCCTTAGGGTCTTTCAAGACTTGAGAATTGTTGATTTTCCGAGGTGAGGACAAATACATGTCAGTTATCACTATCCACGGATATGATACTAAGAAAGTTGAACATATATCCATCACAGCGCAGAATCTGCCTTCAGGTAGGACCACGGAGAGTGTGGTACTGGAGTTAGGCACCAGTTTTAACAGCTCGCAGACCTTAGACAAATCAATATGCTCAACTGTGAGGCGTTTAAACAGGTGGAACAGGTCTTTCAGGGACTAGCACCGGAACAATTAATCCTTTTTCAGCTAAGCTGGTTGTACTTGGCCTATAGCCTTTCTTGCATTTAGTTTTAGTAGAGCGCTGAGCAAGTTTAGGTAAAGGTTTAGAAGAATCGATCTGGGCTCTATGGCTCTGCTCCAATTAGTGTGCTTGTGTTTGTAGTGTTTTTGGCCTTAAGGGATTCCAAGACCCTGGCTAATTCTTCAGTAGTTTCTTGAATCATACATCGTATAGAAGTATTCTAATATGAACATCAGTTATAATTTCTGGGACTCCCAAAATAATCCTTCTGCAGTACATTTTAGTTGGCAGGCTCCACTTGCAAACTTATTCCTTATGTATTAAATTTGCAGGACTTTTGTATCAGAAGAAAGGAATGTTCTCTTGTTTATGATCGCCATGTAGCTGTTACAGGTAGGGACACGGGAAAGGGCTGGCGATTATTAGGAATTCTCATTACTTGACTGGCTTTAGTACTCGGGGATCTGATGGTCTGTGTCAGTGGTAGACAGATGGCACCCATATCAATAAGAAGTTGAATTGTTGTCCATATATATTTATCGACTGTTCTCCTTGGGAGTTTAGCTGAAGGGCAAGGCTCCGTGGGGAGGTCTAATCTCTCAGCTGCCGCACCAGTGGCTGATTCTGGACAGTTGTCTTCTCTTGCTGATCCAACATGTGACGTTAGTTTTTCCAATGACCCCTCTGCCTGCAGTATTTATAGGTGTCCTTATTCATAGGCTCTTGATTCTCGGAGAACAGAGAACCTTCTGCTTTTATTTTTATTTCAGGGACCAGTTGTTTAATTGGGACAGAAGTTTGTTTTCATTTCTAGCTTGTTTATTTCCTAGGGCTTTCTGGAAATGTTAAGTCACATGTTAGGGATCCTCTAAATTGGCAATTTCCCATTCCAATTTATCTTTCTGACTAAGTTTCCTATTTCAGATGTGAGTCTATTCCCAGAATGAGAAAAAGCAAGGCTCCTTTTACTTCAGCTGGTAGGCGTATCTCCGAATACTGTTTTAATTAAAGTTTCCCGAAGTCTCCTATTGAGTCATCTTTGTTTTATTTACAACTTTGAATTTTTTGGGGGAAGACTTCCGTAACAACTATATGTACTTCATTTCCTATTTTTCGTGTCATCTCAAGGCCAATATCTGAATTTGCAGAGTTGGGTTATTTAAATCCCCTGTTCTTTCCCATTCTGTTACCTTTAATTATGCCCCCCATCTGAGGGGCTTTCCATCAGGTGAACTAGTTTGTATGGATTTGGTAATCTGACATAGTTATTTCCATGATCTAACATATTATGTCCATAATTTTGCCTGTCTTCCTGAGGTTTTGGAATCCTTAATGATAGTCTTTAACTTCACTGAAACTTGACTTCTTGACCATCCTTTTAGCCTCGCAAGTTTGAGGGGATATTGTGAAATGCGAGCCTTTCCAGAGAAAAACCCTGGGAGAGGGTGGTTCCTTCAGGAGGTCAGGAGAAGGAGCAGAAGGATTTGTCTGTGTGTGTCTTGCCAATGGGTTTCAGCCCCGGGCAAGTTCACTATGGATTCAGTGTGACCAAAGAAATGACAGTAGAACGTTCTTGGGGTGAAAGGGTTACACCCAACTTTATTTCCACGGTGGCAGGTCAGTCACTAGAATCTCATCCACTCAGAGTGAGTCTGCAGGCAGGTCTCTGCCTCTGGGCCCCTCTGCTCACACAGCCGTCCTCTGGGCCTCGTCTTCGGTGCTACCACCACCCCAGCCTCTGCTCTGCTCTCCTGCAGCCTTGCGGCCGTGCCACCTTGTCACCCAGAGCACTGGGTAGGGCTCTTTATACTGAGTCAATAGTGACATATTACCCACACGTGTGTAGTGAGCTAGCCAGCCAGGGCCAGGTGAGAATCCTGGCCACAGGAACCTTCATTTTATCCACAGTGTGTAAAGATAGTTTGTAGTAGAAAGAAAAAGGGGCAAGGAGGGGAGGCCTCAGAAGGTTTAAGTGAAAGTGAACTTTCTGCTGGAGTCTTTGAGGAAAGAAGGCTATCTCGAAGGCCATGTGTTATCTTGAGGCCTTAACGAACTATTGAATGTTTGCTTTTCTAGAGCTCCTCTCAAATGCATTATTTTTAACATGCAGTTAAGTTCTCCATGGTTGAATTGGGCAGAGCCTGTGGTCTTGAGGCTTCTTCCAGGGGTAGGGGTGGGGGTAGGGGTGAGCTGCATCTTAGGTGGGCATAGGGGTGGATGGGTGCGAGGTGGAGGGAGGGAAGTAGCAGGGTAGGGGTTCCAGTCACGTGACGCAGATGTCTCTCAAGGTGCTACAAGGTGCTAGACCAGCGGGTCAAGCAGCTGAAGAAATATAAGAGCTTAATGAGTTAAGTGCTAAAAAGGCCAAGGGAACTTTAACCAAAGGCTCAAGTTTTTCTGAGAGTTTCAAAACACAAGCGTTTCATTGGCCTGTGACCATCTGTGCAGGTGTTCATGGGCAGTCCCACGATCTTACAGAACTCTTCAGAACTGGTGGGAAACCACGGAACTGTCTCTCCGAAGGACTGCTTTGGGGTGAGGAGGGGAGCCCAGGAAGGCACCGCTGGCCTTCTCCTCCTCTCGCACGCTCCTGCTTGGCTCACCTGCCATCAACTTGCTGGGTGTTAGGAATTAAAGTGTGAGTCAGAGGGTCTTAGAATTTGTTAAAACAGAGAAGGTCTGTTAAAGGAATTAATAACTTCCTCACTAACCTGGGAACTGTAACAAAGCTCCCATCTACCAACCCTGGTCATTCAGTAATTGAGCGGATGCCCCCTCTCTCTTGAGGCTCTGTCCCAGCTCAAAGTATTTTCTGGGAGAACAAAGGGTGGGGTGATTTATGTGAACATAATACTCCTCCACCGCCCAGATGCCTGCTTCCTGAGTGCTATTTAAAGCTCCGCCAAAGACACAGCAGGAGCTCCTCACCACATGAAGCACACAGGCAGGTGACGGGGGTCCGGGGAGAACACCCTCCATGCTGACTGCACAGTGGAATGACCCAAAGAAGGCAAGGAGATCCCCGTGCCCAGGCCCCAATCCAGATCAATCAGAGTGGCCTCTCTGGGTCTGGGTCTGGGCATTCATTTTCCTTTAACTGTAACTAAGACACAGAGTTCAGATTCTTGCTGCCTAAAATATGGCCCTCAGACCAGCAGTGCTGACATCACGTGGGCACTTGTGAGAAATGCCAGTTCTCAGACTTCCATCTAGACCTGCTGAATCAGAAGTCAGAAACTCAGGGTGGGGCCAGCAAGCTGGGTTTTTATATTTTACTTTTTCATTGTGTTGAGATACACAGAATATTTATCATTTTAGCCATTCATAAGTATACAAATGTGGATAAAGGGAAGGCCCCTGTGGATAGGATTCTCACCTGGTCCTGGTCAGCTAGCTCACTACACACGTGTGGGCAATACGTCATTAATGACTCTGTATAAAGGGCTCTCCACCCAGTGCTCTGGGTGATATGGTGGCAGGGCTGCAAGGCTGTAGGAGAGCAGAGCAGAGGCTGGAGTGGTGGCAGCGCCAATGTATTGAGATGGCTGTGCAGGCAGAGGGGCCCAGAGGCAGAGGTGGGCTTGCTGCCTGCAGACTCGCTCTGAGTAGACGGGATTCTAGCGATTGACCTGCCGCCATGGGAATACAGTTGGGTATCAACCCTCTCACCCCAAGAACATTCTACTGTCATTTCTTTGGTCTCATTGAATCCATAGTGAACTTGTCTGGGGCTGAAACCCATTGGCAAGACAACAAACCAATGGCATTAAACACAATCTCATCGTTGTGTAACCATCACCATTGTGTAAACCCAAAACGTTTTCATCGTCCCCAGCAAAAACTCCGTACTTATTAAACAATAACTCTTCCTTCCTCCTCTCTCCCCCAGCCCCTGGTAACCTCTCTTCTACTTCATGTCTCTGCAAGTTTGCCTACTCAAGGGATGTCATGTAAGTGGAATCAGGTGCTGGTTGTCCTTCCGTGTCTGGCTTACTTCAGGCCTGATGTTCTCAAGTTTTATCCATGTTGTATTGTAGCATATGTCAAAATTTCATTCCTCTTTATGGCTGAATAATGAGCAGCCTGTGTTTTAACGAGCACTTCCAGGTAGTTCTGCTGCTCATTCAGGTTTAGGAACCACTGACCTAGAGCAATGCTTCTCAAATTTCCTGGTACTTTGGAAACATGTGATTCTGTTAAAATGCAGATTCAGATTCATTTACTGACTTATTAGCCAATTCATTAGTGGGGGCCCAAGATTCTTCATTTCTAACAAGCTCTGAGTGGATAAGGTTGAGAACCACTGTCTTAAGCCATCACCACTGTGCCCAGCTCATCCTGAAATGACAAGAGTGAGGGTCAGTGTCATTGTGAGGTGGAGTGAGTTGGAAGTTGGGGTCTGTTTCTGCCTCAGGGATCAGAAGACATGGACCTTAGACCCTAGTGTTCTCTGAGTTGGCCTTTCCGGGCTGGGAGATGGTTGTGAGTCTTGCTGGGCACGTGGACTGGGAAAGGCTGGGATGTGGGGACTTTTTAGGGAGCTCAACAGTGTAAGTGACAACCTGGTCAATCTTTAGTCACTGCCTTGAGATTCCCTGCTAACTTCCGTGCTGTGCGTCTGGGAAGGAGCCTGGTGGTGCTGGGGGCAGGAGGGCTGAGGTGAGGCTGGTTGAGTCCTGGGGAGTGAGGACTCTGTCAGGGTGTCAGATCGGGGGGTAGGCACCAGCAGGTCCTGGGGACCGGCTTCAGCAGGCCCATGGGTTCACATCGGGGGCCCCTCAGCCAGACAGGAGGGCTGGCGCTTCTGTCTTCCTTCCTGCTTGATTAGATCTGACGTGGCACAGGGGAGCAGGGAGCGAGGGAAGGAGGATGGGGCTCCAGGGCCATGGTTTCTATTGAAATGGTGCCAGACTTGCATTTGCAAAGTGACAGTAGTCACCTCCAACCGCAGAATGCCCTCAGCCCAGGGCTGTTCAACCTAAGGATGTTCTCGCAGAGGAAATCACCACGTACAGCCACAAGCTGCTGCAGTCCGACCCCTCAGGTGATGCAGGGTGTCACTTTGTGTGGTCTTGAGTAGGAAACAAAGATAGTTGGGAACATTCTTTTAGAACCTCATCTTTTTGGTAAGTAGGGCAGCTGTGCATGGCGGAGACAAGGAGCGACATGCGCAATACGGAAATTACAGCTCATTCACGTGATGAAATCCTTTCTAGCCACTGAAAATGTTTGAAAGTTTTTAATGACATTGAATATATGGTCATGATTAAAAAGGGGAAAAAAGGCTCATGTATATATATATGCATATATGTGTGTGTATATATATATATATAAAATTATGTAAACATTTTAAGTGATATATATATAAAGAAAAAGGATAGGAAATACACTAAAAATAACAATGGTTATCATTGGGTGGTAGAGCAGGGTTTTTTAATTTTGTTATGTAGCATGCTTTTATTTTCTACATCATTTATAATGAGCATATTACATTTATTAACAAAAAGAATTTTAAAACGATCTTGTAGGGACATGATCAAAATTGGAAAGATAGGAATTTTTATCTCTTTTTCATCTCAGAAAATAACAGATTGTGTTTTAGTGCTTGATAATACTTAAAATGCTCAAGGGTCATCCAAACCTTCCAAGTGTCATCCTCGGTCCCAGAGAGGAAGCCACCATCTTTCATATACCCTCCATGGCCCACCCCGATTTCCCTTCCGTGGTCCATCTGACATCTCCACGTAGCATCTTTCTCTTCTCTTCCCCCTGGCCTCTTTGATTGACATCAAGCCCAGATACTATCCTGCCCCAGTGCCTTTGCACTGGCTGTGTCTTTGGCCTGCAGTACATCCCCCCAGATGTCTGCTGAGCTTGGCAATTTCACTTCCTTCAAGCTGTTCCTCCAAAGTAACTTCTTGGTGACTTTTCTGGACATGCTACATAAGATCTCCTAATTTCCATAGTATTTTATATCTCTCTCCCTGCTTTCATTTTTCTCATTAGCTTAGGTTGCTATTTAATATTCTATATATTTTCTTTATTTCTTATGGTCTCCCCAACCCATTATAATGTAAGCCCCACTGGGCCTGAGATTTTTGTTTGTTTTTCCACTCCTGTAGCTCCAGCTTTTCTAGAACAATGCCTGGCACTGGCTCTCAAAAATCAGTTGTTGAATGACAAAACAAAAAACTCTATTTTGGACCTGCAGAATCATAAAGGGAAGAAAGCTTGTAAATATCTCTCAACTCTACTAACAAATTAAATAGAAACCATTCACAACCAAGACACTTACTGCCACTTAATGATAGCATCTCATAGTAGCTTCTGCTATTTCAATTGTTTATAGATGTAATTTTCAGGAAATCTGAATATACAAAGTGGTGCCAGGAATATCATATTATTTGGTGAGTACGCACAAAAGGAGAAGCAGTTTAGATTTGGAACGGCATCGTGCCTTTGGAGTTGGGGGTGGGTAATGACTTCCTGGAAACCAGTCTACAGAACGCTTTTCGTATCAGTAAAGCATTGATTCACTTCACATGTATTCATTAAGCATCTATTATGTGATGCAAGCTGGGTACACACAGTGAGCACAGCACCACTCCTTCCCGGATGCAGCTTGAACAATACAGATGCACTAAGATGTTCTGGACGCCCAAAGGAGGGACGGCCAGCTCAGACTGGGTACAGGAGGTCTGGGGAAGTCACATTTGAGCAGGATAAACAGGAAGTGTCAGAGAACAGGGTCGGGTGGTGCTGGGGGTGAAGGGGGCTGAGAAAGAGCATTCCAGGAGGAGCCTGGGGAGGTTGACATTCTTCCGATGAGCTGGAAATCCCAACATGGTTTGCATGTGAGCCACGCCCACCCATGTATCCCGAATTCAGTTACTTCTCATCGGCTCCACCACTGTCACCCACTGCAAACCACCCGGGTCTCTCCCTTGAACCACTGCCACACCTCTTCCTGGAGAACCTGCTTCTACTCTCTCTTATTCATGCTGAGAAAGAGATAGGCAGGCCCCAGCAGGTGAGAGCTGGCCTGGCACCCAGAGCAGGGCCACCGTGTTCTTCCATCCAATGCAAACACGTTGTAGAACCCCACCTTCAGGCCAGGCCACTCTGTGTCCTTGGTAGATGAAGGCAAACAACCAAGAGCGCTTTGTGATCACGTCTGAACAAAGAGCAACGTAAACAATGTCCAAACCACAAAAATGACCAGCAAGCCTTCTGTCCTGGTTCATCTGAGTTACTGCTGCTGCTCTAGCAACCTTAGCCGCAGCTTCACTCCGTTCCCTCCCACCTTCAAAATAAGATTTATTATGAAACCCAGTCACAGACATCCCTCTGCTTCCCAACAGGGAGGACCTGTCTACCCAGAGCAATCCCTGTGTCTTGAACCTGCTGCAGAGTCACTAACGCAAGCCCCAATCCTGTCATCTAATGCTCTTTAGCTGCGATGCCCCGTATTTCCCATGGCGGGTGTTGTGTTCTCCATCACTGCAGGGAGTCAGTAAACCCAGCTTGGTTAGCCACAGATGTGCTTCTGGTGGTCTTGGGCTGGGGGACATTGACAGCACGCAAATCAGGTTAAGACCCTCTCCTGCTGGCTTCCCATGACGCTCTGAGTCAAAATCAAATTCTTTTCCCTTATTTGACTCTGCCTACCTTTCAGACCTCATTCATTCATTCCACAAGTATTGTTGAGGATTTGCAATGATCCAGAGAGCTTTCTGGGCACAGGAACACTTCACACTGCAGTGTGAAGAGTGGACTGGAGCAAGAAGCCAGGGCAGGGGGTAGGGAGAGAGGTTGTGAGGCTCTTTAGCCCAGTGAACAGTCGGCTTCGAATCAGGGAGGGAGAAGTTAAAACCCGATACCCAGCATTATGCTAAGTGAGATAAGCCAGACAGAACGTGTGAAATCTAAAAGCTGAACTCAGAGGAACAGAAGAGATGGTAGATAATGGGCTGATGGGGAGGGAAAATGGGGAGATATCGGTCAAAGGGAACATACTTCCAGTTGTAAGATTAGCAAGTTTTGGGGCTCTCATGTATAGCATGGAGATTAGAGTTAATATAGCCAACAGTTATAATATTAATTACATATTAATAATAAAAATATATATTTAATATCTACTTGCAAGTTTCCAAGAGAGTAGATCTTAAATGTTCTCAACACAGAAAAGAAATGGTAATTAAGTGATGTGATGGAGGTGTTAGCTAACACTGTGGTGGTAATCATATTGCACTCTATAAATGTATCAGGTAAACACATTGTATATCTTAAATTTACACTATGCTATATGTCAAGTATACTTTAATGAAGCTGGGATAAAATTAAAATACAAAAATGTGAAAAAGGAAAAAAAAAAGAGGGAATTTCAAAGAATCATGATGAAAAAAATGAAATTTGATATCTGTGTCTTACCACTCACAAAAATTAACTTAAAATGGATGAAAGATTTAAACACAAGAGCTGAAACTGTAAAACTCTGAGAAGAAAATGTAGGGTAGGAGCTCCTTGACATTGGTCTTGGCAGTGTGTTTTGGATCTCGCACCAAAGCACAAACAGCAAAAGCAAAAATCAGTAAGTGGGATGACATCAAACTAAAAAGCTTCTGCGCAGCCAAGGAAGCCATCAACAAAATGAAAAGCAACCTATGGGATGGGAGAAAATGTTTACAAACCGATGCATCTGGTATGGAATTAATATCTAAAAAATATGAAGCATTCATACAACTCAATAACAAAATAAACCCAAACAAACCAATTTAAAAACGGGCAGAGAATTTGAATAGACATTTCTCCAAAGATGACATATAAATTGTCAAGCCAATACATGAAAAGATCTCAACTTCACTAGTCATCAAGGAAATGCAAATAAAAACCACAATGAGATATCACCTGACACCCGTTAGAATGGCTTTATCAAAGGGATAAGAGATAACAAGCATCACAGGGATGTGGAAAAAAGGGATCCCTTGGGCCCTGTTAGCAGGAATGTAAACTGGTGCAGCCACTATGCACGACAGTGTGAAGGTTCCTCCAAGAAATTAGTACAACTACCATATGATCGAGCAATTCCACTTCTGGGTATTATCCAAAGGAAATAAAAATGGGATATTGAAGCAATATCTGCACTCCTTTGTTTATTGCGGCATTATTCACAAGAGCCAAGATAAGGAAACAACCTAAGTGTCTGTCAATGGATGAACGGGTAAAGGAAATGTGGTACATAGGCACATGGAATATTATTCAGCCATGAGGATGAAGGAAATCCCGTCGCTTGTGACCATGTGGATGGACCTTGAGGGCATTTTGCTGAGATAAGTCAGACAGAAAAAGAAGAATACCAAGTGATCACACTTACATGTGGAATCTAAAAGAGCTGAACTCATAGACCAGATAATAGAATGGTGGTTACCAGGGGCTGGGGGAAGGGAGGGAGATGCTGAGATGCTGGTCAGAGGGTACAAACTTCCAGTCAGAAGATGAATACGTTATGGGGATGTAATGTACAGCATGGGACTGTAGTGAACAACACTGCTTTATACACTCTTGGAAGTTGCTGAGAGAGTAGATCTTAAATGCCCTCACCACACACACACACACACACACACAAAATGGTAATTATGTGACTGGGGGAGGAGTTAGCTAATGCTATGCTGGTAATCATTTAATAGTATATAAGTGTATCAAACCAATACTTCATACACCTTAAACTTACACAATATTATATATATGTCAGTTATATTTCAGTAAAGTTGGAGAAATCCCCAAAAACATAACACCCAGATTTCTGCTTTGGGCAACAGGGGCCAAAACAGTGCCATTTTCCTGGGAGAGGGTATCAGTAAATACGCTAACAAGGGTTCTAGAAAAGGCAGTCACTCCGCTGGGCTAGTGTCTTCTTTGCTAAGGAGGGCCTCCTTCTAAATTCTCTTCAGGAGGGGGTCTCACCAGATCCTAGGAAGTTCTGTGGGATTCCCTGGCTGCCTTTGGCCTGTGGACTGGTGCCTGTCACTGCAGGAAATTGTTTGAATAATGTACCTATTTCAGGTTCTGGTTTATATGTTTAAGAGAGCAATATTTCAGTGGAGTCAGTTAACATTTCTTATGGCCTTCTGGGCTTAAATAAAATGATGATTAGAGTAATTCAGGGTCCGTGAAGTAGTGCAAAACAGCTGCCATCTGCCATCGCTCTCACTGGTGACTCATCTGCTTCTTATAATGGGTTTCCACATATATGAATTAAGTTGGAATGTGTTGCTCAAGCTCAGAGGAACCAATAAACGACTTGCTTTTGTGTTACAATTCTCAGAAGTAAATTATTCAGTATTCATTGCTTGTAGGCTTTAAAGAGAAACTAAATTTATTTTGATTCCCCCACCCTTTACTCTAGGGTATGCTTTAATGTTCCCATCGCAGAGACTTTGTGGAATTGACTAATTGTGTGTTTTGCATATTTATAAACACTTTGTTATTTACTAATGGGCCGTTTCAGAGATGAAATGAGCACTTTATTCACATCACAACCATTTCTCAAAGGCACTCTGACTCACGTCAGAGAAGTTGAGATTTGAATGTACAAAATGATGCCTGGGCTATTGTCTTCTCAGTAAATCCCACCAAGGGGTCAGAGCTGCCAGACGCTGTTTATCAGGTTGGCTGTCCGGAGCTGTGCTGCCCAAGATGGTTTAGTAAATTTTAAATTAATTAAAGTTACATAAAATTAAAAGTCTAGTTTCTCAGCCACACTAGCCACAATTCAAGTGCTCAGTAGGTACCTGTGGCCAGTGGCTACACTACTGAAGAGTGTAGAGCATCTCCATCATCGCAGAAAGTTCTACCGGATGGCAGTGTTTTCAACTGTGTTGGTGTTGGGGTCTTCTGTGGCTCCTCTGATTGATATAATTTTGGTCCTTATAAACTAATTGGCCAGCAAGGCTGAGGGGATAAGTCATACCTGGTCATATTTCAAATCTTGAATTTATGCAGAATTCAATTACTGTTCACTTCTACAACCTGGTCCTGTTACTGTCAACTGTCAACAATTCACTGCAACCATTTTCTAATGCCGTTCCGGGCTTCTGTCCTGGGCTCCCACAGTCTCCTCTTCACAAAATGACTAGCTTGGAGCCTTCCAGTGGCTTTGTGTCCCACTCAGAGTAAGAGTCAGAACTCTGCAGTGACCGCCAGGGCCCTGTGTGTCTGATTCCCCACCATCCCTCAGACACCCCTCTGGTGCTCCCGGCTCCAGCCACGCCAGCCTCCGGGTATGCTTCCCCTGCACAGACTCTTTCCTCTGCCTGAAATACCCTTTTCCCAGGAATCTGTATGTCCTATTCCTTCACTTCCTTCAGGTCTTTGCTCAAAAGCCTTCCTTGCTACCCTGTCTAAAATTTCAAACCTCTCCTAATGGCATTTCATATTCCCTCCCCTGCCTTCCTGCCATTTGTCATTGTCTATGTACTCCGTATTTTACTCATTAGCGTTGTTTATTTTCTGGTTCCTCCACTAGAATGTAAGCTCTGCTCGGCAGGTTTTTGTCTGTTTTGTTCACTACTATACCCCAATGCTTAGAGGGGTGCCTGGCACATAGTAAGTGTTCAACAAGTACTTAATAAATGAATACATTTTGCAATTCAGGGACCCACTAGGTGAATGAGGTGAATGGATAGACATGGGTTTTAGAATGTGTGAGGCTCTAATTCTAGATGTGAGATACTTAAGTATCTAGGCAAGATACTTAATCTCTTTAAGCTTATTTCCTGATCTGTAAAATGAAAATTATAATACCCGCCAGGAAGAATTGTCATTAGGATTAACTAGGGTGTTCTTAGCATAGTCTGAGCTCAACCGTGCTGTTCCAGGTGCTGTGAAGTTTGGCCCAAGCCTCTTCTTCAGCTACTAGTATCTATGTGAAAACCATGCTGGTCTTTCTTTCATTGTGTATTTTTTAAACGTTGTGCTTTTGTTTTAATAATGAAAACATTTTTATATACACATTTTGGAAAACCTGGATATGATCTTATAACTGTCTCAGAGATTTCAGAGCTCATCTTTACAATGATTTTTAGATGTGAAAGCCAGTCATCGATGATGATATTTTATGAGTGAAAGTTTCACAGAAATTCAAGTAGAGAAAGCAGTGGAGAATCAGGTCGTGTCGCGTGCCGCATGGCGGCGTGTGCCTGCTGAGCTCTGAAAGCACCCACCCCTTAGAGGGTTGGCTTATATTCACATTTCAAGAGGGAATTTAGTTTGGCAAAATAATACAGTCTCTGTGGTCTGTCCTGTTGAGTTAATGTTATTTTGAGTTTTATTGTTTTTATAGTTATGTAAGAGCCCTGTGCTTGCAGAGTTTATATCTGGTTTTATGTTTGCACATATTGAGGACTATAGCAGAGTTCCACTAGGAAGACAGAATCCACTCTAAATATTTGAAATAAAGGCAACTTAACCAGGGTTACCCAAGGGGAAGGACTACTGAGACCCAAATGGGATGGTAATGCCCTCTGGACACCAGCAACAGCTGGAAGCTCCCCACCTCTGGGCTGGAGGGACAGAAGGTGGTGGGTTCAGGGCACTGGGCTGGGCTACCGGGTAGAAGCCGAGACAGCAAAGGGCCTGCCTGGGGCAGCTGGAGGCTTGGAGGAGCTGCAGCTGTTTTGAGAGCAGCTGCCCAAGAAGGGAAGACATGCTGTGGCCTCTCCCTTGTCCCCACCTTCCACTACTTCCGAGTGCTGCCTGTTGACTGACTTGGGCAGAAGCCAGCTGCCACGGGAAGTGGGAAATGTGTCCTGCAGGCTCGGCCCCTCTCCCCTGCCCACGCACAGCCCTGCGGCACAGAGCAGGGGAAGGGTGAAGACATTACCTAAGGGCAGACCGGCCAGAGACCAACACGCTGTGACTGTGGACTAGCAGTTGGTTCCCCACCATCCCTGTGGACTAGCAGTTGGTTCGTCACCATCCCTGTGGACTAGCGGTTGGTTCATCGCCTCCACCCTGTGGGGCAGCTGGGTTGACTGGGTGGGTTTGGTGTGCCTCCAGCGGCAGAAGTGGACCCTGATTGATTTTGATGTCTAAACCAAGCCGGGTAACTGCACTTCCCTGGCCCCAGTGACTGGTTACATAAGCGGTGGCCTGAGTGAAGGGCTCCAGACATTCCTCAGGCCTCAGTGACTCGTTTAGAGCCTAGGCAGTGGGTTCTGTCTCCTGGATATGAAAAAACATGCACATCACCCCAAAGCACTCCTAGCAGCCAGATGGCAGGGTCAGGACAGGCCTGAAGACAGAGCCACAGCGCCAAGTCCCACACACGCACACAAGCAGAGCCAAAGCTTCCTGCACAGTCCTGGTGGTCATTATACCCCAGACGTCCTCAGTTGTTTGAGCCAGAGGAGTCCCCTTTCTTGTTCAAGCCGGTTAGAATTGGATTTTCTGCTGCAACTAGCAGAATAATAAAAATAATTTAGGTCAACATTGGGAGTTCAAAAGAAAAAGATTGTGTATTGCCGGGGGTACATCCATTGTGGTATTGAGGCTTGAGAAACCCCAGCGACTGCCCCCCCCCCCCCTCCAGCACCTTCCGTGTTCCCACTGAAGAGAGGCACAAGTGCTACACAAAGCAGGGACTGTGGTGCGTCACGAGGCCTCCGGAGGCCAAGCTGAGTGCGTGTGATGTTTCGGCAGTAGCTCCAAGATGCATCCCTGGTTTCAAACCAGAAGGAGCGGATGCAGACTTGGTGAAGTGAGGGCCTTCTAAAGAGCTGTGGGTGGATGGAGCACAAAGTGTGGAGGGTCAGCCTCTGCTTCTAGCAATGTGAGCAAGACCGGGGCCAAAGCAAATAGAAAAGGGGTCACTGCTATCATGTTGTCATTCTCTCTTTAGGTGGAAAAATCAACGGCTTAGAACTTTAATAGGTTAAGACATTGTCTCATTTAATAAGGGCCAGTGCTTAGACGTTAAATCTATTAACAGGAGTATCTGGCCTGAACTTCCTAATGAGGAAGGCCTGTTGAAATGACTTCTTCCTACCAAGAGAGGCAGTGGGTCCTGTGACTCCTGGTGAAAACCACCCGCTCAGCTCAGGGTGCGGGAAGAAGAGTGGGCTTAAGCACTTCAGAAGTTTCATCCCTCTGCTCATTTTTGGCAGCAAAGGATTCTGAAATCCAGTGAAGAATTGGATGCTGCAGGTGTCTGCAGACTAAACTTGAAACAGAATCGATCAGCCTCAGTGCTTTTCTCCTCCAGAATTAACCTGTGGCCGAGGTCAGCAGGGCAGGAGAACCTGAAGTGTGCCTTCCCTACTTCCTCAGGTCCCCTAAGGCTTGTCTACTACTGAGAATAGAGGATGTGCATTAGAACTCCTGCCTCACATGGGCCCCTGTAAAGAGTTGTGATTTCTGTTGCCCATCTGCAGTAGTTTGCATGGGGCCATTTGGATTTCACTCCTTCCAAGAGCAGGCACAGGTGTCTCCTTCTCTTTCCTCGTCAGGGTTGCTGCCCAAGTAGGGGACATCCTCAAAGCGCATTACACCTGTATTTCCCAGATGCCGGCTCATTCTGTGTGGTCGAGTCATGACTTCAGATCACCTCTGGCTATGTAGAAATGAGCATTTCTTACCCCTATAAAAGGGGTGAGTGATTCAGTGAATTGGAAGCAATACCCCATGCTGGGAGTCAGAGGATTCCAGCCTGGAAATGCTGTGTGTTCTCAGGGTGGCTAGAGGCAAACATTTCACCGTGGAGACTCAGTTTCCTCATCTGTTAAGTGGGGTAAGAGCTTCTGCTCTTCCATGCCCTGCTGCAGTTTAGGCCAACTGCAGAGACATCTGTGAGCCTGCTTTGGGGACTGTGAACAAAGCTAAGCCCTTTAGCCCCCAAAGCTCATAGACTCATGAAGGAGGTGAGATTATGGTAGTGATGCTGGGGTTCTTGTTCGCAGAGCTGAAGAATGAACTTCGCAAACACTCAAGGCAGGAGAGCAAGGCAGAGGCTTTCATTTAGAGAGAAAGTGAGAGGACAGAGCTCCTGGCTCAGGCCAGGAGGGGACAAGAGAGCCCTGGGGTGGTGCATTGTCTAGGGGTTTTATAGGCGGTTGAGAGACAAAGGGTTAGGGATGTACACCTGCTAAGTGGTCCCAAAATATTTATTTTTGAAGAGACAGTAAGTTTCTTATTAGTCTTCCTGGTTATTTTTAAGAATTACTGCTCTGATTTCCTCCCAGGATAGCAGTTTCCTGGTCTGGGAACATATAATTCAAGACTGCCTGCTTTGCTCCCAAGGTGGGCTGAGTTATTGTTTGTTTGTTAAAGGGTATGTTAAGAAACTTACTTTTTAAGTAATTGGGTTTTAAAATGCAATCTTATTTTCAAGATGGAATCCTTCCTGTTTTTACTAAATTGTTTTGGGCTTTGCTTGCTACATTGCCCAGGTTGCAAATCATTTGTTTAGGGCTGGAGGAAGAAAAGCATCACCCAAGTAAAGTCAGAAAAACAAGCTGGGCCCCCCAGCAGCCAAAGAAAATCCCACAATGGATTATCTTGCTTTGTTTTTTCCAGAGGCCCCCACCCTGCTCTGTCTAAGCCCACGGTCCCTGTCTCAGTGGGATCCTTTGTGAGCAAGATGTCCAGATCAAGAGCCACGGAATCTGTTTCTGTGGCAGACTGTGAAGCTGCAGCTGGGGAGAAGGAGCAGGGGAGGGCTAGGGCTGCTGGGTGACAAGGGGTGGACCTGTGTGATGGCCATGGGGCATCATTTAGGACACTGCGTGGGCTGTAAGTTTCTTCTGGGGCACAGGAAGTCTGGGTGCCATGCCATGTGGACATTAGTGTAAGTGGGCCCCATCTGTGCCAGGTGGCTTGTCAAAGTGGTTGCTGCTGTGGGGAGGTGAGGTCCGGGGCCCCGCTGTAGCAGTCTGGGTCCAGTCAGGACAAAGCAGCCGCACAGCAGGTCAGGCAGGGCAGGTGAATATGAAGGGCCATGAGCTGTGGTGAAAGAACAGCTCTGAGGTATAAGGAAACTGCAGGGTTCCTTAGGGTTGAGGGACTCTTCCCAAAGAAGGACAGCCCTGGCAGGGGTTCTCACCTTGTGGGTCCCGGGTAGCAGAGGGTTTACTGGTTCAGCCAGGCTGCAGTGAGTCTGAAGTGGCAGGACAAGCACCAGGCCCCTCTCAGGAGTGCAGCCATCATCAGGCTTTGGCTGGGTATGCAAGGGGAGACTGGGCCCTGAGCGGCCGGAGGCCCTCAGAGCACTCGACCGCCCGGCACATGGGCTCTGGTGTTCTTGTCCCGAGGGCTGCAGAAAGGGTATCGCCAGGCCAGGGCTGCAAGGTCGCAGAGGGACTTTGTTCTGAGCTATAATAGGTGGAAGAATTGGGGGGCAGGTTCTCAGATGTCCTACACCACTTCCACCTGGCCAGGTAACTGCTGGCCACCCGTCCAGCAATGTCCCTCTAGCGCCCTCTGCTGGGAGAGATCAGATCACCTTTACTGCAAAGGGCTTGCTCACCTGCCATTCCCCAGGCTGAGGTCCACAGCCCTTTAATTTCTATTAGCTGCCTGCCCCACCTAATCTCCCTGAAGCAATCGCGTGGGTGCTCTTGAGATTATGTGCTCCATGCCGGGACAGGGTATAAAGTCAGTGAAACCTCCTACCTGCCTTTCTCTCTCAGGAAGGTAACAAGGTTCCTACAGGGGTTCTTGAACTAAACTATTGCAAACTTCATAGTTTTTTGCCATATTCATAGTCCCCCTGCACTATTATTTCCTTTTTTTTCTTTCTAAAGTCAAGTCACTTTTGGGCCCTTAGTAAAATTATTTAAAAATAAAATCTGTTTCACATTAATTAAGAAAATCAGGAGAACTTGCTTCAGAGAAATACATGGAAAATAATCTTTATAAATTAGGCTAGATACTGTGGTTCACCAAAGATGAGCATGAAGTCTGTTACTTCTTTGTCAAAGTGGGAGATTTAGCAAAAAGTACCGATTGCAAAATGTTAATCAGATCAGAATGACTGAAAGGGAATTGAGAAGGGAATAATGTTTTCTAGGCAGCATTCTGTGGTTTAACATGTCCCATAGCACCTGGGTCATTGCAGACACACTGGGAGAACCTCAGTGCACAGAGAGACCTGGACATAGAGTCAGATGTTTCAGGGTGAATTCCTGTCTTGTGACACAGAGCAACATAGTTAACATATTGGTATACATATCACCTAATGATAGCTTAAAAACTTTTTGGCAATATATCTCAGGCCTTGAGATACTCACAAATTTATGTATGGCTATGTAATATATAAAGAAAACCAGGGAAGTGAAAAGATACATGTGCAAAGATGTTTCCTCCAACACTGTACAAAACAAAAATATCTTACAACCTCGATGGCCTGAAAGAGAGTTGATAAAATAAATTCTGGTACCATCATCAAGTGAAGTACATGGTAGTTATTATAAATGATGTATATTTTTCTGACTTATTGGCAAAATCTAAAAATTTCACTTGTTGATGAGGTGGGGGGAAATGGAAATTTTAGTGTGTGCTGGTATGAGCATAAAATGGTAGCATCTTTGGGAAGGTTATTTGGTAGAATCAGCCTAAATAGAATGTCTCTCTGACCTAATATTTCTAATAGGAACCTTTTCTACAGTAATATGTTTGTGAGTAAGGACTAGTTGGGTGCATTATTATGTATCTACAGTGGAGGTTTCATACAGCCTCTGAAAAGAATGTTGGAGATCTTGCATATGTCTGACATGGAGATGTCCAAGCTATATTGTTTCATGAAAAAAACAAATCACAAAACAAAAAAGATGACATGTTCCTATTAAAAAATGCATACATGTGTATTTATTCCGGTCATTGTATATGAATGCAGAAAAAATATCTGCCCAGAGTCTATCAGTCCATTAAATTATTCACAGCGGTTACTTATGGATGTCAGGATTGGAGCAGCTGTATGCTGGGATGGGAAATAGACTTAAATGATGGAATTAGGGATGATTGTTACTACTTTTTCTACACCCTTAAAAAATTGTAAAAAATGATAAGGTATCTCAGGATAGAATTTATTTTTATAATAAACAAATAAATTGTTATAATAAATAAAATTCCCTGTGAGAATTTTAGAAGAAAATCCCAAGGTCATGTATGTACACACACACACACACACACACACACACACATGAATTGACCAGAAGAAATGTTTGTATTTACAACATAGGTTAAGGAATAAAACATGGCCACAGAAACATTATGGTCCAAGTTCTGTCACAAATACGTCTGTATCTGTATATACACATAGAAAAATAACTGGAAAGATACACAAGGAAAAGTTAGCAGGGTTTTTCCTCTGTTAGTAGTATGGTTCATTTTTGTCTTTCTAATTGCTCATGTGTGGTTCCCAATTTTCTCCTATGAACTGGATTAAAAATAAAGAAAGCAAGAACAGAAGGAAGGAAGGAAAAGAAGGGAGGAAGGAAGAAAGAAAAAAAAGAAAGAACAGAAACAACAAAGGAACCCCAAGCCATCTGAGACAGGGATGAATGTGAAGAAGGCAGGTGTCCAGCACAGGTGGGCATCTGACAATCTCGGCTGCTCTGTCCTGCTGAACCTGGCCTAGTAGAAGTGGCCATGTTCTTCCTGTTGGGCCCTGTCACCTGTGGCCTCAGATGTACATTCTGGCCTTCATGTCGTTTGCGGGGAAAGCTGTGGCTTTTGACATTCCTAAGGCTGCAAACCCTGGCGGCTGCCCTTCCAACCTCCCAGGCCGCGGCTGCAGGAGAGGAGGAGACCAGAGCTCAGCCTTTCTGGCCTGGCCAGGCAGGTTGCACTTTTATTAGACACAAGCCTAGAAAAAAGCCTCAACCTGGGGAAAGATTTCTATTTAGAGCTGGGAAACCAGGCCACTTGTAAGATCCGTGACCTACATTTCTGCTACAGAAATTTAAGATGAAATACCAGTTCGTTCTGCTGCACAGGGCTGCTGAGTCCATCAAAGGGTGGGCAGGAGGATAAAGGGGGGAAGAAAGGGAGGGAGGGACGGAGTTTTAAAGCACTTCTTTATTTGAAGTCTCCTTTAACCGAGCTAACAGTATTTAATAACTGAAGAAAAATGAGTATCCCAGATGTGCATTTGTTTTCCTGGAAGAACAATGTTTGCTCACTGGTGGTTCCTTCAGCAGGTGAAGCATCCATTCCCTTTCTGAGGCCCGTTGGGAAGATGACGGCTTCCCCAGGCCCCTGCCAGCTGCTCACAAAGACCAGGTCTGGGGTGGTGAGCTGGCCACCAGCTGTCTGCTTTCTGTTACACACTTCTGAGAAGCTACTTGCCTGCTCCCATCAATCCAGGCTCTTTACACTGGGCCTGTGAAGTGTCTAAGGTTAACAGGCTCTTTTAGGCCTGAGCTCCCAGGACTCCCAGTGGTGGCGTGAGTGGTGGTCCAGAGGAAGAAAAATGAAATGACAGCCGTGCACAGGCTTTGTATTGCCCATCATGCCACACTGTGGAGTCTGGGGGGGGCCAGGGCTAATCAATACATGGTAATATACCATATATGGCAATAACTAGATGGCAAGCACCCTGGCCTGTGATAGTTTCACTTATTGTCAGTTCACACTGGAGTTCTCTGTGTCTTCTGGAATGTGGGGGGTGGTGGTGGAGGGGAAGTCAGGACTGAATCTATACCGACAATAGATGATTCTGATATTCCTCAACATCCCGATCTTTCCTAATTCTGGTTCACTGAGCATTGCCAGGGGTTAGAGCAGAAGTAACTGGCTAGGGACCATCACGTAACTGCTGGCACTGGATCCTCAGTCCCCTCCCCTGTCGCAGCAAACCTGTGGCCTCCTGTAGAGGTCAGTGCCCTGAGAAGGAACAGCCCCATCAGCCTGGGTCTCAGAGTGAGGACATCACAGAGCAGAACTGCTCCAAAACCAACCCAGGCTGGGCAGATAGTGTGAGTGAGAAACCATCTCTGGTGCACTCAGTCACTGGGCCTGGGGATGGTCTGTAAGCCTGACCTGACTGAGGCAGGGCTGTATCAGAGTTTCCTCATCCAATGGAAAAACCAAATCAAAGACAAAACAACAGAACAAAACAGATGTTATATTCTCCAAACCAGTTGTAACTCTGGGGGAAGATATGTTTTCAGCCCGTGGAAAATAACCTTTGAAGCTGAAATCAGTCAAGGGGAGAAATAAAGTGGGAAAAAACCATTTATTGCCTGCAAGCAGTGGTCTACTTCTGCTCACCTGTGTCTTTTGCGACCCGGCTGCAAAAGGACCCCCCAAACCTCTCTGGTCCAGGTGTGCACTCGCTCTCCACCCGCTTTGTAATCACCTGTTGAGATGGATGGAGATGGTTACTTCTCTCCACCCCTTGGAAACACCTATTGATATGGAGGTACACTAAGGCCGGGCGAGAGAGTCTGGAAATACTGCCATTTTACCCACACTACTATTTGTTTAAAAGATTTCTGGAAACTCTGCTTTTAAGCCATTTTACAATCTACACAAGAAAAGTCTACCTATTTGCCTTATTATCACAATTTGTATATATGTGCTTTTAGGCAGCTTTATTTTCATATGATGTAGCTCCCAGATTAAATTCTGTTTATAGTGAATGAGTCCCAGCATCTGATGAATCATAGCCTATGGATGTCTCCAGGCACCAATTACTCGAGAAAAGAAATCTGGTTAAATCCAGCTGAAGGCTTTGATGTGCAGTGGAGAGGCCCAGGCAGAAAGACAGAGCAAAGTGCCCCCAGTACAAGGCAGGTTGTCACACTGGTGCAACCCCTTTGCCAGGCCCCAAGACAGCTAGAAGGCATGCAGGAGTGGCCCACTGACCAAACATAAACATATGGGGTCCCTGTGTCATTGTGCACACATGCAAATATCTTCCCTTTCCCCACTGAATCCACGTTGAGCCCTACTCTGTTGGTTGCATCCCTACCATCTCCTCTGTCTCCTTTGCTGGAAATGTCCCTCCCTTTTTTTTGCTAGAGGCCATGTGATGTCCAGAAATGCAGGGTTGCCTGGTAATAGTGGGGAAACAGATGTTGACCTCCTGGAGAGTGAGAACAGAGGATGGAAAGCAGCTGTGATGTAAACAGCTGTGCCTGGGACTCCCGACCTCTGGGCTCCCCGCAAGGTCACCAGGGCCGTCAGTGCCTTTCTGTGAATCTTGTGTTACCTGCCCCCAAAGCACACCACCCGGTAACAGGAATCACAGCAACAATAAAGTAGCATGGATCATACATAGTGTGTGCTGGGAACTTCTTGAAGATTATCTCATTTAATTTTCACAAAAATGCTATGAGGCAGGTATTGTTATTTCTAGTTTATAGATAAGGAAACCAAGGGACAGAGAGGCTACATATAACTCCAGGGAGAGGAAATCCAGGGACAAAATATCTCTAAAACCAGAATTAGTCAAAGGGAGAAATAAAGTTTAAAATTTGTTTATTGCTTACAAACTGCAGTTTGGGGCTGTCTCTCTTTCCTGCTCTGGCAGAAGCAAAACCACCCCCTCCCTCACCTCTCAGGTTTAGATAAGCCCTCCACTGCCCAGGTAATTACTCACTGATAGGGAGATGAACTTTTCTCCACCCCCAGGAACACCTGTTGATATGCAGATGCACTAAAGCCAGGTGAGATATTCTGGAAATATTACAATTTTACCCACACTACATAACATATCCAAGGGCACACAGTTAGTATAATAGAGGTAAAAATGGAACTCAGAGTCATGTACTTAACCCCATGGTCACTGGGGAACCCTCCTTTCTTTCCCCATAGAAAGCCCCATTCTACCACCTGCTTTTCCAGTTCTTCCTGAAAGAGAAAGCGTAATTCCACTGGTACCTGAGTGGCCTCAGCTCTTTGGACCCTGGGCACAGAGCAGGTGTTTTCTCACTGGAAGGGGCATGAAACATTTGTTATTTGGGAAGAAGGAACATTTAGATCACCTTGCTTCTTGTGCAGTGCTGGATTGAGAAGAACCCTTAAGCTCTGATCGGCTAGTCATGTCTGCAGAGGGCTTGGGCAGGATGACAGGTAGTATGTGTGCTGCATGTCTGTCATTCCTGCTGTGACAAATAATAGGATGTTAAATCCAACAGGGCAAAGGGCTTTATTGCTAGATCAGGTGTGGTGGAGGGTGTACTTTTAAGTTATTTTTGCCTTGGATGTCACACCATAGGGTAAAAAAGAGAATGTGTATTGGGTATGTGTAACCTAAGTGGCAAGGAGGAGGAACCTGTGTGAGATGTCTCTTGTACCCCAATAACAGAGTGGTGGGGAAGCCCGGCTGCCATAGGTGAAGGCTCAGCTGTAACTTAGCCCAAATTAAATGGCTGCAGCATGATGATTGATTGATTTGGATTAAATAGGATTTTACTCTCTATTGTCTCTCTCTAGATGTTATTTCTTGAAGAAGGCATTTTGTATGTGGAGATTCAAAAGAAAACTTGATGAACAGTTAGGCCCCATTGCTGGGTTTCTATTTTCTCTCCAACTCCTTCCTTGTTCCCTGTGGGAACTGTTCCTTAGCAGCTAGTTTGGGGAAACTCCAAGCATGTGACCTACTTCAGCGCCCTGGAAGTGAGTTCCTTGCCGGGGGTGGGCGGGCTGGGGTCTCTGTCAGCCCTGGGCGGTTTGGCGTTCCTCCCAAGCCTCACAGAAGTATGCTCGTAATGAATTAAAGCTGCTCGCATTTCACTCCAGCAGGTTCCAGGGTACTTGTCAAAGACGCCCAGAGCAGCTCCCTACGGCTTGTCTGGGTATCTACTTTTTTTAAACTCCAAGCTGCCTGTCTATTTCCTTCTTTGGTTCCTTTTCTGCTCAAGAATTTTGGCAAAATTGTGAAAAAGCCAGTGCTTTTCTTCCCAGCCTCTCTTGCTGCATCCTATCGCTCTCTGTGGAGACCCCAGAAGTCTTCTGCGGACGGTTTCCCATTTCATAGCGCCTCCCGTGAGGCGGGCCTGTGCGGTTTATGTTCTGCTGATACACTTTAACTCTCGGTAAGTCACCGCGCTAGGTTACAGATGAGGAAAACTGACGTTCGGGGAGCTCAGACAGCATTGCTAGTCCCCCCAGCCCCCCAGTGAGAATCTGTGTTCGGCTCAGGTCTCAGTTCCCCTAAAGCTGCCTGCCAGCCGCCCTGGGGCCCCGGTTCCCTCCGCCTGCTCCCCACATCTGCCTCCAGCAGGCTGTATTTTCCTGGCTGTTATTTTGTCCTCACTGGTTTTCTATTTATTCCATTGTTTCCCTCCACAGCAGGGCGCTGCCTCTTTGAAGTACAAATTGGAGCCCCTTCTCCCTTATCCTAAACGTACTCACGGTCTGTGGCTTCCAGACAGCGGGGCCTCTGGACCAGGCCTGGTCTTCCCTCTCCACTCCCCGTGCCCCCTGCTCCTCCCACAGCGCCAGTCACACTTGCACCTAGGGCTCCTCCACCCCGACTCTCTTTACCATTATTCCTGTGCCCACAATGGTCTCTCCTGACCAAAATGAGCAAGTTTCTGCCCAGCCTTGAGGCGGCAGCTGAGAAGTCCCTCCTCTGGAAGGCCCTTGTCAGGGCAGTCCCCCTGTACCCCCCCGACAGCAGTGGCCCCGCACGTCCCTCATCTAGACCAGGCTCTGAGGGCAGGGGCCCAGGACCCTTCCGAAGAGGGCCGCAGCCTGCCTCCAGGGCCTGAGGGGGGTGCTGTGCACTCTGTGGTCAGCGGGACAGCCAGGGGAGGCCAGCGTCGGGGCAAGGAGCGTCATGTGGACTGGGTTGGACACCCGTGTGCATGGGAGGCCTTTCGTGGTGTCCCACGAAGCCTGGATGGGAACCGAGAGGGGATAAGCTGGGGCCTCTCCTGGGCGCTACAAATATTGTGCAGGGCCTGCACCTGCCACTGTTCTTTCCTCTTTCTTTCCCCTTTCCCCACCTTTTCCCCCATTTCCCCCCTTTCTCCCCTCCCCTCCTTCCTTCCATTTTTCCTTTCCTTCCTTCCCTCCCTCTCTCTCTCCTTTAAAATTTACCATCTTCACCCTTTTCCTTAAGAAGGGGATGCCAGCACTTGAGGCTGAGCTCTTTAATCCCAGCCACACTGGGGGGATTCTGAAGGGGAGACCACGCCTGAGCAGCAGAGTCTGATTTCGGCTGAGAAAGAGTCAAGTCTGGGTTGGAAGGCCAGTGTGGGCCCCTGGGTGCGTGGGTCGGTCAGAGGGCGAGGTCAGGAGACAGTGCCTCTGGACCAGATCCTGTCCCTTGCCAGGGCCTTGCTGCTGAGCCCTCGGCCAGGAAAATCACCTCCTTAACCGGCTTTGCTCCCTCTCCAGGCCTGAACTGGGTATATCCCTGCTCAGTACACTTTAAGAGAGAGAGTGACAAGCTGGAGTTTTCAAGATGAAGGCAGACATGGGTCTGGACATGTGCCATAGAAGGAGCTGGTGATCTTTGCTCCAAGGGAAGGCTCGGGGGGCCACGGTAATTGTCTTCAAATCAATGTTATATATAATTCACATAATGCAATACTATGTAAATAAGTGGGGAAAGAGTCCACAAAGCACTGAATTGAAAGAAGGAAGCTGTGGAATGTGATTCTTAGTGGGTT